>NC_052147.1:185894483-187341629 GCF_902713615.1 Scyliorhinus canicula
GCACTCCCGCCCCCCCCCCTCGGCTCGGCCCCCCCCCCTCGGCCCCCCCCCCCCCCTCGGCTCGCCCCCCCCCCCTCGGCTCGCCCCCCCCCCCTCGGCTCGCCCCCCCCCTCGGCCCCGCTCGCCCCCCCCTCGGCCCCGCCCCCCTCGCCCCCCACCCCTCGGCCCCGCCCCCCTCGCCCCCCACCCCTCGGCCCGCCCCCCCAAGGGCGCCGAAGTTCAGCTTGCCCGGGGCGCCAGCAACCCTAGGGCCGGCGCTGCTTCTCTCTCACTGTGAATGACCCGCTGCTCCTCTCTCACTGTGAATGACCCCATTGCTCCTCTCTCACTGTGAATGACCCCATTGCTCCTCTCTCACTGTCAATGACCCCATTGCTCCTCTCTCACTGTGAATGACCCCATTGCTCCTCTCTCACTGTGAATGACCCGCTGCTCCTCTCTCACTGTGAATGACCCGCTGCTCCTCTCTCACTGTGAATGACCCCATTGCTCCTCTCTCACTGTGAATGACCCCATTGCTCCTCTCTCACTGTGAATGACCCCATTGCTCCTCCCTCACTGTGAATGACCCGCTGCTCCTCTCTCACTGTGAATGACCCGCTGCTCCTCTCTCACTGTGAATGACCCGCTGCTCCTCTCTCACTGTGAATGACCCGCTGCTCCTCTCTCACTGTGAATGACCCCATTGTTCCTCTCTCACTGTGAATGACCCACTGCTCCTCTCTCACTGTGAATGACCCGCTGCTCCTCTCTCACTGTGAATGACCCCATTGCTCCTCTCTCACTGTGAATGACCCGCTGCTCCTCTCTCACTGTGAATGACCCCATTGCTCCTCTCTCACTGTGAATGACCCGCTGCTCCTCTCTCACTGTGAATGACCCCATTGCTCCTCTCTCACTGTGAATGACCCGCTGCTCCTCTCTCACTGTGAATGACCCGCTGCTCCTCTCTCACTGTGAATGACCCCATTGCTCCTCTCTCACTGTGAATGACCCACTGCTCCTCTCTCACTGTGAATGACCCATTGCTCCTCTCTCACTGTGAATGACCCACTGCTCCTCTCTCACTGTGAATGACCCCATTGCTCCTCTCTCACTGTGAATGACCCCATTGCTCCTCTCTCACTGTGAATGACCCCATTGCTCCTCTCTCACTGTGAATGACCACATTGCTCCTCTCTCACTGTGAATGACCCCATTGCTCCTCTCTCACTGTGAATGACCCCATTGCTCCTCTCTCACTGTGAATGACCCGCTGCTCCTCTCTCACTGTGAATGACCCCATTGCTCCTCTCTCACTGTGAATGACCCCATTGCTCCTCTCTCACTGTGAATGACCCACTGCTCCTCTCTCACTGTGAATGACCCCATTGCTCCTCTCTCACTGTGAATGACCCACTGCTCCTCTCTCACTGTGAATGACCCCATTGCTCCTCTCTCACTGTGAATGACCCCATTGCTCCTCTCTCACTGTGAATGACCCCATTGCTCCTCTCTCACTGTGAATGACCCCATTGCTCCTCTCTCACTGTGAATGACCCGCTGCTCCTCTCTCATTGTGAATGACCCCATTGCTCCTCCCTCACTGTGAATGACCCCATTGCTCCTTTCTCACTGTGAATGACCCGCTGCTCCTCTCTCACTGTGAATGACCCCATTGCTCCTCTCTCACTGTGAATGACCCGCTGCTCCTCTCTCACTGTGAATGACCCGCTGGTCCTCTCTCACTGTGAATGATCCCATTGCTCCTCTCTCACTGTGAATAACCAACTGCTCCTCTCTCACTGTGAATGACCCCATTGCTCCTCTCTCACTGTCAATGACCCCATTGCTCCTCTCTCACTGTGAATAACCAACTGCTCCTCTCTCACTGTGAATGACCCGCTGCCCCTCTCCCACTGTGAATCACACGCTGCTCCTGTCTCACTGTGAATGATCCCTGCAAACTCTCGATTTGAATAAGTATTAGAAACTCAAACTACCTGAGTAAAATTTGAGTATCTGCCAGACAAACGCAACCCAGAGGAGTACCTTTTCAGATATAATTTTCTGAAAGTTAGTCCTTTTAGTCATGAAGAAATTGTTTCTCAACAACATCTTAATTACGTGATCCTAAGCATGGTGCCAAATTCAACAACACTCACTGCTGTCAAAACAGCCACTAAACAAGATCAGACAACTTCAACTATGTATGACAGCTATGGAGTCAGACATCTGAAAAGAGGTGATGGGGAAATCATTACCAAATTAAATGATTCACACACCACAAAGTTCAAAATAACCTCACCATTGCACCCCTGTCTGATCTTATTTGACACAACACTCCATTATATTCTGAAATCATTGAGAGAATGAGTGTAAAGTGGCCATGGCCCCAGATGCTGATTGGTTGCCTTCTCCTTTGAGGGGGAGAGCTGACCGGTGGCAATTTAACCTGAGGGTCACCACATCTCGGGCAAGGGGAAAGGTTGAGAATGACCTTCATGAATAACATCAGCCAATACGGGAATTGATCCCACGCTGTTGGCTTCACTCTCCATCACAAATCAATGGTCCTGCCAAATAATCTAAACCAGTTGATGGTCACCAAGTAATTGTCGAAACCAAACAATTCCTTCGAGAATAGTTGTACTTTCCAGGAACTGACCACATGGTATATCACAAAAGCAATCAGTGTTTGCCATGTCAAGCAACTCAGAAAATCAAATCTTCATGATCTTCTCAAGGTGTCTGAACTTCATCCATGATTATACGTTGACATTAGCATTTATTTCGCAGACATGTACAGTGGTGAACATCTGCTTCTTGTCACTGATGACTGCAACAGGTTCCCAGTCATCACAATTACTACCTCTACTTCAATTAAAGCAGCTATCCCAAAGCGTGGGCATATTTCCGCTTTTTTTGGAGACCCTCAGACAGTGATAAGTGACAATGGGCCCCCATTCAGTAGCGATGAGTTCAGTAAATTTACAAACTACCTGGGCTCCACTGATCGAAGATCACACCCCGTTGGCCAAGAACTGATGCAGCAGTTGAGAGATTAATATGGACCTTGGAAACATTGATATGTACAGCAACAGCTGAGGTCACGTTGTGGAAGCAGGAGATGTATCACTTTCCCTTCACTCAACTACTGGAAAACTTTCAGCTACATTTCCGGACATCCTATGCACACAAATCTTCCGAACTGACCCCACAAAGCTAACGATCAACATGTACATGAACGTACTAGAAAACAGAAGCATCGAATGAACTCAAATTCAGAAATGAAACATGCAATTTAGAGCTACATTGTTAAAGTCAGATGAAGTGCTTGTGAAACATGTTGGCCTTGCTGGAATGCAAACAACCCCTGCCCAAAGACGTCCAGCTATCTGTTGTGACAAACACAACACGAACAGTGATCACTGCTAAACACTGTTTGCAAATCATCACACAAAAAAGGTCATTCTTCTAAACTCCATTCATAAGCATTGAATCCAATTTAGACTTCAATATCTGAGATGAAGAACACTGCCATGAGACCCTGGGCTCGTGTCACGGTCAGTTCCTGCCACGTTTAACCCAGAGTCACAACACAGGTGACATTAGAGTTTGTTTAAAATACCCAAGGTCTTTGGCTGAGCCCAATAAACTGCAGTAATAATAATAATAATCTTTATTGTCACAAGTCGACTTACATTAGCTCTGCAGTGAAATTACTGTGAAAAGGCCCTGGTCGCCTCATTCCGACATCGGTTCGATACACAGAGGGAGAATTCAGAATGTCCAAACAGCATGTTTTCAGGACTTGTGGAAGGAAACCGGAGCATCCGGAGGAAACCCACGCAGATACAGGGAGAACGTGCAGAATCCGCACAGACAGTGATCCAAGTGGGAATCGAACCAGGGATCCTGGAGCTGTACAGCAACGGTGCTAACCACTGTGCTAACGTGCCACCCACGAGTCACAAGGTTTGTGACTTTACAACACAAGTAACATTATATTATGTACAGTATTATAATTAAACGGACAGAAAATGTAATTGACTATCTAATATCCCTTTCCCAACCCGCCCCCTTTCGAGCTACCCCCACTCTTGCTACACACATATACCGACAGACAAACAACACAGAGGGCAAGAGGTAGCGGAGAGAGAAAGAAAATATTCATAAAAATGAATGGATAAA
The DNA here is from genome assembly GCF_902713615.1 of Scyliorhinus canicula. Classification (NCBI taxonomy): domain Eukaryota; kingdom Metazoa; phylum Chordata; class Chondrichthyes; order Carcharhiniformes; family Scyliorhinidae; genus Scyliorhinus; species Scyliorhinus canicula. The sequence goes on from NC_052147.1 coordinate 185,898,657, forward strand.
GATCTTTGATGTATTGGGATGACTTCCAGTTAGTGTCTTTCTAAAGTCCAGGCTTTCATTTTGGTACATCTTCCTTCTAGGCTCGAAATGGTTCTCTCTGTCAAGGTTGTCTGCTTTCTCTGTAAATTCAGAATCATTTCAGGTTCACAGCAAAAGATGCCTGGCACTCACTGCTTTCAGAAGAGGGTGGTTCTTTCACTTCAGCAAGCAGGAGAGAGAGAGCATTCTTTTCATTTCCAATGTCTAAACACTTCTGCCAAGTTCTCTCCGAAAACATCACACAGGAACCAAATCACTGAGCACTGTCAGGCCAAACACAGTCCCTGGCTAAGCCACCAGTGTGGCAAACCACTGTTACACCTGTATTAGGTGATGTAAGGTAGGACCTGTACTACAGGTTCGCCGGTAGCCCCTGCCTGCTGGCTCCGCCCAGTAGGAGAAGTATAAATATGCGTGTCCTCTATTCGGCAGCCATTTCGCCAGCTACTGTGGGAGGCCACACATCTTACTGCAATAAAGCCACAGTTGTATCCAACCTTAGCCTTTGTACAATTGATCATGCATCAATTTATTGCAGTAAGATTTTCTAAAAGATGGACATCCGAATCAAAACACATTGCCTGCAGCTGGATCCACAATCAAGCGACGCCAAAAAGGACTTTAATCACTGGCTAACTTGCTTCGAGGCCTATATCAACTCAGCGACCACCCCTCCGACGGAGGTTCAGAAGATACAGATCCTGTACTCAAGGTTGAGCTCCAACGTGTTTCCGCTGATCCAGGACACCCCGAACTACGCAGACGCCATGGCGCTCCTCAAAGAAAACTACGCACAGAAAATGAACACACTCTTCACCAGGCACATACTCGCCACTCGCTCTCAACTCCCTGGTGAGTCCATAGAAGACTTCTGGTGGACCCTAATCCCACTCGTCCGGGACTGTGACTGTCAGGCCGTTATGGCCCCTGAACATTCCAACCTTCTTAAGCACGATGCGTTTGTAACGGGGATTGGTTCGGACCTCATACACCAAAGACTGCTAGAAGGGGCTACGCTCGACTTAGCTGAGACTAAAAAGCTAGCACTCTCCATGACGGTCACCTCACATAATGCTCAGGCCTACCCCTCCGGACCCGCGGCCCACCCCTCCTAACCCACGTGGACCCCACAGACGGCCGCCCCAGCCAGGGCTTTACCCAGCCAGTATGCCTGCGCACCCCAGGGGTCACCGAAGTTACTTCTGTGGCCAGCAGAAGCACCCTCGCCAATGCTGCCCGGCCCGCACTGCCATTTGCAAGGCTTGCGGCAAAAAGGGGCACTTTGCCGCGGTGTGTCAGGCCCGCGCAGTCGCCACTATCGCCCCCTCCTTCCAAACCTACGCACAATGGGCGCCACCATCTTCGCCCCGGACCAAGCGCGGCCAGTGGGCATCGCCATCTTCACCTCCCGGGGCCGCGAGTGGCCAGTGGGCGCCGCCATTCCCACCTCTCAGTCCACGTGCGGCCCATTTGCACCGCCATCTTGTCCACCCCCGCAATGTGTGGCCCATGGGCGCCGCCATCTTGTCCACCCCCACTACGTGCGGCCCATGGGCGCCGCCATCTTGTCCACCCCCGCAATGTGTGGCCCATGGGCGCTGCCATTTTGTCCCCCGCAGGATCTTCAGGTGCTGCCATCTTGTCTTCCCCACGGGGCATGGACGCCGACAGAATTCCATGACCTGGGCTCCCCACGCTCTCCATCTTCTGACGCCAGCGACGACCGACCGCAACCTGCCTCAGTGACGATCAACCAGTGTCGTCCGCACAACCTGGCCACCGCTTCGACCAGTGTGAGAATCAACAGTCACGTGACCTCTTGCCTGCTGGACTCTGGGAGCACTGAAAGCTTCATCCACCCAGATATGGTAAGGCGCTGCTCCCTTGCGGTCCACCCCGTCAATCAAAGAATCTCCCTGGCCTCCGGATCCCATTCCGTTGCGATCTGGGGGTTCTGCACGGTCATTCTCATGGTCCAGGGCATAGAATTCAGCAGCTTCCGCCTCTACGTCCTTCCTAATCTCTGCGCTGACTATTACCAGGCCTGGACTTCCAGTGCAATCTCCAGAGCCTCACCCTCAAATTCGGCGGGCCCCTACCATCCCTCACTGTGTGCGGCCTCGTGACCCAAAAGGGCGACCCACCCTCCCTCTTTGCCAATCTAACTCCGGATTGCAAACCCGTTGCCACCAGGAGCAGATGGTACAGCACCCAGGACAAGACCTTCATCAGGTCCGAGGTCCCGCGGTTACTTCGGGAAGGCATCATCGAGGCCAGCCCCTGGAGAGCCCAAGTGGTCGTCGTTAAAACTGGGGAGAAACACAGAATGGTCGTGGACTACAGTCAGACCATCAATCGGTACACGCAGCTCGACGCGTACCCTCTCCCACGCATATCTGATATGGTCAATCAGATTGCGGAGTACCGGGTTTTCTCAATGATAGACCTCAAATCCGCCGACCACTAGCACCCGATTCATAAATCGGACAGTCCATACACTGCTTCCGAGGGGAACGGTCGTCTCTATCACTTCCTCAGGGTTCCCTTCAGCATCACTAACGGGGTCTCAGTCTTCCAAAGGGAGATGGACCAAATGGTCAATGGGTACGGTTTGTGGGCCACTTTCCTGTACCTAGACAACGTCACTATCTGCGACCACGATCAGCAGGACCACAACGCCAACTTTGCCAAATTCCTCCACACTGCCACTCTCCTCACTCTCCCCCACAACAAGGAGAAGTGCGTGTTCAGCACAACCCGCTTAGCCATCCTCGGCTATGTGGTCCAGAACGGAGTTCTGGGGCCCGATCCCGACCGCATGTGCCCCCTCATGGAGCTCCCCCTCCCCCACTGCCCCAAGGCCCTCAAACGCTGCCTGGGGTTCTTCTCCTACTATGCCCAGTGGGTCCCAAACTATGCGGACAAGGCCCGCCCACTCATTCGGTCCATCCACTTTCCCCTTACGGCCGAGGCACAACAGGCCTTCGCCCGTATCAGAGCAGACATAGCCAAGGCGGGATGCACGCAGTAGACAAGACACTGCCCTTCCAAGTAGAAAGTGACGCATCAGACATCGCACTTACTGCCACCCTCAATCAGACAGGCAGACCCCTGGCATTCTTTTCCTGCACCCCTCATGCCTCAGAAATTCAGCACTCGTCCATTGAAAAAGAGGCCCAAGCTATCGTTGAAGCTGTGCGGTATTGGAGACATTACCTGGCCGGCAGGAGATTCACTCTCCTCACTGACCAATGGTCGGTAGCCTTCATGTTTAACTACACGAAGCGGGGCAAGATCACAAGCGATAAAATCTTGCGGTGGAGAATCGAGCTCTCCACCTATAATTACGAGATTTTGTATCGCTCCGGCAAACTCAACAAGCCCCCAGACGCCCTATCCCGAGGTACATGTGCCAGCGCACAAGTAGACCGACTCCGGGCCCTACACAACAGCCTTTGTCACCCAGGGGTCATATGATTGTACCATCTTGTCAAGGCTCGCAATCTGCCCTACTCCGTCGAGGAAGTACAGACAGTCACCAGGGACTGCCAGGTCTGTGCGGAGTGCAAGCTGCACTTCTCACCAGCCGGACCATGCGCGCCTGGTGAAGGCCTCCTGCCCCTTTGAACGCCTCAGCGTGGATTTCAAAGGGCCCCTCCCCTCCACCTACCGAAACACGTATATTCTCAGTGTGGTCAATGAGTACTCCAGATTCCCCTTCGCCATCCCATGCCCCGATATGACGTCCGCCACCGTCATCAAAGCCCTAAACACAATCTTCGCTCTGTTCGGTTTCCCCGCCTACATCCACAGAGACAGGGGATCCTCATTCATGAGTGATGAGCTGCGTCAGTTCCTGCTCAGCAGGGGTATCGCCGCCAGCAGGATGACCAGCTATAATCCCCGGGGAAACGGGCAGGTAGAGAGGGAGAACGGGACGGTATGGAGGGCCGTCCAACTGGCCCTACGGTCCAGGAACCTCCCAGCCTCTCGCTGGCAGGAGGTCCTCCCTGATGCACTACACTCCATCCGGTCACTACTGTGCACCGTTACGAATAACACACCCCATGAACGTCTTTTTACCTTCCTCAGGAAGTCCACATCCGGCGTGTCGCTCCCGACTTGGCTTGCAGCTCCAGGACCGGTCCTGCTCTGTAGGCATGTCCGCCTCCACAAGGCGGACCCGTTGGTGGATAGGGTGCACTTGCTCCATGCCAACCCCCAGTATGCCTATGTGGTGTATCCCGACGGCCGCCAAGATACTGCCTCCCTCAGGGACCTGGCACCAGCAGGTTCCACCCTCCCCTTCCCCGGCGATCCCAACATTAACCACACCAGGACCATCCCTCCTTCCCCTGCCCACGCCAGAGGATGAAGAGGATTTTGGCGCACTCCCAGAGTCATCCAACATCAGGCCAGCTTCGACATCGCCGCTACGTCGCTCCCAGTGGAACGCCAAGGCACCAGACCGATTGAATCTGTAACTGGCACCAGACTTTCTAAGGACATTTTTTTATTTTCCCTGATAAAACATTGTACATAAATTCACTACTGTATATAGTTCTCCACCACTCCCGCCGGACTCATTTTTAATAGGGGGTGAATGTGGTAAACCACTGTTGCACCTGTATTAGGTGGTGTAAGGTAGGACCTGTACTACAGGTTCGCCGGTAGCCCCTGCCTGCTGGCTCTGCCCAGGAGGAGGAGTATAAATATGCGTGTACTCTATTCGGCAGCCATTTCGCCAGCTGCTGTGGGAGGCCACACATTTGACTGCAATAAAGCCACAGTTGTATCCAACCTTAGTCTTTGCACAATTGATCATGCATCAACCAGTTGCCGCTTAACCAATTGAACTGATTCCCTCCAAACACAGTTCCTAAGGTCCACTTGGTGTTGAGGAGTCTGGCCTCTTCACTCCAAAAACAAAACCTGGGAACATAGTGTCCTGGCAAGTAGACTGCTTCAACCTTGAGTCTTCCGCTGAAAGGCACAGCCCAATTATGGGTCCATGGACCAAAATAATATAATAACATAAAATGGGAGCAAAGGAAATAACAGGAAGGACTCTGATAGCATGAGTTAAATGAGACCACACCTCATATCAGACAATATTCTACTTATCAGAGAAAGTATTCACCATACTTAAGTGATTATGTTATGAAGTGAACTATTTTCAGTGAGTGAGCAAACCTTTCAATCTCACCATACATAATTGAGTGCATTGTTAATAATACTGCATGAAAGGAAGTTCTGATTGATTGGCAAGTGGATTGTGATTGATAGGGCCATTGCCATGGCAACACCACTACCAATCAGAGTCCACTTTCTATTCAATCAACACCCGCTTCTCATTCATGTGGATTGTTGTTCCTTTCAAGATTTGGTATTCATGCATTTCTGTTCTGATGAGTACAAGACAAAAAGCTTCACCAATGTGTTTCTTTTTTCAGCAATCATCAACTTCGACACTACCAAGTGACTATTTGTTCAAGTTAAGCTTCTTTGTTCATATTATGGTAGCATTGTGGATAGCACAATTGCTTCACAGCTCCAGGGTCCGAGGTTCGATTCCGGGTTGGGTCACTGTCTGTGCGGAGTCTGCACATCCTCCCTGTGTGTACGTGGGTTTCCTCCGGGTGCTCCGGTTTCCTCCCACAGTCCAAAGATGTGCAGGTTAGGTGGATTGGCCATGATAAATTGCCCTTAGTGTCCAAAATTGCCCTTAGTGTTGGGTGGGGTTACTGGGTTATCGGGATAGGGTGGAGGTGTTGACCTTGGGTAGGGTGCTCTTTCCAAGAGCCGGTGCAGACTCGATGAGCCGAATGGCCTCCTTCTGCACTGTCAATTCTATGATAATCTATCATAGTTTTGGAACCAAACTTGAAGTTGCCTCTCATTCATTAGGAGGGAAAAAGATGTACTGTATTAAGAATTACATTGTGTACTTTATCCACTTAAGGCTACCATAATCATTTGCCTGTAGAGGGAGTCTGAAAAGAGACTGTTTTCACAGAAAATGCAGTTCTACTTCTGAATCTTACAGTTCCTCTCAAGAATTTCATACTTTCTTTCACATGCTCCCATGAAAAGTGGGGTGAAATAATCTACCACCTCCCTTCTATGGCCTGCCACTGTCTTCCCTTCGTTCAAAAACTGACTGTGGGGCTTCCTGTTAATTCTGACCACACGATTTATAGGGTTGGTATCTCTGACAAGTCTTCCCAAGCATGGATTCACCATCAGGCTCATTAAAAAAGCCAACCACGTCCTCTCCCTGGAGTAAATTCTCTGTAGACACTTGTGCCTTGACGCATGAATATAATCACCCTTACTGGAATAAATGTGAATATTTGTTCATATTTGAGACGATGAATTGCTTAATACCTCCAGTCACCTGAGATGAGCAGCCAGCCCAAACCAATTTGAAATAGATGGAGAGTTGCAACATATCCCAAACTGGCTCCTCTGACTTTATAAAACATCATCAATCCCTCCAGCCGGTTCCCTTCGTTTTAAACTGCATCAGTTCATTTTTGTTTTCAACTGAAACTTCCAATCATAGCTCATCCCAAAACCTTGTGAAAAAAAATTAATGTATTAAAAGTTGAAAATGATTACGCCCTCACTTTTCCATTTTATGTGTCTTGTTATACCACCTATTTTTGGGTGGAGTTCAGTAGTCGACCGCATACACAAGAAAGAGATCGGCAAGACCTGTCTATTTAAATTCTCTTTCTTCCATGTGAAGGTATACCCTAAGGCAGTGATTTGTTGCAGCAAATGATAGGTTATTGCTCAAATCCACTTCAAAACAGACGTTTCCACTGCTTCTATTATTCAATTGTGCTGGATTTAGGCAATAAACTGCAACATGCAGATTAGAAATTCGTGGAGTTTGTCAAGCGATGTTGCACAAACCAACCTCCTAACACCGAGTGACACTGGGGCAACAATATACTAAACCAACCTTCTGCAAGAAGCTGGATCCGAGAACTGTAATGCCATGAGCAGACTGAATGTTCTATTCTTCAGAACATAAACATAAAATAGTGACAGCTTCTTGATGCAATGCCTGCTCAGTATAGTAACCCTCACCACATGCATATATCGGAATAAAATGTTATTGCAGGTTATTAATAAAGAAAATCAGTAAGTCGAATTTAAGAAGCCGTTTATCGATTGCATCCTTATTAATGTCCATTTTGTTATTTTTCTGCAGTTCTAACCATTAAAAGATTTAGAAATAAATCTAAGAGCTCAGTCATTCAGCAATGGTGCTGCGAATCCCAATCACATTTTGCATAATGCTGATGGTTTTGAAAGTAATTTGATTAATATGGTAAGTGACCACAATCATCCCTATGCCTTGTAATCAGTCTAATGCAACTGATTAGAAATGGCTACTCATTTCCTTTGCGAGACGTCAACTCCTCCATTCACATTAACTATAGAAATTGTAAAAGTATAACGACATTTTTAAACACCTCATATCTAAGTTTCAGAGGTGTTGAATGAAATTAGTTCATTATGGGAGCTAGGATCTATATGAGGCTGTAATAAGTTTGCGGAGGCAGAAATCCCTTCACCAGAATTCCTTTTATTTACAAACCCAACAGCCGAACAATCACGTGCATTCAGCTTGCTGTCTACACTGGGAGTGCAGAGTATCTGACACTCCCTGTTATATACAGGGAAAGGGGCTCCCTGATTGGGCCATTAATCAGGGAACTCATATTCTAATTGGCCAATCTCAAAGGCCTGGCCAAAGTCATTACCCCCCCCGCCCCTGCAAAGTCCTTGGAGCCCCCGTAGTCCTCATGGCTCACGTGTCTCCTGCTTCGTTTCTGCGCCGGGTCCGGCTCCTCTACTTCGGCCTCCGATGAAGGGGGGGGTGGTATAACAGCTAGGCGCCCGTCTTTTCCGATGTGAGTGCCTGAGGTGCAGTTCGCACCTCCGGCGGCAGGGGTAGAGCTGTGGCATCAACCATTGTGTCCATTTCCAAGCCCGATGTCCTCACCAGTGGTGTCGGAGGGGCGTGAATAGTTTGTCAGGGAGGACTCTCCACAGTCCTTGGTATGCTGGTCTGAGTCAGCTCCGGGGGAGGAAACAAATCTGAGGCACGCACCTGGTCCTGGTGTTTTTTTATTACATGTTTTCCCACACAGTTCCTGTCCTGGCCTTGACTGTTCCTGCTACCCATGTGAGGCCATTGGCATAATTTCTGAACCATACCTTTTCTCCCGTGTTGTCTTTTTCGGCGAGTGTTGTTGTGGCCCCTGATGTGTTAGGTGGGTTGGTTCGACGTTGACTGCAACTGGATGCAGGGAAGCTAGAAACAAACGTCTAACACTGGAGATGATCCAACACAGTTTTATTTAAACTATGAACTGCTGTACATGTTCAGCTGAGGGTTGACACTCTACTAATCCTACTGACGACCTCTTACTGGTTCGACCAGACTAGCTACCAAATGGCAATAATGTGCACTGACTTGTGCACTCTGACTGTCTCAGTATCTGGGTCCTGAAAGAGCGGGAGTCTGAATGCCCTGTGGGCTTTATAGTGGCGGTGTCTTGTCTGATGGTTGGTTGTTCTGTGTTGTGTGTTCATTGGTCAACCCGTGTGTCAATCACTGCCTGTTTGTATCCCATTATATACATGAGTGGATATTATGACAGCCCCTGCAGTGAGCCTCTTGGTGTCGCTCTACTCTTCCGCCTAATTTTGGGAATAGTAGATTCAACCTGGTTCGGAGTCGTCTGCCCATGAGTAGCTCTGCTGGTGCTATTCCCGTTGTGGCATGTGGGGTTGTCCTGTAGTCAGATAGCCAGTGCGACAGTTTGGTATCCAATTATGCTGCTGACTGTATTTTCAACCTGACCTTTAGGGTCTGGACAGCTTTCTCCGCCGACCCATTTGATGCCGGGTGGTATGGTGCCATCCTTATGTGCCGAATGTCATTTGACTTCATGAATTTGTGAAGTCCTGGCTGGTAAAAACTAACACTCTGTGTTGCAAACCAAAACTAACACATCTGTGTTGCAAACGAGGTGCAAATTTTTTCGATGATAACTGTTGAATTTGCAGAGTTCATTTTGTTGACATCCAGCCATTTGGAATGGGCGTCTACTATTACAAAAAACATTGAACCCATAAACGGGCCTGCAAAATTGACATGAAGTTGCGACCATGGTCTACCCAGCCATTCCCATGGGTGCAGCGGGGCTGCCGATGGCACCTTCTGCCCTTGTTGGCATTCTTGGCACCGACCTACCAATGCCGCTATGTCTGTGTCCAGGCCCGGCTGCCAGACAAAGCTTCTGGCCAGCATCTTCATTTTTGAGACTCCAGGGTGCCCATGATGTAGTTCAGCCAGTATAGCTCGACGGCCTTGACTTGGAACTATTACTCGAGTCCCCCCGTAGCAATATCCCGTTTTCCACAGTGATCTGCTCTCTTCTGCTCCAGTAAGGGTGGAATTCCGCCTGGAGGTTTTTACATCTCCCCCGTTAGCACCATGGAATTTATTTTTGATAAAACCGGGTCACGTTGAATCCACAAACGAATGTTTTGTGCGGCCACTGGAAAGGTGTCCAGGAAATGTAATGCCATTACCGTTTCCTCTATTCTGGGTACTAATGGCGGGATGTCCGGTAATGGCAGCCTGCTTAGTGCATTGGCGTTTGCCACCCGGGTTCCCGGTCGATGCTCCGGTTGATACTGGGTTCATTCCTCAATGCGGGGTGCCATCACCGGCAGGTGTCTAAGAAGTTGAGATCGGCTATCGCCTCCATGGCCGCCTCATGTTCTGGCAGTTTATGGAGCGGGCAGGGAGCTAATGCGTCAGTGCGCAAAATCCTTGTGTCTGGAAAATGTTCCAGGGTATATTCATAAGCGGCGAGCAGCAATGACCATCACTGGACCCGGGCAGACGTGATCGGCAGGATCACTTGGTCCTCTTTAAACAACCCCAGCAGGGGCTTGTGGTCCAAGCATATCATGAACGTGCGTCCACAAACGTATTGGTGGAATTTTCGCACCACGAATATGACGGCCAAACGTTCCCTTTCCACCTACGCAGAGTTTTGTTCGGCATCCGCAGGTATGCGGCATGTAAAGGCGATCGGCCGTTCCCTGTGCTGCTCCGACGTCGTAAACTGAGGGATTGCACGTAAAGGGCATAGGTTTGGAAGGGTCAAAGTGGGTAAGTAACTCATCCGATGAGAGGCACTGTTTGACTTCTTGGAAATCCCTGTGTTGCGAGTGGCCCCAATCCCAACACTGTCCCCTCTTCAGTACTTGGTTGAGCGGATTGAATTTGCTGTAATAGTTCACCAGAACTAGGAAAGAGCAGAGCTCTGTGGGATCATGACGGCTCGGGACCTGGGGGAATCGCCCACTCCTTGACTTCCACCGAAATGAGGCATCTGCAGCTGAACTGGTAGCCCAAATACATGAACCTGGGCACATGAAAAGCACATTTCTCTCTCCAGAGGCGGACCCAGGCCTGAGCAAACTGCTCGAGGACCCCGGTGAGGTTCTCCATGTGCTCCCTGTCTAAGGTTCTAGTGATGAGGACGTTGTCCAGGTAAACGGCCACACGTGGCAATCCGCGTAGTATGTTCTCCATGAAACGCCGGAAGATGGCGCAGGCCGAGGGGGACTCCAAATGACAAACTGGTGTATTCGTACAAATCCCGTTGGGTGTTGATTGTTACATATTCTGTGACCCTGGGTGCAGCAGCAGCTGTTGGTATGCGTGGCTTCTGTTTAACTGCGGAAGTGTCTTGCCCCCACTGAGCTAGGTGTAAAGGTCTTCGATCCAAGGGACCGGGTAACAGTCAAGACAGAACGCTCAGTTAACGCTCTTCTTACAGTTGCCCCATGGTGACACTGACGCGTCGGGTTTCATTAGTGGGACCACTGGTGCAGCCCATCCACAAAATTGACGGAGCGGATAATGCCCAACTGGTCCAATCCCCGGTTGACCTTGGGTCATGGGGCGGGTGGGGAAATACCTGGGCTGGGCATTCTCATTCATGTTGATCGTGGCCACTGCTCCCTTTTTTGTCCTGAGGCATTTAGAAAAACTAATGGAAATTTTGCCAGCACCACTTCTGGCCCGCGGGGATACGTCCGGCACACGTGCTGTCAATCTAGTCGCAGATGTCGTAGCCAATTGCGTCCCAAAGGCTATCGGCCAATTGGGAGGAAGTTCCACCCCTAATGACCTGAGGAAATGGCTGCAATGGGGATCCAAGGAAGTGAGTAGCCATCTTTACTCCCGGGCAATGAGTCCGGGACACTGGGGTTGCTGCCCCAGTGCTCGGGGGTGGTGGCCGTGAAGCCCCCGTTGGGGTCAGCCTCTGTCGGGGGTGGGGGGTGGGGGGGGTTGTGTTGCTCGTAGTGATGGTAATGGTCGTGGGTTTGGAAGGTGCTGTCTGAGGAACCTTGGTGAGTTACTGCAGTGCATCTTATAGATGGTACACAAGGCTGCCAATGTTCGTCAGTGGCGGGGGGTTTTAATGTTTGTGGAAGGGGGAGCAATCAAGTGGGCTGCTTTGTCCTGGATAGTGTTGAGCTTCTTGAGTGTTGTTGGAGCTGCACGCATCCAGGCAAGTGGAGCGTATTCCATTACATTCCTGACTTGTGCCTTGTAGATGGTGGACAGGCTTTGGGGGATCAGGTGGTGAGTTATTCACCATAGAATTACTAGCATTTGACCTGTCCTAGTAGCCACAGTATTAATATGGCTAGTCCAGTTCAGTCTCTGATCAATGGTAACCGCCAGTATGTTGAATGTGGGGAATTCAGCCATTGAATGTCAAGGGGCGGTGATTAGATCCTGCCTTGTAAGAGATGGTCATTTCCTGTTGCCACTTCTGTGGCACAAATGCTACTTGCCACTTGTCAGCCCAAGTCTGGATATTGTCCAGATCTTGCTGCATTTGGACATGGACTGCTTCATTATCTGAAGAGTCGCAAATGGTGCTGAACGTTGTGCAGTCATCCGCAAACATCTTCACTTCTCACCTTATAATGAAAGGAAGGTCACTGATGAAGCAGCTGAAGGTCGTTGGGCCTCAGACACTACCCTGAGGAACTCCTGCAATTATGTCCTGGAGCTGAGATGATTGATCTCCAAGCACCACAACCATCTTCCTTTCTGCTAGGCATTACTCCAACCATTGGAGAGATTCCACCTGATTCCCAATGACTCCAGTTTAGCTAGGCCTCCTGGATGCCATACTCAGTCAAATGCTGCCTTGATGTCAAGGGCAGTCACTCTCACCTCACCTCTGGCATTCAGTTCTTTTTTCCATGTTTGAACCAAGGCTGTAATGAGGTCAGGAGCCGAGTGACCCTGGCGGACCCAAACTGAGCATCCATGAGCAGTTTATTGCTGAGTAAGTGCTGTTTGATAGCACTGTTGATGACTCCTTCCATCACTTTGCTGATGATGGAGAGTAGGCTGATAGGGCGGTAATTGGCTGTTTCATGTTCACAGACATACCTGGGCAATTTTCCACTTTGCCGAGTAGATGCCAGTGTAGTAGTTGTACTGGAACAGCTGTGCATGTGTCGATGAATATGTAACTAAACAAAAACAGTGATAGCATTGAAATGTATCCTGCTGCATTTTGGGACACATGTGGAACTGTTTTGTGAGTTCTTAACAAGCATCTTGAATAAAGCTGTGAAAAATGAGAGAAAACCTATTGTGCTGTGCATTAGTTGCCTATCAACTTGACCGTAAAATGCTGGCTTAGCCTCAGTTTGGCAGTGTCCTGGTGTTTTGTTATGCTCTTGACGTAGCATAAGCTGCTTCCTTGATGTACACTCTGACAAAGGAAGGTTCAGACTTGGAGATAGCTTTAACACATTGATTAAACTGTTAACAATTCTCCTACTTGGATTCGACTCTCCTGTTAATCCTGCTATAGCCACTCAGACTGACGAACCAGTCTGCTACACTCCACGTGGTGGGTGTGATGTGTTCAATCAACCCTGTGTACTCACTAAGTGTCTCCACTGGAAAAAGGGAGATCATCTGTGCTGTTTCCTTATATATGGGTTGGTGTAATACCCTCCTCTGGTAATGTCACCTCTGTGTCTGTCGTGAATGCCCATTGGTTGTGTCCTATCTTACTGGTCTATTGGTTGACTGTCTATGTGTCATGATGTTTCTGGTTCTCCCTCTAGTGTCTAGCTAGGTGTAGTGTGTTCACATTAACCCTTTGTGTATTTACAGTGTCCTAGTGTATCTACATTAACCCCTTGTGTATTTACAGTGATGCATATCACCACACCTGGGACTGTTAGTTTTTTCTTAACTGCTTCCAATTCCTTTGCAATTTCATAAGACCATAAGACATAGGAGCAGAATTAGGCCACTCGGCCCATTGAGTCTGCTCAGCCATTGAATCATGACTGATATGTTTGCATCCACATTCTCCTGCCTTCTCTGCATAACCCCTGACCCCTTATTGATCAAAAACCTATCTGTCCCTGTCTTAAAGAGTGATTTGGCCTCCACAGTCTTCTGCGGCAAAGAGTTCCACAGATTCACCACCCTCTGGCTGAAGAAATTCCTCCTCATCTCTATTTTAAAGGATCATCCCTTTAGTCTGAGATTGTGTCCTCTGGTTCCAGTTTTTCCTACAAGTGGAAACATCCTCTCCACGTCCACTCGATCCAGGCCTCACGGTATCCTGTAAGTTTCAATAAGATCCCCCCTCATCCTTCTTCATTTCAGGGATCATCCATGTGAACCTCCTCTGGACCTTTTCCAAGGCCAGCACACCCTTCCATAGATACAGGGCCCCAAACTGCTCAGAATACTCCAAATGGGGTCTGACCAGAGCCTTATATAGCCTCAGAAGTACATCTCTGGTCTTGTATTCTAGCCCTCTTTACATGAATGCTAACATTGCATTTGCCTTCTTAACTGCCGACTGAACTTGCAAATTAACCTTAAGAGAATCATGAATAAGGACTCCCAAGTCCCTTTGTGCTTCTGATTTCATAAACATTTCCCCATTTAGAAAATAGTCTATGCCTAAATTTGTCCTTCCAAAGTGCATAACCTCACACTTTTCCACATTGTATTTCATTTGCCATTTCATTGCCCACTCTCCTAGCTTGTCCAAATCCTTCTGCAGCCCCCTTGCTTCCTCAATATTACCTGTCCCTCTACGGATCTTTGTATCATCTGCAAATGTAGCAACAGTGCCTTCAGTTCCTTCTTCCAGATCATTAATTTAAAAAAAAAATTTAGAGTACCCAATTCATTTTTTCCAATTATGGGGCAATTTAGCATGTTCAATCCACCTACCTTGCACATCTTTCGGTTGTAGGGGCGAAACCCACACAAACACGGGGAGAATGTGCAAACTCCACACGGACAGTGACCCAGAGCCGGGATCGAACCTGGGACCTCAGCGCCGTGAGACTGCAGTGCCACCACTGCGCCACCGTGCTGCCCTTTCCAGATCACTAATGTATATTGTGAAAAGTTGTGGTCCCAGCACAGACCCCTGAGGCACACCACTAGTCACTGACTGCCATCCTGAAAAAGACCCCTTTATCCCCCAACTCTCTGCCTTCTGCCAGTCAGCCAATTATCTATCCATGCCAGGATCTTACCCTTAACACCATGGGCTCTTAACTTATTTAACAATCTCCCGTGCAACACCTTGTCAAAGGCCTTCTGGAAATCTAAAGAAATCATGTCCACTGGTTCTCCTTTGTCTAACTTCCTTGTTACCTCCTCAAAGAATCCTAACAGATCTGTCAGACACAATCTCCCTTTGACGAAGCTGTGCTGACTCAGTCCTATTTTATCATTCACTTCCAAGTACTGCGCGACCTCATCTTTAATAACAGACTCTAAAATCTTACCAATGACCGAAGTCAGGCTAACAGGCCTACAATTTCCTGTCTTCTGCCTCCCTCCCTTCTTAAACATCCCTTGCATGTTCCACACTGGGGTCCCTAAATGGACAAGCCTCTTTTTTGCGCAACTTAATGCACAAGAACCATTACCAAATGGAGGTGCTCTTGACAAACAAGAATTAACCAGCTCTTTGAATAGCAGCAGTAGCCTTTAACAGCATCGGCTACATAGTTTGGCTAAGTATCTACAGCAGGGAAACAGGTCATTCAGCCCCACGGTTTCATATCAGTGCTGATTCTCCAAACTTGCTTCCTCCCCCTGCTCTTGGTTCAACGTCAATCTACAAATCCTTCTATTTCTTTCTTCCTCATATCCTTACCTATCTTTCCCTTAAATGCATTTATGTTATTTGCCTCAACTACTCCCAGTAACAGCAATACCAACATTAAATAAATTTCTCCAAAATTCCCGAATGAAGTTATGGGGCTGGATTCTCTGATTTTGCAGCTATGTCCGGAGGAAGTGTCTGGTCGTACGGCCAAAATGTCGGTGCCACTCTCGCACTGATGTTGCACCAGGTGGGGGGCCACATAATGCCCCTGGCTTTACCTGCAAATACAGACGCATAATGGCGTGGGCGGTGGCTGCGCATGCGCATGGTGGCGGCCAGCAGTGACTGCGCCATTCAACATGGCGCCGGCTGTGGGCAGACATGGCCTCCCAGATAGACCCCCCCGTAACCCCACTCGCCACGCCGGACCACCCCCAACAGACCCCCTCAGCCCCTGCTGATGCCCCCCTTGCCAGCGGAATTGCTCGGGGGGAGCCCCCACCTGACTGTGGTGATGCTAGACACAGTCCGCAGCCGCCACACCAGGTTCATGTAAGTTGAGAGCCCACGTGTTCCACGCCGTCGGGAAGTTGGCCCATCGGGGGCAGAGCATCGGGGAAGGGCCTCAGGTGATGTCCTGAGGCCGTCCCAACGGCATGCGGCGTACTCATCGAGTATGCCATTCTTGAGGGGGTGGAGCATCCGATAAGCAGCGCCACCCCACGATCTTGGCGTAAAAACAGATTCTCTGGCCGATCGCCGAATCCGATTTTGGCATCGGCAATCGGAGAATCCCGCCCATGATACCTTATATCATGATCCCTAATTGTAACCATGCCTTGTAACAAGTCAGAACATCTCAGCTACGTTTACCCTAACAAATCCTGACATAAGCTTGAACAGCTTTATCAGGTCTTTCTACAATCTTCTCTTTCTGAACTTTTTGTAGACTACGGAAGTCTCCAAACCTAGTTTGATGTAAAATAAAGTTTACGTGTAATTTAACGTAAAGGTGTTTACACTCTACACCAGGTCCCTACCATGCCTGTCTGCTGGTTCTAATCTAGGCCAACATTCCAGGATTTAGGGGTGGAATTCTCCGACCCCCCCGCAGGGACGGGGAATTGTCCGGGGCCATCGTAAATCCCGCCCCCGCCGTGGCCAAAATTCTCCGCCACCCGGGAATCGGCGGGAGCGGAAATCACGCCGTGCCGATTGGCGGGCCCCCCGCGGCGATTCTCCGGCCTGCGATGGGCCGAGGTCCTGCCCTGTAAGGCCTCTCCCACCGACGTGGTTTAAACCACCTCTGGTGGCGGCGGGAGCAGGCGACGCGAGCGGACCCCAGGGTCCTGGGGGGGGGGTCGCGGGGCGATCAGACCCCGGGGGGTGCTCCCACGGTGGCCTGGCCCGCGATCGGGGCCCACCGATCGGCGGGCAGACCAGTGCCGGGGGCACTCTTTTTCTCCCACCGCCGCCACGGCCTCCACCATGGTGGAGGAGGAAGAGACCCCCTACCGGGCATGATCCGGGATGACGTCAGTGGCCGGGTACAGTGGTTGACACCACTCCGGTACGCCAGGAACCCCTGCCCCGCCGGGTAGGGGAGAATACTGCCCTAGATGTTTCAGGTGGGATAGAGGGGGATATAAAAGAGGTGGAGGAGTTGTGCTACTGGTTAGGGAGAATATCACAGCTGTATTGCTGGAGGACACCTCAGAGGGCAGCGAGGCTATATGGGTAGAGATCAGGAATAAGAAGGGTGCAATCAAAATGTTGGGGCTTTACTACAGACCACCCAACAGCCAGCGGGAAATAGAGGAGCAGATCGGTAGACAGATTTTGGAAAGGAGTAAAAGCAACAGGGTTGTTGTGATTCGAGACTTTAACTTCCCCAATATTGACTGGTACTCACTTAGTGCTAGGGGCTTGGATGGGGCAGAGTTTGCAAGGAGCATTCAGGAGGGCTTCTGAAAACAATATGTAGATAGTCTAACTAGGGAAGGGGCTATACTGGACCTGGTATTGGGGAATGAGCCCGACCACGTGGTAGAAGTTTCAGTAGAGGAGCATTTTGGGAACAGCGACCACAATTCAGTAAGTTTTTTTAAAGTACTGGTGGACAAGGATAAGAATGGTCCTAGGGTGAATATGCTAAATTGGGGGAAGGTTAATTATCACAATATTAGGCAGGAACAGAACCAAGATTGGGGGTGGATGTTTAAGGTAAATCAACATTTGACATGTGAGAGGCTTTCAAATGTCAGTTGAAAGGAATTCAAGACCGGCATGTTCCTGTGCGGAAGAAGGATAAATACGGCAAATTTTGGGAACCTTGGATGACGAGAGATATTGTAGGCCTCATCAAAAAGAAAAAGGAGGCATTTGTCAGGGCAAGAAGGCTGGGAACAGCCGAAGCCTTTGTGGAAAATAAGGAAAGTAGTAAGGAACTTAAGCAAGGAGTCAGGAGGGCTAAAAGGGGTCACGAAAAGTCATTGAGTTAAGGAAAATCACAATGCTTTTTACACGTACATAAAAAGCAAGAGGGTAGCCAGGGCCTACTGAAGGACAGGCGAGGGAATCTATGTCTGGAGCCAGAGGAAATGGGCAAGGTACTAAATGAATACTTTGCATCAGTATTCTCCAAAGAGAAGGAATTGGTGGATGTTGAGTCTGGAGAAAGGTGTGTAGATAGCCTGGGTCACATTGAGATCCAAAAAGACGAGGTATTGGGCGTCTTGAAAAATATTAATGTAGATAGGTCCCCAGGGCCGGTTGGGATCTACCCCAGAATACTGAAGGAGACTAGAGAGAAAATTGCTGAGGCCATGACAGAAATCTTTGGATCCTCACTGTCTTCAGGTGATATCCTGGAGGACTGGAGAATAGCCAATGTTGTTCCTTTGTTTAAGAAGGGTAGCAAGGATAATCCCCGGAACTACAGGCCGGTGAGCCTTATGTCAGTGGTAGGGAAATTACTGGAGAGAATTCTTCGAGACAGCATCTACTCCCATTTTGAAGCAAATGGACATATTAGTGAGAGGCAGCACGGTTTTGTGAAGGGGAGGTCGTGTCTCACTAACTTGATAGAGATTTTCAAGGAGGTTACAAAGATGATTGATGCAGGTAGGGCAGTGGATGTTGTCTATATGGACTTCATTAAGGCCTTTGACAAGGTCTCTCATGGCAGACTGGTACAAAAGGTGAAGTCACACGGGATCACGGGTGAGTTGGCAAGATGGATACAGAACTGGCGAGGTCATAGAAGGCAGAGTAGCAGCAATGAAAGGGTGCTTTTCTGATTGGAGAGCTGTGACTAGTGGTGTTCCGCAGGTATCAGTGCTGGGACCTTTGCTGTTCGTAGTATATATAAATGATTATGAGGAAAATATAACTGGTCTGATTAGTAAGTTTTCAGATGACACAAAGGTTGGTGGAATTGCGCATAGTGATGAGGACTGTCAGAGGATACAGCAGAATTTAGATCGTTTGGAGACTTGGGCGGAGAGGTGGCAGATAGAGTTTAATCCGGACACATATGAGGTAATGCATTTTGAAGGTCTAATGCAGTTAGGGAATCTACAGTGAATAGTAGAACCCTCAAGAGTATTGACAGTCAGAGAGATCTAGGTGTACAGGTCCACAGGTCACTGAAAGGGGCAACACAGTTGGAGAAGGTAGTCAAGAAGGCATACGGCATGCTTGTCTTCATTGGCCAGGATGTGGAGATGCCAGTGTTGGACTGGGGTGAGCACAGTAAGAAGTCTTACAACACCAGGTTTAAGTCCAACAGGTTTGTTTCAAACACAAGCTTTTGGAGAACTGCTCCTTCCTCAGGTGAGGAGGGAGCAGTCCTCCGAAAGCTAGCGTTTGAAACAAACATGTTGGACTTTAACCTGGTGTTTTAAGACTTCTTGCTGTTCATTGGCCGGGGCATTGAATATAAAAATTGGCAAGTCATGTTGCAGCTGTATAGAACCTTAGTTAGGCCACACTTGGAGTATACTGTTCAATTCTGGTCGCCACATTACCAGAAGGATGTGGAGGCTTTAGAGAGGGTGCAGAAGGGATTTATCAGGATGTTGCCTGGTATGGAGGGCATTAGGTGTGAGGAGAGGTTGAATAAACTCGGTTTGTTCTCACTGGAACGACGGAGTTTGAGGGGCAACCTGATAGAGGTCTACAAAAGTATGAGGGGCATAGACAGAGTGGATAGTCAGAGGCTTTCTCGCAGGGTAGAGGGGTAAATTACTGGGGGGCATAGGTATAAGGTGCAAGGGGCAAGGTTTAGAGGAGATGTACGAGGCAAGCTTTTTACACAGAGGGTAGTGGGTGCCTGGAACTCGCTGCCGGAGGAGGTGGTGGAAGCAGGGACGATAGTGATGTTGAAGGGGCATCTTGACAAATACATGAATAGGATGGGAATAGAGGGATATGGACCCCGGAAGTGCAGAAGAGTTTAGCTTAGATGGGCAGCATGGTCGGCGCAGGCTTGGAGGGCTGAAGGGCCTGTTCCTGTGCTGTGCTTTTCTTTGTTCTTTGTTTTGTTCTTTGTTGACTTCATACAAATCCTGATCATGTTTAGAGCTCCCGAGCCCCTTATCGGTGGAGCTCATACTCGGTGAGACTCATGGAGAAAGTGATAGTTTCCATCCATTAACCCTCGTATGGATTATAACAGAACTGTATGCAATTATCATCCCTGTGCTGAAACCAAGCTTCTGACCAGGGGATAAGTGGATTTGTAGACCAGGTGACTTTACCGTGAATGTTGATTCTGACTGGGGTTGAGGCCACCTTGCAGCAGTATAATTGCTGAAAAGAGAAACATTTGGTCAAAACTTTTGTCTTGAACTCAGAATAGCTTTGTAACTGGACTCTGGTTGGTAGAGGCACTGCTGTGAAAAATGTACCAGGGAACAGTAAACTACCAAGCTCTTGTTTAAATTCAAACCAGGCAGGGCCACTCTGATTATTCAAGGCACTGCCATGGGGAATGAAGCAGGTAATGGCTGCCCCAAGACACTTCAGCAGTCAAGGGCATTCAGCCTCTGATCTCCGGGTAAGCGTTCTCCAAGGCGGTCTTCAGGACACGCGACAACGCAGAATTGCCGAGCAAAAACTTATAGCTAAGTTCCGCACGCATGAGTGCGGCCTCAACAGGGATCTTGGATTCATGTCGGATTACATTCACCCCCCACCATCTGGCCTGGACTTGCAAAATCCTACCAACTGTTCTGGCTTGAGACAATTCACACCTCTTTAACCTGTGATTATCCCTCTCCCTGGATCTGTAATGATTTGATTACCTGCAAATGCTCGCATTCCAAGCATTGTCCAGCATCTCTGACTTTGTCTATATAAATGTTTCTGGAACATACCTCTCCATTCACCTGAGGAAGGAGCGGCGCTCCGAAAGCTCGTGTTTGAAACAAACCTGTTGGACTTTAACCTGGTGTTGTAAGACTTCTTACTTTGTCCAAGACTTTTGTTTAGTTGAAAAAGTTGTAATGTGTGAACATGTTCTTTTCATTTACAAAGAATAAGGCATTGCATGGAGCTTCTAGCATACCTAGGTGAGCCACACTGTGAACCCGACTAATAATCTTGAATTGATTGCCAGTGTAATACTTATCAAAATCGGGATTGTTTAGCAAGTGCTGTCCAATCACACAATCACTTCTAAGGACAGGTTTGGATCTACCATAAGCCAACATTCATTGATCAATATAAGCGTTGGGATTCCTACACCTCCACGTGCTATAAGATTGCCGTTATTGGCAACATCATAAATAGGGCATAAACCTTTTGTGCACCATGCAAGTTTGATGATGAAATAGGGGATGTCAAAGCTGCCTTGTGGGATAATGGCTACCCTGACCAGATCTTTGCTCGCAGTATATCACGCAAACTCATAAATGGGTTTAAGGCCATAATTTTCGGTCTTGTAAAGTGTCCAGTCAACCTCTGATTATCCTGGAAGGGCAAGATATCTTAAAAGTTTGAGCAAAAGTTGAAGCTAACCATTTCATGCTGATACTATGCAATAGCAACACGGGTGTTATTCTCGACTAACAGGATGCTGCCATCAAACCAAAAAAACATTCTGCTCACCACACAAATGAGTAATGTGGTTATATGGGTCTCGGGCTGGTGTGATACCAGTTATGTAGACTGCAAGACACAATGACTGGCAGATTATTGCAAATTATTGACAGTACCCTAACCAGCTCATGCTTTCATAACTTGAAACATTGGATGGACTCTTGCACTCTGTGCACAGGGTGCTGGCCGGGGCAAGAAAACTGGCATGTAGCTTTCCAGCTGCATCGTTGTGTTTTCTCTGGTGGAGAAAATCTGGGATGTGGTTTCCATCATCACACTGGCGGGGTGGGGCCTGAGAGAGCCGGCAACGCAGGTTCCACAGAGATCCTAGCACAATTTTTAATAGGTTCCCAGATCCATATTAGAACAAAACTCACCTCCACTCCTCAATGGACACGGCAGACTCCCCCCATAAACAATGGGAGAACCCCCCCCCCCCCACCCAAGCAATGGGGCAATCTCCCTCCCCACAAAAAAAACCAGGGAACAGACCCCCCCCCCCCCCCCCCAACAGATGAGCACTGTTGTAAACCTCCCACGCAAGCACCGGGACAACCTCACACAAGGAGAACTCCCCCAAGGTTGTCACTGCCAGGTCGGCAGTGCCAAGTGCAAATGCCAGAGCACTTCTTGGGTATGTTGGGCATGTCCCTCTCCCCACCGCACCCCCCACCCCCGGGTGCTAAACTGACCTTTGTGCCCCTCTATGGTTCCCTCGCCTGCTTCCTGCTTTTCAATAGCTGTTGTGAACCTTACTGACGTGACAGGAATTCCTTACCTGGAGAGAACATATGGTGGAGAAGCTCTTTAAATACATTTAAATACATGTAATTGAGATTCATGCCCTTTCTGGCTGGGAATCTCGTTACATCACTGACAAGAAGTGGAGAAAATCGGAAAAAGGTGAGAATCTTGTTTTCCGATTCTTGTGAGATTTTGCACCCATGTCACATTTGCGCCTTTGCACATTTACGGTGAACACGGGCACAACATTATCCCATAGTGTCCAACATGAGAAGTGAATCTGCAATTGGACAAAATTTGCTAAACAATCCTGATTGTAATTACACTGACAACCAATTTTAGATTATCAGTTGGGCTTTCAGTGTGGCTCAGTTAGGAATGCTGGAAGCACCATACATTCACACACAGAGCCCAGTCCTTGGCTAACAGAAAGAACATGTCCATACATTGCACTTTCTTCAACTGAATAACCATTTGTGAGACTGTCATTCTCTGGTTTATTTCCCATGGAAGTGTCTTGAACAATCGAAGTTGATCAGTTTGGTTTGACTTTCAGTCAAAGCTTGGCAGTTAGCTGTGACCTAGTACACACTCCATGGTGATATCCCTACCAATCAGAAAACACTTGCCAACCAATCAGCACCCTCTTCTCATGCAGTGTAAATCATGTTACCTTTGAGATTTGGTATTCTTGCATCTGTCCTGATGATTAAAAGACAAAATGCTTTGACCGTTGGGCTCTTTCTTCAGCAATACTCAAACTCTGAAATACAAAGTAATTATTTGTACTTTGAAATTTTATTTTGAGCCATACTGATTTCTTGGATTAGTTCCAATCAACTCAGGGAGTCAGAGAATAATTTTCAAACTTATCCCCAGTAGCTGCATCATAAATTCAACATCGTCCAAGTTCGGAGCACAGCTGTTTACAAACACCATCGGCATCCCCTCCAGTTTCCCGTGCCATAACATACCTTCCCCCCAGAGTCAGCCACCATATTTCCCAATGCAAACGGCACCCGCTTATTGATCAAAATCGTCACCCCTTCATTTCCGAATGAAGTACTTGCCCAACCCATCCCTTCCTCAGTCTAATCTGGGGCGGGATTCTCCCCTACCCGGCGTAGCGGAGTGGCGCCAACCACATTGAGGGGCTAGGCCCGTGTCGGAGCGGTTGGCACCACGCCGACTGGCGCCCAAACCGACTCCAGTGGCCTTTGCCGCTCGGCGTTGGGGCTGGGCGAAAGGCCTTCGCCGGTTCGCGCATGCGCCCGTGCATCAGCGGCTGCTGACGTCACCACCGGCGCATGCGCGCTGGGGGATCCTCTTCCGTCTCCGCCATGGTGGAGGCTGTGGCGGCGGCGGAAGAAAGAGAGTGCCCCAACGGCACTGCCCGCCCACCAATCGGTGGGCCCCGATCGCCCCGCAAACCCCCCCCCCCCCCCAGGACCCCGGGGGCCCGCTCGCGCCGCCAATCCCGCCGCCACCAGAGGTGGTTCAAACCACGGTGGTGGGAGAGGCCTCCCAGCGGCGGGACTTTGGCCCATCGCGGGCCGGAGAATTGCCGCAGGGGGCTCGCCGATCGGCGGGGGCTGATTCCCGCCCCTGCCAATTCCCGGGTGGCGGAGAATTTCTGCCACAGCGGGGGCGGGATTTTTGGCGGCCCCGGGCGATTCTCCGACCCTGCGGGGGTCGGAGAATTTCGCCCCTGGTCCCCCACCTTCATGTAATCCTCCTGCAGCATGACCACACCTGCCTTTAATATTTTTTAATGTGCAAACACACGGGCCCTCCTGACTGGCCCATTAAATCCTTCCAATCTCCACGTGATCAGTTTGGTCGGTGGATGCCCACCATCATCGATCCTCCTCCCCTTACATTTTAAAAGCCCTAACGTTGTCAACAGTATGTCACCCCCACTCCTCCCCCAATTCCCCTAGCAACAAACTCTGCCTCCATCCCCCCACTAACCTTCTTCTCACCTCACACTGTGCTTCCGTGAATTAGTCTGCCCAGGTAGCCTGGCAGCACCTGCCCATGGTGCCTGACATCCTTCCTCCCACTGATTCCCCTCCCCCCTGCTCAAACATTCTACTCGTGCAAACAACAAACAACCCCACCCTAAGCTCAATCGAAGAGATCAACCACCCATCTTCCAACAGAGAACAGAAACAAACCTGAAGCTGAGCAAATGGCCCCAAACACAAATGAAACGCAGTGCCAAAGCATCTCCACCAAAGTTCAAAGTCCACCTTCTCCTGCCAGTCCATTGTCACTATCACCTCCTCCGCCATCCCAAAGTATAGCTTCCAGCCTTCGTAGGTCACCCACAGACGTGCCGGGTACAACATCCCAAACTTCACCCTCTTCTTGTAGAGGGCCGCCTTGACCTTGTTAAAACTTGCTCTCCTCTTGGCCAACTCTGCACCCAAGTCCTGGTACACTCAGATTTCACTGCCCTCCCAGGTACAGCACCTCGTCAGCTTGACCCACCTCATAATCCGCTCCGTGTCCAGGAAACGCACCACCATCGCCCTCAGCGGCTCATTCCCCTGGGGCCTCCTCATTGGCGCTCTTTGCGCTTAATCCACTTCAAAGGCCGTGCGAATGCTTCCTCTCCCAGCAGCTTCTCCAGCATCCTCCTCACATATGCGCCAGCATCGGCTCCTTCACTCCCCTCCGGCAGACCCACAATCTAGATATTCTGCCTGCATGCCTGTGGTAAACACCACTGGTCATACACTATGTGTATTACGGTACTGCTATTGTACTACAGTCAATACAGTAAACCCCGGCCTGCTGGCTCCACCCAGCAGGCTCTGTATAAGAGTGTGCGCTCTCCTGTGCTGCCTCCATTCTGGTTCCATCTGCAGGAGGCTTAACATCGAGCACAATAAAGTCTCAATAGTTTCACCATTTCGTCTTGTAGTCATTGATGGGTCATCAATTTATTGCGCTAGAATTTTAAATATGAACGCCTTAATCAAGCCGGATCGCCTGGAGCTGAACCCTCACGTAGCCGACGCCACAGTCAACTTTGAGCACTGGCTAGCCTGCTTTGATGGCTATCTCAGGGCATCTACAGAAGCTTTCTCAGACCCACAGAAGCTCCAGATCCTCTACGTACGGGGAGCCCACAAGTTTGCCTCCTCGGTCGGGACACTCCAACTTACACGGAAGCGATGGCTCTACTTAAAGGACAGTACATCAAGACTGTTAATCAGATGTTCGGCAGCCACCTCGTGGCCACGACAACTCCAGGGGAGTCTCAGGATGATTTCCTGCGTGCCTTGCGGATACTTGGCAGAAACTAATTGCCAGGCGGTGTCAGAACTGCTGATCAGGGACGCCGATGTCACGGGCATTAAATCCAATTACGTCCACCAGCGATTATTGGATGGGGGTACCCTCAACCTTACAAGACTGCTAATTCCCTGGATGTGGCCTCCTGCAATCTACAGTCCTACACCTCCGACCGCATGGCACCCTCATGGGCATCATGGGCCCCACCATCATCTGACGCGGGTACACCGCAAGCCTGCGCCGGGCGGCATCCAGCAAACTCTGGAGTCCCCAAATGCTATTTTTGTAGCCAGAACAAACACCCCAGACAATGCTGCCCAGCACAGAGTGCGACCTGCAACGGGTGTGGTAAGAAGGGCCAATTCATCTCCGTTTGCCAGGCCCGATCGGTCGCTGCCGTTTCCAGGACCAGCATAGCTACACCCCACGTGCGATCCAGGGGTGCCGCCATCTTCGCCACCGCCCGCCACGCGCGGCTCATGGGCACCGCAATTTTGGATGTCATCCGCCATGTGCGCCCCGTGGGCGCCGCCATCTTCGGCGCCGCCATCTTGGAACGCACCCCAGGACCTCTGTTCGCCTGGCCGTCGATACCTCTGCCACTGCCAATCAGCCCTCCCACCAACCTCCGCAGCTCGCCTCTATCACCCTCAATCAGTTTCGGCCCTGCAACCTTGCGACCACTACAACGGCCGTATGGATCAACGAGACTACCTGCCTCTTTGACTCTGGGAGCACAGAGAGTTTCATCCACCCTGTGATGGTAAGGCGCTGCTCCCTCCCGGTCCTCCCCGTCACCCAAAGAATCTCCCCGGCCACCGGATCCCATTCCGTAAAGGTCCGGGGGTATGCATCGTGACCCGCTCCGTACAGGGTGTAGAGTACAGTAAGTTCAGACGCTACATCCTCACCCATCTCTGCGCTGCCGTGTTACTGGCCTCGATTTTCAGTGCCACCTCCAGAGCCTTACCCTGCCCCCCCTCACTGTCTGTGGCCTTAAGGGTCTTAAGGTTGATTTGCCCTCACTCTTCGCGAACCTCACCCGGACTGTCAGCCCATCGCTACCAGAAGCATACGCTACAGTGCCCAGGACAGGGCCTTCATCTGGACGGAAGTCCAGAGACTCCTGCGAGAGGGGATTATTGAGGCTAGTAACAGCCCCTGGAGAGCCCAAGTGGTGGTCATCAAGACTGGGGAGAAGCACCGGATGGCCATCGATTACAGTCAGATGATCAACCAGTATACGCAGTTCAACGCGTACCCCCTTTCACACATATCTGACATGGCCAACCAGATTGCGCAGTATCGAGTCTTCTCCACAGTTGACTTGAGGTCTGCATACCACCAGCTCCCCATCCGCCTGGAGGACCACCAATACACTGCATTCAAAGCAGGCGGCCGCCTCTACCATTTCCTTAGGGTTCCCTTCGGCGTCACCAATGGGGTCTCGGTTTTCCAGCGAGAGATGGACCGAATGATTGAATGATGAACGGGCTGCGGGCCATGTTCCCATACCTGGATAACGTCACCATCTGCGGCAACGACCAGCAGGGCCACGACGCGAATCTCCAGAAATTCCTCCACACCACTAAACTCCCTAACCTTACCTATAATAAGGAGAAATGCTTTTTCTGCACTACCCGCTTAACCATTCTTGGCTACGTTGTGGAAAATGGAATCCTGGGGCTCGACCCCGACCTCCTGGAACCACCCCTCCCCCCACTGCCCCAAGGCAGAAACGATGCCTTGGGTTCTTCTCATATTACGCCCAGTGGGTCCCTAATTATGCGGACAAGGCCCGCCCACTCATCAAGTCCACAGTTTTACGCCTGGCGGCTGAGGCCCACCGCGCCTTCAACCACGTCAAGGCGGACATAGCCAAAGCCACAGTGCACGCGGTCGACGAGTCCCTCCCCTTTCAGGTGGAGAGCGATGCATCGGATGTGGCTCTGGCCGCCAACCCTCAACCAGGCGGGCAGACCTGTGGCTTTCTTCTCCCGCACCCTCCATGCCTCCGAAATTCGGCACTCCTCTGTCGAAAAGGAGGCCCAAGCCATTGTGGAAGCTGTGCGACATTGGCGGCATTACCTGGCCGGCGGGAGATTCACTCTCCTCACTGACCAACGGTCGGTTGCCTTCATGTTTAGCAATACACAGCGGGGCAAGATTAAGAACGATAAGATCTTGCGGTGGAGGATCGAACGCTCCATCTATAACTACTAGATCTTGTATCACCCGGGGAAGCTCAATGAGCCCCCAGATGCCCTATCCCGCGGTACAACAGCGCACAAGTAGACCAACTTCAGGCTCTCCACAATTACCACTGTCACCCGACGGTCACCCGGTTCTTCCACTTTATCAAGGCCCGCAACGTGCCTTACTCCATTGAGGAGGTCAGGATTGTGACCAGGAATTGCCAAGTCTGTGCCGAGTGCAAAGCGCACTTCTACCGGCTGGACAGGTCGCAGCTGGTGAAGGCCTCCCCCTCTTCGAGCACCTCAGCATGGACTTCAAAGGGCCCCTCCCTTCCACTGACCGCAACATGTACTTTCTCAATGTCATTGATGAGTACTCCCGTTTCCCTTTTGCCATCCCATGCCCTGACATGGCTTCTGCCATGGTCATCAAGGCCCTAAACAGTATCTTCACCTTGTTTGGTTTCCCCACCTACATCCACAGCGATTGGGGGTCGTCCTTCATGAGTGACGAGCTGCGTCAGTTTCTGCTCAGCAAAGGCATCACCTCGAGCAGGAAGACCAGCTGCACCCCCCCGGGGAAACGGACAGATGGAGAGGGAGAAAGCGACAGTCTGGAAGGCCGTCCTGCTGGCCCTCCGGTCTAGGAATCTCCCGGTCTCCCGCTGGCAGGAGGTCCTCCCCGATGCGCTCCACTCTATTCGGTGGACAGTTCCTGGGCCTGTCCTCCTCCGGAAGCATGCGAGGAGCCAAAAGTCAGAGCCCCTCGTCGAAAAAGTCTTCGTCCTCCATGCGAACCCACAGTACGCCTACGTGGCTTACCATGACGGGTGACAGGACACAGTCTCCCTTCGGGTCCTGGCACCCGCTGGTTCCACACCCACTACAACCACCTGGTACCGTCCCCTCCCCTTCTGGTTGCCACCCCTGCCCCTGCAACGTCCACACCCCCACCAGCGACTATCTCCACAGCCCCCACCCCAGCAGCACTCATCCCGCCACCGGACCCACTACAGGGTGTAGAATACATTTCAGAGGGTTTGATGGGCCAAATTATCTCCTTTTGCACTATAGGGATTTTTGAAACCTGCCTTCAGACACAGAAAATTGCGCTTGCTTGCTAAATATCCTCCAAAATGGCCTAGCGAGCTCAGTTTTATCTAACTACCACTGGTTAAAAAGTAATGGAACTGGAAGGACATCTGGGCATCAGCCTAGCTGATTGGAGAGGCAGGAAACTTCGAAACACAGCACAGCAATGATCAGAGACACAGAACATCAGAGACTGGAGAGAGCACAAACTGGTGAAGAGCAGCACAGTGCGGGCCAGAGACACAGAACATCAGAGACTGGAGAGAGAGTGAACCTGGTGAAGGACAGCACAGTGAGGGCCAGAGACACAGAACATCAGAGACTGGAGAGAGAGTGAACCTGGTGAAGAGCAGCACAGTGAGGGTCAGAGACAGAACACCAGAGACTGGAGAGAGAGTGAACCTGGTGAAGGACAGAGCAGTGAGGGTCAGACACAGAACACCAGAGACTGGAGAGAGAGAGAACCTGGTAAAGAGCAGAGCAGTGAGGGTCAGAGACAGAACACCAGAGACTGGAGAGAGAGTGAACCTGGTGAAGAGCAGCACAGTGAGGGCCAGAGACACAGAACCCCAGAGACTGGAGAGAGAGAGAGTGAACCTGGTGAAGGACAGAGCAGTGAGGGTCAGACACAGAACACCAGAGACTGGAGAGAGAGAGAACCTGGTAAAGAGCAGAGCAGTGAGGGTCAGAGACAGAACACCAGAGACTGGAGAGAGAGTGAACCTGGTGAAGAGTAGCACAGTGAGGGCCAGAGACACAGAACCGCAGAGACTGGAGAGAGTGTGAACCTGGTGCAGAGCAGCACAGTGAGGGTCAGAGACAGAACATCAGAGACTGGAGAGAGAGTGAACCTGGTGAAGGACAGAGCAGTGAGGGTCAGAGACAGAACCCCAGAGACTGGGGAGAGAGTGAACCTGGTGAAGAGAGGCACAGTGAGGGCCAGAGACACAGAACACCAGAGACTGGAGAGAGAGTGAACCTGGTAAAGAGCAGAGCAGTGAGTGCCAGAGACACAGAACCACAGACACTGGAGAGAGAGTGAACCTGGTGAAGGACAGAGCAGTGAGGGTCAGACACAGAACCCCAGAGACTGGGGAGAGAGTGAACCTGGTGAAGAGCAGCACAGTGAGGGTCAGAGACAGAACCCCAGAGACTGGAGAGAGAGTGAACCTGGTGAAGGGCAGCACAGTGAGGGTCAGAGACACAGAACCCCAGAGACTGGAGAGAGAGTGAACCTGGTGAAGGACAGAGCAGTGAGGGCCAGAGACAGAACCCCAGAGACTGGAGAGAGAGTGAACCTGGTGAAGGACAGCACAGTGAGGGCCAGAGACAGAACCCCAGAGACTGGAGAGAGAGTGAACCTGGTGAAGAGCAGCACAGTGAGGGTCAGAGACAGAACCCCAGAGACTGGAGAGAGAGAGAGTGAACCTGGTGAAGGACAGAGCAGTGAGGGTCAGAGACACAGAACCCCAGAGACTGGAGAGAGAGTGAACCTGGTGAAGGACAGAGCAGTGAGGGCCAGAGACACAGAACCCCAGAGACTGGAGAGAGAGTGAACCTGGTGAAGAGCAGCACAGTGAGGGCCAGAGACACAGAACCCCAGAGACTGGAGAGAGTGTGAACCTGGTGAAGAGCAGAGCAGTGAGAGTCAGTGACACAGAACCCCAGAGACTGGAGAGAGAGTGAACCTGGTGAAGGACAGCTCAGTGAGGGCCAGAGACACAGAACCCCAGAGACTGGAGAGAGAGTGAACCTGGTGAAGGACAGAGCAGTGAGGGTCAGACACAGAACCCCAGAGACTGGAGAGGGAGTGAACCTGGTGAAGGACAGAGCAGTGAGGGCCAGAGACACAGAACCCCAGACACTGGAGAGAGAGTGAACCTGGTGAAGGACAGAGCAGTGAGGGTCAGAGACACAGAACCCCAGAGACTGGGGAGAGAGTGGACCTGGTGAAGAGCAGCACAGTGAGGGTCAGAGACAGAACATCAGAGATTGGAGAGAGGGTGAACCTGGTGAAGGACAGCACAGTGAGGGCCAGAGACAGAACATCAGAGACTGGAGTGAGAGTGAACCTGGTGAAGAGCAGCACAGTGAGGACCAGAGACACAGAACCCCAGAGACTGGAGAGAGAGTGAACCTGGTGAAGAGCAGCACAGTGAGGGTCAGAGACACAGAACCCCAGAGACTGGAGAGAGAGTGAACCTGGTGAAGAGCAGCACAGTGAGGGTCAGAGACAGAACATCAGAGACTGGAGAGAGAGTGAACCTGGTGAAGGACAGAGCAGTGAGGGTCAGAGACACAAAACCCCAGAGACTGGAGAGAGAGTGAACCTGGTGAATAGCAGCACAGTGAGGGCCAGAGACAAAGAACCCCAGAGACTGGAGAGAGAGTGAACCTGGTGAAGAGCAGAGCAGTGAGGGTCAGAGACACAGAACCCCAGAGACTGGAGAGAGAGTGAACCTGGTGAAGAGCAGAGCAGTGAGGGTCAGAGACACAGAACCCCAGAGACTGGAGAGAGAGTGAACCTGGTGAAGGACAGAGCAGTGAGGGTCAGACACAGAACATCAGAGACTGGAGAGAGAGTAAACCTGGTGAAGAGCAGCACAGTGAGGGTCAGAGACAGAACATCAGAGACTGGAGAGAGAGCGAACCTGGTGAAGGACAGAGCAGTGAGGGTCAGAGACAGAACATCAGAGATTGGAGAGAGGGTGAACCTGGTGAAGGACAGAGCAGTGAGGGCCAGAGACACAGAACCCCAGAGACTGGAGAGAGAGTACCTGGTGAAGAGCAGAGCAGTGAGGGCCAGAGACACAGAACACCAGAGACTGGGGAGAGAGTGAACCTGGTGAAGAGCAGCACAGTGAGGGTCAGAGACAGAACACCAGAGACTGGGGAGAGAGTGAACCTGGTGAAGAGCAGAGCAGTGATGGTCAGAGACACAGAACCCCAGAGACTGGGGAGAGAGTGAACCTGGTGAAGGACAGAGCAGTGAGGGTCAGAGACAGAACATCAGAGACTGGAGAGAGAGTGAACCTGGTGAAGAGCTGAGCAGTGAGGGCCAGAGACACAGAACCCCAGAGACTGGAGAGAGAGTGAACCTGGTGAAGGACAGAGCAGTGAGGGTCAGAGACACAGAACCGCAGAGACTGGAGAGAGAGAGAGTGAACCTGGTGAAGAGCAGCACAGTGAGGGCCAGAGACACAGAACCCCAGAGACTGGAGAGAGAGTGAACCTGGTGAAGAGCAGAGCAGTGAGGGTCAGAGACACAGAACCCCAGAGGCTGGGGAGAGAGTGAACCTGGTGAAGGACAGAGCAGTGAGGGTCAGAGACAGAACCCCAGAGACTGGGGAGAGAGTGAACCTGGTGAAGAGAGGCACAGTGAGGGCCAGAGACACAGAACACCAGAGACTGGAGAGAGAGTGAACCTGGTAAAGAGCAGAGCAGTGAGTGCCAGAGACACAGAACCCCAGAGACTGGAGAGAGAGTGAACCTGGTGAATAGCAGCACAGTGAGGGCCAGAGACACAGAACCACAGACACTGGAGAGAGAGTGAACCTGGTGAAGGACAGAGCAGTGAGGGTCAGACACAGAACCCCAGAGACTGGGGAGAGAGTGAACCTGGTGAAGAGCAGCACAGTGAGGGTCAGAGACAGAACCCCAGAGACTGGAGAGAGAGTGAACCTGGTGAAGGGCAGCACAGTGAGGGTCAGAGACACAGAACCCCAGAGACTGGAGAGAGAGTGAACCTGGTGAAGGACAGAGCAGTGAGGGCCAGAGACAGAACCCCAGAGACTGGAGAGAGAGTGAACCTGGTGAAGGACAGCACAGTGAGGGCCAGAGACACAGAACCCCAGAGACTGGAGAGAGAGTGAACCTGGTGAAGAGCAGAGCAGTGAGGGCCAGAGACAGAACCCCAGAGACTGGAGAGAGAGTGAACCTGGTGAAGAGCAGCACAGTGAGGGTCAGAGACAGAACCCCAGAGACTGGAGAGAGAGAGAGTGAACCTGGTGAAGGACAGAGCAGTGAGGGTCAGAGACACAGAACCCCAGAGACTGGAGAGAGAGTGAACCTGGTGAAGGACAGAGCAGTGAGGGCCAGAGACACAGAACCCCAGAGACTGGAGAGAGAGTGAACCTGGTGAAGAGCAGCACAGTGAGGGCCAGAGACACAGAACCCCAGAGACTGGAGAGAGTGTGAACCTGGTGAAGAGCAGAGCAGTGAGAGTCAGTGACACAGAACCCCAGAGACTGGAGAGAGAGTGAACCTGGTGAAGGACAGCTCAGTGAGGGCCAGAGACACAGAACCCCAGAGACTGGAGAGAGAGTGAACCTGGTGAAGGACAGAGCAGTGAGGGTCAGACACAGAACCCCAGAGACTGGAGAGGGAGTGAACCTGGTGAAGGACAGAGCAGTGAGGGCCAGAGACACAGAACCCCAGACACTGGAGAGAGAGTGAACCTGGTGAAGGACAGAGCAGTGAGGGTCAGAGACACAGAACCCCAGAGACTGGGGAGAGAGTGAACCTGGTGAAGAGCAGCACAGTGAGGGTCAGAGACAGAACATCAGAGATTGGAGAGAGGGTGAACCTGGTGAAGGACAGCACAGTGAGGGCCAGAGACAGAACATCAGAGACTGGAGTGAGAGTGAACCTGGTGAAGAGCAGCACAGTGAGGACCAGAGACACAGAACCCCAGAGACTGGAGAGAGAGTGAACCTGGTGAAGAGCAGCACAGTGAGGGTCAGAGACACAGAACCCCAGAGACTGGAGAGAGAGTGAACCTGGTGAAGAGCAGCACAGTGAGGGTCAGAGACAGAACATCAGAGACTGGAGAGAGAGTGAACCTGGTGAAGGACAGAGCAGTGAGGGTCAGAGACACAAAACCCCAGAGACTGGAGAGAGAGTGAACCTGGTGAATAGCAGCACAGTGAGGGCCAGAGACAAAGAACCCCAGAGACTGGAGAGAGAGTGAACCTGGTGAAGAGCAGAGCAGTGAGGGTCAGAGACACAGAACCCCAGAGACTGGAGAGAGAGTGAACCTGGTGAAGAGCAGAGCAGTGAGGGTCAGAGACACAGAACCCCAGAGACTGGAGAGAGAGTGAACCTGGTGAAGGACAGAGCAGTGAGGGTCAGACACAGAACATCAGAGACTGGAGAGAGAGTAAACCTGGTGAAGAGCAGCACAGTGAGGGTCAGAGACAGAACATCAGAGACTGGAGAGAGAGCGAACCTGGTGAAGGACAGAGCAGTGAGGGTCAGAGACAGAACATCAGAGATTGGAGAGAGGGTGAACCTGGTGAAGGACAGAGCAGTGAGGGCCAGAGACACAGAACCCCAGAGACTGGAGAGAGAGTACCTGGTGAAGAGCAGAGCAGTGAGGGCCAGAGACACAGAACACCAGAGACTGGGGAGAGAGTGAACCTGGTGAAGAGCAGCACAGTGAGGGTCAGAGACAGAACACCAGAGACTGGGGAGAGAGTGAACCTGGTGAAGAGCAGAGCAGTGATGGTCAGAGACACAGAACCCCAGAGACTGGGGAGAGAGTGAACCTGGTGAAGGACAGAGCAGTGAGGGTCAGAGACAGAACATCAGAGACTGGAGAGAGAGTGAACCTGGTGAAGAGCTGAGCAGTGAGGGCCAGAGACACAGAACCCCAGAGACTGGAGAGAGAGTGAACCTGGTGAAGGACAGAGCAGTGAGGGTCAGAGACACAGAACCGCAGAGACTGGAGAGAGAGAGAGTGAACCTGGTGAAGAGCAGCACAGTGAGGGCCAGAGACACAGAACCCCAGAGACTGGAGAGAGAGTGAACCTGGTGAAGAGCAGAGCAGTGAGGGTCAGAGACACAGAACCCCAGAGGCTGGGGAGAGAGTGAACCTGGTGAAGAGCAGCACAGTGAGGGTCAGAGACAGAACACCAGAGACTGGGGAGAGAGTGAACCTGGTGAAGGACAGAGCAGTGAGGGTCAGAGACAGAACATCAGAGACTGGAGAGAGAGTGAACCTGGTGAAGAGCAGCACAGTGAGGGTCAGAGACAGAACCCCAGAGACTGGAGAGAGAGTGAACCTGGTGAAGGACAGAGCAGTGAGGGTCAGAGACACAGAACCCCAGAGACTGGGGAGAGAGTGAACCTGGTGAAGAGCAGCACAGTGAGGGTCAGAGACAGAACACCAGAGACTGGGGAGAGTGAACCTGGTGAAGGACAGAGCAGTGAGGGCCAGAGACACAGAACACCAGAGACTGGAGAGAGAGTGAACCTGGTGAAGGGCAGCACAGTGAGGGCCAGAGACACAGAACACCAGAGACTGGAGAGAGAGAGTGAACCTGGTGAAGAGCAGCACAGTGAGGGTCAGAGACAGAACCCCAGAGACTGGAGAGAGAGTGAACCTGGTGAAGGACAGCTCAGTGAGGGCCAGAGACACAGAACCCCAGAGACTGGAGAGAGAGTGAACCTGGTGAAGAGCAGAGCAGTGAGGGCCAGAGACACAGAACCCCAGACACTGGAGAGAGAGTGAACCTGGTGAAGGACAGAGCAGTGAGGGCCAGAGACACAGAACCCCAGAGACTGGAGAGAGAGTGAACCTGGTGAAGAGCAGCACAGTGAGTGTCAGAGACACAGAACCCCAGAGACTGGGGAGAGAGTGAACCTGGTGAAGGACAGAGCAGTGAGGGCCAGAGACAGAACATCAGAGACTGGAGAGAGAGTGAACCTGGTGAAGGACAGAGCAGTGAGGGCCAGAGACACAGAACCCCAGAGACTGGAGAGAGTGAACCTGGTGAAGAGCAGAGCAGTGAGGGTCAGAGACACAGAACCCCAGAGACTGGAGAGAGAGTGAACCTGGTGAAGGGCAGCACAGTGAGGGTCAGAGACAGAACACCAGAGACTGGGGAGAGAGTGAACCTGGTGAAGGACAAAGCAGTGAGGGTCAGAGACACAGAACACCAGAGACTGGAGAGAGAGTGAACCTGGTGAAGGACAGAGCAGTGAGGGTCAGAGACAGAACCCCAGAGACTGGAGAGAGAGTGAACCTGCTGACGAGCAGCACAGTGAGGGCCAGAGACAGAATATCAGAGACTGGAGAGCGAGTGAACCTGGTGAAGAGCAGAGCAGTGAGGGTCAGAGACACAGAACCCCAGAGACTGGGGAGAGAGTGAACCTGGTGAAGAGCAGCACAGTGAGGGTCAGAGACAGAACATCAGAGACTGGAGAGAGAGTGAACCTGGTGAAGAGCAGAGCAGTGAGGGCCAGAGACAGAACATCAGAGACTGGAGAGAGAGTGAACCTGGTGAAGAGCAGAGCAGTGAGGGCCAGAGACAGAACATCAGAGACTGGAGAGAGAGTGAACCTGGTGAAGAGCAGAGCAGTGAGGGCCAGAGACACAGAACCCCAGAGACTGGAGAGAGTGAACCTGGTGAAGGACAGAGCAGTGAGGGTCAGAGACACAGAACCCCAGAGACTGGAGAGAGAGTGAACCTGGTGAAGAGCAGCACAGTGAGGGTCAGAGACACAGAACCCCAGAGACTGGAGAGAGAGTGAACTGGTGAAGAGCAGAGCAGTGAGTGTCAGAGACACAGAACCCCAGAGACTGGAGAGAGAGTGAACCTGGTGAAGGACAGCACAGTGAGGGCCAGAGACAGAACCCCAGAGACTGGGGAGAGAGTGAACTTGGTGAAGCACAGAGCAGTGAGGGCCAGAGACACAGAACCCCTGAGACTGGAGAGAGAGTGAACCTGGTGACGAGCAGCACAGTGAGGGCCAGAGACAGAACATCAGAGACTGGGGAGAGAGTGAACCTGGTGAAGGACAGAGCAGTGAGGGTCAGAGACACAGAACCCCAGAGACTGGAGAGAGAGTGAACCTGGTGAAGGACAGAGCAGTGAGGGTCAGAGACAGAACATCAGAGACTGGAGAGAGAGTGAACCTGGTGAAGGACAGCACAGTGAGGGCCAGAGACAGAACCCCAGAGACTGGAGAGAGAGTGAACCTGGTGAAGAGCAGAGCAGTGAGGGTCAGACACAGAACCCCAGAGACTGGGGAGAGAGTGAACCTGGTGAAGGGCAGCACAGTGAGGTCCAGAGACACAGAACCCCAGAGACTGGAGAGAAGCCCATTGACTCCAGGAGATTTATAAATTATTCATGTGTTCATAAATTATCGCCAACATTAAAAGATTGTATTTGAAGAAAAATGATAATTAGTGCAAATTTATGTTTGGAATAACCCA
Organism: Scyliorhinus canicula; assembly: GCF_902713615.1. Classification (NCBI taxonomy): domain Eukaryota; kingdom Metazoa; phylum Chordata; class Chondrichthyes; order Carcharhiniformes; family Scyliorhinidae; genus Scyliorhinus; species Scyliorhinus canicula. Next base: position 185,935,583 of record NC_052147.1, read on the forward strand.
TGTCTGCCACACTGCCATGGCGAGGGTTTTGTGCACTGCCTTTTTTTGTGAGGTTTTTCTGTGTTTTTGCTTTCAGGAACAATCAGTAAAGCTTGGGAACAGACTTAGAATTGAGGGAGCTAAAGGGATAAATGTTCATCAGGCCTGTATATTAATCAGTGAAAATACTAACTTTACTATTCACGGTGCGGAATGTGGGTGGGTGCTTTCACTCAGTTTGGAGAATGAGTCTGTGAGGGGATGTGGCCTCCCGCAATCTAGAGTCCTACACCTCCGACCACATGGCACCCTCATGGGCATCATGGGCCCCACCATCATCCGACCCGGGTACACCGCAAGCCTGCGCCGGGCGGCATCCAGCAAACTCTGGAGTCCCCAAATGCTATTTTTGTGGCCAGAACAAACACCCCAGACAACGCTGCCCAGCACAGAGCGCGACCTGCAATGGGTGTGCTAAGAAGGGCCAATTCATCTCCATTTGCCAGGCCCGATCGGTCGCTGCCGTTTCCAGCACCAGCATAGCTACCCCCCACGTGCGATACAGGAAAAGAGATTGGGAGATTTGCCTAGCTTGGAGCTCGAGGAATACATCTATAATAATCCTCAGAGTGGAAAGAAGTTCAGCTTGGGAAGGCAGAGGAAAAGGCTTTGCCAAGAGCTGTGGATGAGCTCTGGACCAGGAGAGTAAGGTTATTCGAGAATAGTGCTCTGAGCTTCCACTACAGACCTGAAACATGCTGAAACCGCTACTGCTACTGTAAAAGGCAAGACAGCAGAATAGAGGTCCACCTCTTCCACTGTGGGAAGGATAGGCTCCAATCTCAGGGCAATGCCCTGTGCCATGGTGGAGCCAGACTCATCTATGTTCCTAGCCAGCGACTGTGTGGTTGATCTTGATGTGCATATCCATCATTGTCTTTCTGTTGTACACTCCAATCGGGTTACCATCTGAGTCCCCTGCAATAAAACCTGACTGTGGCCTCACCCTCTGGAGTGATTGCATTCAAGCTGATCTATCCCCATAGCCTGCTCATGCCTGGTGATTCGTCATGTGCATCTCAACATGCTATACTCATCTCTAAGGTTTGCACAGTGCCTGCACCTAAGCTGGCTGCTGCGAGTGGCAGGTATGTGATAGCTTCTTCCTCAGAGGTTTGTTATTCTACTTAGCTTTCTGTTTGCAGCTGCAGTAGTAGAGCAGGCAGCAGTTCTTTACAATCTGAAAGCACAAAAGCACAAGGGAACGGTCAGGGTAAGGAGATTGGGGGTGGGGAGGAAAACAGGACATCCATCGTCAACCATAGGTAGTTTCCATTTCATGGCATCTTTCACGATGGGTGAGAAGTGAGTGGAGAAGGTTCATAAAGCAGCAACTTTTGTGTCTTTACTCACCTTGGTTCTAATGGGTGTGGCATGCTATGAGTCTCGGATTTGCGCCCAAAAATCAAGCCAATACATTTCACAGCTGAATCCTGAAACCTCTTCTCTGTGCTGCAATAAAACTGAATATGGCATGTAACAAAAAACTGACAGCAAATACAATACTGCCCACTTTGCACTCTTACCGAAGCTGAACTCCATCTTGAATGTGTGCCAAAAGGTATGTAAATGATTGGATCTTTTACCATCAACATTACTCCCTCACCTTGTGTGCATTATAGCCAATTGCACACACATACAGACAGTTAATAAGTATAACTGGCATTGACATTTTTAGGACAGATTTGCAACATCACTTCTAACATCATAAATTCATAGAACCCCCTACAGTGCAGAAGGAGGCCCTTCAGCCCATCGAGTCTGCACCAACCCTCTGAAAGACCCAATGAAGAGCATCCTCATATTAAAAGTCTCTGTCTATAATTGCCTCATTTCCGGTGCATATCACCAGTGGCGCAATCAGATGGTCATAATTCATAATAATAATAATCTTTATTATTGTCACAAGTAGGCTTACATTAACACTGCAATGAAGTTACTGTGAAAATCCCCTAGTGGCCACACTCCAGCGCCTGTTCGGCTACACAGAGGGAGAATTCAGAACGTCCAATTCATCTAACAACACGTCTTTCGGGACTTGTGGAAGGAAACCGGAGCACCCGGAGGAAACCCACGCAGACACGGGGAGAAGGTGCAGACTCCCCACAGACAGTGATACAAGCCGGGAATCGAGCCTGGGACCGTGGCGCTGTGAAGCGACAGTGCTAACCACTGTGCTTCCATGCCACCCTCAGAATGGATTCCCAATGTCCCTGATTGCTTTCAAAGATAGAACCTTGATGGTGTCTTTAAAATGATACAGAACCAGCAATATTGTGCAAACCACTCTGTATTTCCTCACTCTCAGGCCATACAATACGGCTCCATCAATTTCTTTCCCCTTTTGATACATTATATAATTCCCTTTAAAGATCCCATTCACATTGTTAGAATAAGAGAGTGATTTAACTGGGATACTTAAAATTGATGGACAAAATGCACTATTGTTTCGTCAATACGTCAAAATAGCTATATAAGTGCTATCCAGGAGATTATTAGCCGAATCAACATTTTACCTCATTTCTCTCATTGCAGGGAGTGAAACGTAGTCCATTGCAGAGAAAGAAGATTTGCTTCTAGACAACCTGACTGCAGAAGTCAATATATTCCGAATAAAACAAGAGATACACAACAAGATTTTAATCTTTCTGAGTAAATTTTCTGATATAGATCTTCTCTACTTCTTTTCAAGATGTTTATTACATGAGATTATTATGACTGATATAGAACTTTTCAATCATATTCAAAATGCAAACATTGCTGTCTCTGTGACCACAAACACTTCCTGACAAGATGTTCTTCATAAGCTGAAGATTGCTAGATTTTGAGATACAGTCTGTCATATTAATCAAACGCAGTGGATGGTTTTTTCCTGCTCTTTCGGTCTCGTGGAAAGTCAACTGACTTTGGCTGACCCAAAATCCTGGCCAATGTTTTATTTTTTTAAACTGAAGTGTTTGCATTAAATGAACCACCATCCATTAACTTTTTCTAACCTTTTTTGCTATTAATTGTGCCTTTGGATTGTTCTCCCAAGGGGTTTAATTAATTCTATTCCAAATTCGATGTAGTTAAGCTTCAAAGAGAGTCAAGGCTCAAACTATTACTATGCCGTGAGGTTCAGAGCTGTTTTGGGAATAGAATTATATGTAAATTTTCTTCCCTTCTAGCAATCACGCTGGTCAGAACCACCAGTATGTTTTCTCTTCCTTCTTCAGCAGCTTGGAATACATTTCACCCAAAGTCAGTCGTTGATTTAGGATATTTAGGATATTATTTATGTTTTTGCTAAATTCCAACTGTAGGTGCATGTGGCAATTAAGTGCAATTGACTGCAAATTTATTTGGGGCCTAGCGTGAAATTGCTTGGTAAAGGAGATGGAAGAGGACAGGTTGAGGTGAGAAACCTGATGAGGCACATCCTCTGGTTTAAGACTTACAAAGTGGCAAAGATTAGTGGGAGACTAGAGGATTGAGAAATCTTTAGGGGGCAACAGAAAGCTACTAAAAAAGCTAAAAAAAGAGTAAGATAGATTATGAGAGTAAGAGTGTTCAGAATATAAAAACAGATCGTAAAAGTTTCTACAAATATATAAAACAAAAAAAGAGTGGTTGAGGTAAATATTGGTCCTTTAGAGGATGAGAAGGGAGATTTAATAATGGGAGATGAGGAAATGGGTGAGGAACTGAACAGGTCTTTTGGGTTGGTCTTCACAGTGGAAGACACAAATAACATACCAGCGACTGATAGAAATGAGGCTATGACAGGTGAGGACCTTGAGACAATTGTTATCATTAAGGAGGGGAGTGATGGGCAAGTTCATGGAGCTAAAGGTAGACAAGTCTCCTGGCCCTGATGGAATGCATCCCAGAGTGCTAAAAGAGATGGCGAGGGAAATTGCAAATGCACTAGTGATAATTTACCAAAATCCACTAGACTCTGGGGTGGTCCCGGCGGATTCAAAATTAGCAAACATGACACCACTGTTTAAAAAAGGTGGGCAGAAAGTGGGTAATTATAGGCCAGTTAGCTTAACGTTGGTAGTAGGGAAGATGCAGGAATCAATCATCAAGTAAGAAACAGAGATGAGGAGGAATTTCTTCTGCCAGAGAGTGGTGAATCTGTGGAACTCTTTGCCGCAGAATGCTGTGGAGGCCAAATCACTGAGTGTCTTTAAAACAGAGATAGATAGGTTTTTGATCAATAAGGGGTTATGGGGAGAAGGCAGGAGAATAGGGATGAGAAAAATATCAGCTATGATTGAATGGCGGAGCAAGCTCGATGGGCCGAGTGGCCTAATTCAGCTTCTATGTCTTATGGTCCTTAAATAGCGAGGCATCTGGATGAAAATTATCCCATTGGACAGACGCAGCATGTTCATAAAGGGCAGGTCGCACCTAACTAATTTAGTGGAATTTTTTGATGGCATTACCGGTATTAGTGCGGTAGACAATGGGGAGCCAATGGATATGGTATATCTGGATTTCCAGAAAACTTTTGACAAGGTGCCACACAAAAGATTGCTGCATAAGATAAAGATGCATGGCATTAAGGGTAAAGTAGTAGCATGGATATAGGATTGGTCAATTAATAGAAAGCAAAGAGTGGGGATTAATGGGTGTTTCTCTGGTTAACAATCAGTAGCTAGTGGTGTCCCTCAGGGATCAGTGTTGGGCCCACAATTATTAAGAATTTACATAGATGATTTGGAGTTGGGGACCAAGTGCAATGTGTCCAAGTTTGCAGACGACACCAAGATGAGTGGTAAAGCAAAAAGTGCAGAGGATACTGGAAGTCTTCAGAGAGTTTTGGATAGGTTAAGTGAATGGGCTAGGGTCTGGCAGATGGAATACAATGTTGAAAAATGTGAGGTTATCCATTTGGTAGGAATAACAGCAAACGGGATTATTAGTTAAATGATAAAATATTAAAGCATGCCGCTGTGCAGAGAGACCTGGGTGTGCTGGTGCATGAGTCGCAAAAAGTTGGTTTACTGGTGCAACAACAGTTGATTAAGAAGGCGAATGGAGTTTTGTCCTTCATTGCTAGAGGGATGGAGTTTAAGACTAGGGAGGTTATGTTGCAACTGTATAAGGTGTTAGTGAGGCCACACCTGGAGTAATATGTTTTGTTTTGGTCTCCTTACCTGAGAGAGGACATAATGGTGCTGGAGAGTGTGCAGAGGAGATCACTAGGTTAATCCCAGAGCTGAAGGGGTTGGATTACGAGGAGAGGTTGAGTAGATTGGGACTGTACTCGGTGGAATTTAGAAGGATGAGGGGGATCTTATAGAAACATATAAAATTATGAAGGGAATAGATAGGATAGATGCGGGCAGGTTGTTTCCACTGGCGGGTGAAAGCAGAACTAGGGGTCATAGCCTCAAAATAAGGGGAAGTAGATTTAGGACTGAGTTTAGGAGGAACTTCTTCACCTAAAGGGTTGTGAATCTATGGAATTTCCTGCCCAGTGAAGCAGTTGAGGCTCCTTCATTAAATGTTTTCAAGATAAAGATAGGTAATTTTTTGAAGAATAAAGGGTTATGGTGTTCGGGCGGGAAAGTGGAGCTGAGTCCATAAAAGAACAGCCATTGGCTGGTGAGCCATGGAAATTAGCATTGCCTTTTGGTGGACTGGAAGATTCCACCGGCAATCAATGACAGGCCACATTTACCGATGGAAAACCTGCTGTGGGATGTGGGGGCTCCTGAATTCTGATTGTGAGTTAAAGGGGGAGACTTTGGACATTTTCAATGTACTTGCCTGTCTAGTTTCTCAGGAAATGTGAAACAGAAAAATTCATGTCTAACTCTTGGATAACTTTTCAACTGTGATATCCCCACTGACTCCGAGATCCATGCTGATTCTTCCCCCCACCTCACAACCCACTGTCCCACTGACTACCCCAGGCCAGATCTGACTAGTCCCTACCACTGGACTCTTTCATATTCCTTGACCCGATCTGACTATCCCACCACCCAACTGCTCCTCAATCCCCGACATCTCCATGACACAATTTGACTAGCCACCATCACCCAACTACCCACAAACCTACTGACTTACATCCACCTCCAAATTGCCTCTGACACAACCTGACTAGTCTCCACCATATGGATCTTGCCCCTGGCCCTCTTACCACACGACTCCCACCCGACTCCCCAAACAACTTGTTACTATTGCCGAACTGACCCGTCTACATCGCAACACACTTGCCCACTCATCCATCTCACCCACCTACCACCCTGCCCAGCTATCATCCTACCCATCTACCACCCTACCCACTTATCCACCTTCTTCTCCGTCCCTTCTTGGGCAGTCCCTCAGCATCGAGGACGACTTGCTTCCACGCCGGGGAAGTGGGTTCTGTGGTGGCTGAAAAGTTCAGACTCTGCCACAGGTTTGATGAGGTGTTGGGTAGGGCACTCTGGATTCTGCGCTCTCCTTCTGCTGTTTACGCTTGGCCTCAATGTGCTCCACCCTATGAGGCTTGAGGTGATTGGTGCCTTTGCGGATGCTTTTTCTGCAGTGTGTGTGTTCCAAGGCAAGCGATTCCCATGTGTCAGTGGGGATGTTGCATTTATTTAGGGAGGCTTTCTCAGCGAACAGGGGGACTATTTCGCGGGCCGGGTCCGCAAGCGGACTCCGCCATGAATCATGGCACGGCCGCTGCAGGCCATCCTCGTGCGAATGCACGCCCTTGGACCCGGCAATGGATCCGGGGTGTATCAGGAGCTAGAGCTGGGTGCTCTATGCTGCCTTCCAGCTAGCCCCCAGCAAAACAGGGAATTGGTGGCCGTTTTGCGCCAGTTTCTCTGGCATAAAACACCACCGTTCCCATGCCAGCGTGGGAACATAGCCCCAGAGTCGGAGAATCCAGCCCATAACCTCTACCAGCTAGGACACGGGTAGCAGATGCATGGCGACATCGCCACCTGCATGTTCCCCTCCAAACCTCACACCATCCTCACTTTAAACTATATTGCTGTTCCTCCACTGTCATTGGGTCAATAACTTGGAACTCCTTCCCTAACAACACTTTTGGTGTTCCCGCAGCACATTGACATCTGTGGCTCAAGAAGGTAGCTCACCACCACTTTCCCAATGACAATTAGGGATGGGCAAAAATGCTGGCCTATATCTCAGAAGGGTTAGAAAATTAGTCTCAGTATCTCTGTAATTTCCACCTTTCTTCCTCTCAGGTACACCCCCACTGGGCCTGATGGTTATCAACTTTATGTGTGGCCAGCCTTTCCAATATCCCACCTTTATCAATTTTTAGCTCATCTCGTATCCCAACTGCCAACATTGTAACTATGGCTGGTAGCATCCTCTTCCTTGGTAAAGACAAATGCAAATGTTCATTTGATACCGTAGCCTGCCCTCAGCTTCATAGAATCATAGAATTTACAGTGCAGAAGGACGCCATTTGGCCCAACGAGTCTGCACCTGCCCTTGGAAAGAGCCCCCTACTTAAGCTCACACCTCCACCCTATCCCCGTAACCCAATAACTCCACCTAACGTTTTTGGACACTATAGGCAAATTAGCATGGCCAATCCACCTAACCTGCACATCTTTGGACTGGGAGGCAACCGGAGAACCTGAAGAAAACCCAGGCAGACGCGGGAGAACATGCAGACTCTGCACAGAGTGACCCAAGCCGGGAATAGATCTTGGGATTCTGGAGCTGTGAAGCAACTGTTCTAACCACTGTGCTACCGTGATGCCCACCATGCTTCCATGGTGCATTTTTATTCCCTGATTCATCACCCTACCTCATATTCCACTTTTGCTGTATATTTGCCTGTGGAGAACTTTTGGATTCCATTGTATGTTGACAGCCAGTCTTCTCATGTCCTTTCTTTTTTTCTCTTATTGCCTATTATGCTTTCCCCCTGCTCTTTCTGTGTTTCTCTTGATTCTCACTGAACAATCTGACATCTTTCATTCTCATTCCAGATTTTTACTTGATATTATTCTCTATTGCTTTCCCCATCCAGGGCTCTGGTCTTGGTTGTTCTGCCATACCCCCTCATGGGAATGTGTGTTGACTGTCCCCTTCCTTTTTAATGGCAGACCATTGTTTGATTACTGTTTTGCCTGCTATTCGTTAATTCCAATTTACCCAGGTCAGATCCACTTGCAATCCACTGAAATTAGCCATCTTCCAATTAATTATTTATACTCTAGATTACTGTTTGTATCCTTTTCTATATTTACTCTAAACCTTAAGAGGTCATGTGGCACAGTAGTAGCATCTGAAGTTCTTGGTTCAAATCTCATTTCAGGACTCAATAGCCACGGAAGGTATGTTCATATCTGGCTAAATAGAACATAGAACATAGAACAGTACAGCACAGAACAGGCCCTTCGGCCCTCGATGTTGTGCCGAGCAATGATCACCCTACTTAAACCCACGTAACCCGTATACCCGTAACCCAACAATCCCCCCATTAACCTTACACTACGGGCAATTTAGCATGGCCAATCCACCTAACCCGCACATCTTTGGACTGTGGGAGGAAACCGGAGCACCCGGAGGAAACCCACGCACACACGGGGAGGACGTGCAGACTCCACACAGACAGTGACCCAGCCGAGAATCGAACCTGGGACCCTGGAGCTGTGAAGCATTGATGCTAACCACCATGCTACCGGAATAGGTTAATTATCAGTCTCTAAATCCTTCAAATATGCCTCAAGGAAGGTAAGGCAGGAAGGTAAGAGCGGGAGAGTTTTCTGGTCAACCATACTGCAAAGTGCAACAGCAAACCACCGCAGTACTTTGCTATCAATAATCATGGGCCAATCCGATGGCGGATACCCTTTTAAGTCATGGTACCTGAGTGAGGAGGAACCAACACTTTATAATACACTTTCCCAGATTTTCCCTTACTGACACGTGAATCATTTGGCCCAGCTAATTCCCCAGAATCAGATTCAGCAATGCCTCTGTTGCAACAGGCTAGCAATATGAGGCTGGATTTTGCGGATTGCTATACTGCTCAAGAATATTCTCCTGAGTGTACTGTTGAAACTCTCCATTATCATCTCTTTAGGCTTATCTGTCTCTGTCTACATAAGTAAACATGGTCCTGTTGATCTCAGATAAATTGTTCCATAAAATAATGTTATCGAGCGAAAGGAGTTTCCTCTCCATCAATGTCCATTTATCAACGATGAGGAACAAAATATTGTACAAGTGAAAACCCACCAATCAGGCAAACTCATGATTCTTTACCTTAAGGTGGCGTGGCCCCTTTAAGGGGCTATGTTTGGCAAGCCACGTGACCCGCTCATGGCCTATCGCGTGGGAGTGCGCAAACTCTGACTCCGATCTCCGGGCAGTGTGGACCCGGGAGTCAAGACTTTATGATATACTTCTGTGCCTGTATATAGTTATGTCTCAAAGTTGTTTCCAATAAACCTCTTTGTTATACAAGAAGCCTCCTCAGTGATGCCTCATGTTATTATACCTTCGCTCCATGACCGAATCATTTGAAGGAAAGGCAGACGTGAAGAGTTAGTTTGGTTTTATTAATGTCATTTTTAGAAGCTTGGGGATTTAAGTCTCATCAGCATCTGGACCGCATCGTTTAAGGTGACGCTTACATTTTCGCTGATGCAATGACATTGAAGTATGTTTTAAAAGCTTTTAAATGTGATTTTTTTTTCAATTTCCTAAAACACAAAGTAATGTTTCCCAATGAAATTGTTATAACCTGCCTGCTTACCATTGGCTGGAGACTAATGACAATCCCACAATCCTGTGGGAGTATGAGCTTCCCCAATGAGGGGGGGCAGAGAAATCATTAGCAGACTCCCTGCATAAATAGAGCTGGCCAGTTTGGACCCAGAGAGAGAGGAGTTTGGCAGCAAGAGAAGTTGTTGCTGCCGTTGTATATATATATATATATTATATTATATATATATATATATATGTTAATTTGTAAATAAATGTTATTTCTTTGTATCCTGAAAACTTGTGCTGGATTCTTCGTGGCCCTCACAAAACTGGCGACGAGGGTTAAAGTGAATCGCTGTCTACACTGCTGAAGCCACCTCCCTTGATTTTTGTTGGATACAGGTTGGAAGTTGTTTTCTATTACACCATGCCTCTGTATGGACGTTTGGATGTTTTTGATGCTGCGCTGGAAAGCTGGAACCAGTACGCACAAAGGATGCGTTACTATTTCCGGGCAAACAACATCACCGAAAACGAGCAGCAGGTGGTCATATTGCTCACCGCCTGCGGCCTGCATACGTTTGGGGTGATTAGGAGCCTTACGTACCCAGCTGCGCCAGACACCAAAACGTTTGATGAACTTGTGAACTTAGTGGGGCAACATTGTAACCCAACCCCATCCATGATAGCCCATTGTTACCGGTTTAATACCGCTGAGAGGACCCCAGGAGAATCCCTTGCCGACTTTCTATCCAACGCTACGCAGGATTGCGGAGTACTGTGACTATGGTGAGACCTTGTCAGAAATGTTACGCGACCGTTTGGTTTGCGGTATTAACAATGCGGCCCCCCAGGGAAAGTTGTTAACCGAGCCAACATTGACATTTCAACAGACCATTCAAATAGTATTGTCCCGAGAGAGCACAGAACGAGGAGTGCAGGAGCTACAGGGAATGGAGGTGCATGCATCCCCCCGCACCCGTGCGGTACCTTGGGCGAGGCGACGTCCGGATCGACGCCGGTGGCCGTCAGACATTCCTCCCCGAAGGGAGCCTTCTCCAGAACCAATGGATGAGGAGCCATGTCAGTGTCAGACTTGTAGGCGCCGACCCTGTCGCGGACGGTGGTCCTGGGGGCGCCAGAGGCGCCGTCGTTCCGACCAAAACTGGGGCCAGCCGAGAGGCCGCACCTTTCATTTGAATGAACCTGCGGGGACTACTCCCGAGGACGTGGAGACGGAGGATGACTGCCTGCAGCTGCATTGTGTGGCAACGCCCCGTGTGGCCCCCATTAAGGTGACAGTACGGGTCAATGGTCACCCGCTTGAGATGGAGTTGGACACTGGTGCAGCGGTCTCCGTGATCGCCCAGAGGACATTCGACCACATCAAGCAGGGTATACAGACCCTTACATTAACCGACACACAGGCCAGGTTGGCCACCTATACGGGGGAACAATTGGACATTGCAGGAGCTACGATGACCCCTATTGTTTATGGACACCAGGAGGGGCGTTTCCCACTTATCGTTGTGCGCGGCCATGGGCCCAGCCTGTTGGGTCAGGATTGTTTGCGCCATTTGCGGTTACAGTGGCAGCACATCCTCCAAACAGTTTCTGGAGGGTTGACTGAGGTGCAAGGACGATACCCAGATGTATTCCAGCCTGGTTTGGGGAAAATAAAAGGGGCTGTAGCCCGTATCCAAGTCAAACCAGGAGGCACGCCGCCCTATTTCCGAGCGCGCCCGGTGCCTTACGCCTTGCTCAAGAAGGTAGAAGGGGCGCTCACTCGTTTGGAGACTTTGGGTATCATCAGGCCCGTCCGTTTCGCCGACTGGGCAGCACCAATTGTACCTGTAATGAAGCCAGATGCCACAGTTCGCTTGTGCGGCGACTATAAACTTACAGTGAATACGGCTTCCCGACTCGACCGATACCCAATGCCTCGCATAGAAGATCTCTACGGAAGCTTGCAGGCAGACTCTCGTTCACAAAATTAGATATGCGTCATGCCTACTGACAGTTGGAGCTGGACCCTGCCTCCCGGCCATTGGTAAGGATTAATACACACCGGGACCTGTATGAATATACACGTTTGCCTTTTGGAGTATCCCCTGCCTGCGCTATTTTTCAACGCGTTATGGAGGGCATTTTGAGAGGTTTACCGCATGTTCCTGTTTACTTAGATGAAGTTTTGATCACAGGGACATTTAGAAAATTTGGAGGCTGTCCTTAGACGTTTCTCGGAGGCTGGAGTCCATTTACGTCGCACAAAGTGCGTTTTTCAGGCGAAGGAAGTAGTCTACCTGGGTTATCGGGTGGTCCGTGAAGGTTTTCACCCCGCCGCAGAGAAGGTGCGCATAATTCAACAGGCCCCCGCCCCGACTGACACTTTGCATCTTTGTTCGTTTCTCGGCCTCATAAACTATTACGAAAAGTTCCTCCCCAATTTGGCAACTACGCTGCACCTTCTGCTAAAGAAGAATCACACCTGGGTTTGGTTGTCTTCTGGGTTACTAACCCACTATGATCCTAGAAAGCCTTTGCTCGTCACATGTGATGCATCCCCGTATGGTATTGGGGCCGTCCTGTCCCACAAGATGGAGAACGGGGCCGAGCGGCCAATAGCTTTCGCCTCCTGCACATTGACTGCAGCGGAGAAAAAGTATGCGCAGATCGAGAAGGAGGGCCTGGCAGTGGTCTTTGCGGTGAAACGTTTCCACCAGTACGTATATGGCCGCCACGTCACTATCGTGACTGATCATAAGCCTCTGCTGGGACTTTTCAGAGAGGATAAGCCAATACCGCCCATTGCTTCCGCACGGATCCAGCGCTGGGCTTTGTTGCTCGCTGCATACGAGTATTCTCTGGAACACAAACCAGGAACCCAGATAGGGAATGCCGACGCACTGAGCCGATTGCCTTTATCGACCGGCCCCATGTCGACCCCGACGACCGGTGAGGTGGTTGCAACCCTAAATTTTATGGACAACTTGCCTATCACGGCATCACAGATCCGTGAGTGGACCCAGACGGAGCCAGTCCTGTCAAAGGTTCAGCACATAGTCCTGTATGGTGGGCAGCATAGACAGCTCCCAGGCGAGTTGCGGGCATTTTCCTCCAAGCTGTCCGAATTCAGCGTGGAAGACGGCATCCTTTTGTGGGGGACGCGTGTGATTGTTCCGGAAAAAGGACAGGAGCTGATACTGAGAGACTTGCACAATGGGCATCGGTGTGACCAAAATGAAAATGTTGGCCTAGAGTTATGTCTTGTGGCCAGGCCTCGACACCGACATTGAGACGGTGGCCTAAAACTGCTCCATTTGCCAGGAGCATCAGAAGCTTCTGCTGGCTGCGCCCCTACATCACTGGGAATGGCCTGGGCGCGCTTGCATGTGGATTTTGCCAGCCCTTTTCAAGGATCCATGTTCCTGCTATTAATCGACGCCCAGGCTAAATGGCTAGAGGTGCATAAAATGGGAGGCACAACGTCCTGCGCAACAATCGAGAAGATGCGTTTGTCTTTCAGTACGCATGGCCTCCCCAAGGTGCTGGTCACGGACAATGGCACTCCATTCACAAGTGAGGAGTTTGCAAGGTTCATGAAGATGAACGGCATACGCCATATCTGCACTGCCCCATACCACCCGACTTCAAATGGGTTGGCGGAGTGCAGACGTTCAAACGAGGCCTAAAGAAGCAGTCTTCCAGGTCGATGGACACGAGACTGGCTCGGTTTTTGTTTTCATATAGGACCACCCACCATGCGGTGACTGGGGTAGCTCCTGCAGAACTCCTAATGGGCCGGAGACTTCGTACCCGCCTTAGCATGGTTTTCCCGGACATTGGCGCAAAAGTATGCCGCACTCAAGAATGGCAGGGACATGGTTTTTCTCGGCATCGGCCGATTCGGTAGTTTATGCCCGGTGACCCAGCGTTCGTTCGTAATTTTGCTGGTGGTGCCCAGTGGGTCCCTGGCGTAATCTTTCTCCAAGTAGGCCTTATCTCTTACCAGGTACAAGCCCAGGGTCATCTCCAGCGCAAACATGTAGACCATGTTCGGTCCAGAAGACTATCCCTGCCAAAGATTGCCCGCCCCAGGAGCTCATTCCTGCAGCCGCAGAGACCAGACACAATGGAAAGTATTCCTCACAATCTTCCTCTGGTGCCTCACTCAAAGCCTGCGCAGGTCGTGACAGAACCACGTGGAGATAAAGACGCCGAGATGACGGAGGCAGCAGACTCTGACTCCGGGATGGAGACACAAGACACCTCTGAGGGGGAATCCTCGGGCCGACGGGCCGTGGACATACAACTGTTACGTTGTTCATCACGGAAGCGCCGGTCTCCATCTCGTTACACGCTGCCTGATCCAGCGCCTTGTGCAAATGGTGTCCGGCCTGCGGCAAAATGAGTCCGACACCCTCCTTCGCCAGGGTCTTCGGTGGATTCCTTGGACTTTGGGCGGGGGGGGGGGATGTTATAACCTGCCTGCTTACCATTAGCTGGGAACTAATGACAATCCCACAATCCTGTGGGAGTATGAGCTTCCCCAATGAGGGGGGCGGAGAAATCATTAGCAGACTCCCTGTATGAATAGAGCTGGCCAGTTTGGAACCAGAGAGAGAGGAGTTTGGCAGCAAGAGAAGTTGTTGCTGCTGCTGTATATATATTTGTTAATTTGTAAATAAATGTTATTTCTTTGTATCCTGAAAACTCGTGCTGGATTCTTCGTGGCCCTCACAAAATAAATTTTAAAATTGTTGTACTTTTTAACATGAATTTTAGTCATTTAAAACAATGGCTGCTCAAGTTGTTGGATCGATTAAAAATGCTAATTTTCCACCATTAATCTATTTTAAGTTGTTTCAAATCAATTTCCACTAAGTTATTACTATATATACCTGAAGAAAACTTTTTAAAGCAAATTTTTACTTGAATGATTTTCTAAAACATTGTCGAATTGTGCTGGTTGGTGGCAGATTTTGTACTCCCCGAAGTGTAAATAACTTCAAACAGAAACTCGGGGAGAAATACATTTTAAAAAATGGGTGCAGTTACCGCTGGAATCAACAATTACACCCAAAGCGAAAACTTTATCCCCTTCAACATGCCATGTTGTCTGGCACCTAGATGGCCGCATGGAAAAGATTGATTACATTATTCACTTTAAGTTCCGTTGACCTGAGGAATTTGAAGTGCTGTACTTTCCTATCGGAAATTTGATTAGTGTTTATCCTAATGAACAAAACATCAACAACCTGCTTGATTCTCCTGTACTGTGCAAGCAAGTGATGGCAAATAATTCCTGGAAGGATTAGATGTATCGATTCAAGTAGCCGTGACCTCCATTGACATTGGCTGTGCTTAAGCTGGTTGCTAGTTGCAAGTATCCTTCATAGTTTTGCACCTGCTTCCATGTTAATCTGAGGGCTGGAGGTGAAGATGGCCTTTGTTAGTGTTGAGGAGCAGCGTCAGAATGCACAAGTAGTATAATGGCAGGTGTGGCCGTCCTTGCTGGTGCTCACTGATTTCTCTGGTGCAAATCATCATCTTGTAAAACTCCAATCTCGACATACTGCAGTTCAAGCGCAAGACAAAATCCCATCATTAATTTCAACAATTTTGCCACGTGGCACAAAGATCTGAGTAGCATAAAATAAATGTAATTCTCTGAGGACAAATTTTGTAGTGCAACAGGTTTTGCACAAATTCAGTCTTTTATTATATTCCTGTTCTCCAGACCTCTTGAAAAGGCTTCAAGTACTTTCTGATAATTTTGCAAAAATTAACAATCTAAGAAATAGGAGCAGGGTATGCCATATACACTTTGAGCCCACTCCTCTATTCAATAAGATCAAGTCTGATCTTTGACCTCACCTCAATTTTCCCATCCAATCATTGTATCCCTTGATTCTCTTGGTCTCCAAAAAACCTACCAGGCTCTGTGTTGAATGTACTCAATGACTGAGCAGTTATTGCCCCCTGGGGTAAGAGAATTCCATAGATTCACAATGTTCTGCATGAAGAAATTTCTCCTCATCCCGATCTTAATTGAATTACTTCTTTTCTTGAACTATTCCCCCTAGTTCTAGATTATCCAGCCAGGGGAAACAACCTTTCCTCATGTTAAGCCCTCGGAAAATCATGTGTGTGTTTAAATCAGGTCACTTTGTCTTGTTCTAAAGTCCAGAGAGTAGAGGTCTATTCAATTCAGGCTCCCATCGTTAAACAGCTTCCTTATCCCAGGACTTATCTAGTGAGCCTTCACTGGACTGCCTCCAAGGCAAGTATATCTTTCCTTAGATAAGGAGACCAAATTTGTGCACATTTCGTAAGGTATAATCCAACCAAAGTCCTGTACAATTGTAGCAAAAAATATCTTACTCTTGCAGTACAATCCATTTGCAATAAATGTCAGTTTGCTATTTGACTTCCTAACTGCCTATAGTGCTGGCATGTTAACATTCTCTATTCTCAGCCCTATTGATTTCCATTGATATTCACAAAAAAAGAAATCCCAAATAAGATATGAATATATGAAGTTATCTTATGAAAAAAACGGTTAATAATCTGTTCAGCTGATTAAAATTATCTGTCCCTGTGAGAGGTCCTTTGTGCTTGGAGCTTTGCTTCCTGTCCATTTGAGATGGTTCATCTGGGCACACAGCATAGCTCTCATTTGTAAACAATGGAAAATTCCATGCAGTCACAGTTGCATGCATCAGTTGTTAGTTCAAATATTAAAATTAAGTTCTTGCACCCATGCTGACAGCATCCACCGAGTGGCTGGACGATATGCCCAAATGTCATGGAAATTAATTTCCGGACTTCATTTAAAGGGAAGTTCACTTTGTATCTGAAATGGTGGGCATAATGGTCACAGAATCAAGCCAACTGTGGAGACCCTTAAAAATAGCAAGTGAAAGCCAAATGCAGAGGTCCCAAATAACAAAGAACAAAGAAAGTTACATACAGGAACAGGCCCTTCGGCTCTCCAAGCCTGCACTAACCATGCTACCCATCTGAACTAAAAGCCCCAACTCTTCTGGAGACCATATCCCTCTATTCCCATCCTATCCATGTATTTGTCAAGGTGTCGCTGTCATGTGAGAGTACCTTTAAGAAATGGGTGTTTATAAATGGGTGTGTATATAAATATATGTAGTGAGAGTACCTTTTAAGAAATGGGTGTTTATTACAGCAGTGATGTCAGAGAGTGGGTGGAGCTGGGCTGTCTGTCAGCTCTTTACTTTTGTTTTAGCTGTTTGTTGCAGGGTACGTATTAGTTTCGTTTTCAGAGCTGGATAGCTACATTCACAGCCAGAAGGCATATTAGAGTCTCTTTCTGTAATCTAAAGACTGTAAATCGATCCTGGTGATTTAAAACTAATAACAGTAGTGACTTTAACCTGATGTGCTTCTGGTAAAAGGTGTTTTAAGTCTTATGGATGTTAAAAGGAAAGCTTAAAGGATTACTTAGTGTTGTATTCTTTGGGGGTTGTATTTGAATTAATGGTTACTAAGATGTTCACTGTATGTTTTAAAAAGGTTAACTTGAGTACATAGAATAGAAATTGTTTAGGTTTAAAAAATACTTTTCCATTTCTGCTCAACCACACCTGTAGAGTGGGCCATGTGCTCCCCATACTACAATATATTAAAAGTTGTGGGTCAGGTGAACACCATGATACAATTTGGGGTTCTCTAAACCCTGACCCATAACAAATTGGGGGTTCGTCCAGGATAAAAGTCTATCTATTGGATTGACTTTGTGAACTTAAAGACTGTGAGGTGTGAGCATATTGTGGTTGCATTTCAGGTGGGGTATTTCAGTTAAGTAAGGAGTGTGTTGTGGACAATGGCACTTTCAGAGGCTCTGAAGTTTTGGGGGGTGGAGATGGTCATATGCAGTACCTTATGGACAGAGACTAAAAGCAGACTGTTGGATTTGGCAAAAACATTGCAGTTAACATTACCTGATGAAATGCGAAAAGGTGAGGTAATAATGGCGGTGGCTAAGCATTCAAAGTTGCTTCAGACACAGTCTGACTCATTAGAAATGGAAAAGATCCAGTTGCAGATTAAGCAACTTGAACATGAGAAAGAATTAAAGCAGCGTGAATATGAAAGAGAGGAAAAAGAAAGAGAGAGAGCGGAAAGAGAAAGAGATAGAGAGGACAAAGAAAAGGAGAGAGAAGAAAGGAGAAAAGAAAGAATAGCCCTAGCAGAACAAAAGAAAGAGAAAGGGAGATACAGATCAGGGGAAAAAATAAAGAGAGAGAGTTTGAACTTCGGAAAATGGCAGAAACATGACAGTCAGTTAAAATTGGCAGATGTAAAGGGAAACGTACAGTTGGATGATAGCGATGAGGATAGGGAGAAAGACCATCAAAGTCGAAGGCTTTGTGGGAATCTATTTAAATATGTCCAAGCATTGCCAAGGTTTGACGAGAAGGAAGTGGAAGCCTTTTTCATTTCATTTGAGAAGGTAGCTAAACAAATGAAATGGCCACAGGACATGTGTGTATTACTGATTCAAACAAAGCTGATAGGTAGGGCGAGTGAAGTGTTCGTATCACTACCAGAGGAGGTATCTGGGACGTATGAGGAGGTGAAAAAATCCATCTGAGGTGCATATGAACTAGTGCCTGAAGCCTACAGACAAAGGTTTAGAAATTTAAGGAAAGAATTTGGTCAAACATACATGGCGTTTGAAAGGCTCAAACAGAGAAATTTTGATAAGTGGATAAGGGCTTTGAAAAACGACCAAACGTATGAAGCTCTCAGAGAAATTATACTTTTGGAGGAGTTTAAAAATTCAATTCCTGATGTAGTGAGAACTCATGTGGAAGAGCAGAGGATTAAAACTGAAAGATTATCAGCAGAAATGGCAGATGATTATGAATTAGTTCACAAATCAAAGCTTGGTTTCCAACATCTCGTTTCAGCCTGTGAGTGATAGAAACTGGGGACATGAGAAATACTCAAGTGGTAAAGGTAAAGGTGATCTGATGGGAAATAATGAGAGTGTACCTCAGATTAAAATAGAAATCGAGGAGGGTGGAAAAGAAGTGAAAAATTCCAAATATTTTCACTGTAATAAACTAGGCCATGCAAAGTCAT
Organism: Scyliorhinus canicula; assembly: GCF_902713615.1. Lineage (NCBI taxonomy): Eukaryota > Metazoa > Chordata > Chondrichthyes > Carcharhiniformes > Scyliorhinidae > Scyliorhinus > Scyliorhinus canicula. The sequence goes on from NC_052147.1 coordinate 185,954,429, forward strand.
AGTGTTGGTGGTTGAAGAAAAGCACTGGGAAGGCTGATATGGTAAAACAGGATAAGACAGTGGGGTTTGCTAAAGGGGTAAAGGAAAGCCCAAGTGAAGTGAAGGAGGTGCAAAAGATTGTACAGGCTGATCAAGACGTGATTGATAAGAAGGTGCCAGACCTCTTTGAAGAATTTACTTGTACGGATAAAGTTTACTCATGTGTATCAGGAGGAGCAGGTAAAGAAGTCACAATTTTAAGAGATACGGGAGCTTGTCAACCTTTAATGGTAAGAGATAAGGAGTTATGTAGTTTGGGAAGAATGTTGCCTGAAAAGGTGGTAATATGTGGAATTCATGGTGAGAGGAGTAGTGTTCCATTATATAAGGTAAGGTTGGAAAGTCGAGTGAAGAGTAGTGAAGTGGTAGTAGGAGTAATAGAGAAACTGTCTTGTCTAGGAACAAAGTTTATCTTGGGTAATGATATAGCTGGATTGCAGGTGGGAGTGATGCCTACTGTGGTGGTTAGGCCAGTGGAAAATCAGACAACTGAAGTGTTGAAGGACGAATATACTGGGATATTTCCGGATTGTGTAGTAACAAGGTCGCAAAGTCACAGGTTAAGCCAAGAGGAGAAATCAAAGAGTGAAGAACAAGTTGAAGTGCAATTAGCAGAAATGATTTTTGATCATGTGGCTGAAAAAGAACAAGAACAAGTGGAGGATGAGGCAGATATTTTAGTTCAGAAAAATTGGCGGAGTTACAGCAAAAAGCATACCAGAGTGTTATTACCGTAAAAGTGATGTCTTGATGAGAAAATGGAGATCTTTACATATGCAGGCGGATGAAAAGTGGGCAAAAGTTTATCAAGTAGTATTGCCGGTAGCGTATAGAAAGGAGATGTTGTGAGTTGCACATGAGGTACCAGTGGGAGGTAATTTGGGAATAAGGAAAACTCAAGCTAAATTACAAAAACATTTTTATTGGCCAGGACTACATAAAGATGTCATTAAATTTTGCCAATCATGTCACACATGTCAACTAATGTTTGGTCATGGAAGTAAGAGGACCACTTAAATTGATTGAGGAAAAATTGGTGAGTGAGAAATCGGAAACTACATTATTGGATTACATGTCAAATTTTAGGGATCGATTAAATAGAGTAGGTGAATTGGCGAGACAACATTTAAAAGTTGCACAAAATGTGATGAAACGGGTAGTGGACAAGAAATCCAAAGTTCGTAGTTTTGCCAGCGCAGATAAAGTTTTAGTGTTGTTACCAGTGGTAGGTGAGCCTTTAAAAGCTAGGTGTTGTGGACCTTATCAGATTGAAAGGAAATTAAGTGAGGTGAATTATGTGGTACAAACACCAGTAGAAGGAAGACTCACCGAGTGTGTCATGTTAATATACTTAAAAGGTACTTTGAAAAGGAAGGAGAGAAAAAGGAGATTTTAATGGTTCTAACTCAAAGTGATGAACCAAATCCAGATGGCTGTGAATTGGACAAAGCTCAAATTAAATTGGAAAATGAGGATGTTCTTAAAAAGTGGGATAAATTGTTGAGTCACCTTCCAGAGGAAAAGCAAACTGACCTGAAAGAGTTATTGATAACACATGGGCAAGTTTGTAGAGATAAATTGAGAAGTACTAAAATGGCTATACATGATGTAGATGTGGGAAATGCTGTTCCAATCAAACAACATCCATACAGAGTTAACCCTTTAAAATTGGCACAGGTTAACAAAGTGATTGAGAGTATGCTTAAGAATGGCATAATTGAAGTGGTTTGCAGCCAATGGAGCTCACCCATAGTGATGGTAACTAAACCAGATGGTACCCAACGGTTGTGTGTGGACTATAGAAAGGTTAATGCAGTTACAAGAACGGACTCTTATCCTATCCCACATTTGGAGGATTGCATTGCGAAAGTGGAACAATCAGCTTTTATTTCCAAACTGGATTTACTTAAAGATTACTGGCAGGTACCTTTATCTGAAAGGGCGAAGGAGATTTCAGCTTTTGTGACTCCAGACGGTATATCCCAATTCAAAGTTATGCCATTTGGCATGAAAAATGCCCCAGCCACATTTCAATGGTTAACTAACAAAGTCGTTTCAGGATTACGCAATTGTGCGGTATACATCGACGATCTGGTAATTTTCAGCCAGACATGGAAAGAACATTTACAACATCTGATGGAGTTATTCGATCAACCTCAGGAGGTGGGTTTGGTGATAAACCTCGCCAAAAGTGAATTTGGAAAAGCCCAAGTCACTTTCCTTGGCCATACAATCGGACAGGGTTGAATGGTCACACGGGATGTAAAACCAACAGGTATCGAGGAGTTACCGATACCCTCAAGACGAAGGGAAATAATGCGATTTCTTGACATGAGTGGAATTGATCGAATATTTGTGCAAAACTTTTGTATTGTGATTGCTCCACTGATGGACTTGTTTAAGAAACATTGAAAATTTCAATGGACAGCTGAGTTTCAACAGGTATTTGACTGCCTGAAAGCTGTGACAACCAATGCTCCTGTGTTGGAGAATTAAAGGGACTCTGTGATCAGATTGAACTGAAGTATCTGACTTTAAAGAGAAATGCCGAGATGTAGAGAAACGGACGGATCATGCAGAGACCTTCTTTATCAATGAGACTGTCAATCGAGACAGATTTCAGTTGGAGGAAGGACGAATAAAATGGGCTATATTATTATACATGTTTGCGTGTGTTGTTTTTTGAAATGAAAAAGTATATTTACTGTGTGCATTTCTTAAAGGATAGTGAAAAGGTGAAAAATTAAACCATCTTGAAGTTGATGGTTTATTTTTTTCCTGGGGGCAGGTGTCATGTGAGAATACCTTTAAGAAAAGGGGCAGCAGGGTAGCATGGTGGTTAGCATAAATGCTTCACAGCTCCAGGGTCCCAGGTTCGATTCCCGGCTGGGTCACTGTCTGTGTGGAGTCTGCACATCCTCCCCCTGTGTGCGTGGGTTTCCTCCGGGTGCTCCGGTTTCCTCCCACAGTCCAAAGATGTGCGGGTTAGGTGGATTGGCCATGCTAAATTGCCCGTAGTGTCCTAATAAAAGTAAGGTTAGGGGGGGGGGTTGTTGGGTTACGGGTATAGGGTGGATACGTGGGTTTGAGTAGGGTGATCATGGCTCGGCACAACATTGAGGGCCGAAGGGCCTGTTCTGTGCTGTACTGTTCTAAAAAAAAAAAAATGGGTGTTTATTATTGCAGTGATGTCAGAGTGTGGGTGGAGCTGGGCTGTCTGTCAGCTTTTTACCTTTGTTTTCGGCTGTTTGCTGCAGTGTGTGTTTTAGTTTCATTTTCAGAACAAAGAACTTAGCTCGGCAGGTTTCTGGGTGCACATGCTGATTAACAGTTTATAGAGACTTTTGAAGAATTTGCTATCTTGAGTTGGCATGGAAGGTGCCTGGGTCTGTATGAGGAATGTGGGGTTGTGAACAGTGAGAGCTAGAGGGCATAACAGTTTCGAAAACAAAAGTGAATGAAGGCAGGCATACTAATCAGTCTTCCCCAGACTTGTGACCAGCGCCACTAACAATCTGCGTCCAGGATGGAAGGGTTTGACTCGATTTCCTGAAATACAATTGGGTGTAATGGGGCCCTTTAAACTGAGGCGGGTCAGTTGAGCCAAGAATTTTCTTAAGTTTAATTCCACACCTTGGTGTCAAAAAATCCAGTTCTATATGTATACCTAAAAGTGATATTTTTAAATATGATTGGTTGTAAAACTTTTTCTGCATTTTAGCATTTTTGTTAAACATCGGGAGCTGATTTTACAAAATACACAAAACCAAAAGTATATTGATACTGACCTCTGGAGAAGACTATTTTATCCTGGAAATTGTAGTCCTCATTCAATAGCATGAATGTAAAATTGCACATTGCAAAGATGATTGATTTTGTCGAATGATTTCTTTCATATCATACTAAATATTTCTACAATACTATTTATCTGTTTTAGATTCTATTATCCCTGATCAAGTGCAGAGAAGCATTTTCTGAAACTCCCATCAGATGTTTGGCTTTTGTACAAATATTTTATTCATTAGGTCAATACACTATAAATTAAATCTCTTGCAACAACCTATTGCAATCAATTGCTTCGCATTTTATTGAAAGATGTAACTTAGTAAATCCATTGGCCGGGATACTCCGGACTGGTTGTTGTGGGACCCGTCGCGTGAGATTCTGCTTCCCTGACAAAAGGTCCATCGACTTATGGCAGGACCGGATGATCCTGGCATTGGGCGGAGATGGAAAATCCCACGAATTGTGGGGTTTCTTTGTAAGAACCTTTGGATAGTTTTTGTTTGCAAAGCATTAGAACAAATCTGGAATTGTAGTTGAATGCATGGAATGAGACCTATTTAATTTTGTGCAGATATTTTTTGGAACGCTCTTGGTTGCAAATTACAACTGGGTCACGATGCAGAGCGAGGCCAACAATATGGGTTCAATACCTGTACTGGCTGACGTGATTCGTCAAGGCCCTCTCAACCTTCCCCCTTACCTGAGGTGTGGTGATCCTCAGGTTAAATCAGGTCAGCTCTCTCCCTCAAAGGGGAAGGCAGCCCATGGTCATCTGGGACTATGGCAACTTTACTTCCTCACTTTTCGGTGTGTGAGGGGGTATTCCTCGCATGCGCTTGAGGAATGTGAAACAATGAACGGACATCTCCCTAAAATATACAGAGTGTCATAGAGGGTGGGAAAAGTGGTGTTGAAGCTGCTGGCACAAATGGCAGTTTTCTCCGTCATATTTTTAGTCCGATAGAGAAAAATAGGCTGGGGTTGGTGCCACAATATAAAGTTCGCAGCGCGGGCTCAATCAAACTTAGCTTTATTGAAGATCAGGGCGTCAATTTTAAAGGCCCCTCGATACAAAAAAATTAAAAAGGAACACACCTCTCACCTGATGAAGGGGCTGCTCTCCAAAAGCTAGTGATTCCAAACAAACCTATTGGACTTTAACCTGGTGTTGTAAGACATCTTACCATTCTTCAAGAGGCAAGGCACCTAAACTGCAAGCAAAGTCATTTTTATGAATTTCAAATCATGACAGGATGCAGTTTGACAGGCCAATGCAACCAACAACTCAGTCTGCATGTTTATCAATTCACTCATGTATGCTGGCCCATTTACATCCTTATCTGAGTCCTCTGCAGCAGAATTTGTCTGCTACTTTAATGTAGCATGCTCTTACACACATGACCCACCATGTGCTAATCCCAATTCTATTCCTGTCTCCAACATATGTGCAATGCTAAGCTGGTGGTTGGGAAGGTCAGATCAAGTGATACGGCTTCTTCATCAGTACTGTGCTGTTGCTGTCACTCTTTCTCCTCAGGCTACTGTGCTTGGTCAGGATGTCTGAAAGCATAAAATCAAGAAGGTGAAGATTGGTGTGAGGGAAGGGGGATGGGGTGGGATTCTCCGATTTTGCAGCTACGTCCGGATGAAGGGTCTGATCTTATGACCAGAAAATCAGCGCCGCCCCCGCAATGATGCCCCACCCGGTGGGGGGCTAACAGCCGCACCATGTAAAGCCCCTGGCTTTACCTGCAGATACGGATGCAGAATGGCTGGTCCGTGGCTGCGCATGTGCACGCCATGCCAGCAGCCAGCACGCCAGCAGCCTGTGGCGGCCGCGCCGTACAACATGGCGCCGGCCGCACGTGGACACGGCCTGCTAGATAGTGCCCCCCGTGACACTCCTCGCGACCCCCGGACCAACCCCACTCATCCATCTGGACCCCGCTGAAGCCCAGTCTGCCAGCGGAATTGCTCTCTCTTCCCCCCCCCCTGTTGAGAGAACACCTGTCCCACGCCGTCGGGAAGTCAGCCCATCAAGTGATATCCTGAGGCCATCCCAATGGCATGCGGTGTACTCCTCGAGCACTCCGTTTTTGAGGGGTTAAGCATCCAAAAAATGACGCCACCCCCAACTTTGACATAAAAACGGATTCTATGTTTAATTGCTGAACGCGATTTCGACTTCCGCAATCGGAGATTCCGACCAGGGTCTCCCAAATAGAGAATTTTTATCATGAAGAGGAGCAAGCTGGCTGCACTATCTGTTTACTGTACTTTGCTGCTGGAACTCATTATGCCCGTGAAAGATGGTGGGACCCGAATGGCCACACACATGTCTATGATCATGCAGATGAGGTGAGTGCACTAAATTTACATGTTGCTGATCAGAAACAGCATGGTAGACAGCAAATTGCAACCCCGATATCTAAGAACTGGGCATATGAATTTCTAACCACTTGTTTCTTCACCTGCTTCAATAAATAAACACTTGTTTATTCCTCTGCCTCCTTATCAGAAGCTGGAGTAAGTTAGAATGATTGTTATAAAACAAGCAGAATCATATGTTTTTCAGAAGATGCATCGTTTTCGAATGAGCAACAAATTGCATTGCAAAGTCCAGTGTCTAAGATTGATCTCTGATTATTGATTGTGTCAGAGACTGATACACCACTTGATTTGTACTGCAAAATAAATACTTTTTGTCATCAGATTCAAGTTACCAGCAGAATTTTGGGGGACTGAGAATTAAAAGTGAACAGAAATGAGGTGTTTAAGTATCCTGCAACAATGTGATACAAGGGTGGACGAAATACACTTAAGCAAAAGTCCGAACATAACAAAGTAAATGCAGCCAAGGAAAAATAGTCCATCACTGAGAGAAAGATGTAATTCTGGTAAGGGGCAAAAGAAAATACAAAATAAAGAGATGAGACGTGACTGGGAGAGAACAGAAGTAAAACCCCAAAAGACATTAGAAAAAAATAAAAAATAAAATAAAACATCACGGATATAAGAGACCGAAAGATAAAACACATAAGAAAGCGGAAAATGAGATGCGTGCTGAGAAAAAAAGAAACAAGACAGCGAAAGACAGATGTGATGTTAAGATGCAGACAGTAACCAAAGAAAGATGATCTGGACTGAGATAAATAGCTACAAGATAGATAAACAGTGAGCTTAGATGTGATAAAACGTGCAAACAAAAGAGACAAATGAAAGCGATATGGACAAACAAAGATAGAACTTGAACACAGATGAAGATAGATGCTGAAACAGAGAAAATAATAGACTGAAGGGAGTAAACAAACGTATAAATGACAAAATAAATCACAGGTGCCAAGGGAACAAGCAAATGGTTATACAAAATTACAGAATACCGAGAGCAATGTGAAATTTATATAGATTAAATCAAAGTGCCAGGATGGAATCATCATATTTTACATATAATAGGGATATGAGAATATTTTCAGCAACCCACTTCTCCCAATGTGAAGTCACACTTCAAGGAACCGAAGTTTGGTGGACGAGCACTAGCACTATATGTAACCCATGTTCCCTTAAAGCATAACTCTCTGTTGGTACTGTGGCATCAAACAAATTACTATTCATCCATCATGATTTTGCAAGTTGACTACTTGGGAGGAAAGCCATTAGTTTGAAAATAATTCTAAAAAATGTTTCCTCATGGTCATTCTGAAGAGTTAACTATGTTCACAAGAAGATAATTAATGCCAGGTAGCTGAACAATTCTATCATTTGATATTTCAATTCCCTGTTTCAATGTTATTACATTGATATTGATATAAGTCAAGAGATGCAGATTCAAAAAGTGCATTCCACATGGCAACAATTCAGGTTCCATATCTTAAAGATAACTTTACACCTGATACATTTTAATAATTAAATAATTGTTGGAGTTATTCCAATTAAGTTAATTTCAAAATTGTGTCATTCATAATATTTTCTGAACCCAGTATTGAGATTATAATCGGTGAGTTATTATAGGAGATATGATAGAATAGCTTATCAGATGTTGGGCGTGGTTCTCCGGCCTTGTTGCGCTCTTGCCCGAGCGAAGCAAGGCCACTGAATAGTGGGAGAGACGGAAAACGAGAACCGCGCCAGGCGCCAAGCTGTTTGTGATGCAATCAACCCGCTCACAAGGGGAAATCGGGATCTCGCAGTAGCATGGAGAGAAACCAATTATCACCACTTAAGTCCAATTTCCATACAATTAACGAGAGCCACCCCACATCCAACAATCTCCAGTGATTCACCGGCCTCCCCAGCAAGTGTTCATGCTGGTGCTGATTAGTACTGCTCTTGAAAAATGTGAACCTGGGGAATTGGCTGCTGCAGAGAGCTGAGGAGGTAAACTGCCACCTTTGTGCACAGGCACTGAGCCCGGGGGCACTGGGCATGCTGCCCCAGTGCTCTTGGGGCAACCAGCCAGCTGCAGCCCCGATTGGGGTGGGGGCTCTGTGCGGGCGAGGGGGGGGGGGGGGGTTGGGACATGCACAGGGCAACTCTAGACCTTGTCTGTCTGCCCACTGACCACCCATAACTCCCATTGATCGTGGAGGACTCTAGCTTTGTGGCTTAAGGCTATTGCTAATAGGGATTTGGCAATCGTAGTTAAGTGCGCAGTTCACACATCCCAAGTGGACCTCCATGGGGGGCAGGTTATGTAACATGTGGTGCTCAGTGCCTAGCATCCCAATCACACCTTGATGCAAGGGCATTGTGCTTGAACACTGTGGGGGCAGCACCACAAATGCAGTTGTCAAGCTTTTTTCAGCCAGGGGATGGGGATGGGTCTTAGCCATGGGTACATGTCCGTGGGCGGGTGTGCATGGGCAGGAGTCTTGGGTGGGGTATACATGTTGTGTTCAGGTTATTTCAGTGTTCCTTGTACAACTGTACACCACTGCCCCACGCTCCGGATGGTGCAGCCTTACAATCCCACCCTACGTCCCTCACCCCCCCCCCCCCAAGTCCCCCACAATGCCTCCTACCCCTCCACTCATGCACACTCCACTCCTTATACCCACCTGCCTCGCCAACCCCCCCCCCCCCTACCCCGGTCCAGTGCCGCCACTGCTTGGCCTTGCTCTACCGCTACGTCTGGGTGTATATCCAGGGTACTCATCAGCTGCTTACCAATCCCCATAACCTACGATGTCCCTGTTGGACATCCTCCAACAGTGTTGGCCTTGGTGCCATGCATTGCCGGTGACATCTCCTGCGCCCACAATCTCTGGGACTCTTCAAGGCTATAGACCTGCTGGAGTGTCACTGTCATCTCCCTCTGAACGCCCCGGACGCTTCCTGATGTCTCCATCGGCTCAGAGTAAATTTGTTCCAGAGGCCCAGCACCTGGCTGGGACCCAGCTGGGTCCTGGGATCCAGCAGACCTCTGATTGCTGTCGCGCCTGGGCATTACTGCCTTCACCTGATGGGCATCAGCAACTGTATGGTGCTCACCAGATTGTGCCACAGAAGCCCGTCCACTTATGTTGCCCACCGAGATGTGTGTCTCTGCACTGGTGGAGGATGGGGATGACAGCTGTGACGCATTGACTGTAGCATCCTTGGAGCTCTCCTCCCAGGTGGTCTCATGGGAGACAGGGGAGAGGGCCACCCTGGATGAGATGGATAATGAACACATGGTCAGTGGGAGGGATGGGTCAGTCTGTATGACATTAGCAACTCCCATGCGACAGGTCCTCCGGGTGGGGCCCGGTGGATCCTCACCTCTGCGACATGCGCTGACCTCCGCATTGGTGACCGCTCTGTCCTCACTATCCCTGTAATTGTCAGGGCCTATTCCTCAAAGGAGATGAGGATTCTTATGTCCGGAACCCTTCTGCCAGTCTGGGCCCTCTACTAACGATTGTGGGAGAGCTTCTCCTGCGGACCCAGAGAGAGGGCATCATTGGAAGCACATGCAGCTCACATTGGTGGGGGCGGGCGTGAGTGTTGTGAAGGGAGGGTTGGGGTGAAGGGTGGGGTGGAGGGTGGAGAGGCAGTGAAGGGTTGGTTGGGGGCAATGGAGGGTTGGGGTGTGATGTTCTCTGTTGGGTCTATCAAGATGCTCAGAGAATGTAATGTTATCAAAGAACATCAAGCTGAGTTATTGAATAAAGCTGATTTATTTTATGAAATGAAAATCACTTATTATCACAAGTAGGCTTCAATGAAGTTACTGTGAAAAGCCCCTAGTCACCACATTCTGGCACCTGTTCAGGGAGGCTGGTACGGGAATTGAACCATGCTGCTGGCCTGCCTTTTTCTGCTTTAAAAGCCAGCTATTTAGCCCAGTGTGCAAAACCAGCCCCTCACACTTATAAATTAAAGATTCTAACCAGTCAACAAGGAATAAGTTATTAAATAAAACAATATGGCATCTCTTACAACAGAACTCTATGCTATGCACCTAATCCTCTAACGCCTTACAACCTTCTCCCAGAATCCCAGAAGTCACATGACATTTATATCACTGCTCCTTATCTCCATCTGGTGGTGAGAAATATTATTATCTTATTGTTAACCCCTTGTATTCCTTACAATGCCCATATTGTTACAGGAGTGGGGATTGGTCGTGTTGTGGGAGCGGGGGTTTTGCAGGGGGAATGTCAATTCACCCGTGCTGCTCGGTGTAGATTGTCGACCTTCTTATGGCACTGGAGGCCAGTCTTCCTGGTCATGTCCCCGAGCTCACGGCTGTTGCTATTTCATCCCAGGTGGCACTGGCTGCCCTGTAGCTCATCCTCTGGGACCATTTGGCAAATAGGACAACCTCTTGGCCTCCACCGCATCTAGGAGCCTCTCCAGGTCTGCATTTTCAAATCTTGGGGGCCAGGCATCTCTGCGCCATGGCTGTGAGCTGAGTAGAGTTGGTTGTTTAAGTGCTGTTTAAGTGCTGCTCGACCTTGTTAGCAGAGGGGCTGGTCAGCGCAGTCCTGGCGAATCAGCTGGGAAGCCTTCATTTGCTGCGTTAAGCCCGTGAGGCCCCCTCATTAAGTGGATCAATTAACATTGAGTAGCATTCCTGGCCTCGCCGGACCGAACGCCGGAATGCTCGCGCCAGTTCCCACTCGCTCCCACACTTCGAAATCTTTCCGGAGAATCGCGCCGATTACATAAGCTATTAGGACAAGAATAGGAGAGGAAATATTCTGGTTGTAAAATATTTGGGATGGATAAAGTAGGAGTAAAGAGAGGAGTCACAGCAGTATTAATCAAACATTCCATTACAGCAAAAGAACTCAAGGATGTTACAGGGAATGGTGAAAAGATTTAATTAGTGTTTCGGAGTAAAGGGGAAGTTCCGCTGATAGCTTATCAGCAACCTCTAAGTAAAGTAAATCGGGAAGAGAGGAAGACATGTGAAACAATTTGAAGCAGAAATAACAGGACCAAAACTATGGTTTACAGGAATTACCCAAGCATTGATTGGCATAAAAGTGTTATAAGTGGGGAGCCATTAGGACAGACTTCTAGAACTGTACAATTTTAGTCAAGTGTGAAGGAGTACTCCAAGAAATAAATAAGACAAGTAAGTATTCTAATGGGAGAGAAACATCTAGGGAAGAACAATAGTTTATGGGGAGATGATGGTGTTGAGGTAATGATACTAAACTAGCACTCCAGAGGTCCAGGCTACCATTCTGGGGACATGGGTTCAAGTCCTACCACAGAAATTTAATTAACTAAAATCTGGAACTAAAAGCTAGTCTGTCATTCGGTGTCATAAAAACCCATCTGGTTCACTAATGTCCTCAGGAGATCTGGCCTACCTGTCACTCCAGACCCACAGCAATGTGGCTAACTCATACCTGCCCTCTTAACGGCCTAGCAAGCCACAAGATTCAAAAGCAGTTTGGGATAAGCAATGAATGTTAGCCTTGCCAGTGATGCTCACACCCTTGGAAGAATAAAAAAAATGAATTGTGCAATAATGTTTTATTAATAAGGGAGAGTAAACTGCCAAACTTAAAATGTATTTGGCTGGGATGGGGGAAGGGAGAAATCTCGCTGCTATAAGCAGGCAATAAGTTCTGCTAAATTATCTCAGTTAAAAACTCGTACATCAGAGGGCACAGCAATGGTTTGGATTTTCTGGTTGTAATGATGATAACACTGTCAGTGTTCACTATCATTACTCTGCAAAATTTACAGCAACTTCTGGTATCCATATACATGCAGTTAAACATGAAATCAAAAATTTGCTGTCAGTGATTTCCTCTTCACACACAGCGTGTGCTCTTTGAAGTCCTCACAGATGTAAATCTTAGAAACCCCTTGAATTGGCAGAACTTTCAATTTTTACATTCTAACCTTGCTTTAAAAATCCTCTAAATATTACACCTTGAATGAGGTTTTTAATGGTCATATCTACTGAACAACCACTGCAAAACTAATTACTCATTTGTGAAATATCAAATTTTCTCACTAGTATTATACATTTATAAATTAATACTTTAAAAACATTTTTCAGCTTCTCCCATTTAAAAGAACTAACTTAATGCTGCTTGCTGCAAAATGTATAAAATATGAAGTATTGAACATAGAACATACAGTGCAGAAGGAGGCCCACTTAAGCCCTCACTTCCACCCTATCCCCCTAACCCAATAACCACTGCTAACCTCTTTGGACAGTAAGGGCAATTTAGCATGGCCAATCCACCTAGCCTGCACGTCTTTGGACTGTGGGAGGAAACCGGAGCACCCGGAGGAAACCCACACAGGCACGGGGAGAACATGCAGACTATGCACAGTGACCCAGCAGGGAATCGAACCTGGGACCCTGGTGCTGTGAAGCTACAGTGCTAACCACTATGCTCCCGTGCTGCCGGTAATAGCTAATGCATTTTCCGGATTTGCTGTCTGTGAGAATTATTCAATGTGATTGGCTGCTTAGCATAATTGATGACATCAATGCATCACTGCTGCTGGATGCTGGAGATTTCATGCCAGAATGAAACTAACATTGGCAAAGTGTGGTGATTGTCACTTTTAGGGCAACACAGCAGAGTAAAGTCAGGTAGTCTGGGTGACTAATCAGGACCCAGAGCAGGAATCACACTATAGAATCCCTACAGTGCAGAAGGAGGCCATTCGGTCATTAAGTCTGCACCACCCTACCTAGACCCACACCCTACCCTGTAACGCAGTAACCCCACCTAAACCTTTGACACAAAGGGGCAATTTAACATGGCCAATCCATCTAACCTGCAAATCGTTGGGCTGTGGGAGGAAACTGGAGCACCTGGAGGAAACCAACACAGACAGAGAATGTGCGAGCTCTACACAGTCACCTAAGGCTGGCATCGAACCTGGGCCCATGGTGCTGTGAGGCAGTAGTGCTAACCACTGCACCACCGTGTTGTACCCCAGGGGAGGAGTTCTGCTAATGCAGATGTACTTTAAAATTCACTGCCAACAAACGGCTCCTGTAGCTGACTTGTAAATAAATCCCTTTTCATTCTACTAATGAAGTCTCCAAAAGTGCATCATTACACAAAGATAAAACAGATGTCAGAGAGATCACTAAATCTTTATAAGCAGTTTTTTTCAAGGTCAGCAGTGAGCATCGTCTCATTGCCACGGATCACAAAATCTGGACAAATATGAGATATTTAAATAGCTGGTGATTTGGGTCCAAACTAGATATAAACCCAGAAGAAGGAAAGAAGGTACAGCAAAGGCTTAAATAGCTTGCATAGGTAGTAAAATTACATTGTAAAGGGACATTTGGCAAATAATGCAAAAGTAAATCAGGCAAAATACACAAAACAAAAGATTTGAAAGTAAAATGAACAAAGCTGGCAAGAAACATGAAAGAAAATAGAAACGTATTTCATAAATAAATAAGAAGTGAGACAAATAGAGTCAGGTCATTTGCACGTGTAAAATGAACTGATCTCTTCATGGAACGATAGAAGTATGAATGCTTTAGCTTTCAAAGAGGAGTTCATAGTGGGGATGATCTTTCTGTTATGAACTCTTGGGTGAAATCTGCTCCTGTTGAGAGTGAGCTTTAAAGAATAATGGGCATTTTTCAGAATGTGATGTCCTCCAGGGTTCTGTATCAGTACCACTGTTCTTTTCAATATTTATCGACTCATATCTATGGGAGGAATCTTATAGATATAAATAACACAACAGGAGACACCCAGAACATGACAAGATGATTTATTGAGTCATCCCATTTAGCTAAATTGCAACCGTTTAACATAATTCTTAATGCCCACTGCTCACCACCAGCCATGGAATCGCCTGGGATGGATAAAAACGACTGTACTTTCACACTGCAAAACAAACTTAATTATACCAGTTGGAGGGAACAATGAGCCCAAGTTTTCCCCCAACACGCAGATAGGAATTGAGACAAGTAGGTGTTTAATTCTAATTATTGTCCAGTTTACCAGTACCATCCTGCCAACTGAGATATTTTCTCTGGAACGTTTTTTGGGATTGGAAGAGTAAGGTCCATGCAGGGAATAGTTGTAAAAAAATAAAAATTGAGGTCAATTTATCTGAATGCAGGAAACATCTGCCATAAGTTTCAATAAACTAGTTGCACAAATAGAGATAAATGGTTAAGATCTAATCAGCATTACAGAGACACAGGGTGAGATTTCCCCAGAAATCAGCAAAGGCCGATAGCGGGCAGGAAAAGTCGTGTGGAAGCCTCCGAAAGGAATGAGAGCTTTCTCCGTTGTATTGTTCAGCATATGGAAAAGAAATCCAGGGGCAGGTCCCACGACATGTCAGATTCGCTCACACTGCCAGAAAATTAGTCTCACGAGGGTCAGGCCACCATTTATAAAGGCCGTTCCAGCGCCAAAGTGTTCACACTGGAACCCCGGGCGAAATTCTCCGGCGGGGTGGGAGGTCCCCACGTAGCGGAGTAGCGCCAACCACTCCGGCGTCGGGCCTCCCCAAAGCTGCGGAATTCTCCGCACCTTTAAGAGCTAGGCCCGCGCCGGAGTGGCTCCTGCTCCGCCAACTGCCTTTGGCGCCACACCGCCTGGCGTTGGGGCTAGCCGAAAGGCCTTCGCTGGTCAGCGTGAGTCCAAGCATGCACCGGAGCGTCAGCGGCCGCTGATGTCACCAGCGGCGCATGCGCGGTGGAGGGGGTCTCTTCCGCCTCTGCAATGGCGGAGGCCGTGGCGGCGGCGGAAGAAAAAGAGTGTCCCCACGGCACAGGCCTGCCCGCCGATTGGTGGGCCTGATCGCGGGCCAGGCCACCGTGGGGACACCCCCGGGGTCCGATCGCCCTGCGCCCCCCCCCCCCCCCTAGGACCCCGGGGGCCTGCTTGCACCGCAAATCCCGCCGGCACAGAGGTGGTTTAAACCACGTCAGCGGGAGAGGCCTGACAGCGGCGGGACTTCGGTATATCGCGGGTCGGAGAATCGCCGCGGGGGTCACGCCGATCAGCGGGGCGCGATTCCCGCTCCCGCCGATTCACGGGTGGTGGAGAATTCTGGCCATAGCAGGGGCGGGATTTACGCCGTCCCCGGGCGATTCCCCGACCCTGCGGGGGGTCGGAAAATTCCGCCCCCCCTCTGGGACTGTTCCCTGACTCTACCCCTGGCTCTGTCCCTGACACTTTCCCGGTACTATCCCCTGGCACTCCCCAGGCAGTGCAAGGGGTGTACCAGGGTAGTGCCTGCTCAGTCTCCGAGCATGGCCGTCTCCCCCATTGAGCAATGCACTCACCTGAGCTGTCGCGGGAGGTCTACTCATGTCTCTGGAGACTTGTTGATTTTCACGCTGTTCTGGATTGGATTTATGGATGGGTGGGGAGGGACGGTGTGATTCAGGTGTAGAAGCTTTATTACTGAATGCAAGTGATATTCCCATCGTTAAACATCAGGAAACATGACCCATCGCTGATGGGGGAGGGACAATAGCGAACCTGTACGTCGACATAATACATGACTTGGCAGTTCTCAGCGATATCTTACACTCCTGTGGTTAAAGCCGCCCGAACACGATCGGGAAGGAAATCCCTGCCTTAGTTACAAGATGAGCAAGGGTGGGAAATAAATATTACCAGATACACAATCTCAAAAAGACAGGTTGAATGGAAAAAGAAGAGGGAGAATCCTGATAATAAATGATGACTTAAGGACATTTTTGAGAACCGGGGCAGGATACTTGGTTGCAAATACTACAACTGCGTGCCAGGATGGAGAATGTGGCGCACCTTTCATTGGCAGCGGGATTTTCTACTCCCGCCACTTGTCAATGGGACTTTCCATTGAAGCTATCGCATGCCGCCATGAAACCCGCATTCCAGTCACTAAGTGCATTCCAATTACTCAAGCGTGTAATTGCAATGCACTTACCTCTCATTGATGTGGTAGATGTTTGTAAACAATGGGACTTAAGCATTTAGAGACACCCACCCTTGATGGGAGATGAATGAATCAAGGCTGCAGCTATTTTGTATAAGCTGTCAATCCCAGCCCACTCTAGAAATGAATAAATGACTTGCAGCTACAGAATCTGAGGGGTTTAAAAACAGGTCACAGCTTTTTCTTTCCAGGAATGGGCCCACGGTGCCTCGAGGTATGTGTTACATCTGTAATTCCTGTCACTGCCACTGGCTGGACTGCTCTCTTGCTTCCAGACAGGGGTCTTTTTTCAGTGGTATGTAGCGGGGGGGGGGGGGGGGGGGCATCCCTCTAGTTAGGGAATCTTTGTGGGGTGTTCCTTTAGTTAGAAGGCCCTTGTGGGGGGAGTACCATTATTAAGGGGGTCTCTTGGGGGTCTCCCATTTTTAGGGGTCTCAGGGGGAGGCCGTGGATGGGGTTTGGTAGGGGAGGGGTGGGCAGGCTATGCAGTGTGGGGGTGTGGGGGTGTAGGGTGGCTCTTGGATAGACTTTGGGGCAACTCCCTTCAGGGGTAACTCCCTTGGCCCACCGCGAGGGCCACCACATCAGGATCATGTTTGGTGCAACCTTTGGTAATCCCTGCCCATGTTATTCCAGACCCAGAAGACCGGAGAATCACGGAGGGCCAGACAATAGGGCTCCGGGCCCACTAAGTGGATTCACATGGGCTATTATGACACATTTGCATTCATTTACATCCTCCCACTGACCCCGAGGCATGAACCCCGATCCCGCCAGCAGCAGGGGGACCAAAGCATAGGGATTGGATTGGCGCCCGCCGACACCTGGCGTTGATCACGATTGTTCAATTCTTTGCCATATCAGACGCCCTACTACCGGCAGCGGGAGGCAGGGAATCCAGGCCTTTGTCTCTTGCGTAAACAAAGAATATTAAGAATGGGTGGGAAAGTGGAGTTGAAAGCCACAATCAACCATAATCATATTAAATGGTGGAGCAGATTCAACCGGCCATTTGATCTTCTACTCTTCCTATTTCTTATGTTCTTATAGAAATGGACATTTCCTTACCTATTTAACATTTCATGAAAAAAACTACTTTAAGATATGACTTTCAAAATATTATGCTCTAGAAACCTTATTCTATTCAATTTGGAGCTACTTTCTCACGGCATTTGAGCCTGTTGGACAAATTTCAGAATATTTCTTTCTGTCTTCTCCTTCCCTGGTTTCAAATAAGGAACAGCCATGGGGAAACATACAGCTGCATCTGTATGTACTTTAACAAGTCAGATCTATCACAACTGGTACAGAAGGTAAGGTCTCGATCTTCTGCTGGAATTACATCCAGGAGCCAGAATGTGACTGAAGAATTTCCATGAGTTGCTCGACCAGTTCTTAATGTATTGCGCTGCCAAGGGCTGTTTAGAATGCAGTTCGCACAATAAACTACTTTTAATGCAGTATTTTATAACTTCAGAAAGGAAGCTTGTACCAAACAGAGACACAAACAGACAGAGGCATCGGATGGGATTCTCTGACCATTCACAGCAGGGGGGTTCTCCAGTTCTACTGCAGTGAATGGGAGATTTGGCTGAATGCCAAATTCGTCATCCTCAGTAGCAGCTGTAGCGAAGCGGACTCGCAACAGAGAATCCCAAGATTTTCCATTCCCATTTTCATTTGGCAGGTTTGGCAACGAAAGCGGAAAAACCCACGTGAACTCTCAAATAGCATTTCACACTGACGGAAATGCATGACGCAATGCCCCCTCCCTCCGTCAGTGGCAGGGCATCTTTCCCATTGTTGGGAACATCATTTCAATGCATCATGTACACTTGAATCATCCGCGCCCCCCCCCCCCCCCCCCCCCACCCCCCCATCAGAAAATCCATTCATGTTGACGTGAGGGCAGAAGAGTGTGAAACCCGACTGGTCTCCCAAGGTGTGCACCTGGTGAATGCAGCACTTGGGAGGGAGAGGATCATGCCACCATTGCTGCAGCCGGCAAGGCAACCATACAGCTGTGCACGCCGCTAATAGCCCACTGTGAACCAAGGGCCATGGGTAGTTTAGGCCCCCCCCCCCAAACCTACCCCCCTAGATGCCCTCTGGCCCCAGCTGACCCATCAGCTGTATGGGCGGACTCCAGCACAATCAATGGCATCTTCTTGGCTGGGTAGGTCTTCAATTCTCCGAGAACCAGTCCATAATGATTATTAACTCCCGATAATTGACTTCTGTTCTTTTTGTTTCTCAGTCTGGGTATTTTTAATATCAAAACTGTCTTTCAGAGTTAACTTTTCCCCAGAGATTCTTCCTTTGGAAAAAGCTAGGCAAATCTTCCAGCCTCAATTTAGCTCCTCACGAATTTGGTCTTTCAAACCTGACTGCGAACTCCCATCCACATTCCTGTGTACTGAGCCATGGGCTGGAACTTGCTGGCCAATCAAGCTGGCGGGAACTTCTGGGTTTTCCAGCAGCGAGGAGTGCATTCAATGGGAAACCCCGTTGACAACAGTGGGACCAGAAGGTCCTGCCATTGGGCAAAGGTGTACCGCCGCGAAACACACAGCGGGTTGCACGGAAAATCCTGCCAAAAGTAACTTGCAGTCTCTGGTTACCCTCCCTCTCCCGGATCCTGGCAGACACATTTGTCTGCGAGATTTGGGGATATCTTAGACCTCTCCCCTCTCAAAGCCCATCTCCTTGTCAATATAAATCAGATGAACCTTGTGTCCAGATAGAAATGCTGATAACCTACACTTGAGACTCTGACTCTCTTTTATCTTGGACGTAAATAGACAGTTGAAAGCAAAATGGTTTACACCCCAACATTCTCAAAACTTTTCTCTACTTTGGAGGCTCACAGTCTATCCACTGTCAGCGCAGAGGCTATTGCCATTGTGTCCAACACCTTGCACCTCCTTTTCAGTTAAAAATCTGGGCATCCATTAATCGCTAACAATCAAACCACTCAAGCTCCCTGTTAGGCAGCCTTCAGAACTGGTCGCATAAGCTCCTTCATTTTACCTTGAATTAAACACAGTCCTAAATACAACAATGTTATAAACCTCATTATTATTGTTACAATCCTCTCGGGGGCCATGAACTATGCTCCATCCAGTTTCCTGTAATTACCTCTGAGTCTGAACTCCCCTGGCAATTAGGGGTGGGTTTCCCCTTAACAAGGGGGCACCTCACTGTATAAAACACCATAAGACCATAGACATAGGAGTGGAAGTAAGGCCATTCGGCCCATCGAGTCCACTCCACTGGAGTGCATCCACCTGGATGCATGTTGGGGAGGGTGGCCCTTTGGGGAGAGGAGTTCTTAGTAGTGTAAATTGTGTAGACCTAAATCAACCTGAGTTCATTATATCCTAGCTTGCATTCCTGCATCTCTTTTGTTGGATTCTACAATTGTAAAACAAGGCAGAACAGGGGGGATGGTTGAAAAAAACCTGTTGCAAGTTAAGACATGGGCACTAAAGTCTTGGATAGGTTGGCGGCTAATCAGTTTTTAAGTTTCTATCACAACACTGCCAAACCACTCCCCAAAGCTCCCAAACTCATTGTTTCCAGATACTGAGTCCAACATTGCTCCCATACTTCAGGAGCCAAAGCATGAGTTCTGAAGACGATGCTGACATCTGCCTAAAGGTGTAGAGGAAGTTGCATTGTGAGGGGAAGGATCCAGGTTCCATGATACACATGAGCCCACTGACGTGGATAGATCTAGGAAAAACGTTCTGCTTGGGGATCATGTCCAAATTAAAATGTAATCTACAAGCTACAAGCGAATTGGCATATGATCATTAAGATCAAAGAGTTGAATGCATAGCTCAGTGATTGGTGTGGTAGAAATGGGATTTGTTCAATGGGACATTGTCACAAGTATTGTAGAATACAGCATCTATGCCATTGGGTGGTCTTTACTGTTAATAGTATGTAATTAAATGGTAAAATACTCAGTTGAAGGGCACGTATAAATAGGGGACAGCTAGGACACTGGGTCTGTGAGAAAATGTTGAGTCTGAACAAAGTCAATACATTCAGTAAGGAAAAGCACTGTTTTCACCAGCGTGGATCCAGTTTACATTTACCTGAATCACATTGGGACAAATTTTCTGATGAATGATATAACTAGGGCTGTCGAGAAGACTTTATACTAAATAATGGAGAGATGAATGTGAGGGGAGATTTTGTAAGTTGAAGAGAAATGACAATGCAACAGATCAGATAGGACAGAACATACAAGAAGAAATAATAGGGGCTTTTGAGAAACATATTGCAGTAATTGTGGGTGATTTCAATCTTCATATAGATTAGATTAATCAAATTGACAACAATAGCCTGGAAGATAAATTTGTACGGTATATTTTAGCAGCACAGATGTTAGCGCTGTTGCTTCACATCGCCAGGGCCCCAGTTTCGATTCCCTCCTGGGTCACTGTTTGTGTGGAGTCTGCATGTTCTCCTCGTGTCTGCGTGGGTTTCCTCTGGGTGCTCCGGTTTCCTCCCACAAGTCAATTGAGCATTCTGAATTTGCGCTCCGTGTACCCAAACAGTCACCAGAATGTCACAACTGGGGGCTTTTCACAGTAACTTAATTGTGGTGTTAATGTAAGCCTACTTGTGATTATTATGAGATTATTATTAATGGGACAATGGGCACTATGTTCTGGAACCAACCAGTGAGTAGACTATTTCAGACGGGGTAATGTGCAATGAGACAGGATTAGTTAGTGACCTCCTAGTAAAGGAGCCTCCTAGTAAAGGAGATAAAAGTAATCATAACATGATAGAATATCATATTCAATTTGAGAGTGAGGAACATGGATCCAAGACTAGTGTCTTAACTAAAAGCAATTACAAGGACATAAAGAAAAGGCAGGTTAAAGTAGATTGGGGAAATAGGAACAGCTGATCAGCTGTTCTGGGGGAATTTGCATACGTGCAGTGCGGTCAGCCTAAGTTGAAGGTGGTTTGTGGAGAGGCTGTTGGCAAGTGACAGTTAAACCCGAAACACTTTGTGAGTGTTTTCCACCCTACCTCCTCCTCTAACCAACCCCCCCACCCCACGGTGGTTGGGAAGCGGGAGCAGGGGCCTGTCGTGAAGGTGAGTGAGTGCCTTTAAATTTGCTTACCTTTCAGCGGGAGCAGGGTTTGAGGTAATATCAGGTAAGCTCTTCCTTTCTTTTTCTTTTTCTTGTTTTTTTTTAATCTAGAGGTGATGTCAGGGAAGGCAGTACAATGCTCCTCCTGCAGAATGTTTGAGGTGAGGGACGCCGTCAGTGTCCCTGCTGATTTCATCTGTGGGAAGTGCACCCAACTCCAGCTCCTCAAAAACCGTATTAGGGACCTGGAGCTTGAGCTGGATGAACTTCGGATCATTCGGGAGGCAGAGGGGGTCATAGATAGGAGCTTCAGGGAAGTAGTTACACCAAAGACTGGAGATAGATGGGTAACTGTAAGAGGGACTGGGAAGAAGCAGTCAGTGCAGGGACCCCCTGCGGTCGTTCCCCTGAGTAACAAGTATACCGTTTTGGATACTTGTGGGGGGTTGACTTACCAGGGGTAAGCCATGGGGTACGGGCCTCTGGCACGGAGTCTGTCCCTGTTGCTCAGAAGGGAAGGGGGCAAAGGAGTAGAACATTAGTAATTGGGGACTCAATAGTCAGGGGCACAGATAGGAGATTTTGTGGGAGCGAGAGAGACTCACGTTTGGTATGTTGCCTCCCAGGTTCAAGGGTAAGTGATGTCTCGGATCGTGTTTTCCGGGTCCTTAAGGGGGAGGGGGAGCAGCCCCAAGTCGTAGTCCACATTGGCACTAACGACATAGGTAGGAAAGGGGACAAGGATGTCAGGCAGGCCTTTAGGGAGCTAGGATGGAAGCTCAGAGCGAGAACAAACAGAGTTGTTATCTCTGGGTTGTTGCCCGTGCCACGTGATAGTGAGATGAGGAATAGGGAGAGAGAGCAATTAAACACGTGGCTACAGGGATGGTGCAGGCGGGAGGGATTCAGATTTCTGGATAACTGGGGCTCTTTCTGGGGAAGGTGGGACCTCTATAGACAGGATGGTCTACATCTGAACCTGAGGGGCACCAATATCCTGGGGGGGAGATTTGTTAGTGCTCTTTGGGGGGGTTTAAACTAATTCAGCAGGGGCATGGGAACCTGGATTGTAGTTTTGGGGTACAGGAGATTGAGAGTATAGAGGTCAGGAGCACAGATTTGACTTCGCAGGAGGGTGCCAGTGTTCAGGTAGGTGGTTTGAAGTGTGTCTATTTCAATGCCAGGAGTATACGAAATAAGGTAGGGGAACTGGCAGCATGGGTTGGTACCTGGGACTTCGACGTTGTGGCCATTTCAGAGGCATGGATAGAGCAGGGACAGGAATGGTTGTTGCAGGTTCCGGGGTTTAGGTGTTTTAGTAAGCTCAGAGAAGGGGGCAAAAGAGGGGGAGGTGTGGCGCTGCTAGTCAAGGACAGTATTACGGTGGCGGAAAGGATGCTAGATGGGGACTCTTCTTCTGAGGTAGTATGGGCTGAGGTTAGAAACAGGAAAGGAGAGGTCACCCTGTTGGGAGTTTTCTATAGGCCACCTAATAGTTCTAGGGGTGTAGAGGAAAGGATGGCGAAGATGATTCTGGAAAAGAGCGAAAGTAACAGGGTAGTTGTTATGGGAGACTTTAACTTTCCAAATATTGACTGGAAAATATATAGTTCGAGTACATTAGATGGGTCGTTCTTTGTACAATGTGCGCAGGAGGGTTTCCTGACACAATATGTTGACAGGCCAACAAGAGGCGAGGCCACGTTGGATTTGGTTTTGGGTAATGAACCAGGCCAGGTGTTAGATCTGGAGGTAGGTGAGCACTTTGGAAACAGTGACCACAATTCGGTGACCTTTACGTTAGTGATGGAAAGGGATAAGTATACCCCGCAGGGCAAGAGTTATAGCTGGGGGAAGGGCAATTATGATGCCATTAGACATGACTTAGGATGTGTTGGTTGGAGAAGTAGGCTGCAAGGGTTGGGCACACTGGATATGTGGAGCTTGTTCAAGGAACAGCTATTGCATGTTCTTGATAAGTACGTACCAGTCAGGCAGGGAGGAAGGGGTCGAGCGAGGGAACCGTGGTTTACCAAAGAAGTGGAATCTCTTGTTAAGAGGAAGAAGGAGGCCTATGTGAAGATGAGGCATGAAGTTTCAGTTGGGGCGCTTGATAGTTACAAGGAAGCGAGGAAGGATCTAAAGAGAGAGCTGAGACGAGCAAGGAGGGGACATGAGAAGTCTTTGGCGGGTAGGATCAAGGAAAACCCAAAAGCTTTCTATAGGTATGTCAGGAATAAAAGAATGACTAGGGTAAGAGTAGGGCCAGTCAAGGACAGTGGTGGGAAGTTGTGTGTGGAGGCTGAGGAAATAAGCGAGATACTAAATGAATACTTTTCGTCAGTATTCACTCAAGAAAAAGATAATATTGTGGAGGAGAATGCTGAGACCCAGGCTATTAGAATAGATGGCATTGAGGTGCATAGGGAAGAAGTGTTGGCAATTCTGGACAAGGTGAAAATAGATAAGTCCCCGGGGCCGGATGGGATTTATCCTAGGATTCTCTGGGAAGCCAGGGAAGAGATTGCTGAGCCTTTGGCTTTGATTTTTAGGTCATCATTGGCTACAGGAATAGTGCCAGAGGACTGGAGGATAGCAAATGTGGTCCCTTTGTTCAAGAAGGGGAGTAGAGATAACCCCGGTAACTATAGGCCGGTGAGCCTAACGTCTGTGGTGGGTAAGGTCTTGGAGAGGATTATAAAAGATACGATTTATAATCATCTAGATAGGAATAATATGATTAGGGATAGTCAGCATGGTTTTGTGAAGGGTAGGTCATGCCTCACAAACCTTATCGAGTTCTTTGAGAAGGTGACTGAACAGGTAGACGAGGGTAGAGCAGTTGATGTGGTGTATATGGATTTCAGTAAAGCATTTGATAAGGTTCCCCACGGTCGGCTATTGCAGAAAATACGGAGGCTGGGGATTGAGGGTGATTTAGAGATGTGGATCAGAAATTGGCTAGTTGAAAGAAGACAGAGAGTGGTAGTTGATGGGAAATGTTCAGAATGGAGTTCAGTTACGAGTGGCGTACCACAAGGATCTGTTCTGGGGCCGTTGCTGTTTGTCATTTTTATAAATGACCTAGAGGAGGGCGCAGAAGGATGGGTGAGTAAATTTGCAGACGACACTAAAGTCGGTGGAGTTGTAGACAGTGCGGAAGGATGTTGCAGGTTACAGAGGGACATAGATAAGCTGCAGAGCTGGGCTGAGAGGTGGCAAATGGAGTTTAATGTGGAGAAGTGTGAGGTGATTCACTTTGGAAAGAATAACAGGAATGCGGAATATTTGGCTAATGGTAAAATTCTTGGTAGTGTGGATGAGCAGAGGGATCTCGGTGTCCATGTACATAGATCCCTGAAAGTTGCCACCCAGGTTGATAGGGTTGTGAAGAAGGCCTATGGTGTGTTGGCCTTTATTGGTAGAGGGATTGAGTTCCGGAGCCATGAGGTCATGTTGCAGTTGTACAAAACTCTAGTACGGCCGCATTTGGAGTATTGCGTACAGTTCTGGTCGCCTCATTATAGGAAGGACGTGGAAGCTTTGGAACGGGTGCAGAGGAGATTTACCAGGATGTTGCCTGGTATGGAGGGAAAATCTTATGAGGAAAGGCTGATGGACTTGAGGTTGTTTTCGTTAGAGAGAAGAAGGTTAAGAGGTGACTTAATAGAGGCATACAAAATGATCAGAGGGTGAGATAGGGTGGACAGCGAGAGCCTTCTCCCGCGGATGGGGGTGGCTAGCACGAGGGGACATAGCCTTAAATTGAGGGGTAATAGATATAGGACAGAGGTCAGAGGTGGGTTTTTTACGCAAAGAGTGGTGAGGCCGTGGAATGCCCTACCTGCAACAGTAGTGAACTCGCCAACATTGAGGGCATTTAAAAGTTTATTGGATAAGCATATGGATGATAAGGGCATAGTGTAGGTTAGATGGCCTTTAGTTTTTTTTCCATGTCGGTGCAACATCGAGGGCCGAAGGGCCTGTACTGCGCTGTATCGTTCTATGTTCTATGTTCTATGTTCTAGGTTACAAAATGGAACAGTAGAGAAGCAGTTATAACTCTCAATGAAGATATTTACCATTAAGAAAAAAACAGGCTGAGGAGGATGTATCACCCATAGCTAACAAAGCAAGTTAAATCTGCGAACAACTTGAGCAAATTGAAAGATTATATATACAATACTTGAAGATTAGTGTTAAGTCAGAAAATTGGGCAAATTTTAGACAGCAGCAAAAAATGTCTAAAAATGGAGGGAGAAATTAAGAGTATGAGAAAGATATGAGATAAAAATATAAAAAAGACCCTAAGAGTTTCTAGAGGTGGATAAAAAGGAAATATGTAGCAAAAGTGAGCACTGATATCTTAAGAGGATAAGAATGGGAAAATAAAAATGCGAAACAAGAAAACGACAGAAGCATTGAAGAGGTATTTTGTTTCAGTCTTCACTTTGGAAGACGCAATTAGCATCCCAAGAATGGTTGAACATCAAAAGGGAAATTGAAGGAGCTTAAAATAATCATGATCATTAGGGATAAAGAATTGGGAAAATAACTGTGACTAAAAATTGACAAGTACTCTGGAACTAATGGCCTGCACAGTAGAGTCTTTAAGGAAGTTTGTGCAGAGATAGTAGAGACAAAGGTTGTAATCTTCCAAACTTCCCTGGATTTTGGAAATCTCCGACCAGAGAGATACAGAAAGCAGCAGCTCGTTAACATAACATCTGACATATGGAAAATGCTTGAATCCATTACTGAGGAGGTATTAGCAGAACATTTAGAAAACCAAAACATAATCATGCAGAAAGGTTTGACTGATTTATTAGAGTTCTTTGAGGAAGTAAAAAGCACATGAATAGAAGGGGACCAGTAGATGTGGTCTATTTGGATTTCCAAAAGGCATTGGATAAAGGTGTCTAATGAAGGTTACAACACCAGATAAGAGCTCATGGTATTAAGGCTAATTTATTGAAATGGATAGCAGATTGTGCAGCTAACAGAAAAGAGAGTTGGGTTAAATTGGCCATTCTCAGGTTGGAAAACTATAATTAGGGATCAGTGCGGGGGCCTCAAATATTCACAACCTGTATTAATGACATATGAATGGACCCAGTATATGGTAACTAAATTTGCTGATGACACAAGGATAGGTAGGAAAACAAATTGCGGAGAGGAAACAAGATGACAGCAAGGGGATGTAGATAGGTTAAGTAAGTCAATGATTGGCAGATGAAAAATAATATGGAAAATATGTCAACTTGTCCACTTTGGCAGGAAAAGTATGAAAACAGAATATTATTTCAGTGGAGAGAGACTGAAAATCTTTGGGACAGAGGGGTTTGACTATTGTGGCATTTTCATCACAAAAAGCTATAATGCAGATATAAGCAAGTGATTGGCAAGGCAAATGCAATGTTAACCTTTATTTCAAAGGTAATGGAGTATAAGAATGTTGTTGCAGCTGTATGGGCCTTAGTGAGACAGCATCTAAAGTACTGCAGACAATTTTAGTCTCTTGTTTAAGGAAGGATATATTTGCCTTGCAAGCAGGTCAGATGAGGTCACTTGGCTGATTTGTGGGACTAAATGGTTGTCTTATGAGGAAAGTTTGAGCAGATTAGTTCTATACCCATTGAAGTTTAGAAGAATGAGAGATATAAGTTTCTGAGGGGGTTTGACAGTGTGGTTAGTGGGAAGATGTTTTCCTTCTGAGGGAGTTTTGAACTAGGAGCCACAGTTTAAAACTAAGGGGCGGGATTATCCGTCAGCGTGATTCTCCATTTTGCGGGCGCCCGGGGGTATCCCGACGGCATGGAGCTGCCCCATAATGGGAAACCCCATTCAGCGGCTGGCATAACGGAGAATCCCGCCGACGGGTCGGGACAGAAATGTGGCGGGGCGGAGAATCCAGACCAAGCCTCTCCCGTTTAAGATGGAGATGAGAAAGAACCTTGGGCAGGATTCTCCGTTTTAGCGGCAGAGTGCTGACGCCGTCGTAAAAGCCAGAGCATTTGGCCGCTAGGAGCAGCGATCCCCAAACCCACAGGGGGCCAGCATTATGCTGGAGTGCCTCACACAGCTCCAGCTGCCAATATGGGTTCTAGCAATTACGAATGCGGGTCCAAGAACGTGCGCCATGGCCATCGTGGGTCCGAAGATGAGCGCAACGGCAGTCTCCGTGCCAGCTCCCATGCAACATGGCAGAGCCCTACAGGGGTCCGGCGTGAAGGAACATAGACCCCTCCCGGAATGAGCCTGCCCGCTGATCGACAGCCCCTGATCGCGGGCCTGGCCACTGTGGAGGCCCTCTCGGAGTCAGATCTCCCCTCCCCCACCAGGTCGGCCCCCGCAGCCAGAACGGCGAGGTCCCGCCGGGTAAGACCACACGCGAACGACGCCGGCGGGCACTTGGCCCGTCGACAGCGCCGGTGCGATTGGCGCCGATTCTCCGGTTGCCGGAGCGGCGTGGCAGGATTCATTCCCCCCCCCCCCAGCGATTCTCCGATCCAGCGCAGGATCAGAGAATCCCGCCCTTTTTTCTGGCAAAAGGTCATTAGATTTCAGAATTCTTTTCCCCCAGAGAGCAGCGGAGGATGGATCATTGAATATATTAAAGGCTGAGTTAGATTTCTGATCGACAAGAGAGTCAAGCGTAATGCGGCAGGCTGGAAAGTAGAGTTAAGGCCACAAGCAGACCAGCTATGATATTGTTGAATGACAGACCAGGCTTGAGGGGCTGAATGGGCAGCTGAGTAGCATAGTGGTTAGCATTGTGGCTTCACAGCGCCAGGGTCCCAGGTTTGGTTCCCTGCTGGGTCACTGTCTGTGTGGAGTCTGCATGTTCTCCCCGTGTCTGCGTGAGTTTCCTCGGGGTTCTCCGGTTTCCTCCCACAGTCCAAAGACGTCCAGGTTGGGTGGATTGGCCATGATAAATTGCCCTTAGAGTCCAAAAGGGTTAGGAGGGGTCATTGAGTTAGGGGAATAGGGTGGAAGAGAGGGCTTAAGTGGGTTGGTGCAGACTCGATGGGCCGAATGGCCTCCCGTTTAAGATGGAGATGAGAAAGTACCTTGGGCAGGATTCTCCGTTTTAGCGGCAGAGTGTTGCCGCCGTCGTAAATGCCAGAGCATTTGGCCGCTAGGTGCAGCGATCCCCCAACCCACAGGGGGCCAGCATGGTGCTGGAATGCCTCACACTGTATGTTCTATGAATGTCCTAATCCCTCTCTTCTATTTTATGTTCTCATGACTTTCCTTTACTGGAGCTGTGTGGCAGGGGTCAAAGATGGTCACTTCTGACTTCCTGCATTGCATTCCCCGAACCGTTTTCATCAATTCCATCATGAGACTGTTCTATTACATACGACACTGGTCCTACATGTTACACCTGAGTAACACAAGTATGACAATAATACGCTGTTCTACTACTGTCACCATATTTTTTTAATATAAATTTAGTGTACCCAATTAATTTTTTCCAATTAAGGGGCAATTAAGCATGGCCAATCCACCTAGCCTGCGCACCTTTGGGAAACCCACGCAAACACGGGGAGAATGTGCAAATTCCACACGGACAGTGACCCAGAGCCAGGATCGAACCTGGTACCTCAGCGCCGTGAGGCTGCAGGGCTAACCCACTGCGTCATTCTGTCACCACTTTTGACTCCCAGGCCAACATGTTGCCTATTGTTTTTGTTGATTATTCAGACATGACACCATTTAGTTTAACTCCATTACAACCATCTGTACGTGGGCTGTACTTCATTGGCCTCCCTTGTTCACTCAGTGACACAGACCTTCAAATGCTCGTCTCTGTCTTACAGATTTCTCAGAAGTCTTGCAACTATCTCTCTGAGGATTTAAGTTTATGACCTCTGAAAAACTTCAATTCCAAGCCCAAATTTGTTATGTTGCAAGTTCCTGCAGGTGGTATGACACCCGAGAGGCTTATGGTGATGAGACATCATTGGTATTCAATACAGTTCTCATCAAACTCACAGTTGGACTCTCAAAGCCTATAAAAATGTAATTGGGAGAGCGGATGTTGCTTTATGTCTCTGTCAGGAACTTGGGAGATCAGCAGGACAAAGTAACACTTGAAATATTAATTATGCTGGAAGTTCAAATCTTTTGCCATCAGATATAAAGACATGATAGGCAACTACTGTTCCTCTTATCCTGAAAGACCGCAGGCAGTGACTAAGCACTTTAAGTTCGGATGCAATTAGACGTGAATGAAGATCGGGAGACTAACCAAGCATAAAGGAGCAGCTCTTTCTGGCTATTGGCACATTAAGACCCAAGAATATGAGCTGCCTGGTTAAAAGGATACTAAGATAATATATAGAGAGAGATAATTTACACGTGGATCTCAGGATTTTTTAACAACAGACTGGAATCTTTCAGCCATTCTCTCTGTGGTGAACCACTGTGTGCAGCTGTATTAGGGGATGTAAGGTAGGACCTGCACTACAGGTTCGCCGGTAGCCCCTGCCGGCTAGCACCGCCCACAAGGAGCCATATAAATATGCGTGTCCTCCTTCTGATCAGCCATTTCGCCAGCTGCAGTAGGAGGCCTCGCATCTGACTGTAATAAAGCCACAGTTGTACCAATCTGAGTCTTTCGTGGAATTGATCGTGCATCAATTTATTACAGTCAGATTTACTAAGAGATGGATATCAGAATCAAACCAGATCGCCTGCAGTAGATCCGCACTCGCCCGACGCCAGAAAGGACTTTAATCACTGGCTAGCTTGTTTTGAGGCTGACACCAACGCTGCGAACCCCACGCCGACGAGAGCTCAGAAGATTCAGGTTTTATTCTCCAGGTTGAGCCCCAACATGTTCCCGTTGATCCAAGATGCCCCGAGTTACACAGAAGCGATGGCACTCCTAAAAGACAACTACGCACAGAAAGCAAACACGCTCTTCGCCAGGCACGTACTCGCCACTCGCGCTCAACTCCCTGGTGAGTCTATCGAAGGCTTCTGGTGGGCTCTAATCCCACTCGTACGGGACTGTGATTGTCAGGCCGTTACGGCCACTGAACATTCCAATCTCCTCATGCGCGACGCATTCGTAATGGGGATTGCGTCGGAACCCATCCGACAATGACTGCTGGAAGGGGCAACACTCGACCTAACGGAGACAAAAACTTTAGCTCTCTCCATGACGGTCGCATCTCGTAACGTCCAGGCCTACACCGCTCGTCGCGCGGCCCACCCGTCCTACCCCTCCTGGACCCCGCAAACAACCGCCCTGGCTGGGGCCCTGCCTACTCAATATGCCTGCGTCGCCCGCCAATCCATGCACCCCGGGGGTCCCCGCTGCTACTTCTGCGGTCAGCAGAAGCACCCCCGCCAACGCCGCTGGCCCACGCCATCACTTGCAAGTCCTGCGGTAAAAAGGGGCACTTTGCAGCTGTGTGCCAGGTCCGCGCAGTCGCCACTATCGTGCCCGTAATCGCCCCCTCCCCCCTGCCGAATGCACAATGGGCACCGCCATCTTCTCCGCCCAGGTCCACATGTGGCCAGTGGGCGTCACCACCTTCTCCTCCCAGGACCATGGGCGGCCAGTGGGCGCCGGCATCTTCTCCTCCCAGGGCCAGGTGCGGCCAGTGGGTGCCGCATTACCCCTCCCTCAGTCCAGTTGCCATCTTGCTGCGCCCTCGCAACATGTGCTCCATGGGCACCGCCAGTTTGTTCCCTACAGGACCCCTGGACGCCACCAACTTGTCTCCCCCATGGGGCTGGAACATCAGATCTGGGTTACCGACGCTCCCCATCTGAAACCTCAGACGACCACCCGCAGCTCGCCTCGATGACACTGGACCAGTCTCGTCCTCACAACCTGGCCACCGCTTAGACGACAGTTAAATTCAACGGCCACGTGACCTCTTGCCTGCTGGACTCCGGGAGCACCGAAAGCTTCATATACCCAGACACGGTAAGGCGCTGCTCCCTCGTGGTCCACTCTGCCAACCAATGGATCTCCCTGGCCTCCGGATCCCACTCTTCCCGATCCGAGGGTTCTGCGTGGTCAATCTCACAGTCCAGGGAGTAGAATTCAGCGGTTTCCGCCTCTACGTCCTGCCTAACCTCTGCTCTGCACTATTGCTGGGCCTGGATTTTCAGTGCAATCTCCAGAGCCTCATCCTCAAATTCGGCGGGCCCGTACCTCCACTCACCGTTTGCGGCCTCTCAACCCTCAAGGTTGACCCCCCCTCCCTCTTTGCCAATCTAACTGCGGATTGCAAGCCCGTCGCCACCAGGAGCAGACGGTACAGCACCCAAGACAAGACCCGCATCAGGTCCGAAGTCGACCGGCTGCTTCGGGAGGGTATGATCGAGGCCAGCAAAAGCCCCTGGAGAGCTCAAGTGGTAGTAGAATAAATGGGGGAGAAACACAGAATGGTCGTGGACTACAGCCAGACCATCAATCGGTACAAGCAGCTCAATGCATACCCCCTCCCACGCATATCTGAGAGGTCAACCAGATTGCGCAGTACCGGGTCTTCTCAACAATTGACCTAAAATCCGCCTACCAACAGCTCCCCATTCGTAAATCAGACCGTTCATACACTGCCTTCGAGGTGGATGGTCGGCTCTATCAATTCCTTCGGGTTCCCTTCGGTGTCACTAACGGGGTCTCGGTCTTCCAAAGGGAGATGGACCGAATGGTCGACCGATACGGTTTGCGGGCCACGTTTCCGTACCAAGACAATGTCACCATCTGTGGCCATGACCAGTAGGACCACGACGCCAACCTCGCTAAATGCCTCCGCACCGCCACTCTCCTCAACCTTACATACAACAAGGAGAAGTGTGTGTTCCCCACGACCCGCCTAGCCATCCTCGGCTATGTCGTCCAAAACGGACTTCTGGGGCCCAATCCCGACTGCATATGCCCCCTCATGGAGCTGCCCCCCCCCCCCCCCCCCCCCCCCCCACTGCCCCAAGGCCCTCAAACGCTGCCTGGGGTTCTTCTCCTACTACGCCCAGTGGGTCCCAAACTATGCGGACAAGGCCCGCCCACTGATCCAGTCCCCTCAATTCCCCCTTGCGGCCAAGGCACAACATGCCTTCGCCCAGATCAGAGCAGACATAGCCAAGGCCGGATGCATGCAGTAGACAAAGCACTCCCCTTTCAAGTTGAAAGGGACGCTTCAGCCGTCGCCCTCGGCGCCACTCTAAACCAGGCAGGAAGACCCGTGGCATTTCTTTCCCGCACCCTTCATGCCTCTGAAATTCAGCACTCATCCATCGAAAAAGAGGCCCAAGCCATCGTTGAAGCTGTGCGGCATTGGAGGCATTACCTGGCCGGCAGGAGATTCACTCTCCTCACTGACCAACTGTCGGTAGCTTAAATGTTCAACAACACGCAGCGGGGCAAGATCAAAAATGATAAAATGTTGCGGTGGACAATCGAGCTCTCAACCTATAATTACGAGATTTTGTATCGCCCCGGCAAACTCAACGAGCCCCCAGACGCCCTCTCCCGAGGTACATGTGCCAGCGAACAAGTAGACCGACTCCGGGCCCTGCACAACAGCCTTTGTCACCCGGGGGTCACACGACTGTACCACCTCGTCAAAGCTCGCAATCTGCCCTACTCCGTCGAGGAAGTACGGACAGTCACAAAGGATTGCCAGGTCTGTGCGGCGTGCAAGCCGCACTTCTACTGGCCGGAACTTGCGCGCCTGGTGAAGGCTTCCCGCCCCTTTCAACGTCTCAGCGTGGATTCAAAGGGCCCCTCCCCTCCACCGACCGCAACACATATATCCTCAGTGTGGTCGATGAATACACCAGATTCCCCTTCACCATCCTATGCCCCGATAAGACGTCTGCCACCGTCATCAAAGCCCTCAACACAATCTTTGCTCAGTTCGGATTCCCCGCCTACATCCACAGTGACAGGGGATCCTCGTTCATGAGTGATGAGCTGCGTCAGTTCCTGCTCAGCAGGGGTATCGCCTCCAGCAGAACGACCAGCTACAACCCTCTGGGAAAGGGGCAGGTAGAGAGGGAGAATGGGACGGTATGGAGGGCCGTCCAGCTGGCCCTACGGTCTAGGAACCTCCCAGCCTCTCGCTGGCAGGAGGTCCTCCCTGATGCACTACACTCCATACGGTCACTACTGTGCCCCGCTACAAATAACACACCCCATGAACGTGTTTTTACCTTCCCTAGGAAGTCCACATCTGGGGTGTCGCTCCCGACTTGGCTCGCAGCCCCAGGACCGGTCCTTCTACGTAGGCACATCCGACTCCACAAGGCGGACCCCTTGGTGGACAGGGTACACTTGTTCCATGCCAACCCCCAGTATGCCTATGTGGAGTTCCCCGATGGCCACCAAGATACTGTCTCCCTCAGGGACCTGGCCCCCTCAGATTCCACTCCAACACACTCCCCCACCCACACGCCACCCTCCCCTCCCCCGGCGCTCCCAACATTAGCGCCACCAGGTCCATCCCTCCTTCCCCTGCCCACGCTAGAGGACGAGGAAGATTTCAGCACGCTCCCGGGGTCATCCGACTACTGGCCAGCACCAACACCGCCAGCACCGACGTCGGCGACACCAGCACCGTCAGCGCCGACATTGCCGCCACCGTCACGTCGCTCACAGCGAACCGTCAAAGCACCGGATCGACTGAACCTCTGACGGGCACCGGACCGTCAAAATGGACATTTTTATTCCCCTCCCCACTGTAAATTATTTGCAAAACTGTATATAGTTCCACGCCACCCCGCCGGACTCATTTTTAACAGGGGGTGAATGTGGTGAACCACTGTGTGCTCCTATATTAGGGGATGTAAGGTAGGACCTGCACTACAGGTTCGCTGGTAGCCCCTGCCGGCTAGCTCCGCCCACAAGGAGCCGTATAAATATGCATGTCCTCCTTCTGATCAGCCATTTCGCCAGCTGCAGTAGGAGGCCTCGCATCTGACTGTAATAAAGCCACAGTTGAACCAGTTGTATCTGAGTCTTTCGTGCAATTGATTGTGCATCACTCTCCGACGGGATATTCCAGTCTGGCCAATGGCGAACCCCTGCCATCGGGTTCCCGGTGGCATCGGTACATAAAATGGGAAACTCTGTTGACAGTGGCAGTACCAGAGGATCCTGCCCCTGGTCAATGGTATGCCGCCTCCGCGAAACACGGCACAGGTGATGTGGAAAATCCTGCCCATGGGGTTGATTTCATCACTTTTCTTCATCCTCAGGTCTTTGAGAAACTTTTTGTCTGAGTCACAGCAGATTCTGGATATTATAGTGATGCAGGCGAAGACAACATTCATTGGCCATTTGGTAGGACAGAACCTGAGGGAAAATAACATTGTTCTCTTTACGTTTGGTATTCTGGCTAATTGTCCTGATGAATACGAAACAAAAAGCTTTGATAAAAAGTCTGTTTTTCCAGCAATACAGCACAGATTACAGATTTGGCTCTTTCTTGCACTTGTTCACTCCCCCCTTTCTATATCAGGCAGAAAAACAAACACAGAATTTGTCCAGAGAGCTGGAACATGCTGGTCCTTCTGGCTTTTCAGTGACATGGGCCGGGATTCTCCCCTACCTGGTGGGGCGGTGGGTCCCGGCGTGATGGAGTGGCGTGAATCACTCCGGCGTCGGGCCGCCCCAAAGGTGTGGAAGTCTCCGCACCTTTAGGGACCAAGCCCTAACATTGAGGGGCTAGGCCTTCGCCGGAGTGGTTGGCGCTCCGCCGCCTGGCGGGAAAGGCCTTTGGTGCCACGCCAGCTGGGGCCGAAGGGACTTCGCTAGCCGGCAGAAGTCTGCGCATGCACCAGAGCGTCAGCGGATGCTGACATCATCCCCGCGCATGTGCAGGGGAGGGGGTCACTTCCGCCTCCACCATGGTGAAGACTATGGCGAAGGCGGAAGGAAAAGAGTGCCCCCACGGCACAGGTCCACCTGCCGATCGGTGGGCCTCAATCGCCGGCCAGGCCACCGTGGGGGCACCCCCTGGGGCAAGATCGCCCCGCGCCCCCCCCCAGGACTCTGCAGCCCGCCCGCGCCGCCTGCTCCCGCCAGTAAGGTAGGTGGTTTGATCCACGCCGGCATGACAGCGGCGGGACTTCGGCCCATCGCGTGCCGGAGAATCGCCGGGATGCACGCTGACTGGTGCGGAGCGATTCCTGCCCCCGCCGAATCTCTGGTGCCGGAGAATTCGGCACACAGCAGGGGCCGGATTGACGCCGGCTCCCGGCGATTCTCCG
Organism: Scyliorhinus canicula; assembly: GCF_902713615.1. NCBI lineage: Eukaryota > Metazoa > Chordata > Chondrichthyes > Carcharhiniformes > Scyliorhinidae > Scyliorhinus > Scyliorhinus canicula. The sequence continues at coordinate 185,989,981 of NC_052147.1, forward strand.
ACCCAGCGGGGGGTCGGAGAATCCTACCCATGGTGTGAACGCTAGGTACTGCAGTCCCACCAGGAGCAGGGTGAATGTGCTGATGATATATCTGTGAGCTTCCAACTTAACTCCCAAGGTCAAGCTGGAAAGGCAGGCCTACTTCAAATAATCTTCTCGCTGTTATGTCCAACACTAATTAACCAATTCTATATATAAATTAGTATCTTAAAGCCCTTCATTGGCTGTTTCATTCTACATATTACTGAAGACTTGGATGATAGTCAGTCAGGCATTTCATTGGTAATCTAACAGTTCGCTTCAATTAACCAGGTAATAATTTTTGTTCCCAAAATAAAATCAAAATGCAGTAGATGCTGGAAATCTAAAACAAAAACAGGAATTTCTGGGAAACTCCAGCAGGTCCAACAGCATCTCGGAAGAGAGAAACAGAGTTAACGTTTTGAGTCGAATATGTATCTTCCTCAGTTCTTCAAGGGCACGGTAGCACCAATGAAGAAGCATAGCTGCTTCACAGATCCAAGGTCCCAGGTTCGATTCTTCGCTTGGGTCACTGTCTGTGCGGAATCTACATGTTCTCCCCGTGTCTGCGTGGGTTTCCTCCGAGTCCTCCAGTTTCCTCCTACAGTCCAAAGATGTGCAGGATAGATGGATTGGCCATGCTAAATTGCCCTTAGTACCAAAAAAAGGTTGAGTTGGGTTGGGTGGGGTTACTGGGTTCCGGGCTAGGGCGGAGGTGTGGCCTCAGGTAGGGGGCTCTTTCCAAGGGCTGGTGCAGACCCGATGGGCCGAATGGCCTCCTTCTGCACTGTAAATTCTATGATTATATTATTCTCTGACTCATTTGTAGCTTCCATTTGGAGTAACTATCTGTAGGACTGCCAAGAGACTCCTGATAAAATTCTTTGCTATAGCACTTAGCGAGGAGACTATTATCTTAGCAGATAGAAGAGGATGTTAGGTCAAACATTACCAGTGACCAACTGATTCAAAGGGAAACAATTCATCAAAACGTTTACAAAGGTTACTTGATGTATGTCACATTTTGCTCTTCACATTATGCTGAGGTGTGAAATGGATTTAGAAACACATCAGGAAACTTTCTAGTCAAGACTTCACCAAAATGTTATTGACATTTAATATTGAAAATCTCAGTGGACTCCACCTAAAAAGACCAATTATGCTGCTGTACAAAATGGACACCTTATAAGAGTCGCCGAGAGAAAGGGAATGCATATCGTAGGCACCTTGCTCAGGGTTTTTCTCGCTTTCAGAGGAATGGGATAAGGAGAAGAGACCAAGCAGAGAAGCATCAGCTGCTGGAAGAGGAAGGAACAAAAAAGCGAAATACACTCCTTCCATCCTGTACCAGATGTCACATCGCCTCTGTTTCTCCTCCACCAGGATGCTGTGCACCTTCTTGCTCAGATATCCTGAATCTTGCCACTGTGGGTTAACCAATGGATTCCACAACATCAATAGAAGCAAGGAACCCACGTATATTATTCCATGAAAATTATGTCCAATCCATGCTTGAGTGATTGACTTGCCGGTTTCGGGTTTGGTACTTACAGGCAAATTGACATTATGGTAGGCCTAAATTGTGTATTAAAACCAGGCTTTCCAAAAAGCGCCTCCTATTGGTGCATCAACCTATATTCACCCTTCCGCTAAAATTGCTCGCAAAATAATTAAGTGAGGAATTCTCTATGATTGGTTGATGTTCTATAGAGATATCGGGTGCAATTCTCCCATAAAATGACCACGTGTCATATCGGATTGGAATCCCAGGGTGATTCCCGCTGGTTGGATGGGCGTGATCCAGATCGCAATCTGTGGGTGGCACTGTAGCACAATGGTTTGCACTGTTGCTTCACAGCTCCAAGGTCCCAGGTTCGAGTCTTGACTTGGGTAAGTGTCTGTGTAGAGTCTGCACGTTCTTCCTGTGTCTGCGTGGGTTTCGTCCGGGTGCTCCGGTTTTGTCCCACAAGTACTGCCACAAGTACTGAAAGACGTGTTGTTAGGTAATTCTGAATTCTCCCTCTGTGTACCCAAACAGGTGCTGGAATGTGGCAACTTGGGGCTTTTCACAGTAACTTCCTTGCAGTATTAATGTAAGCCTACTTGTGACAATAAAGATTATTATTATTATCATTACCAAACAGCAGCAATTTGAAAACTTGTCTCCTCATATTACTGCACAGTTGTCATCCGGGTGGCTGGGCATTTTGAAACTGAGTCCAGACTCTCCTTTTTCCTTGTCGCCAGTTTAATGACCAAGGAAGCCAGCGCCCGGAAGAAAATATTTATCTTACTTTTAATAATAAGCTGCCCATGGCAGTAACTATCCACAATCACAGTCCACACTGGGACATCTCTGCTCAGGCCAGCTTGTATGCTTGCTTTCACGAGTCCCAGCTGGGTGGGCCACCGCCCCCTCCCTGGGAAGCTCGTACACCACGATCCCCGCAGGGAGATCAATAATGGTTTCCCCGTGGGCCTTGTTAGGAGTTATGACAATCACATTTGAAAATGTAAGGTCCATGCACTGGATTTAAGACAGGTACTCATATAATAAAACAAATGTGCACATCTGGGTCAAGAGAAGTTTACTAATGGCCTGACTGCATTAACCAGGAAAGTTAAATCAAATAACATTATAATTTTGAACTTACAAGAAAAAAGTTAGTTGATATTCATCAGTAATTATCGTTGAAATTGTGTTCAGCGCTAGAACAAATACTATGTTCAAATGTGAAAGTAATCATCATGCACCTTCCTGAGAAGGTACAGAATACAAACATGGGGCATCCATACCCTTTGTATGTGCAGGAAAGGAAGAGATTTCAAGGAATGATGTGTGTCGATACTGTGTCCAAGTATTGGTTTGGAGGATTTACGTACATGGCAAAGGTTCAAATCAGTCCAGTCGCTTGGCAATTTTACTAATACACTGGAAACATTCACACAATTGATGTTTTACATTTCCAAGTATTTTTGATGTGGGTCAGCTGATTTTTTTCACTCACCCTGTGACATTCTGATACTTTGTGCAGGTGCAAGAATAATGTTATACAGAGTTTTCAGAGTGGTGCAATTAGGGATATTAGATTTTTTTTCTTCTCAACCATTTAAACTTTGATATTAACAACAATAAAACAATCCCGACAAAGCAATTTGCTAAATGAAGCACAGTTTACTCTTAATTTAAATTAAGCAAGTGAATGTTTGTAGAAGATATGCCAATCAAGCTGGCTGCTTTGTCCTGGATGGTGTGAAGCTTCTTGGGTGTTGTTGGAGCTGCACTCATCCAGGCATTCCACCACACTCCTGACTAGTACCTTGAAGGTGTTGGATAGGTTTGGGGAGTCAGGAGGTGTATTATTCACTGCAGACTTCCTAGCCTCTGACCTGCTCTTGCATCCACAGTTTATCTCTGGCTAGTCCAGTTCAGTTTCTGGTCAATGGTAACATCCATGCTGTTGATAAAGGGGGATTCAGCGATGGTAATGCCATTGAATGTCAAGGGGCAATGGTTTGATTCTCTCTATTAGAAATGGTTATTGCTAGGCACTTCGAGTGGCGTGAATGTAACTTGCCACTCATCAGCCCAAGCCTGATACTGTCCAGGTTTTGTTGCATTTGCATTTAGACTGCTTCAGTGTCTGAGGAGTTGGGAATTATGCTGAACCTTGCGCAATCATCAGCGAACATCTCCACATCTGACCTTATGATGGAGGGGAGGCCATTGATGAATTAGATGAAGATGAGGACCTCCTGCAGTGATGTCCTGGGACTGGGATGACTGACTTCCAACAAGCACAGCCATCCTCCTTTGTGCCAGGTATGACTCCAACAAATGGAGCGATTTCCCCTGATTTCCAATGACTCCAGTTTAGCTTGGGTTTCTTGCTGCCTTGATGTCAAGGGCAGTCACTTTCACCTAGCCTCTGGAGTTCAGCTCTATTGTCTATGGCAAATTGGTTCATTCGTAAAAGATTCACATGTATTTGCTAATATTGGAATCTTCCCTCAGCCAGACCACAATGTAATTTCTTTCACCTTTCAGCTCTACAATAAGCAAGATTGGGGTGTTGACATTTCAGGATGTCCTAGCATTTTTTAATTCCGACTGGTTGACCATAAAAATTACCACAGAGTATATTATGATTTGTTTGGAAGCTTAAAGATCCACCCTTCCACCACTGCCATGCCAGTGTTGCCATGCACACTATTTAAAGGATACACTGTATCTACCCACCAAGGGCTCACTTGGTGATATCTCGCAAAGCCCCACACACTCGGAGAATGGTTGCAGGGGGGTCAGATTTGACAGATCATTGAAATATCTATTGACCTTGGGCGGGAATTTCAGGTTTTGGGCAGGCAGACTGGAAAATCCTTCCCATGATCTCCATCAGCTTGGAAGGCCAAGGGCAGAAAGAACACAGGAATACCACTACCTCCAAGTCACACAACACACTGACTTTGAAATGTTTTGCTAATTCTTCACTGTTGCTGAGTTAAAGTCCAGAATTCTTGGACTCATTGTATCGCGGATGCACCTTTACCACTCAGATTGCAACGCTTCAAAAAGAAGGCCCACCACCCTTATTTGAAGGGTAATTTGTCAGCAATTCCCGTGAGAATAAAGAAAATCAGTACATATGTATGTTCCCCAACCGGAAACCATGGTTTAATCTGGAGATTCACTCGCTGCTGAAGGCCAGTTCTGAGGCGTTCATGGCAGGTGACCCTGACCTAGACAAGAAATTCAGGTACGACCTCCACAAAGCCATCAGGGATGCCAAGAGACAAAACCAGACTAAGTTAGAGTCACAGACTAACGACATGGACTCTCATTGGTTGTGGCAAGGCTCAAACAACATAACGGGCTACAAAGCAAAGCCAAGTAGAATCTTAGGCAGCAGCGCACCCCTTCCCGATGAACTCAATGCATTCTATGCTCGTTTCATGCAGGAAACCATCAAACCGTTGTCAACTGTTCAGCCACGGACGCACCCATACGTACCGTCACTACTTCCGAGGTCAGATCGGCCTTCTTGAAAGTGAACCCTGATGCGGTGCCTGGTTGTGCACTCAGATCCTGTGCAGACCAACTGGTGGGTGTGTTTGCAGACATCTCCAACCTCTCCCTACTCTGTTCTGAGGTACCCACCATCATATCGGTGCCAAAGAAGAACCAGGCAATGTACCCCAATGACTACCGACCGGTGGCCCTGACATCGCTCATAATGAAGTGTTCGAGATTTTGGTCATGAGACACATCAACTCCATACTCCCAGAGTGCCTTGATCCACTACAATTCGCATACCGCCACAGCCGGTCCACAGCAGACACCATCTCCCTTGCCCTGCACTCATCCTGGAGCATCTTGACAACAAGGACTTCACGTCAGACTCCTATTCATTGATTACAGCTCCACCTTCAGCACCATTAGCCCAGCCAAGCTCATATCAAAACTCCAAAACCTAGGACTTGGCTCCTCACTCTGCAACTGGATCCTTCACTTCCTGACCTACAGACCACAATCAGCAAGGATAAACAACAGCGCCTCCTCCATGATAATCCTGAGTACCAGGGCCTCGCAAGGCTGTGTACTTAGCCCCCTACTATACTCCCTGTATACACACGACTGTTGGCAAAATTTGGCTCCAACTTCCTACAAGTTTGCTGATGACACAACCATAGTGGGCCGTGTGGTGATATGCCTGTGATATGCCTGTGCACAGTTCTGCATAAAGTTAGTAATGTGACCTCCAACCAGCTGGTGGTGATAGAGATCCATCATATGACTCAACACACCTGGCATTTGGTAATAAAACATACGAAGACCATGAGTATGATGAGGAAAGTAAAGGCTCAGAGGGTGAACCAGATGAGGATGAATATGAAACGCTAGTCAGGTTGTTTCGCGGGAGTGATGGTAAATTAGATGAGGACGACTATGAAACGATATTCAGATGGTTTGGTGGGAGTGACGAGGTGATCACAAGGGACGTCCAGCCTGCGCCGCACACCGATAAGTGTGACATCTCTAAAAATGGCACATGCAGAGACTGTAAGTGAGGTTGCAGATACTTCGGATGACAGCAACTCAACTGCGAACAGACTGATAATGAAGAAATAATCCCTATTCTGGAGAAACTAGCTTCCTATCAGATGAGGATGAGTCACTAATCGGCTCTTCAGCAAAAGACGACTCCTACATAAGAACATAAGAACTAGGAGCAGGAGTAGGCCATCTGGCCCCTCGGGCCTGCTCCACCATTCAATGAGATCATGGCTGATCTTTTGTGGACTCAGCTCCACTTTCCAGCCCGAACACCATAACCCTTAATCCCTTTATTCTTCAAAAAACTATCTATCTTTATCTTAAAAGCATTTAATGAAGGAGCCTCTACTGCTTCACTGGCAAGGAATTCCATAGATTCACAACCCTTTGGGTGAAGAAGTTCCTCCTAAACTCAGTCCTAAATCTACTTCCCCTTATTTTGAGGCAATGCCCCCTAGTTCTGCTTTCCCCCGCCAGTGGAAACAACCTGCCCGCATCTATCCTATCTATTCCCTTCATAATTTTATATGTTTCTAAAAGATCCCCCGCATCCTTCTAAATTCCAACGAGTACAGTCCCAGTCTACTCAACCTCTCCTCGTAATCCAACCCCTTCAGCTCTGGGATTAACCTCGTGAATCTCCTCTGCACACCCTCCAGTGCCAGTATGTCCTTTCTCAAGTAAGGAGACCAAAACTGAACACAATACTCCAGGCGTGGCCTCACTAACACCTTATACAATTGCAGCATAACCTCCCTAGTCTTAAACTCCATCCCTCTAGCAATGAAGGACAAAATTCCATTTGCCTTCTTAATCACCTGTTGCACCTGTAAACCAACTTTCTGTGACTCATGCACTAGCACACCCAGGTCTCTCTGCACAGCAGCATGCTTCAATATTTTATCATTTAAATAATAATCCTGTTTGCTGTTATTCCTACCAAAATGGATAACCTCACGGCATATCAAATAAGGATGAGCTACCAATTGGGGCTCAAACACAAAATGAACATTGATCCAACCCAGGCTCTAGAGTGAGAGGGTTTACAGATGTTCCTGAAGTTGCAGATTTGACTGCAACCACGCAATCATCCAGAAGTATGCCGACACTGGACGTTTCACCAGGTGAGGGGCATGCAACTCGGCCAGTGGACACAACCATGGATCAACCAAGCTTTATTGGTCCGGCGAAATCAGCGATGATGGAGGAAGAGCCAGGGTCAGCCTGCACAGCAGATGATATCAACAAGCAAATAGTTCCATGACACAGTCCAGCGGCATGACGGATGCCACCAAAGCAAAAAAGAAAAAGAAGTGCAGTCAAAAGATCACTCGCATGAAAAGGAAGAAAAAGAGAAGGAAAATGGAGGATACTGTGGGTCGCACGCGCGATTCTGAAGATGGAAACACTGGCAACATGACCGACAGGCCAGAAAGCATATAATCACGAAGTAAGAAGCATCGCGGCAAAAAGAGACCAGCAAGAAAACCGGGCTTCCGGATGCGTCGCGTTAAAAGGCCAAACAAGCTGATAATAAATAACAGACCAGCCGGAAAACCATCTTCTGAAGTTAAAACAACATCGAGCAGCCGATAAAAGTTCAGGAGATGAATGGGACGATGTCGTTGTGAATGCTCAATAGGCTGTGCACCACGGACACGATCATCAGACATATCATGTTGTGTGAAGCACAGGCGCATCTATAGATATGGCATGTGTAAAATGACAATGCAGATCATGTTTATGGTAGTATGACTAGGGGTATTACGGTACCTGGGAGTGTGAGCTGCCATTGGTGAGAGGGCTCGCTGCCCATTGGCCCAAGTATCGTGTCCTCTGTATTCTCATTGGTCGAGAGGAAGGTAGCTCCGCCTACGAGGTGGGGTATAAGAACCCGTGTACCCCAGCAGCCAGGTCATTTCTGTACTCCTGCTGCTGGGCACACCTCTTGCTGATTAAAGCCTTTCGTTTTGGACTACACCTACGTTTCGCGTCCATTGATTGTGCATCAATTTAATCAGCAAGATTTTTAAAGGATGGAGCTTCGCATCAAGCCGGAGTGTGTACGACTCAGCCCCCACGCAGCGAATGCAACAGCCACATTTAAGCACTGGCTGGCTTGCTTCAACAGTTACCTTAGTACGGCGGAAAACGTCCCGACGAAGGAGCAGAAACTACACAGGCTCCACTCGTGCGTCGGCACTGCCATCTACACGCTCATCGAAGGCACGACAGACTACGACGTGGCTATGGACCTACTCAAAGGACACTTCATACGGCCGGTTAATCAAGTCTACGCTTGGCACTTACTAGCCACAAGACAACAGATCCCCGGTGAGTCACTGGACGCATTTTACCGTGCCCTCCTTGTGCTGGAGAGGAACTGTGGTTGCCCACAGGTATCTCCTGCTGAGAACACTGAACTCCTAATCGGAGACGTACTTCCTCAATGTGATTGACGAGTACTCCCGCTTCCCATTTGCCATCCCCTGCCCCGACATGACCACACCCATCATCATTAAAGCCCTACACACCTTTTTCTCCCTGTTCGGATTCCCCGCTTACATTCATAGCGATAGGGGGTCCTCCTTTATGAGTGACAAACTGCGTCAATTCCTACTCAACAGGAGCATTGCCTCAAGCAGGACGAGCAGTTACAACCCCTGGGGTAACGGACAGGTCGAGAGGGAGAACGATACAGTCTGGAAGACCGTCCTACTGGCCCTACGATCCAGAAATCTCCCAGTCTCCCGCTGGCAAGAGGTCCTCCCAGATGCCCTCCACTCAATCCGGTCACTACTTTGCACATCCACTAACCAAACTCCTCACGAACGCCTTCTTGTTTTCCCCAGTAAGTCTTCCTCAGGGACCCCGCTCCCGACCTGGCTGGCTACCCCCAGTCCCATCCTGCTCCGGAAAAACGTGCGGGTGCACAAGTCGGAACCGTTGGTCGAGGTGGTCCAGCTGCTCCACGCAAACCCGCAGTATGCGTATGTGGAGTATCCCGATGACTGGCAGGACACGGTCTCCCTGCGGAACCTGGCACCCGCCGGATCCCCGCCATCGCACCCGGCACCAGCCCCCCCAACCAACCTCCAGCCACAACTGCTTTCGGCAGGCGCTCACCCCCCTAGCCCGCCAACACCCTTACCCGCGCCGCCTAGACGACCGGAGGCCCCTTCCCCGGCCCGGCCCTCGCCAGCTCCGCCTAGGGGTACGGACGCAGCCACAAGGACCGGATTGTCGCTCCCGGAGTCACGGACACCCGCACCTCCAATGTCTCCAGCGAAGCTCCGCAGGTCGCAGAGGACATCCAAGGCCCCCGATAGGCTGATTGTGTCTATGTGAACTATTAATGGACCTTGTCGCTTGTTCACTCGTTTTCTTTTCTCCTCAATCTGTATATAGTTACCGTGTTCTAACACCCTGTACATAGTTTCGGGCCAGTGGGCAGCCACCGTTGGAGAGGTTTGATCCAACATCACTAGTCATACTACCAGTCTTTTACCAACTCGCACGGGACCCCCCTCCCTCCACAACCTCATTCCCCACACACTCCTCCCCCCCCCCCCCAGTTGATTTCTCAACAAGGAGTGAATGTGGTAGTATGACTAGGGGTATTACGGTACCTGGGAATGTGAGCTGCCATTGGTGCAGAGGGCTCGCTGCCCATTGGCCCAAGTATCGTGTCCTCTGTATTCTCATTGGTCGAGAGGAAGGTAGCTCCGCCTACGCGGTGGGGTATAAGAACCCGTGTTCCCCAGCAGCCAGGTCATTTCTGTACTCCTGCTGCTGGGCACACTTCTTGCTGATTAAAGCCTTTCGTTTTGGACTACACCTACGTTTCGCGTCCATTGATTGTGAATCAATTTAATCAGCAAGATTTTTAAAGGATGGAGCTTCGCATCAAGCCGGAGTGTGTACGACTCAGCCCCCACGCAGCGAATGCAACAGCAACATTTAAGCACTGGCTGGCTTGCTTCAACAGTTACCTTAGCACAGCGGAAAACGTCCCACCGAAGGAGCAGAAACTGCACATCCTCCACTCGTGCGTCGGCACTGCCACATACACGCTCATCGAGGACACGACAGACTACGATGTGGCTATAGACCTACTCTAAGGACACTTCATATGGCCGGTTAACCAAGTCTACACTTTGCGTCCATTGATTGTGCATCAATGTTTTTTAAAACAGTTATATTGAATACAAATGTTAAAAGTTCTAGAGGAAGGGGGATTTGGTGACATCACAGAACACAACAGGTCTGATCTCAAACAACAATGAGTCAGAGTACAGGAGGGAGATAGAGAACCCAGTGGCATGGTGTAATAACAAAAATGTCTTTGTCAATGTCAGCACAACAAAGGAGTTGGTCATTGACTTCAGGAAGCAAAGTATCGTACACACCACTGTCTGCATCAATGGTGCTGAGGTGGAGGTAGTTTACAGCTTTAAATTCCTAGGTGTGCACATCACCAACAATCTGTCCTGGATCACCCACATCAATGCTATGACCAAGAAAGTACAACAGCACCTATACTTCCTCAGGAAACTAAGGAAATTTGGCATGTCCATATTGACTCTTACCAATTTTTTTACAGATGCACCACAGAAAGCATCTGTGTGGCTGCAACACAGTTTGGTATGGCAACTGCTTGGCCCAAGACCGTAAGAAATTTCAGAAAGTCATGGACACAGCCCAGTCCATTACACAAATCCGCCTTCCATCCATTGATTCTGTCTACACCTCCCACTGCCTTAGGAAAGCAGGCAGCATAATCAAAGACCCCTCCCACTCAGGTTAATCTCTCTTTCAACCTCTTCCATCATGGGAGATACAAAAGTCTGAGAACACATACCAGCAGGTTCAAAAACAGCACTTGCCCACTGTTACCAGACTCCTGAATGATCCTCTTATGGGTGAAACTGGTCTCTTCACACATCTTCTCTACTACTACACTCCTGTATGCTTCACCCGATGCCTGTGTCTATGTATTTGCATTGTGTGTTTATGATGTCCTATGTCATGTATGGAACGATCTGTCTGGACTGTACGCAGGACAATACTTTTCACTATACCTCGGTACACGTGACAATAAATCAAATCCAATCCCTCCAAAAAAAACACCACGGACATTGTGGCAAGATTGATCACACGCACTTTAGATATCTGTGAAGAAAGGCCAGTCAAGTAACAAGGAGGATGAAAGAAGATGCCTCGGGCAAGTTTAATGTCTTAGCCTGAATATGAATTTAGAGAGGATGTGAACTATTATGAATGTGTGCCACACCATTGGTCGCCATCGCACCACTCCTCACGCCCCCCCCCCCCCCCCCCCATCCACCCCCACCCACACAGCCCGTCGCAATATCAAGTGATGTGATAAAACAATGTTGGTAATGAGAGAACAAGAAAAACATGTGCGAAATGGCCAATTTATTAATGTCAGTAATTGCACCTGTCACTGATATTTTCTATGCTTGATGTTATTTGTAAATACCAAGTAATTACCAGATGCTCGGAAGGCATGCAGGATAGAGGTCATAAAATAGATTTGGCATTTTATAGACATGGAAACTTTTGCACATTGATGTAAATGGGAATGTGCTGTACTCATAATTTTAACTCCATCACTTTCAGGTTATTAAATATGGAGTATTAATGTACTACTGGAGAAGTCAAATGGAAGCAAATGCTGTGACCCCTGCAGCCTGTGTCACAATTTGATATAATTGCTTTGCAAGTTATTATTATTTTTAATTGGTTTAATTTATTAGCAACCTAGATGCAATTAAGTAGAGTCTCTAGAGAATTGATTTTAGGTTCCAAAGTGCAATTTGTCATTCAGAAGATGGGTTTTCACTCTCAAATAAATGATTGCATTTGACCATATGGACCATTGTTTTTGCAGAACATACATCATTATGATTTGGAAATTACCAGTCGTTCCCCGATACCCCCTTTATAATTATCTCTCAATGCAATCCAAAAGGAATTGTTTTCACTATATTTGTTTTCTTCATTTGCAGGCGGTGGCCATTACTGGCATGATCAGCATTTATTGCCCACTCTGTTCATGAAAATTAGTGGCTTGCTCGTCGTGTATAGTTAGGAGTCAGCAATGTCAGCGTGGGACTGACATCGTATATAAGCCAGGCGATGGTAAGAATAGCAATGTAGATTTTCCAAAAGGTCAACCGGTTGGGATTTAACAATAACTCAACAGTTTCATGTTCACTTTTTTACTGGCTTTCTACTTCCAGAGCGTTTATTGAACACATTCTCAAATGCCCATTGTGGAATTGCCTTTGTATTGTGGAACTGTGATCCACTGGATTTGTATTCCATAACCTAACCATGTCACAACTGTACGATTCATCAGACACGGTCCAGATTTCAGAAACTGGGCTGGGGCTTTCAAAATGTGCTCACTCCAAAATCATGGATTTAACTACAAAAAGGCAAATCATGAATCCATCCAATAGGAAACAACGATGATTTCTCCACATCTGAACAAATGTTTGAATTGAGATGACAGGAGTAATATGACTGAATTATTGGCAAACAGAAATTGTTATTTGTGGAAAAGGTTCCTTTCAGTACAACAGTATTATTGCCACTTTAGATTTGAATGCCCAGCACTTCAAGTAAACATTTATTCCATGGGGTCCAAGAGGAAATTAGCTTGAATCCATCTTCCAATTTCTCATATTTTTAAATATGTTAGGGCATTTATGGCAACAGTGTGAGTTCACAATCTCAGAAGATGTAATAACCAAATTCTCTAGTCAACTTTGCTTTAACTTTGCTTTGCTTTTTAACAGAAATTGAGTACTTAAATCTTGGCAATCTGTTTCAAATCATATCCGGCATTTTTGTCTGGTCCAGTTTGTGTAAGAAAACTGGAATTACTCAGTGTTCTGAATGGATATTTGTTTGCAGTCTCAACATTTTTATTGGTTTGTTTCCACCAGTGTAGATCATGGCAAATTATATGAATGTATTAATGAAGGTAGCTTATTATCACCTTCTCAAGGACAATTGGGGATGGGAAATAAAAATTGGCTAAACCAGCCACGTCCACATCTCAACGATGAATTTATAAAAAGGAAAAAAATATATAAATAATAGTCGATACTAGTTTAAAATTGTTTATAATAAAAATATGAACGGATAATAGTTGCATATGAAATCTTTCAGCTTTACAAGTCATGGTTGACAGCCAAGTCACATCACATGGTGGCCCAGTGGTTAGCACTGCTGCCCCACAGCAATTCATTGGAATTCTCTGAAGTGGTCACATGTCCTTGGATAAAAGGGAACCAGTAGGTGCACTATACTTAGGTTTCTGGCATGGATAGAAGGTTGGCTAGCTAACAGGAAACAGAGTTGGCATAAATGGGTAATTTGTCTGGTGAGCAGGATGTAGCGAGCAGTGCGTCACATGGACCAGTGGTAGGGCCTCATCTTTTTGCAATTATGACTTGGATGAAGGTTGCTGAATTTAGTGATGACACAGAGAAAAGCAGGATAGTAAGGTGTGAAGGGAACATAAGGAGGCTAAGGGATATAGAAAGGTTACGTGAGTGAGCAAAGATCTGGGAGATTAAATATAATGTGGGAAATTGGGAAATTGTCCATTTTGGCAGGGAGTATGAAAAATGGTGAGGGATTGCAGAAGGATTTGAGTGTCCTTGTGCATGGATCCCAAAAGGCTAGTACACAAGTACAGCAAGTTGGGTTATGGGGATAGTGTGGAAGTGAGGGCTTAAGTGGGTTGGTGCAGACTCAATGGGCTGAATGGCCGCCTTCTGCACTGTATGTTCTATGTATCTAAGTAAGTAATTAGGAAAGCCAAAAGAATGTGACTGTTTGTAAGGGGAATTGAATACAAAAGTAGAGCGGTTATACTTCAGTTGAACAGAGGACAAGTGAGACCATGGTCAGGACTACGTACCACTGGAAAATTGGCACAAATCACTCCCGACGTTTTCCTCAAAGGTCTGGGGTGATTCTCCATTTTCATGGGGGCTAGCAGAGCCCCGACGTTCATCCCGCAGCTCCGGCTGCCGGCGGGGCCCTGCAGTTACACCCGCGCGGCCGCACATGCGCACAACGGCTGTCTTCATGTCAGCCCCCGCGTAACATGGCGGAGCCCTACAGGGGCCAAGCGCAGAGGAACATGCCCCCCACCCCCCCAAAATGAGTGTGCCAGCCGCTCGGTAGCCCTCGATCGTGGGCCTAGCTACCGTGGAGGCTCCCCACAGAGTCGGATCCCCGCCCCTCCACCCCCCACCAGGTTGGCCCCAGCAGCTAGAACAGTGAGGTCCCGCTGGGTGGGACCACATGTGAACCATGCCGGTGGGACTTGGCGGAACTCGGCGGGCATTCGGCCCGTTGAGCGCGGAGAATCACTGTGGGGGCTGCTTCCAACGGCCCACGACTGGCGGTGCATCACCCGCGCATGCCTGGCGGGTCAGTGGAGAATCACGGAAGCGCCGGTGCATCGTATTTCTGGCGTGAATGGGTATTCTCCACCCCGTGCCAGGCGTGATTCCGACGTGGAAGGTCAAAGAATCTCCCCTCACATCAGCATTCCTGTGGTCAGTTTTGGTTTCATTATTTAAGGAAAGATGTAAGTGCATTGGAAACAATTTACCAGGCTAATATCAGGAATAGGTGAGTTAGTTTATGAGGAAAAGTTGGAAAGGTAAGGCTTGCATTCACTGGAGTTTAAAAGAGTAACAGGCAACGTATTTGAAACCTTTACGATCCTGAGGAATCTTAACAGGGTGGATGTGGAGAGGATGTTTCCTTTTGTGGGAGATTATAGAACTAGGGGTCACTATTTAAAAATAAATGGCTGGATCCTCCATGATATCACACCGAAATTCTGAAACGCGATCAGCCAGAGAATCGGCTCCGATGCTGAACGCCGGTTTCGCGCCGATTCGGCATTCTCCGGACCCACTAACCTGACGAAATCGCGGCACTCGCCGCACAGCCCGGAAGTACAGTACGCATCTCATTATCTGCCCTGACAACCAATTCTCCGGGGCCTCAGCGATTCTGCGCCTCTGATGGGCCGATTTTCCGACAGCGTGTTTCTAATGTGCTATAAAAAATCATGAAGCTGGCGTGCTGGGAGAGGCGGCTGCGAGAGGAGGTAGGAGTTTGGAATGGGGGGACTGCGGGCTCCCATATCGGACACTGGCTGTGCTTTCTACGGGGTGGGGGGTGGGGAATGGGGGGAACAGTCCGAGCAGCCTCGGAGCCCATGACAGGCACCGAACGCCATTATAGCAGACATCTTGCTGGCCACCCATGCCGACCGCTGGGAGGAAATGGCTGCAGAGGGGCAGGTGGCATCCCCTCAGGCTGGAGGGCCGGATGCCCAACAGGACAGGAATGAGGAAGAAGAGGAGGTGCTGGATGAAGCCATGCATCTATAGTGACCGCATGTGCTTTGAGGATCTCCCGGACCGGGCATGCAGGAGGAGACTGCGAATGAGGAGGGAGACTGTCAGATACATTTGCCACATGATGGCACACCTGGCACCACATGGGAATGGGGGAGGACACCTGCTCCTTGACGGCCACCCTGAACTTTTACGCAAGGGGATCTTTCCAGTCGCCGAGTGGGAACCTTTCTGGCTTCTCCCAGGTGCATCATCGGCGTCATGGATGCCCCGTATGCCCTTGCAGACCGGTACATCCAATACCCAGTGGACCGTTCCCACCAGAACACCCGGGCAGCAGGGTTCGCTGCCGTCGCCAGGATGCCCCGGGTCCAGGGGGTAATCGATGGGTGTACATGGCACTGTACATGGCTCCTTCATACTGGCACGATTTGTGATTTCCGACATGTATGAGGGACACCACCCCCACCGGTTGTGGGGTTGGTTGCTGGGCGACAGTTGTTACCCATTGCGGTCGTGGCTGATGACGCCTATACGGAGGCCACACACCGAAGCTGAGCACCGCTACAATGATGTTCATTGTGCGACCAGGAATGTTGTTGAGAGGTGCCTTTGGGTCCTGAAAATGTGCTTCATGTGCCTGGACCGCTCTGGAGGGCCCCTCCAGTACGAGGTCAGGAGGGTCAGCGGCGTCGTGGTGCTTCCTCCACAATATAGCCCAGCAGAGGGAAGATGTGCTGGAGGATGATTAGGAGGGTGGCAGGCCTTGGCAGATGAGGAGGATGAGGGGGCGGGGGCAACGAGTGGGACATGGGGCCTGGTCAGGCATGGGAGGCCACACAACGGTACCGCCAGGGCCAGCGCGCATGGGACACATTAATCGAGACACGTTTCACCAACAAGGGGGGAGAGGGGCTGCTTGCCAGAGGCATGGACATCACAATACTATACCCCTCACCACCGATCACTCTCTCCTCCCACACCACCAAATCACCCACGTGCACACCCCCCTGCGTTAAATATACCTGCGGCATTACGAGATGGGGCACTGGGTTGGCAGTGACAGCGGGTCTGGTCCATGGGGTGAAGGATGATGTCAACCCACTCTGCGATGAGCTCCATGCTCAATATCGTTAGACAATGTCTGACTCATGCCCACTGTAGCACCTTTCACCTGGATGATCACTGCATGCCGAATAGCGGGGGACGGAGTGATGGGATGGTCGGGAGAGGGTGGGGAGAATGGGAGCTACACAGTCCACCCTCTGGGCCTCACTCATCCACAATCCTTCACCCCCAGTGGCCATCACTGTCCGCTCCACCCCCACATCCATCAGACAGAGCACCAAGGCTGGTTTTACCGGTGTGAACATGTGTTTATAGTCTGTGCCCTAGCCCCTATAACTAAGCTGTTCCCTGCACCAACTTAACTGGTGTCTAACTCTCTGGCCTTGCGGACCCTACCACTACGTCTTTGTGGTTCCTCAGATGGTACAGCAGTAGTGGAGGCGGCCTGATGTGACTCCTGCCCTGCGTCGAGGTTCCCCGTTGACACATGTCTACTGGGGCGGCCCGGCCTGGATGACGTCTCGGGTGACGTGGTGCTGCCCTTTCTGCCCACTGCCCAACAGATGGACCAGGGACAGGAGCGTGGGAGTCCGATGTGCTGCGGTGTTTTGAGACAGCCCCTGCAGGAGTCACCAGCACGGGCCCACCACCTCCTCCTCCCTTGGGTGCCCGTTGGCCCCCGGTCTTCTCCATGAGACAGGGTTGCAAGCGGAGCCATCCTCCGAGGCCCCCCTGCCACCTGCTATTGCCAGTCCTGGAGGCCCGCTCTGGTACCGACAACGGTCTGAATTGTTAGCAGCAATGGAGCACAGGGAGTGGGCCATCTCTGTCTGGGATTGCACCACATCACTATGCGACTGTGCCACCAATCTGATGGTCTGTGCCACATCATCCAATGAGTGGGCCACCTCCCTCTGGGATGCCGGCCAGGACCTGGGCCATGCAACCGATGCTCTCAGCATGGCCTGCTGTGACTAGGCCTGCACCTGGGCCATGCAACCGATGCTCTCAGCATGGCCTGCTGTGACTAGGCCTGCACCTGGGCCATGCAACCGATGCTCTCAGCATGGCCTGCTGTGACTAGGCCTGCACCTGGGCCATGCAACCGATGCACTCAGCATGGCCTGCTGTGACTAGGCCTGCACCTGGGCCATGCAACCGATGCTCTCAGCGATGGCCTGCTGTGACTCGGACACACTGACGAGGGCCACTGCAATACCAGCAGGCTCCGGCACATGGTGAGAGGGCATCCCTATCATGGGCCTCGGCCTTGCAGGCCTGGGGCCCGAACAGAAGGCCCCAGGCCTTGCAACTGATGACCCATGTCCAACACCGTCACCCCCATTGCCTCCACCATGAACGCCACCCATGCGGTTTCAGCCTGGGTGGCATGCATGACCGGCACCACTCTCTGCTCCTGCACGCGGATTGACTCCTCCACTTGCCCCTGCAGGCGCTGGAAGCCGATTGTCATCTCCTCTAGTCCCTGGGTCTCTGACTGCACCTGCACTGTGGATGTTACAGGAGCCCGGGACCCGTCTCTGCGGCAGCTGCTTCCTGGGGTCGGGCTGCCCTCCGACCATCCAACTCCTCGGCTGCTCCTAGCTCCATCTGGTGTACCAGAATGATTGTGTGGTGCGCACCAGTGAGTGTCCCAGGAGCCTCTTCACTAATTTGCCCAACCGAGGTGATAGTCTCTGAGATGGTGAACAGTGTAGGAGACAGTTGTGACGAAAAGTCTGTGTCCTCCTCTGATCCAAACTCCGGGTCTCCGGGTCTTGGGCAGAGGGGTAGTGTTTCGGCTGCTCTCTGTATTGGTGCTCTGCTGTCTGGTGGGCACCGGCCCTGGCACTGGCTGGGGCGGGGGGCCCCGGAAGGGCTGAACCCATCCCCGGCTGGTCCAGTAAGACACAAGACGGCATGTATGGTTAGACAGCGGGACGGGGGTGAGGCGTGAGGTGGTGAGGGCTGGGGTGAGGGGGTTTGGGGTGTCAATTACCACAAGACGAGAATGGTGGAACAATCGAGGTTTTATTGAACTAGATGTTGTGACTCCTGTAGCTGGAACCAGAATGGCTGCAGCACACACAATTATACGCCGCCTGCTGGGCAGAGCCAGCAGGCAGGGATTTACCAATGTACCTCTAGTATACGGGCAGTGCCGTAATACATATAATATACCACTAGTGGTGTTCACCACATTCACCCCCTGTTAAAAAAGAGTTCGGCAGGGGTGGTGGAAAAATTACAAATTAAGTCTGTCGGAGGCATTGACCCTCCGCTGCGATCGCCTCAGTCCTGGTGGTGATGTGGGTGCTGACTTGGTCACCTGCGACTCCGGAAGCGTGTTGTCCTCGTCTTCGTCACCCCTGAGTGGAACCAGTGGGAGGACGGATCCTGCTGGAGTGGGGGCTGCGCTGAGGTTCGCTGGAGGGAGGGTGAGTGGCGCAGGGATGATTGAGGCAGCCAGGGGCGGTGGGGGGGTTGTCAGGTCGTGGGTTGTGGGTTGGGATCCAGTGTGTGCTAGGACCCGGAGAGAGACTGTGTCCTGGCGCCCGTCGGAGTGTGCCACGTGGCGTACTGCGGGTTAGCATGTAAGAGGTGGACTTTTTCGACCAAGGGGTCCGACTTATGGGTCCGCACATGCTTCCGAAGGAGGACGGGTCCAGGAACTGTCAGCCATGTTGGGAGCAAGACCCTGGAGGTGGACCCCCTGGGGATGGCAAACACACGTTCATGAGGGGTCTCATTAGTCGCGGTGCAGAGGAGCAATTGGATGGAGTGGAGCGTGTCGGGGAGGACCTGCCAGCGGGAGACCGGAAGATTTTTAGACCGTTGGGCCAACAGGATGACCTTCCAGACCGTCCCGTTCTCCCTCTCCACCTGCCCGTTTCCGTCGGGGCTGTAGCAGGTCGTCCTGCTCGAGGCGATGCCCTTGCTGAGCAGGAACTGACGCAGCTCATCGCTCATGAAAGAGGGTCCCCGATCGCTGTGGATATAGGTGGGGAAACCGAACAGAGTGAAGATGCTGTGCAGGGCTTTGATTACCATGGCAGAAGTCATATCGGGAAATGGGATGGCAAAAGGGAACCGGGAGTACTCATCAATCACGTTCAGAAAGTACGTGTTGCGGTCGGTGGAGGGGAGGGGACCTTTGAAGTCCACGCTGAGGCGCTCAAAGGGGCGGGAAGGCCTTCACCAGGTGCTCTCGGTCTGGCCGGTAGAAATGCGGCTTGCACTCTGCGCAGACTTGGCAGTCTCTGGTGATGGTCCTGACCTCCTCAATGGAGTAGGGCAGGTTGCGGGCCTTGATAAAATGGAAGAACCAGGTGACCCCCCGGGTGGCAGAGGTCATAGCAGAGAGCCCAGAGTCGGTCCACTTGTGCACTGGCACATGTACCGCGGGATAGGGCATCAGGGGGATCGTTGAGCTTGCCCGGGCGATACAAGATCTCATAATTGTAGGTGGAGAGCTCGATCCTCCACTTCAAAATCTTGTCATTTTTGATCTTGCCCCGCTGTGTACTATTAAACATAAAGGCAACCGACCGTTGGTCAGTGAGGAGAATGAATCTGCTGCCGGCCAGGTAATGCCTCCAATGTCGCACAGCTTCCACAATGGCTTGGACCTCCTTTTCGACAGAGGAGTGCTGAATTTCGGAGGCAAGGAGGGTGCGGGATGGGGAGCTGGTGGTAGGCGGACTTCAAGTCTACTGTGGAAAAGAATCGATACTACGCACTCTGATTGACCATGTCAGATATGTGTGGGAAGGGGTACGCGGTGAGCTGCGTGTACCGATTGATGGTCTGACTGTAGTCAATGACCGTTCTGTGCTTCTCCCCAGTCTTCACTACCACTACTTGAGCTTTCCAGGGGCTGTTGCTGGCCTCAATGACCCCCTCCCGCAGAAGCCGTTGGACCTCCGGCCTGATGAAGGCCCTGTCCTGGGCACTGTACCGTCTGCTCCTAGTGGCGATGGGTTTGCAATCCGGGGTGAGGTTTGCAAACAGGGGGGGGTGGTTCGACCTTGGGGGTCGTGAAGCCGCAGATGGTACGGGGGGTAGGGTTCCGCCGAATTTTAAAGTCAGGCTTTGGAGATGGCACTGAAAATCCAGGGCGAGTAACAGGGCAGCGCAGAGGTGGGGGAGGACGTAGAGCCAGAAGTTGCTGAACTCTATGCCCTGGACAGTGAGGGTCGCGATACAGTACCCCTGGATTTCAACGGAATCGGATTCGGAGGCGAGGAAGATTTTCTGGGTGATGGAGTGTACCGGGAGGGAGCAGCGCCTTACCATAGTCGGGTGGATGAAGCTCTCTGTGCTCCCGGAGTCAAAAAGGCAGGTTGTCTTGTGCCCATCAACCTTCACCCTCGTCGTCGCGGTCGCGAGGTTGCGGGGCTGGGACTGATCCAGGGTGATCGAGGCGAGCTGGGGAAGATGCTGGGGGGTCCCGTGCTGGTCAGCGGTGGCGGAGGTAGCAGTACGCGATGAACTGCCAGACAAGCAGAGGTCCTGAGATGTGATCCAAAATGGTGCCGAAGATGGCGGCGCCCATGGGGCGCACATGGCGGTGGCATCAAAGAGGGCGGCGCCCACGGGCCGCACGTGGCTTGTGGTGAGGAAGATGGTGGTGCCCACAGGCTGCACATGGCTTGCGAAAGGGAACCTGGCGGTGCCTCTGGGTCGCACGTGGGGGGTGTAGAAATGCCGGGCCTGGAAACAGCGGCGACTGACCAGACCTGGCAAACAATAACAAAGTGTCCTTTCTTCCCACACCCGTTGCAGGTCGCGCTCCGCGCCGGGCAGCGCTGCCTGGGGTGTTTGTTTTGTCTGTAGAAATAACACTTGGGGCCCCCCAGTGTTGGCTGGCTGCCGCGTGGCACAGGCTTGCGGTGCGCTGGAGTCGGCAGCTGGTGGGGCCCACGATGCCCACGAGGGTGCCGCGCAGTTGGGGGCGTAGGACTGAATGTTACGGGAGGCCACTTCTAACGAATTAGCAAGGTCGAAGGTACCCCTTTCCAGTAACCACTGGCGGATGTACGCAGACTTCATGTCCGTGACGTCGCTAATTAAAAGCTCGGTGTGCTGGACGGCCGAAACTGCCTGGCAGTCACAGTTCCTACATAGGATGTGCAGGGCATGCCAGAAATCATCCAGAGACTCCCTGGGGAGTTGCTGTCTCGTGGCCAGGAGGTGCCTGGCGTATACTTGATTTACTGGTCGAACGTAATGTCCCTTCAGGAGCGCCATCGCTTCGGAGTAGGTGGGCGCATCTGGGATGAGGGGAAAAATGTCAGGGCTCACCCGTGAATAGAGGACTTGGAGCTTCTGCGAGTCCAAGGGTTCTTCAGCGGCTGTTCTGAGGTAGCTTTCGAAGCAGGCTAGCCAGTGGTCAAAGGTGGATGTAGCGTTGGCTGCTTGAGGGCTCAGCTGCAGGCGATCAGGCTTGATGCAGAGAACCATCATTTAAAAAATCTCGAACAATAAATTGATGCACCATCAATTACCACGAGAACGGTGGAACAATCGAGGCTTTATTGAACAAGATGTTGTGCCTCCTGTAGCTGGAACCAGAATGGCGAGCACACACATTTATATGCTGCCTGCTGGGCGGAGCCAGCAGGCAGGGATTTACCAACGTACCGCGAATATACGGGCAGTGCCGTAATACATATAATATACCACTAGTGGGGTTCACCACAGTGGGGTGAGGTGTGAGGGGGATTGAGGTGAGTGGTGTTGGGGTGTGGAGTGTGGGGTGAGGGTGGGGGGTTGGGATGAGCACACATTTGTCGTGGGCCCCGCAACCAGGCAGGGGGTCTCATTTTGTGGCGCAACGCCAACCTCCACGTCGGCGACCTCCCTCTCCTCCGGTCTGCCGACAATGTCTCGTGCCCTATGGTTGGGCACGGTGAGGGAATATAGGTCTGTTGGTCCCCCCTCTGGTCTTCTCCCACTCCCGGCATTTGACAACAAAATAGATCGAAAAAGCAACTTGTCAAGAGGAGGCTTCTACAAGGGGGTGTAGTAGGTCAAGTGAGTGGGCAAATATTCGGCAGATGGATATAATGTCGGAAAATGTGAAATTATCCACTTTGGCAGGAAGAGTAGAAATGCAGCGTATTATTTAAGTGTAGAGAGATTACAGCACTCTGAGTCACAGAGGGATCTATCTGCGTGTCCTGGGACATGAATCATAAAATAGTACGCAGGTACAGCAGGGCATTAGGAAAGAAAATGGAATATTGCCATTAATTGCAAGGAGAATGGAATATAAAACTATGGGAAGTTTTATTACATTTGTACAGGGCCTTGGGAGACCACGGGAGTGATTTTGAGGCCGTAGTAGCTATGTGTGGGATCGACAACGCAGGCGCTAAATCCGGAGAGATTTGGAAAACACAATTCTCTCCAAAGAGGTAATTTTTCCTGATTCACCAAAGAGAAGGAATTGGTGGATGTTGAGTCTGGAGAATAGTGTCATAAATAAATAAAGTCATAAAGGTTTACAGCATGAAAACAGGCCCTTCGGCCCAACTTGTCCATGCCGCCCAGCTTTTACCACTAATCTAGTCCCAATTTCCCACATTTGGCCCATATTCCTCTATACCCAGCTTTCCCATATAACTGTCTAAATGCTTTTTAAAAGACAAAATTGTACCCTCCTCTACTCCTGCCTCTGGCAGCTTGTTCCACACACTCACCACCCTCTGTGTGAAAAAAATTGCACCTTTGGACTCTTTTGTATCTCTCCCCTCTTACCTTAAATATATGCCCTCTAGTTTTAGACTCCGCTTCCTTTGGGAAAATATGTTGACTATCTACCTTATCAACTCCCCTCATTATTTTATAGACCTCTATACGATCATCCCTAAGCCACCTATGCTCCAGGAAAAAAAGTTCCAGTCCATCCAGCCTCTCCTTTTAACTCAAACCATCAAGTCCCGTTGGGATTCCAGGAAATCTTTTCTGCACTCTTTCTAGTTTAATAATATCCTTTCTGTAATAGGTTGACCAGAACTGTACACAGTATTCCAAATGTGGCCATACTAATGTCTTGTACAACTTCAACAAGATGTCCCAACTCCTCTATTCAATGTTCTGACCAATGACACCAAGCATGTCGAATGCCTTCTTCACCATTCTGTCAACCCTGTGACTCCATTTTCAAGGAGCTATGAATCTGTACTCCTAGATCTCTTCGTTCTATAACTCTCCCCAACTCCTTAACATTAACTGAGTAGGTCCTACCCGATTCCATCTACCAAAATGCATCACCTCACATTTATCTAAATTAAACTTCATCGGCCTACTGGTCCAATTGATTAAGATGCTGTTGCAATCCCAGGAATTTGAATCCCTCCCTCTTGCACCATCTCTCAAGCCACATATCTTCATCTTATCTATCCTGACATTCCTACTCTGACAAGCACTCTTTCTAGTTTAATAATATCCTTTCTATATTAAGGTGACCAGAATTGTACACTGTATTCCAAGTGTGGCCTTACTAATGCCTTGTACAACTTCAACAAGACGTCCCAACTCCTGTATTCAATGTTCTGACCAATGAAACTAAGCATTCCGAATGCCTTCTTCATCACCCTGACCACCTGTGATTCGACTTCCATGGAGCTATGAACCTGTATTCCTAGATCTCTTTGTTCTTTAACTCTCCCCAACACCCTACCATTAACTGAGTAGGTCCTGGCCCGATTCGATCTACCAAAACGCAGCACCTCACATCTGTCTAAATTAAACTCCATCTGCCATTCATCGGCCCACTGGTCTAATTGATCAAGATCCTGTTGCAATCTTAGATAACCTTCTTCACTATCCACTGTGACCCAGATAGCCTTGGTCACATTGAGATCCAAAAAGACAAAGTGTTGGGCGTTTTGAAAAATATTAAGGTAAATAAGTCCCCAGGGCGGATGGGATCTACCCCAGTATACTGAAGGAGGTAAGAGAGAAAATTGCTGAGGCCTTGACAGAAATCTTTGGATCCTCACTGTCTTCAGGTGATGCCCCGGAGGACTGGAGAATAGCCAATGTCGTTCCTTTGTTTAAGAAGGGTAGCAAGGACAATCCAGGGAACTACTGGCCGGTGAGCCTTACGTCAGTGTGAGGGAAATTACTGGAGAGAATTCTTCGAAACAGGATCTACTCCCATTTGGAAGCAAATGGACATATTAGCGAGAGGTAGAATGGTTTGTGAAGGGGAGACTGTGTCTCACTAATTTGATAGAGTTTTTCGAGGAGGCCACAAAGATGATTGATGCAGGGACTTCAGTAAGGCCTTTGACAAGGTCCCTCATGGCAGACTGGTACAAAAGGTGAAGTCACATGGGATCAGAGATGAGTTGGCAAGATGGATACAGAACTGGCCAGATCATAGAAGGCAGAGAGTAGCAATGGAAGGGTGTTTTTCTGATTGGAGGGCTGTGACTAGTGGTGTTCCACAGGGATCAGTGCTGGGACCTTTGCTGATCACAGTGTATATAAATGATTTGGAGGAAAATGTAACTGGTCTGATTAGTAAGTTTGCAGACAACACAAAGGTTGGTAGAATTGCGGATAGCGATGAGGACTGTCAGAGGATTCAGCAGGATTTAGATCGTTTGGAGACTTGGGCGGAGAGATGACAGATGGAATTCAATCCGGACAAATGTGAGGTAATGCATTTTGGATGCAGGTAGGGAATATACAGTAAATGGTAGAACCCTCAAGAGTATTGACAGTCAGAGAGATCTAGGTTTACAGGTGCACAGGTCACTGAAAGTGGCAACACAGGTGGAGAAGGTGGTCAAGAAGGCATACGGCATTATTGCCTTCATTGTCCGGGGCATTGAGTATAAAATTGGCAAGTCATGTTGCAGCTGTATAGAACCTTAGTTAAGCCACACTTGGAGTATAGTGTTCAATTCTGGTCGTCACACTAACAGAATGATGTGGAGGCTTTAGAAAGGGTGCAGAAGAGATTTACCAGGATGTTGCCTGGTATGGAGGGCATTAGCTATGAGGAGAGGTTGAATAAATTGGTTTGTTCTCACTGGAACGATGGAGGTTTAGGGGCGACCTGATTGAGGTCTGCAAAATTATGAGAGGCATAGACAGAGTGGATAGTCAGAGACTTTTCCCCAGGGTAGAAGGGTCAATTACTAGGGGGCATAGGTTTAAGGTGCAAGGGGCAAGGTTTAGAGGAGATGTACGAGGCAAGTTTTTTACACAGCGGGTAGTGGGTGCCTGGAACTCACTGCCGGAGGAAGTGGTGGAAGCAGGGATGATAGTGACATTTAAGGGGCATCTTGACAAATACATGAATAGGATGGGAATAGAGGGATACGGACGCCAGAAGTGTAGAATATTTTAGTTTAGATGGGCAGCATGGTCGGCACAGGAGGGCCGAAGGGACTGTTCCTGTGCTGTACTTTTCTTTGTTCTTATTTTCCCCACCTCTCGGCAGCGACATAATGAGGATCATGCTCACAAAGGGTGGGTACCTCGTGTAAATAGATTTTAATTAACTTAAATATTATTAATAAGTCCCCTCGCCACATCGCCTCCCTCACTAAATATTCATATCTCGACGTTGTAACATTATATTGGTGATGCTTGTCAGGGGGGAAGCGGAATGGTGGCAATACTTGTCAGGAGAGAATAGGGGAATTCCGATAATGTTTGTCGGGAGGTGTGGGGGCGGGGGGATGGAAGGAAAGGAATGGCAGCAATGATTGTCAGAAGAGGGGAGGGAATACCAGCGATGTTTGTCGGGAGGGTGATTGGACTCATGGTATTGATTGTTGGGAGGGAGGAGGGGAATCGTCGTAAAGCTTGTCAGGAGTGGGAAAGGGGAATCGTTGTGGTGATGATTGTCGGGGGGTGAGGCATTGTGGCGAAGATTGTCGAGGGGGAGGAGAATCGTGGCGATGATTGTTGGGGGGGAGGGGAATCGTGGTGTTGATTGTTGGGGGGAGGGGAATCATGGTGATGATTGTCGGTGAAAGGGGAATTATGATGAAGAATTTCGGAGGGGGACGGGAATCCCCTTGCCGATAATTGTCAGAAAGGGACGGGAAGCAGTGTGGCGATGATTGTCAGAGGGGGACGGGAAGCATTGTGGCGATGATTGTCGGAAGGGGACGGGAAGCATCGTGGCGATGATTGTCGGAAGGGGACGGGAATCGTCATGGCGATGATTGTCGGATGGGGGATTGGACTCATGTTGATTGTTGGGGGGGAGGGGAATCGTCATGGTGTTGGTTGTTGGAGGAGGGGCATTGTGGCGATGATTGTCGGGGGGGTCAAGGGGAATCATGGTGATGATTTTCAGGGGAGGGGAATGCTGGCGATGAATGCCGGAGGGGGAGGGGAATGCTGGTGATGATTGTCGTTGCGGAAGGGGAATGCTGGCGATGATTGTCGGAGGGGAGGGGAATGCTGGTGATGATTGTCGGAGGGGAAGGGAATGCTGGCGATGATTGTTGGAGGGGAGGGGAATGCTGGCGATGATTGTCGGAGGGGAGGGGAATGCTGGCCATGATTGTCGGAGGGGAAGGGAATGCTGGCGATGATTGTCGGAGGGGAGGGGAATGCTGGTGATGATTGTCGGTGCGGAAGGGAAATGCTGGCGATGATTGTCGGAGGGGAAGGGAATGCTGGCGATGATTGTCGGAGGGGAGGGGAATGCTGGCGATGATTGTCGGAGGGGAGGGGAATGTTGCGATGATTGTTGGTGGAGAGGTGGGAGTGGGGGGAAGCAATGGGGAATGCCGGTGATTATTTTCAGTGGGGGTGGTGGGGGAGAGCCCCTGATACCTGTATGGTGGAGGGTTGAGGCCATTAGGATTTAATGCTGATTGGGCCACTGTTTAAAGAAAGTGCCGTGATCTGTATGGAGCCAGTTGCTGGCTTTATCAGGATCTCCCTGCCCAAGCGATGGTGTAAACCATATACACTCAATTTGTTTTCTTTAAAGAGGCTCAAGATCTGGAGAGAAAACAGTTCTGTGCAATTGGAGAGTTACACGCCAGTTTTCAGACTGAGCCTGGCGCTTTGCCAAATTCTGGAAAGATCCTGCCTCACATCTGGAGTCCTGTGTACAGTTTTAGTCTCCTTATTTGAAAATGGATATAATTACATAACAAATAATTCAGAGAAGATTCCAGTGTTCATTCCGAGGATGAAGGGCTTATCTTATGATGAAATAAATAGCATGGATACATAGAAGATAGGAGCAGGAGGAGGCCTTTTGGCCCTTCGAGCCTGCTCCGCTGTTCATCACAATCATGGCTGATCATCCCACTCAATAGCCTAATCCTGCTTTCTCCCCATAGCCTTTGATCCCATTCTCCCCAAACGCAATATCTAGCCGCCTCATTAATATATTCAAAGTTTTGGCATCGACTACTTCCTGCGGTAATGAATTCCATAGGCTCACCACTCTTTCGGTGAAGAAATGTCTCCTTATCTCTATCCGAAATGGTTTACCCTGAATCCTCAGGCTGTGATCCCTGGTTCTGGACACCCGCATCATTGGTAACATCTTCCCTGCATCTACCCTGTCTAGTCCTGTTAGAATTTTATAAGTCTCTATGAGATTCCGCCTCATTCTACTGAACTCCAGCGAGAACAATCCCAACCTAGTCAATCTCACCTCATATGACAGTCTCACCATCCCTGGAATCAGTCTGCTAAACCTTCGCTGCACTCCCTCGAGAGCAAGAACATCCTTCCTCAGAGAAGGAGACCAAAACTGCACACAATACTCCAAGTGTGGCCTCATCAAGGCCCTGTACAATTGCAGCAACACATCCCTGCTTCTATACTCGAAACCTCTCGCAATGAAGGCCACCATACCATTAGCCTTCTTTACCCTCTGCTGCACCTGAATGCTTACCTTCAGTGACTGGTGCACAAGGACACCCAGTTCCTGCTGCACACTCCCCTCTCCCAATTTACAACCATTCAGGTAATAATCTGCCTTCCTGTTTTTGCTTTCAAAGTGAATAACCTCACACTTATCCAACTTATACTGCATCTGCTATTGATTTGCCCACTCGCCCAACCTGTCGAGATCATGCTGTAGGACCCCTGCATCCTCGTCACAATTCACCCTCTCACCTAACTTGGTATCATCTGCAAACTTTGAGATGTTACATTTTGTTCCATCATCCAAATCATTAATATATATTGTGAATAGCTGGGGTCACAGCAACGATCCCTGTGGTATCCCACTAGTTACTGCCTGCCAATTTGAAAATGACCCATTGGGGCAGCTCGGTGGTGCAGTGGTTTAGCCCTGCAGCCTCATGGTGCCGAGGTCCCAGGTTCGATCCCGGCTCTGGCTCACTGTCCATGTGGTGTTTGCACATTCTCCCCGTGTTTGCATGGGTTTCGCCCCCACAACCCAAAGCTGTGTAGGCTAGGTGGATTGGCCACGCTAAATTGCCCCTTAATTGGAAAAAATTAATTGGGTACTCTAAATTTATAAGAAAAAAAATATGAAAAAAAAGAAAATGACCCATTAATCCCTACTCTGCCAAACAGTTTTCTATCCACCTCAATACATTTCCCCCAATGTCATGCGCTTTAATTTTGCACAATCTCTTATGCAGGAATTTGTCAAACACCTTCTGGAAGTCAAAATATACCACATCGACTGGCTCCCCCTTGTCAACTGTACTGGTTACCTCTTCAAAAAATTCCAACAGACTTGTCAAGCAGGATTTTCCCTTCATAAATCCATGCTGACTCTGACTGATCCTGCCACTGCTTTCTAAATGTTCCACTGTAAAGTCCTTGATAATGGTTTCAAGCATTTTCCCCACTACCGATGTTAGGGTTACTGGTCTATAATTCCTTGCTTTCTCTCTACCTCCCTTTTTGAATGTCGCAGTGATGTGAGCTACTTTCCAATCTTGAACAGGATGGGCCCAAATCCATTGGAGTTCAGAAGAATGAAAGGAGATATTATTGAAACATATAAGATCCTGAGGGGATTTGGTTGGGTGGAGACCAGGAAGAAATTTTCTCTTGTGGGGAGATGAGAACAAGGGGATGCAGTTTAAGAATAAGAAGCCTCCCTTTTAACATGGTGATGAGGAGATATTCTTTCAGGCGCTCTTTGGTCTGGAATCCTCTTCCCCAGAAAGCAGTGGAGGGTGGGTCATTGAATTTATTCAAGGCTGAGTTAGATTTTTAATAGACAAAGTACTTGAGGAGTCTGAGGGCAGACAGCAAAGTAGACTTGAGACCACAATCAGACCTTACTGAAATGGTGGAACAGGCATGAAGAGTCAAGTGACCTACTCCTGCTCTGAAATCTTATGCTCCCATAACTCAGGTACAGGTACTGTAAACAGGAATAGAAACTGGTGGTAGGAGTAGCAGTAAAGAGTCTGCATCAGGGATGCAATTGTCTCCACACTGTACACCATTGGAAACAGCTGCAGACCCTCGGGGGCTATCGCTGAGAAAAAGAAAGTTAGAGTGGCATCAGCATTATCATTCATTCTGTTTCACACAAGGTGAACCTTCACTATCTTGAAATGAGTATCATCCCTGACATGAGTGGCTGGCCCAATGATAGGTATCTCACTTTTATCCGCCTGTGCCTCTTCCTCCATCTCCCGTCCTCTCAAGGCTTTGTCATCTTCCATCTGTTAATCCATCTTCTGGGCACATTGTGCCATTGATGGTGATGGTCTTCCTCTGCTGATGTGCTGTCAAACACACCCAGGCCGCCTTCCATCCTGACCTTGTCGATTTGAAGTCCTCCATAGTTGAGAGAAGCTGTATCCGCACAAGCACATTCTGTGTCGCAATTGCCAGGGAAGACTGAGGCAGCAGCTGCAAGATGTGAGCTTTTATTGAGATTGGACAGTGATAAGTTTAAGTATCCACTTGAACTGTTGTTCAAACTCGCCTCTGTTTCCATTCTGGACAACCTCTTTTGCTCAAATAAAACTTAGAGCCGAGTTAAAAACAATTTATAAATACCTCATTAATGTCTCCTACGGATGTTAATTGTGCCAATAATAATGGCCCACCTCCAACTTAAGCGGGTGAATTTCTTATCAGAACACAAGCCCAGAAGTGGGTTTAATGAAGCCTGGTTGTCCTCCTGCTCTATAAATCAATGTTTATTCCCCCCCCCCCACCCCATCCAAGTTTCTCCCAACCTACCTGTTCTTAGAGGTTGAAATTCCCCTCTTGAAGTTAGCTGTAAGTAGATTTTAAATGAATTTGTTTAAAAAGTGTGTTCTTCCACGTGATATTTAAAGAAACAAGCTGACTTGTAATTCAGCCATTATATAATTATCTTTTTTCAAATAGAGCTGGATATAAATATCCTCGGTGCTCTAGTTCGGACGGAATCCAAACATGATTCAAAAAATTTGAAAGGTGATTAAACCTTGCATTCTAAGGTTTTCTGATATTTTGATGTGGATATGGAGAAACAGGAGAGAAGAATAAGCAAAGCAAAACTGAAGAAGTAATAAAAGTTACTCAGTGCAAATGTACACACAGCCAAATAAAGTTGGCAGAACTTGTTAGTTAAACACAGCTGCATGTCTCATTTTCCTTCCAAAAGTAAGACATTCTTTAAACAAATTACTCGTAACTGGTCTCACCCAGCTCTTTTTAAGAGTTAAGTAGTGTTCTTTTGAGGGCATTCTATTAGGCGGGCCTGTTGAAATTCTGTTCTTGAGTACATTGTAAAGCCCATGTCATAAAAGTGAAGTAAGGAATTGTTGAATTTGAATGTTATTTTGTTCTGAACCTCGCTGTAATACAGGCTGGGGATCCTGTTATTGCAGCACTCAAATTACAAGACAGGTTTGGACGAAGATAGCAATCCAATGATGCAGAATTGGCACAGTAGTATTTTCCTGTCTATAATTTGCATCATTTTTTGCCAGTTTTACTTCCCAAATTCCAAGTGCCTTGGCTTCCTTTGCTTGTCTGAGCTTTCATATCTTCCAGTCACAGAGACCCCGTAGAGCTAATTAATGTATTAAAATGTGGGTCAGTCGTGTTGGTGCACAATTATCCCACAAGTTGCACTTCCCAATGCAGCTGGGCTAATTTAGAATGTAATAAGTAAGACATACCTGTTCACAGTAATAGCTACAATTGGCTGACAGTGAAAACCTTTGAACTTGAAAAGAATGTGGAAACATTGGTGGGAAATTGATGCGAGGATCATCATGTGAGATTAACCCACAATGTTTCTTCTGATGGAGGTAGTACACAAATTGGTACTGTCTATTTAAACAATTGCAGCATTGTTGAGTGGCTGTATGCCTGAGGAGAGAGTTCAAAATCATGACGAACACAAGTTAACCTTACCCAATGCCACTTGAAGAGAAGGTGCACTTTGGTTGCGAGAATTCATTGAACAAGTGGCTTTGACCTGGGAAAGACACGAGAATGGTGCAAATGGCAGTGATGGGCTACAAGATTCTCCAACGTAGCACTGAAGCGGGGCAGGAGGATAGAGGCCATCCATTTCAAGGGAAGGAGAACATAAGAACTAGGAGCAGGAGTAGACCATCTGGCCTCTCGAGCTTGCTCCGCCATTCAATAAGATCAAGGCTGATCATTTTGTGGACTCTGCTCCACTTACCCATCCACTCATCATAACCCTTGATTCCTTTACTGTTCAAAAATCAATCTATCTTTGCCTTAAAAACATTCGACAAGGTAGCCTCAACTGCTTCACTGGGGAGGAAAGAGGCCCTCCAGGCAAACTCTGAGAAGGCAACAGAAGAGATACCCACATGGGTCTATGCAAGCAGTGTAGTCCCAAAGTCACATGTGTAACGACAAGAGACGTTCATTAAACACACAAGTGGTCAAAGCTAGTGAATGTATTTTGAAATGCCACACCCACAGACTCCACCATTAGCCTCACGCATCGCTCAATATACCTAAACTCCATCATTCATCTATCAGCAATCACCACTCAGAGTTAACATTAATGACTGGCTTCGCCTTACAAGTCTTACACCCATTTCTCCCAATTTATGCATGTTGCTCGCTACCTATGAGAGTCACATCACCCAAACCCATTGCAGCACAGTTTCTGACACATTTCATCTCCCTTGCAGGACATTTAGCTCATAACCAAAGGCAGCAATAGCTAATCAGATGCACAGCTGTGTGTCCTCATCCTATGGAGGGGACTATGTTTACCATCACTGAAGTGGCTATAACTGTAATCATGGCCTGTGGTGTGGCTGAAAGAATTGAAGACGATGGTGTGTTTAATCCTAATTCTCCTTCTCACATCTTACTGCCCCTCATCCCACACTCTATTCTGATTCCCAAACTGCAGATGGTATAAGCATTCATCTCTTTCCTACAGCCTCTCCCCTCAACATATCTTTACACTTGTGCCTTTCTTCCTTCAGATATCAAACAATTACCACTTGGCAAGGCTGCCTAAAATACAAACGGGATAAGAAATTGATGATGATGAAACACCTTCATTGAGTTGGTCATCACATCCGTGTTGGAAAGGATGGACTCCAAGCTCTGCACAAAGGCCTGTGCAAAGTTGGTACTGGACTCCTCCATCCTCCTTGATAGTGTCAATTGACTCTTTGGCAGGCCCGCCATTGCACCTGTAGCCATCTGGAATGGCCACTTATAACCAGGAACAGAGAAGGTCGCAAAGCATTGTGGTAAAAATGGGCAATGCAAGAATCAGGCAGGCTCAGAGCCTGAATGTATATTTGCGAGTGAGGAATTCAGACGGTATCGAAACCCTCAACCAATTAGCATTTGATGGCATCTCCGCCAGACAAAGGACTGATACTTGAGCGGCCGATACAACCCCAGACATTTCAGCACCACTCCCTGTACTAGGGAAGCATAAACAATGACCGCTTGGGACACGTCCAGCCATCAGGGCACCCGCCCATTTATTGGATCAAATCGAACATAGTGATCAGGAATCACCGAATTAGTGGGGTCCAAACTGAAAGACGCCCAAAAGAGCGCAAAATCACCCAAGAATAAAAAGAGAGACCACCATGTGTTCAGCCTCTTTTTGACCTGGCGCTCTGGCAACGTCCATCTCCAATCGCAGCACCACCAGAAGAAAGTTCAAGTTCAACGCCCGCCACCAGATGGATGAGCCTAGCTGAGCAGCAGTTACTTCTACAGATCCGATAGATCCAGGGGCTGGTTTAGCACACTGGGCTAAATCACTGGCTTTTAAAGCAGACCAAGGCAGGCCAGCAGCACGGTTCAATTCCCGTACCAGCCTACCCAAGCAGGCAACGGAATGTGGCGACTCGGGGCTTTACACAGTAACTTCATTGAAGCCTACTCGTGACAATAAGCGATTTTCATTTTTCAGAATCGAACAACGGCCACTGTTCCTCTGACTTAAGCCTAGTGCTTGAAGTTAAGTACAGATTGTCATAGTCGATATGTATAGTTTAACTCGTAGTGTTTATGTTACATGATTAATTGTGTGTGTAAATAAAGTACCCTTGACCTTGAAATAACTAACTGGTGTGGCTCTTTGATCGATAGCCGGTTGAAGCTTGTGGTGGTATCATTTGATACCTGGCGACTCTGAGCAATAGATTATTAATATCCAAAGGAAGGAGGGCAACCTCACTGACTGCCGTATTTACAGTAGGTAAAAAAGGCAACAGTTATTGGCGACTCTGGTGGGATTCAACCCAGAAGTGACCCTGTCGCTCCGAGAGAACCCACAAAACGGTTGAATTAGAAATCCAAATTGGTGAAGTAAAAGAAACCACAGGCAAAACCAGTATCGATCAAACCTCCAAAATTCGGAAGTGTGTAATTTGCATGCACACTAACAAAGGGATATAAGGTAACCTCGATAGATTTTGTTGCGTGAAACTTTCGGGAGTTGCGTAAACTGGAAAATAGCTTGAGCCGTACCCGTGTTTGCACCACCGCTTTATTCCCACTTGTTCCAAATTCCCGGTAGGTACAGAGATTATCTAAGGGATGACAATGAAGGCAATGGAACGCCTTATGCATCCACAAGAGATCGAGGTCACAGCGACTAACAGAGCAAAACAGTGTCCCGTATGGGAGGAAGAGATTAGGAAATACTAAAGGGGAAAGGATGGCCGCTATGGTCAGAATTTTCCGTGAATGAGAAAACAGATCCTGGCAGCATAGGACAGACTTGGTGGGACAGCCTGACCGAGATCCACAAAAAGAATTTGAGTGAGGTTCGTAAGCCGATGACAATCATGTCCTGCTTGGCACAATTGCGAGGCACAGAGGAGGTCGTGAGGACGCTCCGTAGACAGCTTGAGGAGAAAGAGAGAAGTAGAGAGGGAAACATTAGCGAATGTGAGAGATTAAACGAGCAACTCCGGAGCAGCTAGCAGCGAAGGACAAGGAGATGGATGATGTCAAGGGGGCACGCCAATCTTGTCTCACCCACCTCAGCAGCTTCCAGATTCAGTGTGATAAGGCCTACCAGGACACGCAATGTGCGGTACTGGTAAGAGAGGAAACAGAGAACCAGGCAGAACAGTTGGGGAAACAATGTGAGGATTTGAAGGCAGCCCTCCGAGCACTTCTCAGTTCCACCATGGAACAGAGGCAGAGTTCGGTGGATCATGTCAAGTGCAGGCAGCAAATTGCAAGATTGCAATCCCTGCTATCTGTTCAGAATGGGTTCAGAGATACCTTTGGCCCACAGTTAGATCAGGAAGATGGCCCCAATTGGCAGGAACTTAGTGAAACGGCCCAAAGGTACGTAACGATACAGAAAGTCAGAATAGTGTTCCCCAGGCCCCGAAAAGAAAAGCACCCATACCACAAACTGCACAGGCAGCACCCAATCCAATGAACCCCATCACCATGCAGCGTAGAGTAACAACAGAAGAACAACCCAATTTTGTGTACACCACTCCACTAACCATCACCCAGTTAAGAGATGCCAGTGATAAAATTGAGACTTTTCGCCCCACATCAGACCGACACCACTTTTTCGAACTAGTTAGACAATAGACCCTCATGTACGGTCTGGACGAGCAGGAAGAAGTATAGCTCATGGTGATGAGCCTTGACACGTCGGTTAGTTCAGCCCTTCCCGACCCACAAAATGTAGGAGGAGGTAGCCTCCAAGACATGAAAACAGCCATTTAGATGCAATTGGCTACAATAGAGGAGATCCGGTAGAAGGACACAACCGGTGCAAACAGAAAAAGGAAGAGCATCCAATAGCATTTGCTGGACGCCTCTGGATCCACTTTACCACAGTATTCGGTGATTTAGCCCGCGCCCAGTTATCGGTAGACAATACGGCCAATGGACCCATATTCTAGTATCCCATGCCACAGAGGCAGGACAAAAGATATGTGCCAACTACGACCCCTCAGACCCGGCACACAATGACGTGTGGGTACTGAAATGACTATCTAGAGATTGGGAACAGTCCTCACAGGAAAAGACAGTGCAGGAGAGAGTAGACACAACATGAATCCAGTAAGGGCACACGAAGACCCTGTGTGGGTAAACGAAGGTAGAAGTAACACACAGCACCCTAAAGTGCAGGAATGCTACAATTGTGGACAGAAGGGACATTACGCCCCAGAATGCTAAGCCCCCCAAACCAGCAACGACACCAACAGGCCCGACCCCCCACCCAGGAAACCATATCCAAGGGAGCAATACACCAGAGTGCCTGCTCCACCTTACATGCCCCAGGGGTCATGTTACAACTGTGGGCAGTCAGGACACTCCGTTTGAGATTGCAGGAGACCCCCACCACCAGCTAGACTAGCCCCCAGATATGAAAGAGAACACTACCCACAGCAGCTACAAGGTCCCCAGCTGCCCCATGCAAACTGTGAGCGCTTACCCGCCACTTCTCATGGCAGGGCACCTCAGCAATGCCGCTTCATTTTTATTTCTCTCCTGCTCCCTCTCTTCTTCGGTCACACTACACTGACTCTATATGCTAGTTACACCCCAGGCCAAATGTGATTTGCGATGTCCTATTCCCTGATGGAACCTGCCCATTTTCTTCTTTAGTTTGTTTTTTTAATGTTGTATGTTCTCTCTCTTGTACGACTTTGTGTGTCGGCCTCACAAAAATGTCATGATACAGTTATGACTACTCCTCTGACGCCACTTGGGAGTTAAAGGCACAAGTTTGCTGAAAGTCCATATATGCTCTAATTCTTACTGCTCTTGGAAGGTCACTCAGGCAGTGGAGTAACGGCACTGATCCCCACCCTGCCTGAGGACCCCCTATACATGTGGTCAATCAAGCTCGGGTAGTGGAGTAACAGCACTGATCACAGCCCTACCCGGGATTCCACCCATTCTTGCCCTGCCGCGGATCATACGCATCCCATTCGGAGAATTATTTTAAAAACTCTTTTGCTGTCTTTTTTTTACAACTGTGGTTTAAAGAATGCACTTTTGCCACAACTTTTGTCCCTTTCCGGTGACCCTATGGTTGCCCATCCATGTTCAAAACACTTATTTGAAACGAGTTTGCAGAGGACAGAGAAATTGTCCGCCCACTCAGCCCATTAAACACAGGCTGCGAGAGTGCTCGCACTGTGACAGAATGTTTTCGGATGGCTTGTCTCCCAAATGCTTGTTTAAAAAAAAAAATGAGGGAGTCACATACGGTGACGATTGTAAATGGGAAATTGGCGTTAAGGAGAAACAGACAGACAAACGAGATATTAAGCAACAAGATAATAACAGATATTATGCTTGTACCCCCAGGAAAATACGGATATAGACAGAGAAAGATACAGATGAGGTGAAGACGAACCTGATGATCTGCATCATGATCGTCATTGGAGCAATACATTTGCGCGCGTTACCAAACCCTACACCTCTCACCATACAGGCCCTAAACATTACCACCCAACACGACACCCGCAGCCCGGACACGACACCACACATAGACACAGCCATTGATACCCCCGCATGGTGTGAGAATATCATAAAATGGTACTCCCTTTCATACACAGTAGAGGCCCTACTGGTTACAGCTATACTCTGCAGTATCGTCCAGACAATCAGACTTTGGAAATGGAGGAGAGCCTCCCGCCCTCCAGTGTACACACTTAGAGCCCCTTTCCTCGGACTTCAGCAAACCCCACACTCTTTCTGAACTCTTCCTGCCTAACAAATTCCGCGTTTTTTAAAAAATAAAGTTACTTTCTTTGTACATGGACATTAGTGATCAGTAGGAATGTGATGCTGCTATTGTGTATTTTGTATTGTAATATAAGTTCTTTGGTTATTAGATAACAGCATGAGTGTAGTCTAGTTAGAGACAGAGGTTCCCCTTTTTGTGTACTGAAATGTGTGTTTGAATGTTAAGTGCCCCCTTAGGATTTTTAGAGATATGTGTTGTATTAGGGAAACTTAGGTAAATATTTTGACCCATAGGACAGAGTAGGGTAGAACCTGTCCTTCATTGAGGGTACTCGGCATGTCAGAGAACTGGAGAAGATCCAGTAGTGTGATCCTTTATGCTTCGCATTGAGGATCAGGAGGACGGAGTGTAGCCATCTGGAATGGCCACATACAACCAGGAACAGAGAAGGTCACAAAGCATTGTGGGAAACATGGGCAATGCAAGAATCAGGCAGGCTCAGAGCCTGAATGTATATTTGCGAGTGAGGAATCCAGACGGTATCGAAACCCCCAACCAATTAGCATTTGATGGCCCATCTCCGCCAGACAAAGGACTGATACTTGAGCGGCCGATATAACCCCAGACATTTCAGCACCACTTCCTGTACTAGGGAAGCGTAAACAACAGGGTCAATGACCGCTTGGGACACGTTCAGCCATTAGGGCACCTGCCCATTTATTGGTTCAAATCGAACATAGTGATCAGGAATCACCCAATTAGTGGGGTCCAAACTAAAGGACTGCCAAAAAGAGCACAAAATCCCCCAAGCATAAGAATAGAGTTCACCATGTGTTCAGCCTCTATTGACCTGGCGCTCCGGCAACGTCCATCTCCAATCGCAGCACCACCAGAAGCAAATTCAAGTTCAACACCCGCTATCAGATGGATGAGCCCAGCTGAGCAGCAGTTACTTCTCCAGACCCAATAGATCCAGATTCGAGCAAAGGCCACTGTTCCTCTGACCTAAGCCAGGTGCCTGAAGTTAAGTACAGGTTGTCATAGTCGATAGGTGTAGTTTAACTCGTAGTGTTTATGTTGCATAATTAATTGTGTGTGTAAATAAAGTACCCTTGACCTTGAACTAACTAACTGGTGTTTGGGTCTTTGATCGATAGCCAGTTGAACCTTGTGCTGGTATCATTTGATACCTGGTGACTCTGAGCTTCAGAGTATTGATATCCAAAGGAAGGAGGGCAACCTCACTGACTGCCATATTTACAGTAGGTAAAAAAGGCAGCACACCAAGCATTTCTGTGTACATACTTTCCACCCTTTCCATGTATGGCACCCCATCAAACTGTTTATCTGGGTCCTCTGAATCAGAAATCATATGTGACTTTGTCCTCCAGTGTGCTGGCATTTGCAATACCCTTTACCTTACTCATTCCTGATCACTCACTATGTGTAGATCTCACCTCCCGCTCCCCACGCCAGGTGGGAGAATCGCGGCAGGGCCGGGCGAATAACGACACGCCGCCCTGGCACCCCCCGCGATTCTCCCACCCCCCCAAAATGGCATGTCGCGGAATCACTGGTTGCCGTTTTTCACGGCGACCGGCAATTCTCCGGCCTGGATGGGCCGAGCGGCCTGATGAACCCGACCGATTCACGCCAGCGACAACCACACCTGGTCGTTGCCGGAGTGAACATCGCGCGACAGGTAAGTGTGGGGCCTGTGGGGGGGGGGGGCGGAGGGTGGATCGAGCACCATGGGGGTGCTCAGGAGGTGACTGGCCCGCGATCGGTGCCCACCGATCGTCGGGCCGGTGTCTCTAAGAGATGCATTCTTTCCCCTCCGCCACCCTGCAAGATCAAGCCGCCATGTCTTGCGGGGCAGAGGAGGGGAAGACTGCAACCGCGCATGTACGGGTTGGAGCCGGCCAACCTGCGCATGCGTGGCTGACGTCACTTAGGCGCCACCGTCGCGTCATTCTTGGTGCGCTGCTTTGACGCAAGCATCAAGGTCCAGCGGCCAGGTTTCTCGCAACGCTGCTCCCAGCCCCCCGGGGAGGGGAGAATAGGGTGCGGCCTCCGCGCGGCATCGGAGAATCGCGCCCCTGAGCTGGTGACTGAGAGTGATCTGTTGGCTTCTTTGAGAAAGTTGGCTTGAACTAGTTATTATTGCAGTGCCTTTATTCAGCACAGTGGTCAAGAGAATGCAATGATAGTCAGCAGCAGAGGACATTAAGATGGGAGAATATTGCTGAAAGAGGAATTGGAGTTGTGTTACTAAAGCAACACGTGTGCAGGCAATAATACTTTCCTTCATGGGAAGCCCACTATTCCAATAAAACCATGTGCACTATTCACCTACTTGTCCCTGGAAAGAGAGAGTGCAATGTATTTTCCTCTCCTGAAATACAGAATGTTAATGGCTTATTTTGTACAACAGTGGATGGTGAAATTTGGGATGTTCAAGATGTTGCCTACTCGAACCCGGTAGGATCCTGATGCAAAGAATTTCATGTCCAAACGTACCACAGCTGCTGGCGGTACTGAGAGCCTGTCTCCCTAGCCAATACTACCCTCCCCCCCACATGTCTTTTTTCCTTTGGGCAGCCATTCCTCCTCTCTGCAGCCTCTGCTCAATCTGCCAGGCATGCTGTCGAGCAGGGGAATTAGTAACTACAGCATCCATGACTGGGAGTAAGTGGTCTGAGCATAAACTGCATGATGATAAGCAAGGCCTTCATCGTTATGAGGAATGGCTGTCTAATGTGCTTATACAATCTTAAGAAATTGATTGAGTATCATTAGAAATAGCTCTCACTCATGAAGAAAGATATAGCAGCCTGTCAGAGTTGATTCATACATAGGTTAGCATGGGCCTATTATCTTTGCAAAGGATGTGACTTTAGTACACGCTCTGGTAGAAGAAATTCCTGACAAGCTAGGATTTCATGATCCTTATCTAAACAAGCTATCTCACTAAGGTCAACTATGAAGGAGAGAGAAAACAGGGGATTACAGACTGGTTAGTGCTGGCTCATTTGGCATGGAGCCAGTCGCGGGCCGCTATTCGCGGCCGGGCTGCCGATTCTACTGCCGAATGGGCTGAGCGGCCGATCTAAAAAGGCAGAGTCCTGCCGGCGTCGTCAACACCTGGCGCAACCGGTGGGAACTCTGCGCGCAGGGTCGGGGGGGGGGCGCCTGTGGAGGGGGGGGGGGGGGGCTACGACCTCGGGGGACCTCCCATGGGACCTGGCTCGCGATCGGGGCCCACCGATCGGCGGGCCAGCCTATGTGGCTCGGGGCCTCCTTTCCTACGCGCCATTCCCTTTGGCCCTGCGCCATGTTGCGTCGGGGCCGGTACATTGAAGGAGGCCACTGCACATGCACTGCGCATGTCCTGGTGGCGCCAACGCAACTGTGCATGCTCGGATCCCGCGGCACACAGTTCGCGCCAGGATCTGCAGCTGTGCACTGTGCTAGCCCCCTGTAGGGGCCAGACTCGGTAATCCCAGCGGCCCACTCATGCCGTTGTGAAATGCAACGGTGTTTTCAACGGCGTGGACACTGCCGCCGAATGGGAGACTCCTGCCTCATGTTTGTCAAACGT
The DNA here is from genome assembly GCF_902713615.1 of Scyliorhinus canicula. NCBI lineage: Eukaryota > Metazoa > Chordata > Chondrichthyes > Carcharhiniformes > Scyliorhinidae > Scyliorhinus > Scyliorhinus canicula. The sequence goes on from NC_052147.1 coordinate 186,031,281, forward strand.
ACTGGATTTTGAGAATGTAATTAGTAGAATAAACAAGGGAGAACCAGTGGATGTGGTGTATTTGGATTTTAAAAAAGCTTTTGATGAAGCCCCATATAAGATGTTAGTATGCAAAATTAAAGTGCATGCGATGGGGGTGGGGGTGGGGTAGGATATTGGCATGGATTGAGAATTGGTTAGCAGACAGGAAACAAAGTAGGAATAAATCTATCTTTTTCTAAGTGGAATGCGATGACCATTGGGGCACCGCAAGGATCAGTGCTTGAGCTATAACTATACAGCAATGATTTGAAGGAGGGAATCAAATGTAATCTTTCCAAGTCTGCTGATGACACAAAACTAGGTGAGATGACATTGCATCACAGTTTTTGCCTTTTCTGAGAAAAGATATACTTATCATAGAATTTACAGTGCAGCAGGAGGCCATTCGAACCATCGAGTCTGCACCGGCCCTTGGAAAGAGAACCCTACCGAAGCCCACACCTCCACCCTATCCCTGTAACCCAGTAACCCCTCCCAATCTACTTGTCATAGCAGAATGCAGCAAAGGATCACCAGACTGATTCCTGGGATGGCAGGATTGTCATATGAGAAGAGATTGGGTGTTCATTCGGAGGGTTGTGAACCTGTGGCATTCTCTACTAAATAAGTCTATGGACGCTAAGTCACTGATTGTATTTAAGAAAGGGATAGATTTCCAGACAATTATGGTGTGAACGGTATGCGGTGAGAGCAAGTGTACTGCATTGAGATGGAGGATCACCCATGATCACATTGAATGGTTTTTCAGGCTTGTTGGACCAAATAGCTTTTATTTTCTATGTTTCTAGCTGGCCGAGGAACAAATAAGACATGGGACGAAATTCTCCGCTCCCGCGATAAATCGGGAAGGCCGTCGTGAACTTGGCCGAGTTTCACGACGGCCTCGGAGGCCGCTCCTCGCACCTAATTCACCCCCACCTGGGGGGCTAGGAGCGGCATCCCGTAACTCTCGGCCGCCGGGCCTTGACGCTTACGTCAAGGTGGCGCGCCGAGAATGACGCGACGGCGGAGCCTATGTGACGTCAGCCGCGCATGCGCAGGTTGGCCGGCTCCAACCCGCGCATGCGCGGCTGACGTCACGACGGCTGATGGCTCAAACCCGTGCATGCGCGGTTGCTGTCTTCCCCTCCGCTGCCCCGCAAGACGTGGTGGATCGATCTTACGGGGCGGCGGAGGGGAAAGAGTGCGTCGCTTTGAGATGCCGGCCTGACGATCGGTGGGCCCCGATCGCGGACCAGGCCCCACCCAAGCCCGGCTCTGGTGCTCACTCCCCTCTCCGCCCCCCACAAGCTTCAAACGGCACTTTGGCGCCCATTTTACACGATGGCAGCGACCAGGTGTGGTTGCCGCTGTCGTGAACTGGTCATGATCGGCAGGCCGCTCGGCCCATCCGGGCGATTCTTCCGAGCGGGGTGGGTGGGAGAATCGCGGGTGGCGCCAGGGGGGTGTGTCGTGAGTCGCCCGGCCATCCCGCGATTCTCCCACCCGGCGTGGAGAGCGGAGAATTCCGCCCCATGACTTCATGGGTTGGGGACAGATATGGTAGGGATTTACCTAGGGTACTTGTCCTTTGGTAATTGGAGAATTGAACAGCGATTAGTATAGGACACCCATCAGCCTTCTGGAAATAAGGGGCAGGATACTCTGGGAGACAAAGTGTTGCTGCCAGGCCTAAATTGCGTGCCATTCGTGTTCCCATTGGAGGTGCTATTTGGGAAGAGAATCAGAAAATGCAAATGGGCCAGCATTCTGCCAGCGCCATTTCAGAGAAATACCCAGCCCAATGGGCACTGTAACTGCTGGGGTCCAAGTTAGCGCCAGAGAGCCTGGCAACTGGAATTGTTTTTAAGCGCTCCACTTAATATACACTTACTGCAGCCACCAAGGTGGCTCACAGACGGCCTGCCCCCTGAGGTCAGGAGTCCTCCCTGGACACACAGCTTCATGCCTGTGAGGAGTGGAGGGATATAAGCTTCCTCAGCCTGGCTGCAGACCCAAGCCTGCCCTCCTGAACACCTCCTTGGGGGGTCTTGGCAGAGGCAGCCAGCACTGCCAGCCTCCACAGGAGGCGATAGCTGGTGATCCAAAGTGATGGGAGTCTCTGGTGAGGCCGGGGCCCTGAGAGGGGCAGAAACCAGGGAGGACTCTGAAGGCCACAGTGCAGATGTCCTTTGGTTGGGATGAGCTCTGCTGATCCCCTGCTTCCTCTGCAATGAGGCAGCGCTTCGGAGGAGTGCCAACACCTGGTGGTACCCTGACTGAGCTTGGCCTTTGATGATATAGTTGAGGTGTAAGGGTGTCCAGAGGGCTTGCCTGGGTGGGCTTCCAGATGACCAGAGGCCTTCTGAGCATTTAGAGGACACGGACAGCACTCAGCAGTGTGATCAGCCAGGACGGCTGCAAGTAGCACCAAAAGGTTGTGACTAAAAGACACACTGCAGCAATGATGGTCTGAGCCAGGCTACCTCGATCCTGAGGGGGAGACTTCAAGTCCACGGATTTGACACCAAGTCACTACCTATTACTGCTCCCATCCCGGACAGCCACCCCTTAGCAAGCCCGACAGTTTTTAGCCTCCCGCTCCCCCTCTTTAGCCATGGCACTCAGTCCCCGTTTGTAAATACTTGCAGTAATTCGTGCCCGCGAGACTTCTGCCTCAGAGGATTGGAACAGCCCCACGCTGTCAGAAACCCAGGGCTGTTTTGCCGACAGCCCTGGGTTTCTGACAGCGTGGGGCTGCCCCACAATGGGAAACCCAATTGACCAGCCGGTATATCCCGCCGGCGTGCTGAAACAGAAATGTGGTGCAGCGGGGCGGAGAATCCAGCCCACAACCCGCTAATCACATTTAAATATATGCAAATGCCAGTTTTGTCTGCCCCTGCCGGTGCGGGGCGCAAACCTCATTTTCGCCACTGGGGAGAGACTCTAACACGGTTCCAGAATCGGCGCTTGACTCAAACCTTGATTTGCGCATGGGGCTTGATTCTCCACCCGATCGCGATTCGCATTTCCAGCATCACGAGACAGAGAATCCAGCCCAAGGTGCACAAATGGGCTCTTGGGAGGGAAAAGGTTTGCCAGACAATGGTGAGGTTCCTGAGGTGAACCCGTGCTGGCTTTGACCTAACGCCATGTTTAGCTCAGGAAGGCCAAGAACGGATGAGACTCTCACTGTCAGCTTCGGAGATCAGAATCAGTCTGCTTCATTTGTCCCCTTTTCAAACCATTCCCATCTGTTATAGGTTGTATGTCTATTCAGATAATAAATTGTACCTAAACTGTTGCTTTTTGATAAATTGCTCCAAACCACTCGACTCCCTTTTTTCTGGTCATTTGTGACTCTCTCACCAAATCCCATGCCACTTACAACACCACTTCCTGTGACCTTCACCAACTTTTATTAACAGTACAAACCATGAAGTACCTCTATTGACTCAGCACTAACCAATAGAATACAATTAGGAACTAACATGATCATAGATGATGATTACCGGGTGGTAGGGAGTGCTTCCTGCGACTGATGTATGTTCAGCTGGACTAGGTTAAGAGAGGTTGTGGATGACATAAATGGCAGCGAGTGGGTCAAATCTCACTCACTCACTAACTGACATCACAATCTGCCAACTCTGCACACTTCTGCCAAGAGTCTCAATGCACACGGTGTCACGCAAAACTCCACCATAGACAATGGTGCAACAGGAAAATGCTACTGGTGGAGGTAGAAAGCCGCTTCTGCCAGTAGAAAGCACGCTACAGGGGTCCGGAAAGTCCTGGCTAATGCTTATTCCTTTATTTGGGTGAGAGGCAGCCCACCATTAGCCATCATTGATCCTGCCGCTGTCAATGGGGATTTCCGTTCTATGCATCCCGCTCCACAGAGAAACCTACGGTGGGAGTTCGCTGTTGGTGGGACCAGAAAATTCCAGCCATTGAGTGCCAGATCCCTCACTTCATGAAAATTTTGAAAAGTGGCACAAAAGCCACGCAACAGCCATGGGCAAACTGGCTGTCTTGACAGGGCACAGAATTCTTGGGGAAGCTCAAGGAAATAGGGAATGTTGAGAATGCAGAGGAATAGAACCATTCAAAGGACACTCAAAATATCCCTATTTTCCCCCCCCATGAACTATCCGTAACAGCTATCAAACAGTCAGCTCACTACTTTGTATCATAAATCCCTGCTCCTCCCCAGTCTTGTTTCTGCAATATTCAGCCATTTTTTACTTTTTAAAAGCTTCAGTTTTGTTCCTCTCCTTTCTCCAAGCACTACTTTTGCTTTGGTGGCAGAGCGATTAGAGCTGCTGCCTCACAGCGCCATGGACCAGGGTTTGATCCGGTCTTGGATAACTGTCAGTGTAGAGTTTGCACGTTCTTCTCCTGCCTGCCTGGCTTTCCTCTGGGTGTTCCTATTTTCTCCCACTGTCCAAATATGGACAGGTAGGTGGGTTGGCCATGATCAATGCATGGGGTTATAGGGATAGGGCAGGGTCGTGGGCCTTGGTTGAGTGTTCCTTTGCAGGTTTGGTTCAGACACGATGGGCCGAATGGCCTCCTTCTGCACTGCAGGGATTCAGTGGAACTGGGAATAATTAATGCCAATGGATATTTAAATTAGGTAACCCTGCCAATTTTAGCAAATTATGTGCTGAATAGCGTCTACAGCCACATGGGGCATGTGTAGATCCTCAGTATGCGAGCACCAATTGTGTCACGATGTGCTGAGCTTCTACCTCTCCAAGTGTTATGAAGGATGGTTCAGCCCACATTCGAATGGAACACCTCAACCAATTCGACCTTGCCATACCATCTGCCCTTCGTGGAGAGATTATTCAGAGACACATTTGTGATTCAAGTACATCAGGCAGTGGTCTGCATGCAACATCCCAGAGGCCTTACAGGAAAAGGGGATGGTGCATCCTATTGGACAGCTTCTGAAGCAGGTTGTTGAACTCATTTGGCAGAATGCTTGTCACATTTTTCAAACAATTACCAAGATGTAGCATGGCTAGTGGTGACAAACACCTTCCCCTCCAGATCCTGCCTACACACCAGGAGTCTCAAACTCTCCATATGTTGCCCTCAAGGAGGATACATGGGAGAAGAGACCATCACCCACGTCCTTCTGGAATGTGCTGCAGCAAAGCAGGTCTGGAGAGAAATGCAGTGGTTTTTGTGAAGGTTCATCCTGAGTTGCTCCACGGCGCAGGACCGTAACTCTACGGGATGGTTCCAGGGATGCTCACTGAGATAGAGATCAACTAGCTGGCAAATCATCAACTTGGTGAAAGGTGCTCTTTTGCCCAAAACCTGCTGGTCTTTACTTGCAAAGAGTTAGCAATGACTGAATGGTGCAGACTGGCCAATTCCTAGATCCAGAACTACGGCCGGGATTCTCCCCTACCCGGCGGGGCGGGGGGTCCCGGTGTAGCAGAGTGGCGCCAACCACTCCGGCGTCGGGCCTCCCCAAAGGTGCGGCATTCTCCGTACCTTTAGGGGCTAGGCTCGCGCTGGAGTGGTTGGCGCCACGCCGACTGGCGCCAAAACCGGCCTTTGACGCCCGCCGCTGCCGCTGACGTCACCACCGGCGCATGCGCGGTAGGGGGGGCTCTTCCACCTCCGCCATGGTGGAGGCCATGGCAGCGGCAGAAGAAAAAGAGTGCCCCCACGGCACTGGCCCGCCCGCCGATCGGTGGGCCCCGATCGCGGGCCAGGCCACCGTATGGTCACCCCCCGGGGTCCGATCGCCCCACGCCCCCCCCCCAAGGACCCCGGGGGCCCGCTTGCGCTGCCAATCCCGCCGGCACCAGAGGTGCTCCAATTCCCGCCGGCGGGAGAGGCCTGTCAGCGGCGGGACTTCGGCCCATCGCGGGCCGGAGAATCGCCGCGGGGGGCACGCTAATTGGCATGGTGTGATTCCCGCTCCCGCCAATTCCCGGGTGGCGGAGAATTCCGGCCACAGCGGGTGCGGGATTTACGCCGGCCCCGGGCGATTCCCCAACCCTGCGGGGGGTCGGAGAATTCCGCCCATCATGTTTAGCGATGCACTAAAGCTTGGGCCAACCACCCTGAGGCATAATGGGAAAGGCCGCTTTAAGCCATAGTACATGGAGGGGCTGGAAACTGAGTAAAACCCCTCAGGCTATATTTCTGGCATGTAATCAATTAATCTTGTGAAAAATAACTTACGATAATAAACATATTGAGTAATGTATGGCATTGTAAGAAAATAATTTATTTTGCACCATATGTAATTTCAACTTTGAACAGTCAAGCCTTATGAATTTTATGAATAAAGTATATTTTGGGAGAAAATAAGTCCTGGCACGGGGCATAAAACTGGCACAAATGGACCTGTGGATTACCCACTGTGGATCAGCATAGACACTGCGTTACTGCAATCCTTACTACCCCTTTATGAAAAACCTTTCCTCATGAATATCTTCATTTCGTGCTGGCTGCTAATTCACGGACATCTCTTTGCCAAAACTTAAAAAAAATAAATTTAGAGTACCCAATTCTTTTTTTTCCCAGTTAAGGGGCAAGTTAGTGTGGCAAATATACCTAGACTAGACTGCACATCTTTGGGTTGTGGGGGTGAGACCCGCACAGACACACGGAGAATGTGTAAACTCCACATGGACAGTGACCCGAGCCAGGATCAGGCCTGGGTCCTCAAACCCATGAGGCAGCAGTGGTAACCACCATGCCACCGTGCCGCCTCTCTTTGCCACAACTGAGATTCGTAGTTCACGTGGCTATTCTTGGATCATTATCATAGAATTTACAGAATCATAGAATTTACTGTGCAGAAGGAGGCCATTCAGCCAATCGAGTCTGCACCGGCCCTTTGAAACAGCAGCCTATCCAAGCCCACATCTCCACCCCATCCCCATAACCCAACAACCCCACCAGACACTAAGGGCAATTTTGAACACTTAGGGCAATTTAGCATGGCTAATCCACCTAACCTGCACATCTTTGGACTGTGGGAGGAAACCGGAGCACCCGGAGGAAACCCACGCACACACGGGGAGGACGTGCAGACTCCGCACACAGTGAACCAAGCCGGGAATCGAACCTGGGACCCTGGAGCTGTGAAGCAATTGTGCTAACCACTGCGCTACCGTGCTGCCCGCCTTTACTGAAAACTTGATTCATGCCTCTTCTGAAGGCTCCACAAAAGCTAGGAGCAAAGAAAGAATCAGCAAATGAATTATTCATAACACAAAATCCTTTTCAACGGAATTCCACAAGATGCTATTTGCGCCGTTGCCACAGCAAATCTATTACCAATTTTCCATCCACTACTTTATATTGACATTTCATTAAATGAATTACAATTGGATTTATTTATATCTGGTAAAATTATCAACAATGCAGAAATAAATGAAGCAATGGCAAATCGAACATGTATGGTGCTTTCAGTGGTGGTGTGAAGTGCAGTGGATATGGCTTATGATTAATTCCTTAGATATTAAAGAGGCAGTGAAATAGGTGATCTCCAGGCAATGAATCGAAGTCAAAGTGAAAAAGGAAGCAATTTGTCTACCATCAATTTCGATTACTACTGGAGCTTTCAAAGTCACGGCTGTTGCATCAGGCAACTGCAGTACCCTTAATCTTGTGTGAAATGATTGTCGATTTAATTTGCATTTTGTTGTTGTCACGAAACATATACTTTGGTATGATGAGATTTCCAGAGGTGTTGCTTTTTAAATTGTGGAGGTTGAGCTTTGTTAAACTGCATCAAACATCGATGAAATAAATATAGACATATGATCAGCATTAATTTAGTCAACAGAACCATTTTAAATGTAACTTCCTGTTGAATCTTAGCAGATTTTATATTTTGCAGTTAGATTTGGTCTTCAGATTGCAAAGATTTGTATCACTGTATCAAAAGGTTTTGCATTCGTGTCCACTTCCTGTTTACTGGTCCTGAGTTACTTCCTGCTATCACAAGTCAATCACGCTGAAACTGGAGCTGCCTATAGATGTAACATATCCATTCATTCATTGAGCATTTCCAGCTCCTGAATTGCTTTTCCACATTGCATCATAGAGTTGGGATTTCCCTCTGAGGCCAGGGAAAATTAGAAAATCAAAATCAAAGTAAAAGGAGAAGGTGAGAAGACTTTAAACAAGTTAAAGGGACCGAAGCTTGAGGAGAGGTTAGTATAGTTTCCCGAACATGTTGTAGAACAGAGAGTATAGAAAGTGGCAGGAATCTAGCTTAAGGCAGAGAAAAAAGGGGACAACTATGAGAAGGGGGGACAAACGTTCAATGCAGGACTGAGGGTGTTGTACCTAAATGCGTGCGGTATACGAAACAAAGTAAATGAGATTGTTGCGCTCATTGAAATTGGTGGATACAATGTTGTGGGCATCACAAAGACGTGGCTGCAAGGGGATCAGAGCTGGGATCTAAATATCTAAGGATATGTGTCCTATCGAAGGGACAGGCAGATGGACAGAGGGGGCGGGGTTGCATTGTTAGTAAGAAATGAAGTTAAATCAATAGCAAGAAGCGATATAGGGTCAGCAAACATAGAATCTCTGTTGGTAGAGTTGAAGAGTCGCAAAGGAAAAAAGACCCTGATGGGAGTTATGCACAACCCCCCCCCAGCAGTAGTCAGGATGTAGGGCAGAAAATAAGTCAGGAGATGGAAAAAGCAGATAAGAAAGGCAATATTACAATAATCATAGGGAACTTCAATATGTCGGTGAACTGAGAAAATCAGGTTGGTAACGGACCCCAAGAAAAGGAATTCGTGAAATGTCTATGAGATGGTTTTTTGGAGCAGCTTGTGACAGAGCCTACTAGGGAACAGACAATTCTGGATTTGGTGATGTGTAATGAGGCAGACTTGATTAGGGAACTTAAGGTGAAGGAACCCTTAGGGGGCAGTAACCAGAATATGATAGAATTTACCCTGCAGTTTGAGAGGGAGAAGCTGCAATCAGATGTAACGGTATTACAATTAAATAAGGGTAACTACAAAGACATGAGGGAGGAGCTGGCCAGAGTTGATTAAAAGGTGAGCCTATCAAGGAAGACAGTGGAACAGCAATGGCAGAAGTTTTGGGGGGTTATTCGGGAGGCACAACAAAAATTCATCCCAAGGAGGAGGAAACATGCTAAGGGGAGGAAAAGGCATCCATGGCTGACGAGGGAAGTCAAGGACAGCATCAAAGTAAAGGAAAAATCATACAATGTGGCAAGGATTAGTGGGAAGCCAGAGGATTGGAAAGCCTTTAAAAACAAGCAGAGGACAACTAAAAAAGCAATAAGGAGGGAGAAGATGAAATATGAGTGCAAGCTGACTGGTAACATAAAAGAAGATCGCAACAGTGTTATTTTGATATATAAAAGGCAGGAGAGAGGCAAGAATGGACATTGGACCACTGGAAAAATAGGCTGGAGAAATAGTAATAGGGAACCACGAAATGACAGAGGAGCTGAATAGTTACTTTGCATCAGTCTTCACAGTGGAAGACACCAGTGGCACACCAGAACTTCAAGAGAGTCAGGGGTAAGAGGGTAGGGGTCATCACTAAGGAAAAGGTGCAGGGGAAACTGAAAGGCTGAAGCTGGATAGATCACCTGGACAGGGTGGATTGCACCCCAGGATTCTGAATAAGATACCTGAGGAGATTATGGAGGCATTGATGATAATCTTTCAGGAATCATTGGAGGTAGGCAAGGTCCCAGAGGATTGGAAAATGGCTAATGTCACACCACTGTTTAAGAAGGGAGGAAGGCAGAAGAAGGCGGCACAGTGGCTATCACTGCTGCCTCACAGCACCAGGAACCCAGGTTGAATTCCGACCTTGGATGACTATCATTGTGAGGTTTGCACGTTCTCCTCGTGTCTGCATTGGTTTACTCCGGGTGCTCCGGTTTCCTCCTACAGTCCAAAGACATACGGGTTAGGTGGATTGGCGAGGCAAAATTGCCCCTCGGTTCCAAGAGGTTAGGTGGGGTTACTGGGTAATGGGGATAGGATAGGGGCTCTTTTAGAGGGTTAGTGCAGACTCGATGGGTTGAATGGCCTCCTGCATTCTATGAAGACAGGAAATTATAGGCTAATTAGCCTGACTTTGGTTGTTAGTACGATTTTAGAGTTTATTATTAAGGATGGGATTGCACAGTACTTAGAAGTGCATGCTAAATTAGGACTGAGTCAGCATGGATTCATCAAGAGGAGGTTGTACAGGTCAAATCAGTTTGAATTCTTTGAAGGAGTAAGGAAGAAATTAGACAAAGGAGAACCAGTCGACATGATCGATTTGGGTTTGCCAAAAACCTGTGACAAGGTGCCGTACAGGAGGCTGTTAAAAGAGGTAAGAGCCCATGATGTTAAGGGCAAGGTACTGGCATGGATGGAGGATTGGCTGACTGACAGAAGGGCGAGAGTGGGGTAAAAGGGGTCCTTTTCAGGTTGGCAGCCAGTGACTAGTGGTGTTCATCAGAGGACAGTGTTGGGACCACAGCTATTTACGATGTACATTAATGGTCTGGAAGAAGGGACTATAATCGGGCAGCACGGTAGCACAAGTGGATAGCACTGAGGCTTCACAGCGCCAGGGTCCCAGGTTCGATTCCCCACTGGGTCACTGTCTGTACAGAGTCTGCACATCCTCCCCGTGTGTGCGTGGGTTTCCTCCGGGTGCTCCGTTTTCCTCTCACAGTCCAAAGATGTGCAGGTTAGGTGGATTGGCCATGATAATTTGCCCTTAGTGTCCAAAATTGCCCTTAGTGTTGGGTGGGGATAGGGTGGATGTGTTGGCCTTGGGTTGGGTGCTCTTTCCGGGAGCCGGTGCAGACTCGATGGGCCAGGTGGCCTCCTTCGGCACTATAAATTCTATGACATTCTCCACGTGCCTGCGTGGGTTTCCTCCCACAGTCCAAAGACATGCCGGTTAGGTGGATTGGCCATGCTAAATTGCCCTTCGTGTCCAAAAAAGGGCAGGAGGGGTTATTGGGTTACAGGGATAAGGTGGAAATGAGTGCTTAAATGGGTCGGTGCAGAGCCGATGGGCCGAATGGCCTCCTTTTGCACTGTGTTCTATAATATATATAAATGGCTAGGAGAAAATGTAGCGGGTCTGATTAGCACGTTTGCGGATGATATTAAGATTGTAGGAGTTGCGGATAGTGATGAAGATTCTCAGAGTATACAGCAGATATAGATAGGCTGCAAAATTGGGACGAGAAATGGCAGATGGAAGTTAACCTGGCCAAATGCAAGGTGATGCATTCTGGTAGATCCAATTCAGGTGGGAGCTGTAAAATACATGGCAGAACCATCAGGAGTGTAGAGACACAGAGAGAGCTGTGCAGGTCTATAGAACCTTAAAAGTGGCAGCACAGGTGGAAATGGTGATAAAGAAAACATATGACATGCTTACCTTCATAGGATGGGGTAACAGGTATAAAAGCTTGAAAATTATGTTACAGTTATTTAGAACGTTGGTTCGGCCAAATTTCGAATATTGTGTCCAATTCTGGTCACCGCATTACCAGAAAGACTTTGAAGAGAGTACAGAAAAGGTTTACCAGGATGTTGCCTGGTACAGAGGGTATTAGCTAATAATAATAATCTTTATTGTCACAAGTCAGTTTACATTAACACTGCAGTGAAGTTACTGTGAAAAGCCCCTAGTCGCCACTTTCCGGCGCCTGTTTGGGTATACAGAGTGAGAATTCAGAATGTCCAAATGACCTAATAGCAGGCCTTTCTGGACTTGTGTGAGGAAACCGGAGCACCCAGAGGAAACCCACGCAGACATGGGGAGAACGTGCAGACTCCGCACAGACAGTGACCCAAGCCGGGTATCGAACCTGGGATCCTGGCGCTGTGAAGCCATAGTGCTAACCACTGTGCTACCGTGCTGCCCACTATGAGGAAAGATTAAATAAACTGGGATTGTTCTCCCAAGAGAACTGAGACTGAGGGGCGACCTGATAGAAGTTTATAAAATTATTAGGGGTATAGAAAGGGTGAACAGTTGGAGGCTTTTTCCCAGGGCGATATTGAAAATTACAAGGGGGCACAAGTTCAAGGTGAGGGGGCACAGCTTCAGTGGAGATGTGCAGGGAAAGTTTTTTACACAGAGTGTGGTGGTGGCCTGGAATGCACTGCCAAGTGAGGTTGTTGAGGCAAATACGTTAGCTACCTTTAAAACTTATCTGGATAGACACATGAACAGATGGGGTATAGAAGGATACAGGTAGTTAGTCTTGATAGGACATGGGATCGGCGCAGGCTTGGAGGGCTGAAGGGCTTGTTTCTGTGCTGTATTGTTCTTTGTTCTTTGCGGGCATTGTTACTAAGTTTGCAGATGATACAAAGATATGTAGAGGGATAGATTGTGTTGAGGAAGCAGGGAAGCTGCAGAAGGACTTGGACAGGCTAGGAGAGGGCAAAGAAATGGCAGATGGAATACAATGTGGAAAAGTGTGAGGTTATGCATTTTGGTGGGAAGAATGTAGCCACCGAAGTTGGCCATTCCCTAAATACAAAATGGAGGAACGCAAAGCTTACAGGTTAAAATGGACAATGTTTGCAGCACCAGCAGGCTGCACAAAGAAAATGTGGATTCTGTCTGCTAAGAGAGCAGACAGCACCGAAACGAACATTCCGCATACTAATGAGGCAATCTCCGGGATAGTTAACATAGTAATGGAACGATCCCAGGGACAATAGACACAAATGGGGAAGTAACTGCAACAGTGTATGGGAACCCAGACACCCCAGCGGGGTCCAAAAACAAAGCACCTGAAAGGCCCGCCCAGTAGCCAAGGAACAGCCTCAGTATTGGGGGGATTCAAACATATCGATTGGGAAGAGACCAAATCGATTCCGAGCAGGTAAAGGGGTCCGCCCAAAGGGGCGCAGATCCCTGGGACCTATAAAAGACAGGTCCCACACATAGTTCGTTCTTCTGAACCAGCCCTCCTCTCTGGACCAGCCCCTCGACCAGCTTTTGCCAAGAAGACCTTGAACGAGAGAGAGAGGAGAGGTTTGGGACAGCAGCCACCAGTAAGTAAGTCTCACAATGATCGCTACCAGAGATAGACACTCCTGACCCCTTTTTAACCCGTACCACCCTGAAGTCTGCAGACCAGAGCAGAGCAAGAGGCCTTGTCCCCTGATCCGGTAGTTCCTTCGAGATAAGTATGTGTTTATTTAGCGGTAGGAATAGTTTAATCCTCTTAACGTGTGCATGGGTAGGATTATAATTGTATTATAATAAACTCAGTTGTTTGAACTTACTAATTGGTGTATGGTTTTATTGCTTTGAACATAACCTTGAAACTTGTGGCGGTATCTTAACGATACCTGGTGACTCCAGAGCTAAGTAACGAAACAGAGCCAAATTGAGTGTTAAGCACACTCACCCAGAACGAGCAACATTTAGTGGCGACTCCTAGACGGGACTTGATTAGAAGTGGCCTCCCCACTCCGAGAGAACCCAGAAATTTGAATTGGAAATCCAATTGGGAAAAGGAAAAACCACAAGTGTTCAAGGAGTTCAAACCTAAAATGATACTTCGGATGTGTGTTTTTGCACGTGTAACTAACAGGGTTGTAAGGTTAAACCGAGAGATTTTTTTAGCGACAAACTGTCGCGTGTTTTATAATCGGAACATAGCGAAAGCCTTACCCGTATTTTAAGCATTGCCTTATCATCCCTCGTTCCAAATTAAAGAGAGCATAGAGAAAGAGAAAATGGCCATGCAGGCAACGGAACGCCTCATGAACCCAGAGCAGTTCGTGGTCGCAGCGACCAGCAGTAGCAGAGTAGGCCAGTGTCCCGTATGGGAGCTGGAACTTAGGGAGTACCTCAAAGGGAAAGGATGGCCCCTTTGGATTGAGTTTTGTGTGAATGAGGAGACAGGTCCCGGGAGTATAGGACATACTTGGTGGGAGAACCTGTCTCAAATTCATAAAAAGAATTTAAGTAAAGCACGCAAGCCGATGGCAATTGTGTCCTGCTTGGCACAATTGCGAGGCACAGAGGTGGTCGTTCGGACGCTCCACAAAGAATTAGAAGAGAGGAATAGGATGAGCAAAGTGGATGTCAGGGACATCGAACAAGAGAACCTAAGTTTGAGACAACGACTGGCAGATAAGGATAGAGAGGTGGATGATGCCAAGAGGACACATCAGTCTTGTCTAGCCCATCTGAGCAGTTCCCAAACCCAGTATGAGAAAGCCTATCAGGATGTGCAGCGAGCAGTTCTGATCAGGGAAAATTCAGAGAAGCAGGTAGAGGCACTGCAAAGGCAATGCTCTGACCTAAAGGCAGCTTTAAGAGCACTCCATGCTGCCACCACTGAGCAAAGGCAAAGCACAGTGGATCATGCGAAATGTAGGAAGCAGATTGCGCAGCTGCAATCTCTGCTTTCTGTACAGAATGGGTTCCAAGAGACATTTGGAACCCAATTAGATGAGGAAAATGCCCCAGATTGGCAGGAATTAAGCAAAACCGCGCAGCGCTATGTTCAGGGAACATGTGCACCAGCAGCACAACAGAAAAGGCAAGCGCCCCAACCCCCCACAGATCAGATAGCACCCGCACCTATGAACCCAGTCACCACCCAAAGAAAGGCACCACAGAAGGCGCACCTGACGACACCTACACCACCCCCTTAACCGTAACACAACTAAGGGACACATGTGAGAAAATCACCCCATTCCTCCCCACTGCAGACCCCCACCAATTTTTCGCAAGAGTGAAGCAACAGGCTACCATGTACGGCCCGGATGAGCGAGAGCAAATGAAGCTCACAGTTTTGAGTTTAGACTCATCGGTTGTAGCAGCCCTCCCCGACCCACAGAACGTTGGAGGAAGCACCCTCGAAGAGATGCATACAGCTATTTTAGACGCGATAGGGTACAACAGAGGAGACCCCGTCGAAGGCCTAAATAAGTGTAGGCAGAAGAGGACAGAGCATCCCACAGCATTCGCAGGAAGGCTGTGGATTCATTTCACTGCCGTTTTTGGCGATTTAGACCGCGCTCATTTAACCCGCGACAATATGGTTAAATGGACCCGCACTATAATCTCCCACGCCACAGATGCAGGACAGAATGTCTGCAGCAGTTATGACCCCTCAGAAGAGGCCCATAATGAAAAATGGGTATTGAAAATTGGGGCGCTTGGGAACAATCCATCCAAGGCAAGGTTAAAGTAAAGACCCCAGAAGAAGCTCAGGCTGCAGCAGATATACAGGCAGTAAGAGCGCACCACAACCCCGCATGGGTAAATGAAGGAAAGAACAGCCCCCCACAGAAATCGAAGGAATGTTACAACTGTGGACAGTTAGAGCATTTTGCTAGGGAATGCAACGGCCCGCAGAAATCTCAGAGAGGCCAGCAGACAGGCACTCTGACCAGGAACAAGGCAAAGCCAATACACAGTATAGAGACGCAGTCAGGACAGACCAATGTGGACGGAATGGACTGACGGTGTTCGGGCTCCCCCACTTGGTCCGTGACACCCTCTGGGACCGATCCGGAAGACCGGTGGTCACAGCAAAAATTAGAGGGAGCCCATAGAATTACTTTGGGACACAGGAGGATCCCGCACAACCATTAACTCCTCCGCTACACCACAGGCAGACACGCGGCCCACTACAGCTTCGATTACACTCAGCGGACTTACAGGTCACTCACAGCAGGGACACATTACAGCCCCTGTATCAATCCAACTAGGGAACATCTCCACCAAACACTCCGTTGTGTTAGTTAATCTGCCCCGCGCAGCAGAACACATACTGGGCATTGACTTTATGAATGCCCACAGCCTGTCATTCGATCCAGTCAATCAGTGTGTCTGGAGAATGGCAAAATCTGACAGAGCACCCGCAATGCTCACAGTAGGAGAGTACGCAAACAGGATTAGCGCAGTAGGCGACTACTGTTTTGACCCGACCACGCTTAGCACGGACAAACAGGTTAGGGCAGTTTTGAACAGACACAGGACAGCATTTGCCAGTCACCGGCACGACTGCGGCAGAATGACTGGACAAGTTCAAGTTACTGGACCTGACCCAAGACCACAGCGACAGTACCGATTTCCCCTAGAAGCAGAGGGAGAAATTGGAAAAGTTATAGAGAGCTTATTAGAGCAGGGTGTACTTAAGACAGTAGCCTCAACTAATAATGCACCTATTTGGCCAGTGAGGAAGCCCGACGGATCATGGCGTCTGACCATAGATTATCGGGAACTCAACAAAGTAACCCCAGCAAAGTAACCCCACGGTAGCAACAAGTCCCGAGACCATGCTCAAGCAGGGACTCCACTCCAAATATTTCACGGTATTGGACATTAGCAACAGCTTCTGGTCAATCCCATTGGCAAAGGCATGCCAGTACAAATTTGCCTTCACATTTAAAGGACAGCAGTATACGTGGACATGCCTCCCATAAGGATTCCACAATTCCCCCTCCATTTTCCACCGACAGCTGGCAAATGGACTAGCAAAATTTTCCCGACCCGAATGTCTGGTACAGTATGTGGACGACCTATTACTGCAGACAGACACCAAGGCAGAGCACATCACGCTTCTGGCCGAACTCCTGGAACTTTTACAAGAGATTGGATGTAAAGTTAACACCAGAAAGGCCCAAATATTGGAGAATCAAGTGATGTATTTGGGTACAGTCATCACACACGGCAAACGCGAGATCGAGTTCAAAAGAATTGATTCGATCGTCAAATTGCCCCTTCCCCAGAATGTTTCAGCCCTCCGGTCGTTTTTAGGACTGGTTGGGTATTGTCGGAACCATATCGATGTGTCTGCGACCAAGGCAGCCGCACTTTCACACCTCCTTAAGAAAGGAGCCCCTTGGGAATGGTTTCCGCAGCATACAGAGGCTGTGGAAGAGTTAAAGAAAGCCCTTAGCGCAGCACCTGCGCTACAAGTTCCAGACCTGCTCTCCCCCTATGCAATAGAGGTAGCTAGCACCGATCTGACCCTACCCCCCTTCCCAGACAGAAGTCTTACAACACCAGGTTAAATTCCAACAGGTTTGTTTCGAATCACTAGCTTTATGAGCACTGCTCCTTCCTCAGGTGAAATCCACCTGAGGAAGGAGCAGTGCTCCGAAAGCTAGTGATTCGAAACAAACCTGTTGGACTTTAACTTGATATTGTAAGACGTCTTACTGTGCTCACCCCAGTCCAACGCTGGCATCTCCACATTATCCCTTCCCAGAGGAACCCTAACTCTCAGCACCGCCAGGGCAGTTTCCAGCCCCAACAAATCCATTTACTACCAGCCGCCTAGACAGTCAGGATAATGGCAACATGACATAACACCACCGAAGCATAGTAGCACAATTGGCAGAAATATCAGAAATGCCCCTTGATGCACGATCAATGAACACAGAAACAAAGGAGTAGTCCGAATCGAAAGCTTTAATCTACAAGAAGTGTGCCCAGCAGCTTGAGTACAGAAAGAACGATGGCTGATGGGAAATACGGGTTCTTATACTCCGCCTCGTAGGCGGAGCTACCTTCCCCTCGACCAATCAGAAGACAACACTTGGGCCAATGGGCAGCGAGCCTTCTACACCAGTAGCAACTCATACTCCCAGTACCTCTAGTCATACTACCACATCCCTGTATTTGAACTAACTACAGACCCCTATCCTTCTTTGATACTACACATCAGCAGAGAGTTTTACATGGGTTAGATAATGCGGAAGAAATAAAATTAATGTTGATGTGTTTGATCCCAGCAGTCCATTCCACATTGCCCAATCCCCAAAACTGGAGTGGAGGGAACCTAAAAGAGGTGAAAATGGCAATTCTAACCGCAGTTGGTTAGAACAGGTTGAGGGGAGGATCCTTAGATGGATTAAATAAATGCAGACAAAGGGAGAAGAGTGGAAGACCCAGAGGGAACAATCAAAATGGTGCAATAGTCCAGCAAGTATGCGGCAAGGTTCTCGGATGTTGTACTGGAGGCAAGAGGCCTTTTCCCCCAAGAAACAGATTACAAGATGAAGATTTGAGAAGATCCATCAGGTAGGGATGTTATTCTTGATGGTTTCAGTAACTCTGCTGGTTACAACCTCATTGATGGCTGCATCAATTATTCCCAGCCCTCCCTCCTTCATGGGCATTGTGGCCACCTAAAATGGTCGCCCGCGGAGATCGATGGGAAATTTGGCCAAGCCGGAGCACAGACAGACTGCAGCCTGCAAATATACAAAGCTGCAGCTCAGACTTATGCAGAAATTGACACAGGAAAAAGGCCGTTAAAAGGCCATCCCGGGACAATGGGCTCCAGGTAGAAACTGACAATAAGTGGTAGAGTCAGTGGTGCCTGCTTTCCTTATTTGGGAAGGCCGACGTGCTATGGCCAACCCGGATGTGCCCAGCTATCAAAGTGCTCCAATTTCAAGTTGCCTTTCAAGTTCCTTTCCTCCTTCTTGGTACTCATCCCTTTAACCGTCCTTCGATCGCTTCCTTCAACAAGTTCTCATGCCTTAGAATATGGCCAAACCAATGTTGTTGCCTTTCCTTGACGATAATCACAAATGACCTTTCGCCTTCTACCATCCTGGGTACTTTTTCAGTGCTCTCATGATCTCTCCAACCTTCTTCAGACCCAAAATTCACCACTTTCTAAACTTGGATGTCTGCTTCTGCCAAGAACCATGTTCCAGCCACAGTCTTGCTAATTCTTTTACGATTTCTACTCATTCTGATGCTGCACAACTCTTTATGTTTGGAGAATGCATTCCTTTCATTGCTAATGTTTTGATTACTTTATGGCATTAACCATCTTCTGATAGGGTGTTTCCCAGATACTTCAATTACGATGCAATATAGTACCGAATTTAAACATGAAATAATATTTAAACTGATTCCAGGAGAGAATTGCTCCATACTCCCAACTAAATGTGAGAAAGTTAAAATGTAGAGGGCAGAAACTTTAATTATGCTTGTACGTTATTGCCATGTATGCGGTTGAACTGTCCCTTCCATAATACTGCTTTGCTGAGTGATGTCCTCGGTGCATCAGTATCACAATGACTGCAGTGACTCAAGGTGATGGCCCACCACCACGTTCTCAGATCCACCAAAAGTAGACAATAAATGTGGCCTTGCCAGTCTTACTCTGCATCCCACAAACAGACCTTTAAGATGTACGGTGTTACTGTGGCAACTGAATTAAAAAGAATGGCAATAAACAGGTTTACACATTAAAAAAAGACAAAATGCTCAATTTTTATTCTTATTTATTTCAAGTATGATGTATACACTGGAGAGGCACAACTGTAACAGATGAATAATTAACAGATTCATATTTACAACAATAACAGTGTGTGGATTTAAAAACTTGCCCTAATGTTTTAATGCATTGTTCAGGTCTCAGCACAACTTTAATCACGTAAACACATTTAATACAGGAGCTCAACAGAAATAAGTAGTTGAAAATTCATTTGAAAAAGTTTACTTAAGTAATGAACTATGTGAAGAATATGTGACCCCCTCTCAAGTTGTAAGAAGTGCAACAAAAAAGTGCAGTGCAGTCATATGTAAACCACACAAACACAGAGTGTAGACTATAAAACATTTTAGATTACATTTAAATGGGCTATTTATTCAAATATTTTGTGCATTATTGTTCTTCATATATTTTCTGGGAAATGAATTTTTAACCTTTCACCAATACCTTGCTGAATTATTTTTCAGGTCAGAGATCTGAGAGACCTGCCAATACTTCCTTCTCACAATTTGCTTGTAGGCATTTATCATTGGCCTGCAATAACTTACCATCAGATCATTTTCTTCTCTGCAGGAAAGCACAGAGGGCGAAATTCTCCCCCCCCCACGACGGGTGGGAGAATAGCGGGAGGGCCTTCCCGACTTTTTTGACGCCCTCCCGCTATTCTCCCCCCCCCCCCGCCGAAATCCCGACACGAATCGCTGCCGCCGTTTTTTTACGGCCGGCAGCGATTCACAGCTGTTAGAAGGGCCGAAGTCCCAGCCCTTTACGACCTTTTTACGAACGGCAAACACACCTGGTCCTGCCATTCGTAAAAACGTCGTGACCACCTGGAAAAAAATAACCATGGCACCGATTGGCACGGCAGTACCACGGCCGTGCCAAGGGTGCCATGGGCCCGCGCACTATTTGTCCTTCCGCCGCCCCGCAGTATCAATACGCGGGGCGGCTGAGGGGCAACCCGGACCGCGCATGCGCGGGTTTCGCGCAAAAACGCGATGACGTCACCCGCGCATGCGCGGGTGGAGTCTTCCCACCTGCGCATGCGCGGCTGACGTCATATGACGCGTCAGCCGGCGCTAAGTCCGACAAGCGGGCTTAACGATTTTCGTTAAGCCCGACTTGTCGGGGCCTCCGACGTCGGGCTGCTAGCCCCGACGGGGGACCAGAATCGGTCCCCCGTCGGGAAGGGGCGCGATGCCGTAAAACCCGCCCGGGTTTTACGGCAGTTTGACGATTTCTCCCGTTTTGGGAGAATTTCGCCCAGAGTTTGGGAATTAAGTCTGAACCTACGACCTAATGGAATGACACAATATTGAGCCATATCATTATGTTTCTAGACACGGGACATTCATTTTTAAATGCAAAATATAATTGGGTCTTTTCAATGACCAGAAAGCTTTACAATAATAATATATGCTTATGCACAGCATATATATTAACATTTGCTACTAAAACTCATTACTATTGTTTAAACAAAGCATTCTATGGTAATACACCTCACAGATATTGGGCGGGATTCTCCCCTACTCGGCGTGACAGAGGGTCCCGGCGTAAGGGAGTGGCGCCAACCACTCAGGGGTCGGGCCTCCCCAAAGGTGGGGAATTCTCCACGCCGGAGCGGTTGGCACCAGAAGACTGGCGCAAAAAACCGGCGCCCCCAGCAGCGGGGCTGGCTGAAAGGCAGACGTCACCGCCGGCGCATGCGCGATGTGGGGTTCTCTTCCGCTTCCGCCATGGCGGAGGCTGTGGCGGCCGCGGAGGAAAAATAGTGCACCCAGGGCACTGGCCCGGAGTCTGAGCAGGGGGCCCCGATTGCGGGCCAGGCCACCGTGGGGGCACCCCCCGGGGTTCAATCGCCCCCCCCCCAGGACCCTGGGGCCCGCTCACGCCGCTGATCCCGCCGTCCCAGAGGTGGTTCAAACTTCGGCAGCGGGAGAGGCCTCCCAGCGGCGGGACTTCGGCCCATCCGGGCCGGAGAATCGCCGCAGGGGCCTCTCCGATCGGAGTGGCGAGATTCCCGCCACCGCCACTTTCCGGGTGGTGGAGAATCTCTGCCACGGCGGGGGCGGGATTTTCGGCGGCCCCAGGCGATTCTCCGACCCTGCTGGGGGTCGGAGAATTTCGCCCATTGTTTGCCACAGATTTCTCAACTCTCTGTTGGAAACCAAAGTCATTCAGCACCAACTAATTTACTTGGTGGCTTTAATGTATAAAATATACCTCAAGGCACTTCACAAAAGCATATGGAAAATGGATGTGCTGCAGACAAATAGGGAGTGATTTGGAAGTGTGATTTAAAGTCCACTTAAAGAGATAGATTCTGTGGTGAAAAAGAAATGTGTATAGGTTAGACAGGGGATTCCAGGTAAAGAGATAATAATAATAATCACCATCTTTATTTGTGTCTCAAGTGGGCTTACATCAACACTGCATATTATTATGAAATCCCCTGGTCACCATACTCCGTCGTCTGTTCAGGTACACTGAGGGAGAATTCAGAATGTCCAAATCACCGAACGCACACGTCTTTCGGGACTTGTGGGAGGAAACCGGAGTGCCCGGAGGAAATGCACGCAGACACAGGGAGAACGTGCAGACTCCACACAGACAGTGACCCAAGCTGGGAATCAATCCCGGGTCCCTGGCGTTGTGAGGCAACAGTGCTAACCACTATGCTACTGTGCCGCTGGAGGCAGCTGAATCAGTGAAAAGGGGAAGAAATAAAGACTTGCATTTATATAACAACTTTTCAGGACTTTGCAAAGCACTTTACAGATATTTATTCCCTTTTGAAGTGCAAGTCATGGCTGCAATGCAAAAAATGTGGCAGCCAATGGTGCACAGCAAGCAGCAAAAATTACAGTGATAATAAAAAAATATTTTTTTCTGACTGTTGGATAAACATTTGCCAGGATACTGGTCTTCTTTGAAATCATGCCATTGAGAAGGTAGATGGGGCTTGGTTTAACTCCCTCTGTATTCTATCAACTTAGATTTTGCACTCAAATCTCTGGAGTGGGACTTGACCCAACAAGTTCCTAGCTTAAAGGAGAGAGTACTATCCACTGGGATAAGATTCGAGTTGTGATCAGGCTGTAGGGCTGGACATGGGTACAGAAATACTGAGAGATGAGCTAAACGATGTTGTTACACACAAGTTTTATGCATTACAAGCCTTTGACTTTTGTTCTTCAGTAGAGTATATTGTACCTAATGAAGGCCGCAGTTCAATTTTAGACCTTCAGACTTAAGCCAATGAAGCAGAATCTTTGAGTCAGCAATGTTAAGTAGCTCATTAAAATGTTAAGTCTCTTATTTGAAATTAAAAATGAGGTACATATTACTGAAGTAAAATAATCAGAACAAAATGCTTCCAGAGCTTTCAACAATTTCCTTTCATTGTTCCTCAAGCTTAGCAGCTGTTTATTGTGATAGCAATAAGTAGTAGGAGATTAATGTTGTTCTTGTTTCACTTCAATTGGCTCCTCATGCTGGTATCCGAAACCTCCAGCATCCCAGGAGATGTATGGCAAACTATGTTATAGCTGTGAGATGTTAAGATTAAAATATACATATTAATTGGTTACCTTTTTGTTTGGTGGGGAAGGACAGAGATAGGGATTATGTGAACCTCATCACCACCACCTGCCCCCCCGCCTCCCCAGCCCCCCCAGCCCCCCATCCCCCCCCAGCCCCCCCCCCCGAAGCCCCCCCAGCCCTCCCCATCGCCCCCCAGCCCCCCCCAGCCCCCCCATCGCCCCCCCATTGCCCCCCAGCCCCCCATCCCCCCCCCATTCCCCCCCAGCCCCCCCCAGCCCCCCCCCCATCCCCCCCCCATCCCCCCCATGCCCCCCCAGCCCCCCCATCCCAATGCTGGGAACCATGGATCAGCCGGACACAAGTATCCTGTGATACCCTGGCTGTTTTGATTAAGAAGTCATCAATCAACATATCAATGAAGCCTACTTATTAAATTTTCAATTTAAAAAAGTCAACCTAGTTGGGTGAACCTATCAGTTTGCTTAATTGCTTTGTTGACACCCTGGCTGATCGTTCAGGCACTGACACTTTCCTGCATATTTTATTCATCTGTAACCAACCTGGATAAGTAATTTTTCCCCGGCACATAGCAATTTGGCATTTTGCACCTTCAGAGGTGAGAAGGAAAATTGCATTCACTTAACCAATTTAGTGCTGTAGGATTTTGGATACCATTCTGCATGTCCTACTGAAGTCTTTTTGCCGGTCCCACCGGCGTAAATTAGAGTAGGTCCTTACCAGCGGAACCTGACGGCGCGATCAGCCTCCGGGGTTCTCAGGGGAGCACGGGGGGATCTGGTCCCGGGAGGCGATCGGGGCCCACCGATCCGCAGGCGGGCCTGTGTCGTGGGAGCACTCTATTCTTCTGCACCAGCGGCTGTGGCAGTCTGCCATCGCCTGTGTGGAGACGGAGCCCTCTGCGTATATGCTGGGATGATGCCAGCACATGCTGGCGCTCACACGCATGCGCCAACTCACACTGGCCGGCGGAGGCCCTTCGGCGCTGTTTGGCGTGGCGCCAAGCCCCTTCCCCGCCAGTCGACACGGCGCAAACCACTCCGGGGCCGGCCTTGCCCTTGAAGGTGCAGAGGATTCCACACCTTTGGGGCGGCCCGATGCCGGAGTGGTTCACACCACTCCTTCCCGCCGGAGTTGCCCACCCCACCGATTACGGCAGAATCCCGGTCCAGGAGTCTACCTAGAGGAAACTAACACATCCGCCACACAGTTAAGCCCTGCAACAAACAGCAAGAGGTGACAGGCAAAGGGCCATGAGATCTGGAGGTCCCCAGCTTCAGACCGACAGGTAGGTTGTGGAGTTTGATTCAGTTCATCTCGCTCTTGGAAGAGGACAAGAGAGAATTTCAGTAGCTTTCTTCACGACTGAGCAGCCCTCTTCAAGATACAGTGTGCTCGTCCCATATGGGGAAGGGGCTAGAAAAGGTGTTGTAAAAATAGTCTGTTCCATCCCCAACTTGGCTGGAAAACCGCATCCAGGAGGTTCATCTACCTGCAGTCAGAAAATCAAAGTTGAACTCAATTTCAGAACCTGGAATGTACAAACTCTCATGGATAATGAGCAAAAAAATCGACTGGAATGGAGAACTGCCCTTGTTGCCCCTGAACTCAGGCACTTCAGTATTGATGGTGCTGCCCTGCAAGAGGTCCGAAGGGCAGGCGAAGGGCAGTTGAGGGAAGATGGCGGCAGTTACACCTTCTTCTGGAAAGAAAACATGATTTGCGGTGGGTTTGGGGGGTGCATCACGGCCAACTAATGGTACGTGGAGGGTGGGCTGCTGTGGGACCTCACTATCTCTCCGCCTGCTCATGATGGGGGCCCAATAGTGGGATTCCCTGGGAATCCTTCGTATTCCATTCCATGCATAAATTTGTACAGCGTGGAACACTGAATTGCATCCCGTTTATGATGCCGATAAAACTGGTGAGGTGTGTGTGGGCAAGATTTCTTTCTTAATCTGTTGTAAAACCTGACATTAGGACACCAGCATCATTAGATTCTTGTTCTGCGTGTGAATCACCTATCAGGACAACCAGAAAGAAGAGGAAAATTACCAATGTAGATGATTTAACTGGAGAGTGGAAGTACGCAAGCGCAATTTTAAATCGAGCGGAGGGATACAGCCAAGTAACAAGCCCACCGGGGAATGGTAACAGGACTGTTTGATTCAATTTAATAACTGGATCTCATCAATATGTAGATTGATAACTTCCTTATTAAAACAGCCAGGAAATCAGAGGGAAGCAGATGTCAAGCTGATGTCATCGTTTCAGGAAAATGGTTCAGAGCAGAAGGAAGGACATCCTGCTCGGGGGGGGGGGGGGGGGAGAACTGATTAATCCATCCAGAATAAATCTGCGTCCTCAGGGCCGAAAGGAGAACAAACTGTTTCAGTTCCAAAGAAGAGTCATATGGGACTCGAAGAATGATCTCACACCACAGCATGCTGTCAGATCTGCTGAGTTTATCCAGCATTTTCTGTTTTTGATTCAGATTTCCAGCGTCCTCAGTATTTTGTTTTTAAGTTCTGTTTAACCTGACCCCGGTGAGTCTCTTCGAGCTCTAAACAGGTTTGGGACAACCAGCACTGTTTCCCCCATTCTGGTCTCAGATTCAAATGACAGAGCCGGCCATGATGATATCAGCACATGACCTGCGTATATAAAGAGAACCCTGCCAGTTTGGGATGGGTACCATTTCCACCTGCAATTTAAAAGTGTTGGTGACCAGATTAAGGCAAGAAAAGAATGGGTAAGACCTCCTTCTCCATTTTAACTGCCTCTTTCACCTCTTTAAAAAAAAAATCAATTTAATTTATCAGCAATAGGCTGCGGAGTTGATTTTAACATCTACAAGGTGGAAGAAATCAGATGGAATATTAAAAACAAGTCTACTCTAAATTAATTTCATTTTTGAATTTAATAATTCGATAATCTAAAATAAGCAACTTTGGTGAATTGAAGACGACATTTAAAAGCAAAAAATTACTTCATATTTCATTTTTGGCCATCACCTCAAATTGAAGTTCTCATTCAGTCCACAGAGGCTGATCGAGCTGGGAGTCTAATTATGTTTCTTTCTCCCTCTCCACAGAAAGAATTTTAATGAATACATGACTAATCAAGGGTGACACCAACATCTTCAATGTACCTGTACTTTTCCACAGTGACAATAGGAAAATGGTCCGCCCAAACCAATCAGTGAAAACAGAATCATGAAATGTGAGCTGAGGGAACATAAGGAAGTGAATACAGGATAAGTAAAATTGGTAGAAATATTTATTAAGGGATTTGCTTCAGTATTGACAAAACAGATTGATATCAGGTAGAGATAAATATTGAATTAGTTCAATGTGAGATAAGAGATATTATAGTAAAGAAAGGAAAACATTAGTGAAGCTAGTTAAACTCAAACAGGACAAAAGTGATGGGAACATCCAAGGATCCTGAGGGAAATTAGGGTAGAAATAGCTCAGATATTAGAAATTACATTTCAAAGTTCTATTGAGCGCTGATGTGTTCTGCAGAACTGGAAAGTTGCCAAAAAAATGCCTATTTGTAAAAAGCCGACAATGCTATCTGGGTGAATTACAAGCACATTAGATTAACATCAATGGTAAAGGAAATCTTGAAATTTCATTAAAGATGAAATTACAAAAAATCTGGATGAAAAGAAAATGATTAGAAACAGCCAATTTTGATTCCAGCAGGGAAGGTTGTGGTTGACATACCTGATAGAGTTCTTTGAGGAGATGACAGAGACGGTAGATGGGGAAAAATGCAATTGATATGGTGCGTATGGTCTTTCAGAAAGCCTTTGAAAACGTTCCGCACTGAGGACCATTGGAGAAGATTAATGCATATGAAAATAGAAAATTGTACTCAGATCCAATTGCAAGAGAGGAAACAAAAGGTAAGAGGAGTGTTTGTAAGTGACTGTAAGTAATTAGTGGTGCCCCATAAGGATGTGCTCGCTTCGTGGTCACTGTGCAGATCAATGATTTATATATAGGGCTAAAGACAGTAGTGTCAACAGAAAAGAAGCCAACATTTAAAAACATGGAAATATAGAAAATAGAAGCAGGAGGCCATGCAGCCCTTCGTGCCGGCTCCAACACCATTCATCATGATCATGGCTGATCAAATTCCAATACCTTGATCCCACCTTCCCCGCTTATACCTTGATCCCTTTAGCCCCAAGAGCTATATCTAATTCCTTCTTGAAATTACATGGATTCACCATGGTGAAGAGATTTCTCCTCACCTCAGTCCTAAAATAAACTATGACCTCCCCTAGTTTTGGAGTCCCCCACCATCGAGAAAATTCTTTCTGAATCTACCCTATTTACTCTTGTCAGAGTTTTGTAAGTTTCTATGAGAATCCCTCTTACTCTTCTCATCTCCAATTAATATAATCCTAACCATTTTAGGCTCTCTTTAGATTACAGTCCTGCCATCCCAGGAATCAGCCTGGCAAACCTTTGCTGCACTTCCTCCATAGCAAGAACATCCTGCTGTGGTGATATCATGGTTGTGTTGTAATTCACCAACTGACCACTAGGATTTTCATTAATATATAAGTGAACGTTAGAATCAGATGATCTCTCAGACTGGCTGGTAGGAGCTGGAGAGAGAGGGTGCTTGTGCGTATTAATACTGTTATTCATCTGTTGTTTTGTACATAGTTTACTCACAGTTGATGTTAATAAATTGTTTATAGCATTAGCTACAGGTATTCTTGTAATATAAATCAGGCCGTCTGACAGGAACTTACATGGTACCAGGTCTGGATGGTATTAAACACTGAAAAAAAAACTATCAGCCTGCCATGAGGTCCACAGAGATTTGAAGAATTTGCAGACTGCCAGAAATAACAGCATGGAGTAATTGAAGCCGCCAAAGAGTCTCAGATTTCATGGTAATGTGGACAGCAACAATTTAATCTGCTTCTTATTGCAGTAAATTTAGGAGATCAATCAGATTTGCATAACGTAGTGATGCTTCTAAAAACGGCAGTGTCCGAAGCAGTTGTTGTGGTTATTACGTTTACATTTACAACCAATGAAGATAGTAAAAATTTTCATGAAGTAATTTGAATATTTGATGCACATTGCACCCCCAGAAAGAACAACATTTATGAATGCTATGTGTTTAGATCACGTTTACAGAAGACAGAAGAGTTCACAGGTCATTTCATTACTGATTTAAAATTAAAAGCTAAAACCTGTAATTTTTCGACAGTGGAATCTTCCATGATCCAGGATCAGATTGTTTGTGGTGAGAATGATAATATGCTGAGGAAACGGTTACTGAGGGAATCAGAGCTGTCTTTGGAACAAATAGTTAAGATTTGTCAGGCTCGCGAGCTAACTACACAGCATTCAAAAATGTTTCTCAGTAATCGCGGTATCTTCTTGGAGGAAGGCACTCCAGTTGCCGCCCTTTTTCCAAAAAGGCAAGAAAGTTAAAAAAAAAGGCAGTTCCTGCAGCTCCTCACATACCAACAAACAGGTTAAAGATCAGGATGAAGAATTTTGTGTA
Source organism: Scyliorhinus canicula (assembly GCF_902713615.1). NCBI lineage: Eukaryota > Metazoa > Chordata > Chondrichthyes > Carcharhiniformes > Scyliorhinidae > Scyliorhinus > Scyliorhinus canicula. The sequence goes on from NC_052147.1 coordinate 186,059,683, forward strand.
AAAGATGTGGTCAAAGGCACAAATTAAGGCAGTGCCCAGTGTTAGGCATGTTTTGTTCCAGATGCAAAGGAAAAAAATCACTTTGCTCAGAATTGTAACTCTAAGCTCAACCTCAGATCAGCCAGCACAGGGGAAGACACAGTTTCCAGTGACAAAACCTCATTGTTTGTTGGAGTAAAAACAGAGAAGGAGAATTAGGGGCTGGTTTAGCACAGGGCTAAATAGCTGGCTTTTAAAGCAGACCGAGGCCGGCCAGCAGCATGGTTCAATCCCCGTACCAGCCTCCCCGAACAGGCGGCGGAATGTGGTGACTAGGGGCTTTTCACAGTAACTTCATTTGAAGACTTGTGACAATAAGCGATCTTCATTTCATTTCATTTTCATTTCATTTTGTGGAGACATCAAAAAATTCTCCAGCAGGGCAGCACAGTGGCACAGTGGTTAGCATTGCTGCCTACGGCACTGAGGACCCAGGTTCGAATCCTGGCTCTGGGTCACTGTCCGTGTGGAGTTTGCACATTCTCCCCGTGCCTGCGTGGGTTTCACCCTCACAACCCAAAGATGTGCAGGATAGATGGATTGGCCACGCTAAATTGCCCCTTAATTGGAAAAAATAATTGGGTACTCTAAATTTATTTTTTAAAAATTAAAAAAAATAAAAAATAAAAAAAATTCTCCAGCGCCTAAAAAAATTTAAACTGATACTCCATTTAAAATAAATGTGGTTGATGAGGACAAATGGCTGCTACCACTTGAAGTTAATGGCACAGTGGTTCAATTGAAGTTAGACACTGGTGCCAAAGCCAATTTGATCAGCATGACTGATTTTTTAAAAATCTAAAAATTCAGCCGATAGGAAGGAATCACAAAATATCTCTGAGAGATTATAATGGTTCAAGCGTTAAATGTTATGGTGCTTGTGACCCAAGTGTGGTGAAGAACACAGTTTACTCTGTCCCATTCTGTATTGTATCCAAGGGCTTGGATTCATTATTAGGTGATCAGTCCTGTGAAGAATTAGGTCTAGTGCAGTTGGTATATAGCATCCACAATGGATTGGATCAACACTCTGACGATTTGGAGATCATTATCAGTAAATTCAGCGATGTGTTCACAGGTGTTGGTACGCTACCATTCACCTACAAGATACAACTCAAAGAGGATGCAAAACCTGTGATACAGGCACCAAGAAGAGTACATGCACCTCTTTGGGATCGCCTTAAAAAGGAGCTGGACAGAATGACAAAATTAGAAGTAATCAGAAAGATAGAAGGACTTACCAATTGGGTAAACTCCATGGTTTGTGTTAAGATAAAGAATGGTGATATTCGCATATGCATGGATCCTAAAGATCTTAACGCGAACATCAAAAGAGAACATTACCAAGTACCAAAGTGTGAGGAAATCACATCTGAGATGGCTGGTGCACAATTCTTTATGAAACTTGATGCATGTCAGGGTTTCTGTCAACTAAAGGTAGAGGAACAAAGTACAAAATACTGCACTTTTAATACACCATTTGCACAGTACTGTTTTCTGAGAATGTCGTTAGGTGTAATTTCGGCATCAGAAATTTTTCACCGTGCCATGGAGCACATAATCAAAGGCATCAAAGCTGTGCATGTGTACATGGATGATATCATTGTTTGGGGCTCAACCATAGAAGAACAGAATACGAGGTTGCTTAAAGTTCTAACGAGTATCAGGAGAAATGGGCTGAAGCTCAACAGGCAAAAGTGCCACTTTGGAGTAACTGAGGTCACATTCCTAGGTGAACAGCTCTCATTGCATGGCGTTGAACCTGACAAGAACAAAATCCAAACAATTCTCAAAATGCCAAAACCACACAACAACAAAGCCACCTTAAGAGTGATGGGTATGATCAATTTTACAGGGAAATTCATTCCAAACATGTCAGCAAAAACACATACACATGATCTCCTGCACAAGGCAATGGATTTCACTTGGACTGAGCAACAGGAGCAAGAATGAAAGAAGCTCAAGGCTTCACTAACCACCTTCTCACATTTTTTGATCTATCTAAGCAGATTAAAGTGTCAACAGGCACATTCAAAAATGGTCTAGGAGCAGTTTTTCTGCAACTGCAACTTTTCTGCAGTGTTCAGGTAGATGGTTTGAAGTGTGTCTACTTCAATGCCAGGAGTATACGAAATAAGGTAGGGGAACTGGCAGCATGGGTTGGTACCTGGGACTTCGATGTTGTGGCCATTTCAGAGACATGGATAGAGCTGGGACAGGAATGGTTGTTGCAGGTTCCGGGGTTTAGGTGTTTTAGTAAGCTCAGAGAAGGGGGCAAAAGAGGGGGAGGTGTGGCGCTGCTAGTCAAGGACAGTATTACGGTGGCGGAAAGGATGCTAGATGGGGACTCTTCTTCCGAGGTAGTATGGGCTGAGGTTAGAAACAGGAAAGGAGAGGTCACCCTGTTGGGAGTTTTCTATAGGCCACCTAATAGTTCTAGGGATGTAGAGGAAAGGATGGCGAAGATGATTCTGGAAAAGAGCGAAAGTAACAGGGTAGTTGTTATGGGAGACTTTAACTTTCCAAATATTGACTGGAAAAGATATAGTTTGAGTACATTAGATGGGTTGTTCTTTGTACAATGTGTGCAGGAGGGTTTCCTGACACAATATGTTGACAAGCCAACAAGAGGCAAGGCCACATTGGATTTGGTTTTGGGTAATGAACCAGGCCAGGTGTTAGATCTGGAGGTAGGTGAGCACTTTGGAAACAATGACCACAATTCGGTGACCTTTACGTTAGTGATGGAAAGGGATAAGTATACCCCGCAGGGCAAGAGTTATAGCTGGGGGAAGGGCAATTATGATGCCATTAGACATGACTTAGGATGTGTAGGTTGGAGAAGTAGGCTGCAAGGGTTGGGCACACTGGATATGTGGAGCTTGTTCAAGGAACAGCTATTGCATGTTCTTGATAAGTACGTACCAGTCAGGCAGGGAGGAAGGGGTCGAGCGAGGGAACCGTGGTTTACCAAAGAAGTGGAATCTCTTGTTAAGAGGAAGAAGGAGGCCTATGTGAAGATGAGGCGTGAAGTTTCAGCTGGGGCGCTTGATAGTTACAAGGAAGCGAGGAAGGATCGAAAGAGAGAGCTGAGACGAGCAAGGAGGGGACATGAGAAGTCTTTGGCAGGTAGGATCAAGGAAAACCCAAAAGCTTTCTATAGGTATGTCAGGAATAAAAGAATGACTAGGGTAAGAGTAGGGCCAGTCAAGGACAGTGGTGGGAAGTTGTGTGTGGAGGCTGAGGAGATAAGCGAGATACTAAATGAATACTTTTCGTCAGTATTCACTCAAGAAAAAGATAATATTGTGGAGGAGAATGCTGAGACCCAGGCTATTAGAATAGATGGCATTGAGGTGCGTAGGGAAGAAGTGTTGGCAATTCTGAACAAGGTGAAAATAGATAAGTCCCCGGGGCCTGATGGGATTTATCCTAGGATTCTCTGGGAAGCCAGGGAAGAGATTGCTGAGCCTTTGGCTTTGATTTTTAGGTCATCATTGGCTACAGGAATAGTGCCAGAGGACTGGAGGATAGCAAATGTGGTCCCTTTGTTCAAGAAGGGGAGTAGAGATAACCCCGGTAACTATAGGCCGGTGAGCCTAACGTCTGTGGTGGATAAAGTCTTGGAGAGGATTATAAAATATACGATTTATAATCATCTAGATAGGAATAATATGATTAGGGATAGTCAGCATGGTTTTGTGAAGGGTAGGTCATGCCTCACAAACCTTATTGAGTTCTTTGAGAAGGTGACTGAACAGGTAGACGAGGGTAGAGCAGTTGATGTGGTGTATATGGATTTCAGTAAAGCGTTTGATAAGGTTCCCCACGGTCGGCTATTGCAGAAAATACGGAGGCTGGGGATTGAGGGTGATTTAGAGATGTGGATCAGAAATTGGCTAGTAATAGATATAAGACAGAGGTCAGAGGTGGGTTTTTTACGCAAAGAGTGGTGAGGCCGTGGAATACCCTACCTGCAACAGTAGTGAACTCGCCAACATTGAGGGCATTAAAAAATTTATTGGATAAGCATATGGATGATAAGGGCATAGTGTAGGTTAGATGGCCTTTAGATTTTTTCCATGTCGGTGCAACATCGAGGGCCGAAGGGCCTGTACTGCGCTGTATCGTTCTATGTTCTATGAAAGAAGACAGAGAGTGGTAGTTGATGGGAAATGTTCAGAATGGAGTTCAGTTACGAGTGGCGTACCACAAGGATCTGTTCTGGGGCCGTTGCTGTTTGTCATTTTTATAAATGACCTAGAGGAGGGCGTAGAAGGATGGGTGAGTAAATTTGCAGACGACACTAAAGTCGGTGGCGTTGTAGACAGTGCGGAAGGATGTTGCAGGTTACAGAGGGACATAGATAAGCTGCAGAGTTGGGCTGAGAGGTGGCAAATGGAGTTTAATGTGGAGAAGTGTGAGGTGATTCACTTTGGAAAGAATAACAGGAATGAGAAATATTTGGCTAATGGTAAAATTCTTGGTAGTGTGGATGAGCAGAGGGATCTCGGTGTCCATGTGAAATGAAAATGAAAATCGCTTATTGTCACGAGTAGGCTTCAATTAAGTTACTGTGAAAAGCCCCTAGTCGCCACATTCCGGCGCCTGTTCGGGGAGGCTGGTACGGGAATCGAACCGTGCTGCTGGCCTGCTTTAAAAGCCAGCGATTTAGCCGAGTGAGCTAAACCAGCCCCTGTACATTGATCCCTGAAAGTTGCCACCCAGGTTGATAGGGTTGTGAAGAAGGCCTATGGTGTGTTGGCCTTTATTGGTAGAGGGATTGAGTTCCGGAGCCATGAGGTCATGTTGCCGTTGTACAAAACTCTAATACGGCCGCATTTGGAGTATTGCGTACAGTTCTGGTCGCCTCATTATAGGAAGGACGTGGAAGCTTTGGAACGGGTGCAGAGGAGATTTACCAGGATGTTGCCTGGTATGGAGGGAAAATCTTATGAGGAAAGGCTGATGGACTTGAGGTTGTTTTCGTTAGAGAGAAGAAGGTTAAGAGGTGACTTAATAGAGGCAAACAAAATGATCAGAGGGTTAGTTAGGGTGGACAGCGAGAGCCTTCTCCCGCGGATGGAGGTGGCTAGCACGAGGGGACATAGCCTTAAATTGAGGGGTAATAGATATAGGACAGAGGTCAGAGATGGGTTTTTTACGCAAAGAGTGGTGAGGCCGTGGAATGCCCTACCTGCAACAGTAGTGAACTCGCCAACATTGAGGGCATTTAAAAGTTTATTGGATAAGCATATGGATGATAAGGGCATAGTGTAGGTTAGATGGCCTTTAGTTTTTTTTCCATGTCGGTGCAACATCGAGGGCCGAAGGGCCTGTACTGTGCTGTATCGTTCTATGTTCTATGTAACTCCAGCAGGGCAATTGGAAACCAGTTGCGTATGCATCCCGATCTATGATGACAACAGAGCAGAGGTACGCTCAAATTGACAAAGAATGCCTGGGTTTAATTGTAGGCTTGGAGAAATTCCATGACTACATCTATGGGTTTCCAACTTTCACAGTTGAGACAGATCATTGTCCTTTGCTTAACATCATCAAAACAATTCTCAACCAGATGTCTCCGCACATTCAGAGGTTGATGATGAAGTTACAATGCTATGACTTCAATCTCATTTTTTCTTAGCAGATGCATTATCGAGAGCGCAGATACAAAATATTCGTAGTGAAATTGCTGAAGATGTAGATCTGCATGTCAATCTTATTTACACACAACTACAAGCATCAGATACAAAATTATGTGAGATCCAAAAACAAACCAGGAAGGGGAAAACTCTTCAAGAGGTGATGAGGAACATCAACTCACACTGGTCCAGAGGTCAATGTATGGAGTTCTACAATATAAGATCTGAACTCAGCATCATTAATGGAGTGGTACTTCGTTTGAGCACTATAGTTACACCTTAATCTCTTCGCAAGGATGTACTAAAGAAAGACATCTAAGGATTGAAAAATGTAAATGGAGAGCTCATGACTCTGTTTACTGGCCAGGTATAAAGAAGGATATTGACAGGATAGACAGTCATTGTGTCACATGCCAGATGCACCGTTGCAAGCAAACAAGAGAACCTATGCAAATATCTGATTTACCAACGGCACCATGGCAGAAAGTAGCTATTGGTCTCTTTCACCTATGAGGAAAAGATTATTTGATGATCATAAACTATTTTTCAAACTATCCCGAAATGGTTCTCCTATCAAGCATAACGGCAAGCAGTGCAAAAGTGCATAGCAAGACAATTTTTGCTAGATATGGAATTCCTCAAGTCATCGTGAGTGACAACGGTCCTTGTTTTTGTTGTAAAGATTGGCAACACTTCGCAGTCATGAATGATTTCAATCACGTCACGTCGAGTCTGTTGTACCCTCAGGCCAATGGAAAAGCTAAAAAAGGTGTACATACTGTTAAGCAATTGTTGAAGAAAGCAATGGATAGCCAATCTGATCCATATCTCGCACTATTGAGTTACAGAGCATCACCATTGTCACATGGTAGATCGCCAGCAGAGTTACTCATGAATAGGAAGTTGAACACCACACTTCTATACTTGGAATAGAAGGAGGAGAATGCAGTGGTACTACAGGAAATGCAAAACATTAAAGCAAAACAAAAGCAGTTCTATGATAGAGTGTCTAGAACTTTACCACCTCTGAGTAGTGATGACATTGTGAGAGTAGAAGATTCAAGCAATTGGTCGAGGAAAGCCATTGTACTTGAAGAAGTAGCACCCCGTTCTTACAATGTACAGACAGCGAGATCAGTTCAGGGGCCTTTGTTCTTCGTGGTATATATAATTGATTTGGAAGAAAATGTAGCTGGTATGATTAGTAAGTTCACAGATGACACAAAAATTGGTGGAGTTGCGGATAGTGAAGAGGATTGTCAGAGGATACAGCAGGTTAAAGTCTTGGGTGGAGAAATGGCAGATGGAGTTTAATCCGGACAAGTGTGAGGTAATGCACTTTGGAAGGTCTAATGCATGTAGGAATTACACGATAAATAGTAGAACACTTGCGAGAACTGACACGCAGAGATCTGGGCGTGCATGTCCACCGATCATTGAAAGTGACAACGCATGTGGATAAGGTGGTCAAGAAGGCATACGGCATGCTGGTCTTCATTGGTCGGGGCATTGAATATAAAAATTGGCAAGTCATGTTGCAACTGTACAGGACCTTAGTTAGGCCTCATTTGGAATATTGTGTACAGTTCTGGTTGCCACACGACCAGAAGTGTGTGGATGCTTTGGAGATGGTATAGAAGCAGTTTACGAGGATGTTGCCTGGTATGGAGGGCATTAGTTATGAGGGGAAGTTAAATAAACTCGGTCTGTTCTCACTGGAACAACAGAGGTTGTGAGGGGACCTGATAGAGGTCCAAAATATTATGAGTGGCATGGACAGAGTGGACACTCAGATGCTCTTTCCTTTGGTAGGAGAGACAAGTACTAGGGGACATAGGTTTAAATTGCATGGGGAAAAGTTTAGAACAGATGTGCGAGGCAAGTTTTTTTACACAAAGGTTGGTAAATATATGGAAGGTGCTGCCTGGGGAGATGGTGGGAGCAGGTAAAATAATGACATTTAAGGGACATCGGGACAAATATATGAATAGGGTGGGAATGGAAGGATATGAACTCGGTAAGTGCAGACAGTTTTAGTTTCGGCAGGTACGATGCAATTATTGTCATGGCTATGAATTTTGTTGTTTTTGTTTTTCTTCACAGGATGTGGTCGTTGCTGGCTCGGTCAGCATTTATTGGCATAGGGCAGCACGGTAGCATAGAGGGCAGCATGGTAGTGTAGTGGTTAGCACAGTTGCTTCACATCTCCAGGGTCCCAGGTTCGTTACCCGGCTGGGTCACTGTCTGTGCGGAGTCTGCACGTTCTCCTCGTGTCTGCATGGGTTTCCTCCAGGTGCTCCGGTTTTCTCCCACAGTCCAAAGATGCGCGGGTTAGGTGAATTGGCCATGCTAAATTGCCCTTAGCATCCAAAAAATGTTAAGTTGGGGTTACTGGGTTACGGGGATAGGGTAGATAAGTTGGCTTTAGTAGGGTACTCTTTGTAAGGGCCGGTACACACTCGATGGGCTGAATGGCCTCCTTCTGCACTGTATATTCTATGATTCCATGATCCCTAGTGGTCCTTGAGAAGATAGTGGTGAGCCACCTTCTTGAGCCTCTGCAGTCCATGTTGTGTAGGCACATCCACAGTACTGTTAAGAAGGGAGTTCCAGGATTTTGACCCAGTGACATTCAAGGATTGGCAATATCAGGATTGTCAGGATTGTGTTGTGGCTTGGAGGGGAATTTTCAGATGATGGCGTTCTGTACACCTGTTCTCCTTGTCCTTCTTGGTGATCAAGATCGTGGGTTTTGAAGGTTCTGTCGCAGGAGCCTTGGTAAGTTGCTGAAGTACATCTTGTAGATGGCAGACACTGCTGCCACTGTGTGTTAGTGGTGGTGGGAGTGACTGTTTAAGATGGTGGATGGTATTCCAATCAAACAGACTGCTTTGTCCTGGATGGTATCAAATGGTGAGTGTTGTTAGAACTGCACTCATCTAGGCAAATAGGGTGTATTCTGTCATGCTCCTGACTTGTGCCTTGTAGATGACAGTCTGGCTTTTGGAAGTCAGGAAGTGAGTTACGCACTGCTGAATCCCCAACCTTTGTGGCTCTTGTTGCCACAGTATTTTTATGGCTGGTTCAGTTTAGTTCCTGGTCAATGGTAATCCCCCAAAATGTTGATAGTGGGGAATGGTAATGCTGAATCGCGGGGAAACGGTTAGATTGTCTCTTTCAGATAATAAAAGCAAAATGCTTCACATGCTTGAGATCTGAAATGAAAACAGAAAATGCTGATTAAACTTAGCAGGTTTGGCAATCTGTGGAGCGAGAAACAGAGTTAGCGTTTCATGTCCAATATGACTCGTCATCGGAACTGAAGAGAAGTTCTCTCTTCAAGAAATGCTGTCTTGTTGGAGATGGTCATTACCTGGCAATTATGTTGGATGAATGTTAATTGCAACTTCTCAGCCCAAGTCTGAATGTTGTCAAGGTCTTGCTGCATATGGACACAGACGTCTTCAGTATCTGAGGAGTTCTGAATGGTGCTGTGCATTGTGAAATCTTCGTTTGTGTCAGCTATGACTCCAACCAGCTGAGAGCTTCCCCCATGACTACAATTTTGCTTGTGCCCTTTGATGCCATACTTGGTCAAATACTGCCTTGATGTCAAGGGCAGCCACTCTTATCTCACCTTTTGAGTTCAGGGGCGGAATTCTCCGACCCCTAGGCGGGGGTGGGAATCGCGCTGCGCCGGTCGGCGGGCCCCCCGCGGCGATTAACCGGCCCACAATGGGCCGAAGTCCCGCCGCTGTCAGGCCTCTCCCACCAACGTGGTTTAAACCACCTCTGGTGCCGGCGGGAGTAGGCGGCGTGAGCGGGTCCCGGGGTCTGGGGGGGGCGCGGGGCGATCTGACCCCGGGGGGTGCCCCCATGGTGGCCTGGCCCGCGATCGGGACCCACCGATCGGCGGGCAGGCCTGTGCTGTGGGGGCACTCTTTTCTTCCACGGCCTCCATGGCCTCCACCATGGTGGAGGTGGAAGAGACCCCCTCCACCGCGCATGTGCCGGGGTGACGTCAGCAGCCGCTGACGCTCCGGCGCATGTGCGGACTCACGCCGACTGGCGAAGGCCTTTCGGCCAGCCGTGGCGCTGGCTGGGGGGGGTGCCAAAGGCCGTTCGCGACGGTCGGCGGGGTGCCAACAACTCCGGCGCGGGCCTAGCCCCTAAAAGTGCGGAGAATTACGGCCGCTCGGCTCATCCCGGGCTGAGAATCAGCGGGGTGGCTGCGGTACGCTGGGACCCCCCGCCCCTCCGGGTAGGGGAGAATCCCGCCCCAGCTCTTTTATCCATGTTTGGGCCAAGGCTGCGATGAGGTCAGGAGCTGAGTTAGATTTGTGCCAAAATTGTGCCAGCTGTTCCAGTGGGATTTGAGTCTGTGCCCCTAGAGCAATGGCCTGGGTCTCTGGATTACTCATCCAGTGACCTTACCGCCATTACACCACCACCTCCCTCCAGCAGGTCTGCACAGGTGTGGAGCTTCTCAGAAAATAAGCTTAATGAGGGAAATGGATGAACTAAACTGGGACGACGAAGCTAAAGGAATTCAAAAAAGAGCAACAACTCTTCAAGGTGTGACAGCGTGAGTGCAGCTCAGAAGCTACGGGAATAGAGTTTGTCAGTAAAGTACTGATTTAATCTCAGGGGCAAGCGTACTGATATTTTTCAGTTATCGATGGTAAACAGAATTTATAAATATTGATGTAACTTAAGGAGCTCAGGGAACGGATGTTTGTAATTTTATCTTTGTTACTGTATACTATTGGAAAGAACAATTGTGTGCTTTGGCCATTTATTAAACTAGAGTGAGGACAATAAGAGGGGAAGAATGGATTCATTAACCCACAGACATTAGCAGGATCACAGCTTGCGTAGTTTTTGGTCTCCAGGCTAAAGGAAAGGTGTGAGGCAATAGAGGCGGCACAGCAGAGGTGTCCGTTATGAGGAAATAAAAATATTAAGGTAAACTATGTCTGTTTTAATTAGAATGGGATTTAAAGGAAGTGTTTAAAATAACGAAAGGATGGAACAGCAAACAGCAAAATAGAGGGGTGATCTTTTCCCCAGCTTCTTTAGATGCTATAGAGCCTCTGTGATGGCCAAAATGAAATCATGAAGCGAAGCTCTGGTTTTATCCTGTGTTTGACACAAGCTGCCAGCTGAGATTTTGCTCTCCTATTCGCATTGGCCATGAATGGTGACAGGAGAACAAAGGGTGGGATTCTCTGATCCGAGGCTAAGCATTGATGCCAACATGGCCTCAGGATCAGCAATTCTGGCCCCTGCAGAGGGCCAGCATGGCACTGGTGTGACCCACACCGCTCCAGCTGGTGATCCCGGCATCAATTGGGCGGCAAGGGGTCCGCGCATGCGCAGTGGTACCGGCGCCAATGCGCGCATGTGCAGTGGTTCCCTTCTCTGCGCTGGCCCCGATGCAACATGGCGTAGGGCTACAGGGGCCGGCATGGAAGAAAGGACGCCACCAGCTTGAGAGGCCGGCCCGCAGATTGGTGAACCCCAATCGCGGGCCAGGCCACAACGGAGGCCCTGCCGAGGATTGGACCCCCCTCCCCCCCTACAGGCCGCACCCGGACCATTCCACGCCGAGGTCCCGCCAGCTAGGAACAAGTTAAAACGATGCCGGCAGGACTCGGGATTTTTGTTACGGCCGCTCAGCTCATCCCGGGCTGAGAATCAGCGGGGCAGCTGCGTAGAGTGGCCCACGACCAGCACCACGCTGACCATGCCGGCGCCAATGATGCCAATTCTCCGCACTGAGGGGAATCGTGTCCCGGCGCCGGGGCAGCATGGTGTGATACGTGCCGGTCGCGGTGATCCTCGGGCTGAGAGAATCCCACCCAAAATCTTGCGAGAGGGCCAAAATCACATTTTACATTGATGGGAAGTTCAGTTGCATTTGTCCCCTCGCCCCCTTTCTCTGCCCCCCCGCCCACCTGTGGTGATATTATCTGCATACTCGCCTGCCATTGGGCAGAACATCGGCTTACCATTGGCCCTGGTCGGTCATGTGCCTCTCGACCGATTGGCCGAGAGGCTGAGTTGACCACGCCTCTATTAACGAGGTATAAATGCTCAGACGCCTGACGATCGTCCCTTTCCACTGTAGACGATCGCAGAGCTGTGTTCTAGTCAATTAAAGCCAGACTTTGGTAAATCACTCGCCTCGCGTACAATCGATGGTACATCAATTTCATTGACTACGACTTTGAAGATGGAGTTCCGCATCAAGCCCGAATGCCTCCGCATCAGCCCGCAAACTCCGAACTCTGCAGAACTTTTCCAACTCTGGCTGACTTGCCTCGAAGGGTTCCTAGCATCTACAACCACCCCCCCCACCGGGGCACAGAAGCTGCACGTCCTCCACTCCAGCGTGGGTATTGACGCTTACGCAATAATCAAAGAGGAAACGGATTATGATGACGCTATACAAAAGCTAAAAGGACAATTCATCAAACCGGTCAACAGGGTATTCGCTCGACATCTGCTGGCCACCAGAAAGCAGGTCCCCGGTGAGTCTCTAGACCAATACGCCCGGGCCCTCTATGCCCTGGGGAGAGGTTGCTCCTGTGTAGCGGTGTCCGCTACAGAGCACATGGAGCTACTGATCAGAGACGCTTACGTGGCTGGGATGCTGTCTCCCGTGATCCGCCAGCGGATGCTGGAAAGAGACGAACTCAGTTTAACGGAGACGCTGACTCTCTCCGCCTCCCTGGAGGTCGCAGATCTAAGCGCTCGCACCTATGACCCTGGCCAGGCCGCCTCCTGGCACGCTTCCCACCCGCCAACCGCCGCTCCCGGCCTCCCTCAGGCTTGTGCCGCGGGGCGCCCCGATAAATCCGCGGGGCCCCGCTGCTACTTTTGCGGGTACGCTAAACACCCTCACTCGCGCTGCCCAGCCCGCTCCGCCCTCTGTAAGAGCTGCGGGAAGAAGGGCCACTACTCCATGGTCTGCCAGGCTAAAACGCTGGCTGCAGCGCTTCTGGAAGCTGCACAGCATTCTCCCCCCCTCCCCCAGGCTTCTGCAAACGGCCTGTGTGCCTCTCTCTCTCCCCCAGGGCCGCCCCAGCCGCTCCCGACTCGCGCCCCGCGGGCCGACAAGCGCACCTCCCCGGCCCCTCCAGGCCTCTGCCAGCCTGCCCCGCACGTTTCTCCCCCCCCGCCCCGGGCCCCGGCGCCCGACCGGCTCGCCTCTCCGGGCCCTCCCGGTCCCTGCCTGCCCGCAGCGCGACTCTGCTCCCCCCGCCCCCGGCCCCCCGCACCCGGCCTGCGCGCCTTACCTCCTCCCACAGCTGCTGCACCTAACCGGCGTCCTGGAGCCGGCCTGCGCGTCCCCACAGCTGATGCATCCGGCTCGCCTCCTGGAGCCGGCCTGCGCGTCCCCACAGCTGATGCACCCGGCTTGCCTTCTGGAGCCGGCCTGCGCGTCCCCACAGCTGATGCACCCGGCTCACCTCCTGGAGCCGGCCTGCGCGCCTCACCTCATCAGCTCGCAGCGCCGGCAACGCTAGCTCCGCCACCAGCGGCCACGAGGGCTTCCTGGGCGCCGCCATCTTGGGGTGCCGACCCCATGTGCGGGTCCTGGGCACCGCCATCTTGGGGCCCCGACCCCACGTGCGGATACTGGGCGCCGCCATCTTGGGGAACAGACCTCACATGTGGATCCTGGCCACCGAATTCCAGGTCTGCCACGCAAGGTCCCTCCAGCATCGAATCGGACAGCGACGACGGATTTTCTCCACGGCCCGCGGCCGTTCACCTCACATATGGATCCTGGCCACCGACTTCCAGGTCTGCCACACAAGGTCCCTCCAGCATCGACTCGGACGACGACGACGGATTTTCTCCACGGCTCGCGGCCGTTCAACTCGACCAGTCTCATCCACACATGCTCGCCAAAACGACTACGCTGATCCACCTCAACGGCCACGAGACGGACTGCCTGCTGGACTCCGGGAGCACGGAAAGCTTTGTTCACCCTGACACGGTAAGACGCTGCGCGCTCCCTGTCCATCCCGTAACACGCAAAATCGGTTTAGCCTCAGGTTCGCACTCCGTCCATATCACCGGGTGCTGCATCGCGGACTTCACGGTCCAAGGGAAGGTTTTTAAAAATTATAAATTCCTTGTCCTCCCTGACCTTTGAGTACCGGCACTCCTAGGACTGGACTTCCAGTGCAACCTGCAGAGCTTAACCTTTCAATTCGGCGGCCCTATACCCCCCCTCACTGTCTGCAGCCTCGCGTCCCTCAAAGTGGACCCTCCCTCCCTGTTTGCTAACCTCACCCCCGATTGCAAACCCGTCGCCACACGGAGCAGACGGTACAGCGCCCAGGACCGATCCTTCATCAGGTCCGAGGTTCAGAGGTTGCTGACGGAAGGGGTCATCGAGGCCAGCAACAGCCCCTGGCGAGCCCAAGTGCTGGTGGTCCGGACGGGGGAGAAAAACCGGATGGCCATCGATTATAGCCAAGCCATCAATCGGTTTACGCAACTGGACGCGTATCCTCTTCCCCGTATTTCTACCATGGTAAACGAGATTGCGACATACAAGGTCTTCTCAACTGTGGACCTTAAGTCCGCTTACCACCAGCTCCCCATCCGCGCGAGTGACCGACTGTACACCGCGTTCGAGGCTGACGGGCGCCTCTACCACTTCCTTAGGGTTCCGTTTGGTGTCACAAATGGGGTCTCGGTCTTCCAACGGGAGATGGACCGAATGGTCGACAAGTACGGATTACAGGCTACCTTCCCGTATCTTGATAATGTCACCATCTGCGGCCACGACCAGCAGGACCATGACGCCAACCTCCAGAAATTCCTCCAAACCGCAAAACTCATTAACCTCACGTACAATAAGGATAAATGCGTGTTTAGCACTGACCGCCTAGCCATCCTCGGCTACGTAGTGCGTAACGGAGTGATAGGCCCCGACCCCGAACGCATGCGCCCCCTGATGGAACTCCCTCTCCCCAATACCCCCAAATCTCTCAAACGCTGCCTGGGTTTCTTCGCTTACTACGCCCAATGGGTTCCCAACTACGCGGACAAGGCCCGTCCACTCATGCAAACCACGACCTTCACGCCGTCGACGGAGGCCTGCCAGGCCTTTAGCCGCATCAAAGCGGACATCGCAAAGGCCACGATGCGCGCCATCGACGAGGCCCTCCCCTTCCAGGTCGAGAGCGACGCATCAGAAGTAGCTCTGGCGGCCACCCTGAACCAAGCGGGCAGACCCGTGGCCTTCTTCTCCAGAACCCTCCAGGCTTCCGAACTCCGCCACTCCTCAGTGGAGAAGGAAGTCCAGGCCATAGTCGAAGCCGTGCGACATTGGAGGCACTATTTGGCCGGCAGGAGGTTTACCCTCCTCACAGACCAACGGTCAGTAGCCTTCATGTTTGATAATGCACAAAGGGGCAAGATCAAAAATGACAAGATTTTACGGTGGCGGATCGAGTTGTCCACGTACAACTATGATATCTTGTATCGTCCTGGGAAGCTCAATGAGACTCCTGATGCCCTGTCCCGCGGTACCTGCGCCAGCGCGCAGATAGACCGCCTCCGCTCCCTCCACACAGACCTCTGCCATCCACGGGTGACCCGCCTACACCACTTCATTAAGGCCCGCAACCTGCCCTACTCCATCGAGGAAGTCAGGTCAGTAACCCGTGACTGCCACATCTGCGCCGAGTGAAAACCGCACTTCTACTGCCCTGAGCGCGCACACCTGATCAAAGCATCCCGCCCCATCGAACGTCTTAGCATTGACTTCAAGGGGCCCCTTCCCTCTAACAACCGCAACATTTACTTCCTGGCGGTTATCGACGAATACTCCCGCTTCTCCTTCGCCATTCCCTGTCCCGACATGACCACATCGACCGTCATTAAGGCCCTACTCTCCATCTTCTCCCTGTTCAGCTACCCCGCGTACATACACAGCGATCGGGGGTCCTCATTTATGAGCGACGAGCTGCGTCAATTCCTGCTCGACAGGGACATCGCCTCTAGCAGGACGACCAGCTATAAACCTCGGGGTAACGGACAGGTCGAGCGGGAGAATGGTACCATCTGGAAGACCATACTACTGGCCCTCCGGTCCAGAAATCTCTCTATTTCCCGATGGCAAGAGGTGATCCCCGATGCACTGCACTCTATCCGCTCACTCCTCTGTACTGCAACTAATCAGACACCTCATGAGCGTCTTCTTGTTTTCCCCAGGAAGTCATCCTCCGGATCCCCTCTCCCGACGTGGCTGGTCACCCCCGGGCCCATCTTGCTCCGGAAGCATGTGCGGATGCACAAGTCCGACCCGTTGGTGGAGCATGTCCAGTTACTCCACGCTAACCCGCAGTACGCGTATGTGGAGTACCCCGACGGTCGGCAGGACACGGTCTCCCTCCGGGACCTGGCACCCGCCGGCGTGCGCCCCCCCCCCCACCGCAGACCCCCCCTCCCCTTTTTCACCCCAGCACCCCACTCAGCTTCCCCATCCCTCATCCATGGCGTCTCCGCGGCCAGCTCAGGTGACGGAGACCACTCGAAGTCTATCGCTCCCGGACTCCAGGACATCAGCAGGACCATCAGCCGATCCGACGTCAACTCCTCCACTGCGGCGCTCGGCCAGGACGTCAAGGACCACCAAAAGACTGATCGAATCCTTCTAGAGTTCTACAGCCCCATGGACTTTCTTTTTGTAAATATCGTTATGTCTGGGCCAGTGGGAAGCCCCCAAATTCGATAAGGGTACGGAGAGAAAATTATTCTCCCGACGGCTACTCATATCACCAGTTCTCCCCCCCCCCCACCCTGGGTCTCGTTCACACACCCCCCCCCCCCCCGCCTTCCTTCTCCGTAAGGGGTGAATGTGGCAATATGGTCTGCATACTCGCCTGCCATTGGGCCAGAACGTCGGTTTACCATTGGCCCTGGTCGGTCATGTGCCTCTCGACCGATTGGCCGAGAGGCTGAGTTGACCACGCCTCTATTATCGAGGTATAAATGCTCAGACGCCTGACGATCGTCCCTTTCCACTGTAGACGATCGCAGAGCTGTGTTCTAGTCAATTAAAGCCAGACTTTGGTAAATCACTCGCCTCGCGTACAATCGATGGTACATCACCACCACCAGTGATGGAGCTCCTGCCATGCAATGTTGAAAACCTCGTTTCAAGGCATTTGCATCTCATTCTCAGGCCATCCTGCAGCAATCATCCCCCGACGATCAAAAATCCACCCACGGTTGTTTGACATCATGACAGTCATATTTGTGACAACTTTATAGAAACACAAATAGGCAAGCTCACCAATGAGGAGAGTTTGTAGTGAACAAAAATGCATGATATATTATAGCACAATATAGAGAAAGGGACACAATAACGGCTGCCTTCACAGCCACACTCAGCGACAGAAACAGTTACCCAAAAATAAGTTTTTGCTAAATGGGCAGTCAGTTAAGTTAAAACAAAAACGCGAACCGAGCAGGTTTTGCACTCGCTGAAACTGAAGACACTTTTCCCAAATATGGGAAATAACGTGTGTATGGTTACTATCAACTGGATTTAGTTCATAGAATGATATAATATTGGATGTTGTTTGGGAACAATGGAGTAACTTCATGGAATACTGTGGATTATTGTTATCGGTGGAATTATGCATCATAATGTCGTATAGTCCTTCTTGTCATGTGTTTTTTTTCTTTTTAAGTTCATAAATATTCTTTATTAATCAATCATACGATGACTGAACTATTCCTTCCTGTTTCGCATATCTGTTCTCACAATATACCAAATTGCAAATATACACTAAGTGTCAGTATTCAAAGTTACAATTCAGGGTTTTGGGATACTCTTGCATTTGACATTAACAAGGTTCTTAACATTGAAAAATCAACCTGGGAAGTTATTTAAATCCAATATATTTGAAAATTATAAACAACTATACTGTGTCAGTAAAAGGTAAAACATTTCAAGCTGCGTAGTTATTCAAATTCCCAGCCCTTTAAAAGTTCAATAAATATGCTGGCCGTGCCAGTGACAATTTCAAAAAAATCTACAGTAGCAAATAGCTGTTTACTAATATTTTTCCAAGGCCTATCATTATGCCATCATTAATGCTTGGCTGCTTGCAACAGCCTCTAATTTTCTCAGCATGGGGTTTTAAACTCACGGTTTGATTGATAGATTAAAGAGCTAATTAAATGATTAGTTGTCTTTGATGTTGGATTGTGAACACAAATTGTTGGATTGTGAACACAAGTTTATTTGTTTTATAAAGGTTTATATACTTGATGGGATTTAAAAGTTTGAATGTGCTTTCATGAATGAGAATGTTTTTTTACATATCAAAGGCTGTAATAGATATTTAGATCTTTATTTTATTTCATGTCAACATGGCTCCTGAAATCTACCCATTCATGGATATCTGGTTGGCATGCGAGCAGTATGGGGACATGAGGGGCAGCTCCAGGTCATGTGTTGGCATGAGTTGGCAAGGGGGCATGAAGGTGGAACAGGCAGTGGTTGAGGGCTGATAGAGTGTGAGGGGTGAGGGATAGAGGACCTCAAATTTAATGAAACAACTTGGACAAAACCCAGAGGAGAGAAGTGAACATTTTACACAGCCCATCTTGGTATTTGACAGCCCTTGTGGTTGAGCTGTGTCTGGGGGCGGCAGGTTCCAGTCCTGCCCTGGCCCTGCAGGGTGAAAATCAGGCCTGATGGGGCACTTTCTCCTGGGGTGTATGCAGTGAGATGAGAAATTTCTAAACTTGTGCTACCTACCTCAGGAACAAAAATCTGGCCCTGGAAACTTACATTTTTTCAAAAGCAAAGCACAGTTAATTCACAAACATCTTTGAAGTGTAAAGAGGCATTCATATTTCAGATGTAAAACTTCATTAGAGCATTTCAGATGTAAAACTTCATTTGTGCAATAGCTTTGTTCAATTTCCCATTCATTTCTATGTCTATATTGTGGCATTCTTCCTTGCAAATTTACAGGGAAACATTTTTGAAAATGTTACATGACAGTAATAAGGTGCATTTCTTAAAGCTGAAAAGTGATTGCCACTTAATAATAATAATCTTTATTATTTTCACAAGTAGGCTTACATTAATACTGCAATGTGAAAATCTCCCAGTCGCCACACTCCGGTGCCTGTTCGGGTACACAGAGGGAGAATTTAGAATGCCCAATTCACCGAACAAGCACATCTTTCGGGACTTGTGGGAGGAAACCGGAACTCCTGGAAGAAACCCATGTGGACACATTGAGAACGTGCAGACTCAGCACAGAGAGTGACCCAAGCAGGAATCAAATCGGGACCCTGGTGCTGTGAAGCAATAGTTACAATCACTGTGCTACGGTGCTGCCCTAAGGGGTTAAGTACAAATTCAAATAAGTAGGATACAGAAGGGTTCTTTCCACATGCTCTCGACTGCTCTCCACAGAGCAGTAGCTGATCATTTATTACTGCCGGGACCCACATTAACCCAAGAAAGGTCTAACTTGCCTAATAAACATTACAAATTCAATGTAGTAAATTCAGGAGAAAACAAATTTCAATTCAATTAGGACTATCAAATAACTCAAGGATGTTGGCACAATTAATCCAAATTAAATTAAATGCATGACTGAATGTTATTTTTCTTTGAAATCTGCCTCCAAGCGCTCTTTAAGATGAGTAACTGGGTGAAGTCCACATTACGATTGAGGTATATCTCTAAGGAAGAGACTGTAATTGTATTAATGGGGTGTTTGATGCACTGCCCACTGCACTGTATTACATTTTATATAATCTACTGCCATGGCCATTGTAAAAAATATTAAAACACTTTTGAGTGTTTAAAAGTCAGTCAAGTATTCCAAACTGTATCGGTGCCTTTAATAAAAGTTTATACAGCACTGTTGCAGGTTGGAATAGCTTACATTATTTCAAAACGTGCCAAACTTGTCAACCATTTTCAGCCATATACCCTGAAGAAATTCAACTGGATGAATGCAAAATCATACAAAGTATTTAATTAATATTTATTCATTGATACAGAGCAACATTTAAAGTTTTCAACCAAAGTAGCACGTTTACTGTACTGTTGCATAATACCTAGCCCACTAATGTAGCCATCAGTGCACTAAAATCAATAGAAATCAGCTGACATTGGAAATTGAGGCAGAGTGTCAGTTGTCACTTAAAGTTGATGGGTTGCAAAGCTTGTATATAAATAGGTGAGTGTGTGCTCACACTTCTAATTATTGTTTAGTATTTTTGGAGGTGGAGGTATTTATTTTATTGAAAAGAAAGTAATTTTAGCCCGTCCTTTGGTTTGTGCTTTCCCAGTCTGTGTACGGTTTGTTCCTAGCTAGGATAGCAAGGCTGTGACCTGGGTGCTCAGAGTTGTCCAAGGCAATATTTTGAAATATTCCTTCCTTCTCTGTTAGATCTTCAGTTATGACTTCCCCATGATGGCACAGCTAGGATTTTGTAGATAACTATATGTGCAAAATCACTGTGTTGTCCATATTTGAGCTCCACTAGTTCAAGTTTTCATTTTAATGAAACCTTCTGCTGTAAAGAAAAACTGCAATGGTAGGCAACACAATTTTACGGAGGAGATCTCTCTCAGAGATTTTGCAGGCACTGAACCTAACCACAATGTTTTGAGGAGGTGAGAACACTCCTTTAAAATGGAACATGGTTTTCATTCTCTGCTGAAAACAACATAATGGATAACAGCTGTGTAAAGTTCACAATTGTGACCTCTTGGCCAAAGTAGCTCAATAAAGTGGCAGAAAAATTGTTTCATTGCAACATGAACAAATGATCAAGATGTTATTAGTTTTAGATGTTATTAGTTAGCTGCCACAGTTACTGTGGCTGGTGACCAATTTTATTTAATCACTTGTTATGTAGTAACTAGAGCTATTCAGTCCCAGCAGCAAGAAAAATACCTACCTTTCCTTTTGGCTGACAGCAAGAATAAACTGCAGTGTTTAATTGTCTGGCAGTGCACACGCTGTGTGATTCATCGTCTACCAAAAATTCTCCTATTTTACATCTAGGAAATGCTGCAAAATAAGAGGATTCTAACATCTGGGAAATGTGTTGTCATAGATACTGGAGCCCACACTTAACTGAATGGAAATTGTCTTTGTCCAGATGACTGCACACCGCAATTTCAAAATTGTTTAAAAATGTGAATGCGTCTTTTATAAATCTCTTCGCCTTCATCTCCACAAATCATTTCCCTTCCTTCTTTCCTAGAGGTATTGACTATCTGGAATAAACACAGAAAATGTTGGAATTACACAACTGGGGCGGGATTCTCCCCTACCCAGTGGGGCGGCGGGTCCCAGCGTAGCGGAGTGGCGCCAACCACTCCGGTGTCGGGCCTCCCCAAAGGTGCGGAATTCTCCGCTGCCGCTGACGTCACCCGCATGCGCGGTAGGGGGTTCTCTTCCGCCTCCGCCGTGGTGGAGGTTGTGGCGGCGGCGGAAGAAAAAGAGTGCCCCCACGGCACTAGTTCGCCCGCCGATCGGTGGGCCCTGATCGCGGGCCTGGCCACCGTGGGGGCACCCCCTGGGGCCCACTCACGCCGCCAATCCCGCCGCCACCAGAGATGGTTGAAACCACGGCGGCGGGAGATGCCTCTCAGCGGCGGGACTTCGGGCCATCGCCGCGGGGGGCACGCCGATCGGTGGGGCGTGACTTCCGTTCCCGCCAATTCCCGGGCGGTGGAGAATTCCGGCCACGGCGGGGGCGGGATTTTCGCCAGTCCCGGGCGATTCTCCGACCCTGCGGGGGGTTGGAGAATTTCGCCCAAGGTCTGGAAGCATCTGTGGAGAGAGAAACAGAATTAACATTTCAGGTCAGCTCATTCATCAGAACAATCTAACTTTCTGGATGCGGTCACCCTCTTAAATTTTGCAAGTTTGACTATTACTCATGTCTAAACATTTTTAGTGCATATCAGCAGGCTGTTGAACCTCAGTGGGCTTCATACCTGGATACACACCTTCCTTCATCTGATGCCCACATCGACCCCCTTTCAGCAGTGAATTACCAATAAGGAGTCACAATTAATTCTCCTCTGTCTAATCCATAGATGACTAGACTAATTGTCGCATCCCTAAACTGCCTCAGCTGAAAGGAAGTAACTCGGCATAGAGGAGAGTTCAAAAATAGCACCCTGTTTACTCATATAGTTCAGCTACTCCCTGCCTCAACTGACTAGGTTATCGGATGGGCCTTTTATCCGACGTATTATAGGCATGAAATAGAAAAGCTTTGGAAATTTCCTGGGCGAGATCCTCCATTTCCGAGACTAAGTGTTGATGCCAATGCAGATTCCGTGGACTTTTACGACAGAAAAACAGGCGCCGCACCTGGATTGATTCTGCTACTGTTGAGGGGCTAGAACCGCTGATGCATGGAACACAATCGCTCCCAATGAAAAATGGTGCTGGTTTTGCCGGGTCTGTGGTTGACACTCAGGAGGCTGACAAGCTGCAGTTGCACACACACATTACACTCCCACACACACTCATCCCAGTCAACAAGATGGCACTGGTTGCACTGGAGCATGCCCATACAGATGATGGGTCGGCAGAGTCAGAGGGCACCCAAAGGCGAGCCCTGGTGGGGTACCTATACGACTCATGGCACTAAGTTCAAAGTAGGCTACTAGCGGTGTGCATAGCTGTTCCCTGCCCGTCCACCCCGACCCCACAGCCCGCCTCCTGGCCAACCCCCACTACTCCCCTTAGCCCTGGCAGAAGCCCCCCGGCCAGCGGTACAACTGTCAGAAAACTATGGTGATGTTGGACCCCTTCCGTAAGCCCTCTCTCTCCCTCAGCAGCCACCACAAGCGAACCATGCCGTTGGGAACTCAGCCCATCGGATGCGGAGGCCCCGGAGAAGGTGCCTACTGTATATGCATTCCAGAATGCATTGACGCCACAGTCGAGGTTCTGAAGCATTGCGATTTGTGTCAAATCGGCATCTGCCGTGATTTTAGCATCGGAACCGATTTTCAGCCCAATTGACTTTCCTGATTTCGGCAAACAGAGAATCGCGCCCCCTGTCCTTTAGTAAGAGAAAATCATGAAAGGATTGATTAGCAATACATTATTTTTTTTAAATTTAGTGTACCCATTTCATTTTTTCCAAATAAGGGGCAATTTAGTATTGCCAATCCACGTAGCCTACACATTTTTTGGGTTGTGGGGGCGAAACCCACGCAAACACTGGGAGAATGTGCAAACTCCTCGTAGACAGTTACTCACAGCCGGGATCGAACATGGGACCTCGATGTCATGAGGCAGCAGTGCTAACCACTGGATTAACACTACATTAACAGCAAAGTTACGATTCTATTTTGGATAATACTCTGGTCTCTGAAGAAAGTACAGCTTTCCTCCTGCACCAAATTGAGAAAGCTTTTTATGTTATTGGACTTTAGATTGACAGAATAAATGTTATTCTAAAAAGTTGGCTTGTATTATGTACGGTGGGGGACAGAAAGGAAAATGGAAGTCTTTGTGAACGTAGGCTCCCAAAAGACAAGACTGTCCTGATCCAACCATCTTTCCAGTGAGAGACAAATGGTCTATTTAAATGAAGACAGGTTGATTGATATTTAAGTGTCCAGGATACAGCAGCTTTGTTCTCAGTGATACTTAAATTAGTAAGCTCTCACAGGATAATGATTATTTGATGCATAGAACTCAATTACTGCCCACCAAACATTAGGAATGATTCTGATTGTTGGCAAGTGTTTTGCAGGCTGGAGGAAATAGATGAATACATCATCTTTGGAGACTGACTCGCCAGAGGATATATTTTAAAATGAAGATAGTTAATGTCTCTCAAGAGTAAGATCTGTGATATGGAAGGTTGCTTTTGGCAGAAAAGAGGATGCTTTAATTTTAGTTCAGTATTCATTATCTGTGGTTAAATTTTAATTTAGTTTCTGAATTTGACACTCCAGGGTTGATTCTTAGTCACAATTAGGAACACAAAAAAGTGAGCCATTTGCTATACTGGGAGCGGCAGCAGAGAGGCTCTGATCATTTTAATAGCTGGGCATCTTTAACAAGTTGCTTGCTAACTTCCCGAAGAGGAGGAGCAGTAAGTTGGAGGTAATTACTGTTAAGATTCTGCAGTCAAAGCTCACGGGAGACCTGCTGGAATAGTCCTGAAACAAGGTGAATAATCAGGGAATCCCTATTGGGGAAAAGTGAAATCCCAGCTTTGGTTATTTGGATAAATATTTTTGTATGCTGTGGCTTATCATACTCATGTGACCCCTGGTATCATGGTACACTAGTAAAGGTTTCAGGCCAGGAGCCATTTTACACTATGGACGGAACCTGAAGTGGAATTTTATGGTCCCTTCCACCAGCGGGATCTTCCAGTCCCTCCGAAGTCAATGGAGTTTTGAACAGCTTGCCACTTCTGCTCGCCCTGCCCCCACCGTGAAGGAGCCGTAAAACCCTGCCCATGGTGTCAGAAGTGAGTAACAGTGATTGTGTGGATTTTGACAGCTGTCAGATGTGAAAAGAAAATTAGAGTCATTAAGACCTAGGTCTGAAAGTCTGATTCGGACATCGACAGGTAGGTCATAATGGCTTATAATTTTCCACCACCTGCTCCTCCTGAGAAAGAAAGGTTTGAGAAGGAATGGGCAATTCTTCCAGCCGCAATGGCAAAGTGATGAGAGTCAAACAAGAAATTTGAATAGATAAGAATAGCTACTCTGTTAACAGTGAGGGGAACAAGTACATTCTATAAGTTGCACTGCACCTCGGCCTCACTAAGAAGCAGAACAGCCAGACTTGTGAAATTTTGGGAATCTTGAATGTTAATTGTATTGATTAATGTTAAGCGCCGACAGATAGGGAACACTCATTGGAGACCCACTTTGAACCCGCTCTGTGTTTAACTCGAGAACTGTGAATGGGTGGGAGGATATTGATCGGTATGTGACTGTACTGAAATGTCCAGGTGAATCTTGTGAGTTTGGGAAACTTGAGGATGATTTAATCAGAGATAGAATCGTCTTCAGAACCAAAGATCCTGGTTGGAGTGCACATCTCCTGAGAGAAGGGAAATTTACTCTCAAGAAAGCTATCGACATGTGCAGAAGCTCTGAACTGACTCATCGTCAGCTGAAGAGTATTTGTAGGAGAACCACAGGCACTATGCTGAGAAGCAGTCCAAACCTTCCCAACACAAGTCCATGAAGGAAGGAGGGCCAACATACAGGAGGGCCAGCAGGAAGATCCAGAATGTAAATAGTATGGGGGACAGCACAAGAAGGAAAAGGAAGTCTGCCCACCGTGGGGAAAGCAGTGCTCTAACTGCAAGAAGGAAAAGGAAGTCTGCCCACCGTGGGGAAAGCAGTGCTCTAACTGCAAGAAGGAAAAGGAAGCCTGCCCACCGTGGGGAAAGCAGTGCTCTAACTGCAAGAAGGAAAAGGAAGTCTGCCCACCGTGGGGAAAGCAGTGCTCTAACTGCAAGAAGCTGAACCACTTTGCATGCAAGCGTTGGCTGGGAAAAAAAAGTAAAGGAAGCCTTTAAAGACGGTTATTGGAGAGACGTCGAACAACAATCTGAATTCTACACCTTAGAATAGGTTAGGACAGTTTGTCAAGTCACGGGACAGAAAATGGTTTGTGACTGTTCGAATGATGACAGCAGAAGGAGAGAACCAATTTACCGCAAAGCGTCAGAATAGCCACTGGCACCATGAGCTTCGCCGGCCTGTTTGCAGTGACCCAAGGTGCTATTCCAAAAATAGAGTTGAGGCTCTGATCGCAGGATGCTCACCTGGGGAGGCCAGACTAAGCTGATTGTCCAATTCAAGTGGGGACTATTTTAAATTAGATATCTTCTGAGTAAATTTCTAGGGCCTTTGAACACCCTTCATAAACTTTCCATTTAGATATATTTGTGGGGTAAGGGTATCCAGCACATCAATAATCAGACAGTATCCTTTCCACCAATGGCAAAATCCAAGACCTGCGTTCGGTACACAATTATTTTTTTTAATGAGATTCAAGGGATTTTATGAATGACAAAATCACACAATTGTTGAGTGCAGAAGGAAGCCATGCAGCCCATTGTGTCTGCACCAGCTCTTTGAATGTGTAATTTACCTTGTCCCAATCTCCAGCCTTCTCCCTATAAACTTGCACATTTTCCTTTTCAGATAACAGTCTAATTCCCTTTTGAATGCCTGGATTGAACCAGCTTCCACCATACTGTCTGGCAGTGTCTACCAGACCTGAGCCGATCTCTGCATGGAAACGTTTTCCTCACATCATTTGAGCCTTCCTGAGTGTAGCATGATAGATTGCGACTAAAGACTAATCCCATATTATTTCTATGGACGGGATTTAATGCACAAAACGCAGAGTCTCGTTTTGGGTGTATGTAGCGGGGTCATTCTCGGCACCTGCAATGCTGAGGACAATCCCGCTATCAAACGGCTCTTTGTTTCTAGCCTCAGTCGAGAATGCCCCACCAAGGCCGTACTTACCTAATTTCCTGCACTGACAAGCTCAGCTCAGCAGTGCAGAAGAGATTGGGGCGCCATTATTAAATGCGGTCCCGATCTCTTGACCCACCGAAGACACCAGACTGTTCCAACTTACTTTGTGGTCGTCCTTGAGGTACCCCCCCCACCCGACCTCTTGAGGGCAGGACACTCCCAGGCCTGATCCCTGGCATGGGCAGCCTGACAGCCTGACACCTGTGCACCTTGGAACTGCCAGCCCGGCATCATGGCAGTGCCCTGACAGTCTGGCAGTGCAAGGGTGGCACTGTCAGGGTGCCTGGGTGGCACTTCCAAGGTGTCAGACTGGCAATGTCAAGGTGCCCAGGTGCCAGCAAGAGTGCCAGTGTATCACCCTGTCCAGAACCCGACCATCCAGGGGATTCCAATAGCCTGGGAAATCCCCCGTGGTGGCACTGCACCTGGTCCATATCCATGTGGGCCAGTGCTAAATGGTACCGTGGCGAGGTCTCTCAGGCGAGATCCAGATCGCGACGTCTAGATCTCACGAGATGTTCCGCGTCTTGCACAACTGGTGAGATTTAACAGCCTCCTTGCATCACCGAGTGGGGCATGATGAGGACTTTCCATCATGCCCTATGAGTGACATAGCAGACAATTGCACGCAGCAGAGGCAAGTCCTACTGACAGTCATCTTTAATTATTCAAATTGGTCTCCAGTAGGGGCTGGTTTAGCTCACTGGGCTAAATCGCTGGCTTTTAAAGCAGACCAAGCAGGCCAGCAGCACGGTTCGATTCCCGTACCAGCCTCCCTGAACAGGTGCTGGAATGTGGCGACTAGGGGCTTTTCACAGTAACTTCATTGAAGCCTACTCGTGACAATAAGCAATTTTCATTTTCAGTAATATTCAGGGGCTGCTTTAACCCAAGGTGTGAGTGGATTGGGTGGGTTGGAGTGGGGGTTGGTGTTCCTCAATCAGTGGGGGCAAAACTTTAATGAACCAAGGATGGAAGGAGGGGAGTCACTGGTATGGGAGTGGCTGGGGAGTAACTTCATTGCAGTGCTAATGTAGGCCTACTTGTGACACTGATAAAGATTATTATTATGAAATCCCAATTGTTGAAATCAAGTCAGGAATCCAGAGATCATATTCATATCTGGGTTTAGACTGGAGGGTGTAAAGGTGGAAAAGTATCCTCTACACTCCCCTACCCCCACCCCCTCCCCCACCCTGACACACGCACATCCGCCCTCGCCACCACCCCAGAAGTTGTCAGGTAAGTGATTCAAATTCTCAATGAGTTCAGGAATTAGTTCAGTTCAGAATTCTGGCTTTGGCAGTGAGTGCCCAGTTGTCCCGAGCTGTATGGAGTTCACTACATATGAGCAGGGCAGGGAATGCTTGTTCAGGGAAACTGACAGGCAGGGAAGCCTTCAAAAGACTGAAAATTAATAACTGCAACCCTGCTTGGGGAGGGTTAATCACACAGATCTTCTTCTGAGAGTATACTTCCACTGCTTGGTAGGTGACTTCTGGTCCTGTAGTCCACATACCTTGATCTGGTCTTCCATGCTTTCACTGTGGTAGGGGAGCAGTTTATGCAGCTCTGCTTTGAATCCCTGATGAGGAACTAGAGGAATCGCACCAGCAACACCAACAACATTAGATGCAACATTTCTTCCCCAACCACAACCTGCTTTGCTGAGATCCAGTTGGGAGGAGCTAAGACCCCCACCACAGGCTCCACAGGTAGAGGATCAACATGCCTGAACATCAGTTCCTCAGGTGGTTCAGGTTGATGCTAACTTCGGCAGCTTCCTCATAAAACCTCCTCCGTAGGCCAGGTGGGCAGTCATTGCCAAAGTTTGTCAAGGTGGCTTTAACTGGAGGGCCCCATCCCTACCCAAGTTCTCTGCTCTTGCTGGTGTTGCTGGAGCACTTCCTCTTGTTCCACATCAGGGGTCTAACGCAGAGCTACATAAACTGCTCCCCTACCACAGTGAAAGCATGGAAGATCAGATCAAGGTATGTGGATTACAGGACCAGGAGTCACCTGCCCAGCAGTGAAAGTATACTCTCAGAAGAAGACCTGTGTCCATCAGTCCAGTGCTTAAACAGACAAACAGATTTCAGTGCACAGTTTATATATTTTAGTGGAATGTCATTGTATGAACATTTTAGATTATGAAATCTAAGTGGATACAGAGTTTAATATGGGAATCTGCCAACAGTCCTTCATTATCTGCTAACAAATTACCTTCTTTCAGAGAAGTGTATATTTAAACATGGAAAATCCATTAAGTATCTATAAAACATTTACCCAATACATTTCTTATCAGAATAATAGGTTCATACTCACAAACTCTCCAGATACTGTGGGCTGGATTCTCCACGGCTCCACGCCGAAATCACCAAAATGCGATTGGCCGCAGAACCGGCTCTTATGCCGAAATTGGCTTTGATGCCGGTTTCGCGCCGATTTCCGATTCTCCAAACCCCCCACCACAACGGAATTGCAGCGCCTGCAGCATGGCCTGGAGAATCGCATTAGGTACCCCGACAACCGATTTTCCGGGGACTCAGCGATTCTGCGGCCCGGATGGGCCGAAGTCCCGACCATGGGTCTAACCGCCTATAGAAAATCGTGATGACAGTGTATTAGCTGATGCTGCGGTGGGAGGAGGTAGGAGTTGGCGTGGGGGGACCGTGTGCTCCCGAAACGGACACCGGCCATGCTTGTGCTTTCTGCAGGGGTGGGGGGGGAGGGGGGGGGGGGGGCTGCCAGGGTCGGCGGAGGGGAGGGGAAGGAGAGGGCACAGGCCGAGCAGTCAGGGAGCCCTGACTTGACAGGGCAGTGTCCAGGCACCGAGCCCCATTACGTCGGCCATCTTGTTGGGCACCCACCCCGGGCGCTGGGTGAGCACAGGGTTAAGGACCGTATGGGTGGGTGCTGGCCCCATCCGCGGCCACCCCACTCAACCGGCGACACCCATCGGGGGACCACACAGGGCCACACCGATGGCAGCCCCCATTGAGGGCAGTGCAATCAAATGGTGGCCATGGCAGCAGGGGCGGGCGCCAGGAGTGGGGGCACCGGCGGGGCGGAGGGGGGGGGACATGCGTGGCAGGGCCGCATGGAGCCAAACGGGCGGCCATGTTGCCCATGGCACCTGGTTGTGCACTGGTCCATGTCCCATGTTAACATGTCCTCCTCACCCCCAAAATGTTTTTGAAACCACTCAGCGATCTTGTCCGCCGTGGTGGGGGCTGCTGCCCTGCATGCAGCTCTGTCGCACCATGAGGGCAGGCGGCTCAGGGAGGAGGCAGAGGCTGCAGTGGGCCACAGAGGGATAGGTGGCAGTTGCTCAGGCTGGAGGGCCACCCGCCCAACAGGCCGAGGAGGAGGAGAAACAGGATGAGGAGGAGGAGGTGGTGGTGCCAAGGAGGTGCCTGATGAGGTGCCGCGTGTACCGGCACCGCATATCCTTCGATGACCTCCCAGACCGGGCATGCAGGAGGAGACTGCTGATGAGCCTGGAAACCGTCGCTCACATCTGCTACATGATGGCACACCTGGCACCGCATGGGAGCTGGGGGGGGCGGGACCCGCTACCAGTGGCCATCAAGGTGACGGTCGCCCTCAACTTCTACACCACGGGTTTTTCCAGTCGTCGAGTGGGGAGCTGTCCGGCATCTCACAGGCATCAGTGCTGAAGTGCATTTGTGATGTATAGGACGCCCTTTATGCCCTTGCAGGCAGGGACATACAGTTCCCTGTGGACTGCACCCATCAGAATGCCCAGGCAGTAGGGTTCGCAGCTGGCGCCGGGATGCCCCGGGTCCAGGAGGTCATCGATGGGGTGCATGTCGCCATGTGGCCACCAGCTGATAACAATGGGATGAGAGAAGAATTAGCTGAGGTAGACTGGGAGCAAAGACTTTATGGTGGAACAGTTGAGGAACAGTGGAGAACCTTCCAAGCGATTTTTCACAGTGCTCAGCAAAGGTTTATACCAACAAAAAGGAAGGACAGTAGAAAGAGAGAAAATTGACCGTGGATATCTCAGGAAATAAGGGAGAGTATCAAATTGAAGGAAAAAGCATACAAAGTGGCAAAGATTAGTGGGAGACTAGAGGACTGGGAAATCTTTAGGGGGCAACAGAAAACTACTAAAAAAGCTATAAAGAAGAGTAAGATAGATTATGAGAGTAAATTTGCTCAGAATATAAAAACAGATAGTAAAAGTTTCTACAAATATGTAAAACAAAAAAGAGTGGGTAAGGTAAATATTGGTCCTTTAGAGGATGAGAAGGGAGTTGTAATAATGGAAGATGAGGAAATGGCTGAGGAACTGAACAGGTTTTTTGGGTCGGTCTTCACAGTGGAAGACACAAATAACATGCCAGTGACTGACAGAAATTAGGCTATGACAGGTGAGGACCTTGAGAGGATTGTTATCACTAAGGAGGTAGTGATGGGCAAGCTAATGGGGCTAAAGGTAGACCAGTCTCCTGGCCCTGATGGAATGCATCCCAGAGTGCTAAAAAAGATAGCTAGGGAAATTGCAAATGCGCTAGTGATAATTTACCACAATTCACTCTGGGGTGGTCCCGGCGGATTGGAAATGAGCAAATGTGACACCACTGTATAAAAAAGGAGGGAGGCAGAGAGCGGGTAATTATAGGCCAGTGAGCTTAACTTCAGTAGTAGGGAAGATGCTGGAATCTATCATCAAGGAAGAAATACCGAGGCATCTGGATACAAATTGTCCCATTGGGCAGACTCAGCATGGGTTCATAAAGGGCAGGTTGTGCCTAACTAATATAGTGGAATTTTTTGAGGACATTACCAGTGCAGTAGATAACGGGAGCCAATGGATGTGGTATATCTGGATTTCCAGAAAGCCTTTGACAAGGTGCCACAGAAAAGGTTGCTGCATAAGATAAAGATGCATGGCATTAAGATGAATGGTAAAGCAAAAAGTGCAGAGGATACTGGAAGTCTGCAGAGGGATTTGGATAGGTTAAGTGAGTGGGCTGGGGTCTGGCAGATGGAATACAGTGTTGACAAATGTGAGGTTATCCATTTTGGTAGGAATAACAGCAAACGGGATTATTATTTAAATGATAAAATATTAAAGCACGCTGCTGTTCAGAGAGACCTGGGTGTGCTAGTGCATGTGTCGCAAAAAGTTGGTTTACAGCTGCAACAGGTGATTAAGAAGGCAAATGGAATTTTGTCCTTCATTGCTAGAGGGATGGCGTTTAAGACTAGGGAGGTTATGCTGCAATTGTATAAGGTGTTAGTGAGGCCACACCTGGAGTACTTGTTCAGTTTTGGTCTCCTTACTTGAGAAAGGACGTACTGGCACTGGAGGGTGTGCAGAGGAGATTCACTAGGTTAATCTCAGAGCTGAAGGGGTTGGATTACGAGGAGAGGTTGAGTAGACTGGGACTGTACTCGTTGGAATTTGGAAGGATGAGGGGGGATCTTATAGAATATTTAAAATTATGAAGGGAATAGATAGGATACATGCGGGCAGGTTGTTTCCACTGGCGGGTGAAAGCAGAATTGGGGGCATAGCCTCAAAATAAGGGGAAGTAGATTTAGGACTGAGTTTAGGAGGAACGTCTTCATCCAAAGCGTTGTGAATCTATGGAATTCCTTGCCCAGTGAAGCAGTAGAGGCTCCTTCATTAAATGCTTTTAAGATAAAGATAAATAGTTTTTTGAAGAATAAAGGGATTAAAGGTTATGGTGTTCAGGCCGGAAAGTGGAGCTGAATCCATAAAAGATCAGCCATGATCTCATTGAATGGCAGAGAAGGCTCGTGGGGCCAGATGGCCTACTCCTGCTCCTAGTTCTAATGTTCTTATGTAACAGGTAAATGTCCATGAACTAGAACAGTTACTACTTCATGAACGTTCAGGTGGTCTATGACCACCAGATGAAGATCCTGCACATCTGCGCCAGGTACCCGGGCAGTGGCAGTATGCATGACTCAATTATTATTGGCACTATCATTCACCCCGGCATGTTCGAAGGGCACCCCCCCCCCCAACCCCGCTCCCCCCCCCCCCCCCCCCCCCCCCCACCCCCACCCGGCTGCTGGGTGACAGGGGTTACCTGTTGTGGTCGTAGCTGATGATGCCTATATGGAGGCCACAGAGTGACACGGAGACCTGATACAATGGTGGCCATTGTGTGACCAGGGGTGTGGTGGAGGGTTACTTGCTTTGGCATGCCGAAGATGCGCTTCAGGTGCTTGGACCACTCTGGAAGGGCCCACCAGTACCCGTCGGAGAGGGTCTGCCGCATCGTTGTGGTGTGCTGCATCCTCCACAATATAGCCCAGCAGAGGATGTGCTGGAGGAGGATGAGGAGCAAGGGCAGGCCTCTGGAGACGAGGAGGATGAGGGGGAGCGGGACAATGGGCGGGACATGGGTGCTGGCCATGAACGGCAGGTTGCACTATGCCATCGGCAAGGCCAGCAAGCACGGACACTTTGATCGACGCATGTGGCACGCATGACCGGCACCACTCCCTGCTCCTGCACGCGGTTGGACTCCTCCACCCATGTCTGCAGTGCTGGAAACCAGCCGTTATCCCCTTCTCTGGTCCCTGGGTCTCTGACTGCACCAAAACTATGGGTGGGCGTGGTTATTCCAGGAGCCCCGGACCCGTCTGAGTGGCAGCTGGTTGCTGGGGCCGGGCTGCCCTCCGACCGTCTGGCCCCTTGGCTGCTCCTACTTCCACCTGCTGTACCGGAGTGGCTGCATGGTGCACACCAGTAAGTGTCCCAGAAGCCTCAGCACTAAAGAGCCCAGCTGAGGTGACAGTCTCTGAGATGGTGGAGGGTGTAGGAGACAGCAGTGACGGAAAGTCAGTGTCATCGTCGGACCCGAAGTCCGGCGTCTCCATGTGTCATGTTGTAATGTGTGTCTGTCCCCTGTGTGTCTGTCCCCTGTGTGTTGGCCCCCTGTGTCGTGGTATGCTGTGTGTCGGTCCCCTGTGTGTTGGTCCCCTGTGTCGGTGCCCTGTGTGTCGGTCCCCTGTGTGTTGGTCCCCTGTGTCGTGGTTTCCTGTGTGTCGGTCCCCTGTGTGTTGGCCCCCTGTGTCGTGGTTTCCTGTGTGTCGGTCCCCTGTGTGTTGGTTCCCTGTGTCGTGGTTTCCTGCGTGTCAGTCCCCAGTGTGTCGGTCCCCAGTGTGTTGGTCCAATGTGTCGGTGCCCTGTGTGTTGGTCCCTTGTGTGTTGGTCTCCTCTGTCGTGGTGTGTTGTGTGTTGGTCCCCTGTGTGTTGGTGCCCTGTGTCGTGGTGTGTTGTTCCCCTGTGTGTCGGTCCCCTGTGTCGTGGTGTGTTGTGTGTGTGGTGATCTACGACTGTATATATATGTGTGTGCTTGCATTAGGGGATGTACGACAGTACCTGTATGACAGGTTTTCCGGTAAGCCCCTGCCGGCTAGCTCCACCCACAGGGTGCAGTATAAATATTCATAAGTTTCCCTGAGATGCCATTCTACAGCTGCAGCCGAAGGAATAGCATCTCACTGTAATAAAGCCTCTCTTGTACCGATTCGAGTCTTTGTGTGCAATTGTTAGCGCCACAATTTATTACAGTGAGATTTTCCAACATCATGGACATCAGAATTAAGCCTGATCGCCTGCAGCTGGATCCGCAGTCGCCGCACGCCAGGAAAGACTTTAACCACTGGCTGGCTGTTTTTGAGGCCTACATCACCTCAGCGAACCCTACACGATCGGAGGCTCAGAAGGTACAACTCCTATACTCAAGATTGAGCTCCAGTGTGTTCCCGCTGATTCAGGACGTGCCTAACTACGCCCAGGCCATGGAACTTCTCAAAGAGAATTATGCCCAGTCGACGAACACTCTGTTTGCAAGACATGTACTCGCCACGCGCGTTCAGCAACCGGGTGAGTCGATTGAGGACTTCTGGTGGGCCCTTATCCCTCTAGTACGGGACTGCGACTGCCAGGCCATCTTGGCCACGGAACATTCGAATCTGCTCATGCGAGATGCCTTTGTGACGGGTATTGCATCGGACCCCATCCGGCAACGACTGCTGGAATTGGCCGCGCTCGACCTTGCAGCAACAAAGACCTTAGCGCTCTCAATGATGGCCGCTTCCCGTAATGTGCAATCCTACCCAGCCCGCCTCGCGGCACACCCATCCTACCCCTCGTAGACCCCGCAACCGACCCCCCCCCGACTGGGGCTGCTCCCGCGCAGTATGCCTGCGCTGCTCGCCGCACCCTGGGGGTCCCCGCTGCTACTTCTGCGGTCAGCAGAAGCACCCCCGCCAGCTTTGCCCGGCCCACACCGTGACCTGCAAATCCTGTGGCAAGAAAGGCCATTTTGCAGTGGTGTGTCAGGCCCGCGCAGTTGCCGCTATCATGCCCGAACTCTCCCCCTCGCCTCAGCCGATCGTGCAATGGGCCCTGCCATCCGCTGCTCCCAGTGCCACGTGCGATCAGTGGGCGCCGCCATCTTCCTTTCCCGACTCCATGTGCGATCAGTGGGTGCCGCCATCTTTCGCCGCCCCCACCATGTGCGGACCATGGGCGCCGCCATCTTCATCCTCTGACTCCATGTGCGCTCCATGGTCGCTGCCATCTTGCCCCGCCCCCGCAACGTACGCTCCATGGTCGCTGCCATCTTGCCCCACCCCCGCAACGTGCGCTGCATGGGCGCCGCCATCTTCTTCCCCACAGGTACTCCAGACACCGCCATTTTGTCCTCCCGTCGGAACTGGACCACGGGACCCGGGTCGCTGCCGCTACTCATCGGACTTGTCGGACTCTTCGGCCGATCGCCCGCTACTCGCCTCCATGACGCTCGACCAATCCCTTCCTCGCAACCTGGCTACCGTTTCTATGACGGTGCTTATCAACGGCCACGCGACCTCCTGTCTCATCGACTCCGGGAGCACCGATAGCTTCATTTATCTGGACACGGTAAGGCGCTGCTCCCTCGCGGTCCATCCCACCAACCAGCGGATCTCCCTGGCCTCCAGATCCCACTCTGTCCCGATCCGGGGCTTCTGTCTGGTCAAACTCAACGTACAGGGCGTTGAATTCAACCGTTTCCGCCTGTACGTTCTCCCCAACCTCTGACACTTTTACTGGGCCTGGACTGCCAATGTAACCTCCAGAGCCTCACCCTCAAATTCGGCAGACCCCTACCTCCCCTCACCGTTTGCGGCCTCACGACCCTCAAGGTTGACCCTCCCTCCCTCTTTGCCAATCTGACCGCAGATTGCAAGCCCGTCGCCACCAGGAGCAGACGGTACAGCACCCAGGACAAGACCTTCATCAGGTCCAAAGTTCAGTGGCTGCTTCGGGAGGGTATTATCGAGGCCAGCAACAGTCCCTGGAGAGCCCAAGTGGTGGTGGTTAAAACTGGGGAGAAACACAGGATGGTCGTGGACTACAGGCAGACCATCAACCGGTACATGCAGCTCGATGCGTACCCCCTCTCTCGCATATCTGATATGATCAATCAGATTGTACAGTACCGGGTCTTCTCGACAATTGACCTGAAATCCGCCTACCGCCAGCTCCCCACCCGTAAATCGGACCGTCCCTACACTGCCTTCGAGGCAGACGGTCGACTGTATCAATTTCTTAGGGATCCCTTCGGAGTCACTAATGGGGTCTCGGTATTTCAGCGAGAAATGGACCGAATGGTTGACCGGTACGGACTGCGGGCCACGTTTCCATACTTAGTCAATGTCACCATCTGTGGCCACGACCAGCAGGACCATGATGCCAACCTTGCTAAATTTCTCCACACCACATCTCTCCTCAACCTTACTTTTAACAAGGAGAAGTATGTGTTCAGCACAGACCGCTTAGCCATCCTCGGCTACATAGTCTAAAACGGACTACTGGGGCCCGATCCCGACCGCAAGCGCCCCCTCATGGAGCTTCCCCTCCCCCACTGCCCCAAAGCTCTCAAATGATGCCTGGGGTTCTTTTCTTACTACGCCCAATGGGTCTCACAATACGTGGACAAGGCCCGCCCACTGATCCAGTCCACACAATTTCCCCTCACGGCCGAGGCACAACAGGCCTTCGCTCGTATTCGCTCAGACATAGCCAAGGCCGGGATGCACGCAGTAGACGAGACACTGCCCTTCCAAGTAGAGAGCGACGCTTCAGATGTCGCCCTTGCCGCCACTCTAAACCAGGCTGGCAGACCCGTGGCATTCTTTTCCCGCACCCTCCATGCCTCCGAAATCCGACATTCCTCTGTTGAAAAGGAGGCCCATGTGTTGCTACTCGTGTCTTAATAAAGCTCGTAGTCTCAAGTGTGGAGAAGATGCTTTATTGTGAGTTCGTTCAGTTTCCAGAGCTCGACCTAGAACGACCTTCCAGTGCTAACTACCAGCTTTGCTTGCTGTGTGTGTCCTGCTTACCAGCCCGCCTGCTGTGAAGTGTGTCCTCACTTCCTGTCCTGATCTATTTATATGGCTCTCCCGTGCTCCCTCTAGTGGTTGCTCAGTTGTGTTGCATCAGGTTAACTTGTGATCACCACATCCCCCTTTTTCTCTTAACATATTTTCTGTACATCGTTAAAGAAAATTGTACATCCTGTCCCGGTGTATTTGTAGCTCTCCCGCTCGTGTTTGCTCTGTTGTTCTGTATCTAGTCACTCTACGATCACCACATCCCCCTTTTTCTCTTTACATAGTTTCTGTACATCATTAAAGAAAAATTATAGAAAACAGTTACTTATGATATGCGTATCTATACAGGTGATGGTGCTATTGCATATTTTACAAAGCCAATGTAGTTATATGTCCAACCTTAATAAACACATTTATGAGTCCAAACTTGATGAATTTGTTCAGAGCCTTTTTTCTTTTTGTTGTTGATGACGTGGTGATATTGATATTGCAAGTCCGCTGTGAATGTTGTTGGTGTTCCTTGTTATTTTAAGTACCCAATGCATCATCCCGAGGTGTTTGCGTGGTCACCTCACTGATGTTGACTGGCATGGCCTTTTTTCTGTGCTTGTGGTATTGATTTATTGTCTCATCCGCCTTGGATGCTGGTGTGCTTGCTCGTTCTGGAGCAGACGTGAGTTTGTGCGATTCGTTGTCATCCCATGACATGTTTGTAGTCTTGTCATCGTTTTGCAGTGTGCTGTGGCATTGTCCTTCATGTGCCGAGTAGTACCATTGCGTACAAGTCGTTGTTTCATTGCTGTTGTTTCTGTCGTTCTTGTTTTTGTTGTTTTCGTTGCCGTACTTGTCGCTGTTTTTGTCGTTTCCGTCTTTGGTGTTGGCACTGTCGTTGTTCCTGACTTTGTTGTTCTCGTTGCCGGTCTTGGTGCTGTTTTTGTCGTTTCTGTCTTTGGTGTTGTCGCTATCTTTGTTCCTGACTTTGTTGTTTGTCTTGTTGCGCTTCATGTTGCTTTTATTCTTGCTGTTGTCGTTCTCGTTTCTGCTGTGCTTCTTGCTATTGTTGCTGGTCTTGTCGCGCTTCATGTTGCTTTTGTTCTTGCTGTTGTTGGTCTTGTTTCTGCTGTGCTTCTTTTGACTTTTGTTTTTCTTGTTAGACTCTATGAGTGTCCCGAGTGGATAATTTGAGTCATTGAGCATTCCGTCTCGAGAGTGGTGCGAGTGATCTGATGTTGCATCGGTGCAGGTGACCTCCATCATTTGTGGAGAATTGGATTCCTCATCTTTGCTTTTGTTGTGCACCTCTTCCGGAGTCAAATTCTTCTCGATTTCGTTTGACGTGGTGTCTCTGGATTCTTGGCGCTCCTCTTCTGGAGTCAAAACCTCCATGATTACAATTGACGTGATGTCTGTGGACTTCTGGCGCTCCTCTTCTGGAGTCCAAATCTGCATGATTTCAGTTGACGTGGTGTCTCCGGACTCTTGGTGCTCCGCTTCTGGAGTTGAAATCTTCATGATTTCCGTTGATGTTATCTCACTGGACTCCAGGTGCTCCTCTTCTGGAGTCAAAATCTGCATGGTTTCTTCTGGCTTGGTCTCTCTGGACTCCAGGTGCTCCTCGTCTGGAGTCAGAATCTGCATGGTTTCTTTTGGCTTGGTCTCTCTAGACTCCAGGTGCTCCTCTTCTGGGGTCAAAATCTGCATGTTTTCTTTCGGCATCGTCGCTCTGGACTGTTGGGTGGCCCGACTCTGTGCTTCTGTACAGACAAGCTGAGAACTGTCAGTCTCGCTGTGATCCTGTACGTCGAGTGCGATCACCTTGTTACTGTTCTCGCTCTGTGCGTCGGTACAGACAAGCTGAGAACTGTCAGTCTCGCTGTGATCCTGTACGTCGAGTGTGATCATCTTGTCACTGTCTTCGCATGCAGTGGGTAGAGGTGCATTGTCTTCTTCTTGTTCATGTGAGCTTGTTAGACTTTCATAGTCTGCTTGTGGTTGCTCAGATACTGCGGGTTGACCTTCATGGTCTTGTGCATGCATGGTGTCAGTGGTGAGATGTACGTTGTCTTCTTCTTGTTCCTGTGAGCTTGGTAGACTGTCATAGTCTGCTTGCGGTTGCTCAGATACTGCGGGTTTACCTGCATGGTCTTGTTCATGCATGGTGTTCGCCAGGGAGTGTTTGCTTGCATCCCTTTTGGAGTCTTTCATTACTCGCACTGTGGAGCCTGTCATCGCTCGCTCTGTGGAGTCTTCCTGTGCTCTCTGTGTGGCGTCGTCTTCGTCTTGGGTATTGCTGTCATCCAATGTATCGACGAGCTGCCATGGCCTCATGGTGTTGGATTCATCTACCATGAGTAGAGTCGTGTTGAGCTTTGCAACGGTGTCGCTGATGCTGTGATCAGCATGTCCAAATAACTCCTCCATGTCTGAGTAGTATTCCTTGATACCCATTTCATCTTCGTTGGCTTCTTCTACCACGAGTTGATTTGTGTTGAACTTTGCGACCGTGTCGCTGATGCTGTGAGAAGCATATCCGACTGACTCAGCTGTGTCTGAGTAGTATTCTTCGAAAAACAAATCATCCTTTGTTGTTTCGGAATTCTTTTTGTTCTCTTCACTTTGGGTGGTGCAGACTGTTTTTTTCAGGGTGTTGTGCAAGTTGTTTTTAACTGTTGGTGTAAGTTCAGGCGTTTTTCTGTGTTCTGAGGCAAGAAAATTTGTGTTTACCACTTTGAGTGTCTTATTTTCAATTTTCGGGCATTTCCCTTTTAAGTGGGCGTGGTCGGGATGCTCAGACGTCATGACGTCACGCGCAGGAATGCATTGCGCATGCGCAAATCGGCCTTCCTCCTTCACTGTGCGGTTTTGTTTCCATTGCGCATGCGCGGCGTGCGCATGCGCATTACGACCCGCGACCAAAACTTCTTTTGACTGCGCATGCGCGGCCTGCGCATGCGCATCACGATCGGCACCGCGATCTTTTTTAAACTGCGCATGCGCGGCTTCCGGTTCCGGCGCATGCACAGATACAATTTGTAGTTCTTTGCTTACTGCAAAATGTGCTCCAACGCCATATTTTGCCGTTTTTCGCGGATTTCAGCAATTTTTCTGTCCCACCAGGACCGGTCTTCCAAAATTCGTAAGTTATCTTCTCTTCCCGATTTGGACAGGGTTTCAGCGTTTTGGCTTTGTGAGAAATTCTTTTTATTTCTTCTTTTTGATCTGTACTTTTCATTCGCGATTTCTTGCTCTTTTCGTGATTTTTTAAGTTTTGCATCACTCAGTCTCTGTGCAGTTTGGACTCTGAGTATGTCTTGCTGTTCAAATTCCTTACAGTACTCTTCAAATTTGTTTAGTACCGTTTGTAAGCTGTTTCTGTCTTCACCTTTTGAGTATTTAAATCCATTATAAACTTTCGTAGCTTCATTTCCTTCGATGAGAATTGCTATTTTAATTTCGTCTGAGGCTGCTGCTGCATCATTTGCTATGATACCGAAATCGAACATTTGTTTAAACCTTTCCCAGACACTTCTTACTTTTCCAGTCGTGTCCAGGTGAAGTGGGTATCCAAGGCACATCCTCTCATCAGCAATGTCTTCCCAAGTCGAATGTCCAGTAGGAGATTTCCATGCCATTTTTTTGTTTTCTGTATCTGCAGCTGAGTTGTCCTGTCATAAGCGTCTGAAATCACTCCTGGAACCATGTGTTGCTACTCGTGTCTTAATAAAGCTCGTAGTCTCAAGTGTGGAGAAGATGCTTTATTGTGAGTTCGTTCAGTTTCCAGAGCTCGACCTAGAACGACCTTCCAGTGCTAACTACCAGCTTTGCTTGCTGTGTGTGTCCTGCTTACCAGCCCGCCTGCTGTGAAGTGTGTCCTCACTTCCTGTCCTGATCTATTTATATGGCTCTCCCGTGCTCCCTCTAGTGGTTGCTCAGTTGTGTTGCATCTGGTTAACTTGTGATCACCACAGCCCAGGCAATCGTTGAAGCTGTGCGACACTGGAGGCATTACCTGGCCAGCAGGAGATTCACTCTCCTCACTGACCAACGGTCGGTAGCCTTCATGTTTAACAACACGCAGCGGGGCAATATCAAAAACGACAAAATCTTGCGGTGGAGAATCGAACTCTCCACCTATAATTACGAGATCTTGTATCGCCCCAGCAAGCTCAACGAGCCTCCAGACGCCCTCTCCCGAGGAACATGTGCCAGCGCACAAGTGAACCAGCTCCGTGCCTTGCACGAGAGCCTTTGCCATCCGGGGGTCACTCGGTTGTACCATCTGGTCAAAGCCCACAATCTGTCCTACTCCGTCGAGGAAGTACGGACAGTCACCAGAGACTGCCAGGTCTGTGCTGAGTGCAAGCCGCACTTCTACCGGCCAGACCGCGCGCGCCTGGTGAAAGCATCCCGCCCCTTTGAACGCCTCAGCGTGGATTTCAAAGGGCCCCTCCCCTCCACCGACCACAACACCTACATCCTTAGTGTGGTCGATGAATTCTCTAGGTTCCCCTTCGCCATCCCATGCCCGGATCTGACGTCTGCCACCGTCATCAAGGCCCTTGATTCCATATTCACTCTGTTCGGTTTCCCTGACTATATCCACAGTGACAGGGGATCCTCGTTCATGAGCGATGAGCTGCGTCAGTTCCTGTTCAGCAGGGGTATCGCCTCCAGCAGGATGACCAGCTACAACCCCCGGGGAAATGGGCAGGTAGAGAGGGAGAACGGGATGGTATGGAGGGCCGTCCAGCTGGCCCTATGGTCCAGGAACCTCCCAGCCTCTCGCTGGCAGCAGGTCCTCCCTGACGCGCACCATTCCATTCGGTCACTGCTGTGCACCGCAATTAACAACACACCCCATGAATGTGTTTTTGCCTTCCCTAGGAAGTCTAGGGGTGTCGCTCCCGATTTGGCTCGAAGCTCCAGGGCCGGTCCTTCTTCGTAGGCATGTCAGACTCCACAAGGCAGACCCTCTGGTGGACAAGGTACGCCTACTCCACGCGAACCCCCAATATGCCTACGTGGAGTTCCCCGACGGCCGCCAGGATACAGTCTCGCTCAGGGACCTGGCTCCCTCGGGTGCCGATCCAATGCCCACACTCCTCCCTACCCACGCGCCACCCTCCTTTTTCCCGGCGCCCCCGACTTCAGCCCCACCAGGTCCATCCCTCGTTACCCTGCCCACATTAGAGGATATGGAAGGTTTTGGCTCGCTCCCGGAGTCATTCAGCCACTGGCCAGCACCAACACCGCCAGCACCAACACCGCCAGCACCCACGCCGTCGACGCTGATACCGCCTGTTCAGACGTCGCCACCACTGCTGCGTCGCTCACAACGGAACGTCTGACCGCCGGTCCGACTCAACGTGTGACGGGCACCGGGTTGCCCGATGGACACTTGGTTCTTTTTCCACCCCCTCTGTAAATAGATCACGTTTATGTATTATAGTTTCAAGTCACCCCCGCCGGACTCATTTTTTACAGGGGGTGAATGTGGTGATCTACCACTGTATATATATGTGTGTGCTTGCATTAGGGGATGTATGACAGTACCTGTATTATATGGTTTTCCGGTAAGCCCCTGCCAGCTAGCTCCACCCACAGGGAGCAGTATAAATATTCATAAGTTTCCCTGAGATGCCATTCTACAGCTGCAGCCAAAGGAATAGCATCTCACTGTAATAAAGCCTCTCTTGTACCGATTCGAGTC
The DNA here is from genome assembly GCF_902713615.1 of Scyliorhinus canicula. Classification (NCBI taxonomy): domain Eukaryota; kingdom Metazoa; phylum Chordata; class Chondrichthyes; order Carcharhiniformes; family Scyliorhinidae; genus Scyliorhinus; species Scyliorhinus canicula. The sequence continues at coordinate 186,102,041 of NC_052147.1, forward strand.
TTTGTGTGCAATTGTTAGCGCCACAGTGTGTTGGTCCCCTGTGTGTTGGTGCCCTGTGTTGTGGTGTGTTGTGTGTTGGTCCCCTATGTGTTGGTCATCTGTGTCATGGTTTCCTGTGAGCCTGTCGTGGTTTCGTGGCTCGTCTCGGGCGTAGGATTGTTGTCACGGCTGTCCACCCTGTCAGGGGTTGGGGGTGAGGGGGATGGGGTGTGGGTGGTAGGGTGAGGGCTTGGGGGTAATGGGGATGGGGTGAGGGTGGTAGGGTGAGGGGGATGGGGTGACGGGGATGGGGTGAGGGGGATAGGGTGAGGCGGGTGTGGTGGGGGGGTGGGGTGGGATGAGGGGGGTGGGTGAGGGGGTGGAGGTGAGGGGGTGGGGATGAGGGGGTGTGGTGATGGGGCTGGGGTGAGGGGGTGGGGTGAGGGGATGGGGTGATGGCATTAGTGCACAGGGCACCCTACCATTGTGGCTGGCATGGGTGGGAGCAGCCATGTGGATCAGGGTGGGGGTGGGACCTTCCCCCCCCCCGGGGTGGGGGGGCTTGTCACATGTGTGTGGGGTGTAGGGGGGTTGGTGCCAGGGGCACAGTGCTAAGTACTCACCCTGGAAGCCCTGAGGAGGTTGCGCAGCTTATTTCTGCACTGGTCGCAGTACTGGCCATCGCTCCGACGGTGCTGACGGTTTCAGCCACCTGCGCCCACACACGCCGAATGATGGTGCCTGCTGTCCTGAGGCCCGGCCCGGGGTACAACACCAGCCTCCTCTCCTCCACACCATCCAGGAGGGAGTCCAACTCGCCGTCCCTCAATCGTGGGGCTGCTCTTCGGGCAGCCATCTTTCCTGCGACGCTGAGTATGAGGGGGAGAATGTTTATGAGCAGCCGCGACTTTGTGTCAATGACGGACCGCTTTGTGGCCGCTCCCTCGGGCACTTCACGTTCTGCCCGTGCTAGCCCTTGTGGGCTGTTGAATAGCTCCACCTGGGGGCCCGTGACACCGTCGGGAAACTCCACGGTTTTCACGACGACGTCAACACAGCCCCATTTACGGAGAATCCAGCCCTGTGCGTTCGATGAGACAGGCGGTTTGAACAGAACTTTAACTCTTGCTCTCCCTTTCTGGGAGAGCTTGCAGGAAGAAGTGATTAGCTTTGTGAAACTGTCTATCTTATACCTTGCTTCTAGCTATTCTGTGAATAGCCTGTCCTGTCTTATCTGTCTAATGAGCACTTTCTTGACAATTTTGCAATTTCATCCGGTCTTATTGATAGTCTGTCTTTCAAAGCTGATTAATGTTCTTCGATATTGGTTTCGGTGTCAAACGTTTTAACATATACTCAGTCAATAGTTCATTCTAAAAATGACTTCATTTTGTTTATCACTCAGATGTCAAGAGTGCCAAATATATAGTTGAACAGCAGCTTTCAAGACTGATTCTCACTTCTTATCGCATATTTTAGGGAGTCATATATGGTTCGGGGCGAGTGTTACTTAACTGGCATTTCATTATCTGGTGTGAGGGCCTCTTGTTATGGTTTAAAGCCACAATTTAAAATTAAAAGGAATTTAGTCTTTCAAATTATGGGTCCTTTCTGAAAGTCTTTGAGGCAATTTAATTAGCCTAATTAGGTGAGGTAATTTTTCTCCAGTTGCTTAGTGACTTCTAAAATTATGTCTGCTATAATGATTTTAATTTACAGGGAATAAAACACACACGGAATTCTCTGTGAACGGGATCCTCCGATCCACAGGCAGCACACCCACACCTGCGGCTTTCCTGAAGGCGTGAGGAGGCCACAATGGGAAACCCCATTGGCCAGTTGCGGGAACGGATAATCCCGCTGTCGGCAGGAATGTGCCACTCCGGGAAATGCGGCTAGCAGACGACAGAATCCTACCCTGGGATTAATTTCTGTATTAATTTCTGATTCTTAGAAGTGTCTTTATTTTAAACTGAATTCTATGATCAGTGTGATATTCATTGCAATTTGCGACGTCAAAACATCTCATGAGTTTTAACAGAATCTCGTGGTCTGGTTTAGCTCACAAGGCTAAATCGCTGGCTTTGAAAGCAGACCAAGGCAGGCCAGCAGCACGGTTCGATTCCCGTACCTGTCTCCCCGGACAGGCGCCGGAATGTGGCAACTAGGGACTTTTCACATTAACTTCATTGAAGCCTACTCGTGAAAATAAGCGATTTCCATTCCATTTCCATTTCATTCGGCTCATTTGAATATGCATTAGTTGGATTTACCCGGGTCCCATGACTCAACTGCTATGCCTGGGAGATCTCGCCAGGCACCATTTAGTACTGATCCACACAAATGTAGACCAGGCATAACAGCACATGGGGGGTCTCCCAGACCATTGGAGACTCCCAGGTGATCGGGGCAGGACAGGGTGGCACCCTGGCTCTCGCTCTAGCACCTGGGCACCTTGGCATTGCCAACCTAGCACCCTGGCAATGCCACCTTGGTTGTGCCAGGGTGCCTAGGTGCTAGGTTGGCACTGCCAGCGGTCACCCCCTGGGGGATTTTCCAGGTAGAGGGGGTGAGGGGGGGGGTTCCCGGGGACCTCCCAAAGGATGAGGGAGTGAGGGGGTCACAAAAATGAGGGGGTTCCTGAAAGGGGGGGAGAGAAGATCGGGGCTGCCAGTCAAAATGGCACCCCAATCTGTGAGGAAATCCCTCTAAATGGTGCCTTGGCGGAGAGAATCTCCACAAGGCCAAAAAAGACCACGCCCATAAGTGTTCCAACCAAGACTGAATAGTCTGTGCGGAGTCTGCATGTCCTCCCCGTGTGTGCGTGGGTTTCCTCCGGGTGCTCCGGTTTCCTCCCACAGTCCAAAGATGTGCGGGGTAGGTGGATTGGCCATGCTAAATTGCCCGTAGTATCCTAAAAAGTAAGGTTAAGGGGGGAGTTGTTGGGTTACGGGTATAGGGTGGATACGTGGGTTTGAGTAGGGTGATCATTGCTCGGCACAACATCGAGGGCCGAAGGGCCTGTTCTGTGCTGTACTGTTCTAGTCTAGTCTAGTTCTAGTCTAGTGTGCGCTTCACGCTTTTGTTGGTCCACTATTCCTTCCATGATTCAGGTCATGCAAATGGGCCAGTGCTCTGCCAGTGCAAAGTGGAAGAAATCCCCGGCCCCGGGAGGTGTAACCTGCCCTGGATTTTGGGAGCCTGAAGTGGACATGCTGTTCACAGCCAACGGGGAGAGGAGAGACACCCTCTTCCCCAGAGTGGGCTGCAGACTCAAGCCTGCCCTGTTGAACAGCACCCAGGAGGTGGTGGCAGAGGCAGTCAGCACTGCCAGCCTCACCAGTTGGAGGCAGCTTGTGATTCTGAGGGTGGGGAGGTCACTGTCCTGTGTTGCAGGACACAGCTATGTTGCAGGTGTCCTTTGTTTGGGATGAGTTCTGTTTAAGGATTGCAAAGATGATTCTGGATAGGAGCGAAAGTAACAGGGTAGTTGTTATGGGGGACTTTAACTTTCCAAATATTGACTGGAAACATTATAGTTCGAGTACTTTAGATGGGTCCGTTTTTGTCCAATGTGTGCAGGAGGGTTTCCTGATGCAGTATGTAGATAGGCCAACGAGAGGCGAGGCCATATTGGATTTGGTACTGGGCAATGAACCAGGACAGGTGTTAGATTTGGAGGTAGGTGAGCACTTTGGTGATAGTGATCACAATTCGATTACGTTTACTTTAGTGATGGAAAGGGATAGGTGTATACTGCAAGGCACGAGTCCTATCTGGGGGAAAGGCAATTATGATGCGATGAGGCAAGACTTTGGATGCATCGGCTGGAGAGGAAATCTGCAGGGGATGGGCAAAATGGAAATGTGGAGCATGTTCAAGGAACAGCTACTACGTGTCCTTGATAAGTATGTACCTGTTAGGCAGGGAGGAAGTGGTCGAGCGAGGGAACCATGGGTTACTAAAGCAGTTGAAACACTTGTCAAGAGGAAGGAGGATGCTTATGTAAAGATGAGACGTGATGGTTCAGTTAGGGCGCTTGAGAGTTACAAGTTAGCTAGGAAGGCTCTAAAGAGAGAGCTAAGAAGAGCCAGGAGGGGACATGAGAAGTCTTTGGCAGGTAGGATCAAGGATAACCCTAAAGCTTTCTATTGATATGTCAGGAATAAAAGAATGACTAAAGTAAGAGTAGGGCCAGTCAAGGACAGTATTGGGAAGTTGTGCGTGGAGTCCGAGGAGATAGGAGAGGTGCTAAATGAGTATTTTTCGTCTGTATTCACAGGAAAAAGACAAAGTTGTCGAGGAGAATACTGAGATTCAGGCTGCTAGACTAGAAGGGATTGAGGTTCATAAGGAGGAGGTGTTAGCAATTCTGGAAAGTGTGAAAATAGATAAGTCCCCTGGGCCAGATGGGATTTATCCTAGGATTCTCTGGGAAGCTAGGGAGGAGATTGCTGAGCCTTTGGCTTTGATCTTTAAGTCATCTTTGTCTACAGGAATAGTGCCAGAAGACTGGAGGATAGCAAATGTTGTCCCCTTGTTCAAGAAGGGGAGTAGAGATAACCCCGGTAACTATAGACCAGTGAGCCTTACCTCTGTTGTGGGAAAAGTCATGGAAAGGTTTATAAGAGATAGGATGTATAATCATCTGGAAAGGAATTATTTGATTAGAGATAGTCAACATGGTTTTGTGAAGGCTAGGTCGTGCCTCACAAACCTTATTGACTTCTTCGAGAAGGTAACCAAACAGGTGGATGAGGGTAAAGCAGTTGATGTGGTGTATATGGATTTCAGTGAAGCGTTTGATAAGGTTCCCCACGGTAGGCTATTGCAGAAAATACAGAGGCATGGGATTCAGGGTGATTTAGCAGTTTGGATCAGAAATTGGCTAGCTGATAGAAGACAAAGGGTGGTGGTTGATGGGAAATGTTCAGACTGGTGTCCAGTTACTAATGGTGTACCACAAGGATCTGTTTTGGGGCCGCTGCTGTTTGTCATTTTTATAAATGACCTGGATGAGGGCGTAGAATGATGGGTGAGTAAATTTGCAAATGACACAAAAGTCGGTGGAGTTGTGGACAGTGCAGAAGGATGTTACAAGTTACAGAGGGACATAGATAAGCTGCAGAGCTGGGCTGACAGGTGGCAAATGGAGTTTAATGCAGAAAAGTGTGAGGTGATTCATTTTGGAAAGAATAACAGGAAGAGAGAGTACTGGGCTAATGGTAAGATTCTTGGTAGTGTGGATGAGCAGAGAGACCTCGGTGTCCATGTCCATAGATCCCTGAAAGTTGCCACCCAGGTTGAGAGGGTTGTTAAGAAGGCGTACGGTGTGTTAGCTTTTATTGGTAGAGGAATTGAGTTTCGGAGCCATGAGGCCATGTTGCAGTTGTCCAAACCTCTGGTGCGGCCGCATTTGGAGTATTGCGTGCAGTTCTGGTCGCCACATTATAGGAAGTATGTGGAAGCATTGGAAAGGGTACAGAGGAGATTTACAAGGATGTTGCCTGGTATGGAGGGAAGATCTTATGAGGAAAGGCTGAAGGACTTGAGGCTGTTTTCTTTAGAAAGAAGAAGGTTAAGAGGTGATTTAATTTAGGCATACAAGATGATCAGAGGATTAGATAGGGTGGACATTGAGAGCCTTTTTTCTCGAATGGTGATGTCCAGCACGAGGGGACATATCTTTAAATTGAGGGGAGATAGATATAGGACAGATGTCAGAGGTAGGTTCTTTACTCAGAGAGTAGTAAGGGCGTGGAATGCCCTGCCTGCAACAGTAGTGGACTCGCCAACACTAAACACATTCAAATGGTCATTGGATAGGCATATGGATGATAAGGGAATAGTGTAGAGGGACTTTAGAGGGGTTTCACAGGGCGGCGCAACATCGAGGGCCGAACGGCCTGTACTGCGCTGTAATGTTCTCTGTTCTATGTTCTAATCCACTTTTTCCTATGCAGTGGGGCAACGCTGCTGAGGAGTGTCAACACCTGGTGGGTCACTGATTGAGCTTGGCCATGCCCATCTCTTTGATGATACTGTTGGGGTATGAGGGTTTCCAGAGGAGCATCCTGGGTGGGATCCTACATCACCAGAAGCTCGCTGAACATTCACAGGACCCAGTGAGCCCGTCAGCAGCATGAGCAGCCAAGATTCTGTAAGGAGCAGCAAAGGGCTGTGTTTATACTGCATACTGCAGCAATGGTGGTCTGTGTCAGGCCACCCCAATCCTGAGGGGGACATTCTGAGTCCATGTACTTGCAGCAAGTCATTCCCCGGTACTGTCCCCAGCCCGGGCAGCCAGCCCCAGCAAGCCCGACAATATTTGAGGGTTTTTGAGAGGGTTTTCAGCCCCCGCTCTCCCTCTGCAGCCATGGCACCCAGCCCCACTTGTAAATACTTGCATTAATTTGTGCCCAAGAGACTTGTACCTAAAAGGGGTGGAGCATTGCATAGGGATGGAGCATAAAGTCTCCGAGCCACAAATAATATTTAAGTCCATGGAAATGATAATTTTGCATGGGCCCACAGGCGTAGGGCGCAAACTTCAAAAACGCCACCAGTGAGGGACCAGAGCATGGCGTCGGAGCTTTCACCAGGTGCAAAACACAATTCTTCCATTCGCGCTATTTTCTCGCCCAATCGCAATTCTTGCTGCCCATTAAGTGGAGAATTCAGTCCAGTAATTAAATATTATTCAGTAATTGTACAATGAAATTATGCTCCCAGATAGTTTCAATTACGCTATCTGAAATCCTCTAGTTATCTTATCTACCTTTTCTCTCCATAAAGCATCAATATGATATAGCTGACAAATTTACAGCCTGTTGACTCACACTTAAGGGCACTTAAGGCACAAATAGAATGGCATAGATAAGACTCGCCCAGCATTATAATCAGCAAATAATGTTACCTGGTTTGTGCATTTATATTCACTTAATGGAACAATGCAGCTTACTCACTGTTATGGTATGGGGGGATGTCAGAGGTAGGTTCTTTACCCAGAGAGTAGGGGGGCATGGAATGCACTGCCTGTGGAAGTAGTTGAGTCGGAAACATTAGGGACCTTCAAGCGGCTATTGGATAGGTACATGGATTATGGTAGAATAATGGAGTGTAGATTAATTTGTTCTTAAGGGCAGCACGGTAGCATTGTGGATAGCACAATTGCTTCACAGCTCCAGGGTCCCAGGTTCGATTCCGGCTTAGGTCACTGTCTGTGCGGAGTCTGCACATCCTCCCCGTGTGTGCGTGGGTTTCCTCCGGGTGCTCCGGTTTCCTCCCACAGTCCAAAGATGTGCAGGTTGGGTGGATTGGCCATGATAAATTGCCCTTAGATTATCATAGAATTTTGGACACTATGATTAAACTAGGACAAAAGTTCGGCACAACATCGTGGGCCGAAGGGCCTGTTCTGTGCTGTATTTCTCTGTGTTCTATGTTCTATGTTCTATGTCACCATGCTGCCGATAGGTTAAGTAAGTTGGCAAAAATGTGGCAGATGGAGTAATGCAGGAAAATGTGTACTTGTGCACTTTGACAAGAAGAATAGAAAAGCAACAAATTATTTAAATAGAGAGATATTGCGAAACATTGTGGTGCAGAGCAATCTTGAAGTCCTGGTACGTGAATTGCAAAGTATGTAGATAGTGATCAGGAAGGTAAATAGAAAATTAACATTTATTGTAGGATAAATTGAGTATAGTTTTGCAACAGTTTACAGGGTATTGGTGAGGCTGTATCTGGAGTACTGTGTACAGAAAGGATATAATTGCAATAGAAGCAGTTCAGAGAAGGTTCACTTGACTAATTCCTGGACCTTTATCTACTGGAGTTTAAAAGAATAAGATGTGATTTTACGGAAACATATAAAGTCCTGAGGGATGAGGATGTGAGAGGATGTTCCCCCTTATGGGAAAGATGAGGACTAAGGGACACAATTCATAAATAAGACCGAGATGAGGAGAATTATTTTTTTTCTTTCACAGGGCTGTGAGTCTGTAGAATTCTTTTCCCCAGAGAGCAGTGAAGGCTGGCTCATTGAAGACTTTTAATGCTGAGTTGTATAGATTATTGATTAATAATGGAGTTATGGGCTAGAGGAGAGTAAAATTGACTCCTCCAGAGTCCTTGTGGCTGCAGGTCATGCTGGATAAGCTCGTACGTGTGACATCCCTTGACATACGAGAGCACTTGCAGCATCTTTCACTCATCTCTAGATAAGAACACAGTCTGCGATACACCCAAAAAAGCCCAGCCTCTTGATCTTATAAAAACCCGTTCCCTCTTGCTGCTCAGGCCCTTTCACTTCTTGGCCCTATGCCAACCAACATTGGCCCCTCCTCATCTGAATGAGAGCCATTATCAAGGTAGAGTTGCCTGCAGCCTGCATCATCAACGCTTCCATGTAAGTGTGAATGACTTGAAGTGATACATTTAGTGAGCATGTTTTTATAGCTTTCTCTTCATCTCACAACCAGAAGCCAAGTGCTAGCCTTTCACATGGTCTCTATAGAGACAAGGCATCACCACACCCAAAATGGAGACATTGCTCAGGGTGATGAGAACCATGCTCTACAAGCCTAACACAGACATTTTCTGCTTGTCTCCACAACCGTAGAGATTCTATAGAGACACCATTGCCTTGGCAGCATAGAAAGAATAACTAGTTGATCCCTTGTCAGCCATGACCATTCACCTGTGAGGATAGAGATTTGGATTCACTAATTCGCTGCAATCCACCAGCTCTGCTCCTTGGAGATATCTACCTCCCTCCCTTCCTTCATCCCTGCCTCTGACTGCAGCCAATGGAAAATAGCACAGAATGAATGGCAGCTCCACATCTTGTTGGATCACATTGCTATGAGACCCCTGAGTCGAGAACAAACCTGCTGCAATGCTGACTTTACCAAACAGAGGAGAACACAAGTGAGCGTCTTTGACATCTAGTTGCCTCATAATTATTAAGACTGTCCCTTTCATCACTTGTGCTGACCTTGAATTTCACCCACCTGAAAAGGCTCTCCTCTCACCTCCAGGGATATCACTGACTGACTGCAAGGGCAGATTGGAAAAATAATCCCGGCCACCTTTCAAACTCACTCCATCTATTACCCTCTCCCTGTCACCGAACAAAGCCCCCCACTCCCAACACCATAGATCAACCAAATATCACCATTCCTCTCCCTCTGCCACCTTTGAAGCTCCTCTCATTACTCTGGATCCTATCACAGTCCACCTCCACATGCTATTCCTCCTCTCAAAGTTGACACCCATGAGTGTACCCCTGCCCACCCTGCCCCCTCCTGTCATCCAAGCCACCTGTTTGTCTCCATCTGAGAGTCACCTGATGGGACCTTCACCGACTAACTCTCAACCTGAACCTCCCGCTCTACCACATCCCATCCCCACTCTCTGTGATGCACCCTCCCCGCGCCGCCCCCCCCATTACCAGTACCCTGAGTTCTCCCCACAGCACCCCAGCGTTGATACCACTGACACTCTCCAAGACGTTTGCCCTTTTCCCCGGACATTCCTTCCCACTAATGCATATTCTCCCATCTTTTCCCTATGTGCCTACCTCCCTTTTGTCCCACCCTTCCAGCCTAATCCCCTCCCTTCTAGTTTTCATCTTCTTCCCTTGTCCAGCCTCGGTGCATCATTTACTAATGACACCTGGGTGAAGTTATGTGAGTTTCCAAGAAGGAGAAAGTAATACCTTTGGACCTCAAAGTTGATGATGAAATGAAACTTATCAGGTGCCTGCCATTTATATACACTCGGGAAACAAACTGTTCTAAATTCTTGCTGGTGGGGCACTTAATTTGGAGAGGAATGTAATTCCAGAGAGTTGACCTTTTAATGAACATTCATGAGATGCAAATTAATGCAAATGTGGTTTGCAACAGATCAGTGGGAAGCGAGGCCCGGCTTTAACCCACCATCAAAGTCGGGAGAACAAATTTCCAATCTTATTTCCTGCCGGCAGGAAACTGACTTTTTTTTAATCACACCTGGAGGAAGACTCGGGAGTGACCGGTCAAAGGTTTGCACCAAAGTCTCCATGGCAACCACCATCCTAACCTCATTGCGTTAAAGTGTCAGCACAATCACCTCAGAGAGAAAGCAGAGAACCTCTCCATGGAGCCTTTAAATCTGAGGACTGTACCCGACATCCCTTCTTAATTTTCCCAAGTTTACTTGAAACATGACTGAGTCCAAAGGTTTGTCATCTGACTGGGAATCAGCAGATTCCTTGTCTCCAGCAATCCTCCGAGTGCCGGAAACTTTGAATGTCATTGCCTCCGCCTGCTGTGGATCAGACAGTACAATGTGCTCAACAGATTGTGTCCCAGAGGCTAATCTAGCACTAGGTTCTACTAAAGTGTGTGTTTCTGTGATGTGGAAGGTGTGACTAAGAGCTGTGATGGTTCCTCTATTTCCTCTTATGGGCTGCTGTCAGCGCTGGAATTGTAGACCTGGCTGGTGCACTCCCTGGGCTGCTTCCCAGATGTGTCTGTGAAAGAAAGGAGAATTCAATAGTGCATGAAGACCTGAGAAAAAGGAGACATGACTTACAGCATTAGTGACGGATGGATGTGGCAATGTAGGATCCTCACTTGATTGATCACCACCAACCTCACCCTCAGCACAGGAGTGGTCCACATCCTCCCTGGCCAGCAGGATGGCTCTCTCCTCAAACTCCATGAGGACCTTCTGTTCTGGCATCCCTCCACCCATCTGGGATGTCTCCCTCTATGGTGCCAGCTTGACCTGCATGAAAATAGATGAAGAGAATTTCAGCAGGTTGCATGGCAGGACAGATGATAAGGATGTCTGGCATGTGTGGATGATGAGTGGCACCAGTGAGACGATGAGGACCAACCCACTGCAGAGATGAAGATGTGTGTGGGAGAGTGAGTGGTGGTGTCCCTTGCATTAGCAGTGAGATCCCTGTGGATGTGAAATGAATGGGTCTGTGAGAATGTGTGTGTTGAGAGTGATGAGAAGAGAAATTTACCTTGGCAAAACAGAGATCATTCATCCTCTTGTGGCACTAGATTACTGCCCATTTCTGCAAGGAGTTGGCACAATCATCAGGCCACCACATTCAAAAGCCACCTTGCATACAGCTAGCACACTTGATAATGGGAAGTCATGGCTGTGAAAGCTAAGAAGCATATTGCCCCAAAATTCACCAATGCTTCCCTGGAGCACCTGCTTGATGCAGTGGAATCCTGCCGCGATGTGATATATCCGTGCTCTGCATGAAGACCTGCCAGCAAGACCATCAGGCAGTATAGGAGGTGGTGGCAGCGGTGATCAGTGGATAGGTGGAGGTATGGGCTTTCCAAGGGCCGGGGTAGACTCAATGGGCCAAATGGCCTCCTTCTGCACTGTAAATTCGATGATTTTATGATTCCATCTTGCAGATTTAAAGGCATGGTAGAATCCATAATTCGGGTGCTAATGGGCTTGCCCCTAACCTGGGATAGCTGTCATGCTTAAATTTAAGCACAGTGAGGTAACCAGCTGGCTTGTAAAGCAGAACAAGGCCAGCAGCATGGGTTCAGTTCCCGTACCGGCCTCCCCAAACAGGTGCCAGAATGTGGCGACGAGGGGCTTTTCACAGTAACTTCATTTGAAGCCTACTTGTGACAATGAAAGATTTTCATTTAATTTTTCATTTCATTTTCTTTTGGAGAGTTTGAGATTGAAATTAATGAACTGCAAACCATGGCAACAATCCTTTCAGCCTCCACTGAAACATGCCCAAATATTATTTATGTTCCTTTCATGCTTTTGGTGACTGGCCAACAGCACTCCAACCCATATTACAAAATGATTCTCACTTGCTCATAATTCCATTGACAGTACAGTGACTCAAATTTGCTCAGGATCTGTACCTTTAGGAATAAAAGTGTAAATATTAATATAAGCCCTTACAGTTTACCTACAAACAACAGAAATATGGGTGGAGTAGTGTTCTGCAAAAATAAAATTCAGCTGAAATGCATCCATATCATTCAATAATCACATTTGGAACTTCTCAAAAGTACAATGTGCATTAAAAAGACAATTCAAAATGTTCAAAAATATCCATATCCAATACATATATTATTTGAAGGTGCTGATGAGTTCAGTGTAGAACTGTCATTTGAAACTAAATCTACAGGATGAGAGTCTGGGACATATGAGGTTAATGTGGGACTGCGTATTTTGCCACTATTGGTCGTTTCAAAATCATTAGTTTAAGTGCGACTACCATTTTGCAGTTTTAATTAATATGTTCTTAAGCATTTTCTGCTCAAAGTGATGGAAGCAATTTTAATTAACAAGCTGAACCTGTATCATTGGAAACCAGCCAGATTAGTTAAGTAGACAGCCTTAATTGTGAGACAATTAAAGAATAAGTAGTTCATTAATAGAAATTTAGAAAGCTGGAAATGTAATTTGCAACACAAATATTTGTAACTTTTATAGCTATAAACATATTATTAACACTAGATTATTGACACAGACTCTTGGAGTCCTGTGGGAATAAGAATATTTTGTGATTCTCATGCCACAAAATAAAGAGAAAACATGAATATTAACCTTGACTAGGAGAACTGAATAGGATCTTTGTCTCAGTGACCTCAACCCCAAATGACAGACAGCAATATTGGCCAATTATTGGTCGACATTTAACCTACCTAAAGATAATGGCCAGGATTCTCCTAACCTCCGCATCGAAATGGCGCTCGGCGTGGGGGCGGAGAATGGAGCCTCAGACCCGCGATCGGGTCCGATGCCGGGACGCGATTCTGCGGCGATCGGAGAATCGGTGCCAGTTGTGTGCGCACGGTCGACACGGCACTGGTCGGGAACCGTTGATCGGGGGCCCTGCGGCGATCTCCGCAGTTGACGGGCCGAGTTCCCGCCAGCAAGGTTCACGTATAGTTCCACCAAGCGGGAGCTCGGCATTACGGCTGCGGTGGCCATCCTGGTGGAGGCGGGGATATCAGTCTTGGGGGGCGGGGTCCCCCACGACAGCCAGGTCCGCAACCGGGGGCCACCGATTGGTGGGCATGCGCATTCTGGGAGGGGCCTACTTTCTTCTGCGCCGGCCCGCTGTGTGGCTCCGACGTGGAACACGCGCTTGCGTGGACCTGCGGCCAGCAGCCGCATGCGCAGACCTGTGGCCAGCAGTGCAGGGCTACGTACGGCAGCTGGAGCAGCGTGGAGCACTCCGGCGTTGTGCTAGCCCCCTGTGGGCTACAGAATCGCTGGGCCAAGAGGCCTGTTGATGCCGGCATGAAACACTCCGGTGTTTACGCCGGCGTCAACATTTAGCCGCAATTTACAGAATCCCGGCCAAGAGCTATAGTTTGATAAGAATCTTTGGCTGAAATCTGAGACAACATGCGTAATTATCTAAAAACTAAAAGGCTAATTTTCATTTCATTATCAACATGCTATAGACCAACTGGCTACGGTGTGCTTTCAATTTGTAAGGCCTAAAAATCATAGAATCCCTGCAGTACAGAAGGAGGGCATTTGGTCCATTGGATCAGCACATCCATTGCTCCGATAGAGCACCCTATCTCGACCCAACCCCCGCTCTATCCTCATAACCCCACTTAACCTTTGGGCAACATGGCCAATTCACCTAACCTGCACAGCTTCGGACTGTGGGAGGAAACCAAAGCACCCGGAAAAAAACCACGAGACATGGGGAGAACGTGCAAACTCCACACAGACACCTGATGTCTGTATTGAACCAGGGATCCTGGTGCTCTGAGGCAGCATTGCTAACCACTGTGCCACCACACCACCACATATAAAAAAGAGTCTTGAGAAGACATTTTGGGTAGGGCAGGGACAGAGGAAGAGAAGGCAGAGACAGGAAGGTAGACAGACAGATAGACAAAGGCAGAGAGAGAAATGTGAAGAGAGATGTAAAGAGAAAGATATGGGTAGTGAGGGAGAGATAGAGCCATTTACAAGAGGCAGAGTAGAAGAGAGGTGGTAAGAGAAAAATGTTCACGGAGACGTGCTAAGCGCTGACTTCAATGTTTTTTAGAGTCATTATTTCACTACTCGGTCTGGTGTGTAAGTCTGTTCAATTGTTAAAGTTAAACTTCCTCTCCTTACCGTTAATTACTGATGATTGCTATTAATTGACACTTTTCCTTTTATCTTTCTGACTTGTTACCTTTTTAATGATTAATAAACTTTCTGAATTCACCATTGAAAATGTTCTTTCTTAACATATGGTTAAGTCTCTTAAAGCTGAGATGACTTACATTTCGAGGGTTATTGCAAACAAGTGAACCCCATAAATCTTAGTTCATAAATCAAATTAAAAACTGCATAAACTGCCCACATGGCGATATGACAAAACATGTGACTTGAAACTAGGGACCAATCTTGTGTTGGACAGTGCTAGGAGTCAGCTCCTAGCTTGAACTCTTTACTGTGTTGTCATGATCGGGAGATATTAGGAACTTGGTTTCAGAACTGGGGTCCAAGATATTGCAGGCAATTTAGGGGTTAAACAGACTGGAGGAAAAGACTGCCAGCAGCAGAGCCTGAGGGATACGCCCACAATCTGAGTCACCTTGTCCCATTCAGTCTTAACCTCATGAGTGGGAATACACAGGACGTCCCGGTTCAGCCAGGATGATCGACTCGGGATCCATTGTCATTTGTGTCAACCTTGTTTGACCAATCTTCAGCAAATCACAGAGTCTGGTGATCTATTTGTCCATGAATGGAAGGTTAGTTGCATATAAATGGCATAGTTCTGTTCTTTTGTATAAACGGGAGTGGGCAAAAAGCCAAGATAACTAGAATAGATTAATGTCTGGCCACCTCAGGGGACACATTTGTTTGAGGGGCGGAATGTAGAGAGAGATAGAGGAAATACTATTTGAACAGAGAAGGCTGTGGAATTGATCAGGGAGGTCATGAAAGTTGTGACCGAGGCAGACTTGAAAATAAAGATTCTGAATAAATGTTCCTAACAGAAGAAAAGTGATTTGTAAATGCAAGTATTGCATTTGTCTGTTTGTGTAAGTGGAACAAGAGCTGCATGTCCATATACAGTGTTGTGTAATGTGAACTTGTGTGTTGAGGTTAAGAAACTGCATGTATTCTGTTAGTATTAGCTGAAGTAAATATTGTTTTCTTTTCTTTTGTTTTAATAAAACTTGTTTATTAAATAACCAAGCCCTATTTCTTATATTATCACACCCGGAATGAATCAATCTTTCTGCAGTCTTAAAACTTTAACAAGATGCATCTCTGGTTCAGTATCTTAGCAACTGTTGAGGGATGACCAGGCATCTGCAACAGTGTATATGTATATAGTTCTTGTAGTCAATAAATACATACAGTTAATTTATTTAAGACTATGAATACATTATTAAGACCCAATGAACGGTATCCAATACCCAACCACATGATGGCAGTAAATGAAAAAACCTAAAACCTTGCAAAAATGCAGAGAGAAACTAAAATCCTGCAAGTCTGAAGAAAAATCTCAAGAAGCATTTTCACTTGAAGAACAGCTCAAGAAGCAAACATGCAGAGGAAAAGCTCCAAAGAAAGGCTTGGAAGCTCAAGGCAAAAATTATAATATTCTCACTGCAGCAGAAGACTTGGATCCAGCTTCAGTTCCAAGAGTGCAGAGTCAGCAGGCCTAGCAGGGGTGAGCTAACACTTCTAAATTCTGAGATACAGCAAGCCCTGAGAAACTATTGTATAGTTCAGTGGTCAGAAATTACCGCTTAAAAACTCTGTTGGAAAAACCCAACTCCCAAGTTGGCGTCTGAACATGCTAGCTGTTGGAAGAAAAAATATTAATGAATTAAATTGGGCAGCACGGTAGCATAGTGGTGAGCACAATTGCTTCACAGCTCCAGGGTCCCAGGTTCGATTCCCGGCTTGGGTCACTGTCTGTGCAGAGTCTGCACGTTCTCCCCGTGTGTGCGTGGGTTTCCTCCGGGTGCTCTGGTTTCCTCCCACAGTCCAAAGATGTGCAGGTTAGGTGGATTGACCATGCTAAATTGTCCTTAGTGTTGGGTGGGGTTACTGAGTTATGGGGATAGGGTGGAGGTGTGGGCTTTGGTAGGGTGTTCTTTCCAAGAGCCGGTGCAGACTCGATAGGCCGAATGGCCTCCTTCTGTACTGTAACGTTTATGACAAATTGGTAGAATCGTGACGAAGGAATGAGCTTGAAAGACCAGCAACGGCTGGTCTAGGTAGAACCCTACCTAGGTCCATTCCCCATCCTATCCCTGTAACCCCACCTAACCTGCACATCCCGACCAGACAGTCACCAAAGCCAGAATTGAATCTGGACTCTGGCGCTGTGAGGCAGCAGTGCCAACTACTGTGCCACCCCACAATCTAAACCTCAAGAAAACTGCCCAGAATGTTAGGCTGTCTGATCTCCATGTGCAGGCAGCACACGTCCTTTTTAAGAGGAGGAACTAAACCACAGTACAAAGGAAACCCCAAAGTCCTGTCAGCTAATTAGGGAAACAGGGACACTCCAGTCCAAGGGAAGCAATACCATAATTGACTAGTAAAGCGACCATGATAGCGCTGTGGAGCAAAGCATCCTCACAGGCTAGATCAAAGTCTTACAATTTCAACTCAGTGCTTTCAATGTATCAGGGCTGGACACATTGGCAAACTGTTCAGTGCCAAAACATCAAAAGACACAGAAGATCCAAAGATGATCGACAAAGTCAAGAAGCCATGCTTCCTGGGTGAGGTCAACAATCCTGGATTTCTGTTTTGAATGCAGACATTTCAGCCATCTCACAAACTTGAAACTGGACACGGGAACCAGTGTTATGGTCATGTCGAACAGAAAACCATGGCTGATGGCTCAAAGGCTAATAGCACCCACAACACACCTACAGAGAGCAGGAGGCATGAAGCTCCCAGTGAAAGACTCCGTGCAGGCTACGCTGAGATAACAAGGATCAAATAATCCAAGACGTTTATAAGAACATAAGAACATAAGAACTAGGAGCAGAAGTAGACCGTCCGGCCCTTCGAGCCTGCTCCGCCATTCTATAAGATCATGGCTGATCTTTTTGTGGTCTTAGAACCACTTACCCGCATTCTCGGCATATCCCGTAATTCCTTTATTTTTCAAAAAAGCATCTACCCTATCTTTAAATATATTCAATGAAGTAGCGTCTACTACTCCTTTCGGTAGGGAATTCCATACTTTAACCACCCTCTGAGTGAAGAAGTTCCTCCTTGATTCAGTCCTAAATCTGTTCCCCCTAATCTTGAGGCTATGCCCTCTTGTCCTACTTTCACCTACCAGTGGAAACATCCTTTCTACTTCTATCTTATCCATTCCCTTCAAAATGTTATGTTTCTATTAGATCCGCCCTCAACCTTCTGAATTCCAGTGAATATAATCCCAATCTATTCAGCCTCTCCTCATACGATAACCCCCTCAACTCCGGAATCAGCCTAGTGAACCTCCTCTGCACCCCCTCAAGTGCTAGCACATCCTTTCTCAAGTGTGGAGACCAAACTGCACACAGTACTCCAGGTGTGGCCTCACCAGCACCTTGTACAACTGCAACATTACCTCTCTACTTTTAAACTCAATCCCCTTTGCAATGAAGGACAAAATTCCATTTGCCTTCCTAATTGATGGCACAAATCACCGTAAATGACTATGATTTAGTGGCCATTACTGAAACATGGTTAAAGGATGGTCATGACTGGGAGTTAAATATCCGAGGGTATCAAACTATTTGGAAGGACAGAGTGGATGGTAAGGGAGGTGGTGTTGCTCTGTTATTTAAGGATGACATCCGGGCAATAGTAAGGGATGACATCGGTGCTATGGAGGATAAGGTTGAATCCATTTGGGGGGAAATCAGGAATAGTAAGGCGAAAAAGTCACTGATAGGAGTAGTCTATCGGCCACCAAATAGTAACGATATGGTGGGGCAGGCAATAACCAAAGAAATAACTGATGCATGTAGAAATGGTACAGCAGTTATCATGGGGGATTTTAATCTACATGTCGATTGGTTTAACCAGGTCGGTCAAGGCAACCTTGAGGAGGAGTTTATAGAATGTATCCGCGATAGTATCCTAGAACAGTATGTAATGGAACCTACGAGGGAACAAGCGGTCCTAGATCTTGTCCTGTGTAATGAGACAGGATTGATTCATGATCTCATAGTTAGGGATCCTCTCGGAAGGAGCGATCACAATATGGTGGAATTTAAAATACAGATGGAGGGTGAGAAAGTAAAATCAAATACTAGTGTTTTGTGTTTAAACAAACGAGATTACAAGGGGATGAGAGAAGAACTAGCTAAGGTAGACTGGGAGCTAAGACTTTATGGTGGAACAGTTGAGGAACAATGGAGAACCTTCCAAGCGATTTTTCACAGTGCTCAGCAAAGGTTTATACCAACAAAAAGGAAGGACGGAAGAAAGAGGGAAAATCGACCGTGGATATCTAAGGAAATAAGGGAGAGTATCAAATTGAAGGAAAAAGCATATAAAGTGGCAAAGATTGCTGGGAGATTAGAGGACTGGGAAATCTTTAGGGGGCGACAGAAAGCTACTAAAAAAGCTATAAAGAATAGTAAGATAGAGTATGAGAGTAAACTTGCTCAGAATATAAAAACAGACAGTAAAAGTTTTTACAAATATATAAGACAAAAAAGAGTGGCTAAGGTAAATATTGGTCCTTTAGAGGATGAGAAGGGAGTTTTAATAATGGAAGATGAGGAAATGGCTGAGGAACTGAACAGGTTTTTTGGGTCGGTCTTCACAGTGGAAGACACAAATAACATGCCAGCGACTGATAGAAATGAGGCTATGACAGGTGAGGACCTTGAGAGGATTGTTATCACTAAGGAGGGAGTGATGGGCAAGCTAATGGGGCTAAAGGTAGACAAGTCTCCTGGCCCTGATGGAATGCATCCCAGAGTGCTAAAAGAGGTGGCTAGGGAAATTGCAGATGCACTAGTGATAATTTACCGAAATTCACTAGACTCTGGGGTGGTCCCGGTGGATTGGAAATTAGCAAATGTGACGCCACTGTTTAAAAAAGGAGGTAGGCAGAAAGCAGGAAATTATAGGCCAGTGAGCGTAACTTCGGTAGTAGGGAAGATGCTGGAATCTATCATCAAGGAAAAAATTGCGAGGCATCTGGATAGAAATTGTCCCATTGGGCAGACGCAGAATGGGTTTGTAAAGGGCAGGTCATGCCTAACTAATTTAGTGGAATTTTTTGAGGATATTACCAGTGCAGCAGATAACGGGGAGCCGATGGATGTGGTATATCTGGATTTCCAGAAAGCCTTTGACAAGGTGCCACACAAAAGGTTGCTGCATAAGATAAAGATGCATGGCATTAAGGGTAAAGTTGTAGCATGGATAGAGGATTGGTTAATTAATAGAAAGCAAAGAGTTGGGATAAATGGGTGTTTCTCTGGTTGGCAATCAGTAGCTAGTGGTGTCCCTCAGGGATCCGTGTTGGGCCCACAATTGTTCACAATTTACATAGATGATTTGGAGTTGGGGACCAAGGGCAATGTGTCCAAGTTTGCAGATGACACTAAGATGAGTGGGAAAGCGAAAAGTGCAGAGGATACTGGAAGTCTGCAGAGGGATTTGGATAGGTTAAGTGAATGGGCTAGGGTCTGGCAGATGGAATACAATGTTGACAAATGTGAGGTTATCCATTTTGGTAGGAATAACAGCAAACGGGATTATTATTTAAACGATAAAATATTAAAGCATGCCGCTGTTCAGAGAGACTTGGGTGTGCTAGTGCATGAGTCACAGAAGGTTGGTTTACAAGTGCAACAGGTGATTAAGAAGGCAAATGGAATTTTGTCCGTCATTGCTAGAGGGATGGAGTTTAAGACTAGGGAGGTTATGTTGCAATTGTATAAGGTGTTAGTGCGGCCACACCTGGAGTATAGTGTTCAGTTTTGGTCTCCTTACTTGAGAAAGGATGTACTAGCGCTGGAGGGTGTGCAGAGGAGATTCACTAGGTTAATCCCAGAGCTGAAGGGGTTGGATTATGAGGAGAGGTTGAGTAGACTGGGACTGTACTCGTTGGAATTTAGAAGGATGAGGGGGGATCTTATAGAAACATTAAAAATTATGAAGGGAATAGATAGGATAGATGCGGGCAGGTTATTTCCACTGGCGGGTGACAGCAGAACTAGGGGACATAGCCTCAAAATAAGGGGAAGTAGATTTAGGACTGAGTTTAGGAGGAACTTCTTCACCCAAAGGGTTGTGAATCTAAGGAATTCCTTGCCCAGTGAAGCAGTTGAGGCTCCTTCATTACATGTTTTTAAGGTAAAAATAGATAGTTTTTTGAAGAATAAAGGGATTAAGGGTTATGGTGTTCGGGCCGGAAAGTGGAGCTGAGTCCACAAAAGATCAGCCATGATCTAATTGAATGGCGGAGCAGGCTCGAGGGGCCAGATGGCCTACTCCTGCTCCTAGTTCTTATGTTCTTATGTTCTTATGTTCTTATGTTCTAATTACTTGTTGCACCTGCAGACCAACCTTCTGTGACTCATGCACAAGTACACCCAGGTCCCTCTGCATAGCAGCATGCTGCAGCTTTTTACCATTTAAGTAATAATCCGTTCTACTGTTCTTATGCTTCTTGCAGTTAAAACACTGCTTTCCCCATGCTGGACAAGCTCTCTCTTCCTGAGCGTGCTCTCCTCTGCAGTATTTGCATTTTGCTCTTTGTCCACAATTGTTCCGCTCTTTTAGCTTGGGCTGTCTCTCACCGTAATGTATCCCGTTGTCTGCTGTGCAATGCATATGTCTCAGCTGGCAATTCCCAGCTTCCACATCTTGACGCACTTTTATTGTTTTCTTTAGTTTCTCATCTTTCAGTTGACTTGCTCTCATCTTGGGATCTCTCATGTGTAGGATCAATATATCTTTAATCAGATCATCTTTTAGCTAGCCAAATCACATGATTCTGCTAACTGCATTACTACCATGATGTCATGTTCAATGGTCTTGTTTTCACTCTGAACTCAACTGTTGAATATGTAACATTTATATGTAACATTCACTCGCAATTCAAAATCTGCATACTAGTCTTTCAAAATCATTGTCATCATTTTTGCTCATATAATAGATTTAGAGGGTAATACCTTGTAGCAGTTCTTCCCCAGCAATATTAACACTGTGCCTACTCTTATCACTTCAGGCTTGTTAATTAAGTCTGTTGCAATTTTTTCCGCTGTAAGTGGAATAAATTGTCAGTTATTCCATGTATCACTGACCAAGGTAACTGGACATGGGATTGGAAAATTTATTGAAGCCATTTTTACTCAATCCACAATTTTCTTGCAGCCTTTGTTTGCGTTCATTTTGTCATTTTCTCTGCACTTAGTAATTTCACTTGCAGCAGTGTGTGCTTTTTTTGACCTTTTTTTGAGTTCCTGGGTTCTCTGTGTCTTCTCTGAATCATTTACAGGGTTCAAAATCACCCAAACACTTCCTTTCATACTGAACAAAAGAGATAAGCAAAACTCTTTACAGGACGAGGGTGACTGAAAAACACATGCAAAAACACAGTGAGGGAGGATGCTAAATCCCTGTGCTTATTCACACCAGTAAAGATTCTCCACCCACTCATCAAGCAAGTCCAGCAACAGCTGCACAGGATCATGAGCGTCATCTCTCCGTTCACACAACTAAATGCATTGTGTTCCAGGGTGATCTCAATCCAAAAATCAAACGGGTCCTTTCGTATTTACATTAACTTGACACAACTCAATAAAGTTACAACCTGAGAAATACATATCATGTCCTCAGTGGATGAAAACATGACTGGGAGAGATAGGTATATTCAAAGCTGGATGCTAACAGCGGCTGTTGACAACTTCCCCTTGAAGAAGAGTTCAGGCTGCTCACCACATTCATTACCCCCTTTATCAGATTCTGCTTTAATCACCTGCTACTGTATTTAGAATCACTTCGCCATCAGAAATATTTCAGCATACGATGTTGGGCATTTTCCAAGGCATATAGGAAGTTATGTGCCACATGGCTGATGTATTGGTTTGTGAAATAATAGGGTAGGAACATGGCAAGAGACTCACAGCATTCTTAGAACACCTGAAGGAATCAATCAGGGCTGACGTTGAATGAGAAATTTGAGTTCTCCAATACATTAGTTCAGTTCCTGGGCCATATTGTCAGCAATAAAGGCATAACGGCAGAGCCATTGAAAACTAAAGCTATTACTGAGATCCCAACCCCATCATCCATTCCAGACCTCCTGCTAATCTTGGGGATGGTGAACTAGCTGGCAATTTTTTTTAACTGAATTTGGTACATGTCACATTACCTTTGAGGCATCTGCTTAAGAAAGACCAGACATGTGCTAGGGCCCACATCATGAGCAAGCACCCACTAGCAACAAGGTAATCTGCTTTCCATTGATGTTCTGGTCCATTGGTCAGAGGCTAGGATTCCTGCAATGACTAACTCACCTCCTGACTCCCAAAGACTGTACAAAGTCAACAGGGTAAAAGTCAGAAATGTGATGGACTATTCTCCTGGATGAGTGCACCTCCAACAACATTTAAGAAGCTTGACACCATCCAGGACAAAGCAGCCTGCTTGATTGGCACCCCTTCCACAAACTTTCACTCCCTCTAACACTGACCCACAATAGTAGCAGTGTATCTCATCTACAAGATGCACTGCAGGAACTCACCCACTTTCCTCACCCACGACTGCTACCATCTAGAAGGACAAGGGCAGCAGGCATATGGGACACCAACAGGAAATTCACGTTCAAGTCACTCATTATTCTGACTTGGAAATATATCACTGTCCAAGGTAAAAACCAAACAATGGCAGACACACTTTACACCAAACAGGACATCAATCTCATCGAAGAGCTGGAAGCAAAGTCCTAATTGACATGAAACGCCTGCCATTGACCGCAGGTAAACTCCAATAGATTCAACAGGCGCAAATACATGATGAGGAGAATGTCCACATCTGCTGTTACTGCCAATAAGGGTGGTCATAACACAAACCAAGCAGTGGTCCCCTGAAAGCTTGGTACGAACAAAAAAAACACGATGGTCGTAGGTAATCTCCTGGTTTTCAACGAGTGGCTGGTCAGCCCAGTTTCCTTTTGGCTGGAGACTCTTCAAAAAAATACACCGGGCCACCTGAACATCACCAAGTTATGGGCCCAGTCTGCAGTCTTGTAACAAGGCATTTCCATGGAGATTGAGGATACCACAGAAAACTGTCAGGCATGTGTGTTGCACAGGTAGGACCCAAGAAAGGCCCTCTTCCCCACACACCTTTCTACCAGGACATGGGAGAGGATGGGCATTGACCTATTTGCCTTCAACGTTATTCCTTATAGTGCTGGATTTGTTTTGAAGATGGGTTGAGGTGAAACAACTATATACGACTACCGTGGAGTATATGGAACTTGTTAAGTTCTTGTCAGTTTCGTGTTTCTGTTTTTAATCTCTGTCCCTGCAACATTGTGCTTTTCTAATTAAGCTGCAGACTTTGGTCACTTTGGTCAAACTGAAAACACCCCTGGTCTAATGTACTGGCTCAGGTATCCCCTTGTTGCTCCGTGGCACAGCCCGTGATGGACTTTGCAAGCAACCATTCAGTGCCTCTGAAATTCTGGGACTCTCCTGTTCTTGCTTGCGATTGGTGGAGTTTTTTCAAAAATTTCTCGAACAGAAGGAAGTCTCCGTTTTGTCTCAGTTCTGTGCAGACTTGAAAAGCAGCATTCAGCAAAACTCTCTCAATCTATCAGCTCTCGGCCTAGCGATTTGAATGCTTCCAGCCAGCTGAAGGAAGTAACTTTTGCTTTAAATATCTCCAGCCAGGTAGGTGAAAGTGAAAAAACTATGCTTAAAAGGTCTGGTGATTTAAATGCCTCCAGCTGACCTGTGAAAGTGACCTATGAGGGAAGCTGTGGACAAGTAGACATTTTTATCCTGATCAGAAACTGTGAAACCAGTGCTCCAAATCCACTCTCCCCTGTTTGTTTCTTCCTAAGGGTTCAGAGCAATGAGAGGGGCTGTTTAAAAGCTCACTTAAAACCCTCAGGCTGAGAACTGTAGTTTTAACTCAGTGAGGCTCATACTCCCATCCTGTAGATGGAGGCTAGAATTGCACAGTCCTCAGAGGGGCAATTCTCAGTTTGAAGACCCCGGTTGTTAAAAGTGAAAGTGACTTACCAGAACAATTCTACAGCCTGAGGATTCTGATTGAAGACCACCATTAGAAGATCGCTGGCTACAGAGACAGCTTGGCAGCAAAGAATCATCTCATGCCTTTTAATTCCTCTTATTTTTTAACCTTTCCTCTTCCCACTGTGTGTCTGGCTTGTATGAGTCTGGATAGGAGGTGGGATGGGGTTTTGGGAATAGTTAGACTCGTAGACCGTTGTTCCATTATTTGCATTATATATTCATCTTTTACTCCTATTATAAATAAACAGGGTTTTAATGTTTAACTTATATATCTGTTGTCTGTAACTGATTGGGACAGTCAAGGGTTAAAGATCTCAGGGGAATACACAAATTATTGGTTAATTTATTTATGTTGGGACTCCAGGGTCTGTGGGGCTGGGATTGACCACACACTCGCCGAGGGTCTCAGCACATAAATTGGGGGCTCGTCCGGGATTGGAAACGTTGGACAATGAATTTGAGGTACAGTGTAAAATATAAAGTGACATCTGGTTTGTAGTAATATAACAGGATGGTTTTGAAAGCTGGTAATAAACTTTTTGTCCAGTTTGGAAGGCTTAACGCAGGTTCACTTATTGAGGTTTCACAAAGACAAACTTGTCAAGTTGGCAGGTGAAGTACACATGGTGGTATCAGCTAAAGCTATAAAGGTGGAGGCAGTTTATGCAATTGTTAGTCATTTAAATTTGATGCAGGTACCAAGGCACAGGGAAGCCAACGTGATAGTGTAGGATCAGAGCATTGATGAAATGGAGCTGGAGAGAACTCGGTTGCAGTTAGAGCATGAAAGAGAGTTTTTAAAAAATGGATTGGAAGCAGAAAGAAATGGAGATAAAGCAGAAAGAAATGGAGGTGGAAATGAAGAGAGAGGAAAGAGAGAATTTGAAAAAAAATGAGAAAGAGAGAGAGAGGCAAGAGAAAATGACAGAAAAGGATAAAAAAAGAGAGAAGGAAAGATAAAGGAAGAGAGAGCTCCAGCTTGCGGTATTGGAAAAGATGGGCAGCTGCCAAAACATGGAGGAGAGGTGGGGCCTAGAATGGAACTCAGTGGTGATATGTTTAAGTTTATATAAGCTACCCAATATTTGAAGAGAAATATGTAGAAATGTTCTTTCGGGCTTTTGAGAAAATAGCAACCAAAAGAATGGTCACAGGAGTGGACATTACCTTGCATAATATTGCAGAGTAAGTTGATGGGGCAGGCACAGGAAGTTTAAGCTGACTTGTCAGAGCAGGAAGATAGGAATATGACACGGTCAAAAAGGCAATTTTAGATCCATATGGATTGGTTCCAAAGCATATGGGCAGACATTTCGGAATTTTAAGAGACAGCTGGGACAGACCTATGCTGAATTTGAACAATTTTAATAGATGGATACGAGCATTGGGAGTTGAGACTACCTATGAGACTCTGAGAGAGATCCTTCTCTTGAAGGTGTTTAAGAATTCTTTAACTTTGATAATAAGAACCCATGTTGAAGACCAGACAGTTGAACTGCTAGGCAAGCAGCAATTATGGCTGATGATTCAGAGTCAATCCATAAATTTAAACTTTTGCTCCATCACCCCCATAATTTTGAAAAGAAGAGGAAGTGGGAGAGTGAGAGGACAGCAGGTAGCCAAGGTAGAGAATGGATAGCTGAGAAGACCCCAAAATCTCCACCTCAGACCAGAAAGGAAGGTACTGGGAATGGAAGTGAAATTTAGAAGCCTAGGTGTTACCATTGTAACAAGGTGGGGCATGTTCGTTCAGCATGTTGGAAGTTGCAAGGAAGGCCCACAGGACTTGTGGGGGTTCATATGGAAGATTCTGAAAAGAGGGCGAAAGTGGAGGATGCTACAGTGCAGACAATAGTAATAACTGGACTTAGCTGATCTAAGGTGGGCACCGCTATGGGTGTGAGATAGATGAGACATATGCCTGGTTTGTGACTAAGGGGATGGTCATCCCATTTTCTTTGATGATCCAAACCCTGAACAATTTTAAGAGACACAGAGACTCCTCAAACTCCTGTGCTGGAGAAGGATTTGGTTTTCTTTCCAGAGAACTCAATGAAAGCTGAGGTATTTGTGAATGTGATGGGTGGAAGTTCTATCCCAGTTCCATTGTATAAAGTGCAGTTGGAGAGTGATTTAGTGTCAGTTCCAGTAGTGGTTGGAGTGTTTAAAGAATTCCCAGTGGAAGGAGTAGATTTTATTTTGGGGAACAATTTAGCGGGAGTGAAGGTTGTCGCTTCACCCATAGTTACAGATTATCCGATGGAGGTACTGCAGTTAGCACCTGAAATGCTGACTGTAGGGCATGAGAGCTCGGAAAACTTATTGGGCAGTAGAGGACTTACAGAAAGAGATGTTGACAGCTGTTGAGCATTTTTCAAGTAACCATGGTACTGGACCAGGTCCTGAGTATTCTCAGACCAAAGGTGCCGATAAGGATGAGGA
Organism: Scyliorhinus canicula; assembly: GCF_902713615.1. NCBI lineage: Eukaryota > Metazoa > Chordata > Chondrichthyes > Carcharhiniformes > Scyliorhinidae > Scyliorhinus > Scyliorhinus canicula. The sequence goes on from NC_052147.1 coordinate 186,128,737, forward strand.
ATTAGACAAGAGTCTTGACTTTGATTTTGGTTCTGATCATGAGGTGCTGAAAAATAGTTGTTACAAGAGTGGTGGTAAGGAGGAGGAGTCAGACAAAAGCTTTGGCTTCGAACTAGGTCCTCGTTATGAGGTAATGGTAAATAGTTGTTGCAAGAGTGATGGTAGGGAGGAAGAGTCGGCCGACAATCTTGATTTTGGTTTTGAGTCTGACTCTGATGCGTTGATAGACAGCTGCTCCCAGGTAGACTTGTCACCAATTGAACTTGGGCAACTGGCTAGCAATTCTTCCAAAGTTAGTAATGGAGTTAGCAACCCTGAGGAAGTGAGTGAATTGGACTTGCTAAAACGTAATCTGTTCCCGCCCCTTGCAGTAAACCCATTGCCAATTCTTTCAAGTGGAGGAAGTTACCAGAGCAGGCTTGCTTTGAAGGAATGTATACCTGACTGCGCTGCATCAGTTATTCAGGAAGAGGACAGTAAGGGCTGGGGAGTGATAGCAAGTAAGTGACTGATTGACCCATGTCCTTTTGAAGGTTTACCAATTGGAGTGGTTAAAGAATTCCCAGTGGAATGAGTAGACTTTGTTTTGGGGAACAATTTAGCTGGAATGAAGGCTGTAGCTTCACCCATAGTTACAGAGTGTCCGACGGAGGTACTGCAGTTAGCACCTGAAATGCTGACTGTAGCAGTGGTAGATAGTCAGGAAGGTACAGTAATTGGCCTCAATACTTTTCAAGAATTAAGGGGAAGGTGGGTGGTGAATCCTGCAGTGGTTCTGTAATCACAGAGGCCAGGAAAACCCATTCGTAGAGACAGTGTTGTCACATATGCTGTTTCTTAAAGTGGAGATGCAGGTGGTGGTTGTGAAAACTCCAATAAGGAGGTAAAAGTTGTCAGCCCTGTCGCGTCAATCAACTCTGAAAGGATTGACCCCTCAATGGCTCTTGTTACTGAAGCTGGCCCTGTGAAGGACAGGAGAAAATGTAAATCTGATGGGGTTGAAAGGAACCTATTAGTTAAGAGTGTACCCAATACTTCTCCCAGTGATGCCTATCCCACTCTTAGTCTAGTTGCAGGAAACCCTCAAACTTTGAGTAAACATTCATTAGTCAGGAAGGAAGGGCTGTTAGTGCTACATCAGGGACAGAATGAGGCAGGTATAGTGAAGCTACTCAAGGAGTGTAGACAAAGTTGGAGGAGGCACTCTGTTAACTACCCATGGTGTGGACCTCCAAAATCTCGAACCACCGAAACCACCTCCATCTTGACTAAAACCACAGAGACTGGTTCAGTCAGATAGTGAGGAGCAATGCATGTTGGACATGTCGCAGAAACGAGCCAAACTGATGTGGTCCACAGAATGCCAAGGAGAATCTGAGAAATTGACGACCATGGGCAAAAGTCTCCGCAGACCGTCGTAACGCCGATTTCCGGCGAGCATAATTGGTGTGGATGACTCCGGCGTGGGGGCCTTCTTTTAGGCGGCTATTCTCCATTCCCGGAGGGGCCAGCAGCGGACTGACGCGATACGCATCAGTTTCACCCGCTGCGGAAGTGGTGAGACCCGGCGTTTGGGGGGGGGGGGAGTAGGAGAGAGACAGACCCGGCGTTTTTGGGGGGGGGGAGGAGAGAGACTGACCCGGCGTTTGGGGGGGGGAGGAGGAGGAGAGAGACAGACCCGGCATTTGGGGGGGGGGGGAGGAGAGAGACTGACCCGGCGTTTGGGGGGGGAGAGAGAGACTGACCCGGCATTTGGGGGGGGAGGAGAGATACAGACCGGCATTTGGGGGGGTGGGGAGGAGGAGAGAGACAGACCCGGCGTTTGGGGGGGGGGGGGGAGGAAGAGACAGACCGGCATTTGGGGGGGGGGGGAGAGAGAGAGAGACAGACCGGCATTTGGGGGAGGGAGGGGAGAGAGAAAGAGACAGACCCGGCGTTGGGGGGGTTTGCGGCGTTGAGTTGAGAGGAGAGGCGGGGGGGGGGTTTGCGGCGTTGAGTTGAGAGGCAGGGCCGGCTCAAGGCACCGGCAACTCGGGCAGTCTCCATGGGGCGCCATGTGCTAGGGGGCACCAGAGACTCGGGTCCCGCGCATGCGCAGTTGGGCCGGTGCCAACCAGCGCATGCGCGGTGGCCGCCCTCCCCCAGGGCGGCCCCCCCGCTCGGCCCCGCCCCCCCTCGGCTCGGCCCCGCCCCCCCTCACCCCCCCCCTCGGCCCCCCCGGCCCCGCCCCCCCCTCGGCCCCCCCCCTTGCCCCCCGCCCCACGGCCCCCCCCCCCAAGGGCGCCGAAGTTCAGCTTGCCCGGGGCGCCAGCAACCCTAGGGCCGGCGCTGTTGAGAGGGGGGGGGGTTTGCGGCGTTGAGTTGAGAGGGGGGGCGTTGGAGGGGGGGCGGCGTTGGAGGGGGGTAGGGGTGGTGAAGGGGGTAGGGGTGGTGAGGGGGGGTTGGGGTAGGGGCAGCTTCGTGCAGAGGAGGGGGGCGACGGATGCCCGGGGCCAACGCACCGTCGCCCCCCCTCTGCACGCAGCTGCCCCTACCCCAACCCCCTCCCCCAACCCCCTCCCCTCACCACCCCTACCCCCCTCCCCACCACCCCTACCCCCTTCCCCACCACCCCTACCCCCTTCCCCACCACCCCTACCCCCCTCCCCACCACCCCTACCCCCCCCAATGCCGCAACCCCCCCAAATGCCGCAACCCCCCAATGCCGCAACCCCCCCCAATGCCGCATCCCCCCCCAATGCCGCAACCCCCCAATGCCGCAACCCCCCCAATGCCGCAACCCCCCCCAATGCCGCAACACCCCCCCCAATGCCGCAACCCCCCCAATGCCGCAACCCCCCCAATGCCGCAACCCCCCCGATGCCGCAACCCCCCCCGATGCCGCAACCCCCCCCGATGCCGCAACCCCCCCCGATGCCGCAACCCCCCCCCGATGCCGCAACCCCCCCCCCCGACACTGAACGGCATCAACCATCATCAATGGTTGACGCCGTTTTAAAGCTACTCTGTTTTTCGCCGACGTGACCCGTGGCCACGTCGGCGGGACTTCGGCCCATCCGGGCCGGAGATTTGTTGAAACAAAAATATAATGACATCCCGCCGGCACCAGCTGTTTTCAGAGGCTGCCGGCGGGATTTGCACAATGCCGGTTTTTGGCCGGTCAGAGAATAAAAAACCCTGCGGGAGCAGGGATTAACGCCGCTGCCGGCCGATTCTCCAACCCTGCGTGGGGTCGGAGAATTTCGCCCCATGTTGGAGGACGAATCAGTGCTGGCTGTCCTGGACTATTCCAAACTGCTAACCACTTGCATTTATAGAGACATTTAAAAAACAAGAATGCAAGTAAACATTTTTATCCTGATAAAGAACTGTGAAGCCAGTACTCTCAAATCCTCTCTCCCCTGTTGGATTCTTCCTGCGGGTTCAGACAAGAGACAGTACTCGAGGCGATGAAAGAGATGTTCATGAAATCATAGAATTCCAGTGCAGAACGGGGCCATACGGCCCATCGAATTTGCACCGATAATCCGAAAGAGCACCCTATCCCTGTAACCCCACCTAACCTTTGGACACTAAGGGGCAATCTAATATGGCCAATCCACCTAACCTGCACATCTTTGGACTGTGGGAGGAAATGGGAGCACCCGGAGGAAATTCAGGCAGACATGGGGAGAATGTCAAACTCCACTCAGTCATCTAAGGTTAGAATCAAATCCAGTTCCCTGGCACTGTGAGGGAGCAGTATTAACCACTGCACCACCGTACAGCCCCTGATATATGGTATCCCAGGTGAGCCTGTGTCACAATTTTACAATGAATACTTCGTGCACTTCACCACATCTGGGTTCCACCGCCACACCAGCTCCTTAAGATATCCACCGTCAAATGGAGTGGCTGAAAGAGTGCTCTGCCCTGCAAAACAAAACTCTGACAAAAGAACGAGGAGTTGCCCACAGCACTACTAACCCACAGGTCCACCCCGTCCCAATACTACCTGGCCCCATTCAAACATCTCATGGGCAGGAAGCTCCTCACACAACTCCCAATCCTGCCGAAGAAAATATACCAGGATTGTAAACAAACCTACTGAAGGGTATGAAAACTTCACCAAGACCTAATAAGCGGGATCTAACACCGTGCAACAAAAACAATACACATTCTTTCCCGTACTTCTAATACTTTTACCATTCGAAATTGATATTTGTGTTACAAATAGCCTCCTGGAGAAAAATGGACAAGACAGAAATCTCAGTTGATTTTCTTGGTATTTTGCCATTTCCGACGCCCGTCGAATAATTTCAAAACTCCTTTTGAATGTAAGAGTATTACGTGTGTGAGGTGACAGGCAAAATGACTGGGCTCCCATGTGAACTTTCACACTTTCATTTGCGTTGTTCTTTATCGACACTAATCGATGACATGACTTCGTGTCACGTTCGCATGTAATGATTCCTGTATGTATCACAGGATGTACGCTCTGGGCTGTATTTGCACAGAGACAGGGGGGTGGGTTAGGAGTCGTAATTCACGGAGTGGAGTCATCCAGCAGCCGGAAGTAGGTGGGATCTTACTTCAGTCAACTTCGAGAGCAAGAATAGAAGAGGAGTGGAGGGGAATCGCCACCCACTTTTGTAGCAGTCTCTCGGAGGTAGAAGTGACCAGCCCCGTTCTCACCTCCCATCATGTTCTTCACCTTGCTGAAAGTGACCGTGCTGCTGCTCATTGTGGACTGCAAAGCGACTCCCAAGGCATCAGCAAAGACTGGTAAGTACCGTTTGGGGAAACAAGGGATTGTTGACTCTGATCAAACTGGCGCAACTTAGCAATGTGTTATTGATCGCACGGAGAATTCTGAAATATGTAAACCCTCCCAGTTTTGGCAGCAACGTTGTTTTTCCAACGTAACCCTGGCAGGACTGATGGATGTACGATGCACTTACGCAGTACAAGCGTTCAGGAGGAATAACGGGGACACTAGTACACACAGTGTGTGGTCTGAAAAAAGAAATCAACTCCAACTAACCATCCGTTCAAAAACAAGATAAAAGCAGAAAGTACTGGAAATATTCAGCAGGTCTGACAACATCTGTGGAGAGAGAAACGGAGTTAACGTTTGAAGGACTCTTTTCACTTGGAAACTGAACTCCCCTTACATGCCAAACCTGCTGAGTATTTCATAGAATTATAGGACCCCTACAGTGCAGAAGGAGGCCATTCAGCCCATCGAGTCTGCACTGACCATCTGGCCACTGACCACCCAATTCCATTATTTTCTGGGTTTTTATTGACGTTTTGAACAACTGAATTCCCCACTGACCTATAACCATTAACTGAGCACCAGATAGAACTACAAAGACAAAGTTGGTGGCTTATGAGTTAGCACAAGGCATCATAGAAACATAGGTAGAAATTAGAAGCAGGAGGAGGCCATACGGCCCCTCAAGCCTCAGCTGCTATTCATTCTGATCATGACTAATCATCAAGTTAAATACCCTGATCCTGCCTTCTCCCCCTTGATCCCTTTAGTCCCAAGAGCTATATCTAATTCCTTCTTGAAATTACACAGCGTTTTGGCTTTACTTTTAGTGATAGCGAATTCTTCAGATTCACCCTCTCTGAGTGAAGACATTTCTCCTCACCTCAGTCCTAAAAGGTTTACCCCTTATCCTCAAACTGACTCCTCTGGTTCTGGACTCCCCCACCATCGGGAACATTCTTTCTGAATACCCCCTGCCTAATCTTGTTAAAATTTTGTACGTTTCTTTTGTAAGTTTCTATGAGTTCCCCTCTCACTCTTCTAAACTCCAATGAATATAATCCACATCGACTTAGTCTCTCCTCGTATAACAGTCCCGCCATCCTAAGAATGAGCCTGATAAACGTTCGCTGCAGTCGCTCCGCAGCAAGAACATCCTTCCTCAGATAAGGACACCAAAACTGCACACAACACTCCAGGTGTGGCCTCACCAAAGCCCTATACAATTGCAGTAAACCATCTCTATTCCGATACACAAATCCTCTCGCAATGAAGGCCAGCAAACCATTTGCCTTCTTTACTGCCTGCTCTACCTACACGTGGGTTCTGCTGGAATCGAGTAAAAGTGCCACCTTGATGGAATAACTGACTAATGTCAGTGCAATACTTCATACTTAGAACAAAGTTGATACTATACAGTTGTGATTTATAATCTCGCTGACGCGAAAGACAAAAAGAAAACTAAATAAAGACTGTAACACTTTTCAACATCTCAGAATATCCCAAAACAAATGCAAAACTTTGAAATATAGTCACTGTTGTAATGTCGGAAAGTGCGGTTAATAATTTTCAGTAATCACTGAAAAAGCTGCTGATAGCTCCTTTTGTAACTGTCACAGCTTTTCTCACCTCTGTCCTTGCAAATCATTCCAAAACATAATTGTTTATTTCAATCTGTGTATTTTGTTCAGATGTGCATATTTGATGTTTTTATATATTTTCAATGTCTGCAAATATATCAATTTAATTACTGATTTTAAAAATTATTTCATGAGATGTGGGCATCACTGGTAAGGCGAGAGTTTGTTGACCATCCCTAATTGTCTTTGAACAGAGTGGCGTGCCACGGCATTTCAAAGAGCAATTAAGAGTCAATAGTCCTGAACTTCTGTGGTGTGACAATTAGAGTCCGATTGCCACACTGCTCCTACTTCCCTAGCTGGGAATCCAGGTGATCCTTTCTCACCCAACTTTCCCACTCGGGCAAGGTGAGAACAGTGCTGGGACGTGCGCTCCTGTGGATTTCGGCCGAGGGCTGCACAAGGACACAAGGAGGCCACTTCCTCTTTCTTAAGGAATCAGTTGGCATAAAACAAGTAATTTTAAAGGTCAAGCCATTTTCAAGCCGGGGGAACATAAGTTTAATAATTGGTTGGGGGTGTGGGGGGTGTGATCATAGAATCATAGAACTTACAGTGCAGAAGGAGGCCATTCGTTCCATCTAGTCTCCGCCAGCCTTTGGAAAGAGCACACTATCTAATCCCACATCTCCACTTGTCCCTGTAACCCAGCAACCCCACCCAACATTTTTGGACACTAAGGGCAATTTAGCATGGCCAATCCACCTAACCTGCACATTTTTGGACTGTGGGAGGAAACCGGAGGACCCGGAGGTAACCCACGCAGGCAGAGGGAGAAAGTGCAAACTCCGCACAAACAGTGACTCAAGCCGGGAATCAACCTGGGCCCTGGAGCTGTGAGGAAACTGTCCTAACCACTGTGCTTCCATGCCCCCCTATGATGTTGGGTATTCGGGAACAGTCAGAGGGCTTTGCAGTTGGCTGGCGGGGTGTAGTCAGGGTTGGGAAGGGGGGGCAATCGATGGAAGATTCAGTCGGGTTACTCTGAACCTGAGAGGTGGGACAAGCCCACATGGGGTCGGGCGAAGAGGGGCCTTCCCTTGGGGGCTGTCAAGGGTGGAGGTGGGGTGTGGGAGTTTGGAAGTATCCTGTTGGGGCTGTAGAGGGGGGCAGAGCCGGGTTGGTAGTCAGAAGATACCAAGGCAGGACAGGAGAGGCCAGTAAAATAATTACTCAGAAGCTGGAAGTGGTTTTAATTGTTCTAACATTTTCTGAGTAACTATTGATTTAATAGAGTCGGAACCATCTAATGTTTGTGATTAATATTGCATCTTCAGATAGGCCCCATTGTAGAGCTGTTGGCCATTAGAAGTTTGAACTTCCTGGGCAATTGCTGTAGAATCCTTACCTGGGAACTGCTGGGGAGTGCATCTTTGGTGTACCCCACAACATACACTTTCCTCTGCCCTGGAGTTCCGATGTTAAGGGCCAACGCGGGCAGTGTTGCAATGGTATTGTCACTGGACTAGCAATCCAGTGACCCAGGATAATATTCTTTGGACACAGTTTTAAACCTCACCATGGCAGATGGTGACATTTGAATCCAATAAAAATCTGGAATTAAAAGTCTAATGATGACCATGAAAGCATTCTCGATTGTCATAAAGACCCATCTGGTTCATAATTTCCTTCAGAGAGATAAATCTGCCATCCTTACCTGGTCTGGCCAACATGTGATTCATCCACAGCAATATGATTGACTCTTAACTGCCCCTCAAGGGCCATTAGGGATGGATAATAAATGCTGGCCCAGCGAGCAACACCCATGTCCCATGAACAAATTTTTAAAAATCACATTGCTGTGGGCCTGGAGTCACATGTTGGCCAGACCAGACAAGGAAGGCAGATTTTCTTCCCTAAGGGATATTAGTGAATCAGATGTGGTTTTTAATGACAATCATTGATAGTTGTCACGGTCACCATTACCGAGACTGACTTTATATGACAGATTATTAGTAATTGAATCTAAACTCCACTATCTGCCATGGTGGGATTTGAACACATGTCAGAGCTTCAGTGTGGGCCTGGATTATCACTTCACCAATGTCCCCCCATTTACTTCATAAAACATTTAAAAATATTATTTGGGGAGTTGTGGTTTGAGGATGGGTACAGTTACGACTGAGGAAGACTGACAAAGTACAAGAAAGTACAAACCCGCCGAGTGGACGCATAAATAGAAAATGAATTTCAATACAGAGAAGTGTGATATTGTGTATTGGTAGCCTGGGCGATGACCTGATGATGGTCTTTAAATAATGGAATATTTTGAGTGATGGTCTTTCCAGTTTTGGGGTAGCCCAGAACCAGGGGCTCTCCATTACATGCAGTCACCAATAAATCCAGTAAGAAAATCAGGGTACACCTCTTTGTTCAGAGAGCGGTTAGAATGTGAACCTTTCTATCACACAGTATAGACACATTTAAAGGGAAGCCAGATAAGTAGATAAGGAAGAAATGTTGGTAAACTGAGAAGATATAAGGTGGGAGGTGGCTCATGTGCAGCATAAACACAACCAGACTCGTGAGGTCAAATGGCCTGCTTCTGTGCTGCAAATACTGTGGAACATCATCTATTAGAAGCAGCAGTGAGGCTAATACCATTTTCTTTTAAAGGTACTCATTCTTCCAATGCAATATTAAATTACTGATCCCAAGCGCAAAGAGGTTGGAGCTGAAATTTGTGGAACATGTTAAATTGTACTGAAGTGTCCTTGATGTCTCGGAATATGTGGCACCAAATAATAATTTGGTTCACAGAGTATAGTTAATTTGCATATAGTTAATTTAGATTGGGTGATTCCATGCTCTACGAGTATCCATTGGTCACCCAGGTCAGATGACCTTTAATCTGTTTGTGGCATTGAAAGAGACAATATACTCTTGCAGGATTGCTGGTCACTGAATTAATAGCAGCAATGCTATTAATGCCAATAGCAGCAATATGCTACTGGCATCAATAGTGTCACGGTGGCACAGTGTTTAGCGTTGCTGCTTCACAGCGCCAGGGACCCGAGTTTAATTCCGACTTGGGATGACTGTCTGTGTGTAGTTTGCATTTTCCCCCTGTGTCTGCGTGGGTTTCCTCTGGGTGCTCAGGTTTCCTCTCGCAGTCCAAAGATGTGCAAATTAGGTGGATTGGTCTTGATAAAAAGTGTCACTTAGTTTTCAGAGATGTACAGGTTAGGTGGGGTAACAAGGATAGACTGGGGGACTGGGCCTAGGAAAGGTGCACTTTCAGAGCGTCGGTGCAGATTTGTAGGGCCAAATGGCCTCCTTCTGCAATGTAGATATTCTATGGTTCTGTGTGTAGGAAGTAACCTGGAATTGTTATGAAGAAGTCCAAGAAATGAAGGGGTACAGCTGGTAAAGCCTGAACATTTACCTTGTAACAAAATACATGTTTTACTCAGCACTATGAGATGCTTCCAGAATGCAGACAGCCCTGAGGTCTTTTGGTGTGTTTTCAATGTGGCATTACAGATAAGCTGCAGCAGCATAATTTGGAGTCAGTTCTAAGTTAAAAACTGCCTCTGCAGTCTCAAGGTGAAAGGAATTTCTCCTACACTTATCCTTCAAATTCCTGAAACTTCTCTCATTTGCCAGTACTTCCCTGCATATATGACAGATGGGCTTTGACTCCTTATTTGCATTGTCACAATTGACAAAACCATACCTCAAGAAATTATCTTTACACTTCTTTGTGCCGAGTTAAGTTTCTTTATTAAGGGCCATTAACCAGAGGCCCTGGAGGTCTAACAAGACCACTGTTGAGCAGCTCTCTCTCTCGAGCAGATTCTGTTGTGGGATCCTGTTCAATAGGCAAGCTGCCTATTTGAGTCTTTGGCCATCTCTAACTTTTAAGAAAACCTTGATCTTCACAGATCACTTGTCTTGCTTGCTAGTAGCTGCAAAATTGAAGCCACTCTGCTCCATGCTTTTGGGGCCAAAAGCACATGCCTGGATGGTACTTCACATCAATTCTACGTGCAGAGTGTGTAACCTGCTATCTGCTGCTGATTCTGGCCAGAAGACTCCACACAGCCCATTGTATCTCCAATGAAAGGTGGCAACAGGCACCAATCTCCATGTAAAAGCCAGTAGCGGTTGTTGGTTGCTTCTCCCACTATTGAGACCACCGCGGAAATGGTGGGACTGATTGCTTCGTGTCTTTCCTAACACCCGCCTGTGCCCCACCCGTGGGTCACAGGCCTGACTTTGAAAAATTCTGGAATAAGGGCTGGATTTCCACCATTGAGGTGGGAGGCTTAAGTCAGAAGTTTCCTGTCACCATAAAAATATCCCCAGCCAGGACTATTTTTACATTAGGGTGGGGTGGGGCAGCATTGAGTTAGGATCGCTGTCCCCCAGAAACAGTTTTGATGCAGCCATAGAGGCAGCCGAGGGTTGCGGCGGACTAGTTAGAAGGCTTGCTTTGATTCTCTGGGACTTCATCCCAGTTGTATTAAAGACTACTAGGCCCTCCTGCCCCCCTCCATCCTTTTCCATGCCTACTCTCCAATATGCCCTATGTACAGAGCCAACAAGCTATATAATATCAATGATATCTCGTTGAAAATAAAATATCAGTTCAAAACTCTGCTTTGAAAACAACCCTGTAAATGTGTCAATCAGACTCCACAAAATCTCTGGCTCTAAATCACCGTAACCAGTTTTTAACCTTAAAGAACATGTATGAACATCAAAATGCTGGGGCAGCATGGTGGCGCAATGGTTAGCACAGCTGCCTCACAGTGCCCGAGGACCCAGGTTCGATCCCGGCTCCGGTTCACTGTCCGTGTGGAGTTTGCACATTCTCCTCGTGTCTGCATGGGTCTCACCCCCAGAACCCACAAAATGATGTGCAGAGTAGGTGGATTGGCCATGCTAAATTGCCCCTTAATTGGAAAAAAGAATTGGGTACTCAAAATTTATTTTAAGAAAACAAAATGTTTCTGTTTTGTACTTTAATGGAAAATTGCATTACAACAGGTACTACACTTCAGAAATACTTTATTGGCTGCATACACTTTAGGATGTCCTGAAATTGTAAAGATGTTGGACGTGATTTACTGGCCAAGTCCTACCGGAATTGGATGGTACGCGGTCGGTAAATCCTGTGAGAGGTCTGTTCTGGGATTCCTGATAGTCATTACGCCCTGTGAGATCTCAGGCCCCATGTTGAATGGCCTCAGGGTGGCATTGGGCATCATGGCTCTGCCACCCTGTCTGTGCAACCTGGGGACCTTGGCAGTGTCACCCAGGTGCCAACCTGGCACTGCCAGGGTTCAAGTCTGGCACTTTCAAGGTGACAGAGGCATTTTTCCTGTGCTGGGGTTTGGGCCCGAGATTTCCCTGCCAGTATGAGTTGGGTATGGGGAGGGGAGGGGGCGGGGGGGGGGGGGGGGGGGGGGGTGAGGACCCCTCAGCAGGTGAGTTGGAGGATTGGACGGGTTGAATCTGGGGGTCAAGAGATCGGGCCGCCATTGCACTGGCGAGCAGTGCTCCTCAGTGCCAGAAACGTGACTGAATGTCCCACCGAGGAAGAGTCCTATTCGATTGCCAGGTAGCGCCGGGAACGACCCCTCTAAACCCGCCCAAAACGGGACACAGTTTTTGTTTTTAAATTGCGCTTGTCATATATATGCACGTTTTTCTCATTTCTTAATTCAATTTTGAATAGCCAACAGATACAGATAGAATCCAAGTACAAGAGATTTTAAATTAATATACTTTTATGATATTACTGCATGATGTGAACATCATAGGGGTGGTTTAGCACACTGGGCTAAATTGCTGGCTTTTAAAGCAGACCAATGCAGGCCAGCAGCACGGTTCAATTCCCGTACCAGCCTCCCCGAACAGGCGCTGGAATGTGGCGACTAGGGGCTTTTCACAGTAACTTCATTGAAGCCTACTCGTGACAATAAGCGATTTTCATTTTCATTTCATTTCATTTTTTTATTAGAATCTAAAACCACTGTGTAGAGATGGATAATCAGGATTTTTGAATTCCATTATAATAGTGTGTTTCGCACATTTTTGAAGTTAGAAATGACCTCATTGCCTGTACTGTAATAAAAATATGGGTAGGATGTCACTAACCCATTAGAAAAAGGATGACAATTTGTCATCAGAAATATCAATTCATATCTTCTGGGAAACTTATTGTAAGATTGGAATTCACTTGCCTTAAGGTTGGAGATAAACGCATTTAAATTTTAAGGGAAAGAAAATTAATCTTAAAAATAATTATTGCTTAAGTTTAAAAAGTTACCGATTGAGAGAAGAGTCACAATGCCAGGAATAGACAACTTTAACACTTTTAGTAAGATGTAGAAAATTGTCATGAACAGATTTCTCTGAGATCGTTCTCAGAGCTATTGCCTTGTCCAGGACCGTATTCCATTTAGAAGTACCAAAAACACACAGGAAAATGGAAGAATGATTCATTTAATTTGTTACATGACCTTCTTAACGTTCTACATCCCGCAAAGCTAGATTGATATGGTTGTGGTTTGTTGAATATATGTCACCAGTGTAAATTTGTGGCAGCTTGTCTGTTGCTCAATGCACTGCACATTGTTGGCTATAATGTGGAGTAAATTACAGAAGTAAAAGCTTGCATTCTTTAAGAATGTGGGGATTCCCATTTTTGATCCTTTAAAAAAAAAAAAAATTCTATCTGGATCTATTGCTAATTTGTTTTCATTTTGTTACATTAAATTTCCTAAAGATCGTTGGCACTGTTTTCCCTCTGTGATGATGCACCTGCAGAGACTTCATTCGTGAACATAAAAAGAATGAATTACCAAGAAATGTACATCAGCCACATAGCTGCAGCTATCTCCATAATATCTCTTTGTCTAAGACGCCACCACCCCCTGGGGTGGTACCCGACTCTGAGTGGCCATTGGTCACCTAGGTCAGCTGTGTTGCCCTTAAAGGGACAATCATCACACCCCTCCCCTTATCCTCCTTTATACAATCTTCAATAACAAATTTACTTGGTCCTAAATTCTAACTAAACATTATATACATGAGTGGAACAAAATAAATTGAGGTCTATCAAGGATTTTTCTGTTTCTTGTGGAGCGGCGTAATTCTGTAGTCTGAGATGATGCCATTGCGTTGGCATTAACAGGAACTGCAATAACAGGTTTCTCTTCTGGTACAGGCACTTCATTCCTCCTTTCTTCCACAGCAACATCAGTTACGTCTATATCAGGTCAGTCAGACACTTTGTTGCTTGCGGGTTCGAAAACATTTCTTGATAGCAACAGTGACTGCTGGAGCATCTCTCTACTCTTCAAGTTTAGGATGATCTGTCTCTCCATATCTACTTGGTAATACAGGGGTCCAGTTTTAGAGACAATGGCAGGGATTTTCTGATCTGAGTTTGCCTCACCACTGTTGCTAGCAAGAACAGAGAATTTGGTGCTCAGCAAAAACTCCATTAACTGCAACTGGACCAGAGAATCCCACAGGTGGGAATGAATGGAGAATTCCAGGTAATAATTCCGGGAATCCAACTTGATTGACTACCGATGTTTTATATTATGACAATATGGGTGCGATTCTCCCAAAGGGAGACTGAGTGTCGACGCCGGAGTGAAACCCGGAATGTTTCACTCCGGCGTCGGATGCCGCTCCTCGCCCCTTATTCTTCCCCCCCGGGGGGCTAGGAGCGGCGTTGCGAGAAACTCGGCCGCCGGGCCTTGACGCTTGCGTCAAAGCGGCGCGCCGAGAATGACGCAGCCGGCGGCGCCTAAGTGACGTCAGCCGCGCATGCGCAGGTTGGCCGGCTCCAACCCGTGCATGCGCGGTTGCCGTCTTCCCCTCCGCTGCCCTGCAAGGCATGGCGGCTTGATCTTGTGGGGCGGCGGAGGGGAAAGAGTGCGTCTCTTAGAGACGCCGGCCCGACGATCGGTGGACACCGATCGCAGGCCAGTCACCTCCTGAGCACGATCCTCCCTCCGCCCCCCACAGGCCCCACACTTAACTGTCGTGCGATGTTCACGCTGGCAGCGACCAGGTATGGTTGGCGCTGGCGTGAACCGGTCGGGTTCGTCAGGCCGCTTGGCCCATCCGGGCCGGAGAATTGCTGGTCGGCGTGAAAAACGGCAAGCGGCGATTCTCTAAGCGGCGTCACGCAAAACGCGACACTCATTTTGGGGGGGGGTGGGAGAATCACGGGGGGTGCCAGGGCGGCGTGTTGTGATTCACCCGGCCCTCCCACGATTCTCCCACCCGGCGTGGGGAGTGGAGAATCGCGCCCTATGTATATTATGTACAATGTTGTAGTGGTGATGGCTCATTGATGAGATCTTGAGGCATGTGTGTTTAAATATCAATGCTTTAATTGGTAGGCTTTGTCGCATGGTAGCACAGTGGTTAGCACTGTTGCTTCACAGCTCCAGGGTCCCAGGTTCAATTCCCGGCTTGGGTTACTGTCTGTGCGGAGTCTGCACGTTCTCCCTGTGTCTGGGTGGGTTTCCTCCGGGTACTCCGGTTTCTTCCCACAGTCCAAGGATGTGCAGATTAGATGGATTGGCCATGCTAAATTGCCCTTCATGTCCAAAATGGTTAGGTGGGGTTACTGGGTTACGGGGATAGGGTGGAGGTGTGGGCTTAAGTAGGGTGCTCTTTTCCTTGAGTTCACCTTATTTTCCATTATCTTGTTAATTTCTCCTTATTCTTAAATTTGTTTTGTCAATTTTTGCAACTTCTTTATTCTCCAGGTTTGCTGTCAGTCATTTAATCTTATTGTTTTAATCTCTTCTCTAGAGCTTTAATTTGTTTTACTGATACCTGTTTATGTTCAATAGTTCCTAATTTATTTTGAAGTCTTTAATTTCCGTGTTTCTTCTGAGGGGAATCCATCATGCTTACTGGAATTATACATTTCACACCGAATGTTTATTTCTACTTATCTTAACTTCAACCAAAACACTTTGGCTTCACTTTTGGTCAGGTCTGGCTCTAACAAAATGTGAACTTGTTTCCATTCTTCAATTCTCTTGTTGCCCTTCTTGTGCAGTCTTCATTGTCCTTCTTTCAGTGCTCTCCTGGGGTCTTTGTTGCTCTTGTGTGAGGTCTTCATTGCCTCCTCTGAGATCTTACATTGCGTCTTCCTTGAGGTGTTTATAGAATCATAGAATCATAGCATTTTGCAGTGCAGAAGGAAGCCATTCAGCCCGTCAAGTCATTGGAAAGAGCACCCTACACAAGCCCACGCTTCCACTCTATCCCTGGAACTCAGTAACCCAACCCAACCTTTTGAACACTCAGAGACAACTTAGCATGGCCAATCCACCTAACCTGCATGTCTTTGGACTGTGGGAGGAAACTAAAGCAGACACGAGGAGGAAGTGCAAACTCCGCACAGTCACCCAAGGTTGGAATTGAACCTGGGACCCTGGCCTGGGAGCCTAGAGCTGTGAGGTAGCAGTGCTAACCAATGTGCCACCATGCCGCACTGTATTCATTGCCTCCTCTGAGGTCTACCGTTTACTTTTGCTTGAAGTCTTTATTGCCTCCTCTGAGGTTTTTGTTGCTTATGGACCTTTTGTGAGAGTTGCCCTCTACTGTTGCTTCATACCCAGGATCGATCCCCGGCTTGGGTCACTGTCTGTGTGGAATCTGCACGTTCTCCCCGAGGCTGCGTGGGTTTCCTCCGGGTGCTCCAGCCTCCTCCCACAAGTCCCCAAAGACGTGCTGTTAGGTGAATTGGACATTCTGAATTCTCCCTCTGTGTACCCAAACTGGAATGTGGCAACTAGGGTCTTTTCACAGTAACTTAATTGCAGTGTTAATGTAAGCGTACTTGTGACAATAAAGGTTATTAATTAATTATTATCTGGGGTCTTTAATTCTCCTGTCTAGAGCCATTTGTTCCTTCTTGTGGTTGCCATGTTTTAGTGCATTTTAGTGCATCCACGGGCTTTTCACAGTAACTTCATTTGAAGCCCACTTGTGACAATAAGCGATTTTTATTTCGTTTTTCATTTCATTGCCACTTTAAGTGTATTATCTCTTTAAGTGTATTTCCACTTTCAGACTGTCATCCTTTTTCACTCAGCTGACAGGAGCTGTCGGCTTTCTGTCTGTGTTTTTCCCATGCTTTTGGAGTTTTGGCAAAAGCTGGCTATTCTTTGTTTTGAAATTTTGAACCTCCTTTTATTAAAGGAAAGCAATTTTTCAAAAAGTTTTCAGCAATCTGTGGAGTTTTTTTTTCCTTCTGGCTGTTCAGAGTCAATTATTTTAATGAAGGTATCGGTTGTAATAAAATCTTGAGAACCTTTTTGCCAATTGAAGGTCACCAGTGCAGCGATCGCTGCCACATAACTCCTGGAGGCTTATCATGACTCTGTATATCGGGTCCCGTTACTCAACTTCATCTTCTTGATCTTCCTGCAGTTCCAGAGACCTCACTGCAGCTCACTTCGGACATTTTTCTTTACTTAAAACACTGCTTTCTGTGTCTTTATAAAAAGCTTTGCAGCAACTCTTTTTTTAAACTTAAGTTCTATTTTTTGAAACTTAAAACCACAACTCTTGTTTCACAGGGCTATTTTCTCTTGTTCTTTTTTATCCAATATTTTTCCTCATGGCAGACTGGTACAAAAGGTGGAGTCACACAGGATCAGAGGTGAGCTGGCAAGATGGATACAGAACTGGCTAGGTCATAGAGGCAGAGAGTAGCAATGGAAGGGTGCTTTTCTGATTGGGGGGCTGTGACGAGTGGCGTTCCGCAGGGATCAATGCTGGGATCTTTGCTGTTCGTAGTGTATATATAAATGATTTGGAGGAAAATGTAACAAGTGTGTTTCGTAAGTTTGCGGATGACACAAAGGCTGGTGGAATTTCGGACAGCGATGAGGACTGTCAGAGGATACAGCAGGATTTAGATTGTTTGGAGACTTGGGCGGAGAGATGGCAGATGGAGTTTAATCCAGACAAATGTGAGACATTTTGGAAGGTCTAATACAGGTAAGGAATATACAGTGAATGGCAGAACCCTCAAGAGTATTGACAGTCAGAGAGATCTAGGTGTACAGGTCCACAGGTCACTGAAAGAGGCAACACAGGTGGAGAAGGTAGCCAAGAAGGCATACAGCTTTCTTGCGTTCATTGGCCAGGGCATTGAGTATAAAAATTGGCAAGTCATGTTGCAGCTGTATAGAATCTTAGTTAGGCCACAATTGGAGTATAGTGTTCAATTCTGGTCACCACACTACTAGAAGGATGTGGAGGCTTTAGAGAGGGTGCAGAAGAGATTTACCAGGATGTTGCCTGGTATGGAGGGCATTAGCTATGAAGAGAGGTTGAATAAACTCGGTTTGTTCTCACTGGAACGACGAAGGTTGAGGGGCGACCTGATAGAGATCTACAAAATGATGAGGGGCACAGACAGAGTGGATAGTCAGAGGCTTTTTCCCAGGGTAGAGGGGTTAATTACTAGGGGGCATAGGTTTAAGGTGTGAGGAGCACGATTTAGAGGACATGTACGAGGCAAGTTTTTTACACCGAGGGCAGTGGGTGCCTGGAACCCACTGCTGGAGGAGGTGGTGGAAGCAGGGATGATAGTGACATTTAAGGGGCATCTTGATAAATACATGAATAGGATGGGAATAGAGGGATACGGAACCCGGAAGTGTAGAAGATTTTAGTTTAGATGGGCAGCATGGTCAGCGCATGCGTGGAGGGCCGAAGGGCCTGTTCCTGTGCTGCACTTTTCTTTGTTCTTTGTTCAATGTTTCTTTCTAACCCTGCCGACTTGCCGGCAAATTCAGGTCTCTTCTGCGTCTGTCCCTCAGCCTCTCTAATGTAGTAAGCCTCCCGAACCCTTCCTGGTCTACAATGTAACTGGAGATATTTTTCTGTATTTCTCTCACCCTTTTTGTGGATTCTGACCCAGAGGCCTTGCTGTGTTCTCTTCATTGCTCACCCATCTTGCAACTGTCCATTTTTTAAAATTCTATATTACTCCGGGTCTGGCAATATTTTGTTATCTCAAATGGGTCTATTCGCCCAAAGAGAGGCATTCTGGTGAGTATTTTTTCTGACCTCTATTTAAACAGGATACCCACAGATGTCAAGCCAGAGGCAGTGTCATGATAATTTGTCCTTGTCACCAGATGTAAAGATGCACTTTCGGAGACTCCATTAGTAAATACAACAAGGATTTATTGACACGAAATGGACAGTAGTCACTGTGGTGATTGTAGATCTGAGTAGATGCAATACAACTGAGCAAGCACTAGAGGGAGCACGGGAGAGCTATATATACACAGGGACAGGAAGTGACGACACACTTCACGGAAGGCAGAACTCGTAGCAGGACACAGACACAGGCAGGCAGCATTGGAGGTAGCCGTAAGTTAAGCTCTGAAGAGAGAACAAATTCACAATAAAGCATCTTCTCCAACTTTGAGACTACGAGCTTTATTAAGACACGAGGAACAACACAGCCACAAGGCTGCAGCTAGCTCCAAAACTACTCTTTGCCTAAGAGGACTCCACTCCCTGGGGTGATTCACTACCCTGAGTCCCCATTGATGACCCAGGCCAGATGACCTTTACTCTGCTATGTTGCCCTTAAAGACACAATCACCACACCCTCCTCACATTTTACAGGTGCATTGGAAGCACATGTAAAATAATTTTGTTTGTGACATTAAGCCCTCAATTTTAATCCACTACACTCTCCATAACAGGGCAGTGTATCAGCAGTGAGGCCAGAAAATGTGGAGGCAGGCTTACTGCCAGATCTCTGCCTCTTAAATCTCTGTTTGCTTGCTTCCTTTATCCTCCCCAGCAGGAACATGACCACTCTTTGACCCCCTCACTATATTTAGATCATGGTCGGCTGTGGGCTGAAGGAAACTGCCCCATTTCTGGGCCTTTCAATCTCCCTGGTGTCACTGATATGAAGGAAGAGAAGAGATCTGGTGATTATTATACCTCCCAAACTTAGCATGTGTGTAGCTGCAGTACAATCAGAACTTACAGAGCAGGAGAAAAACAGGTCTCCCACAAGAGGCAGTCCCTTTAAGAGATGTGTGCATGGCAAATCTTAAGGTGGCTGTAAATTCCATCAAATGGGCACACAGCAGAGAAAAATTAGGAGGAACATTGGCCGTGGTCCTTCATTAAGCAGTAGCAGGAAATCCTTGAACCGTCTTCTGTTCTACATTTCGAGAACCAGGATGCTAGATATTGGTTTTAAGATGTTGCAGAGAGTCCACACTGAGTTATATCAAATAGGTTTACTTACAAGGCTATAATACACAGCTCCCGGTAATTCCCAGACGGGTCTTAACAGGTGTCGAACTGGCCGATCTTGTGTACAATATAGATTGAGTTTCCCCTGCCCACTTAACTGGGGTGCTCGTACTCTGCAAGGGACATGGGGAAGACAGTCATTCCCATCCCGTATGTCCCATGTGGGTTATGACACTTGGGTCATGAAAAAGGTTTTTCACAAAATTCCTGGACATCTTCGGGAGGATAATGATCCTTATAGACTTTGATGCTCCACATTTTGGGTATTGTAACCCGAGTACCCTGAAGCAGCCATCCACATAGAGTGAAATGTTCATAAAGAGCCCACCATAGAGCTGCACAAAACCCTGACCAAAAAAATGAATTAGGCGCACGGCAGTCTCAAGGCACACTTACTTTTCCTTAATATTTCCACTCTAAATGCAGTAATCCGATGTACTGCAGTCTTAAAGTAAACTGGTGATTTATGAAGAAGTCAACAAGATATTATAGCATTTTTGGGTTATCTTTGTTTTTTAATTATAGTAAATATTCAGTGTGTTAAACAATGACATTTGTGTGAAGAAATATGTTTGTCTTAGCTCTCAAGCTGTAATCCTAGGCAGTTTATAGTAGCTCTCAAGGAAGCTCCCCGGAAGCTCCCCTGTTTCAAGGATACTTCAGTTATGCTATGCTATCAAGAATTTGTTTGTGATAAGCCAATCGTGGGCTGCATTGCTCTCAGATGGACATTGAGTTTTGTGCCATCTCCTCAATGTTAACTTAAAATGCTCAATAGTTTCGAGAGATTTCTAGTGCCCAGTTCTCATCAGTGGAGTAGCACTTCAATTTTGTTTATTTTACCACAACTGATTCTTCTGTTAGGGTCTGTAGTGGTTTCATCTCTCTCGGTACAACATTTAAACAAATGATCAAAACATCTTAAAAAGAGGGGGTATGAGGAGACTTACTTAAGCCCAGAGACTTGTTTTGATCTGGATTGCATTGCTTGCAAGGATTCTGGGACGAAGATTCCATAGTCATTCGGATAACTATTTGAAAGGGCTGACACAGGCAGGATGGGCTGAATGGCATCTTTCTGTGCTTGGTGTTTCTAAGATCTCAAACTGCGAGTACCAATGTAATAAATACATGAATGTTAGCCATTCTCTTAAAAGGAAAGCCCACATTCTTTCATCTTCAAACTGTGAAAAGAACTTTGCAAGCGTTGACAATTTAGTTAATTGTTTTGAAATATTGTAACAAATGTGAAGTTTTCCGTGTCGTAGCTTGCATTTTCAAAGAGAGGTTGGTACAACAGTTGGCGAGGTCCCACGGTCTGCCAGCCATGTGTTTCTCGGCAGCACACCGTTTGCTGGTGGTGCGATTCGATCTTCCCCTTGCTTGTCAATGGGTTTTCCCATTGTAACCACCCCATGTTGGCAGGGAAGCACTGCCAGCAGGAAATGTGAATCACAATGATTGAAGAATTCCGGGCAGTGTCAACATTGTGACCTGACATGGTGAACGCCTTTAGTGCTTTTTATGTTCCTGCATTCCAGCACAACAGATGCTCATCCCATCATTTGTTGGAATTAATAATTTGCCATTCTAATTCATTCAGCCAGTTAAGGGTTAATCTCTACTTGCATTATTCAGGAAATAGAAACAATAAATGGCACCATTTTGAAGTTGGTAGGTGTCTTAACGATAAAGAAAGCAGAAACAAATTATTTCGGTACAAACGGGCATCAGTCACTAGAATTGTGTGGGGTGTGACTGGATCTCATTTTCAATGCTCATAACGGACAAAAATTGCATTTTCAGTCATGGGATGTTTTCTTCATGTTTTTAGAACTCTGAAATCAGATGCAAAAGAAAACATTCAAACAGCATTTAACACATAAACTTAGGTGGAAGAACATAACCAAATGGAATTTCCACTTGAAATCAATATTTAATTTACTTAAATCCAGTAATAACACTCTCTTTTTCTCAAGCAGGTCAACAACTTCCAGATTTGCCGTATGGCCATGAAATATGCACATTAAAAGCTGATGAGGGGCGCTGCAAAGCTTTTAGCCGAAGATATTTCTACAACTTATTTACACGGAAATGTGAAGAATTTATTTATGGGGGATGTGGTGGAAATGAAAACAACTTTGAAACCAAGAAGCAATGTCTGGCAAAGTGTAAAGTAAAGGGTAAGCTTATCAAACTTCTAATTGTCCGACAATAACACCCACTTCCTTGAATCTGGAACTGAAATGGATGGCATCCATTCACCATGTTCAACATTCACTCCCTCTGCCAACCAACATACGGTGGCAGCAGTGTGTATTATCCACAAGATGCACTGCAGCAACTCGCCAAGGCATCTCCCACACCTACAGACTGTACCACCTAGAAGGATGAGGGCAACAGATGCATAGGAAATTACCACCTGCAAGTTCTCCCCCAAGCCACACACCATCCTGACTTGGAACTATGGCCTCGTCGTGCCTGACTTGGTGATGCGGCGAGGCCGTTATCTTTTGCGAGATTTGGAACGCCTCGCGAGATCTAATGAGATCTCGTGATCTGGATCTCGCCCTCATTATGCATGATCCAAATTAACATATTTAAGTGAGCCATTAGGTCTTCAAGGTTTAATGCAACTGGGGGATGGGTCTTCCAGGCCATTGTAGGCCCCAGGGTGGTCAAGCTCTGGGAAGGGTGGTACCCAGGCACTCCTGCTGGCACTCGGGTACATTGGCGCTGCCAGCATGGCACCTTGGCACTGCCACATGGACACCCAGCAGTGCCATCATGGCACTACCAGGTGTGTCCGGGTGCACTTCCAGGCTGGCAGGGGTACTGCCGGAGTGCCAGTCTGGCAGTGCCAAGATGTCCAGGTGCCAGGTTGCCCCTGCCAGGGATCAGGACCGGGTATGCCCTACCATTAAGAGGTGGGGCGAGGGGTGCTTGAGGACCCCCAAAGATGTAAGTTGGGATAGTGGTGGGGTCCGGAGGCTGTGTTGGAGGAGCAGTGTTCTTCAATATAGGAAATCAGTGCGACCTCGGCGGGCGTTTGCAGACCAAGACCAAAAAAAACAAAGAGTCCCATTAGATAGTGGTGTCAGCGCGGAGAAACACCCCGCCTCACACGCCCAAAATCGGACTCATTTTTCCACGTTAAATCGCGCCGATATCATCATTCCTTCACTGTTGCTGGCTCAAAATCCTAGAACTTTCTTCCTCACAGCACTATGGGTGTATCTACACATGGACCAAAGCAATTTAAGAAGGCATCTCATCACCAGCTTCCCAAGGGCAATTAGGGATGGGCAATAAATAATAGCCGACCCAGCAACACCCACATCCATGAAAAAAGTGAATAACTTATTGGACTGATTTTGTGGTCAGTAGTGATTGAAAGGTGCCAGCCAATTGATTTGCTTTCCTGTCGACTGTCTTGGTGTTTTTGCACTGCCGGCTCCTGTCAGGCAACTATCAAAAAAACACAACACCCTCTACAGGACATCTGGGACCTGTGTAAACAGGGCAAATAACTGTGGGCGCGATTCTCCGGAAATGCGGCGAGTCGTAAAGGCTGCAGTGAAACTGGCCGTGTTTCACGGCAGCCTCCGCGCCCCCTCCCGGGACCCGATTCTCCCCCCCGAGCGGGGCTAGCAGCAGGGCCCCGTGAAACACGGCAGTGCGGGCATAGCGGCCGTCGCTAAGTCCGCGCGGCAAGCGTCACGCCGGCTGACGCACACGATGATGTCAGCCGCGCATGCGTGGATTGGACGGCTCCAACCCTCGCATGCGCGGGGCCGTCATCTCCCTCGGCCGACCCGCGGACTGATCCTGTGGGGCGGCAGAGGGCAAAAGAGTGCGTCCGCCCGCGATCGTGCACACCGATCGCGGGACCATGCCCCCCTTGGCACGGCCGTGGTACTGCAAGTTTCTGAATAACCTTATGGCGTGGGTGGGCACTATGGTCAGTCATACCATTTCTGGCACTTCATCCTGTCTTCAGTAGTGACCATTCCACTATGGCTGCAGCATCAAGCCCTCGAAGTAGGGTCACTTTTAAGCCAAATCTTTGGCTCCATTCCAACCTTTGGAGGCCTGGTACAGTGGTCCCCACAGCATCAGGGACCCAGGTTCAATTCCGGCATTGGGTGACTGCCTGTGTGGACACATTCTCCCCGTGTTTGCGTGGGTTTCCTCCGGTGCTCCAGTTTCCTCCCACAGTCCAAAGATGTGCAGGTTAGGTGGGGTTTTCCGGGGTAGAGCAGAGCCTAGGCGTGGTGCCCTTTCAGAGGGTCGATGCATACTCGATGGCCGAATGGCATCCTCTGCACTCTCGAGATTCTATGGAAAATCTCAGTTCATATCAAGGTATTGCAGACTTTGCAATATCCAATTTGTTTATGCATCTTTTGATAGTGTCTCCTCATCTGCCATCAATCAGGTGTTATGTCTGTCAATCAAACTCAATCTTCCAATGCTTCAGGTGACCAGCCCATATAAGATTACTTATCATCCGGGCCTGGAATCCAAGGGTCACTGAAGGGTCAGTGAATGCAGTTTGAATACTTTTCAGTATTCTATCTTGAAAAATGGAAAACAAAGATGCACCCCTCAGTCTTCTCTGCTCCAACAAAACAACCCAAGCTTATCCAACCTCTCTTCGTAATGTTCAATCCCAGGCAAGATCCTGCTAAATCCCCTCTGCGCCCTCTCCAGTGCAATCACATCCTTCCTACAATGTGGCAACCAGAATTGCACACAGTACTCCAGCTTTGGTCTCACCAAAGTTCTGTACAACTCCAACATGATCTCCCTGCTTTTGTAAGCTATGCCTCGATTGATAAAGGCTATAGATCTTTTTCACTATCATATTAACCTGCCCTTCTATCTTCAGAGAGCTATGGACAAACACGCTAAGGTCCCTTTGTACCTCAGAATTTCCTAGTGTCATGCCATTCATTGAATACTTCCTTGTCAAATTACTCCTTCCAAAGTGTATCACCTCACACATTTCAGGGTTAAATTCAGTCTGCCATTTGTCTGCCTTTTGACTAACCTGTCTATATTTATAAGCTTTTTCCAAGAGTGGGGGAAAGTTTAAGGGAGATGTGCGTGGAAAGTTTTTTACGCAGAGGGTGGTGGGTGCCTGGAATGCTTTGCCAGCAGAGGTGGTAGAGGTGGGCACGATAGCATAATTTAAGATGCATCTGGACAGATATATGAACAGGCGGGGAATAGAGGGAAGTAGATCCTTGGAAAATAGGCAACAGGTTTAGATAAAGGATCTGGATCGGCGCAGGCTGGGAGGGCCGAAGGGCCTGTTCCTGTGCTGTAATTTTCTTTGTTCTTTGTTCGATATCTTCCTGTAGCCCAAGACATTCAACCTCACTGTTAACCACCCAGCCAACCTCTGTATTATCCACAAACGTACTGATCCTTTCCTACACATAGTCATCTATGCCATTTATATAAATGACAAATAATAGGGGACCCAGCACGGATCCCTGTGGTACGTCACTGGACACTGGCTTCCAGTCACTAAGGCAGCCTTCTGTCATCACCTTCTGTCTCCTGCAACTAAACCAATTTTGAATACACCTTATCAAATTAACCTGTAAAGGTAAATTTGACCATAGGCTGCTTTCTCCTTTGAGGGACAGAACTGCCTGGTGGTGATTTAACCTGAGGATACCATAGCTCAGGCGAGGAGCATGGTTGAGAAGGTGGGCCTTCAACTGCCCCCCTGTACCCTGTGAACATTTGCCTACATTATAAGTCTCCCAAGCCATATAAGCTGCATCAACTGCACTACCCTTATCTACACACCTCTTCACCTTCTCAAAAAATCAATCAAATTTGTTTGGCATGGCCTCCCTCTGACAAAGCCATGCTGACTATAACTGATCAAACCTTGCCTCTATTTCGGAATTTTCTCCAACAGTTTCTCAACCACTGACGTGAGACTCACTGGTCTGTAGCTCCACTGGCTTATCTAAAAGTCTTCTTAAATACTGGAACCACATTAGCTGTTCTCCAGTCCTCTGGCATCTCCCCCTTGGCCAGAGAGGAATTAAAAATTTGGGTCAGAGTCCCTGTAATCACCTCCCTCTCCTCCCGCAGCATCCTGGGGCACAAGTCATCCAGCTCTGGAGACTTGTCCACGTTTAAGCCAGCCAGCACACCCCCCATACCTTGGGCACGATTCTCCGCTGCCCACGATGGGTCGGAGAATAGCGGGAGGGCCTTCCTGACATTTTTCCCGCCCTCCTGCTATTCTCCCCCCCCCCCCCCCCCACACGGCCGCCCCACGACACGAATTGCTGCTCACCGTTTTTTACGGCGACAGCGATTCTCCCCAGGCCGATGGGCCGAGTTCCCAGGCCTTTATGGCCGTTTTCACGAACGCAAACACACCTGCTCTTCCCGTTCGTGAAAACAGCCGCAAAGTGCCGTTCCAGACAACCATGGCACCAATTGGCACGGCCGCACCACGGCCGTGCCAAGGGTGGTATGGGCCTGCGATCGGTGGGCACCGATCGTGGGCAGCGGGTCCGATACCCGCGCACTATTTCTTCCTCCGCTGCCCCGCAGCATCAGTCCGCGGGGCGGCTGAGGGGCATGACGGCCCGCGCATGCGCGGGTTTGACGCATATGCGTGATGACGTCATCCGCGCATGCGCGGATTGGAGCCGTCCAACCTGCGCATGCGCGGCTGACGTCATCGTGCGTGTCAGCCGCCGTGACACTTGGCGCATGGGCTTAGCGACGGTCGCTAAGCCCACGATGCCGTGCTTCACGGGGCCGGCCCCGCCCGGGGGGGAGAATTGGGTCCCGGGAGGGGGCGCGGAGGCTGCCGTGAAACATTGCCAGTTTCACGGCAGCCTTTACGACTTGCAGCATTTGCGGAGAATCACGCCCCTTGTCACTCCCTCTGTCAATTTGTTCAAGAACCTGCCTCTCTCCCTGAGTTCCATACCTTCATTGTCATTCTCTTGGGTGAAAGCAGATGTGAAGTATTTGTTCAACACCCTACCAATGTCCTATAGCTCCACCCACAGATATCCCCTTTGGTCCCTAATGGGCCTTACTCTTTGCCTGGCTATCTTCTTCTCATTGATATACTTATGGAATATTTTGGGATTTTCCTTACTTTTACCAGCTAGGGATTTCTCATATCCCCTCTTTGCTCTCCTAATTGCCTTCTTGAAATGAAATGAAATGAAAATCGCTTATTGTCACGAGTAGGCTTCAATGAAGTTACTGTGAAAAGCCCTAGTCCGGCGCTTGTCCGGGGAGGCTGGTACGGGAATCGAACCTGGCCTGCTTGGTCTGCTTTAAAAGCCAGCGATTTAGCTCAGTGAGCTAAACTAGCTCCAAATGGAATTTTTGTACTCCACTAATGCCTCAGCTCATTTGCTCCCCTTGTACCTGCTAAATGGCTATTTTCCTTATCATTATATCCTTCACATTTCAATTGTTGGAGAGATTAAAAAGGTAATTTATCTTATTTTACTTTTCCATTCTGACTTTTTTTTCTCTCTCTAATCCTACATATGCAAATATATAGATTTCTGTCCAGATATCCCTTGTTTAACATCCTACAAAATGGTAAGCCAAATTAAATGTGCTAAATGAAAGTTACTTTCCCATTAAAAAGAGTGTATAAGTATGGGTTACACTTCTGACCTGAAATTTTTATATTAAAAACCTATTGGCTTCGTTGAACCTAACTGGCCCCAAAAATCTCTTTGTACATACTGCTCTTATTAATACTGGTTATACTTCCACTCACCACATCTCAACTCCTGTTTATCACTTCCCGACACCCACTAGCTACTCCTCTTGCTCCTTCCCACTCACTTCCTCCTGCTCACCCCTTCCCTCTCTCGGTGGCAAGTGAAGGGGTGCTTTTTTAAAAAAATGCAAATTGAGCATGCCCAATGGCAACAGTAACTGTGCTAAAAGGAAAATGGAGGCAGTACTATTTAAATAATAATAATAATCGCTTATTGTCACAAGTAGGCTTCAATGAATTTACTGTGAAAAGCCCGTAGTCGCCACATTCCGGCAACTGTTCGGGGAGGCCGGTACGGGAATTGAGCCCGCGCTGCTGGCATTGTTCTGCATTACAAGCCCAGTTGTTTAGCCCACTGTGCTATTTGGGTAAATTTACAAACTGTGCTAAAACTAAAATGAGGCACCAGAACACATGATTTAATATCATTCATTGGCTCGAACTTACACTTTCTTCTCAGTCTTTGTACTGCTCATTTCATTATCCTTCAATCTGATGATTAGGGACATATCCTAATCACTGAGCTCTCAGATCCTGCTAAGTTTCCCGCACTGCAATTTTCTCAGCTCACAGTCAGTTACCACACAAGCTAAAAGCCCAAACATGCAAGGACTAGTCTGACTGACAGCAGATGTTGTTAGATACCCTGTCAAAGAGACGTCTGGGCCAAATACATCAAAAAAAGACTCTTTCTCTGGAACGCAGGAAATAGTGAATTTTAACCCCAATTACCTGTGGAAACCAGACACAAGTGGGTAGTTATCTGCTCAGAACTCAGCTTTCCTGCTGTCTCCAATATTAACTGACAGGGCTCTGCAGTCAGATGACACCCCGCCAAAAGCAGCCGCAGACTTAAAAGTTTATGCAAATGAGGCACATGCATCCAATGGCATTCCGACATTGGTTTGAGCAGAGGAGGTGCTTCCCACAAGACTGAGTCATCGTGAGTGATTGTATGAAGGGTGTGGAAGCCCTGTGGGTAAGTCAGAAAATTTCTCTTGCTGGCCAAACAAGGAAAATCTTGGCTTCCCTCACCCGGGAATGCCTCTTTCCTTGGCTCATTGCCTGATGATTCATCATCTGGAGCTGTTTTCTTGGCAGTTTTTGTCAGTGGTGGTTTGTCATTGTCTTCCACTGTCAGAGGCTGGGCGAGGAGACAGGTCCCAAGTCTACCTTAGCTGGAATGGAAGTCAAACTCATGCTGTTGGTGTTATTCTGAACCATACGCTGACCATCCAGTCAGATGAACTGACTGGTGCACCCTCGAGTTTATAATCAAATCTTAAATGCTAAGCAGTTGATAGACAATGGAAAAGGTGTTATTTTATATTGTGCAACTTGCATTTGCACGTCTTTCATCTGTTCTCATTCCGAGGGTTGGCCACACTATGATTAGCCTTTCTCCACTGATTCCTCTTCGTCACTTCCCTCACTGCCTGTCCATAGAAAGGCCAGTCCACATTCTGATATTATCCATCCATGCCATCTTGTGACTTGTGAACGTTTTTCAGGTGTTTTGCCCTGCGTTACCCCTTTTTTGAAGCACAAACCTCCTTGTTGGCATTACATGTCCAAAACATGTGAGGTCCCTTGATATCATTGCCTCAAACACGTTCCTCTTCACAGCAGCTTTCTCCAGCACCCACTCATCTGTCCACTCGGTTGTCTACGACACACAAAATATTTGTCTGCGTCTTTTAATTTCAAACCCTCCTATTCGAGCTTCATCATTCCTCTTGATGCTCCCACTTTCACAGCCATACATTGCCATCAGTCAAACAAGGGCTTCCACAAAATGAATTTTTGTTATTATCATGAAGCTATGGTTGTTCCATACTTGTATCAGCAAAATAAAATTTTACATGTATTTTATTTTGACATGTATTCTTTTAGTATTTCCTGGAGCAAACGGCTTAGGAAATGGACTGGAAGTTAAACAGTGAACATAGAGTCATTGAGTTTTACAGCACTAAAGAGGCCCTTCAGCCCATTGTGTCTACGCAGGCCATCAAGCCCCTATCTAATTTAATTCCATTTTACAGCACTTGTTTTTAGCCTTGTATACTGTGGCATTTCAAGTGCTCATGCAAAAGCTTCTTAAATGTTGTGAAGGTTCCCACCTCTAGCACCCTTTCAGGCATCGAGTTCCAGATTCCCACCACTCTCTGGGTGAAAAAGATTTTCCTCAAATCCCCTTTAAATCTATGCCCCTGATTATTGACCCCTCTACTAAGGGGAAAAGTTCCTCCATAGCCTATCCATGTCCCTCAAAATTTGGTACACCTTGATATATCCATTGGGTTATCAACAAAACATTGCTGATGTGAGCTGATCCAATATATACAGTACTGATGTTAATAACCAAACTACAGATGTAACATACAGCCCCTCGTAAATCTATTACTGTCACAATAGAGCAGCTGTCTGATTCTCTCAATTTGCTTCCTTTAGCTAAATGCAAGACAACTTGTCCTTGCTTCATTGCAGATAACAGTGTTGGGGACTCATTACAAAGTAGCCAGATGTTTCCTGCCTTACATGACTAACCCATCAGCCATGTGCAGCAGTTACACCAAGTCATTTGGAATCATTGCAGTAAATTAAAAAGCACCAGTGCTCCAATTTATTATATTGCATTTTGGACAAGATGTTTCTGGCCACATACCACATGATATTAAACTTAGAATCATGGAAACATAGAAGCAGGAGGAGGCCGTTCAGCCCTTTGAGCTTGCTCTACCATTCAATATGAACATGGTTGATCATCAAGTTCAAAATCTTGATGCTGCCTTCCCCCCGATATCTCTTGATTCATTTAGCC
Source organism: Scyliorhinus canicula (assembly GCF_902713615.1). Lineage (NCBI taxonomy): Eukaryota > Metazoa > Chordata > Chondrichthyes > Carcharhiniformes > Scyliorhinidae > Scyliorhinus > Scyliorhinus canicula. The sequence goes on from NC_052147.1 coordinate 186,159,033, forward strand.
CCAAGAGCTATATCTAATTCCTTCCTGAAATTATACAATGTTTTGGCCTCAACTACATTTGGTGGTAGCAAATTCGACAGATTCATCACTCTCTGGGTGCAGAAATTTCTCCTCACCTCAGTCCTAAAAGGTTTACCCCTTATCGTCAAACTATAACCCCTAGTTCTGGACACCCCACCATTGGGAACATTCTTTCTGAATCCTCTTAGAATTCTCCTAATTTTCTATGAGATTCCCCTCTCACTCTTCTAAATTCCAATGAAAATAATCCGAAACGATTTTGTCTCTCCTCATATGACAGTCCCGCCATCCCAGGAATCAGCCTGGTAAACCTTCGTTGCACTCCCTCCATAGCAAGAACATCCTTCTTCAGATAAGGACACCAAAATTGCACACAACACTCCAGGTGTGGCCTCACCAACGCCCTATACAATTGCAGTAAAACATCTCTATTCCGATACACAAATCCTCTCGCTATGAAGGCCAACATTCCATTTGCCTTCTTTACTGCCTGCTGTACCTGCTGCTTACTTTCAGTGACTGATGCATGAGGACACCAAGGTCTCACTGAGTATCTAACTGCCTTGATTTACACACATTCAAATAATAATCTGCCTTCCTATTTTTGCCACTGAAGCAGATAACCTCATTTATCCACATTATACTGCATCTGCCATGCATGTGCCCACTCACTCAGCCTCTCCAAACCCCATTGAAGCATCTCTGCATCCTCATCACAGCTCACCCTCCTACCCAACTTTGTATCATCTGCAAATTTGGATATAATATATTTAGTTCCTTTGTCCAAATCACATTGTGAACAGTTGGGGTCCTAGCACAGATCCCTGTGGTACCTGACTAGTCACTGCCTGCCAATCAGAAAAAGCCCCATTTATTCCAATGTTTTGCTTCCTGTTAGCCAGCTTTCTATCCATTTCAAGACATTACCCGTAATCCCATGCGCTTTAACTTTACATATTAATCTGCTATGTAAGACCTTGTCGAAAGCCTTCTGAAAGTCTAAATAAACCATATTCACCAGTTCTCCCTGGTCAACTCTACTAGCTACATCTTCAAATAATTCTAGTTGATTTGTCAAGCATGATTTACCTTTCATAAATACATACTAACTTTGTCTGATTACACCACTGCTTTCTAAATGCTGTGCTATGGACTCCAGCAACTTCCCTACTACCGACGTTAGACTCACTGGTCTATAGTTCCACCTCCCTTCTTGAACAGTGGTGTTACATTCGCTAATCTGGTTCCAATCTGTCGGAACCATTCCAGAATCCAAAGAATTTTGGAAAATGACCACCAATGGATCTATTTCTAGGGCTACTTCCTTAAGTACTCTGGGATTAAGATAATCAGACCATGGAGATTTGTCTGTCTTTAATCCCATTCATTTCGCCAAAACCATGGGCTGGATTCTCCGTTTTGGAGACTAAGTCCTCAAGCCAGGTGAAAACGGTCGTCTTTTACACCAGGAAAACTAGTGTCAAAAGGCCACCAACTGTCCGTTTTGCTGGGGTCTAGCAGGGAGGCAGCATAGAGCTCACAGCTCCAGCTGCCGCTATGGCCCCCAGCACTTCCAGTTCGGAGGCTGCGCATGGGACCATGAGGGTCCCACGCCATCGGGAATTCAGCCGGTCGGGGACGGAGCATCGTGGGGAGGGCCTTAGGCAATGGCCTGAGGCAGTGGATAATCGGCGCAGCTTACTCCTAGAGTACGCTGCTTTTCAGGGGGTGGAGAACTGAAAAACCGGCAGGGTTCCCGATTTTGGTGGCAAAACGGATTCTCCGCCACTTCGCCGAACGAGATTTCGGCATTGGGGAATGGAGAATCCAGCCCCATTTCTTTCCTTTCGCTCCTGATCAAAACTTGTGCTTCTCAGAACATCCGGTACATTATTCATGTATTCCTTTGTGAAGACAGAAGCAAAGTACAAATGTAGTTCCTCAGCCATGAATTCTGTTATGAATTCCCCCTTTTCTGACTGCAAGGGGCCTACACTAGTTTGTATTCACCTTTTTCTCTTTACATGCCTATTGAGATAGATAAACATACTTCAGTAATTGAAATTTGTTTTGAAGTGACGAGACCACTCAGCTTATCACATTGGGTAAATTGTCCATCACTAATGAGCAGTTGAAACACCAGAGCATACAAGATTATGAAGTAAGTGCTGTAAAATGGGATTAGGATAGATAGGTGCTTGATGGCCGGCACAGACACATTGGCCAAAGGGCTCATTTTTGTGTTGTAAAACCCAATGACTATATGGCTAATCTTTCACCTTTTCTTTGCATCAGCTCATATTATAGGCACTTTGCTTGAAATCTTTATATATTAATAAGGTGTTTTCTTAATCTGCAAGTAGTTATGTATCTCTGAACGTTATAAAACCCTTCACAAAAATTACTGATCATTTTAGGCACACTATACTCTCTTCCTAGAGCTACTAACTTGCTTCTGCTGACCATTTCCTTTCCTTTCTCCCTGCTAACAGACATTATTGAATAATATTGCAAGTTATAGTGTGGGGCATGTGAATGGCTTGAGAAGCCGAGTCAACATAAACTCTGAAACCCATAGCAACACCTTCAGGAACTGAAAATTCTTCATGCATTCCATGAGATTGGTAGAGGGGAACAGTTTGATTTATGGGACAAAGACTAAACTTTTCAGTTGCACAGCTTAAATTTTGGCAACTAAAATACAGTGCAGTTGTAAGTCTGAAAGAGAAGCCAATACTTTTACACAGGCAACACAGAGCAGCATGCACAGGCTAACCTGGTTTATCGTATATTCTTAGGGTATCTTTCTCAAACCCATAAGGTAATTTTTGAATTTTATTTTTTCAACATTTACCTGTATAATGATGTAAATACTTTTGCGATATTAATTATCAATAATTTCCATGCTCCTTGCCTCACTACACTGACACTATTTGTCAGGGGAAAGAATTTGCTGAATATGCGGAGAATTGATATGTAAAGACTGAAAGCATGCACCACACCTGCTGAAATAAGACCACATGAACATGATTAGTTAATCATTTTTCTCACCCACATATTCATGATTAACCAATTCACATTACATTCTGATTTCAAATAATAATTCTCTTTTATTACCAATGCATACGTCCATAAGAATTTTGGCAATGGTTTAGAGTTGAATGAAAAGACAGGCTTTGACAAGGGCAGCCATTCACTACCTTTCAATGACAAAGGAATGATTCACTGTGGTCAGAAAGTTACAGGGATAAGCATATGCCTGGATCGTTCTTTTAATCCCCTTGGCGCTAGGTATATAACCAGTGTGTGCCCAAACTTCCTCAGGGCCAGTTGCTGGCAGTGGGCACACATCTTCAACCAGCTTGCCCCAATGGGAAATGCCAATTTCGGGCAGCCTACCTTAGCAGTATTGTCTCTTAGGGGCTGGTTTAGCTCACAAGGCTAAATCACTGGCTTTTAAAGCAGACCAAGCAGGCCAGCAGCACGGTTCGATTCCCGTACCAGCCTCCCCGAACAGGCGCCGGAATGTGGCGACTAGGGGCTTTTCACAGTAACTTCATTGAAGCCTACTCGTGACAATAAGCGATTTTCATTTTCTTGAGGCAAACTCCAGGTGGGGGAGTTGGAGAGACTCTGGGATGAGGGGGAGAGTCCAGGGGTGAGGGTGGAGGGGTTGACATCTATTGTGACAGTGGTTCTGTTTCAAAGCCAAGGATTTTGTCAGCATCTTGGTGGATTTAGAAGCCACTGAACCACCCTGAGTGAGAATTGAAGTTTTAAATTTTGTTTCTGCTTGGGTCAGGTAGTTTACTCTTTTTAACAGTTTGTTACAACAATCTTCCAGTTTCACTTCAGGCTTAAATGTGTGGAGGGTGAGAATTCCTTTGGGGAATTAGTGTTTAGATAAGAAAGCCATGATGTGGAGATGCCGGCGTTGGACTGGGGTGAGCACAGTCATTCACCTGAGGAAGGAGCAGTGCTCCGAAAGCTAGTGTTTGAAACAAACCTGTTGGACTTTAACCTGGTGTTGTAAGACTTCTTAACAGATAAGAAAGAACAGTGAATAGACAAGAAAGGCAGTTGCAACGGGGCTTCGTGAATAATGCACACACACATCCTGGTGACTTCATGTATCAGCCCAGGCAGTCCTTCCTGGGCCTGCCAGAGGTATTTGTCTTTAGTGCCTCTGCCTCACAGAACAGACTGCCCTAGAGCTGGGCCACTGCCTGGAGGCCAACCTGTGGAGAATTTGTACCTGGAATTTCCCATGATATGAATGTCACTACTTCTGTGAAACTTCTGCTTCACTGGATCCTTCCAAGCTGCCTCCAGTGATGTATGCTAAATTCGACCAAACTTTCTTACATAGCTAGATTCATTTGGTTTTCATTGTGAAAAGGATGCATCAGTTCAACAGGGCACAGTGTGGTAGGGTTCTTGAGAGGGAGAGAGAGCAGACTATCCTCAATGATAGCCAATAGCCATGTACTGTATAAATCATTGAATGTTGTCCTCACCTCCTGACAAGCATGGTGCTTCTTAGGGACATTGCTGAAGTCATTTGCAGCAACATATCACTTTATCAGATATCAAATGGTGGCAACATGTTGTCCTGCCACTTTAATACCTCCATAGTGGGTTTTCTATTCATTCAATTCTTGTACACCACCATTTCACCTTTGGCAAATATTAATAAACATTTAAAATCTATTTGAATTTTTATGAAGGCTGAGAAGGTATTTATTCCCCTGTGTAGACATTTGATGTAAAATTGGAATGTGTGGTGTCTCTTGTTTTGATGCTATAGGCACAACATGTATAGGGACCACAATGGCACATGTAACTTACGTGCTCACTTGTGAAGCAAGTCAAACTGGTGCCATATTGGTGAGGATGTTAATATCTTTGCAACCATGTGGTTGGCATGATGAAAGCTGGCAGTGTGCAAACTGGAAGATGCGAGTGTGGTGATTTGAGTAGTGCCTGAGGCGAGTGGTACAATTGGCAAGCTGTGTCATTTGAAGATGCATTCACTGACCTTGACTCATATGAGTGTGGTAGTCACCACTGATGTATATATTAGGTGATTTGTGGTAAGGCCCTGCACTACAGGTACGGGGGTAGTTCCCTGCCTGCTGGCTCCACCCAGTAGGCGGAGTATAAATATGCATGCTCCCCGTACAGCAGCCATTTCGCGAGCTGCTGTCGGAGGCCACACATCTTAGTGTATTAAAGCCTTGATTGCATTGAACTCTCGTCTTTGTGTAATTGATCGTGCATCAATGAGGTCATTGGATTTCTTGCGACTCTGCATTCAGGCCCTCGGACCATGACTCCTGGCATTGACCTCCATGGCTATCTTCTCCCAATGACTTTTCACCTTGTGTCCGGAGGGCCTACTTACACATACAGATACACGACATCACTCCTGTTTTCCACCTCCATTTAGGCCATCAGTGCAGTGCCCCAAAATCTTGGAGACACTGCTCTGCCATGTTGTTCCATTTTTCACTGTTTAGCAGATCAGACTAATTCCCTGAAATCAGCTTCTACTCCTGCCAGACTGCACCGACCGCGGCAACCGATCCACAGCAGATGCTATCTCTCTGGCCTTACAATCAACTCTCGAACATCTTGACAACAAGGACACCTACGTCAGACTGCTGTTCATATCCCAACAAGACTAATAACCAAACTCTGCAACCTTGGACTTGACCCCTCCCTGTGCAGCTGGATCCTTGACTTCCTCACCAACAGATAGCAAGCTGTCAGGATAGGCAACAACACCTCCTCCACAATAGTCCTCAAGACCGGGGCCTCGCAAGGATGTGTGCTCAGTTCTCGACTGTACTCCCTGTACACACATGACTGTGTGGCGGGATTCAACTCCAATTCAGTCTATCAGTTTGCAGATGATACGACTGTGGTGGGTCGTATCTCAAACAACGACGAATCAGACTACAGAAAGGAGATAGATCACTTGGTTGCATGGTGTACCGAAAACAACCACTCTCTAAATGCTGGAAAGACCAAGGAACTGATCATCAGATGGCTGTTTTAAAATTGTCCCTCCGTCAAGTACTACCTCAATGTAGATTAGTGAGCACAAGGTTAATGGGTGAATGTGATTTACTGTGAATTAGGACATAGGCAGCGGAGTTTTGGATTACCTCAGGTTCAGGGGAATCAAAGGCATGTCAGGGTTTCAGCAGCAGATAGGCTGAGGCAGAAGCAGATTGTGTAATGTCACGGAGGTAGTTATAGGCTATGTTAGTGATGGGACAGATTTGTGTTTGGAAGCTCATCTCGGAGTCAAATGTGGCACTAAGGTTACAAATAGTCCTGTTAAGCGAGGGAGAAGGATTGGATTTTGTGAGCAATGTTTGCTCATTAATGTTTGAAATGTCTGAATCCCTGCACTGATTCCTTGACAGGTACACACTTTGAACATAGCTTGTCGCTAATTAATTTGGTATAAGGCATTCTATTTAACAACAGCTGTTTGCAAATGTGCAAATTAGATTTGGCTCAGTAGTGAGGATCTGGAATATAATACAGGCTATTGTGGTAGGTACTGACACTCCGAATACTTGCAGAGGGAACTGGACTAGTTCCTGCCGAGAACAGAAATCACAACGTACTAAACAAAGGGTCGTAATAAATCTTTGTAATCCTTGGTTCATGTGACCTCCTCAGCTTGTTTCAGTGACCTGAGGGTGGGGATTGGAAAGGAATTTTCCAAGGCATAATTTTTCCCCTGTTGGCCCCAGGTTTTCCCGTTTTCATTGATCATAATTTTTAAATGGGTTGTGAATAAAACTGCCAGTGCTGGATATCGGAAATTAAAAGCAGAAATGAGGCGCATACACAGCAGGTCTTAAGGCTTCAGTGAAGAGAGACACAGGTTATTGCAGAGAGTACTGTGACTGTCCAAACCAATGCTGCCCTCCCATGGCTGGAACCTGCTAATTGAGTCCCATTCGAAAGCACAATCTTCCTTTGTGATTTTACCATGTTTGAGGTTTCTGTAACTGTGTTACCCGAACAGGAGAGATAGCAGGAACACACAGTAGGGTAGAAATGAACGACTGATTTATTATGGTTTACACCGAACTACGAAAAGTACTACTCCTCTTCCCGAAGGGTCACCTTCCCTGACCTACATCCAGGTCAGGGATTTTATACAGAATAGTTTCCACTTGAGGAAGACCCACCCCCAATTCATTGGGTGTTCATACTCAGCTGTGCGAGGGGAAAATTGATGGAACACATCCTTGGCCCCTCAGGGAGTTATAACAGTAACCCCAGCAAATTGTCGGACATTACTGTAACTTCCTCCGTAACAGCATTGTGGGTGTACTGACACTACATACAGGAGCTGTTTAGCACACAGCTAAATCGCTGGCTTTGAAAGCAGACCAAGCAGGCCAGCAGCGCGGTTCGATTCCCGTACCAGCCTCCCCGAACAGGCGCCGGAATGTGGTGACTAGGGGCTTTTCACAGTAGCTTCATTTGAAGCCTACTCGTGACAATAAGCGATTTTCATTTCATTTCATTTTTCATGGACTGTAACAGTTCAAGAAGGCCAATTAGTGTTGGACAACCAATGCCAGTGATGCTCACAGCCAATGAAAGAAACCCTCTGCCTCTCCATCTCACTTTCCTCCTTTAAGGGCCTTCTTAGATCCTATTTGTTCAAAAAAGCTTAGAGTCCAGCTCTTCTGCTTATCCCTTGTGTCAAGTGTCTCAGATTGTTTTGTCCTGTATGCTGTACGAATGTCATTTGTTGCTGTGGTCTCAAGTGATTTTTTAACACAAAAACATATTTAAAATGTACACAGGCAACCTTTTTTGGAACAAAAATGTTATTTATCTTTTTTGCACTTAAAAAGGACATATTTTGGCCTATTCAATTGAGAAACGTATGCCTATCTGCAATGGATAATGTGAATGTGAGCTTTGATGCATCTGTATTAATATATTTTATATTTGTTTTTGGTATGTGTGTATTGCTTGCTGCTGACATTTATTGCCCATCCCTAACTGCGCTTGAAAAATTGGCAGTTGGCCGCTTTCTTAAACGGCAGCCCTCAATGTGGTGTAGCTACACTCATAGTGCTACAAAGTAATGAGTTCAAGGATTTTAACTCAGTGATAGTGAAAAAGCAACAAAGTATTGCCAAGTCAGGATGGTGGCTGACAGGGAGGGCACTTTAAGGTGGTGGTTTCCCATACACCTGCTACCCATGTAACACCATTGCAGTGTTAATGTAAGACTACATGTGACAATAATAAAGATTATTATTATAAAGCAATTAAGTTGGCGAAAGGTTTAATTTCTATGAAGATACCCAGAATGGGTAGTACCTAGCACTTTACCATCGGTCACGACTTTACAATTGAGTATAAACATAATACTCACTCCAAAATGTTCACATTTTTGTTTTGTGATTTTAACAGTACAAAAATATCCACATTTAACAGATCGAAGGAGCCCGTGTCGTATGGATGCCGATAGTGGACCTTGTCGAGGGCTTTTTACTCGGTATTTCTATAATAAGCTCACAAAACAATGTGAGGACTTTATTTATGGGGGATGCCTTGGAAATCTGAACAACTTCAGAACTGAGAAGGATTGTCAGAATGTCTGCCACAAAACAAAATGTAAGTGAGTTCACTCTGATTCATTTCACCTCCAGCTTTTTGTCTTCACATCTGGTTATTGTTTGAGAAACTTCAGATTAGACAAATAAAAGATAATGGGTGGAATTCTCCGCAAGGCCCGACGCCGTTGTGAAACCCGGAGAGGTTCACGATGGTGTCAGAGGCCGCTCCTCACCCGGGGGGGGGGGGGGGGGGGGGGGAGGCTAAGAGGGCCGTGCTGTAAATCCCGGCCTCGTCGCTGGCGTCAAGGCCCGGCGCGCCTAATGACGTCAGCCGCGCATGCGCGGTTGCTATCTTCCCCTCCGCTGCCCCGCAAGACGTGCCGGCTTGATCTTGCGGGGCGGCGGAGGGGAAAGAGTGCGTCCCTTTGAGACGCCGGCCCGACGATCGGTGGGCACCAATCGCGGGCCAGTCCTCTCCTGAGCACGGTCGTGGTGCTCACTCCCCTCTCCGCCCCCCACAAGCCACAAACCAGCTTTTGGCGCCATGTTCACGCCGGCATGGCCCAGGTGTGGTTGCCGCTGGCGTGAACCGGTCGGGAACGGCAGGCCGCTCGGCCCATCCGGATGTGAGAATCGGGGGTCGCCGTGAAAAACGGCGGCCCGCGATCTCCGAGTGGTGTGTCGCAAAACGCGACACGCCATTTTGGGGGGGGGGGTGGGAGTTGAAAGGTATGAGAGGTCATGTAGCACCTTCTTTCCTTGGTTCTCTCCTCTGTCTAGTGGCCCAATCCCCTGCCCCTGTCCCCATAACCCCACCTCACCTTTGGACAATATTAGCATGGCCAAACCATCTAACCTGCACACCTTTGGACTGTGGGAGAAAACCGGAGTACCCGGAGGAAACTCAGGCAGACACAAGGAGAATGTGCAAACTCTACACAGACACCCGCAGTCACAATCAAATACAGGTCCCTGGTGCTGTGAGGCAACAGTGCTAACCACTGTGCCACCATGCTGCCCATTGAATTAATATTTCCTGTCAATTATCAGTTTAAGGCCTTCAGGTCATATTGCAGATTATCAGAAGCCCCTGGTTTTGTGGAATCATCAGCAGCCAACACCCCTGTTGATAGAGCAAAGGCCACATTGTGAAGCAGCTGAAGATAGCTGAAGGAAGCTTCCCTGAGGAACCAGTGCAATGCTGTCCTGAGCTGCAACATTTGGCCTCTGTCAACTGTCTTCATTTGTGGGAGGCATCATGCCAGCTTCTACTTTTTTTTTAATCCCCGTTAACTTTATTTTTCTTCTGCTTGGTAGCATGTATGGTATGAAGGGCAGGAATGATGTTTATAGTGAGGCTATGATGACATTATAGGGGCTGGTTTAGCACACTGGGCTAAATCGCTGGCTTTTAAAGCAGACCAAGGTAGGCCAGCAGCACGATTCAATTACCGTACCAGCATCCCCGAACAGGCGCCGGAATGTGGCGACTAGGGGCTTTTCACAGTAACTTAATTGAAGGCTACTCGTGCCAATAAGCGATTTTCATTTTCATTTCATCTGGAGCCTGTTGGTTCTGGTGGAATCCAAACTGAGCATTGATGAGTGGGCCACCATGGGTTCCCAGTGGCGTATGTGCAAACAACGGGAAACCCCGTTGACAGTGACAGGCCTAGAAGATCCCGCTGCCAGCCAATGGTGGGCCACCTCTGCCACCATTAAACACGCCGTGGAGGGGGAATAAATTCCCACCCTATATAAAAGCACGGCCTAAGTAGCTTGCTTCACCGAGCTAAGAGATGGTTTTTTGTGAGGAGTAAACATTCCTAGACAAGGCACGCGGCAAGAAGAAAAAAATGGCCTTTGCACAAACTCCTGCCAAACATTTGTATAATAGGAGCAAAAGAAACATGGAAATCTGTCTGAAAGTTATCCTTGGTTTTGATTGAGTGCTGTGCTTGGCAGTGATAGCAGTGGGAGAGGCTGCAAAAGTGGAGCAGTATTTAGTCAGTAAGTTCAAACACAAGAGGGATTGTTTTAACCAAACTCACTTGGCACAGAATGGTTGTGTTTGAGTTCAGTATCACACCAGGCACCGTTCAACCTCCCTTGGTGTAGAATTGGAGTGGTAAACACGACCAAGGTTTGACTGCATAGCAAGCAATAATGCACAATGTGAGCTATGCCCAGTAGGTAGATGATTGATACTCTCATAATTATCCTGCCCTTCAGACATCCTATTAGTTTAACAAGATAGTATACATGTCAGTTCATTATTAACTTAATTAATGTCCAAAGTGCTTGCCACAACATTTCTTGAGCTAACAATATGGAGCTACTGTTTACTCGTCAGTGAGTCATAGTCAGTCATTTCTGCAGATTAGGAATGGAAGTATCTGTGATTAGCTTGTTTATCGTAATAAAAATAATAATAATTTTATAAACACAAGCAGAAAACAGCACCGTTTCTTATGCTTGTAATTTTGATCAATTTGGGCCTCAAAACACTGCCAGAAAGAAGTGCTGCTCTTTTAATGGTAATTAAACTTTCGCTCGGAAGTCACTTGTATTAATGAGTCTGAAAGATGTTTGTGGCTATAACTGATTACATAAACTTCTCCACCATTCGCAAAGTGAATAATTGCTGTTGTCAACATTTCAATGCCTCGTCGAATTTTCAGAATTTCAGCCATTCAGAAGCCACCAAGCCATGTTCTATACTTGTGTCTATTTACCCCCCCGTGTAGACCTGCACTTTCACCAGTTTTGAAATGTTGCACAGCAATGCTGTAACTCCTGTTTAATTGCACTTCAGTTTCCAGCACTCAAATATCCTGCTGAATCTGAACAGCTGCCTGTACCTGGGCAATAGGCACTGACCATTAGCCAGAATTGTGGGCAGCAATTTCCAAAATGGCACTTAAAAAATATTAAATGCTCCAACTATTATGGGCAGATCAAATAGAATACCTTCTTGCCTCAGACATTTACACCTTGTTGCAGTATAAATGCCATCGAGTCAGTTTATTGTTCTTGATAACCATTTGATAATTACATTATTTAAAGACAAAAAAATAAAGAGACTGTCATTGAAAAGGCATTTACACATTCAGCCCCGCCACATTTTACCCCCAGACCCTCTGAGACCCTGAAATCCCTTGCAAACCCTTGTTAACAGTTTGTTGAGTTCCCCTGTTATTTCACCACACCACTCTTTATTGGTTACACCTTGGTTACAACACCCACTGCGTATAGCGACAAATCTTATTGACATCAACACATCTGCTACAAGAGGTGAGGACAGGGTAAACATGTTATCATCCCTGTACCCACTATTTATTTGCCCAGATAGGTGATTCTGACTGAATTAGGAACATAGCAACAGGAGTAGGCCATTCAGCCCCTCTAGCCTGCTGTGCCATTCAATGAGATCATGGCTGATTGGTGACCTAACTCTATATACCTCCCTTGGCTCATATCCCTTCAATATCTTTGCTCAACAAAAATCTAGCTGTCTCAGATTTAAACTTAGCAGCTGATCTAGCTTCAACTGCTGTTTGTGGGAGAGAGTTCCAAACCTCTACCACCCTTTGAGTGAAGACGTTCTTCCTAACATCTCTCCTGAACTGTCTAGCCCTAATCTTTTGACTATGCCCCTTAATTTTAGAATCTCCAACCAGTGGAAATAGTTTATCTTTATCTACCCTTTCTTTCCCTGTTAATATCTTGAATACTTCGATCAGATCAACCCTTAACGTTCTAAATTTTAGTGGAAACATTCAAAATGAATTTTGTTCTTGATACACCAGTCAATTAATTTTGTTTAAATTCTTGCTTGTGGAGCTTTCTAGCATCAAGTGTGCGCTTGAACTACAGAGTTAGAACCAAGTGAACAATGGGAAGGAATGGGTAGATGAAATGCTGCTGCTGATTCAGCATGAACCGTGTTTCACCCAATGATTAAAATTAAAATGCCCCTATTGACTTTATAACCAATTTAGGTAAGCTGTAATTATGAATATAATCAGCTTATAAGTGAATGACGAAAGTGGAAAATAACAGTTCAAAGCAAGATGTTTACTCTACAATTGCTGGCATCATTTGCACCTATTTTCTGGTTGGTAGGAGTACCCTTGGAGATGTAAAATAGCATCCAGGGCGTGTGTATACATCATTCCTGTCTTCTTGCTGTTCCTTCATTTCTTGGTTAGTCTGCACATTTTGTACATCTGAAGCGATGAAGGCAGAATAATAAAGTTATTGTGAAGGAATGGCGTGAAATTAAGAGGTGAATGTTGGCACCATCAGCAATTTGCAAGTGAGAAGAGAGTGGGGTGATGAGAAGTTGGGATGTGAGGTGGTTTCAGCATGAAGATACTATAATCAGTAGCAGCCTCACTACTGACCACAACCTCACAAATGGCCACCACAATAAAGACCCGTGCCGTCTCTTCCACAGCAGTCAGGACATGGAGGTATGCCTGTCAACCTAGAGTTGGTCCTTACTGTAATTGTGACTACGGCAAACTTAGATGGGTTTTAAAGATTGCCGGTGATGTGGTTGTGATTATTTCCTTTGGGAGCTTGTCCCATTGAGGGATTGTTCTTGGGAACCCCCCCCCCACTCCACAGTCCGCCCCTGACCCTTCCACGGCGAGTTCCCGCCGGCTGAGAGCAGGTGTGGACGGCGCTGGCGGGACTCGGGTTTTTCACGACGGCTGCTCGGCCCATCCCGGGCCAAGAATTGGCGGGCCGGCTGCATAGAGCGGCCCCCGACCGGCACCGTACCAACCACTCCAGCACCAATGGCGCCGATTCTCTGCTCTGCAGAGAATTGTTTGCCGGCGTCGTGGCGGTGTGGCTCGTTTCGCGCCGGTCGTGGGGATTCTCCGGCCTTGCCCCGGGCTGATAGAATCCCGCCCTATATATCTGTCTCTAGTCCCAGCCGTATTCTGTTCTATTTAAAATGTCTTTAAGTTGCCCGTGTGAAGTTATGCAGATGTTATGTCCTTGTGCATCAGAGAGCTGGCTAATTCCCAAGCAGTATTTTGAGCAAGCTCTGATGGTAATCTTTGTCCGGAAATTTTCCATTGTTCCACCCCCCCCTACCCATTATGACCCCACTCCTTCCAAAATAAAAATGTGTGCAATTTGTTTACCTACAATGCTGGTTACTCTTCTTGTATCTTCTCACACTTTCCCCTGGACAGTGCAGGGAAATGGTGAAAAGATTTTCAAGCTGATTAATAGTCTGATGGGTCACAATTAACATGCTCCTTCATGTCTGTAATCACCTTCATAACAGCCAGTAGAGTGGTTAGTCCTATAAGGTATGTGGATTTGTAGGCTGTGCTGTTGATTAACAAAAAATAAATGCTTGGAATTCCGACAATATCGAAGGATGCCAATCGGCCCATTGAGTCTGCACCAACCCTCTGAAAGAGTTCCCGACTTAGGCCCACTCGCTCACCCTCTCCCTGTCATCCCACCTAATTTGCACATCTTTTGGACACCAAGAGGAAATTTAGTATGGCCAATTCACCTAACCTGCACATCTTTTGGCTGTGGGAGGAAACCGGAGCACCCAGAGGAAACTCACGCAGACATGGGGAGAAAGTGCAAACTCCACACGGACAGTAAACCAAAGCTGGAATTGAACCTGTGTCCCTGGCGCTGTGAAACAGCAGTGCTAACCACTGTACCACAATGCCGCTTGTATCTATTTGGGATGCCCCAAAGTACTTCATAGCCGAGGAATGACATTGAAAATGCAGTCAGTGTTGGAATGTTGGAAACATGGCAGTCAATCTAGGCACAGCAATCGCCCTCATTCAGCGAAACGATAATCTGTTTTTGTGATGTTGACTGAGAGATAAATATTGGCCAGTACATTGGGTTACCTCTTTGAAATAGGGATCTTATGTTCACTTGAGAGGACAGAGAGGTGTCATTTAACACCTCTTCTGAAGGAAGGCACCTATGACAGTGAGGCAGTTCCTTGGTACGGCACTCGATGTCAACCGAGATTTCTCTATTCAAGCCCCACAGTGGAATGTGAACCCCTCCTTTTGTGACTCAGGTATGAGTGCTACCAAGTGAGCCAGGGCGAACAGGATGCGTTGTATTTTGTTCATACATTAAAGGGGTTATTTTGTGATTTCACTCCCAACAGGAAATCATGCTTGCAGTGAAGGTGGGATGGAGATGGGGCAGCAAATCTATATTTCGATTCTCCTACTCAAGCTCCTTACAAGTACAGCCCACTGACCCCCCTCCCCACCATTGAGACCATGAATACGCCCCTTATATTTGCAGGTGCAGATTGATGACATGCTTGTGGCGCCAGCCTGTTATGTGATTGCAGCTTCCTGTAAACCGGATGTGCACCTTAAAGTACAAAGAACAAAGAAAAGTACAGCACAGAAACAGGCCCTTCGGCCCTCGAAGCCCGTGCCGACCATGCTGCCCATCTAAACTAAAATCTTCTACACTTCCTGGGTCCATATCCCTCTATTCCCAACCTATTCATGTATTTATCAAGACGCCCCTTAAATGTCACTATCATCCCTGCTTCTACCACCTCCTCCGGTAGCGAGTTCCAGACACCCACTACCCGCTGTGTAAAAAACTTGCCTCGTATATGTCCTCTAAATCGTGCTCCTCACACCTTAAACCTATGCCCCCTAGTAATTGACCCCTCTACCCTGGGAAAAAGCCTCTGACTATCCACTCTGTCTGTGCCCCTCATCATTTTGTAGACCTCTATCAGGTCGCCCCTCAACCTTCGTCGTTCCAGTGAGAACAAACCGAGTTTATTCAACCTCTCTTCATAGCTAATGCCCTCCATACCAGGCAACATCCTGGTAAATCTCTTCTACACCCTCTCTAAAGCCTCCACATCCTTCTGGTAGTGTGGCGACCAGAATTAAACACTATACTCCAAGTGTGGCCTAACTAAGGTTCTATACAGCTGCAACATGATTTGCCAATTCTTATACTCAGTGCCCCGGCCAATGAAGGCAAGCATGCCGTATGCCTTCTTGACTACCTTCTCCACCTGTGTTGCCCCTTTCAGTGACCTGTGGACCTGTCCACCTAGATCTCTCTGACTTTCAATACTCAGAGATTCGGATTAGGATTCGGATTCACTGCAATAAATTTACATTATATGGCTTCCTGTGCAATAGGGCCGGGATTCTCCCCTACCCAGTGGGGCGGGGGATCCCGGCGGGACGGAGTGGCGTGAACCACTCCGGCGTCGGGCCTCCCCAAAGGTGCGGAATTCTCCGCACCTTTAGGGGCTAGGCCCTCACCGGAGTGGCTCCCGCCGGCCGGCGCGAACGGCCTTTGGCGCCCCGCCAGCCGGGGCCGAAAGGCCTTCACCGCCGGCGGAAGTCCGCACATGCGCGGTGCGTCAGTGGCTGCTGACGTCATATCGGTGCATGCGCTGGGGAGGGGTCTCTTCTGCCTCCGCCATGGTGAAGGTCATGGCGGGGCGGAAGAAAAAGAGTGCCCCACGGCACAGGCCCGCCCGCCGATCGGTGGGCCCCGATCGTGGGCCTGGCCACCGTGGGGGCACTCCCCAGGGCCAGATCACCCCACGCCTCCCCCCCCCAGGACCCTGGCGCCCGCCCGTGCCGCCAATCCTGCCAGCACCAGACGTGCTTTGATTCCCGCCAGCGGGAAAGGCCTGTCAGCAGCTGGACTTCAGCCCATCGCAGGCCGGAGAATCGCCGCGGGAGGCCTGCCGACCCAGGGGGTCGGAGAATTCCGCCCAGGATTTCTACAATATACCATTGGGTGTTGGTGGATTTTGGGAGGGGATGCAATAGTCAGTCCACTGCAATAGCACGTTATACAGCTGCCAGGCTTCTGTCTATTGCAATGCTTTAAATATTGCTGATAACTTTCACGTGAGCTGGCAAGAGAGCTGAGGACCTCTGGAATCTGATGGATGATATACAATGGAACAAATGCCGATTAGGGTTTAACCAGTTTTGCTTGCAATTGCAACTACCTCAAATGTTTTAAGTTATTAATTGCTGGGGAGGGAAATACTTTGATTATTTTAATCGGAAGGTTCATAATGTTTCTTAGAAATACTTGGAATGTCATGGACCATATTTTTAGACCACAATAATGATTTACATTGTGCAATGAGAAATACGACACTGCACGAGGTAGAACATTCTGGGCTCTGAACCTTGATAATTCTGTACTGCAGTTGATACTGATTTATTAGTTTAGTGAATGGGAGAGATTATAAAGGCAGGATTAAGTTCTGAGGCTGGAAAGTGTTCAATTTTATTCTCGTCGTTTAATGAATTCAACAATTAACGTTAAAGGATATTTCACCACTTTCTTCAACTGCTTCCTGAACGTAGCCTGGCTCACAACATGAATAAAGGTGATTGTGCATTAACTGTTCAGTTGGAAATCATTTCATTGATCCTTGATTTACCCCAGCTTTTATTACTTTTCTTTCCCAATGTACATCTGGAATTTTGAGCCATTTATTTCTATTAGAATTTTATTTTGGGGTAAAATGTTTGATATGAAGGAAATTAATTTTACTGTGAGCTTATGGACCCCAACTTTAGGACAAACTTGTGTCTCAGCACAGAACCCTTCCAGCTGCAGCACCTGCTCGACATTTTTTATGCCGGCTGCCTTTTAGTCGTCCATCTGTCGACCCACCAGCCAAGTAAGCAGGCAGGTTCTTGATGCTGCTGGCCCAATCAGAGGACTGGCAGCTGTAAAGCCTCCGGCATGCCACCACGAGAGGTGGATGCTGTTAAGGCAGATTGGAGACTTCAGGGCACCTTTGGATAAGTAAATTAAAAGTCAAAATTTCAGAGGGGAGGAGCCACGGGTCAGAGGGGAAAATTCCTTTGGGGGTATTGTTGGGTTCACGGGTGCTATCTTTCCTGCCCACAGCCGCCCTTTGGAACATTAAGCCTCAGGCCACATAGCTGCTGGCCCCCCACTTAGCAGGGGACAGCCCTGCTGACAGTAAAATGTATAACGTACTCTATTGAGGGTCTTCAGTTGTGCAAATATGCTGTCTGCCTCCTTGTAGCAGGAAGCTAATTTCCTTCACAGCCGGCTGCTGGGTCATTTATCGCCTTGACCTGGCATTTGAGTTTTAAAAATTTTTTCCAATTAAGGGGCAATTTAACGTGGCTAATCCACCTATACTGCACATCTTTGGGCTGTGGGGGTGACCCATGCAGACATGGGGAAAATGTGCAATCTCCACACGGGCCAGGGCCGGGCCAAATGCTAATCACTGCGCAACCTTGCATTTGAATACATGCTGTGTAAGTTCAGAGAGTAGCTGAAGAATGTGGTAAAATATCCTTTTACTGTTAAATGCATTAAGCGATGAGAATAAAACTGAAGACTTTCCAACATCAGAACTCAATCCTGCCTTAATTTTCTGCCCCATGTACTAAATGAATAAATCAGGATCAAAAGTAGTACAGAGCCCAGAATGTTCTACCTCCTGCAATGTCTTATTTCTCCCTCATGCAATGTCTTATTTCTCATTGCGCAATGAGCTACATACACTTCCTTATTGAAGAATGTCTTGGCCTGCTTCTTTCCCAGGAACGCTGAATTTTTTTCCTCCATCTTCCCTAAATAAGAAGATAATGGCAATTATTACAAAATCTTCTAAAGGAGTTGGAAAGAATACAATTATTACCACAACTTAACAGTCATTCCTGCCCTCAATCCCATTCCTTGTCTGCTTGTAATCTGCCCTCTGTCCCAGTATTTCTAAAAACTATATCACTATTCTCATAATATTGAGGGATGGATATCTGAAAGCCATCTTTAAGACTTGATGGTGCTTTTTCAGAAATCGTCATGGCTTCTGGCAAAGTGGCCCTGCCATTAGCCAGTGGACAATCCTCAAAGCAAAATTATGTAATTTACACTCTTAACGTTCCTCACTTTGCCTCTTCTAGAACTGAACTGTTGAAGATAATTTTGGTAATCAGATGAATATAGTTTGGAACATTAAAGCAGATACAGTGACACTGATTTAAATGTATTACTTTGTAGAGATGTTCTTTGTAGAGATGTTCTGCAGTTAAAATCCCCCCTCTTCCTTTATTGGAAGCTATGACACCCCCATGAATGTGTATTTATAGATGAACTGTAAGTCTGTCTGAATGTGTTCAATGGTTTGGATAATATTGTTTTCAATGCGCAGTTTTAGTCACACAGTTGGTTTAGTGTCAGAGTGTTGGCCCTGGATTTTTCTATGGACACTCCTTTACACTTCTGAGGAGGGGATAGATGGAACATGTGTTTGCATGTTAAAAAGTAGGAGGAGACAGCATTGCTGCTCAAAGATCCTTTGGCCAGAAAACAGGTTTAAATGAGAGACCCAGTGTAACTACCTCCCCTGATTCATCAGCTAGTGTCTGACTCTCTGCTCAGGACCAGGTCAGAACTGTGTTTACAGTGAATATTTGATTCTTTTACCTCATTATACTTCACAAGAGCCAAGTTTGAACTAAAGAGGTGTTCAGTCTGCCTGAAGGGACAAATTCAGGTCACTGACTATGAGCCTCCAGCAGTCTGCTTGGCACACTACAGAGGATGCTGCTCTTGATCCCCGCTGAGATTGAGTGAGTTTGCCGACGAAGGGGCAGAATTTTCCAGACTGTTTGGCCATCTGCATCATTTTTGACACTTGACCCCATTTGCTACAGCAACTGTTCTAGTTCAGTTTTCTGGTCAGTAAAGAACCTACCTCTGGGATCATCGTCCAATTGGAGATGGTGGGGTATTGCAGGACTGACTAAATTGGCATAATTGACTTGTCAGTGAAGGGCAGGAAGCGGGTTAGGCAACTGGCTTGGCCTATGGCAGACGAGGCATGCCTGAGACAACAATATACCCTCTCGTCCTAAAATTGGCCATGAAGGAAAACAACCTTCCAGCATCCACCCTGTCAAGCCCCCTGAGAATCCTACATGTCTCAATAAGGTCACCTCTCATTCTTCTAAACTTCAATGTGTACAGGTCCAACCTACTCAGCCTCTTCTCAAAAGAAAATCCCTCCATTCCCAGGATCAACCCAGTGAACCTTCTCTGGACTGCTTCCAATGCCAGTATATGTTTCCTTAGATAAGGGAATCATAACTATATTCCAGGTATAATCTAAATTGTGACTTGTAGAGTTGTAGTAAGACTTCTCTAGTTTTATACTCCATTCCATTTCAAATAAAAGCCCTACATTTTATTTGCCTTCATTATTACCTGCTGAGCTTCTATGCTAACTTTTTGTGATTTATGTAGTAAGAGGACTCCCAATTCTCTATGTGCAGCAGCTTCTAAAGTCTTTTAAAATAATATTCAGTCTTTTATTCTTCCTACCTCAATGCATAACTTTACATTTCCTACATTATATTCCATCTGCCAAGTTTTTGCTAACTACTTTACCTGTCTGTATCTCTATGTAGACACTTTGGGTGGGATTTACCGACCACCCCGTCTCGTGATTTTTGGCAGGGGAGGCGGCCCACCAGCGGATCTACCGTTCCCGCCATTATCATAGGGATTTCCATTGACAGGGCCCCTCGTCACCAGGCAACCCACCTACTTTCCTGTCATCTGCAAACTTGGCCCCAGTTGTGGCCCCAGCACTGATCACTGTGGCACTCCACTAGTTACAGGTTGCCATCCAGAAAATGCCCCTCACATCCCAACTCTGTCTTCAATGAATTAGGCAATCCTCTATCTCGGTGGTTCCCAACCTGTAGTCCATGGACCACTGCTGGTCCGTGGAAAAAAAAGAGTAATACAATTCTGTTTACCTCGTATGTATCATAATCAATGTTACATTATTATTTGCAGTGTAATTTCCGTCACAAACAACCTTGTGTAATCCATAATGTATTTCTGATTGTGCATTATAAACTACCAGAAATACGTTTTTAATATCCATTGAGACCCAAGTTTGACTCCTGTCAGCCATAGGCTATGTAAAAATAATGTTTGAAACGACTTGCATACATTGCGGCTCGCAAACGCTTTTGATGATGATTTATGGTCCACATAAAGGAAACGTTTGGCCACCACTGCTCCATCCACAATAATATGCTGTCCCAACACCATGGGCTCTTACCTTATTAAGTAGCCTTTTCTGTGGTACCTCACCAAATGCTTTTTTGGAAATCCAAGTATGTTGCATCTATTGGTTTCCTTTTATCTATCCTGCTCATTAGCACCTCAAAGAATTCAAATACAGTTGTCAGGCATGATTTCCTCTTCATGAAACCATGCTGACTCTGCTTGATTATATTTTGTATTTCTAAATGCTCTGCTATTACATCCTTTATTATGGATTCTTAACATTTTCCCAATGACAAATGTTGAGCTAACTGACCTATAGTTATCTGTTTGTTGTCTCCCTCTCTTGAATAAGGGTGTTACAAGTACAGTGGTTAGCACTATTGCTTCAAAGCTCCAGGGTCCCAGGTTCGATTCCCAGCTTGGGTCACTGCCTGTGCGGAGTCTGCACGTTCTCCCCGTGTCTGCGCGGGTTTCCTCCAGGTGCTCCGGTTTCCTCCCACAAGTCCCGAAAGACGTGCTGTTAGGTAATTTCGACATTCTGAACTCTCCCTCTGTGTAACTGAACAGGCGCCAGAATGTGGCGACTAGGGGATTTTCACAGTAACTTCATTGCCGTGTTAATGTAAGCCTATCTGTGACAATAAAGATGATTATTATTATTGCATTGGCAGTTTTCCAATCCTCTGGCACATTTTCAGAATTTAAGGATTCTTGGAAGATTATTACCAATGCATCTCTGCGGCTACTTTCTTTAATATCCTAGGTTGCAGACCATCAGGTCTAGGGGACGTATCGGCTTTGAGTCCCCATTAGTTTCCCTGGTACTTTCTCATGATAGTTATTAAATTTATTTCCTTCCCCCCCCTTTATCCTCTTGAATATTTGGTATGTTTTGAATGTTATTTGTGTCTTCCACCATGAAGAGTGACGCAAAGTAATTATTTAACTCATCTGCAATTTATTGGTTTATCATTATTATTTCCTCATTTCATTCTCTAAAGTGCCTCTGTGCACTTTGGCCTCTCTTCTTTTTTATGTATTTGAAGAAGGTCTTACTGTCTGTTTTTATATTACTTGCTATTTCACCTTCACAGTTTATCTTCCTCTTTATATTTTTTGGTTATCTTTTCCCAATCCCATGCCTCACCGCAAACCACATTATTCTTTCAGTTTAACACTATGCTTAACTTTTTTGGTTAACCATGGTTGATTTATCAGCTTCCTAGAATCCTTCTTCCTCATTGGAATATATCTTTGTTGTGAGTCATGAACTATTTTCCTAAATGTCTGCTTTTGCTGATCTGTCTTTTCTGCTAAAACAGTCCATCCAGCCAACTCTACGCCAATTCCTTTGTAATGAAAATCGCTTATTATCATGAGTAGGCTTCAAATGAAGTTACTGTGAAAAGCCCCTAGTCGCCACATTCCGGCGCCTGTTCAGGGAGGCTGTTATGGGAATTACCCTATTTTCAGTTTAGGATAGTTGTCTCTGACCCACATGTCTCACTCTCAAACTGAATGCTAAATTCCACCATGATCATTTATCTGTGATTGTTTATTAATCCTGCCTCATTACACATTATCAGATCCAAGACGGCCTGACCCCTGGTTGGATCCACAACATATTTGTGTCTTCCACCATGAAGATGGGAGTTCATCTTCATGGTGGGCAGCACGGTAGCATTGTGGATAGCACAATCGCTTCACAGCTCCAGGGTCCCAGGTTCGATTCCGGCTTGGGTCACTGTCTGTGCGGAGTCTGCACATCCTCCCCGTGTGTGCGTGGGTTTCCTCCGGGTGCTCCGGTTTCCTCCCACAGTCCAAAGATGTGCAGGTTAGGTGGATTGGCCATGATAAAATTGCCCTTAGTGGCCAAAATTGCCCTTAGTGTTGGGTGGGGTTACTGAGTTATGGGGATAGGGTGGAGGTGTTGACCTTGGGTAGGAGGTCGGGTGCTCTTTCCAAGAGCCATTGCAGACTCGATGGGCCAAATGGCCTCCTTCTGCACTGTAAATTCTATGAATATTGTTCTAGGAATCTGCCCAGAATATCAGCATATATGATATGTATGACTTCCTTTTCCCTGCTCCTCCCCCACCCACCCCCTGAGACCGCTGATGGCTGCACAATCTCCATCCACTATTTGTACCTGGTGATGGAAGTAAACCCCTGTTCCATGGTGATTTCCCTCCTTATTAACTTGGTTATTAAATCATTGGAAGGTGGTGAATGGTCTCAGCAAATGATAATAAAGCCTCAAAACTCCCCCAGTAGAAGGTGAGGGTTCTGTTAACGGTCCCCGTTCCATTTGGACAGCCAAACATCCCTGCTGAAGGCCTCTTTCCTGGTCATGGCCTTCAATGGGAGCTCATCTTTTGACTTTTGGGCTGTTTCTTTCCCTTTAAGATCACTTGTCACCTGTCCTGAAGAAACTCTATGAAGTGGTTACCTCCCACTTCAGAACATAGGAACAGGTGTAGGCCACTCAACTCGTCGACCCTTTCTCACCAATTAGATCAACTGTAGCTCACCTTCATTGACCTTTCCTTTCTCCATGTCTCTTGTTCGTGAGAATATTGCTGGGATCTTGCCAGGCATCTATTTGGAGCATTAATTTGTACATTAGCACCTTGTCTGGAATGTCGTGCACTATTGTTCAAAAAGTGGAGATAGGCCTGTATAAACTGGCAGAATGTGAAACCCTAACTACTCACCAGGCCGCTGAGAGCTCCAGTCACTCACTACCAGGATAAAACAGTGGCTCATGCCATGCCCATTTTGTACTCGCATGCTTTGTGTGCAGAGATCATGAGAGAAACTTTCACTGAGTGAGATTTTGGCTTAGCAAAAGGGAGTTTCACTTTTATGGGATTTAAGACTGAAAGAATTGGATCTGGGCAGGAATTGGTCTGTATTGGTTATTCCAAACATGTCAAAATCTTTTAATGTTTTATCAACAAGAGTGAGAAAGTTAAAGTTTGTGACGAGTCAACAAGGGCAAAACCGGCTTAGATGATGAGGAAGCGAACAAGGGCTATTAAAGAGAATGGAAAATATTCCAATACTGTAAGTTGTTTGGGACAGAGGGTAGTTAGGGTAACTACATAGAAAGAAAGGACGTGGAAAGGACAATAAGGTGAACCGTTACTTCTTGACAGTTGTGGGCAGGAATTAAGATCTTGGGAGCCTCACCTAACTGAGGTTGGGACAGTTAGCGTTCTGCCTTGGGCTGCTCATCACCCACACTTCTCGCTCGAGTTAAAATTAAAATCTTGTCCTATTTCATTATATAAAACGCTGGAACATATTCGCTGAAATTTTCCGGCTGTTCCCGCCAGCAGGATCTACTGTCGCACTGCCGTCGACTGCTGCAGCTGATTCCCCGGTGGTGGAGGGTGAAAACAACAGGAAGACCCATTGACAGCGACGGACCCCGAAGATGTCGCCGCCAGTCAATTGTAGCTGCCTCCACAAAACTAGTCGCGGGGGTGCGGAGAAGACCACACTCATTGGGCGTGATTCTCCGCTGCCCACGACGGGTCGGAGAATAGCGGGAGGGCCTTCCCGACAATTTTCACGGCCTCCCGCTATTCTCCCCCCGCTCCGGCCGCCCCCCGACACGAATCGCGATTCCCCGCAGGCCGATGGGCCGAATACCGTGGAGTTTACGGCCGTTTTCACGGCCGCGATCACACCTGCTTTCAGCGTTCGTGAAAACGGCCACAAAGTGCCCGTCCCGGACAACCATGGCACCAATTGGCACGGCCGCACCATGGCCGTGCCAAGGGTGGCATGGGCTTGCGATCGGTGGGCACTGATCGCGGGCAGCGGGTCCGATACCCGCGCACTATTTGTTCTTCCGCTGCCCCGCAGGATCAGTCCACGGGGCGGCTGAGGGGCATGACGGCCCGCGCATGCGCGGGTTTGACGCGTCTGCGTGATGACGTCATCATGCGCGTCAGCCGCCGTGACTCTTGGCGGGCGGAGTTAGCGACGTTCGCTAACTCCGCGTCGCCGTGTTTCCCCGGGCCCCGATACTAGCCCTGCCCGGGGGGGAGAATCAGGTCCCAGGATGGAGCTCCGAGGCTGGCGTGAAACACGGCCAGTTTCACGCCAGCCTTCACGGCACGCCAGATTTGCAGAGAATCGCGCCCATTGTTTCGGACAAATTCTTTATACATTTGAAAGTCATAAAATGATTGAGGAATGATTCATGTGGTAAAAAAGGAGTGATTTTACTGAGGATAAAAGAAATGATGGGAGGACACAGGATTGCGCCCTGAAGCTGTGTGATCTGACTGGAGACTGTGGGCACGATCATCCGGCCACGCTGCGCTGGAAAAGCACCTCACCATGGCACAGCGTGGCCGCTGAAAGCTGGGAGACCCCACTCCCGGGATCTACCCAGCTTGTAATGCCTCGGAAGATTCAACGCAATCTCGTGAGATGTTGTAAGAGGCATCCCGCCCACAATGGGTGGGATTGTTCTTTGGCAAATCTGCATATTAGAGCGAGGCAGTAAGCCTTACTCTAATCTGCAGATTACCCAAGGTACCTGAGGCTCTAGGATTCAATCTCTTCATTTCAGGGACCGAGGGTGAGTGCTATTTGGTACTGGTCCTCACAAATGGGGACCAGCTGGAATGGCACTCATGGAGATATCAAAGGGGGTTGTAGGCCCCTAGCTGCAGGGTAGTGCCCTGGCACTGCTGCTGCCACCTGGGTACTCTGACAGTGCCAGCCTGGCATCTTGGCGCTTCCAGCCTGCTACCCGGGCTGTACCAGCCAGGGGCTGCCAAGTTTCCCAGGTGGCACTGGGAAATGCCAAGCTGGCATTTTTTTGTGCGCGTGTGATTGGGCTGGGGTTGCCCGGCATAGGTGTTGGGTGGTGTGGAGAGCGTGGGCGGGGGAGGGGGGGGGGGGGTGTACCCTCCCATGTTGCTTTCGGGCTGGGGGGTGATCAGGGATTTTTTTTGTGTGTCTCTGAGATCGGGACGCCATTTAAAAATGACATTCTTGCTACAATAGGGTGCTCTGGCGAGCAGAGCTCCTTGTTGAAAAAAACAGAGCTGTGTGAGGCCTACGTTTCGGCCCCTTGTTCAAAGCGAGTCGCGTTCAATAGCCATGCATTTCCCGGCACTGCGAGAGCCAGGAATCAAGTGGCTAACTGGGCTCACTCGGTAACTTTCTTTACTTTTGGGAAGATCGGGCCCTTTGGCTTTAAAAAATGTTGGATTCCTGATTTAATTTGTGCAACCTAATGGGAGTAGGGTAGGTAATCACTGCAGCTTGGAGGATATTGCCTTGGCCACAATTGATCCTGGAATTGAAAATAATTTTGGTGTTACTTTCTGGACATTAAATAGGCCAGGGTTAATTGTTCTGTTATCTTTGTCTCCGCAGTATTGCGTTCAGCTCTCCCAACCCTCTGTAAGGCCCCTGCAGACAGGGGCAACTGCACTGAATCCATAACCAAATACTTCTACAACAATTCCATTGACAACTGCGAGACCTTTAACTACAGTGGATGTGGAGGAAATATGAACAAGTTTAACACCAAGCAGCTATGTCGCCGGACCTGCAGAAGAGGTATATATATTGAAACAAAAACTCCTCTGTTCTTGTGTAAGACCGGAATACAATAGCTGCTGGAAATCTGAAATAGAAACAGAAAATGTTGGGGTACTCAGAGAGTCACAGACCTGAAACGTTAACTCAGTGTTTATTGCCACATGCTGTCTGGCCTACTGAATATTTACAGCATTTTCTGGTTTTGACCTGTATTCTTGTGTAACTTAATACTGTAAAAGGAGCTGGGTGCAATAAAGTTAAATATCACAGAAGTGAATATAGTGAGCAACTCAAATTTTAAAAGTAATAATAATAATGCTGTACAAATGCATTCCTTTATGGACCAAGTGTATATAGAATGGGGATGCAATTAAGTATCTTTTACACTATATTCAGCATATGCTGAACATATTCATAAATGCAGCATTATATTAAAAATATTTTTAACCTGGAAACTTACAAACAAAACATCTGATGTTCATTTTAAGATGGATGTTGGAAAAATGTTACTATGGTGTATGATTTCTGTTGAAGAAGCCCCAAACTATCTTAAACATGGTCAGACCAGGTTAAACTAATACCGTAAACTCGATAACAATCCAAACTTGTCTTCAGCTGTTTGAATAGTTTACCGAGTTTGCCCACACTGTCTAAACTATATCTTACTCAAATATTTTCCATAAAGTTGCTGCAAACTAACTATTTAATGGTGACTCATTGTTGTTGGATTATTTTATTTTACTTGATTTGTGGTTGGACAAAGAACCAAAAAGCAACAGCTCCCTCTAGTGATCAGAAATGAAAAGTTTATTCGAGTGGCTGGGAGCCAGTGGCTGTTACTCTGGGGCCGCAGGTAATTTTGAATGTTGAGCCCAAAGTGCCAGAAGGCGGAGTCTATCAGCACAAAGTAATTTACTTACCTGAACAGGTGAAAAATTCTGTCTGCAAACTGCTAGGTTTGTTTTAAAAGGAATGTCAAAAGCGACAAGTGTTGTGATGATTCTGATCAAGGGAAGATCCTGATGTGGTCACAATATTAAAGCCAGAGGAAATATTTTAGCACAGGGGTCTCCCTCCTCCTTTTCAGAGCAGCTTGCAGTCATGTGGCCCACTGTTCGCAGAGAGTTTTACATCATGGGAATGATACAAGGGTAGGGACTCTATTTGAGAGGCTTCCAACTCAGCAATAAAATTTGTGTCAAACAATTAAAGAGCAAAATAATTTAGCCAGTGTATTATTTTCTTTCATAAAAAAGGGTGTTGAATTTTTAAAAATGTTTCTGAAGTATTCATTGCCCTTTAATCTCCATTCCAAACTGAAGGGCTATTTTGGAATAGGCCACAAAGATGTGTTTGAAGTGTGGGTCTTTGGCGCATTCCTAAATACAAATTAATCATGGTGAGTGATTTGTGCATCTTTCTTGTTCACTGGTTTGATAAATTGTGCACTGATTTAATCAGAATTTCTGAATGTCACAGAAATGAAATATCCTGCATGAAGCTTAGGAAAGCCTTGTATTCCACCCTTCCCAGTTGACTGGACATGTTCTTGTGCACATGCTGTATGTTTCTCAGTGTAACAACAATTGCTTCACCCAGGAAGAAAACAACACAAATGAATTTAATGTTCCAGAGCAATTACATTTCTTTATTTTAACTTTCAGGAGCCAGAAGGCAATAGCCCTGAAGGTTGCCTGAAAGGACATGCAACGTTCAAGCAAACTCTGAAAAGAACTGGATTGTCACAGGATTCCTTGCAACCTCCTGGGAATTAAATTACGCTTAACCTGAAGATGCCACACTCTGCCCTTTTAAATTCCGCTGTTTAGACTGTTTTCTTGTTTGCAAAAACAATGTTAGTCAACCCAATAGCATGTTGCAAGTCGTCAGCTATCAATATCTGCAAACTTGCATCCATCGTAGGTGACATATGCCGTCGGCATTGTCAGAAATATGCAGTTCCTATTGGACTTGGGGCAGCCTTCAAGGTGGCACATGTGCCTTTAAGTAGTTGGTTGTGAGAAATTGTTAGGAAGCTTGCACTATAGACTGTGTAAAGCCAATGAAGGCATTGAAAAATAATAACCAATTTTGTATTCACCTGATATAGACTATCAACTTCTTTAAAACAAAAAAATCAGAATTGTCTTCATTGCCAGAGAGCAGGTGATGTTTTTACAGTGAAGTTATACATTGCAAATTCCACCATCACACTGATCGGCCGGCAAATTAGCAAAAAAGATCTGCCAAACCTTTCTTAATAAACATCATAGCCTTACAATTCTGATGGTTGGGACTTAATAATTTAACCATATAGCCGATCACATTCATTTTAACGTGCTGGATAATTGGAAGCACTCTGTCCCGATCCATTTTTATAGTTAGTTGCAAAAGGAGCGCTCATTTATTCTTTTCTTCCTAGTCCAGGTCCTTTATCTTTTTAAACAATGGGATAAAATACTGGAGGCCCTTTTGGTTCAATCATTTCACACTGGAACATATTTTTAACGTTAAAAGATTCTATTCTTAATATGTTAGTATTAAAGGTAAATGGTTGAGAGTACCATTATATCAAAGTACCATAGAAGAACCATAGAATTCCAGCAGTACAGAAGGAGGCCATTCGGCCCATTGAGTCTGCACTGACCCTATGAAAGAGCACCCTACCTCGGTCTACTCCACCGCCTTATCCCTGTAACCCCATAAACCCACCTAACATTGAGGGGCAATATAACATGGCCAATCCACCTATTCTGCAATTCTTTCGACTGTGTGTGGAAACCGAAGCACCCAGAGGAAACCTACACAGACACAGGGAGAAAGTGCAAACTCCACACAATCACCCAAGACCGTAATTGAACCTTGGTCTCTGGCACTGTGAGGCAGCAATGCTAATCACTGTGCCATGGTGCCGCCATTAGTAGTTTTCAGTTAGGTCAGGATTCTGAGGTTATTGGTTTGTCTGAATAATTCATAATGCTTTTCATTTATGATTTCTGTCTTTTGAAAAGCAAAATTACAATATTATTAGCGGTAATGGTTCACAGATCAAGTTTCTGCCCGATTAATATATTCATCATTTAATGCAGTATAGGAATGCAAAGCATTACAATGGACATGAAGTTTTGAAAGAAAATACACAGTTTGTATTCCAGTCTGAAGTAAATCATTATTTTTAACACCCTTGTGAATCCCGTCAGGAATATGTGTTAATATTTGCAAAAAATATTGTAGTTGTTCCTTAATTACAACATTAATATGGCAATTAAGAAAAGATGCCCTGCTTTTGTGATATAAAATAAATCATAATCTATGAATGTGTTTTAGCTTTATTTAATACTCCAGATATTTTATCATTGATAAGGCAACAAGTATTCCCTCTGCCCTTTCCCTGAAGGCATTAACCTCTGCTGTTCCTTGGTCCACAGGCATGATCATTCCACAGTGCCTTGTAGAATTGACCATGCTTCATGTGTGAGTCTCGCTGGTGGACTCTGCTGACCTTCCAACTAAAGGAGACCAGAATTAGGCTTTTTAAGTTAGTATGGGGTCTGGATCAGACATGGGAAGGCTGCAATCTATTACCACTGGCCTCCATGCCAGTTCATGCCTACGATCCTGACCCCAGGTCATTTTCAATGAGGGCTGCCTAGGATTGGATCAGCTAAATGCGACACTTCCTGGCAGGTGGGTTAATTATTGATAATTAAAGAGCCTAATAAGGCCCTGTTCCTGTGTCGACGACGATTTACAGTCGGCCATGTAGGCAGCCCACGTCGACTTGGATCATGTCCAAGCACACATGGTGGGCTCAGGCAGGAAGTGAGTGCAGAGGGGGCTTGGGTGTTGGGTGGGGATGGGAGGGGCCAGGAGATTACACGAGGGGCCTCTTCTACCCTCAACCTAAAATGGGTGTCGGGCCACAGCTGCAGGTACTGCCTGTTCCCTGGAGGGCTTGCCACTCCAAGACCATGGCCATGGTATTCTTAAAGCGATGGCATTTAAAAAATAAAATTGATTAATTCTGAACCTTTGACACCTTTGTACAAATTATGGAATTGGTTTTAAGTATTTATAATTATTACAGCAAATTTTGAACCTGTGTAAATATCTTTAAAAATTTTGTTTGCACTATTTTTACAATCCATCTACATTGGGAATATCAAGGGGTAGCATTTTCTGGCCCCTCCCACCGTCACGATCCTCCAGTCACACCGAAGTCAACAGAAATTTGAATGGTTCTCTGTGACCCAAGCCACCAAAAGTGAATATTGCTCACTAATCTGACTGCTGTTACTATCTGCTTTGAAGAGATTTTTTGAGTCTCTAGTACCAGAGTATAAGATTTTAAAATAAATTCTGTGTTCCTTCGGAGACAATTAGAGCATTTCTGAGGTGGTTGGATTTTTGTTTGTGGTGTCATCGAATTCTGATTATTTCTTAATTTTCTTGACATATTTGTGATTTCCTACGATGATAAAACTGGTTCTGACTGGATAGCCAGCAGCATCTTTTTCAAACTAGGGTGGGAACACATTGGAGTGTATCAGTGGCCCAGAAGCTATCAATACTCATCAGTATTATGGGGTAAACTAGAGAGAAACCTGAGTCTGGAATGCATAGAGATTGGAAATCTGAGCTGCCTTGTTCCCCACCAAGCTGTGCTACCACAACACCCCGCTCGTCAACTCGGCATTGAAATCAATGTAAAAGCATGAAATGGCTGTACTTATCCGTCAGTTACCCACGAAACTTGCCAGGGAAACATCAGCTGTGTGTTGATTCGACCATGGTGGAGGGCGATTCTCCAAGCCCCACGCCGGGCCAGAGAATCGGCGCAACCGCGGCACGATGCCCCGACGCCATCGCGCGATTCTCCGAGGTGCGGAGAATCAGCGCCATTTGTGCCGGCGGGTTTGACACGGCGCCGGCCGCGGGGCCGCTGGAATCGGTGGGGCTGCCGATTCTCCGGCCTGAATGGGCTGAGCGGCCGCGCGGATACGACAGAGTCCTGCCGGCACCATTCCCCCCTGGTCGCTGCCAGCGGAAACTCTGCGCGAAGGGTCGGGGGGCGGGGAAAAGCGATCCTTCACGGGGGGGGGGGGGGGGGGGGGAGGTGTTCTCCGATGGGGTCTGGCCCGCGATCGGGACCCACCAATCGGCAGGCCGGCCTCTTCCCCCCCCCTCCCCTTCGCTCTCCCCGGGCCTGCTTTCCTGCGCGGCCGGCCCCTGAACACCGACACCATGTTGAGCCAAGGCCGGCGCGCTGAAGAAGTCCCCTGCATGTGTGGGTTGGCGCGGCACTCATTTGGCGCCGGGAAGGGAGGCTGGAGCGGCCTTAAATGTTCTGGCCCCCTGTGTGGGGACAGAATTGGGCATCCCCGTGCCCTGAATGCGACGGCGTTCACGACGGCACGAACATTTCATCTCCCGCTGCTTTTCCAAAGTGTCGGTTTCAGCAAGAGAACCGGAGGGAATCCTGCATCATCTGTGGTAAAAAGTCCCATCTCTTCAACCACTTAATAATTTGAGCTCAGCAATCAGTGGGGCACACCTTTTAACCGCCCCACCCCGGAACTTGTTCCAAGTCCAATCGGGGTGGGGGAGGGTTGGCAGCCGGAAGTTGATTTTCAGAGGGGAGCTTTAACAAAGGTGATGGATGGGATGGAGCTAAGGTGTGACATTCTCTACCCTCACACAGTCAGACAGTTGACCAGCAAGGTTAACAAGCCTGCATGGGAGGTTATGACAGCGATAGTGAGCACCAGCTCCCGCATAAGAGGACGGAGATTCAGTACAAGAAGTAGATGAATGACCTGCTTTGTCCAGTCAAGGTGAGTTACATTTCTCATGTGTTCACCTGCACCCATTAACACATAAATTACACTTCCAAGAGGAGCTCACTCAGACACCCCAAGGGGTCCTAACACTTGCCCTATCACCCCACACCTCCTGTTATCCCCCCAGCAGATCCTCTCTTCCTCACATTGCCACTCCCATTCATCTACCCGCATGCCAGGCATCGTTACCATCTGACCCAGCACGAGTCCTGCCTACACTCTCGCCATCTGTGTCATTGCAGGACAAACTTGAGGACAATCAGCTTGAGAGGGCACAGCCTGATGCCTGAGTTGAAGACCCTCATGCCATTCGAGGAGAGAGCCATTGAGATGGCAGGCAAGGAGCAGGACTGCACCTGTGCAGAGGGTGTGGTGGAGGCAAGAAACAAAAGTGAGAATCCTCAACAAATCCAGCATCATGTGCATTCAGTTGCTGCTATCCTTGTGGCCCAGTCCTCCAATAATTCCATCTTGCTTGCCTTGCAGATCAATGACGACATGCCCAGCCCAATCTCACACCCTCTGGACATGACGGACCTGAACAGCTCTGAGGGAAGTATGAGGAGAATAACATTGAAGAGGCATCGCAGTTGTCACACGCACTCTCCATCAGCACAGATGCTTGCACATTGGTGGGAATAACTCGTAGGCAGACTTTTGGATCACTAACTGGTGACCACCTCATACTTGATGATCCACAGCAAGCAGAGGCAGGAACGTTCCAGAGTTCCAGCACTTCGAGGTTTGCTGGACCCCAGAATACTGTTGCCCTAGTCAGATAACATGCCCCTGGGTTCAGTCATCCCACAGCTGTAGAGCTACAAGACAGAGCCATGAATATCACAAAGGGATGACAGCATCCCTACTCGGACTGCAAAATTTTTTATTTATTTTTTATTTTTTAAATTTAGAGTACCCAATTCATTTTTTTCCAATTAAGGGGCAATTTAGCATGTTCAATCCACCTACCCTGCACATCTTTGGGTTGTGGGGGTGAAACCCACGCAGACACGGGGAGAATGTGCAAACTCCACACGGACAGTTACCCAGAGCCGGGATCGAACCTGGGACCTTGGCGCCGTGAGGCAGCAGGGCTAACCCACTGTGCCACCGTGCTGCCCTCGGACTGCAAAGTTGACTGGAGGAGTCATATTGCCTTCTGCGGAGGAGTTGGTGCTGTCACTCCAATGCAACAAGGCCAGCACTGCGAGGATGGAGTCTGCAGTGGAGACCTAGGTGCAGGTTGTGCACTCCATGGTGGGGGCTGTCCGCTCCATGGTTCAGACCATGACCTCCATGGCTGAGGGCATGAGCTCCATGATGCAGGGCTTCAACTGCATGGTGCAGGCACTGGTGGGGCTGCAGGAACTAGATTGTCACCAGAGGATGGCAAGACTTCTGAATCTCAATCCAGCTGTCCCATGGAAGATCCCATGCACCCACAGGGATGACGATTGTTCGATATATAGACCAGGGTCTTACATCCAGGAGACCTTAGAGGTGTCCAGCCCATCTGTTTCCACCCTTCCTGTGATCAACCCACCTCCAGCCCCGCACACTGAGGTCGCAAAGCCCATGTTGCCCGAAAACAGGCCCAGGCCTGCTAGGTCATCAGCTGAAAGTTTGTCAGTTCTGTCCAGCTGCACAATAGGCGCAAACCCACGTCCTACCCATGAAAGGAGCGATAAGTGAGGAGACCTGATGGCAGCACACAAGTAATGATGTCTTCGACCTCATGGTGGGACATATCTGTCCACTCTAATCCTGGTCCTCCCCAAAGCGAGAGGGCATCCCAAGCCCTGTGCCCCATTCCGACGTTGGCCATCACCCGAGGTCCTTCCCCTTCTTCCTTTAGGGGTTGCCTCTCACCACCCTCCTCAATCTCCTCCTCATCGGGGAGATGTGGCATACCTCCATCTCCTCCTCACCCAGCTCCTCGCACCATTGCAGTGTCAGGTTATACAGGGCGCAGCACACCAGAATAATGTGCAAAATGTTCTGGGTCCTCTACTGGAGGACTACCCCCGAGTGGTCCTGGTACTCAAACCACATCTTTAGTAATCCGATCGTCAGCTCCACCAGTGCAAATATAGTAGCTTGACTCTCATTGTAGCAAGTCACGGTGGGTGTTTGTAGTCTCTGCACTGGCGCCATCAGCCACCTCATGAGGGGATACCTGTTGTCCCCGAGGAACAATCCCTCTGGTCACTGATCTCCCTCGAAGGTGACGGGCATCAGCGAGCATGTGAGAATGTAGCTGTGGTGGACTCTGCCCAGGAATTGGACACACAACTGCATGATGCGTTTGGTGCTGTTGCAGATGATCTGATGTGGAGATGCCGGCGTTGGACTGGGGTGAGCACAATAAGAAGTCTTACAACACCAGGTTAAAGTCCAACATGTTTGTTTCAAGCACTAGCTTTCGGAGCACTGCTCCTTTACCCGAGGAAGGAGCAGTGCTCCGAAAGCTAGTGTTTGAAACAAACATGTTGGACTTTAACCTGGTGTTGTAAGACTTCTTACTGAGCAGATGATCTGAACAGTGAGGCAGTGGAATCCCTTGTGGTTCATGAAAGGCACGCTATGCTGCCATGGGAAACAGAAGCCACTTGAATACAGTCAATTAGACCATGTGCTTGGGGCCAGATAGCCATGCAGGCAAAGTCCTGGCATCCTGGCTAGCCTGGTGCCAGTCAAAGTTTATGCCGTTATGAGCCCTCGCAAGTAGCACATTGGGCACCTCCCTTATGCTCTTACATGTGGCAGATTGGGAGATGCCTCAGAGCTCCCTTGTGAAGCCCTTAAATGTGCCATTAGCATCAAATTTCAGTGTGCCTATAAACCTTCAGGGCCACAGGCAATGGGTGACCCCGAGCCCATGTGGCACCAACTCCTGCATGACCTGGCACAGGTGGTCCACCACCATTTGGGACAGATGCAGTTGTCACCGGCACTGGTTCTTTATCACATGGAGGTATGTCATTCTCCGGTACACCTGTACCCGGCACTGTCACATAGATCACATAGAACAGTACAGCTCTGAGCTACCTCGATGTGTGGCCCCCTGTAACTCAGTGGATCCTGCCACCCCCTCTCTTCAGGGCGCTGGCTCTGTCAATGTGCAGCCTCATATTGATATCCTCTTCCATGGTCCACGGCAATCAGAAGAACAGCCAACTCCCCTGGTTCCATCATCCCCAAACTCCCAAGGACTGAAAGGGAGGAGACTGATCTGTGAGCAATGAGAAGTCTAGATAGAGAAATACAGCACAGAACAGGCCCTTCGGCCCACGATGTTGACCCGAACTTTTGTCCTAGGTTAATCATAGAATTTTGGACACTAAGGGCAATTTTTCATGGCCAATCCACCCAACCTACACATCTTTGGACTGTGGGAGGAAACTGGAGCACCCGGAGGAAACCCACGCACACACGGGGAGGATGTGCAGACTCCACACAGACAGTGACCCAAGTCGAAATTGAACTTGGGACCCTGGAGCTGTGAAGTCTAGATAGAGAAATATGAGGTCAATGCTTTGACCCATTATCCTACCAAGAGAGGGACAGCCACCCATGCACATTCCCCTAGGCCAGTGCCTTTCCACTGAGCTTCAATCCCTTTCACTCATGCACAATAGCCTTGTCCCTACACGAGCCTCTCCCTTGGATTGCTTTAGTGGCCTTCAGAACATCCCCTGAGGACTGAGGGTACATGCATACATTGACTGACCCCAAATTGCCGCAACTCAACCTCAGTCCCCGAGAATGATATAGCTGGCTCCTCAATGCTCTCTCCGGTGCCCCCTCTCCATTAGACTCCCTGGTTGGTCGTGTCGATCTGCACACTCACCTCGATTATCCCCATCAGGAGGTGAGGCCATCAGAGTCATATTTTTATAGAGCTGTTGTAAATCGTACCAGCGTGATGTCACAACAGCACGGTTTGAATATTCAATGCGGGTGGAAGTGACGGTGGGATGGCTCACTAATGATATTATAATTTATTCAAATGAGGTTCCAGACCCTCCTGGGTGGGAAGCTTGTTTCTTTGCTGGCGAGGGGTGTGGAAAATCGGGAAACAAAATCTGGCTGGCGAAAACTACGTTTCCCGACTCTCATGAGTTTTTGGGCACTCGTTGCCGTTCACGCTAATGGCTAACGCAGACTCTAAATTCTGCCCATCAAATGTTAAATCTTATGCAGCTGCGAAGTATATTGATGAAATAAATCTTCAATGGTAACTAAGTGGGAAATTGTTCTGTGTCAGAGAATGCATTCTTGTTGGTTCTGCGGGCAATTAAGAGTCCCATATTGCTGTGGGTCTGGAGTCACATGTAGGCCAGGCCAGTTAAGGACAGCAGATTTTCTTCGCCAAAGGGCATCGGTGAACCAGATGGGTTTTTATGACAATCAACAATGGTTACATGGCGATCATTACACTTTTAATTCTAGATTTTTATTTAGTTCAAATTTCACCATCTTCAGTGGTGGGATTTGAACTAATGTCAGCTGAATGTTGGTGTGGGCTTTGAGCAGATCACCATCTTGATTGTCTGAGCAACGTCCTTAATCTTACTGTGCTTTATAAGAATTCAGACTGTAAAAGGCAGCACGATGGCACAGTGGCTAGCGCTGCAGCCTCATGGCACCAAGGTCCCAGGTTCGATCCCGGCTCTGGGTCACTGTCCATGTGGAGTTTGCACATTCTCCCCGTGTCTGCATGGGTTCTGCTCCCACAACCCAAAGATGTGCAGGGTAGGTGGATTGGCCACGCTAAATTGCACCTTAATTGGAAAAAATGAATTGGGTACGCTAAATTTAAAAAAAACAATTCAGACAGTGGGCACCTTTCCTTTCCTTTTTGCAGCAACAAAGAAGTTTATCAGAAACTATAACAACTAAGGACAAAAGCAAATTACTGCGGATGCTGGAATCTGAAATCAAAGAGAAAATGATGGAAAATCTCAGCAGAGCTAAGATATGCTTTGACAAAGGGTCACCTGGATCAAAAAGTTAGCTCTTTTCTCTCCCTCCAGATGCTGATAGATCTGCTGAGATTTTCCAGCATTCTCTGTTTGGTGCTATAACAACTAAGTCCGGTTTCAGGGGGCTGCAACACTGTAATTTAGCCCGCTATTTATCAGCACTTTGCCAGTTTATTGGCTTCACGAGGTTTCTCCCTACCGAGGCCACACTTTAATCGATTTTTTGCACTGGCGAAGTGAGCTTACTAACAGACTGGCTCCTCGCTGATCGGGGCGCTATTTTGACCATCAGCCCCGATGTCTATGCCCTCCCGCTTTCAGGCCATTTCCTGAATAGTGAGATCCAGATCATGGTGAGCGGA
Organism: Scyliorhinus canicula; assembly: GCF_902713615.1. NCBI lineage: Eukaryota > Metazoa > Chordata > Chondrichthyes > Carcharhiniformes > Scyliorhinidae > Scyliorhinus > Scyliorhinus canicula. The sequence continues at coordinate 186,196,508 of NC_052147.1, forward strand.
GTGAGTCGGGTGACTTGCGATTGGCCTGGCTGAATCTGGCCCGATAGCTGTGAAACACAGGTAAAGAGGACCAAGCTAAAGGTGAATTTGAGAACTCTACTCTTACTTTAACATTAAAGTATTAAAGTGTATGTCAGCTGAAGAGAGAGTCTGGAGATTGCTATGTTGGGTGATTGAAGTTGTAGTGTACAAACTACCAGTTTAAATGTGGATTTTACTTCAGGAACATTAGTCCAGATTCTGAGATCAATGTCTGCAAGGATCTAGTGTGGAATGATATTTGGACATTCTGATTCGGATTCCTCTGGACATAGCTAAAAACGGGAAAATTGTCTAATTTGGTAACCTCAATCAGAATCTCAAAGAGATGGCTGGAGTAGTGAAAGAAGTGGAAAAGTAAAAATAAAGGTACATTCCCTTTATGTAAGTTCTTTAGAATGTGTTGCCATAAAGGGAAAAACTGAGGATAAAGTCCTTCTGGTGTCTATATTAATTGAGGAAAGTAATACTAACTATAAAAGGAACTCGAAAAAACTTGTACCATTTGTGATGCCTTTCTAATGATTCTATTATACCCCAGCTCCAGGCCCACAGTCAAATCTTAATACCAGCCGATCCAACTTGGGAGGAATATTGCTATTCATACTGGCCACCAGCTACCAGCCTCTAAGACACAAGAAGAATGGTCACTTAAATCATCCCACAACCACACAACACACTCCATGATCACAGCCCTGCTGCACTAATTGTATAATGTCTTCAAACTACAAAGAACTATGCACTACTGTTTACACTCAAACAATTATAGAAACAGAACTGTAACAGAAATGAATTTGATATATTTGTATACAATTATTTTACCAGAGTGAAACTTTTCTTTTCAGTGATATTTTATCTGCTAGAATGGGAAATCAAAAATTTAGGGCGAGATTCTCCGCACTCCCGACGGTGCGGAGAATAGCGTGGCTCGTAAAATTTTACGGCCACGCTGTTCCGACGCCCTCCCGCTATTCTCCCCCCCCCCCCCCACGCCCAACTCCCGACACGAATCGCTGCCGCCGTTTTTTTACGGCCGGCAGCGATTCACAGCTGATGGATAGGCCGAGTTCCCAGCCCTTTACGGCTGTTTTTACGAACGGCAAACACACCTGGTCTGGCCATTCGTAAAAACGGCCGTAAACTCTCGCTTTTTATAACCATGGCACCGATTGGCACGGCAGTACCACGGCCGTGCCAAGGGTGCCATGGGCCCGCGATCGGTGGGCACCGATCGCGGGCAGCGGGCCCGATGCCCGCGCACTATTTGTCCTTCCGCCGCCCCGCAGTATCAATTCGCGGGGCGGCTGAGGGGCATCCCGGCCCGCGCATGCGCGGGTTTTGCGCAAATACGCGATGACGTCATCCGCGTATGCGCGGGTTGGAGTCTTCCAATCCGCGCATGCGCGGCTGACGTCATATGATGCGTCAGCCGGCGCTAACTCTGGCAAGCGGGCTTAACGAAATTCGTTAAGCCCGTGATGCCGGAGTTTACGGCGTCGGGCTGCTAGCCCCGACCGGGGACCAGAATCGGTTCCCGGTCGGGAAGGGGGGGGCTGGCGTCAAACCCGCCCGGATTTGACGCCAGCCTTACGATTTCTCCCAGTTTGGGAGAATCCGTGCCCTTGACCTCTTGGGCAGAATCCCTGTTAACCAACGTCGAAATTGGGGTTTGCGATCGGGTGGAAAATAGCTTCCGACGGCAAAATTGCAGGCGCCGGTTTGACAGCAAATCACGATGCTCCATCACCTCAAAAACAGCGTCAATGCGATGCACGCTGCGTTTGCACATCATTAGTGGGCCCACCCGCGATTCACCGCCTCCGATGGGCCGAGTTCCTGACGGCGCTGTCCACGTGTGCTCTCAAATATTGTGAATCTAGCATGGTGGCTGCTGAGAGAGAGAGGTTGTACTGACAGTGTCCAACACCGCCGACAGCCATGCCGCTGGCCAGGGGCCTTCTTCCAGGGCTGGGGAAGAGTAGTAGGATGTGGCTAGGAGGTGGGCTTTGGCGTCGGGGTGGACGGACATGGAGCACATTGCCGCGGCCATCAAGGCAGCCATGCAGCTGCGTACGGGCACGCTCCAGCACAATCAATGCCATCTTTTAGGCTTTGATAAGTGTGTGGGGAGTGTGCACCTGCAGCTTGTCAGCCTCCCGAGTGTCAATCATGGATCCAGCACTATTTCTCACGGGGATCGACCATGTTCCATGCGGTGAACATGGAACATGGTTCCCCTCAATTGTAGCGGTATCGGTCCAGGTGCGGTGTAGATTTTTCTGTCGTAAAAGTCCATATTCTGCGTTGGCGTCAGCACTTAGTCTCATCAAAGGAAAATTCCGCCCCTTATATCTGACAGGCTGTTTCATAGATACATAGAACATATAGTGCAGAAGGATGCCATTCGGCCCATTGAGTCTGCACCGACCCACTTAAGCCCTCACTTCCACCCTGTTTCGATTGAACAATACAGGTTTCTCCATGCTGTAGTGATATGTATATATGAAGATATAAAAAGGGTTAATGACTACATCATAGAGTAAGACAACCATTAGATGGCAGCACTAGATTCATGTATAAATATGTGAACTCAAAGGATCTTGGGTCTCTTCGAACCAGGAGTGACTAGACAGCAGTTAGAGAGATAGAGATAATAGCACAATTAGCACGTGTAGTTAAATATAGTTAATACTTTATTCTGCATTACTTTATCATCAGTTATAGTTATATAAGAGTGAATAAACTCAACATTATTTAATTCGTTATTCATTAAACTTATTTTGCTTTGAATTGAAGATTGCGTGTTTCTTTAGAATCACACCATCAGACTGTTCTGGAAATATAAAGCAAAGAGTAACAACATATTACTAACAAGTAATGTAACACATGCTACAGTTAGGAGCTTAAAAGAAAGAATCCCTGTCAATAAGAATTTCTATCTATTAAACGAGAAACATCAGATAAAGTTAAACGTTACAATATTTAACATAATTGGGTGCTAATAAATATGCCACGATTTTTGCTAAACAAAGCTTTCTACAATGCAAAGTTTCTAAACAAGAAACAACAAGTTTCTAAAGTTTCAAAATGTGCTCATTAAGCTGGTATGCTCGTCAGTCAATTATAATTGCAATTTCAAAGTTATATTTTACACTCCAAATGAGCCACTCTAATATTGCCCCAAGTGCAAAGCTGATACCCAAAATTGTATTCTCTGTTAACTTCGATGTATACATGCATAGAAAAATGCTGGATTAAAAATTTGTTCATTAAATCCAGTGACGCTTTACTTTTACTGTGGTGTGTTTAGTCTGCAGTTGGACATCAGAGGGCTTCCTCTCTCATAGATCTTCTGACTTGAATTAACATGGGCAGAAAAAGAAAGCCTATTTTTGTGAGGGCCATGAAGAATCCAGCACGAGTTTTCAAGATGCAAAGAAATAACATTTATTTACAATAACATATGTGTGCACAAGAGTAGCAACAACTTCCCTTGCTGCCCACTCCTCTCTCTCTGGTTCCAAACTGGCCTGAGGATTCCCGCTCTGAGGTGTCTTGTGTCTCCATCTTGGAATCAGAGTCTGCTGCCTCCGTCATCTCGGCGTCTTTATCTCCACGCGGTTCTGTCATGACCTGCGCAGGCTTTGAGTGCGGCACCAGAGGAAGATTGTGAGGAATACTTTCCATTGTGTCTGGTCTCTGCAGCTGCAGAAATTAGCTCCTGGGGCAGAGAATCTTTGGAAGGGATAGTCTTCTGGACTGAACATGGTCTACATGTTTGCGCTGGAGATGACCCTGGGCTTGCACCTGGTAAGAGATAGGGCCCGTTTGCCGAAAGATTACGCCAGGGACCCACTGGGCACCACCAGCAAAATTCTGAACAAACACAGGGTCACCGGGCATAAACTGCCGAATCGGCCGATGCCGAGACAAACAGTGTCCCTGCCGTTCTTCTGTGCGGCGTACGTTTGCGCCAATGTCCGGGAAAACCATGCTAAGGCGGGTGCGAAGTCTCCGGCCCATTAGCAGTTCTGCGGGAGCTACCCCAGTCACTGCATGGGGGGTGGTCCTATATGAAAACAAAATAACGAGCCAGTCTCGTGTCCATCGACCCGGAAGGCTGCTTCTTTAGGCCTCGTTTGAATGTCTGCACTGTGCGCTCCGCCAACCCATTTGAAGCCGGGTGGTAAAGGGCAGTGCGGATATGGCGTATGCCATTCACCTTCATGAACCTCGCAAACTCCTCACTTGTGAACGGAGTGCCGTTGTCCGTGACCAGCACCTCGGGGAGGCCATGCGTACTGAAAGACAAACACATCTTCTCGATTGTTGCGCAGGACGTTGTGCCTCCCATCTTATGCACCTCCAGCCATTTAGACTGGGCGTCGATTGATAGAACGAACATGGATCCTTGAAAAGGGCCGGCGAAATCCGCATGCAAGCACGCCCAAGGCCGCCCTGGCCATTCCCAGTGATGTAGGGGCGCGGCCGTCGGAGGCATCTGATGCTCCTGGCAAATGGAGCAGTTTTGGGCCACCTTCTCAATGTCGGTGTCGAGGCCTGGCCACCAGACATAACTCCGGGCCAACATTTTCATTTTGGTCACACCTGGATGCCCATTGTGCAAGTCTCTCAGTATCAGCTCCTATCCTTTTTCCGGGACAATCACACGCGTCCCCACAAAAGGATGCCGTCTTCCACGCTGAATTCGGACAGCTTGGAGGAAAATGCCCGCAACTCACCTGGGAGCTGTCTATGCTGCCCACCATACAGGACTATGTGCTGAACCTTTGACAGGACTGGCTCCGTCTGGGTCCACTAACGGATCTGTGATGCCGTGACAGGCAAGGTGTCCATAAAATTTAGGGTTGCAACCACCTCACCGGTCGTGGGGGTCGACATGCGGCCGTTCAATAAAGGCAATCGGCTCAGTGCATCGGCATACCCTATCTGGGTTCCTGGTTTGTGCTCCAGAGAATACTTGTATGCAGCGAGCAACAAAGCCCAGCGCTGAATCCGTACGGAAGCAATGGCGGTATTGGCTTATCCTCTCTGAAAAGTCCCAGCGGAGGCTCATGATCAGTCACGATAGTGAAGTGGCGGCCATATATGTACTGGTTGAAACGTTTCACTGCAAAGACCACTGCCAGGCCCTCCTTCTCAATCTGTGCATACTTTTTTTCCGCTGCAGTCAATGTGCGGGAGGCGAAAGCTATCGGCCGCTCGGCCCCGTTCTCAATCTTGTGGGACAGGACGGCCCCAATACCATACGGGGATGAATCACATGTGACGAGCAAAGGCTTTCCAGGATCATAGTGGGTTAGTAACCCAGAAAACGACAATTGTTGTTTTATCCGCCGGAAAGCGGTTTCTTACGGCTGACCCTAAACCCAGGTGTGATTTTTCTTTAGCGGAAGGTGCAACGGGGCCACGTAGTTGCCAGATTGGGGAGGAACTTTCCGTAATAGTTTACGATGCAGAGAAACAAACGAAGGTGCGAAGTGTCAGTCATGGTGGGGGCCTGTTAAATCGCGCGCACCTTCTCTGCGACGGGGTGCAAACCTTCGCGGTCCACCCGATAACCCAGGTAGACTACTTTCTTCGCCTGAAAGACGCACTTTGTGCGACGTAAACGGACTCCAGCCTCCGAAAAGTGTCTAAGGACAACCTCCAAATTTTCCAAATGTTCCTGCTCCGACGTCCCTGTGATCAAAACATTATCTAAGTAGACAGCAACACGCGGTAAACCTCTCAAAATGCCCTCCATAATGTGTTGAAAAATAGCGCAGGCAGAGGATACTCCAAAGGGCAAACGTGTATATTCATACAGGTCCCGGTGTGTATTAATCGTTACATATGGCCGGGAGGCAGGATCCAGCTCCAACTGTAGGTAGGCGTGACTCATATCTAATTTTGTGAATGAGAGTCTGCCTGCAAGCTTCCGTAGAGATCCTCTATGTGAGGCATTGGGTATTGGTTGAGTCGGGAAGCCGTATTCACTGTAAGTCAATAGTCGCTGCACAAGTGAACTGTGGCATCTGGCTTCATTACAGGCACAATTGGTGCTGCACAGTCAGCGAAACGGACGGGCCTGATGATAGCCAAAGTCTCCCAAATGAGTGAGCGCCCCTTCTACCTTCTCGAGCAAGGTGTAAGGCACCGGGCGCGCCCGGAAATAGCGCGGCGTGGCTCCTGGTTCGACTTGGATACGGGCTACAGCCCCTTTTATTTTCCCCAAACCGGGCTGGAATACATCTGGGTATCATCCTAGCACCTCCGTCAACCCTCCAGAAACTGTTTGGAGGATGTGCTGCCACTGCAACTGCAAATGGTGCAACCAGCCCCGACCCAACAGGCTGGGCCCATGGCCGCGCACCACAATAAGTGGGAAACGCCCCTCCTGGTGTCCATAAACAACAGGGGTCATCGTAGTTCCTGCAATGTCCAATGGTTCCCCCATGTAGGTGGCCAACCAGGCCTGTGTGTTGGTTAATGTAAGGGTCTGTATACCCTGCTTGATGTGGTCGGAACGACGGCGCCTCCTGGACCAGCGTCTGCGACGGGGTCGGCGCCTACAAGTCTGACACGGGCACGGCTCCTCATCCATTGGTTCTGGAGAAGGCTCCCTTCGGGGAGGAATGTCTGACGGCCACTGGCGTCAATCCGGATGTCGCCTCACCCAAGGTACCGCAGGGGTGCAGGGGCACGCTTTCGGACGGAAGGGGGTGCGCCCCAAGGCATGCACCTCCATTCCCTGTAGCTCCTGCACTCCTCGTTCTGTGCTCTCTCGGAACAATACTATTTGAATGGCCTGTTGAAAAGTCAATGTTGACTCAGCTAACAACTTTCTCTGGGTGGCCGCATTGTTAATACCGCAAACCAAACGGTCGCGTAACATTTCTGACAAGGTCTCACCATAGTCACAGTACTCCGCAATCCTGCATAGCCTGGATAGAAAGTCGGCAAGGGATTCTCCTGGGGTCCTCTCAGCGGTATTAAACCGGTAATGTTGGACTATCATGGATGGGGTTGGATTATAATGTTGCCCCACTAAGTTCACAAGTTCATCAAACGTTTTGGTGTCCGGCGCAGCTGAGTACGTAAGGCTCCTAATCATCCCAAACGTATGCGGGCCGCAGGCGGTGAGCAATATGACCACCTGGCACTCATTTTCGATTATGTTGTTTGCCCGGAAATAGTAATGATTTCTCCGCCCCCCTCATTGGGGAAGCTCATACTCCCACAGGATTGTGGGATTGTCATTAGTCCCCAGCCAATGGTAAGCAGGCAGGTTATAACACCTATGTAGTATGTTCTGGTAAGACACCAAATATGACATTGTTCTTTGTACAATGTTACACAATTACCAGAAAAGGACTAGCACAGACAAAACATAATTTGCAGTATCCCAATTTGGGTGCTTTTGAACTGAGGCAAGTGATTTCATTGGAGGGAATGAAAATTGGGATCCCACACAGACAATAATAGCTTTTCATTTATAGCATTAACTGGTAAGTGCTGGGAAAAGGTCAACAAACTAACCCTTCACCAGGGAATAGGATTTGAGGAACTAACAGAATGGCGGAACAGAATAAGAAAATAAGGAATAAAATATCAGAGAGATAACAAAAAGAGTCAGAGGCTGATGTGGGTAAGGTGGATGTTATTAACCCAATTTGGGCTGGATTCTCCTTCCAAGGACGGCCAAAATGCTGAGCCGATCCGAATGCGATGCAGCGTGTCAACCTCTGCAATTGTTTAACAGGTTTGAGATTTTTCAGCTGGTTTGCATGAGAGTGGCGGCTGTAGGGTGGATGATCTGACTTACCATGGTACAGGATGCCATTCAAGTGAGGGGAGCACATAAAAATATAGTTGGAGTAAAGAGAATTCTGCAAAACTAATTAATACATTTATTAAGTAGGTAGAGATGGCTGGGCAAGTGATGTAGTATCTGAATAATGTGGGAGCTAGCAGATCCCATTGCGAGCTGCAGTGACCACATCTGCAGCAAAGTGTTGGTTTCTTGAGGAATTTCGGCTCATAATTGATGAGCTGGAATCTGAGCTTCGGATACTGTTACACATCTGGAAGGGGAGAATTACTGGGACTCATTATTTCAGGAGGTGGTCATACCCCGTAGATTAAGTACCTCAAAATCGGTCAGTGATCAGGGATAGCAGGGTGTGACTGCAAGTGAGGTAGGTAGAGATATCCTGAATTCAGGAATGGGGGAGCCTCAGTTCTTGACCTTGTCCAACAGGTATGAGGTGCTTGTAGGGGATTCTATAATTATGGGGATTGATAGCATATTTTGCAAACAGAATCGAGAGTCCCGCATGGTATGTTGTCTGCCCAGTGCCAGGGTGAGGGACGTCTCTGACTAGCTTGATATCGGATATTGGAGTTGGTGTGGAGGATCCAGTTGTTGTGGTCCACGTTGGGACAAACAACATAGGCAAGACTAGGAAAGAGGATCTGTTGGAGTCTTATAAGGCAATAGGAACTAAATTAGAGAACAGGTTATAATCTCAGGATTATGACGCAAGCCACGTGCATTAGCACAGGGTGAGAAAATTAGGGAGGTACACATGTGGTTAAAGGAGTGGTGCGGGAAGGATGGGTTCCTTTTCATGGGGCATTGGCATCAGTGTTATAACAGGAGGAATCTGTACCGTTTGGATGGTTTTCACCTGAACTGATCTGGGACCTGTGTTCCAGTGGAAAGGATAATTAAGGTGGTCACAAGGACTTTAAACTAGCAAGTTGGGGGAAGGGATGAGTGAAACTATGGGAAATATCCTATAACAAGGAGAAAACCAGGAGGTTAGCATGTGGGGAGAAGGGAAAATTATGAAAAAAAGATAAAGGGAAGAAGAAGAGATGTTATTAATGGAGGTGTTAGGATTCAAAAAGAAGGTAAAAAACTAGCATAAAGACACTTTACTTGAATGCTCGTAGCATTTAAAACAAGGTAAATCAGTTGACGGCACAAATCATCGCGAATGAGTATGATTTAGTGGCCATTACAGAGACACGGTTGCAGGATGGTCACAACTGGGAATTAAATATCCAGAAGTATCAGACTGTTCGGAAGGACAGACAGGCAGGTAAGGGATGACATCAGGGTGGTAGTGAAAGATGGGTGGAAATTAGAAATAGTAAGGAGAAAAAGTCACTGATAGGCCTAGTCTATAGGCCACCAAATAATAAACAAAGAAATAATTGATGCATGTAAAAGTGGTACGGCAATTATCATGGGGCATTTTTGTCAACATTTTGATTGGTCAAACCAGGTCGGTCAGGGCAGCCTTGAGGAGGAGTTCATAGAATGTATCTGTGACAGTTTCCTCAAATAGTATTTAATGGAACCTGCAAGGAAGCAAGATATCCTAGATCTGGTCTGTGTAATGAGACAGGAATAATTAGTGATCTCATGATAGCACGGTGGTGCAATGGTTAGCACTGCTGCCTCATAGCGCCGAGGTCCCGGGTTCAATCCCGGACCTGGGTCACTGTCCATGTGGAGTTTGCACATTCTTCCCATGTTGGCGTGGGTCTCACTCCCACAACCCAAAGATGTGCAGGATAGATGGATTGGCCACGCTAAATTGCCCCTTAATTGGAAAAAAAATTGGAGACTCTAAATTTAAATTTTTAAAAAAAATTTGTGATCTCGTAGTTTTTTCTTTCTTTGTTTAAATTTAGAGTAGCCAATTATTATTTCTAATTAAGGGGCAATTTAGCGTGGCCAATCCACCTAACTTGCACGTTTTTGGGTTGTGGGGGTGAAACCCACGCAAACACGGGAAGAATGTGCAAACTCCACACGGACAGTGACCCAGGGCCGGGATTTGAACCCGGGTCTTCAGCACCATAGGCAGCAATGCTAACCACTGTGCCACCATGCTGCCCTGTGATCTCGTAGTTAAGTTTGCTCTCAGAAGGAGCGATCCAGATTGGTTGAATTTAAAACACAGATGGAGGGTGAGAAGGTAAAATCCAATACCAGTGTCTTGTGCTTCGACAAAGGAGACTACAATGGGATGAGGGAGGATTTGGCTAAGGATTTGACTGGGAGCAAAGACTTTATGGTGGGACAATTGAGGAATAGTGGAGGACTTTCAAAGTGACTTTTCACAGTGCTGGGCAAAACTATATACTAGTGAAAAGGAAGGACTGTCGGAAAAGAGCGAATCAGCCAAGGATATCTAAGGAAATAAAGGAGGATATCAAATTGAAAGAAACTGCAGACAAAGTGGCAAGGGTTTGTGGTGAACTAGAGGGTGAGAAAATCTTTAAAGGTCAACAGAAAGCCACAAAATAGATATAAAGAAAATGAAGCTAGATTATGAGAGTAAACTAGCTCAGAATAAAAAAAATTGACAGTAAAAGTTTGTACAAAGATATAAAATAATAATATAAATAATAATAATTTTTACTGTCCATCAGTATTGGAACAGAAGGGATCTGTACCGTTCAGATGGTTTTCACCTGAACTGATTCGGCTTACATTAACGTCGCAATGAAGTTACTGTGAAAAGCCCCTAGTTGCAACATTCCAACGCCTCGGTACACAGGAAGAATTCAGAATGTCCAAATTACCTAACAGCATGACTTTCGGGACTTGGGGAGGAAACCAGAGCACCCGGAGGAACCCATGCAGTCACAGGGAGAACGTACAGACTCCACACAGACAGTAACCCAAGCCGGGAATTGAACCCAGGCCCCTGGTGCTGTGAAGCAACAGTACTAACCACTGTGCTACCATGCCGCCCAACGAGAAAGAGTGGATAAGATAAACATTGGCCTTTAGAGCATCACAAGAGGGATTTAATAATGGGAAGAGGGATTTAATAATGAGAAATGAATAAATTGCCGAGGCATTGAACAAGTATTTTGTGTCAGTCTTCACAGTGGAAGACACAATTAACATGCCAACAATTGATGACAAGGAGGCTGTGGCAGATGAGAATCTAAAAACGCTCATAATCACTAAGGAGGTAGTGTTGGGCAAGCTAATGGGGCTAAAGGTAGACAAGCCTCCTGACCTTGATGGAATGCATTCCAGCATACCAAAAGAGATGACGGAGGAAATAGCAAATCCGCTCGTGGTAATTTACCAAAATTCGCTGGACTCTGGGGCGGTTCCGGCAGATTGGAAAACAGCAAATGTGACAACACTGTTTTAAAAAGGAGGTAGACAAAAGGTTGGTAACTATAGGCCAGTTAGCTTAATGTCTGCAGTGGGGAAAATGCTTGAATCTATCACCAAGGAAAAAATAGCGAAAGATCTGGATAGAAATTTTCCCATAGGGCAGATACAGCAAGGTTTCATGAAAGGCAGGTTGATTTGATTTGATTTGTTTTCTTGTTACATGTACCAAAGTACAATGAAAAGTATTTTTCTGCGGCCCAGGGAACGTACACAGTACGTAGATAGTAGATAAAGAGAATAATCACCAGAGAACATTGACAAATAGTACATCGACAAACAGTGATTGTTTACAGTGCGGAACAAGGGGCCAAACAAAGCAAATACATGAGCGAGAACAGCATAGCGCGTTGTGAATAGTGTTCTTACAGAGAACAGATCAGTCCGAAGGAGAGTCATTGAGGAGTCTTGTAGCTGTGGGGAAGAAGCTGTTCCTATGTTTGGATGTACGGGTCTTCAGACTTCTGTACCTTCTGCCTGATGGAAGGGTCTGGAAGAAGGCAATGCCTGGGGGGGAGGGGTCTCTGATAACGCTGTCTGACTTCCTGAGGCAGCGAGAGGTGTAGACAGAATCAATGTGGGGGTGGAAAGCATATGTGATGCGCTGGGCTGAGTTCACATCACTCTGCAGTTTCTTGCGATCTTGAACCAAGCAGTTGCCATACCAGGCTGCGATGCAGCCGGATAGAATGCTCTCTATGGCACATCTGTAGAGGTTTGCGAGAGTCGATGTAGACATGCCAAATTTCTTTAGCTTCGTAGGAAGTAGAGATGTTGTTGGGCTTTCTTGACTGTTGCATCAACGTGAGTGGACTAGGACAGACTGCTGGTGATGGTGACCCCAGGAACTTAAAGCTATCGACTATCTCCACTTCGAAGCCATTGACGCAGACGGCAGTGTGTGTTGTGCTACGCTTCCTGGAGTCAATGATCAGTTCCTTGGTCTTTCCGACATTTAGAGAGAGGTTGTTTTTGGTACACCATGCAACCAAGTGATTTACCTCCCTCCTGTAGTCTGATTCGTCGTTGTTTGAGATACGGCCCACCACAGTCGTATCATTCGCAAACATATAGATTGAGTTAGAGTTAAATCTTGCCAAACAGTCATGTGTGTATAGGGAGTACAGAAGAAGACTGAGCACACATCCTTGCGGGGCACTGGTGTTTTGGCCTAATGTGGAGGAGGTGCTGTTCCCTATCTGACAGCTTGCTATCTGTTGGTGAGGAAGTCAAGGATCCAGCTGCAGATGGAGGGGTCAAATCCAAGATTGCAGAGTTTGGTTGTTAGTCTTGTCGGGATAATGGTGGTTGAAGGTGGAGCAGTAGTCTATGAACAGCAGTCTTCCATATGTGTCCTTGTTGTCGAGGTGTTCTAGTGTTGGTTGTAGAGCTGGGGAGATAGCATCTGTTGTGGACCGGTTGTGGTGATAGGCAAACTGCAGTGGACCAAGACGGTCTGAGAGGCTGGCTTTGATCCTTGTCATGACTAGCCGCTTGAAGTATTTCATAATAACAGATGTCAGGGCCATCCATCGGTAGTCATTCAGGCAGGCTATCTTGTTCTTCTTTGCTACTGGGATTATGGTGGTCTTCTTGAAGGAGGTTGGGACCTCAGAGTGAAGGTGTGATGTGTTGAAGATATCTGCGAATACACTCGGCAGCTGGTCTGTGCAGGATCTGAGTTCTAACCCAGGGACTCCATCAGGTCCCGTCGTTTTCCACGGATTCACTTTCAAGAAGGCAGCTCTTACCTCTGAGGCTGTAATAGTGGGTATGGGTGTGTCCAGGTCATGTTTAACTAATTTATTGGAATTCTTTGAGGACGTTATGAGTGCAGTGGACGATGGATGTGTGTATCTGGATTTCCAGAAGATATTCAACAAGGTGCCACACAAAAGACTGTTGCATAAGATAAGGGTGCACAGCGTTACGGGCAATGTATGAGCATGGATAGAGGATTAGTTAACTGACAGAATGCAAAGAGTTGGGATAAATAGGTGTTTTTCTGGTTGACGATCAGTGGCTAGTGGTGTCCCTCAGGGATCAGTTTTGGGACCTCAATTGTTTCCAATTTACATCCATGATTTGGAGTTGGGGACCAATTGTAACATGTCAAAGTTTGCAAGTGACACTGAGATGAGTGGTAGAGTAAAGTGCGCAGAGCACACAAAGTTTGTAGAGGAATATAGATAGGAGTTGAGAGGATTGGCTTATGACGAGAGATTGAGTGGACTAGAATTATACTCATTGGAGTTTAGAAGAATGAGGAGGAATCTTTTAGAAACATATAAAATTGTGAAGGGAATAGTTAAGATAGAAGCAGGAAGGTTGTTTCCACTGGTGGGTGAAACTAGAACTAGGGGGCATAGTCTCAACATAAGGCAAAGCAGATTTAGAAGTGAGTTGAGGAGAAACGTCTTCACCCAAAGGTTGTGAATCTGTGGAATTCCCTGCCCAGTGAAGCAGTTGAGGCTACCTCATTGAATGTTTTTAAGGCAGAGATAGATAGATTTTTGAACAGCAAAGGAATTAAGGGTTATGGTGTGTGGGTGGGTAAGTGGAGCTGAGTCCACAAAAAGATGAGCCATGATCTTATTGAATTGCAGATCAGGCTTGAGGGGCCAGATGAACTACTGCTGCTCCTCGTTCTTATGCTCTTTTGGCATGGAAATTACATAGCTTGGCAATGGGGTCATGAGGGGCCATAGAACGGTGAGTGGAGGGGTGCATAGCTTGGTATGGGGGAAAGAGGAGCCATGGATTTGGATTTGCTTATTGTCATGTGTACCGAGGTACAGTGAAACGTACTTCACTGTACAAGAAAAGAAAATACGTAAAAGGGCAGCACAAGTTACACAATATCATGTAAATACATAGACACCGGCATTGGGTGAAGCATACAGGAGTGTAGTATTAATCAGGTCAGTCCATTAGCGGGTCATTCAGGAATCTGGTGACAGTGGGGAAGAAGCTGCTTTTGAATCTGTTTGTGCGTGTTCTCAGACTTTTGTATCTCCTGCCCGATGGAAGAGGTTGGAAGAGTGAGTAAGCAGGGTGGGAGGGGTCTTTGATTATGCTGCCCGCTTTCCCAAGGCAGCAGGAGGTGTAGATGGAGTCAATGGATGGGAGGCGGGTTCGTGTGATGGGCTGGCCGGTGTTCACGACTCTCCGCAGTTTCTTGCGGTCTTGGGACGACAGTTGCCATACCAGGCTGTGATGCAACCAAACAGGGTGCTTTCTATGATGCAACTGTAAGAGTTTGTAAGAGTCAATGTGGACATGCCAAATTTCCTTAGTTATCTGAGGAAGTATAGGCGCTGTTGTGCTTTCTTAGATCGTAGTATCAACATGGGTGGACCAGGACAGATTGTTGGTGATGTGCACTCCGAGCAATTTGAAGTTGTCAACCATTTCCTCCTTTGCACCATTGGTGCAGACAGGGGTATGTACGATACTTTGCTTCCTGAAGTCGATGACCAGCTCCTTAGTTTTGCTGGCATTGAGGGAGAGATTGTTGTTTTTACACCACACCACTAGGTTCTCTATCTCCCTCCTGTATTCTGACTCATTGTTCAAGATCCGACCCACTATGGTTGTGTCATCGGCAAACATGTAGATAGAGTTAGAGACAGATTTAGCCCACAGTCGTGTATGTATAGGAAGTGTAGTAGTAGGCTAAGTACGCAGCCTTGCGGGGCTCAGTATTGGGGACAATCGTGGAAGAGGTGTTGTTGTTCATGGGGGTGAATGGAGGGCATATCTTGGCATAGGCTAAAGACAGACCATGGGGGGATTGGTGGGAAGTGGAGCCTAGTGTGGGTGGACCTGAGGTTGCATGGATGGGGAATGGAGAGTGTGTGCAGGGAATGCAAGGAGGGCTGCAGGGCCTTTGTGATTTTGTTAAATACGAGATAAAGTCCAACGGTACGATTGCCAGTCTTTTGAACTACCTCCCTCAGCATCTGTCTCCCCTGAGGCTGTCTCTGAACTTTTTCTCAGGTTGGCTAGTCTGACGGGTGTGATTCTCCGCAAATGCGGAGAGTCGTGAAGGCTGCCGTGAAACTGTCCGTGTTTCACGGCAGCCTCCGCGCCCCCTCCCGGGACCCGATTCTGCTCCCCGGTCGGGGCTAGCAGCGGGGCCCCGTGAACCTCGGCATCGCAGGCTTAGCGAACTTCGCTAAGCCCGCGCGCCAAGGGTAACGGCGGCTGATGCGCACAATGACGTCAGCCGCGCATGCGCGGATTGGACGGCTCCAACTTGCGCATGCGCGGATGACGTCATCACGCATATGCGTGGAACCCGCGCATGCGCGGGCCGTTATGCCCCTCAGCCGCCCCGCGGACTGATCCAGCGGGGCGGCAGAGGAACAAAGAGTGCGCGGGGTTCGGACCCGCTGCCCGCGATCGGTGCCCACCGATCGCGGGCCCATGCCACCCTTGGCACGGCCGTGGTGCGGCCGTGCCAATCGGTGCCATGGTTCTCGAGAACGGCACTTTGCGGCCGTTTTCACGAACTGTGAGAGCAGGTGTGTTGGAGTTCGTGAAAACGGCCGTAAATGCCTGGGAAATCGGCCCATCGGATAGGGGAGAATCGCTGCTCGCCGTAAAAAAACGGCGAGCAGCGATTTGTGTCGTGGGGCGGCCGTGGGGGGGGGGGGGGGGGGGGGGGAATAGCGGGAGGTCGGGAAAAATGTCGGGAAGGCCCTCTCGCTATTCTCCGACCCGTCGTGGGAGTCTTATATTTTGACACTACAAACAATCAGCTTTGGTTGCATTGCCATTCTATGAATGCTGTATATGTTAAAATCTAACACCAATCTAAACTATTCAATTCTATCAGTTACATTGTTCATAATTCCATGCTTCAGTGGGTGAAGGCCAATACAAATAAAACTGGAAGCAACTGAGACAAACTGAATAATTGCAAGCACTATCTTTTATGTACCGCAATGAATGAAGTTTTTAAGACAGAGATAAAATGTATTACACTTTAGATACAGAAATAGCTGGATGAATTAATGGTGCCCATGATAGTTAGATCTCAGAAAATACAACAATTCAGGGAAAGGAGACATGTGCCATGAATTCTGAACTTCTGCAATCTGCAGGGTGATTTGTGCTGGTCCATTGCTAACCTCAACAAAACTAAAAATAAAACAAATTTGCCGCGCAATTCCCTTTCGAAGTTCATTGCATGTCTTGAAATTACTGGATTTACACCATTTATGACACCAAGTCTAGATAAGGGCCTCAAAACATGGTTTGCCAACCCATTCCATGCTAAATTCTTACTTATGCCATGCCCTCACAGAGCTTTGCAGCACCTGTATTGCATTGCATGCATACATATACTTAGATAAAGTGCTCATTCACGATACAACATTCAATCGAACATCTTGCCACATTTATATTTTCCGAGACTGTCACACATCAAACTATCAAAACTCATTAATGTCTCCATGTGACATCTAGATTAAGTTTTAGTTACCCCTCGGGAAATGCAACAGTGCAGCAACATCAAGTAAGTCATATCATCCATTGAGCTGGAAAAGAGATTCAGATACTGACCAATGCTTAACTCACGGTGATACTTGTGTGAATTTTCACAGACCTATTTTCACATTATGTTGGGGGAGTGAACTGTTGTCAATGTAAAGCATCTGCTCAAAGAGAGCTAATAGTAAACTCTAAAAATTCATTGCTCAAGATCAAGCGGGGTCTCACTTCTTCGCCTGCGGCCGGCCTTCGCCCAGGTGACTTCCCTTTATTCTGGCCTGCCAACCATGTCCAGGGCCCTCTGCACAGCCACGGTGAGGACCGCATGTATGGCAGTCCCCCTCCAGTATCCTCCCGCTCCCGGCGGTTATGGGTGGCCTTCTCATGGGGAGACGGAGGGGAAACGGAAAACAACAGTATTAGACAGTCTGACATATGCAGCCCAGGGGCTGGGGAGCTGGTGGCCTCAGTGGCCAGGGTATCCGGCCATGGCTGGCGGCCGGTACCGATGCAGACATGAGGTATGATGCACTATCAATTATGATGAGACAAGAGTAGAGAGTAATCGAGGCTTTATTACACAGAGATGTGTGGCCTCCTACAGCTGCTGCCAAAATGGCTGCAGTTCGGAGAGCACACACATTTATACTCCACCTACTGGGCGGAGCCAGTAGGCAGGGATCTACCCCCGTACCTGTAGTACAGGGGCCTTACCGTAATACCCTCATATGTGGTATGTACAATACAACAGTAGTGACTACCACATTCACCCCCTGTTAAAATGAGACCAGCGGGGGTGGTGGAAAACTAATTAGATACAGATTATCATTAAAGTTTCAGAGGCGGTTACAAATTTAGACGATCGGGCGCCTTGATCCGTCATTGAGAGTGCCGCAGTGTTGGTGGTGAGTCAGGTGTCGAATTGGTCGTCGGTGACTCCGGGAGCATGTCAACATCCTCTTCATCCCCGGATGGGACCAAGGGGAGGACAGATCACACTGGAGCAGGGACTGTGGCGGGATGCGCCGGGGGAAGGGAGGGTGGTGCCGGGGCAGAGTGGGGGCGTTGCGGGGACCCAGCTGGTGCCAGGTCCCGAAGGGAGACTGTGTCTTGGCGGCTGTTGGGGTATGCTACACAGGCGTACTATGGGTTCGCGTGGAGTAGCTGTACCCTTTCAACCAACGGGTCCACCTTGTGTAGTTGCACATGTTTACGGAGGAGAACGGGTCCTGGAGCTGCCAGCCTTGTTGGGAGTGAAACCTAGGAGGTGGACTTCCTGGGAAAGGCAAAGAGACGTTCATGGGGGGTTTCCTTAGTCACAGTACACAGGAGTGACCATTCAGAGTGAAGGGCGTCAGGGAGGACCTCCTGCCAGCGGGAGGCCGGGAGATTTCTGGACCGTAGGGCCAGCTGGACGGCTTGCCAGACCGTCCCATTCTCCCGCTCCACCTGCCCATTTCCCTGGGGGTTGTAGCTGGTCGTCCTGCTCGAGGCAATGCCCCTGTTGAGCAGGTACTGGCGCCACTCATCGCTCATGAATGAGGATCCCCATTCGCTGTGGACATAGGCGGGCAAACCGAACACAGCGAAGATGGGGTTCAGGGCTTTGATGACGGTGGCAGACATCATGTCGTGGCATGGGATGCCAAAGGGGAATCTCGAGTACTCGTCGACCACATTGAGGAAATATGTGCTGCGGTCGGTGGAGGGAGGGGCCCTTTGAAGTCCACGCTGAGGTGCTGAAAGGGGCGGGAGGTCTTCACCAGGCGCGCACAGTCTGGCCGGTAGAAGTGTGGTTAACACTCCATGCAGACCTGGCCGTCTCTGGTGATAGCCCTGCCTTCCTCGATGGAGTAGGGCAGATTGCGGGCCTTTATGAAGTGATAAAAGCGGATGACCCCTGGGTGACAGAGATCGTCGTCCAGGGTGCGGAGTTGGTCTACTTGTGCGCTGGCACATGTACCTCGGGATAGGGCATCAGGGGGTTCGCTGAGCTTACCAGGACGACACAAAATCTCGTAATTGTAGGTGGAGAGCTCGATCCTCCACCGCAAGATATTATCATTTTTGATCTTACCCCGCTGTGTGTTGTTAACCATGAAGGCAACCAACCGTTGGTCAGTGAGGAGAGTGAATCTCCTGCCGGCCAGGTAACGCCTCTAATGTCGCACAGTTTCTATGATGGCCTAGGCCTCCTTTTCGACAGAGGAGTGCCGAATTTCGGAGGCATGGAGGGTGCGGGAAAAGAATGCCAAGGGCCTGCTTGCCTTGTTGAGGGTGGCGGCCAGAGCGACGCCTGATGCATCGCTCTCGACTTGAAAGGGGAGCGTCTCATTGACCGCGTGCATCGCGGCCTTGGCGATGTCGGTCTTGATACAGTTGAATGCCTGGTGAGCCTCGGCTTTCAGTGAAAAAATGGTGGATTAAATGAGTGGGCGGGCCTTGTCCACATAGTTTGGGACCCACTAGGCGTAGTACGAAAAGAACCCCAGGCATCATTTGAGAGCCTTGGGGCAGTGGGGAAGGGGGAGTTCCATGAAGGGGCGCATGCGATCAGGGTCGGGCCCTAGAACTCCGTTCTGGACCACATAGTCGAGGATGGCTAACTGGTCCGTGCTGAACATGCACTTCGCCTTGTTATAGGTTAGGTTAAGGAGTTTGGCAGTGTGGAGAAATTTGGAATGGTTAGCGTCGTGGTCCTGCTGGTCAGGACCGCAGATGGTGACGTTATCCAGGTACGGGAAGGTGGCCTGCAGTCCATACCAGTTAACCATTCAGTCCATCACCCATTGGAAGACAGAAACAGGTACACACTGCTCGAAGGGAACCCTAAGGAAATGGTAAAGGCGGCCGTCCGCTTTGAATGCGGTGTACTGACGGTCCGCCTTACGGATGGGGAGCTGGTGGTAGGCAGATTTCAGGTCTACTGTCGTGAAGACCATAAGACCATAAGACCATAAGACATAGGAGCGGAAGTAAGGCCATTCGGCCCATCGAGTCCACTCCACCATTCAATCATGGTTGATTTCAACTCCATTTACCCGCTCTCTCCCCATAGCCCTTACTTCCTCGAGAAATCAAGAATTTATCAATTTCTGTCTTAAAGACACTCAATGTCCCGGCCTCCACCGCCCTCTGTGGCAATGAATTCCACAGACCTACCACTCTCTGGCTGAAGAAATTTCTCCTCATCTCTGTTCTAAAGTGACTCCCTTTTATTCTAAGGCTGTGCCCCCGCGTCCTAGTCTCCCCTGCTAATGGAAACAACTTCCCTACGTCCATCCTATCCAAGCCATTCATTATCTTGTAAGTTTCTATTAGATCTCCCCTCAACCTCCTAAACTCCAATGAATATAATCCCACGATCCTCAGACGTTCATCGTATGTTAAGCCTACCATTCCTGGGATCATCCGTGTGAATCTCCACTGGACCCGCTCCAGTGCCAGTATGTCCTTCCTGAGGTGTGGGGCCCAAAATTGCTCACAGTATTCTAAATGGGGCCTAACTAGTGCTTTATAAAGCCTCAGAAGTACATCCCTGCTTTTATATTCCAAGCCTCTTGAGATAAATGACAACATTACATTTGCTTTCTTAATTACGGACTCAACCTGCAAGTTTACCTTTAGAGAATCCTGGACTAGGACTCCCAAGTCCCTTTGCACTTTAGCATTATGAATTTTGTCACCGTTTAGAAAATAGTCCATGCCTCTATTCTTTTTTCCAAAGTGCAAGACCTCGCACTTGCCCACGTTGAATTTCATCAGCCACTTCTTGGACCATTCTCCTAAACTGTCTGAATCTTTCTGCAGCCTCCCCACCTCCTCAATACTACCTGCCCCTCCACCTATCTTTGTATCATCGGCAAACTTGGCCAGAATGCCCCCAGTCCCGTCATCTAGATCATTAATATATAAAGAGGACAGCTGTGGCCCCAACACTGAACCCTGCGGGACACCACTTGTCACCGGTTGCCATTCCGAAAAAGAACCTTTTATCCCAACTCTCTGCCTTCTGTCTGACAGCCAATCGTCAATCCATGTTAGTACCTTGCCTCGAATACCATGGGCCCTTATTTTACTCAGCAGTCTCCCGTGAGGCACCTTGTCAAAGGCCTTTTGGAAGTCAAGATAGATAACATCCATTGGCTCTCCTTGGTCTAACCTATTTGTTATCTCTTCAAAGAACTCTAACAGGTTTGTCAGGCACGACCTCCCCTTACTAAATCCATGCTGACTTGTCCTAATCCGACCCTGCACTTCCAAGAATTTAGAAATCTCATCCTTAACGATGGATTCTAGAATTTTGCCAACAACCGAGGTTAGGCTAATTGGCCTATAATTTCCATCTTTTTTCTTGTTCCCTTCTTGAACAGGGGGGTTACAACAGCGATTTTCCAATCCTCTGGGACTTTCCCTGATTCCAGTGACTTTTGAAAGATCATAACTAACGCCTCCACTATTTCTTCAGCTATCTCCTTTAGAACTCTAGGATGTAGCCCATCTGGGCCCGGAGATTTATCAATTTTCAGACCTTTTAGTTTCTCTAGCACCTTCTCCTTTGTGATGGCAACCATATTCAACTCTGCCCCCTGACTTTCCTGAATTGTTGGGATATTACTCATGTCTTCTACTGTGAAGACTGACGCAAAGTACTTATTAAGTTCCTCAGCTATTTCCTTGTCTCCCATCACTAGATTACCAGCGTCATTTTGGAGCGGCCCAATGTCTACTTTTGCCTCCCGTTTGTTTTTAATGTATTTAAAGAAACTTTACTATCATTCCTAATGTTACTGGCTAGCCTACCTTCATATTTGATCCTCTCCTTCCTTATTTCTCTCTTTGTTATCCTCTGTTTGGTTTTGTAGCCTTCCCAATCTTCTGACTTCCCACTACTCTTTGCCACATTATAGGCTCTCTCTTTTGCCTTGATGCATTCCCTGACTTCCTTTGTCAGCCATGGCTGCCTAATCCTCCCTTGATAACCTTTCTTTTCTTTGGGATGAACCTCTGCACTGTGTCCTCAATTACTCCCAGAAACTCCTGCCATTGCTGTTCTACTGTCTTTCCCACTAGGCTCTGCTTCCAGTCGATTTTCGTCAGTTCCTCCCTCATGCGCCTGTAATTACCTTTATTTAACTGTAAAACCTTTACATCTGATTCTACCTTCCTTCTTTCAAATTGCAGACTGAATTCTACCATATTATGATCACTGCTTCCTAAGTGTTCCCTTACTTTAAGATCTTTTATCAATTCTGGCTCATTACATAACACTAAGTCCAGAATAGCCTGTTCCCTCGTGGGCTCCATCACAAGCTGTTCCAAAAAGCCATCCTGTAAACATTCAATGAATTCCCTTTCTTTGGGTCCACTGGCAACATTATTTACCCAGTCCACCTGCATATTGAAGTCCCCCATGATCACTGTGACCTTGCCTTTCTGACATGCCCTTTCTATTTCGTGGTGCATTTTGTGCCCCTGGTCCTGACCACTGTCAGGAGGCCTGTACATAACTCCCATTATGGTTTTTTTGCCTTTGTGGTTCCTCAACTCTACCCACACAGACTCCACATCGTCTGACCCTATGTCGTTTAGTGCTATTGATTTAATTTCATTTCTAATTAACAAGGCAACCCCGCCCCCTCTACCCACCTCTCTGTCTTTTCGATAGGTTGTAAATCCCTGGATGTTTAACTGCCAGTCCTGAACCCCCTGCAACCATGTCTCTGTGATGCCTACCACATCATACCTGCCAGTCACAATCTGGGCCACAAGCTCATCTACCTTGTTCCGTACACGGCGGGCATTTAAATATAGCACCTTTAATTCCCTATTGACTGTCCCTTTTTGTTTTCTTAGTGTGGTGGACCTTGGTTTACTGAGCCTTTCCATACACTGTGTCATATTTTGTGAGATGGGGACTATCGTAACCTCTCCTGAGCTCTGTCTTTTCGTGATTTTTTGTAATCCTAAGCAGCTACGCTTCCCACTGATTCCTTCACCTCTTGGTTCCCTGACTTTCCCTTCCCCCCCAATCTCTAGTTTAAAGTCCTATTGACCACCCTATTTACTCTTTTCGCCAGAACACTGGTCCCAGCTCGGTTCAGGTGGAGACCATCCCAACGGTATAGGTCCCCCCTGTCCCAAAACTGATGCCAGTGTCCCATGAAAAGGAACCCCTCTTTCCCACACCACTCTTTCAGCCACGTGTTAACTTCCCTTATTCTTGCCTCCCTATGCCAATTTGCACGTGGCTCGGGCAGTAATCCGGAGATTATGACCCTTGAGGACCGGTTTTTTAATTTGAATCCTAACTCTTTATAATCTCTAAACAGGTCCTCTTGCCTAGACTTGCCTAAGTTGTTGGTACCGACATGGACCACAACAACTGGATCCTCCCCCTCCCTCTCCAATATCCTTTCAAGCCGGTCAGAGATGTCCCGCACCCTAGCACCGTGCAGGCAACATACCATGCGGGACCCTCTATCCTGCTCACAAAGGATACTATCTATCCCTCTGATAATAGAATCCCCTACAACTACAACTTGCCTATTTACTTCCTCCCCTTGAATGGCCTGCTGAACCATGGTGCCTTGGTCAGCTGACTCATCCTTCCTGCAGCCCTGTTCGCCATCCACACAGGGAGCAAGTGCCTCGTACCTGTTGGACAGGGTCAAGGGCTGAGGCTCCTGAGTTCCTGACTGCTGGTTCCCTTTACCTGCCTGACTTGCAGTCACACCCTGCTGTCCCTGGCCACTGGCAGGATTTAAACTATTTACTCTGACAGGTGTGACTGCCTCCTGAAACAAAGTGTCCAGGTAAGCCTCGCCCTCCCGGATGTGCCTCAGTGTGTGAAGCTCAGACTCCAGCTCATCAACTCTGAGCCGGAGTTCTTCGAGCAGCCAACACTTCCTGCAGATGTGGTCGCTGCAGCTCGCAATGGGATCTGCCAGCTCCCACATCAAGCAGCTTAAGCACATCACCTGACCAGCCATCTCTAATTAATTAATTTGTTTAATTTAAGTTTACGAGTTTTAAATTTGGGGCAGATTGGTTATCAACCAATCAGATCACAGCTTCCCTCTGATGTCACTTTTGAAAAAAAGTGGAAAACAGGAAGTTACCGTTAGGTCTGTATACTCACCCAGAGACTGCTCCTCCTCCTCTGAACGGCTCCCGAAACTAGGCCTCGATCCCCGGGTTAAAGTGAGTTTTTATACTCACCCAGAGACTGCTCCTCCTCCTCTGAACGGCTCCCGAAACTAGGCCTCGATCCCCGGGTTAAAGTGAGTTTTTATACTCACTCAGAGACTGCTCCTCCTCCTCTGAACGGCTCCCGAAACTAGGCCTCGATCCCCGGGTTAAAGTGAGTTGTTATACTCACCCAGAGACTGCTCCTCCTCCTCTAGACCCAGTATTGTGCAATCTGATTGACCATATTAGATAAGCGAGGGAGGGGGTACTCGTTGAGCTGTGTGTACCGATTGATGGTCTGACTGTAGACAACGACCATCCTGTTCTTCTCTCCGGTTTTCACCACTACCACTTGGGCTCTCCAGGGGCTGTTGCTGGCCTCGAGATTACCTTCCCGTAGCAGCAGCTGGGCCTCAGACCTGATGAAGGTCCTGTCCTGGGCACTGTACCGTCTGCTCCTGGTGGCGACGGGTTTGAAATCCGGGGTGAGGTTCGCAAACAGGGAAGGTGGGTTGACCTTAAGGGTCGTGAGGCCGTATACAGTAAGGGGTGGTAGGGGCCTGCCAAATTTCAAGGTTAGGCTCTGGAGGTTGCACTGGAAGTCCAGGCTGAGTAGCAGGGCAGCACAGAGGTTGGGGAGGAAGTAGAGGCGGAAGCCGCTAAACTCTACGCCCCGGATGGTGAGGGTGGCAGTGCAGTACCCCTGGGTCGCCATGGAGTGGGAGCCGGAGGCCAGGGAGATTCTCTGGTTGGTGGGGTGGACCGTGAGGGAGCAGCGCCTTACCGTATCGGGGTGGATAAAGCTCTCGGTGCCCCCTGAGTACAGAAGGCAGGAAACCTTGTGCCCGTCGATCTTCACCGTGATCAAAACGGTCGCGAGGTTGTGCGGTCGTGTCTCGTCAATCGTAACGGAGGCCAGGCGTGGTTGTCGGCGGAGGTTGCAGACGATGAGCGGCCCGATGAGGCGTCCGACAAGCAGGGAGACGAGCAGGGATCCTGAGGCATGGAAGATGGCGGCGCCCACAGGCCGCGCGTGTCCTGAGGTGGGCAAGATGGCGGCGCCCACGGGCTGCACGTGTGAGGCAAGCAGGATGGCGAGGAAGATGGTGGCGCCCACGGGCCACACGTTTTGTGAGGACAGCAATATGGCAGCACCCACGGGCCGCAAGTGGTCTGCAGGAAGGAAAATGGCAGCGCCCGGGGGTCGCATATGGGGGGCACCGGGGCAACAGCGGCGACCGAGCAGGCCTGACACACCGCAGCAAAATGTATTTTCTTACCGCAGGCCTTGCAGAGCGCGTTCCGTGCCGGGCAACATTGTCGGGGGTGCTTTGACTGTCGCAAATGTAGCACTTGGGTCCCCCCGGGGTTGTTTGGTTGCCACGTGATGCAGGCCTGGGGATGGCTGGGGGGGTTCACTGACAGGGTGCACAGTAGGGGGTCCACTGGCGCAGCCCATGATGTCCAGGAGGGGTTGGGCCGTGCTGTTGGGGGCATAGGCTTGAATATTGCGCGAGGCGACTGTGAGTGTAGCGCTAGTTTCTTGGTCGCCGGTCGAGGGTTGCCCCTTATAAGAATCGCTGGTGGATGGAGGCCGACTCTATGCCTGTAACAAACGCGTTTCTAAGTAGCAAGTCTGAATCTTCAGAGGCTGAGATGGCCTGTCAATCGCAGTCTCTCACTAGGAGTTGCAGGGCACGCCAGAAATCATCCACAGACTCACCAGGGAGTTGATGCCATGTGGAGAGGAGGTGCCTGGCGTAGATCTTGTTGGTCTGCTGTGTGTAGTTTCAGTTGCGCCATGGCCTCGCCGTGTATCTCGGCGCGTCCCGGACGAGTCGGAAGATGTCCGAGCTCAGGCGCGTGTAGAGGATCTGGAGCTTCTGTGCCTCTGAGGGTGGTTCTGTCACAGATTCGATGTATGCCTCAAAGCAAGCTAGCCAATGTGCAAAGGCTGACTTGGCGCTGTTTGCTTGAGGGTGCAGCTGCAGGTGATCAGGCTTGATGCGGAGATCCATCGTTTTAAAATCGCTGTGCAATAAATTGATGCACTATCAATTACGACGAGACAAGAGTAGAGAGTAATTGAGGCTTTATTACACAGAGATGTGTGGCCTCCTACAGCTGCTGCCGAAATGGCTGCAGTTCGGAGAGCACCCATATTTATACTCCGCCTACTGGGAGGAGCCAGCAGGCAGGGATCTACCCCTGTACCTGTAGTACAGGGGCCTTACCATAATACCCTTGTATGCAGTGCAGTGTATACAATGTAATACAACAGTGGTGACTACCACAAGTTGCTGGGTGGGGGTTCGGCCATGCTTCTGGTTGGAGGAGGGAGATCAAGGGAGTGTGGGATGGGGATTAAGGCCAAGGGCACAGTGCTGCCTACTCATGGCAGCCCTGAGGAGGTCATGTAGTTTTTCCCTGCGCTGCTGGCTGGTCTGGACAGTGTTGTTTGTGGTGCTGACTGCCTCTGCCACCTGCGCGCAGGCATGGCAAATGGCGATGGCTGGCAGCCTCCTTTCTGGGCCAGGGTAAAAGGTCAACCGCCTCTCCTCCACCGCATCCAGGAAAGTCTCCAGCTGGACCGTAGTGCCGCGCGTCTTGCTGCCATCTTGTTGGCTGAGATGGTGGGTGTGGGGAGTGAAGTGTATATATGTGACTCCCAGAAGTTATGAGCAGCCTCCTCCTGGAGAAAGGGAGGTGAAACAGAAAGCTACAATGTTAGACAGTATGATGCATGCAGCCCAGGGGGTGGGTAGCTGCTGGCTTCCTGAGTGTCAATCGCGAACCCGGCAAATCTTGCACCGTTTCTTATTGGAACAGCTAGTGTTCCACATGGTGCTGGTGCTAGCCCCTAACAATTGCTGAATCGGCCCAGGTTCAGCTCCAGTTTTGCTATTGTGGAAGTCCACGAATCCTGCCCCGGCGTCAACACTTAGTCTCAGGAACAGAGAATCCAGTCGAATATATTTTTACCAGTTTCTCTCTATTGTCATGAACAAGCTGACATTTTTTAGGAAGAGAACTAATTGGTGAAAACCTGCTGGGTTGGTTGGTAAGAAGGAAACCCAGGGGTCAAAGCTCCAAGTCAGGAGCAGAGGATATTTTGCATGCAAAATTAATGTGACATAAATTAAATCAGTGGGTTTTTGAAGTGAAGATGAGAAAAAGGGTGTTGTAACCATACAGGACCCATGCAGCTCAGCCACTTAGGCTCCCCCTGAGATCCCTGCTGAGAGGTGGAACCTCCATATCGGCGGGGCAGCTCACTTCTTCTCAGGTGCTGATCCACTTTGATCCCTTTAAACTGTTCCCAGGGATGAAGCAGTCCTGCAGGTGGTGAGAGCTTCTGCTGCTCTTGCCACACTTTGCACTGTTGGGCGAGCCGCTCAATTTCTGCGTCCCACCGTGGCCACCATATGTAACTTTGGGTGAGCACCTTCACCTTAGGGTGTCCATTATGGAGGTCAGCCTAATGGGTTCCTGCCCTTGTGTGGTACCACCACAAGCGTCCCCCAAAGGAGTAAACCGTGCTCTATGCTGAACTCAGCAACCATGGAGGTAAAAAATTTCAGTTCACTCGGAAGGATGCGACGCTGAGCCCCATACGACATGATATAATGAAGTTTGGATAAAAGTGGGGTCAGTCTGTGTCCATGCACGTCTTCATACTGATTTTGCTGGCCCTTTTCAGGGGTCTACGTTCCTCCTCTGCATTGGCACGCACTCCAAATGGTTGGATGTCCACCTGATGGCATCAACAACTTCGCAACAATCAAAAAGCTCAGCTCTCTTTTAGCTTGCATGTCATCCTGGAGGAACTGGTATCCAACAGCGGAATATCGTTTACCAGTGCGGAATTCGGAAGATTCATGCCGACAAATGGAATGCGCCGCATACGTGCACCATAGCACCCCATTTCGGGAGCAGTCTAAACGTTCCAGTGTGGGCATGAACAAGTAGACCTTGGGGTCGCTTGATACATGTTTGGCACACTTCCTTTTCTGTTACCGCTCCATGCAGCATGCCACTACCAGAGTGGCACCAGTGGAACTTATGGGACATCGACATTGAAATCGCCTCAGCCTGGCATTGCCTGACATCAGCAGAAAGGTGTGCTGTGGACAGGAGTAGCTGGGGCGTTGCCCTGTTGAGCATTCCCCCCACCTAGACAATTCATACCAGGTGAAGCAAGCTACCATTGCAACTTTGGTAATGGCGCCAAATGGGCTGCTGGCACTTACAATCAGCAGATTAAGTCAGTGACATGCTGTGTTCATGAGCAGGGCCGGGAATTGAAGAGGCACCTCAATCATCACTGCAGTAGGAGCCCTGTTATGCACGATCCCCTTTTGGAAGAACCCGGCGCTGGTGACTCCGCAGGCACCGTAGCATGAGGGACTTAATGCCACGGTGCAGGGAGCTGAGAATTCCGACTCTGCAATGCAGATTCCATCACCAGACATTTCCGATTAGGAGCCTCCCAACAATGGTGGTGCTGCCTTGACATTGCAGCCCATTATATGCCGCCGGGCCCTGCTCCATCGCGCCCGAGAGGCAGCCATGGTCTAAGACAGTGTTCTTCAAAGTCGGGGGTGCAACCCGCGGGTGGGTTGCGGGCGAGTGTCGGGAGGGTCACGGAGCTGTTGTCCGTGGTGCTCCCAAAGCGGCTGCGAGCATGTAAAAAAAAAATTTGGCCGCATTGTGCATGCGCGCATGATGATTGGCACGCATGCACAGTGCGGCCGTTATTTTTTTAAATGGTTGCAGCTTTTCGTTTTACATATTTTATTCATTTTATTTTTTTTACAAGTTCAGGGGGGTTTTATTCATTGTTTTCATTTATTTTACTCATTTTATTTTTTATTTTTTTTACAAGTTCAGGGGTGGTTTATTTGATAAAGTTTTCCAGGAAACAAAATCAGAACTTTGGACAGATGGAGACTCCATACTTTCGACACCGGAAGGCTTCACCTTCATCCAACGCGTTCCATTGGAAGAGCGTGTACGAGGGCCAAAGGGACCCAAAACTATTTCCTCCATTTTTGCCAGCAGCAAACAAGGTAAGAGAAAATGGTGGGTCACGCAGGTCGGCCGGCGTGGGTGTGCAGGTCAGCCGGCGTGGGTCGCGAAGGTCGGCTGGCGTGTGTCGCAAAGGTCGGCCGGGCTAGGACCCGAAGGTTTGCCGCTTGGTAAAAATGGGTCCCCGGAAAAAAAGTTTGAAGAACACTGGTCTAAGAGGTGCAGACCTCCTCCTCCTCCTTTGTCAGATGATTTTTCAGACTTCAGAGGGGTGGGGGGGGGGGGGACTGTTATAGCTCACATGGGACCCACAGGGCCATGCCGATTAGGTTCCCCATGAGACACGTGGAGTACAAGCTTTCCCGCTGAGGGGTGGAGTCCCATATCAGCAGGAGAAGAAATCAGAGTATTTAACCCTCTGTGTTAAATACCGAGTGTGAGACGGTACGGTAGGCCCATCATGGACTTATGTCCATACTCTTTTCATACCTCTGTAAGTAAACCTTTCATTCCCGATGCTTCCCATGTGGCTGTTTCTGTGAACTCAACAAAGGGTTGAGTTCACAACTTGTAACAGATTGGGGCAAGGAACATTAAAGTCTGGGAGGTGGTAAATAGGGTTTGGATAAGTCAACCACAGTTCATGCGCTTCCAGTTTACAGGACAAAGGAGGAAGTACAGAAGAAAGTTCACAAAAATGTTGCTTATGGCAGAACGCTTTATCTGCAGTATGCTCTTTTTAAAAAAATCTACAGCACCCAATTATTTTTTCCAATTAAGGTGCAATTTAATGTGGTCAATCCACCTATCCTGCATATCTTTGGGTTGTGGGAGCTGAAATCTACACATACACAGGGGGACTGTGTAAATACCTCATGGACAGTGACCCAGTGCCAGGATTTGAACCCAGGTCCTCAGCACCATAGGCAGCAATACTAACCACTGCACTACCAAGCTATCCCTGTAATGAACTTCTTTAAAGAGAGTTAATGGTTGGTAGGTCTTGATTGATAACAATAGAGGTCATCACCTTGTTGGTCACTTGACATTCTCTCATTCACGTCCCTTAATTTCCTTTTATTTTACTTTCTGAAAGAAGCTGTTGATCAGACTTTCTAAACTAACCTTTCATTTTTAAAAGAGCCCAAAACCAAGAAGTTACTTCAGTACGATTTATTAAGTGCCTATTTAGTGCCCAAGGAAGAACAAAGAGAAATAAAGCTCAGTAAATCTGAAATTCAAATGCTAGAGAATATTTAATGGCATTGGTTTGTAAACAAAAAAGCACGCTGTCCACAAAATGATTCCAAATAACAGCATCAGTATAAACAAGCAAATGTGACAGGTTTGGCCAGTCTGTGGCTTCTCGTGTTGTTTGAATGGGTGGCACTAGGAGGCGCTAGACACCTGCATTGTAAACCCTCTTCTGCAAGGTTCGGATTTGATGATATTTGTGATATTTCCACCTGTTCGAGAATTATCAAAGCAGCACTTTCTCATGGGATTATTCATTTTTTTTTTTTATAAATGTTTTTATTCAGTTTTCATATTTTATATTGAACAAATTACAAATTGTTAGGAGAGAAAAAGAACAAAAAAAAAAAAAAAAAAAAAAAAAAAAAAAAAAAAAAAAAAAAAAAAAAAAAAAAAAACAACAAACAAACACGCAAAAATTAACATACATATTTACAGGTAAGCATCTTCGTAGTAGTAACTGCGCCCGCCCCCCCCCCCCCCCCCCCCCCCAACATGTTTATTTAGTTTGGTTTTGGGCCTTAGCTAGCCATCGAACCCCCGTACCGAACCTGTAGCCCCTCCCGCTACCTTCCCCCGACTATTCTTCCTCTTGTACATTGGCCACAAATAGGTCCCGGAACAGTTGCATGAATGGCTCCCACGTTCTGTGGAAGCCGTCGTCCGACCCTCGGATGGCAAATTTGATTTTCTCCATTTGGAGAGATTCCGAGAGGTCGGACAGCCAATCCGCAGCTCTGGGCGGTGCTGCTGACCGCCAGCCAAACAGGATTCTACGGCGGGCGATCAGGGAGGCAAAGGCAAGGGCGTCCGCCCTCCTCCCCAGGAATAGATCTGGCTGTTCTGAAACCCCGAAGACCGCCACTATCGGGCATGGCTCCACCCTCACTCCCACCACTTTGGACATAACCTCGAAGAAGGCTGTCCAGTACTCCACGAGTCTGGGGCAAGACCAGAACATGTGGGCGTGGTTGGCCGGGCCTCTTTGGCACCGTTCACATCTGTCTTCCACCTCCGGGAAGAACCTACTCATACGGGTTCTTGTTAAGTGGGCTCTATGTACCACTTTTAGTTGCGTCAGGCTGAGCCTTGCGCACGTGGAGGTGGAGTTGACCCTATGCAGTGCTTCGCTCCAGAGTCCCCACCCTATCTCCATCCCCAGGTCGTCCTCCCATTTCCTTCTTGTTGCGTCCAGTACGGTGTCGTCCCTATCTACCAGTCGGTCATACATGTCACTACAGTTCCCTTTCTCTAGGATACTTGCGTCCAGTAGGTCTTCCAGTAGTGTCTGTCGTGGCGGTTGTGGGTACGTCCTTGTCTCCTTTCGTAGGAAGTTTTTGAGCTGCAGGTACCGTAGCTCGTTCCCCCCAGCTAGCTGAAACTTCTCTGTCAGTTCGTCCAGTGTTGCGATCCTGTCGTCCGTGTATAGGTCCCTGACTGTCAGTGTCCCCCCGTCCTGCCTCCACCTTTTGAAGGTGGCGTCAGTCAGTGCTGGTGTGAACCTATGGTTGTTGCAGATGGGAGCCCTGTTCGACATTTTGGTCAGGCCAAGTTGCTGCCGCAGTTGGTTCCAGGATTGGAGGGTGGCTGTCACCACTGGGCTGCTGGAGTGTTTTTTGGGTGGGGATGGGAGTGCTGCCGTGGCGAGGGCCCGGAGGGAGGTTCCCATGCAGGAGGCCTCCTCCGCACGCACCCACTCAGCCTCTGGCTCCTGGATCCATCCCCTTACTCGCTCGGCTGTTGCTGCCCAGTGGTAGAATTGTAGATTCGGGAGGGCTAGCCCTCCCTGGTTTTTGTTTTTTGTAAGACCTTCTTTGGGATCCTAGCATTTTTACCCCCCCATACGAACGCCATGATGAGTTTGTCCAGCGCTTTGAAAAAGGCCTTGGGGATGTAGATCGGAATGGATCTAAACAGGAAGAGGAACCTGGGCAGTACGTTCATTTTGATCGTCTGAACTCTCCCCGCGAGGGAGAGCGGGAGTGTGTTCCATCTTTGCAGGTCCTTTTTAACTTCCTCCGTCAGGCTGGTGAGGTTCCATTTGTGGATCCCTTTCCAGTCATGGGCTATTTGGATCCCCAGGTAGCGGAATTTATGTCGGGCTTGATTGAACGGCAGCCCCTTTAGTGCTGCCCCCCCCCCCCCCTTGCGGGTGTACTGGGAAGATCTCACTTTTGCTCATGTTGAGTTTGTAGCCCGAGAAGGCTCCAAACTCTTTCAGGAGCGCGATGATTCCGTCCATGCTGCTTTGTGGGTCCGAGATATAGAGGAGCAGATCATCCGCATAGAGTGAGACTCTGTGCTCTCTACCTCCCCTTCGGATCCCCCTCCAATTTTTTGCTGCCCTGAGCGCGATTGCTAGCGGTTCAATTGCTAGTGCGAACAGCAGCGGGGACAGTGGGCATCCTTGTCTGGTGCCCCTGTGCAGCTGGAAGTATTGGGAGTTGGTATTGTTGGTCTGTACACTCGCCATGGGTGCGTTGTACAGGAGCTTTACCCAAGCGGTGAACCCTGTTCCAAGCCCGAACCGCTCCAGTACCTCTATGAGGTATTTCCACTCGACTCTGTCGAAGGCCTTTTCTGCGTCCAGGGAGACGATCACCTCTTGTGTTCTCTCCCCGGAGGGGGTCATTATCACGTTCAGCAGGCGCCTGATGTTCGCGGTAAGCTGTCTACCTTTGACAAAGCCCGTCTGGTCCTCTGTGACCACCTCAGGTACACAGTCTTCTAGCCTCTTGGCTAGGATTTTGGCCAGTATTTTGGCGTCTGCATTCAGCAGAGATATGGGTCTGTATGACCCACATTCCGTTGGGTCTTTGTCTTTCTTAGGTATCAGCGAGATTGAGGCCTGTGCTAACGTGGGTGGCAATGTGCCCCTAGCTAGCGAGTCTGTGAACATCTCCCGCAGGTGCGGGGCCAGCGCTGTCGCAAATTTTTGTAGAAGTCCGCCGGGAATCCGTCCGGTCCCGGCGCCTTCCCCGCCTGCATGGAGCTAATGCTGTCCATGATCTCTCCCAGTGCTAGTGGTGCTTCCAGATCCCGTTTTCTGCCCTCTCCCACAACTGGTATGTCCAGTCCGTCAAGAAACCGGTTCATCCCAGCCTTCCCCGTTGGGGGCTCTGAGGTGTACAGCTCTTGGTAGAAGGCCTTGAAGGTTTTGTTAATCCTCTCTGGTTCTGTTTCCAACGTGCCTCTGGTATCTCTGATTTGCGCAATTTCTCTGCTGGCTGCCTGCTTTCTCAGCTGGTGGGCCAACAGGCGGCTGGCTTTGTCTCCGTGTTCGTATAGG
This sequence comes from Scyliorhinus canicula, assembly GCF_902713615.1. Classification (NCBI taxonomy): domain Eukaryota; kingdom Metazoa; phylum Chordata; class Chondrichthyes; order Carcharhiniformes; family Scyliorhinidae; genus Scyliorhinus; species Scyliorhinus canicula. Next base: position 186,230,020 of record NC_052147.1, read on the forward strand.
GCCCCGCGTGCCTGGCGGAGTTGGTGTACTGCTTTCCTGGTGGAGAGCAGGTCAAAGTTCCTTTGTAATTCTTTCCTCTCCGCCAGGAGTTCTACGGTCGGGGCCTCGGAGTATTTATGGTCTACCTCCAGTATGGAGTCGACCAGCTTCTGCCTAGCCACCCTTTCCTCCCTATCTCTTTGCGCTTTGTAGGCTATGATTTCCCCTCTTAGTACGGCCTTAAGCGCTTCCCAGAACGTGGAGGGTGAGACCTCCCCGTTTTGGTTGATCTCAGTGTACTCCGCTATGGCCCGCGCTATCCTTTCGCTGAAGGCCTTGTCAGCTAGTAAGGCACCGTCCAACCTCCATTTGGGGCGCTGGGCCCTTCCCGTCTCTAGCCGCACATCCATGTAGTGTGGGGCGTGGTCTGATATCACAATTGCGGAGTATTCCACCTTGTCTATCTCTGGAAGCACCGTTTTCCCCACCACAAAGAAGTCAATTCTGGTGTACACGTTGTGTACTGGGGAGAAGAAAGAGAATTCTTTCTCCCCCGGGTGGGCGAATCTCCAGGGGTCTACTGCTCCCATCTGCTCCATATAGTGACTGAGTTCCCTTGCCATGTTTGAGGTTTTCCCCGTTCTGGGGTTTGATCTGTCCGTCGTTGGGTCCTGTACACAGTTGAAGTCCCCCCCCATGATTAGTCGGTGCGTCGCTATGTCCGGGATTTCTGCCATGGTCTTTTGGATGAAGCTCGTGTCGTCCCAGTTGGGCGCATACACGTTAACTAGGACTACCGGCGCCCCATCCAGGGCCCCGCTGACCATGACATACCGTCCCCCTGGGTCCGTAACCGTCTTTGTCGCCCTAAACATTGTCCTCTTGCCAATCAGGATCGCCACCCCCCCTGGCCCTTGCCCCATAACAGGAATGATAGGTTTGTCCCACCCAGCCCTTTCTTACCCGCAGTTGGTCCTGCTCCCTCAAGTGCGTCTCTTGGAGGAAGACTATGTCGGCCCTCATGTTTCTAAGGTGGGTGAGGACTCTAGATCTCTTCACTGGGCCATTAAGTCCCCTTACGTTCCAGGTGACTATTCTGGTGGGGGGCTTCTGCCCCCTTGCTCCTGTGGGGTTAACCATATTTGTCCGGTGGACGCGCCCCTGCCCTCTGGGGTTTCCCTTTGTTAGGGGGCCGTCCAGGATGTCCACTATCACTGCTCTCCCCATGCGGTCGGGTCCCTGCGCTCCGGGGTTCCCCCTTGTCCCGGGGACACCCGCCATGGCCGTCCACTGTGTGTCCGCCACGCGGGTAGCCCCCTGCACTCCGGGGGGCCCCTTCACCCACAGACCGTACTGGGTGGGTGTTTGCAGCAGTTCCCTGTTTCGAGCCCTTGTCTGTGGCACTTTGTGGCCCTATTCCCTTTCTGGCCTCTTTTGTCCCTTCGTCCCTGCATTTCCCCTCCCTGGTCTCTCGCCCCCCGAGTGCCCCCCCCCCCCCGCTCTATCCCTTTCGGGGATACCCCTGTGTACCCCTCCATTGCCCCTCTCTCCCCCATTCCTGTCCCCATTTGCTCTCCCACCTTTGATGGGTGATCCCCCCCCTCCCCTGCCTGGCGCCTTCCCCCCTGTTGGGGGTGCGCTGCGGCCCTGCTCTGTTGCGCGCCCCCTTCGCTAGCTTTCCTGCTAGCACGGTGGCTCCCCGCTCGGAGGTTGCTGTCCCCCTTCCCCTCTCCCCTCTCCAGTACTCCCGTTCCCTCGTGCCGGGGCCTGGCCTCCCACCTGGAGCGGGCCCTTGGGCATTGGGTTGTTTTTCCTGGGTGCTCCTGCCAGGGGGGAGGGGGCTGGCTTTGCCTCGCCCCTCCCCACCCCCCCGTCGGCATGACGTATCTCCTTGCCATGGGCCCCTCGTCCCTACTTCCCATGGCGTTTTTCCAGCCCGTGCTCCTCAACGAATCTATTCGCCTCGGCAGGGGCTGTAAAGAAATATTCCTTGTGTGGTATGTGACCCAGAGTTTTGCTGGGTACAGCATACCAAAACGTACTTTGTTCTTATAGAGAGCTGCTTTCGCTCTGTTGAACTCCGCCCGTCTCTTAGCTATGTCCGCTCCAAAATCCTCGTAGATTCTGATGGCGTGCCCGTCCCAATTGCAGGCTCTATTCTCCTTGGCCCAGCGCAGGATTGTCTCCCTATCCCGGTACCGGTGCAGTCTGGCTATAACTGCTCTCGGTTTTTCCCCTTCCTTGGGCTTCGGGCGCAGTGACCGATGAGCTCTGTCCATTTCCGGTGGGGTGGGAAAAGTTTCCCGCCCCACTAAGGAGCCCAGCATCGCAGCCACGAATGTTGTGGGATTTCTACCCTCTATCCCCTCTGGCAGGCCCACTATCTTAATGTTTTGCCTTCTCGAGTTGATCTCCTGGTCGTCTACCCTGCCCTTCAGGCTCCCCTGTGTTGCACTCAGTTTCGCCATTTCCCTCTCCAGGGACATAACCCGGTCGCTCACGTCAGTCGCTGCCTTCTCCAGCTCTTTAATGGTTGCCCCGTGGGCTTCCAGTATCTTCCCTTGGGCTTCCAGTATCTTCCCTTGGGCATCCACTTTCTCCTCTATTCTGGTCAGAGCCTGCTGCACCCCTGACATGGCCCTGGTCATTGCTGCCTGTGCTGCGGCCTCTGTGTCTGCTTTTAACTCTGCCTTGATTGCCTGCAGCTGCTCCCTCACCACCTCTGCAATGGCTTCCTTCCAATTCACGCCCCCCTCTAACCCCAGGGGAGAGGTTGCCCGCCCGTCCAGCCCTTTTGGATGCGGCGATACATTCTTCCCGCTGCTTCGCGTGTTGACTCGTTCGCCCAAGCTGGTTTGCCCTTTGCCCCGTCCACCTCCGGTGCCCCCTTTCTCTTGGGTCCCTTCTGGCATTTTTTTCTCCCCCTTCCCCTTCATCGTTTCTTCTCTCCTTGTTCTTCTTTTCCCCCTTTTCCGCACCCTATTTTACTTTTATTTATATATATATAAAAATATATGTATATATTTTTTTTTTTTTAAATGAAAAATTTATTTCCCCCCTTCTTTCCTTTACCCCTTTATTTCACCCCTTTTCTCTTTACCAGTTTTCTTTTGGGTTTTTATTTTAAAAAAAAGAACAGAAATATAAGTCTCTTTTTTCTTTTGTTTTCTCTCTCCACTCGCCCAGGAGAGAGAGAGAGAGAGTCCCCCTTTGTCCTTGCCACGTGGTGGTCACTGCAGTTGGGGGGAGGGGGAGGGGCGAGTGGGGCTGCTGGTTGGGGGGTTGGGGTTTGTGTCCCCGCTGCTGGTTGGGGGGGGGGGGGGGGGGGTTGGTGTCCTCGCTGCTGGTTGGGGGGGGGGGGGGGGGGTTGGTGTCCTCGCTGCTGGTTGGGGGGGGGGGGGGTTGGTGTCCTCGCTGCTGGTTGGGGGGGGGGGGGGTTGGTGTCCTCGCTGCTGGTTGGGGGGGGGGGAGTTGGTGTCCCCGCTGCTGATTGGGGGGGGGAAGGTGGTGTCCCGCTGCTGGTTTGGGGGGGGAAGAGGGCCCGCCGCTACCGCACCGTTCCCGGCCCGCGTCGTGGGGGGGGGGGGGGGGGGGGGGAGAGAGGGGTTGGACCTGCCGCTGCTGGGCCTCCCTGTCGCCGTCGCTCCTCGCCTCCGCCTTCCGCCGCCGCCCGCTCCTCCTCAGCTGCCGCCCGCTCCTCCTCCGCTTCTCCTCCGCTGCCGCCCGCCGCTGCCGCCCGCCGCTGCCGCCCGCCGCTCCTCCGTTGTCGCCCCGCTCCTCCGCCGTTGCCGCCCGCTCCTCCTCTGCCGTTGCCGCCCGCTCCTCCTCCGCCGTCCGGCCTGTCGGGGGGGTTCCTTCCTGGCGCTTGCGGGAGCCCCTCTCCCTGCGACCTCCTCCGGATTATTCATTTAAAATAAATTGATGATATATTATTTTCACCATATTGAATGCAATCTGTTTCATGTACCTATTTACTGACAAAAAACAATTGTAATTGAGGAATATTTCAATTCCTCAGGAAAAGATTTAAACGACTGCGCCCATTTAGGGAATGAGAATATTCCTCTGAAATATCCGCAGCATAGTCCAAAATGCAAGTTTACATTTTTTTGCGGTAAATGTTGCAATCAAAAGCATTCTCTTTTTTTTTTTAAATAATTTTTATTGAAAGAGTTTTTCCATACAGACATTTACCCCTACTAATTTTTAAATTATTTACAACACAATCCCTCTAGGCAAATGTCCCTCCCTCGCCCGCCCTCTCGCGCGCACCAGTCCTCCCCCCCCCCCCCCCCCAGGCAACCTTAACAAACAAGGCAGCCTACAGTTTCAGACATGAGCAGCGAGCAGACTTGCCCGCGTTACAGTCGTGCATGTCCCCCCACGACCCTTGCTGCCCCCCTCCCCCCCCCCCTCCCCCCCCCCCCTCCCCCCCCCCCCCCGGGTTGCTGCTGCCACGACCCCGAACGTCTATCTCTGATCTAAAAAGTCAAGGAAAGGTTGCCACCGCCTGGCGAATCCCTGTACCGACCCTCTCAGGGCAAATTTGATCCTTTCTAGCTGAATATAGCTAGCCATATCGTTAATCCAAGTTTCAACGCTTGGAGGCCTCGCGTCCTTCCATTGAATTAATATCCTTCGTCGAGCCACTAGGGACGCAAAGGCCAGTATTCCGGCCTCCCTAGCCTCCTGTACCCCCGGTTCTACCCCGACCCCAAAGATCGCAAGCCCCCATCCTGGTTTGACCCTGGACCCCACCACCTTCGACACCGTCCTTGCCACCCCCTTCCAGAACCCTTCCAGCGCCGGACATGCCCAGAACATATGCACATGGTTCGCTGGGCTTCCCAGACATCTGACACACCTGTCCTCACCCCCAAAGAACCGGCTCATCCTTGTCCCCGTCATGTGAGCTCTATGCAGCACCTTAAATTGAATGAGGCTCAGTCTCGCACACGAGGAGGAAGAGTTGACCTTCTCCAGTGCATCCGCCCACGTCCCGTCTTCTATCTGCTCTCCCAGCTCCCCTTCCCACTTGGCTTTCAGCTCCTCCCCTGATGCTGCTTCCGCCTCCTGCATTATCTTGTAGATGTCTGATATCTTCCCCCCTCCGACCCAGACCCCCGAGAGCACCCTATCACTCGCCCCCTTACTGGGGAGCAGGGGAAACCCCTCCACCTGCCGCCTAGCAAATGCCTTCACTTGTAAATATCTGAACATGTTTCCCGGGGGGAGCTCAAACTTCTCCTCCAGCCCTCCCAGGCTCGCAAACCTCCCCTCTATAAACAGGTCCTTCAGCTGCCGTATGCCCACCCTGTACCAGCTCTGAAATCCCCCGTCGATGTTCCCCGGGATGAATCTATGGTTCCCTCTTATTGGCGCCGCCAACAGACCTCCCATTTCCCCCCTATGTCGCCTCCACTGCCCCCATATCTTGAGGGTGGCCGCCACCACCGGGCTCGTGGTGTACCTCGTGGGGGGGAGCGGCCATGGTGCCGTTACTAGGGCCCCCAGGCTTGTGTTGCCACAGGACGCCCTCTCCATTCGTTTCCAAGCTGCCCCCTCCCCTTCCATCATCCACTTGCGCACCATTGACACATTTGCCGCCCAGTAGTACCCCGAGAGATTGGGCAGTGCCAGCCCTCCACTGTCCCTACTCCGCTCCAAAAAGACCCTCCTCACCCTTGGGGTGCCATGCGCCCACACGTAGCTCATGATGCTACTCGTCACCTTTTTGAAGAAGGCCCTAGGGAGGAAGATGGGCAAGCACTGAAATAAAAACAAGAACCTTGGGAGGACCGTCATTTTGATTGACTGCACCCTCCCCGCCAGCGACAACGGTACCATGTCCCACCTCTTAAATTCCTCCTCCATCTGTTCCACCAGCCTGGAAAAGTTCAACTTATGGAGGGTCCCCCAGTTCCTTGCCACCTGCACCCCTAAGTACCTAAAGCTCTTTCCTGCTCGCTTGAAGGGGAGTCTCCCAATACCCTCTCCCTGGTCCCCCGGGTGTATCACAAAAACCTCGCTTTTGCCCAAATTTAGTTTGTACCCCGAAAAGTCCCCAAACTCTGCTAATAGTTCCATTATCTCCGGCATTCCCCCTTCTGGGTCTGCCACGTACAGCAGTAGATCATCCGCATACAGCGATACTCGATGTTCCTCCCCTACCCTAGTCAGTCCTCTCCACCCCCCTGAACCCCTCAGTGCCATCGCCAACGGTTCAATCGCCAGTGCGAAAAGTAGGGGGGATAGGGGACATCCCTGCCTGGTCCCTCGGTGGAGCCCGAAATACTCCGACCTCCTCCCGTTTGTCACTACACTCGCCGTCGGGGCCGAGTAGAGCAACTTCACCCACTTAATAAACCCTTCCCCAAACCCAAACCGTTCCAACGTCTCCCACAGGTACTCCCACTCCACCCTATCGAATGCCTTCTCCGCGTCCAGCGCTACCACTATCTCAGCCTCCCCCTCCACTGCCGGCATCATAATTACATTCAGCAATCTCCGCACGTTCGTGTTGAGCTGCCGCCCCTTCACGAACCCCGTCTGGTCCTCATGGATTACCCCTGGCACACAATCCTCTATTCTAGCTGCCAGGATCTTTGCCAGCAACTTGGCATCCACGTTCAGAAGCGAGATAGGCCTGTAGGACCCGCACTGCACGGGGTCTTTATCCCGCTTCAATATCAGGGAGATCAGAGCCTGCGACATTGTCGGGGGCAGAACCCCCCCCTCTCGCGCCTCATTAAAGGCTCGTACCAGTACCGGTCCCACCAAGTCCACATTTTTCTTATAGAATTCCACCGGGAACCCATCTGGCCCCGGCGCCTTCCCCGCTTGCATCTGACCTATTCCCTTGACTAGCTCCTCTAGCCCTATTGGCGCCCCCAGCCCTTCTACCAGCCCCTCCTGGACCCTTGGGAACCTCAATTTGTTTAGGAAGTCCTCCATTCCCCCTCTCCTCGTCGGTGGCTCAGACCGATACAACTCCTTGTAAAAATCCCTGAAGACCCCGTTCACTTCTTGCCCCTTCTGCACTACCTTCCCGCCCCTCTCCTTCACTCCCCCAATCTCCCTAGCCGCATCTCGTTTGCGAAGCTGGTGTGCCAGCATCCTGCTCGCCTTTTCCCCATACTCATAGACCGCGCCCTGTGCCCTTCTCCACTGCGTCTCTGCCTTCCTGGTGGTCAGCAGGTCGAACTTGACCTGCAGGCTGCGCCGTTCTCCCAGCAGCCCCTCCTCTGGTGCCTCCGCATATCTCCTATCCACTTCCAATAGCTCCCCCACCAGCCTCTCCCTCTCCTGCCTCTCCTTTATTTCTCTGTGCGCCCTTATGGAGATCAGCTCTCCCCTGATCACTGCCTTCAGGGCCTCCCAGACCATCCCCACCTGCACCTCACCCGTGTCATTCAAGTCCAGATAGCTCTCAATGCTCTTCCGGACCCTTTTACACACCTCGTCGTCCGCTAACAGCCCCACATCCAGCCGCCACAGCGGGCGCTGGTCCCGCGCCTCCCCCATTTCCACATCCACCCAATGCGGTGCATGATCAGAGATCGCAATGGCCGAGTACTCAGCTTCCCGTACCCTCGGGATCAGCCCCCTGCTCAACACGAAGAAATCGATTCTGGAGTACCCTCTATGGACGTGGGAGAAAAAGGAATACTCCCTCGCCCTCGGCCTACCAAACCTCCATGGGTCTACTCCTCCCATCTGCTCCATGTACCCCCTCAGCACTTCTGCCGCTGCCGGCCTCCTATTGGTCCTTGACCTCGATCTGTCTAGCCCGGGGTCCAGCACTGTGTTAAAGTCCCCCCCCATGATCAAGCCCCCTGCCTCCAGTCCCGGAATGAGGCCCAATAGGCGCCTCATAAAACCCGCGTCATCCCAGTTCGGGGCATATACGTTGACCATCACCACTTTCTCCCCCTGCAGCTTACCCTTCACCATCACATACCTACCCTCCTTATCCGCCACCACCTCCTCCGCCACGAATGACACCCTCTTTCCCACCAGAATCGCCACCCCCCCGGTTCTTTGCGTCCAATCCAGAGTGGAACACCTGTCCCACCCACCCCCTTCTCAGGCGAACCTGGTCCACTACCTTCAAATGGGTCTCCTGTAACATTGCTACATCAGCCTTCAGTCCCTTCAGGTGTGAGAATACCCTTGATCTCTTGACCGGCCCATTCAACCCCCTCACGTTCCAAGTGATCAGCCGGGTCGCGGGACGACCCGCCCCCTTCCCCTGCCGATTAGCCATGCCCTGTTCCCTGCTCGCCCCGGGTCGACCCTCCCCTCCTGACCCGCTCCCCATGGCGATGTCCCCCTCCCCCCACCTCTCCAGTCCTCCACTTCCCGTTTCTGGTCTTTTCAGCAGCAACCCGGTGTCCCTCCCTAACCCCCCTCCCCCCCCCCAGGCTAGGACCCCTCCTAGCCGCGATGTACCCTCCATCGTACTCCCGTAAGTCAGCTGGTTCACGCTGACCCGGCTGCTCCTGCCACACTCCGACTCCCCCCGGCTCGGGGGGGGGAGCCTCCCCCCCCTTGCCACTCCTCCCTGGCCCCGCTCCAGCGCGGGAAAGGTCGCCATTGCTAGCCACGCCCCGCACTCCTCCCCTCCCCCCTCCTCTGCCCCACGCGCGGGAAAACAGAGGAAAGCCCGCGCTTTCGCCCTGCCACACCCCACCCCGCCATCTTCAGCTCCACCCCCGTCCCCGTCCATGCCTGTAAAAGAACCCCCCCTAGGGGCCCATATCCCCGATCTGCTCTCACCCCCCCGTCCCACCTCCCCAACCTAACATTATAAATAACAGATAAATAACAAATAACGATGTACTTAACAGTCGCCCTCTACCAAACAGCATAAATAACCATAAATAACCATGAATAACCACAATAACAATAACTAAGGGAAGTTGGCAAAGGGGGAAAAAACATCAGAAGAAAAACCACAGCAAGAGTTCAAAATCCAAACAGAGAATTCAGCTGAAAGTACCCGAGCGGCTACGGCCGCCAAGTATCCCCTGGGTCTAATTCGAGTCCAGTTTCTCTTCCTGTACAAAGGCCCACGCCTCCTCTGGGGACTCAAAATAGTGGTGTTGGTTCCTGTAGGTGACCCACAAGCGCGCTGGCTGCAGCATTCCGAACCTGATCCGTTTTGCATGTAGCACCGCCTTCGTCCGGTTGTACCGGGCCCGCCGCTTTGCCACCTCCGCACTCCAGTCCTGGTAGACCCTCACCGTCGAATTCTCCCACTTGCTGCTCCTTTCCCTCTTGGCCCACTCCAGCACTCTCTCACGGTCGCTGAGTCGCTGGAACCGCACCAGCACCGCCCTCGGGGGCTCATTTGCTCTTGGCCTCCTAGCCATGACCCTGTAGGCCTCTTCCAGCTCCAGGGGCGAGGGGACGGCCCCTGCCCCCATCAGGGAGCTCAGCATTTCTGCTACATATCCCGGGAGGTCTGACCCCTCCAGGCCTTCTGCCAGGCCCAGGATCCTCAGGTTCTTCCGCCTCATTCGGGTATCCAGCTCCTCAAAACGGCTCTGCCATTTCAGGTGGAGTGCCTCGTGCACCTCTACCTTTCCCACGAGGACCGTGGCCTCCTCCTCCCTCACAGTCATCTCCTGTTGCAGCTCCCGAATCGATGCCTCTTGGGTCGCCTGGGCTCCCATCAGCCTGGTGGTCGTCGCATTCATTGACTCCAAGAGCTCCATTTTCAGCTCCGTAAAGAAGCGCAGGAGAGCGGCCTGCTGCTCCTCCGCCCATTTCCTCCATTCCTCGGGTGCGCCACCGGCCGCCATTTTGGTCTTCTTCCCCCGCTTTTTTTTGGGAGCTGCTGTTGCTTTCTTTACCACCCCACTCCGGGTACCGACCATAAAGTTGGTCTGGTTCTCTTCAGGGAGCCTTCCCCCACCGGGATTTGTCCTTACAGCGCCGTTGGGGCCCTCCAATCGGCCCGAAAACACCTTTGTAGCAGGAGCAGCCAAACGTGCGACTTAGCTGGTCATAGCCGCAACCGGAAGTCATCAAAAGCATTCTCATTAGCACCATGCAGTGCCACTGTCTTTAGTCAAAGGTCAGTTAGTCTTTGAAAAGGGCAACCGGTGAGCTGGTTGGATAGGGTGCAAATTATGGTCCAGGCAGACTCCAAGTGTATCAAGTTGACTTTCCAGCCTTATAGCCAGGCTACCTGTTAATGTTAATGGACAGCAGCGCTTAGAGGTTGGGGTGTGTGGAAAAGTGGAAGATGTATACATCAGCCCCAAAATCAATGTGACGCTTCTGTTCAATGTTTTGCAGTTAAGGAAATAAGAGCACATCATAATGCTTTTTGGTGGCACAGTGGCTAGTTAGCACTGCTGCCTCAAAGCACCAAGGAAGTGGGTTTGATTCGGCTTTGAGTGACAGTCGTTAGCACAGTTGCCTCACAGCTCCAGTGTCCCAGGTTCGATTCCCAGCTTGGGTTACTGTCTGTGCGGAGTCTATACGTTCTCCCCATGTCTGTGTGGGTTTCCTCCAGGTGCTCCCGTTTCCTCACACAGTTCAAAGATGTGCAGGTTGGGTGGATTGGCCATGATAAAATTGCCCCTTATTTTCCAAAGATGCGCAGGTTAAATGGACATGCAGGGTTACGGGATGGGGCGCAGGAGTGCACCTAGTTGGGATGCTCTTCCGGAGGGCCAGTGCAGATTCAATGGGCCATATGGCCTCCTTCTGCACTGTAGGGATTCTATGGATCCTATGGATATTGTTTAGCGTGGAGACAACAAAAGAATCAAATAAAACACATAAACTGCTCAAAGCCCCTTGTCAAACATACATCCACGGAATTGATAACATATAAGATTCTAACCATTTGATACTGTCTCTGCTATATTCAGGTGCTGGACCTATGCTTCACTGTGTGAAGGGAGCCGGATCCAACATAGGTTCCATGGGGCTGTTTAGCACAGGGCTAAATCGCTGGCTTTGAAAGCAGACCAAAGCAGGTCAGCAGCACCGTTCAATTCCCATACCAGCCTCCCCGAACAGGCGCCGGAATGTGGCGACTAGGGGCTTTTCACAGTAACTTCATTTGAAGCCTACTTGTGACAATAAGCGATTTTCAATTTCCATTTCCATGTTGGAGACCATTACAGGCTGGAGCGGTCTTGTACTATTCTGCCGAAGTTGGTAGCATGGAGTGCCTGAGTCATTATCCAGACACTTTACAAATCAGTCCTAGTCAGAAACGGTGCAGACTTTGCATGCAGAAGAAAATGAGGTCAAGAAAAGCAAACATCAGCATTTCTCATTTCTAGTTCATAGTCACTTGATCCTTTCAATATTAAAATGAGATTGGCTAATTAGAAAGATTCACCTACAAACAGGTGATCAACAAAATGGATACGAAGTAAAGACTAAATCGATACATACCAGGAAAAAGGGGTGCAAGAGAGATTGATAGAGATGGACATAGGGAGAGATGGACACTGGAAGAGACAAATATTGGGAGATATGTACACTGTGAGAGATGGAAATAGAAAGAGAAGCATCCTGAGAGAGATGGACACTGGGAGAGATGGACACAAAGAGTTATGGACACTGGGAGAGATGGACACAGGAGAAAAGTTCACTGAGAAATAAGCACACTGGGAGAGACGGACACTGAGAGAAATGGACACAAAGAGTTATGGACACTGGGAGAGATGGACACTGGAGAAATCACACTGAGAAATAAGCACACTGGGAGAGATGGACACTGGGAGAGATTGACACTAAACGAGTTGCCTCTGGGAGAAATACATGCTAAGAGTGATGGGCGCCGGGAGAGATGGACACTGGGGAAGATGGGCACTGGGAGAGATGGACACTGGGGAAGATGGGCACTGGGAGAGATGGACACTGGGAGAGATTGACAGTGAGAGTAATGGACACTAGGAAAGATGGACAATGGGAGTGAAGCACACTGGGAGAGATGGACACTGGGAGAGATAGATACAAAGAGAAATGGACACAGGGATAGATGGACACAAGGATAGATGGACACTGGACTGGGAGAAATGGACGCTAAGAGAGATGGACACTGGGAGAGATGGGAACTGGGAGAAATACTCACTGAAAGAGATCGACACCAGGAGAGGTGGACACACAGAGCAATTAAATCTCGGAATATTTTCTGATATGATATGAAAAGGGATAGACACTGAGTGAGATGGAGTCTGGGAGATATGAACATTGGGAGAGATGGACACTGGGAGAGATGGATTCTGGGAGAGATGGAAACTGGGAAAGATGTGCATAGAGAGTGATTAACTTTGAGAGTTTGACAGTGGGAGATATAGAAATTGGAATAGATAGGCACGGAGTGAGATGGAGATGCAAGATGGACACTGGGAGAGATGGACTCTTGGAAAGATGATCACCAAGAGAGATTTGCACCGTGAGAGCTGGACACTGCAGGAAATGGACACTTGGAGAGATGGTCACTTGAGGAGATGGGCACAGGGAGAGGTGGACGCTGGAAGAAAACAGAAAATGCAGGATAAACATGACAGGTCTAGCAACATCTGTGGAGAAAGAATTACAATTAACTGTGTTTACCTGCCCACAAATATTGCCAGGCCTGCTGTGTTTATCGAGCATTTTCTGTTTGCATCCAAGTATCTGCAGTATTTTGTTTTTATTTGACACTTGAAGAGGTGCACAGAAGAGGAGATAGAAATTGGGAGAGATGGACTGGGAGAGATACACTGTGGGAGAGATGGACGCTGAGAGGTGGACACTCAGAGAGATGCACTCTGGGAGAGAAACACTCTGGGAGAGGTGCACGCTTGAAATGAAAATCGCTTATTGTCACGAGTAGGCTTCAAATGAAGTTACTGTGAAAAGCCCCTAGTCACCACATTCCGGCGCCTGTTCGGGGAGGCTGTTACTTGGAGAGATGGGCACTGGGAGAGAAGGACACAGAGAGATGGACGTTGAGAGAGATGGACACTGAGAGAGATGGACACAGAGAGATGGATGCTGAGAGAAATAGACACGGAGCGAGATGGCCACAGAGAGATGCATTCTGGGGGAGTTGCACACTGGGAAAGATGGGCACTGGGATTGATGGACACTGGGAGAGAAGGACACATAGAGATATGGACACTGAAAGATATGGACACTCCGAGAGAAGGACATTGAGAGAGATGGGCATTCAGAGAGATGCACTCTGGGAGAGATGCACACTGGGAGAGGTAGGCACAGAGAAGGACACAGAGGCAACACGGTAATATAGTGGCTAGCACAGTTACTTCACAACTCCCGGATCCCAGGTTCGATTCCCACTTGGGGCACTGTCTGTGCGGAGTTTGCAAGTTCGCCCTGTGTCTACGTGGGTTTCCTCTGGGTGCTCCGGTTTCCTCCCACAGTCCAAAGATGTGCAGGTTAGGTGGATTGGCCATGATAAATTGCCCTCCATGTCCAAAAACGTTAGGTGGGGTTACTGGGTTACAGGGATAGGGTGGAGTGTAGGGTTAGGTAGGATGCAATTTCCAAGGAACAGTACATACTCGATGCGAGAATGGTCTTCTTCTGCACTGTATGTTCTATGATATGGACACTAAGAGAGATGGACACTAAGAGAGATGGATCTTGGGAGAGATGGATACTGGGAGAGATGAAAATGAAAATCGCTTATTGTCACGAGTAGGCTTCAATGAAGTTACTGTGAAAAGCCCCTAGTCGCCACATTCCGGCGCCTGTCCAGGGTGGCTGGTACGGGAATTGAACCGTGCTGCTGGCCTGCTTGGTCTGCTTTAAAAGCCAGCGATTTAGCCCAGTGAGCTAAACCAGCCCCAGTGAGCTAAACCAGCCCCAGTGAGCTAAACCAGCCCCAACCAGATGGACACTGAGAATGAACACTAAGAGAGATGGACACTGAGAGAGATGGACACTGGGAGAGATGGACACTGAGAGAGATGGACACTGAGAGAGATGGACACTGGGAGAGATGGACACTAAGCGATGGACACTAAGAGAGATGGACACTGAGAGAGATGGACACTGGGAGAGATGGCACTAAGAGAGATGGACACTGAGAGAGATGGATACTGAGAGAGATGGACACTGGAAGAGATGGACACTGAGAGAGATGGACACTGAGAGAGATGGACACTGAGAGAGATGGACACTGGGAGAGATGGGCACTAAGAGAGATGGACACTGAGAGAGATGGACACTGGAAAAGATGGACACTGGGAGAGATGGACACTGAGAGAGATGGACACTGAGAGAGATGGATATTGGGAGAGATGGATACTGGGAGAGATGAACACAGAGAGATAGACACTAAGAGATGTGGATACTGGGAGGGATGGACACTAATCGAGATGGACACTGGGAGTGATGAGCACTGGGAGAGTTGGTCATTGGGAAAGAAGGACACAGAGTGATCAATTCTCAGGGTGTATGCACTCTGGGAGATGTGGACACCGAGAGAGATGGAAACTGGGAAAGAGGGTCACTGTGAGATTGACATTGGGAGAGATGGGCACTGAAAGATGTATTCTGGGAGAGACATTGGGGGGTGGACACTGAGAGATGTACTCTGGGATAAATGGACACTGGGGTAGGTGGACAATGGGATTGATGGACGCTACGGGAGATGGACACTGAGATGGGACTCTGAGAGAGAGAAACCTTAATCAATTAAATTACATATACTTGTCATATGTCACCATCTCGCAATGTCCAGAAGTGTAACTGTTCGCTCAGACTGTTGTGACGTTCGGTGCAGTCTGGGGAGAGAAAGCTAATTCTGGTCAATCCATCTCTGGGTTTGCTGGAGTCGGCGGTAGCTGGTTTCCTTTCGTACATTCCATTTGTTTTAGTGCCATGTGTCTAAGGAAAAATGTTAGTTGTCGGTTTCGGAACCTGTCCATTGGGGGCCCCTACCCTGACTCTGGGCCCTGTGTCCAGTCACTCTGGTGTCGCCTGGCAGTGACAGTGAAAGCTCTGCGCTCAGTGTGAGGAACACAACCCAGTGTTGCTGGTGTGTGTTGGGGATTGTAGACGCCGCCCCTCCCAAGCAATGCAAAGTATGACCTACCTGAATATGGTCGGTATTTATGAATTTTTGTGGCTAACTTTCAATGTCGAGCGAGCTTCTTTCTTCTCGCGCTGCTTCTTCAGTTTCTCCCTTACAGTATTCAACATTTCCTCAAAAAGTGGGAAAAGACTGAAATAAGACACCCTCCCATTGTTATTTTCCATCTTTCAGCCGTTTGCTTGCTGTGATGTTCGATCGTTTTTACATCTATATATTTATTTTTGACATTGAAATATTTTATAGATTTATGCGAAGATTTCCCTCTGCCAGGTACCTCAACATTTTCCCAGTGTTTGTGTATGTGTGGTTGACCATCCGAGTTTCTGCTTGAAGGCGTTCTTTTCAGCCATGCTAGTGTGTCAGTGAAGTTTGGGTCTGAATTTATCTGTAGTTGTGCTGACTTGGAATCCGAGTTGCTGAATCCGGGGCAGTCTGCTTTGAGCTGAATGCACATGAAATTCAATGTTAGTGTTACCCCGCAGCGGCACTTTGCACAAGGGTGCACGTTGTGGAAGCGGGAGAGCGAGAGGGGCGCTGGAGGTTGCCTGTCCATTTGGCAGAGGGGCTCCCAGATCAAGGGTTCCAGCTCCTGAGGGGGACTGAGAACCAGTTGAGGGCGGGCTGAGAGTGATGTAACAGGAAGCTGAAGGCTTTCCTGCTCATGATGATGCTCTTATCGTGATTGTTCACTCCCTGACAGGGTTTCCAGCACGAAACTTAAAGCAGACAGAGCCCGAGAGGAGCTTGCACACTCTGGAAGTGCACAGCACGGTGAGAGGCAGCCCTCGATCTGGATTAGTCCCTCACTTTACACATTCCCCTACAGAAGGTCGAACTTGGCGGGACGCACGAAGACCCCCCACAGCCCGCCCACCAACTCAATTCCTCAGGTCTATTCGGCTGGGACCCCCAGTCCAGCTCTGGTTGGTAAGTGCAGCACTTGTTTGTTTTGTCATCTCACACCAGATTTATCCGTTGCACAGAAATCCTCCCACGAAACCCACCTCTTGATATATTATCCAGATCTTGCTGGCTGATCTTCCCAGAACGGAATTAGAATCTGTAAAAATAACTGCAGACCCCGGTGTAACCATGTGAGTTGTGTTTTCCTACCTCACAGCCTGTCAGCAAACTGTTTCCCTTGTCACTGGAATTTAATCTGAGGGAAGGGGAATGAGATCTCCCACAGGGCATGCGTTCTTCGGCTGGGATTTGGTGAGGGAGGGCGGTATATGTACTGTTGGTTTTGTTTTGATGTGCTTGCTGTGTACTGTTAGGGTTAACTCTTGGACGCGGGAGTTGCGGCTGAGGTTGTAACATGCCTTTCTATATTAGACCCCAGACCTCATGTTCCTCTGTTCTGGCAGAATAAGAGTTTCGCAACATATCCCAAGCAGCATCTGACAGCCAAACTCTCAGGGCCATCAATCATTACACCAAAAAAAAACACTGTGGCACAGCTATAAATGGTTCATCTTTAAGATATTAACCAACTTAACCTTCTGATGAAGTATACATTCTAATATTTATAAATATATTGCAAGCACCTGCTTATAGATACAGGCGACACGGCTAAATGCCACCTTTTCGTTGTATCAAATAACAATGGATTTTTAAAAAATCACATTCAACTTTGCATTCTGCCCAAATTCTAAAGCATTTAACTCGCTGTCAAGAAGATGCGGATAGCTTGACCTATTTGTACACTGTCAGAGGCATCTCCTTCTAAATACACGAAATCCCTGGAATGGAAGGCGCCAAAAAGAGGGGGAGAGAAAGGGATCACAGAACAGGGATGGCACTCGGCGTGGGACGAGAGCACTTGTCCACAGTCGTTCAGCCCTGTTGATAATCTGGTTTGAACTTCTGCTCACTTGAATGTGTTGCACTTAAAATGAGAAGAACGGTTCGGAAAGTTTAATTTCGCTTAATTTCGTTGTTGTAAGTCTGGAGTGGCAAGGGAGATTCAACTCAGGTGAAGGGGGAAACAATGGCAGGTCAGTTAACGGATCCGAGATGTTCCCTGTGATCGAAGCCGCTACATATGACAGAAAGGAAATTGAGGTGGTTGAAAAGTGGGTGGGGGAAATGGCTAGAGGGGGGAATGCACAAAGGAAGAAAATAAATCATTAGATGCCTTGTAATTGAAGTAAAATGTTGACATCTTTTTCATGAGGTAAATCGGTGAGATTCTTGCTCGGGATATTGCCACCAGCCAGGTGATGTACTGGGAACTGCTGCCTCAAGGTGGCACCACACGGTTTGGTTTACAACAAATACCATTGAAATGCTGCTTTAAACTGGATTTCCCTCATTGACACAGCCTCTGAAGTGGCTGAGATCTCCCCGCGCGCGGAGAAACACCTGTCCATTATTGCATATCCATTTGGCAGCAGTGTCTTGGTAAGGCGCTGGCAGTTTGGAAATAGCGACTCAGTAATCCCTGCGAGTGGTGACGATACCCGCACTAAATCAGGCTTCATTCCCTGAAACAGACTGCGTCTTCAGCTGCGAAATGCAGTTTGCACATAGCGATACATGCAAGACGTGAATTCCTACCTTTTTAAAGTGAAAAGGTCATATTTTAGTATTGATTAAAATACATGTATCTCTTCTGATATTATTCATCTCAATGCCTTGGCAGTCTGCACTATGCTCATTAACCACATTAATAATTTGTCAGACCGATGCATATGTGTTTGCAGATAAATATATAAATGTTAATAAAGACGCAGAGATGTTGGATTGGATTTGTTTATTATCACGTGTACCGAGGTACAGTGAAAAGTATTTTTCTCAAAGGTGTTATAGTTCAGACATATAACCATTGACAATAATCTGCATTTATGTACCACCTTTCGAAGAGTGTCTCGAGACTCTTCACATGTAGATTTTATGAAAGAGATGGATGCCAAACCAAAAAGAATTATGAAGGATTACTAAAATTTCAGTTAAAGAGGTAGGTTTTTAAGCAAGCCCTTAAAGGAGGAATAGGGATTTAGGGCGGGAATGCCAGAGTATATAGGGCTTAGGTGGGTTGAAATCATGGTGAGGCTGGAGGGAAGAATGCACAGGAGGTCAGAATCAGAGGGGTGAAGCTTTCGGTTAGGATTGAGGAGGTGGTATTGTTGGACGAGGTTACAATACATGGATAGGCGAGGATATGAGAGGACTTCAACATGAAAATTAGAATTTTGAATTGGGGACCAGTACCCATGGTGTATTGAGAAGGACAACAGTAATGGATGGGTGAGACTTGATGTAGGATTGGGTACAAACCGCAAATTTTTAGAAGAATCTTAATTTCTGAGGGTGGGGAATGGGAAGCCAATCGGGAGGCAATTGGAATAGGATTCTGCCAAAAAGAAATGTGGGGGTGGGGATTCAGGCAAACAGTTGAAACAATTCATGAGTTAAAATCTCTCGCTAAGCTACTCAAACACACAAAACTGTGAATCGGTAAAATAGTTTGACAATAAATTAACCTGATGATCTGAAAATTAAAGTATGATGGGTTATACAAAGTTAATCCCTTTGTAACAACATTGTCGGGAGAAATTAGTGTTGAGAAACCAGGGAAAGAAGGCTTCCGACCTGAAATGTACATCCAAAGATGTTAGTCCAACATTTGATACAAGTAAGGCTCCAAGCCTTTATTCCCCCAAAACTAGGAGATGTAGGTGCTAATCGAACATCCCACAGTTAGCCCTGGGTGGGGTAGAGGTGGTGCATAGATGAATAGGAAAGTTGGGGGAGCCTTAGCCGGCAGTGACTTCATGTGGCATAGAACCATGAGATGTGCCTCCTGGCCCCACATCAAGGTAAGTTAAAGAAGGCTTCTTAGCAGTTCATCGGTGGCCTCCAGCAATCCATTTGCGTGGTGCCCATTCCATTAATTTCTGCCAAGTTTGGCAGCAGGATTCAAGGAGCCTAATAGGGGTCTATATGAGTGCCCTGGACTATTGGCAGTTGCAACTTTGGAGGTCAACTTCTTCCCCGATTATATATCTGCCTTGGTCGATGTTGGAAGAACTTTGCTGTTCCTAAAATCTAAAAATGCAGGAATCTTCAACTGGCCCGTCAACATTTGGGAGTTGAAGATGGGATTATGTTTTGGGTATTGTTTAATCGTTCACCCAAAATAGCTTTCCACTTCAAGAGATTTCCATTTCTATTTTGATTTGTAACATTTCTCTATATTTAGTTGCAAAGCCTCAGTCTGCATTCAGTCCCAGTCTTCTGGAGACTGTTACAAGTTGAGCATCGTATCATCCATATTCTTTTGGATTAGTGGTATCAACTGCTTTTGTAAGTGGGTCCCATGAGTCTCATGTGCAGGGATTGATAACATTGCCCAATATGTAATTATATTGTAGCATAACCCAGGGTTGTAACAATACTACAGCCACATGATCTAAACCAGATGTGCTTTCGCTTATGGCCGGAATACCTCTCTAATTTTTCTCAACTGTGGGCAAGGATAATACCTCATCTTAAGCCAAGGTTGAGTAGATATTATTAAGTTGCTTTATTTAATAGCTTGCATGGGTGCAAAAAATGACCAGCAATATTTATAATTCAACTCACTTCATTCAAACAGTTCGACAAGTTCTCGTTTAATAGTACAAAGTTCTCAACGTGCAACCTCATTGGGCCACCTTGCTTGACTTAAACAAAATAATTTAATAATTGTCCTGCATTGTAACCTTCTTGTAATCTCTCCTGGACCTGACTGCTTTCACTGCTTTCTATTTGAAAAACTTGGCTATTTCCTCATGCTCACTATCCAAAACGAAAGCCGATACCAAAGAATCCATGCTGAGCTCCTGGAAAGCAGAGACCTCCCAGCACAATGGGTGGCCGTTGTTTATCAAAGTTCAGAAGAAGTTAATCAAATTCTTGTCATTTACATGCTTTGGGGAATCAAGATCAAAACCAAGTTCATTATAACTTAACTAGTTTTAATTTAAATATAATTGTTTTTCAAGATATGTACAAGTACAATTTGCGACTTTCTTTTAAATCCATTCATTCAATGCAAATGTTACGGCATGGTAGCATGGTGGTTAGCTCTGTTGCTTCACAGCGTCAGGTTTGTAGGTTCGATTCCCGGCTTGGGTCACTATCTGTGCAGAGTCTGCACGTTCTCCCTGTGTCTGTATTGGTTTCCTCCGGGTGCTCTGGTTTCCTCCCACAAGTCCCGAAAGACGGGCTTGTTAGGTGAATTGGACATTTTGAATTCTCCCTCTCTGTGCCCGAACAGGCGCCGGAGTGTGGTGACTCGGGGTTTTTCACACTAACTTCATTGCAATGTTAATGTAAGCCTACTTGTGACATTAAAGATTATTATTATTTGTTAGTATTATTATATTCCAAGTATTTCACATGGGAAAAAATGATTTAAGAATTCCAAAATGTGATAAGATGCTTGCTGCTAAATTGTCACAATGCACTAAAATGATTTTGACGAGGTGCTAATTGCTGATTTTTTAGGTACAACATGGGATTGGGAAAACCGCGAGTAAGAACAGGCTTCCCTGTCAGCTATATTATCAGTGGGAATTGCATTCTTCAAATAAATATCACCTGAAAAAGTCAGATTAAACATGGCTAACAATAACTTTAAGATAGGTAAAATATGAGCTGGACACTGCAATGATCTGAAGACAAATTCAAGATTCAAGTGCCTGTTGTCGGTCAGGAATTCGCACAATGCTTTGATGCAGCTTATGACCCAAAGACATTTTCCATAAATAGATCAAGTCTCCTATGGAATGGAACCCACACCCTTACTCAGGGCAATGTCTGAAATGTCAATATTTTTCTTTTCCGTACAGATTCTGCCTGGCCTGCTGGGTGTTCTGACATTTTCGATTTTTGTCACCTGTAATCTCATTAATGATTTGGAAACTACGTAACAGGGTTAATGATTACTTATCTATAGAGCCAATAGAATGATCTTCAGTGTCCACACTGCTGCTGTGCATTGAACATATGCTGTTCACATTATGGGATACTGGGTATCCAGCACATAACAATAAGATCCAGATGTGCTTGTGCTCGGAACCCATGCATCTATTATATGCCAGGCACATTGAGGCCCTGACAAAAGATAAGTGAAGGTTAAGTCCCATAATACATTTGGAACCTGAACAATGGGCAGCATGGTGGCACAATGGTTAGCACTGCTGCCTCACAGCGACAGGGACCCAAGTTCAATTCTGACCACACTGACACTGTCTGTGTGGAGTTTGCACTTTCTCTCACTGTCTGTGGGAGTTTCCTCTGGGTGCTCTGGTTTCCTCCCACAGTCCAAAGATATGCAGGTTAGGTGGATTGGCCATGCTAAATTGCCCCATAGTGTCCAAAGATATGCCAGTTAGGTGAGTTTGTGGGAATGAAAATGAAATGAAAATCGCTTATTGTCACAAGTAGGCTTCAAATGAAGTTACTGTGAAAGCCCCTAGTCGGCACATTCCAGCACCTGTTTGGGGAGGCTGGTACGGGAATTGAACCATGCTGCTGGCCTGCCTTGGTCTGCTTTAAAAGCCAGCTATTTAGCCCTGTGCCAAACCAGCCCCTCGGGGTGCGGAATGGGGTACCCTTTCGATGGGTCGGTGCAGACTCGATGGGCCATATACCCTCCTTCTGTACAATAGGGATTTAAATTAATTAAACACTTCAGGCATTCAACTCCTGCATAAATCAGGTGCAACATTAGAGGCCTCTGTCCTCAAGTTCCGCCTTTGCTGTTAAACATGTTAATTTGCTGCAACTGCTTATAATTCACTGCCTCTCTGTTCTTGCTGTTTTGGAAAAATATGTTAGTTAAATTTATTGGAGCTGATCATTATCTGTTACCTTTTCCTGTTTCCCCCATGGACAGGCATTGTGTGCTTCTTTGGGGGTAGCATTGGGATTAATGAAAACGTATCTTAATGCTGAAAGTCTTGTTTACAATATCAGACCTTTGTACCTAGGCATGTTGGATAAGATGTGCATGCTAGATTGTCCAAAAAAGCCATCATTGATCTTTAAACGCTCCATTTTTAAGGAAAAAATGTTTAGTGTGGCGAATCCACCTGCCGTGCACATTTTCGGTTTGTATAGGTGAGACCCACGCAGACACGGAGAATGTGCAAACTCCATATGGACAGTGACCCGGGGCTGGGATCGAACCTGGGTCCTCAGCACTGTGAAGCATCTTTAGACACTCCCACCACTAGATTGACCAGATTTGCAAATGACAATCGAGACAAAAACAGCTTTGAACTACTATGCTTCAAACAACAGAGAAAATGTCTGCCAAATCCCCCAACCTTCCATGCGCACATGTATGATGCTGTTCACAAATGTTTTGCGTGTGCACAAAACCTCAGTTCATGATTGGAAGATATGGGGCAACATGACAGCAACCAGCTGTCTGCACACAATCCCAAATTCCAGGACAATATTGATGGCATGGCCTTTCCCCTGCCGGCTACCTTAATCTATTAAGTTTATCTGCAATCTTTGGGCTTGTCAAAAATTTGAAGGCCTTGAAGACTGGCTGCAAGGGGAATAAAGCTGTCTTCTGCAACCACAAATGCTTATCCTATGGGATATCTGAGGACCAGAGGTAAAGAATGATATGTAATAAGGCACACAGTGATCTCAGAATGTTTGTAAATTCATCCCTTAGGATTGTTAGTCTGTGGATTCTCTTCTCCAGTGAGCAGAGAAGACAGGGCCCGTGACTATATTTAATGCTGAGTTGGATAGATTCTTGATTGACAAGGCTCTAAGTGGGGCGACACAGTAGCACAGTTGTTAACACTGTTGCTTCACAGTGCCAGGGTCCGAGGTTCGATTCCCGGCTTGGGTCACTGTCTGTGTGGAGTTTGCACTTTCTCCCTGTGTCTGCATGGGTTTCCTCCGGGTGCTCCGGTTTCCTCACGCAATCCAAAGATATGCAGGTTAGGTGAATTGGCCATGTTAAACTGCCTTTACTGTCCAAAGAAGGTTGGGTGGGGTTACTGGGTTATGGGGATAGGGTGGAGGTATGAACTTAAGTAGGATCTTCTTTCGAAGGGCCGGTGCAGACTCGATGGGCCGAATGTAAATTCTGTAAATTCAATGATTCTATGAAGTGGGTAGACAGGAAAGTAGAATTGAGGCCAAAATCAGATCAGCCGTGATCTTACTGAATGGCAGAGTAGGCTCGAAGGGCCAAATGGCCTACTCCTGCTCCCAATTCATAAGATTGCCTTAAGCAAAAGGTCAGGGGCAGAATTCTCCGACCCCCCGCCGAGTCAGAGAATCGCCGGCGGGCCGTGCGAATCGCGCCATGGTGCCCTGATGCCGGGATGCTATACTCCGCAGAGCAGAGAATTGGCACCACTGTGGTCGGCGCGATGCCGGTCGGGGTATATGCCGACTCTCCCGGCCGGGGCTGGCGTGCTGATTCTCCGGCCCGCATGGGCCGAGCGGCCATCACTAAAAAGCTGAGTCCCGCCGGCGCCATTCCAGCATCCTCTGAGCCGCGGCACTTCGGCGTTGAAAGGTCCTGGGACGGCCTGTGGGTGGGGCGTCCGACCCTTGGGGGGGGGGGGGGCTCTGTAGTGGCCTGGCCCGCAATAGGGGCCCACCAATCGACAGGCCATCCTCTCTGTTGGGGGGCTTCCTTTCCTCCGTGCTGGCTCCTGTAGCCCTCCTGCGCCATTTGGCGTCAGGGCCGGCGCGGGAAAGAAGGCCACTGCGCATGTGCTAGTTAGCGCCGGGCCAACTGCCCATGCGCAGACCCCGCAGCGCCAGGTTCATGCTGGGATCGGCAGCTGGAGTGGCGTGGGCCATTCCAGCGCCATGCTACCCCACTGTCGCCTGGGGAATCGGGTCTCGGAACAGGCACCGACGCCTGAGTAAATCACTCCCATTTTTACGCCGGCGTCGGCACTTAGCCGCCCGATGGGAGAATCCCGCCCCAGGTACCTGCAGTGATTCAGGAAATGCTATCTTGCAACTCAGAAAAGGTTTCCAAATTATTGTTCCCTGTTTTAAACTATCTCACTGCACAGGGATCTGATTACAGGAGATGTGCTGTGTCAACCAGTGTCAGAAGCCTACCAGATGTGATGCCATACATGATGGATGCAATTCCTGGGTTGCCTTCACAGAGTTCAAGTTCACAATGAAGCTGATTAAAAGATGGGGCATATTGTTCTGAATGAAGAAACTTCATGTCACTATATTGAGGAGAGAAGCAGAAATATTTACGCTGGTAAACTTTGACTCGATTAACTTCTGAAGGCAAGCTGGACAGAAAATGGAAGGCTCCTTAAAAGAATGGAAGGACCCGATCACTTCACTTTATTGGTCGTCAACAAGCATAAAGATATTTTTTTTAAGATGTAGTACTCTGAATGCAATAACAGTTTAAACATAGAAATCTTTCAAATCCTTGCTGTGGTGTCCAATGGAAGAACTGGAAGGTGTTCATCACAAGCTTAAATTTCAAGTAATTTACTTATTTGTTCTTTTGTTCTGTTTCAAAGTTTTTCTTTTGCTGAAGGACATTAGTGGACATATGAGGAGTTAATAAATGGACATGGAATAAAAAGCTTACATTTGTTTGGGTATGGGAGTTTAATGCATTTGCATGTTCTATGTTCTGTGTTAATGCCTTTATTGTCTACAGAGTATTTATATTCCAGAAATGACTGCTCAGAAGTATGGTGTCAAATGCCTAACCTGGGAGAACAGGGGCGGGATTCTCCAACCCCCCGCCGGGTCGGAGAATCGCCGGGGGCCGGCATGAATCCCGCCCCCACCGCCTCCGGCACCAGAGGCTCCGGGGTCCTTGGGGGGTGGGGGGGGGGGCACGGCGATCTGGCCCCAGGGGGTGCCTCCACAGTGGCCTGGCCCGCGATCGGTGCCCACCGATCGGCGGGCGGGCCTGTGCCGTGGGGGCACTCTTTTCCTTCCGCGTTCGCCATAGTCTTCACGATGGCGGACGCGGAAGTGACCCCCTCCCCTGCGCATGCGCGGGGATGACGTCGGCAACCGCTGATGCTCCGGCGCATGCGCGGACTTCCACCGGTCGGCGAAGTCCCTTTGGCCCCGGCTGGCGTGGCGTCAATGGCCTTTCCTGCCAGCCGGTGGGATGCCAACCACTCCGGCGCGGGCCTAGCCCCTCAAGGTTAGGGCTTGGTTTCTCCGCACCTTTGGGGCGGCCCGATGCCGGAGTGGTTCACGGCACTCCATCGCGCCAGGATCCCCCGCTCCGCCGGGTAGGGGAGAATCCCGGCCCAGATTAGTAATCGGAAAATACGATGCAATGGATAAAATAAAATGAAAGGACATTTGTGTGGAACAATAGGCTGAAGGGCCTATTTCAGTGCTGTAAATTCAATGCAAGTTTATTTCACTTATTGACTTTTGTTTAGTTCCAGTCAGTCATTAGGATCCTTGTATTGTAACTATTTTATCCTCATGATCATTCTTTACTATTTTAATTACATAAAAGAACAAGTCTTCAATACTTTAATGGTTTAGAAGGCAGTAAATCTCGCCGATCTATTGGCAAAGGGCTGGAATTTGGAATGAAGATTAGACTTGACGGTTTTACTCCCCATTTAGTTTCTCCTCTAATAGATGTTTATCCCATGAAAATCTGAGGGCGAGGTAAAGAATGATTATAATAAAGCACACAGAGACCAAGCTTCTGAAGCATCATCACAAAAGAAAACATTTCTGTGGATGTTTAGCCATCAGAGAGGATAGACCCAGAAGTTCTTGTTTGAAGATATCTCCAGAGTTGTCTAAAAGGAGGTTGTGACTAAACTCTGCTCCATTCTACAGCAAACTCTGAAGGAACAGGGCAGCACTTACTGTAGCTCAGAAAATCATTACTGCACCCAGGTTGCCCATGTCATCCCAGGTGGCCAGAGGAAACTTCAGTCAGTTTTCTGACCAGTTTTGCAGAAGGCAGGTCATGAACCTGTCTTTTACCCGGACAAGTTAGCTCATTTGTATTTGACATGGGGGAAAGGCAATCAAGTGAGCAGGATTTCTAGGATTACATGAGTGCTCCCAGCTAAATGATATGTTTATGTGACCACAAAAGACCCTAACGGCAAGTCAAACTGTTGTGTAAAATGAAAGAGATTTCACTCCTCAAATGCTCACTATACACTACTGGGATGGGATTCTCTAATCCCGTGGCAGAGTCTCCACGCCGTCGTAAACGCCATCGCGTTTTATAACGGCGTGAACGGGCTGACACCACGACTAATTCTGGCCCTTCCAGGGGGCCAGCACAGCACTGGAGTGGTTCACGCCGCTCCAGCTGCTGGTCCTGGCATGAACTGGGTGCCGCGGGATCCGCGCATGCGCAGTGGCATCGGCGCCACGTGTGCATGCGTAGTGGCTTCCTTCAAAGCAGTGGCACTGATGCAACATGCCGCAGGGCTACAGGGGCCGGCGCGTAGGAAAGGAGGCCCCCAGCCAGAGAGGCCGGCCTGCCGATCGGTTGGCCCCGATCGCGGGCTAGGCCACATCGGAGCCCTCCCTCCCTCCCACAGGCTGCCCCCTGACCCTTCCACGCCGAGTTCCCGCCGGCTGAGAGCAGGTGTGGACGGCGCCGGAGGGACTCGGTGTTTTCACGACAGCTGCTCGGTCCATCTTGGGCCGCGAATCGGCGGGCCGGCCGCATAGAGCGACCCGCGACCGGCACCTTGCCAACCACGCTGGCGCCAAAGGCACCGATTGTCCGCTCTGCGGAGAGTCGCATGCCAGCGTCAGGGCAGTGTGGCGCAATTCGCACCGGTTGCGGGGATTCTCCGGCCCAGCCCCAGGCTGAGAGAATCCCGCCCCAGGTTTCTGCTTATCTGTGATCAGTATGCAGAAGAACTGCAATGATTTATATATCCTCAAGCAGACAGAGTGCCCTGCACTCTTTCAGAATAAACATGTCTTTCAGACAAGAGTTATCAAATACTAAGTGACTGTTAACATCCATTAAGAAGGAATATTGGTGAAGCAGTAAAATCTCACAAAAAGAACGCAGATTCGCACTCAAATTTAAATTGGGGCGGCCAGATAGCAGCTGGGTCTATCTTGGGTACGCTTCTGATATTGTTTTGTGGATTCTGGTGACATTCCTTTACAATTTTGCTACACAGACATTGAGATTCTTGAAGCGCAAACATATGCAGAAGCTAAGCCCTCAGGACAGAAAAACTTAGACCTGTGGAGGATGCAGCAGGTCACAGACAGTTGCTGAGAGTAAGCTCTCAGCCAAACTTATTGGAGAGGCTTTCAGCAACACATGTGGCGGGATTCTCCAATCGCGCGGCAGTGTGTCCAAGCCATCGTAAACGCCGTCGCGTTATACGACGGTGTGGACCAGCCGCTCCCAGGACTAATTCTGTCCCCTACAGGGGGCCAGCACGGCGCTGGAGTGGTTCACGCCACTCCAGCTGCCGATCCCGGCATGAACTGTGCACCGCAGGATCCATGTATGCACAGTTGTGCCGGTGCCAACGAGGACATGCGCAGTGGTACCGGCGCCAACGCGCCCATGCGCAGTGGCTTCCTTCAATGCGCTGGCCCCAACGCAACATTGCGCAGGATTACAGAGGCCGGCGCATAGGAAAGGAGGCCCCCAGCCACAGAGGCCGTCCCACCGATCGATGGGCCCCTATCACGGACCAGGCCACATCGGAGGCCCTCCCCAGGGTCGGACCCCCCTCCCCACCCCCACAGGCCGCCACCCGACCCTTCAATGCTGAGGTCCTGCCGGCTCAGAGCAGGTTAGAACGGCACTGGTGGTACTCAGCCTTTTCCTTACGGCTGCTCAGCCCATTCGGGCCGGAGAATCGGTGGGCTGCCCGTGGAGAGCGGCCCGCGATCGGCGCCACGCCAACCACGCGTGCCGGCGGTGGGGCAGCGTGCCCCGTTCGCAGGGTTTCTCCAGCCTGGCCCAGGGCTGGGAGAATCCCGCCCCTGATTACTCAACAATGACCAACACCCTCCACTTAATTTAACCAATGGCTAGGCAACAGGGAAAGCTGAAATCCTCTGTGGACTCCCCAAGTCCAAAAACTCCTACTTTGAGTGCAATGTCATATTGTCAACCGATAAATCATGAACACCGTGACAACAGTAATCATGCAAGAGCTGTCAAACTTGATAAGTAAGAAGTTATTTAGCACGACTGCGCGCAATCATTATGATATTTCCCTTCATTCACATGTCTAGTTTAACACTTCTACGTACAACTTGAATGTTTTGGGATTTGGTGTGAGGAATGTGGGAAATATATATATTATATAATATAATAATAATCTTGTCACAAGTAAGCTTACATTAACACTGCAACAAAGTTTCTGTGAAAAGTCCCTCGTCGCCACATTTCGGCGCCTGTTCGTGTACACGGAGGGAGAATTCAGAATGTCCAAATGACCTAATAGTGCGTCTTTCGGGACTTGTAGGTGAAGACCGGAGCACTCGGAGGAAACCCACGCAGACACAGAGAAAATGTGCAGACCCCGCATAGACAGTGGCCCAAGCGGCAAATCGAACCTGGGACCCTGGCACTGTGAAGCCATAGTGATATGCTACCGTGCAGCCCCACTGTGTCTGCTGCAGTCATGTTATTAAAATAACTTAGGTTAAGGTTACATGTCAGCTAAAGCTGTGATTAAGGAGTTAACAGTTTGGTAGGCTGTGATGTCACTCGTGGAAGGTGCTGGGTCTGTTTTTTGTTTAGTTTCCAGTCCTGACCGGTGTCTGTTGTTTTTATTTCCATGTTGAGAGCTCTGCTCTGCTTTCTGAGAAAAGGAGATGTGTTTCCCAGACTGACGTCTGAAAGCTTCTCTCCCAAGGACTTTGTGCATAAATCTGTAAGCCACTGAGTGTTAACTGGATTAATAAGTGGCATTAAATCTGTGTGTAAATTTTGCTGAATTGAAAGTTGTGAAGTAGAGGGGAAAGTTAGCTCAAAGACCTTTTTTTGAAGAACTGTTTAACTGTTGATTGAAAAGCTGTTTTTCGATGTTAATGGGATTAATCCTGCGTTAATTATAAAGTTTGTCTTAATGCAAAAGATCCCTAGGTTGTCAGTGGAATCACTCCTGGAGTGAAGTATCCTTTCCTCACAGTTTACAAATCAAAAATTATTGGGGTTTCTCATCTGGTTTCCTAATATAAATTGGGCTGTGGTCAGCGTACCGTAACACTGGGAAGCAGACAACTGCTTTATATGACCATGAGTATCTTGGGATATAGTTATCCTTCAGCTCAGGCCCATTGAGTCAAGGAATGAATCTGTACTGGTGGCCTTTACTCGGTTTGGACTCTCCACAGTCTTATCCTGGAAGCAGGAGGGGGCCACTAAGTAGAAAACCCCGGCATGCTTTTGGAATATACTGTCTGAATGATCTCCTGATCTCTAATATCCTGTGAGGATATTACATAAATACACAGATCTCACAGCAGGCGTACCGCCCATTTGAACCAACTAGTCCATGCCAGCATCCAATCTGCATAAGCGCCCCGCTCAACTTCATCTAATCCTTTTGGCATTCTGTTTCTTTCTCTTTCATGCATTTATTTAGCGTCTCCTTTCATGCACATGGGCCTTACAGAAAAACAGGACTGATGGAAATACAAATCCATAAGAAAGAATGGACCAATCTTTTGAAAACTCACATAAATAGTAACATGAAAATCTGATAGATCCCTTCATACTGTTGAGGGGGTGACTTGCCTTCTTGTATGTTCTGCGGCTGTAAGCAGAGATGCTTGAAGGTGTCATTTGTATTAGGCACTTTTGGAAAGCGTACTCTAAAGTTGTTAAAAAGAACATTCAGCTTGCCATTGATATTTTAATAGGATTCTTCTGAGACCTCTTCAATCATCTTCCAAAATGTTACTCAGCTACAGACTGATAGTTCCTTGTCCTCTGCTCTTGAACATTTATATTCACCTCTAGTACATCTTCCTCTGACTTATTTGTGTGCCATGCGACTCAGTACCTCCTCTTCATCTAAAACTCTCCCACCAGATTGAGTGCACAAAGAGGGTGATGATGGCATGGGTGAATTGCTATTGACTGTTCATGTTGTTGAGGGTTCTCCCAGTGGACCCAATTTTCTCTACCTTTTCTTTGCTTCCAGTTCCAGGGAAGAAAAGCACAGAAAAATGCAACAGGTTTCCTGCTGGTCACTGTTTCCTTATTGCTTTGCTCATGTAAGGATTCTCTCAATTATGGGTTTCAGAAAACTAACACTGTCCTGCACATAAAAATTGCCTTGTCTTATTCCCTGGTCACCTCAGCTGAGTGTGATCCCAGTTTCTCAATAATCTCCTCCCTCAATTGCATTAATGGATAAATATCTGCCGTTTGTCCCCTTGCTCCCAAAACCATGCACAGATAATTTTCCCTGTAAGAACTGTGTCAGAGAATAATAATTTGGAGCATTTATTTCATTTTTCTATTGACATCCAAAAGAGATTAATTTATTTTAACACATTATCATACTCTGGCAGGAAAAGACCAGCTTCAGTGTATTTTAGTGTACATAGAACAGTACTGCACAGATCAGGCCCTTCGGCCCTCGATGTTGTGCCGAGCAATGATCACCCTACTCAAACCCACGTATCCACCCTATACCCGTAACCCAACAACCCCCCCCCCCCCCCCCCCCCCCCCCCCCCCCCACCCCCAACCTTACTTTTTAAGACACTACGGGCAATTTAGCATTGCCAATCCACCTAATCCGCACATCTTTGGACTGTGGGAGGAAACCGGAGCACCCGGAGGAAACCCACGCACATACGGGGAGGACGTGCAGACTCCGCACAGACAGTGACCCAGCCGGGAACCGAACCTGGGACCCTGAAGCTGTGAAGCATTTATACTAACCACCATGCTACTGTGCTGCCCATAGAGCAGTATAGAGCAGTAGTGCGCAAGGAAAATGGAGGAACTGCAGAACCTAGGGCGGGATTCTGCGCAAATCGTCGGGGCAGGAAAAAAACGGCGCAAACCCTGGCTAGGACGGCGCCGGAGTGGTTTGCGCCGCGCCGGCCGGCGGAAAGGGGCTTGGCGCCATGCCAACCGGTGCTGAAGGGACTCCGCCGGCCGGCGTGACTTGGCGCATGAGCGGGAGCACCAGCGTCTGCTGGCGTCATCCCCGCGCATGTGCAGGGGGGGTTCATCTCCGCGTCCGGCATCGTGGATCGGTACAAGGCTGACGCGGAGGAATAGAGTGCCCCCACGTCACAGGCCCACCCGCGGATCGGTGGGCCCCGATTGCGGGTCAGGCTACCATGGGGGTACCCCCCAGGGCCAGATAGCCCCGCGTCCCCACGACGACCCCGGAGGCCGCCCACAGAGCTGGGTCCCGCCGGTAGGGACCAACCTTGATTTACGCCGGCGGGACCCTCGTTAAATGGGCGGGATTTCGGCCCATCGCCTCCCGGAGAATTGCGTCGCGTTGGTCCCCGCCATTCTCCGAAGTAGGCGGCGCGAATCACGCCGGGCAATTTTTGGGGGGCTGGAGAATTCGGAGGACAGCAGGGGCGGGATTCACGATGACCCCCGGCGATTCTCAGACCCAGTTGGAGGGTCGGAGAACCCTGCCCCTAATGTCAGACAAAGATAAGACAGGTTTCGGTGGTAGTTATAGAACGCTGATGAAAGTGATAGCCAGAAAAGTACTATATCAAGATACATTTGATATAAAAGTAAATTTTGAGAGCCTTGGTTTGGTTTTTAAGATACTTATGAGATTGACTTCTTTAGGTAAATAATGTAGAGGTTTCTCCTGCAGTATTGTTTAATGTCTACTGAATGAACCTAAGAAAAATGAATTCAATGAAAAACATCATGAGCGTGACATTTGGGTCCAAAAGTCTCCAGGAGATGGCTTGGCAAAAGCTTAGGACCTCCGTGTGGGGCACGTGGTGGAGTAGTGGTATTGTCACTGGACTAACACTCTGGAGTTGCAGGATAATGCTCTGGGGACCTGGGTTTGAATCCCACCATAGCAGATTGTGGAATTGGAATTCAATAAAAATGTGGAATTGAAAATCTAACGATGAGCACTTACCCATTGTCGGTTGTTGATAAAATCCTATCTGGTTCACTAATGTGGAGATCTGCCATCCTTACCTTGTCTGGCCTACATGTGACTCCAGATTCACAGCAATATGGTTGATTCTTAGAAATGTTACTCAGTTCAAGGGAAATTAAAGATGGGTAACAAATGCTGGTCCAGCCAATGATGCCCACATCCCATGTGTCACCATTTTGTGCAAGGGAGATGCAAGAATGCCAGTGATTGTGTTGTATTGCGTTGAAGAATTGAATCGGCAGAGGTACGTGGAAACAGTGGGGGCTTGCTGATATCATTGGAATGTATGTGGAGGTGGAATATCTGAATGGTAGGTGTGAGTCCTGAGTGCCAAAGAATGTTGCTTGGTGAATTGAGAAGTGTGAGAAGTTGATAATGTGGTGGGAAGGAGTTGTCATGTGAAGTTGCATTTACTGATCTTAATCATCCGTGTGACTTCATTAGATTGATTGTGTCACTGTTGCCAAACTGTCAAACGCAGCAGACACTGGGGATTGATCTCCCACTCACTTCAGGGGGTGGTCCTTGAGGGCATCCCCCCACATCATGCGGAACCATGGCATCACTCATCAAAAATGTCATATCCATGTCTAAGGCTTCAAGTGTTGCATTTATGCACTTAGGACCCCTCTCCCTTGGTGTTCCTTACATCTTCTTCCGAAATGTAGCAATAACATTCAGGAGCAGCCTCCTGTGATTCAGTGTGGGTCCCCTTGAAGCAGGGCAGACTGCCTTTGATGAGGACCAGGCTGGCTTCACTATCAGCAGATCCTGCTAGTACACTTGGTGAATATTCAGGTAGTCACAGTGTAGGTCCCATTACAATCAAGTAAATGAATGGACAGCACAAAAGTTTGAAGCTGCCTAACTCCATGGCAACACGCCTGGGCAGGTCATGAACTCTGCACCCAAAAGGTGGCACTGACCTAACCTCTGGTCTGATACATTTACTCCTCAACATAATTAAGGTCTCTTCTGGTTCTTTGTCTATAAGCTTATTAATTATTAAATATTAAATAAAGTGAATCAAATCAGGTGGCAGAGATTCATAACATGTTATTGATAGAAGATGAAACAAATTTGAGATATAGGCTGAATGGAAACCGTCAAAACATAAATAAAGCAGCAACTTGAATTGATTGCAATTAATTAAGATAGGAAAATAGCCAAAGACACTTCACAAAAGGCAAAAGGAAAACAAAGAAAGGTTTGGAAAAGTGGCCAAAAATATGGTTAAGGAGATTAATTTTAAAGAATCCCTTAGGGGGAGTGAGGGGGAGAATTTCCAATTGTGCAACCTACGTGGTTGAAAGCATATTTGGCAATAGTGGGAAAAGGGTGTTGGATAGAAGTGTTGGAATATACATTCAGGAGAGGGAGTTGTGGGGCAGGAGGATGTTACAGAGATGGGGAGAAGTGAGACTACGGAGGGAGTTAATCATATGAATGATACTTATAAATTTTAAAGCATTTGGAGACGGTGAGCCGGAAGAAATGAGTGTGAGTGGATGTGATGGGTAAGAATGGGATATTCTCTGGGCAGCACAGTTTTGGAAGTGTGAAAGTTTCGAGACTGAAGAATGACAGACTGGTCAGATGTGTTTTGGCACAATCAAGTTTGGAGGTGATGAAAACACGATTTAGGTTTTCCGCTGCAGATGAACTGTGATAGGGGCAGAATGTTACCAAAGAATCACTGGCCTGCAGGATGTTCTGGATCATGAATGTCACTCGGAAGACATTCAATTTAGAAACACAATGCAGTTTAATTCCCAAAGCACTGTGCCGACCAACAAACTTACACTATTAACAAACCTGGAAACAATACAATTAACAAAAAAAATAAATTGATCTTTACCAGGATTATGATGCAGTACGGACATCAACAAAGAGAACATTGCACCTTTCAGACAATCATGTATTTATCCACATGTAACGGGCAACTTTGGCTTCAACATAAACAGTGGCCTAAAACTGGCATTGTGTTACTGACCCATTTACCCCGGCACTGCAACAATTGTCATCTTGATAAGGTGCTAAGATGGGCAGTTAGAATCCCTACCTATTTCAATTCGGAGAATATTTCTGATATGGACATTTCTTATATGCAAATTAGAGTCTGACGACATAGTAATTTTGAGCTACAAACTGATGAAGCATAAACTTACTGCTCCATCCATTGTTAACAGGAATTGATGGGGCTAAAAATGATGCTTAAATGGACCACTCAGAAGTGGTTGAGGAAATTTGTTTAATCGTTTTGTTGGTGGGGTCAGCAGATTCATGGATGCCCCTCTAAGGCCGTCAAAAAAAAACTGACCTAAGGCTGGCCTTAACTGGGATTGTCTCAATGAAAAATCACCCAATCATATGACTGTCAGCAATGCGAGTTGATAAATATCTCACCCTCTCACAGTGGACAAGCTGTAGCAGGGTGCCTACAGATGCCTCTGTTCCATTGTTGACTTGCCCCTTGTTGAGAAAGTTGCATCCAGGTTTCTCCCTCTGGCTGACACAGCAATAAAGTGAACAACAACTGGCCCTTGTTTCTCTGCTCAACTCAGAGTGCCTTTTTTGGCAACTCTTCTGCCGTTTTGATATTGTCTCTGTAAGTACCTCCTCAGATCTCTTCACAGAGCTAATCAGTGCAGAATCTCACTGTCAACAGTGCACCAATCACCCTAGGGCAGCCTTCATTTCTATCAACTTCATATTCCTCTGCCTCTGCTAGTAGTCTTTCAGTATCCATTTTCTTGCTATATCTCTGTGACCTTCTCCTTAACAGTTAGACATTGGAGTATCCTTTTCTTTCGGGAAGACACATGCAAAGTACCAAAATATGCCCTTTGATTGCATTAGGCAGCATCTTCTAAACCCACAACCACTACATCCCTTGAATGAATAAAAAAAGAGTTGATACTGGACTCTTCCATGCTCCTTGATATTGTGCACAGGTTGTTTTGTCAAGTATTTGGTTATGTCAGGTTCCTTCTATAACATGGCCCATCAACATTTCCATCTGACTCCTCTGATTTGAGCCCTATCTGGTTCTGTGGCACCTATTCCATCCTTTCCCACCCTCTGACCCCTCTGCACTTATGGCTAGTGTCTCACCACAAGCAGATCCTTCCTCTGAGCCTCTAAACGTTACAAATTGTCAGACTCTGAGCTGGTCCCCACAAATGCAACATCAAGAGATGTCCCTTCATCTTCATTGTCTTCTTCTTGTTCCTCATCTAACTGGGAAGATCCCAGTTTCTGGGTCTCTGAAATGTAAAAATGAGAAGGGCAGGATGTGGTGAGGGACAGAAGGAAATAAGAAACGAGTACTTACACCATCTGCAATTTTAGAGTTACAGGAAATTATGGGATGAGGGTGGAATGAGAGAAGTTCGATTAGTTAGCAGATACCCTCATCATTAAATATTGAAACAATATCAGTGGCCATTGTCTCGCCAATGCCTCATCCCACGATGTCTCCGCCATGGGGCTAAAATGGGTCTTGTCCTGCTACCGTCATTTATCTGCCGCTTTCTCCTCCAAGTAAGAGCGATATGCATCACTGAATTTCACGTGATATATTTAGGTAATGTGAATAGCTGCCAGTATGTATACGCTGTGCATTGTTGTGAGGTTTGCATGGTGCTAAGTGTGTGAGGACGAGGTAAAGCTATGGATTGAAGGTTTAAGCACTGAGTGATAGAGATTATTGCTCGGTGGGTAATGGGGGTTTAGAGAATTGAGGGGTAGATGAGGTTAGTGGTGAATTGGTAGGTTATGTCTTTTGAAGATTGAACTCACTCACCTTGACAACTCATGTGAGATCATTGAATTTCTTCCTGCATTGCAGCCAGATTCTTGGAACCACACTCATGGCATTGACCTCTACTGCTATTTTTTTCCCACTGTTTCCTGAACATATGTCAGGTTCTTTTTTTGTTTCCCTGCTGATGGAGGGTGGTTCAATTTCTCTTTGTATCTTTGATGAAGAGCTCCAGTCCTTTGTCGTTAATCCTTGATGTTCACTCTCCACAATGTTCAGCCATTCTTCAAAACATCACTGCAGATTCAGTTTTCATGGTGCACCCATCACTTTGAGCAGCCACAATGCACCTCACCTTTAAGAGGAACAGGCTGCCTTTAAATAGCTCTAGCCACTCATTATATCAGGGCTCCAGCTAATGAGAAGTGTGGGTAATACTGGCTGCACACAGCAATCATTTTTAAAAGCAGGATGCATGCATTTAACATGTTGGCTGCATTACAGTGAACGGGTGGGATTAATTCTCATGTCTGTTTTTGGGAGTTATCCAATTTAACTCCCACAATGCTTATCAAATCATTTTGGGTTCCCTTTTATATTGCATGTCAATTTATTCTTGCTCTACTTGTCTCTCTTATTTCTCTTTACAATTCTCCCTTGTATACATCAAATCCAGCTCGGTTCTTTATTGGATTATGAATCCAATGGCTGGGAATTATCAGCAGTGAAGCAATATATTCTCTGACTGAACAATCTGCACATAGACTGCAACAAAAACTTCCTCTTCTTGCTGTGGCAGGTCCTTCTGTTGGGACAAACAGTGGGGCCTTCCAGCTGGGGAAACAATGATCCCAGCAATATCACAAGCTGAAGGCAGCCCCTTGGGGTCAGCCTTCAGCTCAATGGCCAGTGCGTTTTTGATATGGTTTGAAATATCTCAAAATAGTTATGGCACATTTTAAAACTGTTATCAACTTTTGAATACTTTTAACACTTTTGTAACAGTTTTTAAAAGTTTGTAAACTTTTGAATATTAGAACAGAGCAAGAAGAGGAGAGAAATTGAAGGTGACAGACAGACACAGAGGGCTGGTTTCTCCGTCCGGCCGCACCCGTTTTTTGGTGCGGTGCGCCCCTGCCGGCAGTGAAATTCTCCTTCCCATCAGCTAGCCAATGGGGTTTCCCATTGTGGCACCAAAGCACTGCCGGGTAATCCGCGGGTGTGAGTGCATTGCCGATGAAACGGAGGATCCCGCCGATGGAGAACCCAACCCAGAGAGATGTGACTACAGCAAAATTCTGTGAAGATTCCCCCTTGCTCCTGCCTTTACTCAAGCCTCCCATCTCTCGGGGTTTCTTGGTTATCAATGCCAGCTTGCTCTGCTCCCCATCCACAGAACCCCGGTGCACTGCACTCTGGCTCATCTGGATCCTCTCTCCTTTGGTCTGACCCCCAACCCATCACTCGCTTTGCTCTTTACCCATCCCACTCCTCTGATTATTCCCTGCCCATCCCCACCCCTAACCGCCCCACTTCACCCGCATTTCCCCCATCTCCTCAATCCCACCAATGTCAGAAATAGCAATGGATAGGAGGAGGTAAAACAGTGGAACAGCCTGAGGTTGCTCTTTCCATTAAGTGCTATTTCCAACATTGGCAGGACTGCAGAGCTGGAGTGGTGGAGGGAGGAAGAGTAGCAGGATCAACTGGGATTGGGAGGGGTTGGGGGGGGGGGGGGGGGAGAGGAACTGGGGCAACCAGACTTTACTTGTGACCTACTTTCACTCGTGGCAGTGAATCGTGAAGAACTGCAATCGTATTGCTGATATTTTCATCTCTACTACCCATTAGACAGATTTACTTTCCATTAATTCTGTTCTTCTTTGCTGACTTACCCTGCTGATCATGAGCTTTGTCTATTGTGGCACACTGGAATCTTCACATTTCAGCATAAGTAAGATGGTTGAAGTTGCAGTCTAATTGTTATTCCTCAATTGTGAAGAATAGCATTCACAGCAAATAGTAAAGGAAAACATGGGTTATCATGTGACTCATTTTTTCATTTAATTTTAATCTCCATGACTGCAGTCACCCAAGGAGCTCCAGTTTGGATACCCCTTTACCTTTCCCCCTCTTGGGAATGTGTCTCGTCTGTACCTCTTCACAGAAGGCTGATTTTTCAATCCCTCTGCTCCTCTTTCTCCTCTCCTGCTCCATTCCCAGACCTTGTGATACCTCCCTGACTCCTTTCCTTTCTCATGCTCTGCCACTCCCCGACCTTCTCTCCTTTTTCTTCTTTCCTACTCCATCCCATCTTCTCTGCCCCAACTTTTCTTCCACCTTCCGCCTTTTCCCATTCTGCTTGCCTCCTCTCCTGTGCCCTCCCCTCCTTTATCCCACCTCCATTCTGCCCTCTCTTATTTTCCTCTCTCCTTCTCACTCTTACTTCCATGTCCCTCTCCCACTATCCTTCATATCTACCCAACCCCCCCCCCCCATATTGGCTATATTATCCTCCAGCTTGGAATAATTCGTATTGGTCCTGACTACCCTTGCACAATGCCACAGGTATTAACTGTTATAGATTGAAACAGTCTTTTTTTCCTGTTGTGTTTTGCCTCAGGCACTGCACTTCAGCAATTGCACTTCAGCGAAGCTTGATTTATAACACAATAATATTTTTAAAGTTTGTAGTAAAATAACCTGATGCAGCCTTGGCAGCGTAAGCAGAAAATTATGGAACATCTCTATAAACCTACTGCACATTTTTGACACACTTCCATTGGTGATGGGATCATTTCCC
The DNA here is from genome assembly GCF_902713615.1 of Scyliorhinus canicula. Taxonomy (NCBI): domain Eukaryota; kingdom Metazoa; phylum Chordata; class Chondrichthyes; order Carcharhiniformes; family Scyliorhinidae; genus Scyliorhinus; species Scyliorhinus canicula. The sequence continues at coordinate 186,268,761 of NC_052147.1, forward strand.
TCACCAGGTTTACAAGGTTTGGCAACAGAACACGGAGGTCTTAAACCTACTATTTTGATTCAAATGTCCAACATGTATTGCAAGGTTCCGGTGCTGATGACATCGGCCTCTAATTATAAATAGTTCTCTGGTGCCCATTCAACGTGATGCAATGAAAGCAAAAATAAATAAGCCTTCCTTTATGTATATTCTTTAGGTGCATCAAAACATCTGTAAACATTTTGCTTCGTACACTTTTTAAGAGATAAATATAACATACATAAATTCAAGTGACTGCAATGCAAGACATTGTGTATGATATAATGGTCAACTACGGAGCCTCTACTATCCATACCTCCAGCCTACAACATGCAGCAGTTGGCTGTATGGACGGTATGGATCAAATTGGTGCCTACAGCATGACGTTCCATTCTGACTGGTATGGATTTGGGGCCTGCGTCCTCGTCCTATTTATGGAGGAGATTATGTATTTTGGGTTGGATCTGGCTTTGGACAGAGAGTTTAAGAAGTTACCAACATAAGAATGTAGACCCTTCGGCCCCTTGAGTCTTCTTTGCAATTTGGTAAGATCATTGCTGATCTGATTGTGGCCTGAACTCCACTTTCCTGTCAACACCTTTTATACCCTTTGACTCCTTTGTCAATCAAGAATCTATCTAACTCTGCCTTAAAAATATTAAAAGTCCCTGCCTTCACTTCTCCCTGAAGGAGAGAGTTCCACAGATTATTATGCTGCTATCAATGCACACTCAGCAATCTGAAGTTTACTATAAATCATAAATTGTATTTTCAAAGCAGAACTCAGAAGAAATATTGTGCTGGCTTTCTAGTGTTAGGTATTATATAGATAATTGTCTCATCAGCACAAAGCACTTCACACAATAATTTGTGGCAGATAGATTCCCCGATCGTAACCAGTTTCTTGGGCGGAAATGAAAGATTCATTGACTACAAGGGAAAAAACATCAATGTTCACTCATTTGCCTTGAGGCATGAATGTTGTCATTTTATGACTGGAGCCGATTATTACATATCAATCAAAATATAGGTTTAATGGGTGGCACGGCAGTACAGTCATTAGCACTGTTGCTTCACAGCTCCAGGGTCCCAGGTTCGATTCTTGGCTTGGGTCAATGTCTGTGCGGAGTCTGCATGCTCTACCTGTGTCTGCGTGGGATTCCTCCGGGTGCTCCGGTTTCCTCCCACAAGTCTCGAACGACATGCTTTGACATTCTGAATTCTCCCTCAGGGTACCCGAACAGGCGCTGGATGGTGGTGACTAGGGGCTTTTCACAGTAATTTCATTGCAGTATTAATGTAAGCTTACTTGTGACATTAACAAAGATTATTATCATAATGCTTTGAAGTTGGCTTGTGATGCAATGTTGTACCCACTATAATTCTCCATTCTCAGATATAGTATTGTTGTTCCTATAGGACAGTGATCCATCTGGCTGTCATTATTCATTTTGTCCACTGTGCCTTATATGAAATGGCTGTAAAACAATTCTGTTACCTTTTCCTCATAAATGTGCATAAATTTTATAATTTTACTGATCCTATGAGTTTATGCCAGGCTAGTTACTGTACAATTTAAGTGGTTGTTATGAATATCTGCTGAGAAAGCTTTTACTTCAAAGGGTTATTGCATATTGGAGTTTGTATTCATTTCAAAATATTGCACAAAATATTGATTTTAATACGTAGATATTCATCGTTCTTCACCGCGCCGAAATTCAAATCTTTTTATATTATCAGCTTCCAGGATAAACTTAGATGAGCAAAAGTATGCTGGTTAGAACCAGCAATAATCAGTGGGAGAACGCTGAAACCAGCATTTTTATAGCATTTCTCATGACTTCAGGATGTCTCAGAGCATTACACATCCAATGATGTACTTTCAACCTGTCGTCATTATTATAATGTGGGAAACGCTGGAACCGATTTCAAATATAGAAACATTGAAAATAAGAGCATGGGGAGGCCTTTCGGCCCTTGGAACCTGCTCCACCATTAATTGTGATCATGGCTGATCATCTAATTCAGTAACCTGTTCCCGCCAATAGCAGCAGAGAGATAGAGGAACAGGTTGTTCGGCAGATCTTGGAAAAATGCAGAAGTAACAGAGTTGTTGTCATGGGTGACTTCAACTTCCCTAATATTGACTGGAATCTCCTCAGTGCAAACGGTTTGGATGGAGCAGATTTTGTCAGGTGTGTACAAGAAGGATTCCTGACTCAATATGTAGATAGGCCGACTAGGGGGCAGGCCATATTGGACTTGGTGCTCGGCAACGAACCAGGCCAGGTGTCAGATGTCTTGGTGGGAGAGAATTTCGGTGACAGTGACCATAACTCCTTGACCTTTACCATAGTCATGGAGAGGGATAAGAACAGACTGTATGGGAAGGTATTTAACGGGAGGGGAAAATTATACTGCTATTAGACAGGAGCTGAGGAGCACAAAGTGGTAACAATTGTACTTGGGGAAATGCACAACAGTAATGTGGTGATTGTTTAAGGAGCGTGTGCTGAATAGTTTTGTTGCACTGAGACGAGGAAGGAATGGTAAGGTGAAGGAGCCTTGGATGACAAGAGAAATGGAGCTTCTCGTAAAGAGGAAGAAGGAAGCTTACTTAAGGTTGAGGAAGCAAGGATCTGACTCGGCTCTAGAGGGTTACAAGGTAGCCAGGAAGGAACTCAAAAATGGACTGAGGAGAGCTAGAAGGGGGCATGAAAAAGCCCTGATGGGAAGGATTAGGGAAAACCGCAAGGCGTTCTACAGCTATGTGAGAAATAAGAGGATGACCAGAGTGAGTAGGGCCGATAGGGATAGTGGAGGGAACTTGTGCCTAGAATGTGAGGAGATGGGGGAGGCCCTAAATGAATACTTTGTTTCAGTATTCACTAGAGAGAGAGGGACCTTGTTGCTCATGAGAACATGTGTGAACCAAGTTAATAGACTCGAACAGGTTGATATTAAGAAGGAGGATGTGCTGGAAATTTTGAAAAGCATCAAGATAGATAAGTCCCCTAGGCCTGACGGGATATACCCAAAGCTACTACGGGAAGCGAGGGAGGAGATTTCTGCGCAGTTGGCGATGATCTTTGTGTCCTCACTCTCTACTAGAGTAGTACCGGATGATTGGAGGATTCCCCTGTTCAAGAAAGGGAATAGGGAAATCCCTGGGAATTACAGACCCATCAGTAAAGGATTCTGAGAGATAGGATTTATGATTATTTAGAAAAACATAGCTTGATTAAAGATAGTCAGCATGGCTTTGTGAGGGACAGGTCATGCCTCACAAGCCTCATTGAATTCTTTGAGGATGTGACGAGACACATTGATGAAGGTCGGGCAGTGGATGTGGTGGTTATGATTTCAGTGAGGCATTTTGGTAAGGTTCTCCATGGTAGGCTCATTCAGAAAGTTAGGGGGCATGGAATACAGGGAAATTTGGCTGTCTGGATACAGAATTGGCTGGCCGAAAGAAGACAGCGAGTGGTAGTGGATGGAAAGTATTCTGCCTGGAGGTCAGTGACTAGTGGTGTCCCGTGTTCCGGGGCTTCTGCTCTTTGTGGTTTTTCTAAATGACTTGGATGGGGAAGTGGAAGGATGGGTTAGTAAGTTTGCCGATGACATGAAGGTTGGGGGAGTTGTAGATAATGTTGAGGGTTGTTGCAGGTTACAGCAGGACATTGACAGGATGCAGAGCTGGGCTGAGAAGTGGCAGATGGAGTTCAATCTTGATAAATGTGAAGTGATTCATTTTGAAAGGTCCAATTTGAATCCTGAATACAGGGTTAAAGGCAGGATTCGTGGCAGTGTGGAGGAACAGAGGGATCTTGGGGTCCATGTGCATAGATCCCTCAAAGTTGCCATTCAGGTTGATAGGGTTGTTAAGAAGGCGTATGGTATGTTGGCTGTCATTAACAGGGAGATTGAGTTTAAGAGCCGCAAGGTTTTGTTGCAACTTTATAAAACTCTAGTTAGACCACACTTGGAATATTGTGTCCAGTTCTGGTCGCCTCATTATAGAAAGGATGTGGATGCTTTGGGGAGGGTACAGAGGAGATTTACCAGGATGCTGCCTGGACTGGAGGGTATGTCTTAAGAAGAAAGGTTGAGGGAGCTAGGGCTTTTCTCACTGGAACGAAGAAGGCAGAGAGCTGACTTGATAGAGGTGTACAAGGTGATGAGGGGCATGGATAGAGTGGATTGCCAGAGACTTTTCCCCAGGGTGGAAATGGCTGTCACGAGGGGAAATAATTTTAAGGTGATTGGAAGAAGGTATAGGGGAGATGTCAGAGGTAGGTTCTTTACACAGAGAGTGGTGGGTGTGTGGAATGCACTGCCAGCAGAGGTGGTGAAGTCAGAGTCATTAGGGATATTTAAGCGACACACATGGACAGCAGTAAATTGAAGGGGTGTAGGTTAGGTTGATCTGAGATTAGGATAAATGGTCGGCACAACATCATGGGCTGAAGGACCTGTACTGTGCTGTATTGTTCTATGTGCTGTGTTCAATAGCATTGCTGCTCACTGTAGCAGGTCCACAAGCGACAGAAATATTCAATACGTTAATTTTTGATAGTGAGGTGGATAGCAAAAACTTTGATAAAGTTGTTAAGCAATTCGATAGGCACTGCACACCGAAAAAAAATGAAACATTCGAGCACTACATATTTTGCACATGCTCCCAGAAAGCAGGCGAATCGTTTGATTTCTGACCGATTTGTGATTGCAGGCGCAGTCGTGTAATTTTGATACCCTAAAAGCACGATGATCCACAATGAGATTGTGTTTGGGATTTGGAATGACAAGCTTCTGGAGAGGCTGCTGAAAGAAAATGAGCTTCAGCTTGATGATGCTACCAAAAGTTGTCATGCCAGCGAGCAAACTGCACAGCAGATTAGCACGTTGAATCTCAAGCATTTTGGGGGAAGATAGGAGAGGCAGCCAACGCCATTAGTGTAGTGACGCACTCGAGTAAAAAACGTGGTCCCAGCACTGGTGGCCATTTTAAGCGACCGACCGAAAACTCCATTTCATGTGGGAGATGCGGCAATCGACGTTTGCCACGACAATGTCCAGCATTTGGAAAGATATGCTCCAAATGTAAAGGCAAAAATCATTTTGATAAGCTATGCTACACCAGTAAAAAAGTGGAACAAACAAAATCACTCAACGTGGTTGATTAAGTATGCCTCGGAGACATGGGCCGGGATTCTCCCCTACCCGGCGGGGCGGGTGGTCCCGGCGGGATGGAGTGGCATGAATCACTCCGGTGTCGGGCTGTCCCAAAGGTGCGGATTTGTTCGCAACTTTAGGGGCCAAGCCCTAACCTTGAGGGGCTAGGCCCGCGCCAAAGTGGTTGGCGCCCCGCCGGCTGGCGTGAACGGCCTTTGGCGCCATGCCAGCCGGGGCCGAAGGGACTTCGCGGGCTAGCGGAAGTCCACGCATACGCCAGAGCGTCAGCGGCTGCTAACATCATCCTCGCACATGCACAGGGGAGGGGATCACTTCCGCGTCCGCCATCATGAAGGCTATGGCGAACGCGGAAGGAAAAGAGTGCCCCCATGGCACAGGCCTGCCCGCCGATCGGTGGGCCCCGATCGCGGGCCAGGCCACCATGCGGGCACCCCCCGGGACCAGATTGCCTCGCACACCCCCCAGGACCCTGGAGCCCGCTCGCGCCGCCTGGTCCCGCCGGTAAGGTAGGTAGTTTGATTCCCGCCAGCAGGACCGGCATGACAGCAGCGGGACTTCGGCCCATCATGGGCCGGAGAATCGCCGGGGGGGGGCCCGCCGACAGGCGTGGCGCGATTCCCGCCCCCGCTGAATCTCTGGTGCCGGAGACTTCGGGAGATGGCGGGGGCGGGATTCACGCCAGCTTCCAGCGATTCTCCAACCAGGCAGGGGGTCGGAGAATCCCACCCATGTTCATCGTCAACATGATTTCTAGTGAGGTACAGAGTCACATGGTAGATTTCCACTGCCACCTACTGGTCGGAGGTCGTTTACATCTATACATCCATCATAGCTTATGCATATCATCACACTGCACCTGCATGCTTATCTTCAGAGACTGATGCACGAGGATACCCAAGTCTCATTGCATATTCTCCTCTCTTAATTTGTAGCCATTCAGGTAATAATCTGCTTTCCTGGTTTTGCTACCAAAGTGGATACCCTCACATTTATCTGCATTATACTACACCTGCCATACATTTGTCCACTCACTTAACTTGTCCAAATCACGCTGAAGCATCTCTGCACCCTCCTCACTGTTCACCCTCCCACCAGCTTTGTGTCATCTGCAAATTTGTAGATATTACATTTTGTACCCTCATCTAAATCATTGATATGTATGGTAAATAGCTGGGGTCTTAGCACTGATCCCTTGTGGTACCCCATTAGTCACTGCCTGCCATTCGGAAAAAGACTCTTTTATTCCTGCTCTTTGTTTCCTGTCTGCCAATCAGTTATTTATCTCAATACACGATCCTCAATCCCAGGTGCTTTAATTTTAAATGCTAATCTCTCATGTCTGACTTTGTTGAAAGCCTTCTGAATGTCCACTGACTCCACCCCCCCGCCCCGCCCATCACTCTACTTGTTGCATCCTCAAAGAATTCCAGTAGATTTGTCAAGCCTGACTTTTCTTTCATAAATCCGTGCTGACTCTGTCTGATTCTGACACGATTTTCCAAGTGCTGTGCCATTACATTTTTTAAAATAGTCTTTAGAATTTTCCCCACTATTGACGTCAGGCTGACTGGTCTTAAATTCCCTATTTTCTCTCTACGTTCCTTTTGAAATAGTGGGGTTACAATAGCTACCCTCTAATCTGTAGGAACTGTTCCAGAGTCTATAGAAACTTGGAAAATGACCACCAATGCATCCACTGTTTCTAGGGTCACTTCCTTAAGTACTCTGGGATGCAGATTATTAGGCCCTGGGGATTTATTGGTCTTTAGTCCCATCAATTTCCCCAACACTATTTCTCTACTAATATTGATTTGCACCTAGCAAGTACTATAAATTGAAATGAGATCATTATCATGGATCTTTTGCAGCAATGTTAATTGAGGGATAAATATTCGTCAGGATACTGGGAGTAACATTTCTGTTTCTCTTTGAATAGGGCCATGGAATCTTTTAATTTCATTTGAGAGGGCAGATGGGACTTCAGTTAAATATCTCATCTGAAATATAGCACCTCTGTCAGCCACATTCCCTCAGTATTGCCCCAAATTTTCAAACTAGACCTAGATTATATGTGCAAGTCTTTGGGGTGGGACTTGAATGCAGAATAATTTGCTTCAGAAGTGAATCTGCTGCCATGGAGCCAAGGCTCGCACTTTGAAAATGCTGGTGAACATAGATGTCAACATGGACTTTTTAAGCTCAGATACACCAGATTTGGTTCTGCATTGCTTTTGCTTTTGTGGCCACTGCAGCATCAGTGGCTGAATTTATTCAATTGAAGGTTGCATTGATCTAGCTCCCAGACTTTGATAAGCTGGTGCCAGCAGGCAAAATCTCCAGTTCCAGCTGAATTCACCACCCATATACTTAAGCATTAATGCAGACTGCCTATCCTAGAGGAGACGATTCAGCTTATTGGGTGGTTTATTTTCATTAACTATCCGATTGAAAATGTTGTGCATGAGAAATTAAACATAAGTTGACTTTAGCACAGTGGGCTAAACAGCTGGCTGGTAATGCCGAACAAGGCAGCAGCGTGGATTCAATTCCCGTACCGGCCTCCCTGAACAGGCTCCGGAATGTGGTGACTAGGGGCTTTTCACAGTAACTTCATTGAAGCCTACTTATGACAATAAGTGTAAATAATTATATTATTATTATTTTGTCTTACAGCAGACTTGCAGATTCACAGACAGTCCAAAAACCTCCATTTTAAAACATTTTAACTCCAGCCCATGTCTTTAGCACATTAAAGCTCATTAATTATAAGCTACATGTATCATTATAATTGTGCATTAAAACATCATTAAATATCAGCTGTGATGACAAACAGATGTGTATATTTGTTAATCTCAGGGGTGAGAGCTGTAATACATATTTTCAATTGGAGTAAATACACAGACAGATAATGTATCTGAACAAAAATGGGTACATTTTGTGTGAATGATACATAAATATAAGATAGTGCTCATTTGAAATGATCTGTAGTTATATAAGTTGGAAATTAGTTTCCATGTGCCATTCAACTTTACAACACTTTTGACCTTCTGTGCACTCCAAATTGTTGATTCTGATTTTGGAAAATTCAAAGTGCGTCACAGATGTGTTTAAGTGAAGAAATAATCAAATTTCTATTCAGCTTCCTGTGGAGTTCAGCAGATATATTTATTGATTTGTGTTTTGCATGTGATGATCAAGGGAAAGGGAATAAGCCATGTTTCCGTTCTTCATTTAGGCTGAAGTTGACATTAATCAAAGGCAATCAGTCAGATCTTTTCCTATGTTTGTTGCACAATAAAATCTAGCCGCTCCACTTCGCACTAATTCCAGAAGATATTCATTGTGCTGTCTAATGTTTCACACATGCTGTGTTTATCCTCATGTGCCAAAGAGGGGGATTGAGTCAGTTGAAAAGAAATAAAGTTTGTGACGGGGTCCGACAACCATGGTTTAATTCTTCTTAATATATTGCTGGAGGCTGTTTTTGCACATCCAGTACAGGATGTCGGACAGATTATCTGACCATGCAAATAGTTGGGGCATCCGAAGGGTTGTAGGTGAGAGGGAGCCGGATGTTTTCAGTATACATGTGTTTTTGGACAAGGTCATCGAGGGGCAGCATGTAGGTGAGAAACAGGAAGATGCTAAAAATAAATCCTCAAAGGAAATCATAGGTTTTGGAGTGGGAAGAGGAGCCACTACAGGTGATTCACTGCATGTAACTGGACAGATAAGAAGAAAACAAGGAGATTGCAGTTACATCCAACTGGATGATGGTGGAGAAAGGTTGGAGCAGAATTTCAAGTAATGTTGATTTGACACCAGCTATGCAGTGCTCCAGCAGATGACTTCCCTCAAGCACCCACCAGCATTAGATAAAAGGATTATCAAGTACTCCCAGTCTAGTTGCTGATAGGTTTTTGCCGAGTTTCTAAAACTATTTGGGGAATTGCACTATTCGTAAAAGTCGCTGAAGCCTACAGGGACTGATTTGGTATGTGTTGAAGAACTTGGCCCGAACATCAAGGGCCCTGAACAATACGCTTGTTTCCAAATATGGGCAGAGTCATTTGCGTTCCCCTTGTTTTACATCATGCAATGGATAATGAGCAGGAATGGGTCAGAGTGGGATAAGCTACCAGCAGCTGAGAAAAAGATAGGAGGAGATGGAATGTGAAGTGTGTAGGCATATTTAGTACTGGGTGACTTGCTACTATAATTCAAAGTAGCACAGCGGTTGCATAAAATCATTGAGTGAGCAGGGAAGGTCATTCAGCCCATCGTGTCCAGGGCAGTTCTCTTTAAGAGCATCTCAGCTCGCCCCCTACACAACCTTTTCTCCATAGCCCTGCATTGCTTTCTTTTTTGGATACATATCCAGTTTCCTTTGAATGCCACACTGAATGCCCCTCTGCCACATTCTCTAGCAGTGTATGCTTTTGCATAACACCTTAAACTGTTCTCTTCTGGTTCTCAATTATTCTATCAATGGGAACAGCTCTCTTTCCACACAAAGATGAGCGACAGGTCAGATGATTGGTCAGGATATAAAAAACGGCAGAGAATGACAAAACACTAATCAGGAGACAGAAATTAGAGCATGAGTGGAAGTTGGCTAAAAATATAAAAGAGCTGTAGCACAAGTTTCTACAAGTATTTAAAAAGGAAAAGAGTAACTAAAGTGAATGCTGGTTTTCTGGAGAGTGAGAATGGGGAGTTAATAGTAGATAATAAGGAAATGGTGAATGAAATGAACAAATATTTTGCTTCTATTTTCATTGTAACATATCCAGTTTTCTAGCTGTAAATCAGTCGGTGGAAAGGAGAGGGGAAATTACAATCCCCAGGGAAGTGATACTGAAAAAACTGATGGAGCTGAAGGCTGACAGGTCTGCTAGTCCAGATAGACTTTATCCCAGGTTCTTAAAAGAGGTGGCTAATGGGGTTGGAGATGCATTGGTGTTAGTTTTCCCAAATTTCCTAGACCCTGGAAAGGGCCAATTGAATTGGAAAGTAAAATATATCACCCCTGAATTCACCAAGGAAGGGAGACAGAAAGCAGGAATCTATAAGCCAGTTAGCTTGTCATCTGTTGTAGGAAGTTGTTAAAATCAACCATTAGGAGGTTATATCTGGGATCTTAGAAAATCTCAAGGGAGTCGGAAAGAGTCAGCACGTTATGTGAAGCTAAAATCTTGTTTAACTAACTGATTAGAGTTCTTTGAATAACTAATATGTGATGTGGAGATGCCGGCGTTGGACTGGGGTGAGCACAGTAATAATTCTTACAACACCAGGTTAAAGTCCAACAGGATTTGAAACAAACCTGTTGGACTGTAACCTGGTGTTGCAAGACTTCTTACTGTAACTGATATGTGGTATGGCTAAAGGGGAGTCTGTCGATGTACTATACTTGGATTTCAAGGAGGCATTCTGATGAGGTGCCACATCAAAGGGTAGTGTGGAAAATAACAACTCATGGTGGAGGGGATAACGTATTAGCCTGGATTGAAGATTGGCTGGCTGGCAGAAAATAATAATCTTTAATAATAATCTTAATAATCATCTTTATTATCACAAGTAGACTTACATTAACACTGCAATGAAGTTGCTATGAAAAGCCCCAGTCGCTACATTCTGGCATCTGTTCGGGTGCACAGAGGGAGAATTCAGAATGTCCAAATTACCTAACAGCACATTTTTCGGGACTTGTGGGAGGAAACCGGAGCACCCGGAGGAAACCCACACAGACACGGGGAGAACGTGCAGACTCAGCACAGACAGCGACGCAAGCCGGGAATCGATCTTGGGACCCTGGCTCTGTGAAGCAACAGTGCTAACCACTATGCTACCGTGCTGAAAACAGAGAGTATGCATAAATGCGCCTTTGTCTGATTAGCAGGATGTCATCAGTGATGTCCCACAGGGATCTGAACTGTGGCCTCAACTTTTTACAATTTATATCAATGACTTAAATATGGGTTGCAAAGGCATGGCAGCCAAATTTGCAGGTGTTACAAAGATAGGTAGGAAAATGTTGTGAAGCAGACATTGGAGTTTACGGATGGATATGGACAGGTTAAGCGAGTGGGTAAGATCTGGCAGATAGAATATAATGAGGGAAAAAGTGAAGTTGTTCACTTTGGCAGGAAGAGTAAAAAAGCAGAGTACTACTTAAACAGAGAATAACTGTAGAATTTTGAGGCCTGGAGGGATCTAGGTGTTCCAGTCCACGTGTCACAAAAAAATTGTATGCAGATTCGGCATATAATCAAGAAGGCTAATGGAATGATGTGCTCAATTATGCGAGGAATTGAACATAAAAGTAAGGACACAATGCTTCAATTTTGCAGGGCATTGGTGAGGCTTTCAGGGCCTGTTTGCTGTGGGCACAAATCTCATTATGGGCGCTGGAGGGCCAAAACAGGATTTGTGTGGCGAGATTTCTGAAAGCAATGTTCCTGGGCCTCCCAAATGGCATGATCACACACAGATCATGAATCTGATTACAATAAATTAGAATACATTTAAATGCAATTACATGGCTTTGCGCCGTATCTTTGGGCACAGTGGCGCTTTGGTTAACACTGTGTGGATTTTGCACTTTCTCTCCGTGTGTGCGTGGGTTTCCTCCGGGTGCTCCTGTTTACTCCCACAGTCCAAAGATGTGCAGGTTAGGTGGATTGGCCATGTTAAATTGCCCCTTAATGTCAAAAAGGTTAGGTGGGGTTACTGAGTTGCGGGGATAGGGTTGAGGTGTGGGCTTTAGTAGGGTGCTCTTTCAAGGGCCGTTGCAGACTCAATGGGCCAAATTACCTCCTTCAGCACAGTAGGAATTCTATGAACATCAGATGGTTCTCCACCCCCCCCCCCCCCCCCCCCCCCCCCCTCCCAGTGTGAGATCGCACTGGCAGGAATCACTACTGCTTTCCAAAAACAGAAACCGATCATGGCAGTGCCAACCTGGACAGAATACATCCTGGGGTGTGGTTAGGGATGGGTCCAGGGAAAGGCTCCTAGGGAACCCCACTGGGGTTGGGGAAGGGTCCTCCATTATGTGGGTGGTGGGGGCACACAATATGGAAGGGAGAATTGTTCATGTATGGCAATGGTGGGGGAGGTGGTGGACACTTCGAGCATGGGGATGCCCCACTGTCGGAAAAATGTGCATGGGGGAGGGGAAGAGTGGGAGGGGGCCTTTAACTTTACATTGTAAAAATAGCGCGCTGGTCTGAATCCCATCTTTGCTGGTGAGTTTAGGCGTCGCCCACCCAGCTGGCTGTGTGCACCTTACCAGCACTTTGAAATTGCAGAGTTCCATTTGATCTGACTAGAAAAGACCGCTGTCAGACCAGTGAGTTTCACATAGTTTTTCTCGCCTGATCCAGCACTCTGCAACTTTTGGAAAATTCCACTCACATCTTGAATGCTATCTGTAGTTTGGCCTCCTTATTTAAGGAAGGATGTAAATGCATTCAGGGGCGGTTTAGTAGACTGATAGCAGGAATGAACAGGTTGTCTTAGGAAGACAAGTTTGACTGGCTGGGCTTGTTTCCATTGGAGTTTAGAAGAGTGAAGTGTGACTTGATTGAAGTTCTAAGATCCTGAACGGTCTTGACAAGGGGGCCATGGAAAGGATGTTTCCTCTTGTGGGTGAATTGAGAGGTAGAGAGCACTTTTGGAAATTAGGAGCTGCCCTTTTAGAGCAGAGAAGAGAAGAACATTTTTTCTGTCAGAAGGTTGTGCATCTTTGGAACTCTTTGCCTCAGAAGACAGGAGAGGCAGGGTCATTCAATATTTTTAAGGCCGAGGTAAATAGATTCTTGTTGGGCAGGGAATCCAAAGTTATCTGGGATAGATGGGGAGAATGTGGAATTCGAAGCCCTAGCAGATCAACCGTGATCTGATTAAATGGTGAAGCAGATTCGAGAGGCTGAACGGTCTACTACTGCTTCTATTTCATCTGTTCATACGTCTTTTCATACGTACTCTGTCCATACTCCTCATGGCTTTCAACACCTCCATCAAACCTCCTCGCAACCTTCTCTTCTCTACAGAAAACTGCTCCAGCTTCTCCAATCTATCTGCGTAATTGAAGCCTCTCATCCCTGGCATCATTCTTGTAAGTCTTTGCTGAACCCTTTCTGAAGTCTTCACATCCTCCTTAAAATGCAGCACCCAGAAATAATCAAAATATTCCATTCGAGGCAGAACCAGTGTTTTATAAAAGTTTATCATAGGTTCTCTGCTTTTGCACACTATGCTTCTATTTATAAAGCTCGGGTTCCTGTATGCTTTATTAACTGCCATCTCAAACCTCCCTGCCACCATCTGTGCAGATGTTCCCACAGGTCTCTTTTTTCCTGTGCCCCCTTCAGTTTTATATTATCTTTCCTCATCCTTCTTACCAAAATAAATAAATTTACACTTCTCTGCATTTAATTACATCTGCCATGTGCCCTGCCATTCCAACAGCCTATAAATTTATTTTGAAGTCTATCACTGTTCCCAAAGTTTGCATCCAAGTTCTGCAAGTAAATTAATGGTCCTAGCACCAACCCTTGGGGAACCCCAATGTAAATCGTCCTCCAGTCCAATAAAATGAAAACATTTACCACCACTCTCTTTCCTACGGCTGCTCAACGCTATTCTTTGCATTGGGTGAACAAGCATAGGTTAACAAATTAAACTCAGATGTTCCTCCTCTAGATTATTGTCATTGTTATAGTCATATAAAACATAGCAGCAAATATCAGCTGTTGTGGATTTTCATGTTTTAAATTTAGTTCACAACTTTAGACAATAATGAACTCAGATTTATAAGGATTGTGGGTGAACCGATTATTGTTTTTAACTGTTCAAACTGAAATTTGCAATTGCGTAGTTTCAAAAGAGAAATAGTGTGAAAAATTACTTAATTTGAACATGATTTTTCACTGAATGTACAGAATTACTTAATCAAATTGGTAAGTAACATGAATATCAATAAGGTGAAATTTCATGTCAACCAAACAGGTCTTCAGGTTAAAAAACAATGGTTTTTGAGAATTATCAAAAATATTAACATACTCCATTTAATAGCCACTTCTGTAAATCTGCCAGGAGATTTTTTACTCCAGCGGATAAACACAAGAGCACCCTTTTGAACTTCCTCTGCCGCACTAAAGAGGTTCAGGAAATGTTCTACTTTTTTTGGTGCGCTCGTCACTGACCCATGCAAGGTCCTTTCCTGGCTTTATCCCTCACCCCCTCTCCTTCCCCTCAAGGCTTCAGCTGCTGCCCAATTTCTGAGCAGCAGTTAAATGGTTCACTAGTTCTTCCCCAGTAGTGCTACAAAAGAGGTTGCATTGCTACCGTGATATTAACACAGAAACGTACCATGACAGCTAGATGCTTGTATGTCATCTAAATTTGCTGAGTGCATATTGGAAAATCAAAGCTTAAGAATAAACAATGGCAGCAGAAAAGCTTTCTTGCTGTATTGGAGACTCTGAATATTCACCCTAAAATGTTATCCTTACCTGTGATTCTTTCCTTCTCCCAGCTGTTTTTTTTCTGTTTAAATGAGCTAAAAACTTATAGAAGTTAGATTTTTAACAGATAAAACCCATGGATACTACCAGTTAAAATCAGTGAAAAAAAATTAAACTGACACTGCAAAATAATAAATTACTGGATTATATGTCTGAAATTAGAAGTGTTGTAGATTAAAGAGGGAAGGACTATATAGCAGACAACAACCTTTTTTTTCCGAGAACCATTAATGTTTGTGCTATCCAAATGCTCACTAATTCTCTGTCGTGACAAAAGCATCTAAAATTTTAAAGAGTTATAGAGGAAATTGGGTGGGATAGTGGTGCTGACATACTTTGTTGCTGGAAAACTTAGCTAAGATTTTTGAAATGGATGTTAATCAATTCAGTGTTCCATAAAGATTGTGGGCGGGATTCTCCGTTGCCCGACGCCAAAATCGTGCTCGGCGAAAGGGCAGAGAATGGGCTCTGACACCAAAATTGGGTCCGGCAGCAGTTTAACGCCAGTCAGACATGCTCCACCCGTCTCGGAAATGGTGTCGTCGTGCGCCGCACACCATTGCAACGCCGTTGGCACGTCATTGGCCTGCCCTCCCGCGATTCTCCGCCCCGATGGACTGCGTTCCTGACGGTGTGGGACACGTGTGGTCTCAGCCGTGCGAGAACCCGACATGGCAGCTGCCACTGCAACTGGGTGTCCAGTGCCACCACACTCTCTGGGATCAGTGCTTCTGGCAGGGGGGGCTTCCACGAGGGCTGGGGGGACTGGTGGGGGATGGTCAGGGTGTGGGCTGTGCGGTTACTGATGGCGGGTCCGCTCATGGCCGGCGCCATGTTGTACATCGTGACCGCTGCAGGTCGCCAGCCATGCGCATGTACGGCCGTGGACCCGGCCATACTCCGGCCGCTTTTGTAGCGGGAGACGGGAATTTCATCCGGCGCCGGTGCTAGCCACTTACCGGTCCCAGAAGTGATGATGGGTCGGTGGCAATTCTTGGTCGTAAAAGACCACACATGCTCCGAGGCTGGGATGGAATTTTCTTTCAGCATTCATTTGAAAAATTAAGGACAGACAAACTTGGTGAGATGTATTTGGAAATCCTAAAATTTATTTTCAGAAGATCTGAGCAATTTGAAAGATTGGTCCATGTGTACATCATAGTCAGGTACACAGTGAGTCAACATGGTAAGTAACAGAAAAAATCGTCACTAAAGGCATATTTGGGCTCTATGGGAGAATTAAAACTTAGCAGAGTGGACTGGTTTAATTATGATTTACACTTGTGCCTGAAATTAATAAAATAGGAGATGAGGGTAAAGTAAATGTTTTCCACGCCACTTTGGGCCTGGATGATTTTGAGGTGTTGTCGAAACAATTGACCACATGTCCCCAGTACGATGAGATTCTGAATTTATATTATGACACAACCAAGTATGAAATTACACTGAGTTGGATTATGTGAAAGAAAGCAATTGCCAAGTGAAACTGTTGCAGGTTACATTTTCGAATTGAAGAACTCTCTCATTTCTGTGTGTACAGCACAAACTTAGAAATCAACTTAGAAACACATTCATAGGAGGCCAAAAGAACAATAAAATCGAAGCCAAGCGTTGAGTAAAGAGTGGGACGAGGCCTGCAATGGGCCCACAGCCATGAAAATGGAAAAACAAGATGGCTACAAATTGCCAAGCAGTTCTTTTCCTGAGTGGACAGGGGAGGTCCACCAGATTTCAGTGAGAACTAGGCCATAGCAACCAAATTCACATTCTCAGAGTCAGAAATTAGATGCTACTGTGACCAAACATTTATATTTCCCCATTCCCAGTGCCTGTGGCAAAGCCGATCATATCCAGATGGCTCGCAGGAGTAGAAGGAATAGTAATGGTCCAGGTCATTATAAAGTTCCAGGTCATGTAACCTGCAACAATTTGGCAGCACGGTAGCATTGTGGATAGCACAATCGCTTCACAGCTCCAGGGTCCCAGGTTCGATTCCGGCTTGGGTCACTGTCTGTGCGGAGTCTGCACATCCTCCCCGTGTGTGCGTGGGTTTCCTCCGGGTGCTCCGGTTTCCTCCCACAGTCCAAAGATGTGCAAGTTAGGTGGATTGGACATGATAAATTGCCCTTAGTGTCCAAAATTGCCCTTAGTGTTGGGTGGGGTTATTGGGTTATGGGGACAGGGTGTAGGTGTTAACCATGGGTAGGGTGCTCTTTCCAGGAGCCGGTGCAGACTCGATGGGCCGAATGGCCTCCTTCTGTACTGTAAATTCTATGAAAATGTAGATCTCAAGCTAGCTCTGGAATCTGGAAAATCTTGAATGCACATCTAATAGATATAGAAACAGAAGTTGATATCATTAAGCAGGAAGATCAAGAGCTGCATTCAGTCATCGTGCAAGAAAAACAGCACCTGGAAGATCAGATTAAAGCATTGAAGGTATAATTCCAATGCCAACGGTAAACGTGAAAGTCAGTAATTCACAATTTAATTTTGTCAGTGACACAGCTGCAGACATGTCTGTTGTTTTGGAAGGAGAGTACAAGAAATTCCAAATTCACATTCCTTTACACAAAACAGGTATGACACTTGACTAGTTACTCCAATAACATTATTCCAGTACTAGGTCAAGTTAGCATCAGGTTGGAAAATAATGATGCATCCTATTACTTGCCATTGGAAGGGGTAGGAGGGAACAAAGTCTCCCTGATGAAAAGAAATTGGCTTAAGAAAATACAGTTATTCGCATTATTGATCAGGAAGAATATGTCAGATATTGAAGAATTGATTTTTAAACACGGAAGACCAAATGGTAAAATTAGGCATCACAAGGCAAAGTCAATATAAAAGACAATGTATAGCTGACATTTTGCAAGGAGAGGTCAATGCCTTATGTACCGTTAGAAGCAGTAAGCAAAGAGATGAATAGGTTGGAAAGAACAGGGCAGTTAAGGAGACGAAGAGCAGTGAAGGGTCTGCACCATTGTGACCATTCAAAAAGCCAGCAGGTCTATCTGGATTTGTGGAGATTATAAGCAAGCAGTGAAAAATGTGATCAAGAATAATTCTTAATCACTGCCTATCTAATTAAGCCAATGGAAAGGTGTCCCACAAGATAGTTTTGTCAAATGCATATTTGCAATTTTACTTAACTGTCAAGGGAACAAGCTACTTACCATTCATACACACAAAGAGTTGTACCAGTATGAAAGGTTACCATTTGGGGTTCCTACTGTTCCTGCAGTGCTCCAGAGCATCATGGGTCAGGTACTAACTGGGATGAAAGGATTGTGCTGCTCTTAGATGATATTCTAATTAGCAGTATGGCAGAGAACGAGCACATTGTTATATTGAACAAAATCCAAGATCAAGTTCAAGAGTATGGCATCAAAGCTCAAAAGCACAAGTGCTACTTCATGGGGTCAAGAGTAATATACCTGAGTCACTAAGTAGATGGTGAAGGTATCCACCTAATGCAGGAGAATGTTGAGAGGATTTTCAAAACAAAGAGATTAGAAAACAAGAACTTGAACAATTCACCGGAATTGTTGAGTATATTTTCACAGTAACATCATTGCAGTGTTAAGCCTACTAAAGATTATTTTTATTATTCTAAGTTCATCTTTGACTTAGTTAATACATTCACTCCACTGCATCAACTGCTCAAGGATGGACTAGATTGGGAGTGGTCTGTGGAGTATCAGAAAGCATTTGAAGAAGTGAAGAAAGGACTGACTAGTGATGCTTTTTGACCCACTATAATTCCAGGAAACAATTTTAATGGGGGATGATTCACCCCGGCGATAAGTGTGGTTCCACCTCACTTAATGGCAGATGGTGTGGAGAAACCTCACATAGCAAGTTCATTTTGTTGACTGACCACTAAGCCCGTACAATCATATTTGGTTTAAAGAAGGGATTACCATCCCAAGCCACATCACAGTTTCAGAGACGAACGTTGATTTTCATGACCTATCAACATTATACTAAATATTGTCAGTCAGCAGATCATGCAAATAAGGACAATCTTTTGGAGATTTCCCTCGACGTCTTCATTTTAATCCATTGAGTCACCCATAAATTAGTTTAAGTACTTAATAAGTGTTTTCCAGAGAAATTAGTGAAGAAACTCACTAGGATGTAGTGCTCAGTAAAGTGCTCAATTATATCACAAATGGCTGGTCTAAAGAGCGTGATGATGAGAAATTGCAGGTGTATTTTACACATTGAAATTAAGTGTGTCGGACAAGGCTGTTCGCTATGGGGTTTAAGAGTCATGGTTCTGCCGAGCTTCAGAGAGAGATTATTAGAGGAACTTCATGAAAAACACACAGGGATAATCCATGTGAGAGCAGTAGCAACAAGCTGTTTTAGTTGTCCAAAGGTAGACAGAGATTTTGAAAAGTTGGTGGAAAGTGTGTCTGAGAATGAAAAATGACCCCACCACATTCCTTTCTTTTCATAGTCAAACACAAGAAATCTGTGGGAACAAGTACATGTTGATTTAGAAACATAGAAAAAATAAGAGGAGGTGGCTATTCAGCCCTTCAAGCACGCTCCACCATTCATTATGATCATGGTTGATCATCCAACTCAATAACTTAATCCCACTGTGATCCCTTCACCCCAATTGCAATATCTAATTGCTTCTTGAAACCATACAATGTTTTGGACTTAACTACATCCTGTGGTAATGAATTCAACAGGCACATCACTCTCTGGGTGAAGAAATTTCTCCTCATCTCTGTCCTAAATGGTCTACCCCGTATCCTCAGACTGTGACCCCCTGGTTCTGAACTCTCCCACCATCGGGAACATTCTTCCTGCATCTACCCTGTCCATTTCTGTTAGAATTTTATAAGTTTCCATGAGATCCAGCATCATTCTTCTGAACTCCGGCGAATACAATCCTAACCGATTCAATCTCTCCTTGTACGTCAGTCCTGCCATCCCAGTCATCAGTCTAGTAAATCTTCGCTGCACTCCCTCTATAGCTAGAACATCCTTCCTCAGATAAGGAGACCAAAACTGCACACAATATTCCAAGTGTGGCCTCACCAAGGCCCTGTATAATTGCAGCAAGACACCCTGCTCCTGTACTCGAATACTCTCACAATGAAGGCCAACATACCATTTGCCTTGTATACCACCTGCTGCACCTGCATTCTTTGAAGTGGAAGGAAAGAATACCTTGTTTTGGTCAATAATGGATAAATGTTGAGTCCATGCAAAGCAAATATGAGTCATGATACATGTGGCATGAAACTCAGAGAATTCAGTGTTGATCAGAAGGTCTCGCTCACTTGGCTAGAAAACTGGTTCATGATACAGAGCAAGGCCCTGCCTTCTCAACCTTGGGTCCCTTGCCTGAGGTGTGGTGATCCTCAGGTTAAATCACCACAAGTCAGCTCTTCCCCTTAAAGAGGAAAGCAGCCTATGGCCATTTTGGACTAGTTTACCTCTTCTGGCACTTTTTGCTAAATCTATTTTTTTAAATAAATGTGACACCAGATTCTGATGAAATTCTATTGGTCCCAGTTTCAATACAGGTGCAAGTATCAGAATTATGCATTTTAGAGCCTCATTTTATTTAATTTAAAATTTAACCACAGCTCCAGGAAACATGCAAACAAGTGATTTCCAAGAAGTAAAGAAAGAAAATCAGCCTAGCATGTGGCAGAATACTTTAAACAATCCGTGTGAACTACAGCCTGTTTGGCAGCCGGCAGACTGAGCAGCTGTGGAACTGGTGTGCTTCTGACCGCAACATTTGAATTGAGATAAACAAGTTCTTGAATTAGCCATGAAGCAGGTAAAACCAGCACATGTGCTCCAATGCAGCTGATGCCTTTATTGAATCACAGTCAAAAATTTTCCTTATAGGTGCTGTATTGTGACAAAACATGGTCGTGAGTATGAAAGAAAACATGGGCCCGAATCTTTAGGAAGGCAGGAGTTCAGTCGTCTCTGAGTCCCAATGTCATATTACGCTCTAACGAGCACTTATTAGCATTAGGTGGGACTCCTGCCCTCACTTGGGCGATCTGGAGGTCACCCGGCTTTAAGGGAGGGTGCCAGTCAGAAGAGGCTTTCCGATGGAGGCACCTCCGACTGTTCCTGCCCGAGATCAAACTTTTTTTTCCGGTATTCCCTCGCAAACTGGCATCTGCCCGCCAGCCTAAAACTTGAGTCTGGGTTTGAAAAAAGGCCCATAAGTGACTACTAAGTGGCCACAAGGGCTTTAATTGGGGGCAAAGATGGCCTCAGAACGTGAGCTACAAGATCGGGGCATAAAACTCTGCCATGGTTTGTAACTGAAGCAAGATTTACCTTTGATGCCTTTCATTTAAACAAACTGACCAGAGTACTTGCCAATTAGACACAAGACAACAAGTGAAGCCAGGAAAGGAAAGGTTGAAAGCATCAATGAAAGTTTAATTTTTGAGAAGCTTTTTAAAGGTGACAAGATTGAGATGTTAGGAAGGGAATTCAAGAGAGTAGGAGCAGAGACAACCAGCTGGATAGAATTGTAAACATCGGGTGAGATGAGGCCTGAGGCTTTATTTGGAGAGGTTATTGGATGTATTTTTGCATATATCTAAATAAATTAGACCGAATGTAATTAACGTGAAGACACAGGTTTTTTTTAATGGCATTATTACAAAATTGTCCTTTCTCCAGTCATACAAGAATTACACGTAACACAGACAAAATGTATTTTACATTGTTACAAAAAAAAAATGGAAGGATTGGGTTTTCATTGATATTTCTTTGATAATTACTTACTTTCAGTAATTGGTTTTGAATTAGTTTGTTAGAGTTTTAGTTCATGGGAAATTCATGACGTTCTGCTAGTTCTTCAGTATATTCACATCAATCTTAGATTTACATCAATCAGCAGAATCAAGTTTACAAGACATTAATCTTCGATTGCACAGAATATTTTTTGCATGTACAGCTGGCACTCTCAAGGGAAAAACCTATAAAGGCTGTCGCGAAGAAAGTTTACAAGTGTCTGAAACACCTAATAAGGGAAATAATCAAACAATATTCAGTGGGTTGGAACACGATCAAGTTTGTCAAGGTGGAGTTTAAGGCTTAAGTTCTCACTCCTAGCTTGCTAAGACAAGGGCAGCATGGTGGTTCAGTGGTTAGCACTGCTGCCTCATGTCAGCAAGGACCCAGGTTCAATCTGGCCCCATGTCACTGTCCTTGTGGAGTTTACACATTCTCCCAGTGTCTGTGTGGGTCTCACCCTCACAAGCCAAAACAATGTGGAGAGTAGGTGAATTGGCCACACTAAATTGCCCCTTCATTGGAAAAAAAGAATTGGGTACTCTAAATTTTCTTTAAAAGTTTGCACAGACAGGACTTTTCCTCACTCTGCAAAGCCAACCCAGGAGAAACCTTGGCAGTTGCAATTTTCATTCCAGGAATGACTTTACCCACACTCACAGTGCAAATTACTCTCCATGCCCCATCCATGCCAATCCCTGGCATCTCATGCCTCCAACCACCCTCTTATGGTCCCACTACCACCTATGCTATCCAATGCCCCTCAATCTAGGCCCTATGGCCCCTCATACCCTTTACACAATTGGCTAATCTAAATTTATAAAATAAAATAACAGCTAAACAAATGTTCACTTTGTTGCTCCACCCACTTCTTGTGGCCCATCATACCTCATATGCCACCCTTTGATGCTCTTTCCCACTCATTATGGTCCCTCATACCATGTGTGTTAATCCATGACCCCACCCATCCCCTTGGCCGCTTATAGCCTCTATGCCAACTTGGTGCTAACTCATGCCAACCCATGGCCCCCACCCATCACCCGATGTCCTTTCTCCCTCCATTCCAATTCACCTAGTACCTACACTCAATCTACTCAATTGCATAATCAGTCAGGCACAACAATCCATTTGTTTGACAGGTCCAACTGATTATAGAATAGAAATGTTTGTTGTCATAAGAGATTAGTTGAGGGAATTCAATATATTGAATCTTTTAATCAATGAGCGTGTTTTTTAATGTAGTGACATAATCAATAGCTGAATAACTCTCTTATCTCAGCATGGCTCCTGAGGTTGGCCCATGGTAACTACTAGGTGAGTTGGAATGTAGTGGTAAGGGAACAGTTGGGGATCAAAGGTTGACTGACATGACTTGTCACTCAGGTGGCATGGGGCTATAAAGGGCTATGGGGATGAGTTGGGGCATGGATTAGCGTCAAGGGTATGATGTAGCTATGAGAGGAGTAGCAGGGCATAGGGTGGCTTTGGGAATAGGAGGTCAATAGGGGTGGGCAGAGGGGCATAAAGTGACAGAGTGAGCATTAGGGATCATGGGGTGATAGGAGGAAGAGCAAATATCAAAAGGGGTCTTAGAGCGTGGGTGAGGGTCATGAGGTTGTATGGATGGGACCTGGGGTGTGTCTGTTGAGGTTTGGAGGGGTGAGGGCCATTTTCTGCTTTGTTCATCTTTTGAATAAACTCAAAATGCCAGTTCACAAGAGCAGCCATTCCCGCCACCATTCCCCCCCTCCCCCCTTTTCTACCAGCCCCCAACACATTTTCCAAGGTGAAGTTCATGGAGCCAGGAATGTCTTGCCTCAGCATTCCTGGAGCAGGAACTGAAATCCATGCCTTCATGTATGGCGAGACTTTATCAGTTAATTCACAAACAGAGAAATGCCGAAGCTGCTGGAACAAGGAGGGGATCAGAATAAAAATAAAGGGATTGGTATATTAATGAGCAGCTATGAAATCCGCAATGCTTAATAATGTCCGGTGGAAAGGAAGGGTCGGGGCAGCATGGTGGCGCAGTGGTTAGCATTGCTGCCTCACGGCGTCGAGGTCCCAGTGTTATGGGAGAGGTGTTTTCAGAACCCCAAAATGTATCATGGAAGTCAACCAACCCCCACCTTTAATGGATTGTTGCTTTTGAAGCACACGGCTTGTTCCCCAGGTGTAGTATTACAATGATGGACATGTGGCTTTTAAAAATCAAACAATGTTTGTTCCATGAACTCAAATTAACCTTTTAAATAAACATTGGATCTCTTAACACCCCTTACTTTAAAGATAACCCCAAAAATAATACAACACTACCCAATCCTGCAAACTGTTCCCTTACACATCCAAAAGACTTAACAAATCCTTCAAACAGAAGCACATTAGATTTATATTCAATACTGAGACCTTTTTACAATTCCGATTTCACCAAAGGATTAAGAGATTGTCCTTCGTGGCAGAGATCACCAGCAATGCAGCTCACACCCACACCCAAGCTTTCTTCAAACTGAAAACTAAAACTCCCAAAAAGCAGAAGTGAGCTCAGCTCCCCCCCCCCCCCCGTGACATCACTTCAGTAATATGATCCGCTTCATTTCTTAAAGGTATATTTCTTAAACATCCAATTCTGAAAGGCACTCTCACATGACACCTACCCCCAAGAAAGAAAACCCCATCAACTTCAAGATGGTTTCATTTTTCACTTTTCACCATCCACTAAGAAATGCACACAGTAAATATACATTTTTGTTTCAGAAAAAAAACAACACACGCAAACAGGCATAATAATAAAGTCCATTTTTCCCGTTCTTCTTCCACCAACCGAAATCCTTCTCGATTAACTGTCTCTGAACAAGGAAGTCTCTGCACGATCCATCCATTCCTCTACTCCTCGGGATTTCTCTTTAGAATCAGATACTTTAGTTTAATCTGACCACAGAGCCCCTTGCAATTCCCCAATAGAGGAGCATTGATGATCACAGCTTTCAGGTAGTCAAAGGCCTGTTGAAAGTCCCCTGTCCATTGAAATTGTTCACGTTTCTTCAGCAATTCCATCAGTAGGGTAACCATGCTACAAATCTTTTGCACAAAGGTTCGATCAAATTTATTCATGCTAAGAGATCGCATTATTTCCCTTCGTCTTGAGGGTATTGGAAACTCCTCAAGGAAAGTGATTTGGGCATCTCCAAATTCACTTTCGGCTAGATTCATCACCAAACCCGCCTCCTGAAGTCAATCCAAGAACTCATACGATGTTTAAAATGTTCTTTCCATGTCTGAAAGTTTGAAATAGAAGCAGATTGTCCCACTTTCTCAATGCAATCCTTCAAACGTGGGATAGGGTAAGAGTCCGTTCTTTTAACTGCATTCACCTTTTGATAGTCCACACACAACCATTGGGTACCGTCTCGTTTAGGTACCATCACGAGGGTGAGCCCCACTGGCTGCAACCCAATTATGCCATTTTTAAGCAGACTCTCAATCTCTTTGTTAACCTGTGCCAATTTTAAAGGGTTAGGTCTATATGGATGTTGTTTGATAGGAACAGCATTTCCTACATCTACATCATGTATAGCCATTTTAGTACTTCCCAATTTATCTCTACAAACTTGCCCATGTGATATCAATAACTCGTTCAGGTCAGTTCGCTTTTTCTCTGGAAGGTAACTTAACAATTCATCCCAATTTTTAAGAACATCCTCATTTTCCAATTTAATTTGAGGTAAGTCAAACTCACAGTCATCTGGATTTGGTTCGTCACTTTGAGTTAGAATCATTAAAACCTCCTTTTTCTCTCCTTCCCTTTCAAAGTACCTTTTAAGTATATTCACATGACACACTCGGTGAGTCTTCCTTCTATCTGGTGTTTTTACCACATAATTCACCTTACTTAATTTCCTTTCAATCTGATACGGTCCACAAAACCTAGCTTTTAAAGGCTCCCCTACCACTGATAACAACACTAAGGGCGAAATTCTACCCCCCCACGACGGGTGGGAGAATAGGGGGAGGGCCTTCCCGACTTTTTTGACGCCCTCCCGCTATTCTCCCCCCCCCCCCCGCCGAAATCCCGACAAGAATCGCTGCCGCCGTTTTTTTACGGCCGGCAGCGATTCTCAGCTGTTAGAAGGGCCGAAGTCCCAGCCCTTTACGACCTTTTTACGAACGGCAAACACACCTGGTCCTGCCGTTCGTAAAAACGTCGTGACAAACTCGCAAAAAATAACCATGGCACCGATTGGCACGGCAGTACCACGGCGAAGCCAAGGGTGCCATGGGCCCGCGATCGGTGGGCACCGATCGCGGGCAGCGGGCCCGATGCCCGCGCACTATTTGTCCTTCCGCCGCCCCGCAGTATCAATACGCGGGGCGGCTGAGGGGCAACCCGGCCCGCGCATGCGCGGGTTTCGCGCAAAAACACGATGACGTCACCCACGCATGCGCGGGTGGAGTCTTCCCACCTGCGCATGCGCGGCTGACATCATATGACGCGTCAGCCGGCGCTAACTCCGGCAAGCGGGCTTAACGATTTTCGTTAAGCCCGACTTGTCGGAGCCTCCGACGTCGGGCTGCTAGCCCCGACGGGGGACCAGAATCGGTCCCCCGTCGGGAAGGGGCGCGCTGCCGTAAAACCCGCCCGGGTTTTACGGCAGTTTTACGATTTCTCCCGTTTTGGGAGAATTTCGCCCTAAAACTTTATCCCCACAGGCAAAACTACTAACTTTGGATTTCTTTCCCGCTACTCGTTTCATCACATTTTGTGCAACTTTCAAATGTTGTCTAGCCAATTCACCTGCTCTATTTAATCATTACCTAAAATTTGACACGTAATCCAATAGTGTAATTTCCGATTTCTCGCCCACCAATTTTTCTTTGATCAATTTAAGTGGTCCTCTTACCTCATGACCAAAAATTAGTTCAAAAGGACTAAATTTGGTTGACTCATTAGGTGCATCCCTAATTGCAAACAGTACAAATGGAATTCCTTTATCCCAATCCTCTGGATAATCCTGACAATAAGCCCTCAACATTGTCTTTAATGCCTGATGCCACCTTTCTAACGCTCCCTGCGATTCTGGATGGTACGCAGTTGATTTAAATTGTTTTATTCCTAAGCTATCCATAACTTCTTTGAATAACTCTGAGGTAAAAGTTGATCCTTGATCCGATTGTGTTTCTGTGGGTAGTCCATATCTAGTAAAGAATTTAAGTAACTCCTCCAAAATCTTTTTAGCTGTAATATTACGTACTGGAATGGCCTCTGGAAACCTAGTAGACACATCCATTATAGTCAAAAGATATTGATTCCCACTTTTTGTTTCAGGAAGCGGTCCTACACAATCAATTAGGACCCTCATAAAAGGTTCCTCAAATGCTGGAATGGGTATTAAGGGCGCTGGTTTTTATCACTGCTTGAGGTTTCCCTATCACTTGACATGTGTGACAAGATTGACAAAATTTAACCACATCTTTATGTAGTCCAGGCCAATAAAAATGTTTCTGGATTTTAGCTTGAGTTTTCCTTATTCCCAAATGACCTCCCACTGGTACCTCATGTGCAACTCGCAACACCTCCTTTCTATACCCTACCGACAATACTACTTGATGAACTTCTGCCCATTTTTCATCCGCCTGCATATATACAGGTCTCCATTTTCTCATTAATAAAACACTTTTACAGTAATAACACTCTGGTTTACTCTCAGATTCCTCTTCCGTATATGGTTTCTGATACATCTGTTTTATTTCTACATCTTTCTGTTTTAACTCCGCCAATTTTCCTGAACTAAAAAATATCCGCCTCATCTTCCATCTGTTCTTGTTCTTTTTCAACCATCTGATCAAAAATAGTTTCTGATAATTGCACTTCAACTTCATCTTCACTCTTTGACTTCTCCTCTTGTCTTAACCTGTGACTTTGCGATCTTGTGACTACACAATCCGGAAAAATCCCAGGATATTCGTCCTTCAACACTTCAGTTGCCTGATTTTCCACTGGCTTATCAACCACAGTAGGCATCACTCCCACCTGCGATCCACCTATATCATTACCCAAGATAAACTGTATTCCTGGACAAGATAGTGTATCTATTACTCCGACTACCACTTCACCACTCTTCACTGGACTTTCCAACCTTACCTTATATAATGGAACGCTATTCCTCTCACCCTGAATTCCACATATCACCACTTTTTCTGGCAATATTCTTCCTAAACTACATAATTCCTCATCTCTTACCATTAAAGATTGACTAGCCCCTGTATCTGTTAAAATTGTGACTTCTTTACCTGCTCCTCCTGATACACGAGTAAACTTTACCCACACAAATAAATTCTTTAATGACATCTGGTACCTTCTTAACAATTACTTCTTGAACAGGCAGTACAATCGTTTGCACCTCCTTAGCTTCCCTTGGGCTTTCCTTTACCACTCTAACAAATCCCACTGTCTTATCCTGTTTTACCACATCAGCCTTTCCAGTGCTTTTCTTCAACCACCAACACTGTGACTTTACATGGCCTAGTTTATTACAGTGAAAACATTTGAAACTCTTCATTTCTTTTACACCCTCCTGGATTTCCTTTTTAATCGGAGGTACACTCTCTTTATTGTCTCCCATCAGACCACTTGAGTATTTCTCATGTCCCCAGTTTCTATCCTTCACCGGCTGAAACTGATGTCGGAAACCAATCTTTGATTTATGAACTAATTCATAATCATCTGCCATTTCTGCTGCTAACCTCACAGTTTTAACCCTCTGTTCTTCCACATGAGTTCTCACTGCATCAGGAATTGAATTTTTATACTCCTCCAAAAGTATAATTTCTCTGAGAGCTTCATACATTTGGTCTATTTTCAAAGCCCTTATCCACCTATCAAAATTACTCTGTTTGAGCCTTTCAAACTCCATTTATGTTTGACCAAATTCTTCCCTTAAATTTCTAAACCTTTGTCTGTAAGCTTCAGGCACTAGCTCATATGCACTTAAGATGGATTTCTTCACCTCCTCATACGTTCCAGATACCTCCTTCGGTGGTGATGCAAACACTTCACTAGCTCTACCGACCAGCTTTGTTTGAATTAGTAACACCCACATGTCCTGTGGCCACTTCATTTGTTTAGCTGCCTTCTCAAATGAAATGAAAAAGACTTCCACTTCCTTCTCGTCAAACCTTGGCAATGCTTGGACATATTTAAATAGATCCCCACCATGCCTTAGACTTTGACACTCTTTCTCACTATCCTCATCACTATCATCCAACTGTACGTTTCTCCTTACATCTGCCAATTTTAACCGACTGTCTTGTTTCATGGCCATTTTCTGAAGTTCAAACTCTCTCTCTTTATCTTTTTCCCTGATCTGTATCTCCCTTTCTCTTTCTTTTTGTTCTGCTAGGGCTATTCTTTCTTTTCTCCTTTCTTCTCTCTCCTTTTCTTTTTCCTCTCTCTCTCTTTCGTATTAAAGCCACTTTAATTCTTTCTCATGTTCCATTTGTTTAATTTGCAATTGAATTTTTGCCATTTCTAATGAGTCAAACTGTATCTCAGGCAACTTTGAATGCTTCGCCATCGCCATAATTACCTCATCTTTTCTCATTTTGTCAGGTGATGTTAACTGCAATGTGTTTGCCAAATCTAACAGTCTGCTTTTAGTCTCTGTCCGTAAGGTACTGCGTGTGACAGTCTCCACCCCCAAAACTTCTGAGCCTCTGAAAGAGCCATTGTCCACAACACACTTAAACTAAAATACCACACCGGAAAAGCAACAATCCTTCACTGTCTTTAAGTTCACAAAAGCCAATCCAATAGATAGACTTTTATCCCGAAACCCAAAATGTATCATGGAGTTCAAGCAACCCCCGCCTTTAATGGATTGTTGCTTTTGAAGCACACGCTTGTTCCCCAGGTGTAGTAATACAATTATGGACACGTGGTTTTTAAAACAAAGCAATGTTTATTCCATGAACTCAAATTAACCTTTTAAATAAACATTGGATCTCTTAACACCTCTTACTTCAAAGATAACCCCAAAAATAATACAACACTACCCAATCCTGCAAACTGTTCCTTTTCACATCCAAAAGACTTAACAAATCCTTCAAACAGAAGCACATTAGATTTATATCCAATACTGAGACCTTTTTACAATTCCGATTTCACCAAAGGATTAAGAGATAGTCCTTCATGGCAGAGATCACCAGCCATGCAGCTCACAGCCACACCCAAGCTTTCTTCAACTGAAAACTAAAACTCCCAAAAAGCAGAAGTGAGCTCAGCTCTCCCCCCCCCCCCCCCCCCTGTGACATCACATCAGTAATATGATCCGCTTCATTTCTTAAAGGTACATTTCTTAAACATCCAATTCTGAAAGGCACTCTCACATGACACAGGTTTGATCCTGGCTCTGGGCCACTGTCTGTGTGGAGTTTGCACATTCTCCCATGTTTGCATAGGTTTCGCCCCCACAACCCAAAGATGTGCAGGGTAGGTGGATTGGCCACGCTAAATTGCCCCTTAATTGGAAAAAAATAATAATTTGGTACTCAAAGTTTCAAAAAGGAAAGGAGTCAATCATTAAACTATCCTTACAGGCCAGGATCATTGTATTGGGACTGTAATGTTCATTCTAAAAACAGGAGTTTGTTTTCAAAGATCTGTAGAAGGAGGTGTAAGCTGTTTAATTGGCAGCCCCACTCCTAGACAGGGAAAGGTTTGAGGTTGAGATCCCCACCATTTCCTGCGGAAACCAAAAACAAAAGAAAGGAAAACACTTGTTTAAGGTCAGTTCCAGCAGTGGTTGCTGAGTGTGGCAAGAAGGAAGTATGTCTCTTTTAAGAGGAAAGCTGGCTGAAGCTTAAATAGATAGTCACATTTCAGAAACAAAAGCTGCCTAAGAAAAATTAATACGTTTTTAGCCTAATCGTGGCGTCAGCGTCGACCAACCGACGTGGCTGGGATGATGAAAAGACAATTGGGTCCTGCTTTGTCATTAAAATTGTTCATTATTCTGGGATTATCCTGCAATGCCAAGATAACCCTGACTTCTTTGCTCTGCTGCAAACAGTCTTCTTCAACCCCTCTCCCCAGCTCCTGTGCCACATCCATCCAAACCTCCAGAAGCAGTGTAAGGATCGCCTGGGTTTCTTTGGGATGAAGTGAGGGAACCAACATGAAGGAAAAGCGTACTTGACCTCATCCTCGCCAGTCTACCTCTTGCAGATGGATCTGTACATGACAGTGCCAGAGTGACCATGGCACAGTCCTTGTGGAGACAAAGTCCAGTCATCTCATGAAGGATATCCTCCATTGTGTGGTACTACTGCCGTGCTAAATGGCAGAGATTTTGAACAGATCGAGCAACTCAAAGCTGGTCATCCATGAGGCGCTGTGGGCCATCAACAGCAGCAGAATTCTATGTGGTCTCGATCTGTACCTCTTGGCTTGGCATTTCCCCTACTCTGCCATTACCACCAGGTGAAGAGATCAATCCTTGTTCAATGAAGAGTGCAGGACGAAATGCCAGAAGCAGCACCAGGGATACTGAGGGCGGGATTCTCTGACCCCCCGCCTGGGTCGGAGAATCACCAGGGGTCGGCGTGAATCCCACCCCACCGTCCTCCAAATTCTCCGGCCCCTCCAAAAATTGGCCCGGTGTGCCTGGTGCCGCCAGCGGGACCTGGCGGTGGCCTCAGGGGTTCTTCGGGGGGGGTTCCTTGGGATGTGCCCCCACGGTGTTATGGCCCGCGGTCCGGGCCCACCAACCCACCGGCGGGTCTGTGCCGTGGGAGCACTCCATTGTCCCGCACCAGCGGCTGTAGCAGCCCGCCATTGCCGGTGCAGAAACAAAGCCCTCTGC
Organism: Scyliorhinus canicula; assembly: GCF_902713615.1. NCBI lineage: Eukaryota > Metazoa > Chordata > Chondrichthyes > Carcharhiniformes > Scyliorhinidae > Scyliorhinus > Scyliorhinus canicula. The sequence continues at coordinate 186,300,157 of NC_052147.1, forward strand.
GCATGCGTGGGGATGACGCCAGCACACGCTGGCGCTCCCGCGCATGGGCCAATCCGTGCCGGCCGGCGGGGGCCCTTCAGCACCGGCTGGCGTGGCACCAAGCCCCTTTCCCGCCGGCCGGCAGGGCGCAAACCACTCCAGGGCGGGCCTAGCCCCTGAAGGTGCGGAGAATTCCCATCGGAGTTGCCCATCCCGCCGATTAAGGCAGAATCCCAAGTGTCAACCTAGTGAAGCTACAACGCAGGACTACTTGCATGCCAAGTGAAAGCAGCATATGTAGACAGAGCTAAGCCATCCCATACAACCAGAGGATTAGACCTAAGCTCTGCAGTCCTGCAACACCCAGGCGAACATGGTGGTGAACAGCTAAACAATTAACAGCAGGTGAAAGCTTCGCAAATATCCCCATTCAAAGATGGATGAACCCAGCATATCAGTGCAAAAGACAAGGCTGAAGCAATTGCAACACCTTCAGCAAGAGGTACTAATTGGATGATCCATCTCGGCCTCCTCTAGAGGTCCTGAACATCAGAGACACCATTCTTTAGCCAATTCGATTTACTCCACCTGATATAAAGAAGGAGGCACTGGATACTGCCCAGGAAAAGTATGGGCCCTGACAATATTCTTGCAACAGTACTGAAGACGTGCGCTCCATAACTAACTACACTCCCACCCAAGTTATTCCAGTACAGCTACAATACTAGCATCTACCTAGCAATGTGAAAAGGTGCCCAGCTTTTTCCTGTCCCCAAAACAGGACAAATTCAACCTGGCCAATTACCGCCCCATCTACTTTCAATCATGAATTAAGTGATTCAAGGGGTCATCAATAGTGTTATCTACTGGCACTTACTCAGCAATAACCTGCTCACTGACACTCCTCATCTTATTACAGCCTTGGTTCTAGGAGCCCAAAGAAAACTGGAGTCAACGGGAATCAGGGAGTCTAACCTGGCACAAAGGAAGATTGTTGTGCTTGTTGTAGGTCAATCATTTCAGTCCCACGTTATTACTTCGAGAGTTCCTCAAGGTAGTGTCCTACGCCCAACAATCTTCAGCTGCTTCTTTCTATAATTAGGTCAGAAGTGGGGATCTTCACCAATGATTGTACAACTTTCAGCACCATTCGCTACTCCTCAGATACTGAAACAGTCTGTGCCCATGTGCAGAAAGACCTGGGCAACATTCAGGCTTGGGCTGATAGGTGGCAAGTAATATTTGTGCCACACAAATACCAGGCAATGGCCATTTGAAACTAGAGAGAATCCAACATAGGAGCCCCATGTTCTCCCCATGACATTCAATGGCATAACTATAGCTGAATCCCCCACTATGAACATCCTGACCAGAAACTGAACTGGAATAGCCATACAATCTGCATTGCACAAATCAGTGTGATAGGACAGTCTCCCTTGCCTGGATGAGATTAGTTCCAAAACATTTAAGAAGTTCAATACTAAGGGCAAAGCAGCCTGGTCTGGTTGATTGACACCATATTCACAATCTTCAACATCCACTTCTTCCACTACTCATGCATGATATCATTAGCATATACCATCAACAAGATGTACTGCAGCAACTCATCAAGGTTCCTTCGACAGAATCTTCCAAACCCATGACCTCTATCACCACAAATATGGGGAGAGCAGATGCATTGAAATATCACCACCTGCAAGTTCACCTCCAAGTCACACATTATCCTGAGCTGTGACAATAGCGATTTTCATTTTTTTTCATTTTCTTCATTCTCACCACTCTGTGTAAACTGCTTGAAAGGTATCAGCAAACAATAGTCTGGGCGGAGAGAGAAGGGAGCTAACGTTTCAGAGCTTTGAGAAAGAGTCATCCAGGCTTAAAACATTAGCCCCCTTCTCTCTGCAAATGGTGTCAGACCTGCTGAGATAGTCCAGTGTTTTCTGTTTTTGTTTCAGAATCCAGCATCTGCAGTAGTTTGTTTTTATTGACAATAGCATGGGACACATTTGATAACATTTTTGCAGCAAAAGTACGGCATTAGTGGCTATAAGGAGCTATCTCTACAATTTTGCAGATTTTGCAGAGCCTTAAGTGTTCGTCCAATGTTTATATACGCTGTGTCAACGATAATCTCATTTCTGGTATGAGCTGATGCCAAAAGCATTATTTTGAGTGGGTTCACAGGGATATGGCTTTAGATTATTCTGTCACTGGTCCACATGTATCACTCATTATTCCCGAGCTGTTTTCGTGGGCAGGCAATCTGCATCAAGGTCTCTGCTAATGTCACTCCTGAGTCAGCTGTCAGGGGTTGTATGAATCTCATCCAATACGATCCATCTTGTAATTATCCCTCCCTTCCTGTGGGAAGCAACAAGCCTCTCCTTAATGCATTCCCTGCGTCACAGCAGGAATGAAGAGCTCATTCTCATGACCCAAGAAGGAGTAACCTGTTACACCAAATGAACCAACGCTGTAATTTCATTCTAATCCCACATTAACAAAAAACTGCTCAATAATAAAGAGTTCTCTATTTTGATAATTACAACAAAAGCTTCTGGGCAAATGGGCCTGCCTGCAAAATACTCTTTGCTTACCACATCATTCACTTAATTCTGCTTAATTTATCATGCTATTTTTCAGTCAGTGATCATAAAAGAACAATTCCTGTTGACTAATGACGGGATTTTCCCAGCCCTTCCCACGGGCGGGATTTTGTGGCGTGCAACGAGCGAGCTATTCAAACGTTGTAGACTTTGACGGGACTGGAAGATCCCACCAACGGCCAATTGTGAGCAGTCTCTGCCTTGGGAAAACCTGCCATGTTGGGAGACTGGAAAATTCCAGCCCAAGTGTCTGTTTATTAAGTTCCGTTCCCGTGACTGTTTTATTAATAAAATCAAAAGGCACATAATAATTTCTATTATTTTATATAATATCCTTCTAATTTAATGTGATTGGCGCTGTACTTATTAAAAATGGTAAAAAGCCAAAGTTATTCTTGGTAGAGCATACAAACAACCATAACCTTCGGCCAAGGAAACATGTATACTCTGTGATGTGGAGATTGAACCACACCAAAATAAGCAGGATAATGCCACAAAACTGTTCGTAGCCTGGAAGATTTGGAACGTTTGAGAAACCAGCCAAGGAGACAAAAAGAACAAAGAAGGAGAAATTGGAGGATGAGAGAAAACTAGCACAAAATAAATGACTGATAATGAAGCTGTTACAGGTACATAAAAAGGAAAAGAGTAGCTAAAATGAATGTTGATCCCTTGAGATTGGGGAATTAATAATGGGAAATAAGAACCTGCAGAAACTTTGAACAAGTTTAACAATTTATTTTCATCGTAGAAGACACAGAAAACATGCCCAAAAAGGTAGAAAATCAAGACGTAATAGGGAGGGAGGAGTTAAAACAATCACGATCCCCAGATGAAAAATGGAAAACCTAATGGAATTAAAGGCTAACAGGTCCCCTGGATGACATAGTCTATGTCCAAACGTCTTAAAAGAATTGGCTTCAGAAATAGTGGATGCATTGGTTATAACCTTCCAAAATTCCTCAGATTCTGGAAAGGTTCCAACGATTGGATAACGATACATGTAACGGGCTGGATTCTCTGCCCCGCCGCGTCACATTTCTGTTTCAGCACACCAGCGGGATGCTCCGTTACGCCAGCTGGTCAATGGGGTTTCCCATTGTGGGGCAGCCCCACGCAGTCGGGAAACCCCCGGGCTGCCGGAAAAATGGAGAATCCCGCCGGCGGAGAATCCAGTCCAATATCTCTGTTGAAGAGAGGAAGGTGACAGAAAGCAGCAAACTATTGACCAGTTAGCCCAACAACTGTTACTTGGAAAATGGTAGAATCTACTGTTGAGGAAGTAGTTTTTCCTCGGATGGTGATGACCAACACGAGGGGACATAGCTTTAAATTGAGGGGTGATAGATATAGGACAGATATCAGAGGCAGTTTCTTTACTCAGAGAGTAGTAGGGGTGTGGAATGCCCTGCCTGCAACAGTAGTAGATTCGCCAACTTTAAGGGCATATAAGTGGACACTGGATAGACATATGGATGAAAATGGAATAGTGTAGGTCAGATAGGCTTCAGATGGTTTCACAGGTCGGCGCAACATCGAGGGCCGAAGGGCCCGTACTGCGCTGTAGTGTTCTATGTTCTATGTTCTAGTTGCAGGACATTTAGAAAATCATTATATAATCGAGTAGACTCAAAATGATTTTGTGAAATGGAAATTTATTTTCAAGTTTATGAAATGTATTAGAGTCTTTGGAAGGTATAATAAGCAAGGTGGATAAAGGGGTACCAATAAATTTCCAAAAGGCACTTGATAAAGTGCCACCTAAAAGGTTACTACTCAAGATTAGAGCTCATGATCAGAGATATTAATATGGTTAGAGGATCAGCTAACTGACAGGAAACAGAGACAAAATTTTCCTAAGCCCCCGCTGGCTGATTCAATGGCGGGAGGGGTGAGGGTGGAATTCCGTGGGCGGCCCTAAATTAGTTTTGCTACGGCACAAATTTATAATGACATGTTCTGTGGCTGCCCGCCATGGTGGATCGGAAAACCCTCTGGAGGCCAGCCTGAACCTCGTTTGCACCCCGCTACTGCCCAACTACTCACGCCAATTCTCCACAGTTCTAGTAGGAAAACACACTGGTGCAAAGCAAGTTTTGAACAACGTGGCATGCAGATGTCAGGACTCATCTAAACAATGAGCAAAATTCTCTGTTTAGGAGACTAAGCCTGGACTGAATTGTGTATGGTTCGCGTTTCCAGTGGGAGCATTAATTCTGGAAAAATTCAGGACATGCTAACACTGCCCATGTGAATCTAGAGCGATTATCATTCTCGCTGGTGCGGGAGTCGCTGGGACCGAAATTGGCACTGGAAAGCTTGACAAGCTGGAGCTGTTTAAAGCAGTGTTCTTCAAACTTTTTTTCCGGGCACCCATTTTTACCAACCGGCCAACCTTCGGGACCCAAGCCGGCCGACCTACATGACCCACCATTTTCTCTTACCTTGTTTGCTGCTGACAAAAATGGAGAAATGGTTTTGGGTCCCTTTGGCCCTCGTACAAGCTCCTCCAATGGAACCTGTTGGATGAAAATGAAGCCTTCCGGTGTCGGAAAGTATGGAGTCTCCATCTGTCCAAAATTCTGAATTTTTTTCCTGTAAAATTTTATCAAATTAAACCCCCCCCCAAACTTGTAAAAAAATAAATAAAATGAGTAAAATAAATGGAAAAAATGAATAAAAACCACTACAGAACTTGTAAAACAAAAAGCTGCAAACGTTTAAAAAAAATAGCTGCCGCACTGTGCATGTGTGCCCGCTAATCAGCGCGCATGCGCAATGCGGCCAAATGTTCTTTGTTAACATGTTCGCGGCCGCTTGCAGCCGGCGTTATGAAAAGCCAGCTGCTGCGCGGGGATTTGCGCGATCGGACAACGCGATCGGACAACGGCTCCGCAACCCTCCCGACACCCGCCCGCGACCCACCCGCGGGTGGACTTTGAAGAACACTGGATTAAATTACTCCACTCGCCCACACTCTCATTCTCATTCCAGCCAAAAAGATGGCCCAGAGGAGAGCAACACCATGCTTTACCGATGCAGAGCTCGATGAAATGTTGAATGCTGTGGAGGAGAGGCAGGACACCCTCTTCCCCTGAGTGGGCAGAAGTCTACTGCACGTGATCATCAACAGGGCCTGGGCAGAGGTGCTCAGTGCAGTGAGCCAGACCAGGTGTACTGGCATGTAGTGCTGCAAGAAGATGAAGAACAACCTCCTTAGGGCAGCTTGAGTGAGTCACCACCTCTAGTCCATTGGCATCACTCCCGTCCCTCACTCTTCACATCACACCCCAACACCCATAGAGGCCAATTAAAACCCACCTGCCCACATCTCCCTCACATCCCACCCTGCATTAAACCTCACCACCTGTCTTGTCCTCTTTGGCCAGGGGCCTTGCACACACATGTCCACCAGCTGCAGACCACCACCCCCCACTCCTGCTCCCCCCCCCCCCCCCCTCCACCTGTTAACCCACCTCCATGTGTCTCACCATTTCCTTTATGTGACCCCTAGGAAAAGACGGTCCATAACAGAGGAGAATGGGAGAAGACAGGAGGGGGAGGCCCGGACCTCTAGGCTCTCACCTCCGTCGCACAACCTTCTAGCGCCTGCAGGTACAACTGGAGCAGTCCCACCGCCTTTAGGTGCAAGAGATCATGTTGACAATGCGTGATACCCAGACCAACACTGAACACGTGGCATCCATGGTGGAAGACTTGGGTCAAAAAGTCACAGCCATGTGTCAAGACGTCCAAGGCTTGGGGTACACTGTGCGTTCGAAGGCTGAGATTCAGGACAGGGGAGCCCAGTCACAGGCAACCATGTACCAGACCCACATGAACATTGCTGCGGCGCTGAAGGCATCGAGAGCTTTGGCCAGGCGTTGACTGACCTTAGCCAGTCACAGAGAGACATGACCGAAGCATAGAGGGACATGATTTATTCGCTGAGGCACATGGCCCAGTCTCTGTGCTCCATGGTTGAGGGCATCGAGACCCAGATTGAAACAAGAGCGGGACTCCAAGACTGGCTGAGCTAGGTGACAGTGGAGTCTCTGGAGCTCACTCCAGCCTCACCTCTGTCCCATAGAGTAGCCTAGGAACCATCGGGCACCCTGAGGGAGGAGGAGGGGAGGAGGTGATGGGGCCCACACTGGTACCTCCCACGCCTAGAAGGAATGGTAGGCCACATAAAATAAAGACGTTAGACACCAGTTACATTTGCACGGGTGCAGAATATAGGTTAGAGGTAGGGACCAGGGCTCAAGAATTGTATATAGTCATTACTAAACACCATTCGCCAACATTCCGAGCTGCTTCAATCCTCTGTCTGAAGGGTTGGGCTAGGTGTAGAGGGCTGGCCAGGTGGGGGGTGTGGAAGGTTGGTGGTGTGGGATCTGGGCATTGGAGGATGGCACGGGCAGGGAACCCAGGACAATTCAACGTTCCACCTGCGGTCACCCACAGAGGTGACAGGGAATGAGGCCAGGATGTGTGAGTTTCTCTTGTAGGACTTCCGACCCAGTGAGTGACCCATCACCACTCACCATCTCCTTAACCGACCCCATCTGAATAAGCCCAAAGAGTATATGGGCCCGTGAGATGGAATGACCATCACACATGCAGGTATCACCTAGGCAGACAGTGGAATGTGATCCTGAAGGCAGGAGTCAGACTTTGCCAAAAGATGAGGAGCGCCAGAGCTCAACACACGGTGAGTCATCATCATCCACTGTTCTGTGGACAAGACCCACTGATACTACCAACCCAGGGTGTGGTGAATGTATGATACCAATAATCCACCATTGTATTGTATCTGTGCTGTTGCCCTTGTGTTTGTATCTGTGCTGTGCTGTTGCCTTTGTGGGCTCCTCCTATGGGCCATTGTATGGCATTATCCATAGGGGAACATGTTGGGGCATGTATGGGCTCCGCCCATGGCTCCTCCCCATGAAGGGAGGTATAAAGAGCAGTCGACCTGTCGGCAGTTCTCAGTATTGGTTCAGTCACAGACAGGCAGTGTTCTAAGTTGATTAAAGCCACGGTTTACTTCTACTCATGTCTCGAGTGAATTGATGGTTGCATCAATTTAATCAACTTAAACGCCCTCAATCAGCCCTCAAACCCGACCGACTGGAACTCAATCCGCAGGCCGTGGAGGCGAATAAATGTTTTCGCACTGGCTCCGCTGCTTCAAGGCCTATCTCGCAGCCTTCTCCACGCCTTCCGTCACAAACGAACAGAAGCTGAGCCTCCTCCACGCACGGGTGAGTCATCGAATCTCTGTTCAACTCGACGGGTGTCCTCCTACGCAGACGCCCTCGCGATGCTCGAACGCCTCTATGTACGGCCCGTGAATGAGGTCTACGTGCAACACATCCTCACCACTCGCCACCAGCATCCCGGGGAATCACTAGAAGACTACCTACGCGACCATCAAAGTCCTCGCACGCAGCTGCAACTACCAGGCTGTTACGGCCACTCAACATATGGAACTCGCCATCCGAGATGTCTGCGTGGCGGGAGTTCGGTCCAACTATTTAAGACAGAGTCTACTCAAAAAGGGGGCCCTGGACCTGGATCAGACAGTAAAGTTAACCTCCTCTCTGGAAGTAGCGTTCCAGAGCCTTAACACATTCCCGGCTGACCACGAGACCCCCTCGTGGACCCCTGACCAAAGACTACCCAAGGACTGTGCCGCGCGGCCGCCCGCCCATCATGGGGGCTACCCTGCTATTTCTGCGGCCAGTCCCAACACCCCCGGCAGCACTGCCAAGCCCGTAATGCGAACTGCAGCAGCTGCGGGAGAAAAGGACATTTCGCCAAAGTTTGCCTGGCCAGGTCCAAGAACTCTAACTCACAGGCCCGATCCTCAGACTCATAGGCCCACATACCCCGCAGTGTGGCAACGTGTCTATTCCGTGGGGGCAGCCAGGTTCCAGCCCTCACAGCACGTGCGACTCACCCACCTGGCCATCCTCCCCACGCGGCCGGCCACTTGTGATCCATGGGGCCCGCCATCTTGACGCCATCTTCCTCAACCGCCTGCCATGCTCGACCAACGGGGCCGCATCTGCTACGCCGCTCGATGCGTACGATCAACGAGGGCAGCCATCTTGGAGCTGCCCCCAGCACCTCCGACCATGCCGACTACCCCGCAACTCAGCGCGGTCACCCTGGACCAGTTGCGACCCAAGCACCTCCGAAGCTCTATGATGACCGTCCGGGTAAACGGGCACGAGACGCCTTGCCTTTCGACCTCCGGGAGCACAGAGAGCTTCATTCAACCCGGACATGGTAAGACGCTGCTCGCTCACAATTTTCACGGCACACCAAACCATCTCCCTTGCCTCTGGGTCGCACTCGCTGCAAAACCAAGGGTGCACTACCGCAACCCTAGCAATACAGGGCGCCGAGTGCGCCAATTTTAAATTGTATGTGCTCCCAGACCTCTGCGCTCCTCTCCGATTGGGACTAGATTTCCAATGCAACCTCAGAGCCTAACCCTGAAGTTCGGGGGGCCCCTACCCCCACTCACCATATGCATCTCGCGACCTTAAAAGTCAACCCTCCCCACTCTTCGCAAACCTCACTACTGACTGCAAACCAGTCGCCACCAGAAGCAGGCGGTATAGCATACAGGACAGGACTTTTATCAGGTCCGAGGTCCAGCGACTCTTGCGGGAGGGAGTCATCGAGGCCAGCAAAAAGCCCTGGAGAGCTCAGGTGGGTGGTCGTCAAGACCGGGGGAAAGAACTGGATGGTTGTAGATTACAGCCAAACCATAACCGGTACACGCAACTCGATGAGTACCCCCTTCCCCGGATTGCAGACATGGTAAACCAGATCGCACACTACCGGGTGTTCTCCACGGTGGATCTGAAGTCTGCATACCACCAGCTCCCAATCCGCCCGAGGACTGCCACTACACAGCTTTTGAGGCAGACGGCCTCCTTTTCCACTTCCTCCGGGTCCCCTTTGGCATCACGAACGGGGTTTCGGTGTTCCAAAGACCAATGGACCAAATGGTGGGCCAGTACGGGCTGCGAGCCACATTTCCTTACTTGGACAATGTCACCATCTACGGCCATATCAGCAGGACCACGACGCCAACCTCCACAGATTTCTCCAAACTGCCCAAACCCTAAACCTCACGTACAACAAGGAGAAATGCATTTTCTGCACAACCAGACTAGCCATTCTTCGCTACGTTGTGGAAAATGGTGTTCTAGGACCCGGCCCTGACCGTATGCACCCCCTCCTGCAACTTCCCCTCCCCCACTGTCCCAAGGCCCTGAAGAGGTGCCTCGAGTTATTTTCATATTATGTCCAGTGGGTCCCCAACTATGTGGACAAAGCCCGCCCACTATTCAAGGCCATCATCTTCCCACTGGCAACTGAGGCCTGCCAGGCCTTCAGCTGCATCAAGGCGGACATCACCAAAGCCGCGATGCACGCGATGGTCGAGTCCGTCCCCTTCCAGGTGGAGAGCGACGCATCAGAGGTCGCTCTCGCCGCTTCCCTCAACCAAGCAGGCAGATCGGTAGCATTTTCTTCGTGCACCCTCACGACCTCCGAAATTCGGCACTCCTCAGTCAAGAAGGAGGCCCAAGCCATCATGGAAGCCATACGGCACTGGAGGCACTACCTCGCTGGTAGGAAGTTTACCCTCGTCACCTACCAACGATCTGTAGCCTTCATGTTCAACAATAGCACCAGGACAAAATCAAGAATGATAAGATCTTGAGGTGGAGGATCGAACTCTCTACCTATAATTACGATATAGCATATCGTCCTGGGAAGCTCAATGAGCCCCCAGATGCCCTGTCCCGAGGCACATGCGCCAGCGCGCAAAATGACTGACTACGGTCTATCCACGATGACCTCTGCCACCCGGGGGTCACCCGGCTTATCCACTATATCAAGGCCCGCAACCTGCCCTACTCCACCGAGGAGGTCAGAGCAATGACCAGGGACTGCCAGATCTCTGCGGAGTGTAAACCGCACTTCTATCGACCAGCTAAGGCCCATCTGGTAAAGGCATCCCGGTCCTTTGAGCGCCTCAGTATCGATTTCAAAGGGCCCCTCCCTTCCAATAACCGCAATACATATTTCCTCAATATTATTGATGAGTTCTCCTGCTTCCTCCTTGCAATCCCTTGCCCCGACATGACCACGTCCACCGTCATTAAAGCCCTACATAGTGTCTTCACCCTGTTTGGTTTCCCAAATTATGTCCACAGTGACCGGGGCTCGTCGTTCATGAGCGACGAACTGCGTCAGTACCTGCTCAGTAAGGGCATCGCCTCGAGCAGGACTACCAGTTATACCCCCAGGGGAAACGGGCAGGTGGAGAGGGAGAACGCGACGGTTTGGAAGACCGTCCTACTGACCCTGCGGTCCAGGAATCCCCAATTTCTCACTGGCAGTAGGATGCGCTCCACTCTATTAGGTCCCTATTTTGCACAGCCACTAACGAGACCCCTCATGACCGCATATTTGTTTTCGCTAGGAGATCCACCTCAGGGCCCTCGCTTCCGTCCTGGCTGAAGACACCGGGGCCAGTCCTACTCAGAAAGCACGTCAGGAGCCATAAGTCCGATCCTCTGGTAGAGAGGGTCCAGCTCCTACACTCCAACCCCCAGTACACTTATATCGAACACCCCGATGGCCGACAGGATAAGGTCTCCCTCCGGGACCTGGCGCCCGCCGGTTCCACCACCACCACCGCCGCCCCTCCACCATATCCCGCCCAACCTACCATGATCAGCGCCCCCACCCCTATATGGCTCCCGCGCTCCCTCCCGCCCCCCCATCCCCCCTTCACCGATCCACAGGAATGAAGCTCCAGAAGAGACGCTCCCAGAGTCCACATCTGTACCTGGACCGGTGCCCTCACTACCGATGCCAGCATGGATGAGTTTGACACCTGGGTAAGCAACAACGCCACAGCTTCGGCGATCACAGCACACAATCCGTGCGCCAGACCTGCTGAACTTATGAACCCGTCACCCCCGCCGGACTTCATTTTTTTAACAGGGGGTGAATGTGGTGAATGTATGATACCAATAATCCACCAGTGTATTTGTATCTGTGCTGTTGCCCTTATATTTGTATCTGTCTCCTCCCCTTGAAGAGAGGTATAAAGAGCAGTCGATCTGTAGGCGGTTCTCAGTATTGGTTCAGTCGCAGGCAGGCACTGTTCTAAGTTGATTAAAGCCACAGTTTACTTCTACTCATGTCTAGAGTGATTGATGGTCGCATCACAGGGCCAACACACTCTGGTGATGCTGGTAGGATCCTCAGAACGGAATGGGGAGCTCGGGTGGCAGGATGGTATGAAGGGAAGAGAGACAGTGGTGGTGCAGTGAAGAGAGGAGGACAGCGGAGGATGTGAGCTGCTAACGAGATGGGGGACCACTTGGAAGGTGTTGGGGGGGGGGGGGAGAGAGTATGGAGAAAATGGACAGGTTGGTTGAGCAGCCGCTGTCCTGGCCTCTTAGTATGCAAATCTGGAGGTGATGAGGTTGTCCCTGCGATCCTGGGGCCTACGTCAGGTGGCTTGCCATGCTCGCCTGGGCTCCATGCCTAGTACTTCCTGGCCCTTCTCCTCATCCTCCTCGTCAGATGAGACTTGGCATTGTCCCTTCTCCTCTTCCAGTATGTCCTCCCTCTGCTGCGCGATGTTGTGCAGGATGGAGCAGGCCAACACCATGTTAGAGAACGCGTGGGTCTATTTTGGAGCACCCGACTGGAGCAGTCCAGGCATCAGAAGCACATTGTGAAGCCTAATGTACCGTTCAATGATGATCCTGGTTGCTGCATGGGTGTCGTTGTAGCATTTTTCCGAATCAATCTGGGACCTGCAGACAGGCATCATTAGCCAAGACCTCAGCAGGTAACCTTTTTCATCCAAGAGCCAACCATTCACCCAAGGGAGCTCCCCGAAGGTGCTGGGAAGCGACGGATGCACCAGGATGTATGGTCCTGCTCGCTGCCAAGGTCCCGGAAGCAGACATACATGATGTGCAGCTGGTGATCACACACCAATTTCATATTCAAGGAGTGGAAGCCCTTCTTATTGATGAAGGGCACACCCTGATGAGCCAGTGCTCGTAGGGGGATATGTGTGTCATTGACCACCCCCTGGACCTGGGACATGCCAGCGATGGCAGCAAATACTGCTGCCTGGGCTCCTGGTGTGCCTGGTCCAGACTTAAGTTTATATAGTCCGTTGCACGGGCGCATAGGGCATCCGTAACAGTGCGGTTGCACCTGTGTACGGAGGTCTGCGAGATCCCAGACAGGTCCCCACCCAGCCCCTGGAAAGACCCAGAGGCATAAAAGAACAGGGAGGGCAGCATGGTGGCACAGTGGTTAGCACTGCTGCCTCACGGCGCCGAGGTCCCAAGTTCAATCCAGGCCCTGTGTCACTATCTGTGTGGAGTTTGCACATTCTCCCCGTGCAGGGGAGGTGGATTGGCCATGCAAAATTGCCCCTTAATTGGAAAAAATGATTGGGTATTCTAAATTTTTTTTTAAAGTTCAGGGCGACTGACACCTTGATGGTAACCGAGTGGTATCTTCCTCCATACCTCTGCGGTTCCAGGTGCGCCACCATCACTAGTTGTGAATATATATATTTATATAACTATATTTATATAGTACATGTGGATTACATAATATTTACTGCAGGTGCTTTTGTCTTAGGAAACTCACTTCAACAGTGCAGAACGCTGCATTGAGGAAATCCAGCATTTTACTCTCCATTTTTATCTTTTTGTCTATTTGGCGGCACAGTGGTTAGCACTGCTGCCTCCCAGCACCAGGGACCTGGGTACAATTCTGGCCATGCAGTGTGGAGTTTGCACATTCTTCCCGTGTCTGCGTGGGTTTCCTCCAGGTCCTCCAGTTTCCTCCCACAGACCAAAGGTGTGCAGGTTAGGTGGATTAGCCATGATAAATTGCCCCTTAGTGTTCAAAAGGTTCGGTGGGATTACTGGGTCACGGGGGTAGGATAGGGACGTGAGCCTAGGTAGGGGTCTCTTTCAAAGGGTTAGTGCAGGCTACTGGGCCGAATGGTCTCCCGCTGCACTGCAGGGATTCTATGATAACCCTTGCTCTTCTGAATGGTTGGCTGTGTGGGCAACACTAAAGGTGCTACACTTATGCCACCTTGAGTGTTGAGACTGACTAGATGGGGGATATCAGATTAGATTCTTCCTCACCCTGCATTGCACCTGGCAATGTTCCAACCTCCCACTCTTAAGTACTATTCCAGCTTTGCTTTTCATGTCCCTGCCTGCTCTTACAGCAGCAAGTAGCAATGATACCAGTCCCTTCTAGCTAACTCAGCCCAGGTGAGAGACTGAACCTGAGACCACTTGCTCCGAAGGTTTCACCTAATCACTGTTCAGGCACAACTGACTCACACCGTTGAGTGGCATCCCAGGAGATCCAAAATATTTTTCTGAATTTAAAGTTAGACTTTGCTTGTGAGTGGGGAAATATTTCATCTGTCTGTGAACACATGAAGGAAACATTAATGGGACATGGGTAATGCAAAATCTGCCGTGTTGTTTGCAATTGTGTAGTAAATGGTTTGCAGCCTCAAAAACAAGTTTCCAGATAAGACCGGAAAATAATTGTCTCCAGTTGTTGTTCCAAAGTCATTTGTATATGTTTTCCAAACATGAGATGCTAAAAGACTGATAATTAACATGCATTTGCAAGCAAAACCATAAACAATCAATTAAATTCCAAAATATTTAACTGGTCAAATGTACCTTGTTCATCATAGTTTTGGGGGCTGGGCTCTGTGGCTAACAAAATCCACAGGATAATAATTGATTTCAAGACATACGCTTGTGAGCATGTGATCTTCGTTTCTGAGTTCCTATTCAGCTCTGACTCGAAAGTTGGGTTGACAGTGATTTGTGGAATTGGTGATGATGCAATGGCTTGCTGAACACTTGACCATCTATTCTACCTCCTGAAATCCTGCCTCTCGCACCTGACCTTGAAGCTATTGTAATTAAAAGCTGTCTTTTTGACCAAAGTTTTGACCATCTAGTTTGACGTCTTCTTTGGTTTGGGGTCAGGTTTTGTAAGTTAGCAACGTTGGAATGTTTTACAGTAGTTAAAGGTGTTTTATCAATGATTGTTGCTTTTTGTATCAAATGAAGTAGCAGTAAGTGTGAAATCTGATTGTTCTTTTTCTAAAATGGGATATTTGATTGGAGTGAATTTCATGCTCACGATTACTGGAGGAACTGGGAGCGGCCATCCAAGAATAAAGGCTGCAGTATAATTTCCCTATCTCTGACCCAGCATTCCTTGGAGAATGGCATCCCTCGTGGGAGCATGGGTTCATGGAAATTTACCCTAGTCGGAATAACATTGCAAACAAGAGCCAATCCTCACATCTGACAAGGAACTGAAATTCAGACTAGATTTCAAGCCACTGAATGGAAATGTATTGGAAACTCTCCATTATGCTTCTTGCGGCTTATAGTCGGGTCAATAGAGTTTGAACAGCGTGCCCAAATTCATGGCAGCGGCACACTTAAAACAAAAATCAGAATCGCAATATATGCATGGTCGTAAAGGAAGAACTTCTTCAAAATATCCTATAGTCAACAATGCAGTGCTTCTTCCTCAGCACTGCACTGGGTATGTGCTCAGGTCCTGGAATGGAGGGAGAGAAAGAGGTTGAACCCAAAAACTTCTAATTCAGAGGCAGGCATGCTACAAATGCAACAAAGCAGAGAAACACTAGGTAGTTCCTTAAGAAGTCTTATGAAGAGCATCATTTTCTTTGCAGCAGACTTGCTTGGGAAGAGGATTGGCTCTTGGTGCATCGGTCGCACATTATAAAGTATGTTTATGATGGTAGCTCTGATAAAAAATACATGCTGTCTTTTGCAAGATATTTTTAAAAATAATGTCAATTTTGGGAACCTGTGTAAAATAAGCACATGCAGCTATAAATGCTTCAAATGTTCTTCTTTAGATATGTAAATGTTTTTTGGCAAGCAGCCGGCATGTGTGTATGCATTCAGCATGTAACTTAAATTGATGTTTGCTTTTTTGCTGCTAAGGAACAAAGAGACTGGCAAACTGGTGTATACATTACAAGCTTGGTCTTAAAAGAATATGTGTACATTAAGTTAACGTTTGTGAGTATTTGGGATTCAGCTTCACAAATACAAAACAGATATATATGTCAACAGGGGACAACCACAATTAGATTACCATATTGACAACACAGATTGAATCTGTTTTATTCTGCATACTTCCCAAGCTACCAAGAAAAGTTATATCCAAAATAGCTATATTTAACAGTAATCTACCATGAGAATGTATGCATGCCTTGCTGCTGTATTATGATTCACTATGAGTGTATTTATACAAACTCAAGAACAATAATTGTGTCCAGGTTCCTGTTAGTCGTAAAGTGTTGATACAGCTTTCCCTGTTGGATCCTTACATGTTGGACTGTACAATTTTAAAATTTTGGGACTGCAGATGTGAATGCTTGAATTTTCAAAAATTATGAATGAGTATTAAAAATACCAAGGGATCCAAGGGTGTAACTTTAAATCAGATTGACTCAGTCTGCGGGCAATTATACACTCCATCAAGTGTCAAAACCGGGTGGTGTGAGATCTGTTCCTGTCTGGAGTCAGATTGGGGCTGAATATTGAGTTATACTGTCACATTTATACTATCACATTAGTAAAAATGGAACCTTAAATAGACAAGTGGCAACACGCTTAAAGTTACCGAAATTTGAAAGAGATTTAGTTATTTAGGTACTTTCAAAGTTTAAACTGCACACTGTAGCTCATGGTACTTGCATGGGCATCATGATATTATGCAGGAACAATGTAGTATTCCTGTGATATATGATATTAAACAGGCACCATGCAGAATCCGTATGTTATATGATATTAAACAGGAAAATGTAGAATCTTTATGATATGTGATATCAAACAGGAAAAGTGTACAATCCTATTCTGAGATGAGTGTTATTTTAATGTGTTCCAGTTGCTGTTTGTCACTCAGGCTATTTTTTTCTATCACTTCTACAGGCTGTCATATTCAATAGTGAACTATTCTGGACAATGTTTTCGATGCAAGGGAATCGGATGTTTCACTTTTTGTTCTTTCTTGCCTTTTCAAAGGTAGGGCCTTTGCAACTTTGCAAATATATTGAAACCTATTTTGGCCTTTCTCATTTGAGCTTCATTAATTCTACTGTGCTGCGCAACTTTTGAATATAGCTAGTGTTCTTTTTTTTAAAGAGAGAGATATGGCAGGTTTGCATGAATTTTAAGGATGGTGAACATTGCTTGCATTGGTGGCGGACACTGTTTCTGTGCCTGTTTTATTTTGATAACATGAAAAGAACCCTTTCACCTCCATCGTGAGCATTGCTTAATCTGTCTGCAAATATCAGCACCTTTGTTCTAATAAATGTTTAGCTTCACACATACCCCGCTTCACGAAAGGCCAGCCAGTAATTCAGTTTGAGTGGTCATGTTTGAGTCAGTGGATGCTGCATATCTGAAGTAATGATATGACATGTTAAATTTCCTCAGGTTTGCACAGTAACCTGTAAATTACAACAATACTGACTCCTGGGAGGAATTTGGCACAGTTGGGGAGGTGAAGGAGGTGGTGATACGGGCGACAGTCTGGTGTCTGGAATCAATAAGCTCATTTCCTGGCACTTATGGAAATGCTTCTTAAAACAATGTAAATGATCGAGCATAATATAAATGTTGCTGGCAAAGAGATGCATGAAAGCTTGATGGGAGTACAATTTACTTTCATCTCACCTCCACTATCTGTACACATTTATGTCAATATGTTTGTTTTGCAGCAGTTTTCAGCAGCCGACACTGAGAACAGTACAGAGAGTTCACCAGTGGAACTGTACCATGGACTTGGCTTCACCAGGCAAAAGATAATGACTGCACAATATGAGTGTTACCAAAAGATTATGCAGGCTCCCATGCTCAAAGTAAATGGTAAAGTAAAAGTGACTGTTTTACATACAATGCTCATGTGTCAGCGATTGCATTTCTAGTCAAGGTTCTGTTTCATTGCCAGCAGTACAGTCTAACGAACCCATTGCTCAATTGACACTATTTGCTTTTACATTGGCGGCAAAACAGTCCATTTTTTGGTAACAAATTAAAGGCACGTGACTGCAATTTAAAGCAATCAGTTGGCATTGTTTTTGACAGTTACAGGGTGAGGCATGGTTGAAGAGGAAATATTAATATAAGTCATTCCTACTAAGCAATCAGCATCAATATGACGTGCTTTCAGCTATGTTATGTAACGCCTAAGTGGAGCTGCCCAAGTCAGATCTCGGGAACAGGTGTGAGGCCAGATTAGGGAGGTAGTCTCACATAGTTTAGGCTTTGCAGCAGCGGCTGTACAGTTATCATTGGCAGATGGGGAACCTTTTAACCTTCATTTTTATTTTTAGTAAGGAGTCATTAAAACTGGCATGAGGATGCCATTGAATGGAGCACTGCCCATGCTCCCACAGACCTCTGATTTCCCTGATTAGAGACTGACTGAGAAGTCGACAGTACAGCAAAGCTATTGGTTTCAAACTGGAAATTCTTATATAGCAATGCTTCCTTTCCATGTATCTCTCAGTTCTGGTTACTGTCACTTTCAAAAGCTGCAGAAAGTGTGCGAGTGCGAAAGGATGCTGCGCAGTGGTGGATTCAAGGGTGCAGGGTGCCCCACCCCACCCCCGCCTCATCAGATTGTTGGCGCAAATGCCAAATCTGTTTTGACAGAAATCAGAGTGGAGTTGTGAGGATATTTGGCACTTTGGCAGTGTTATTGCAATCTAAGGACTCTAGCTGAGAACTTCCTGGGAGCTGTTTCCCTTTCACTGATGTGAATTCAACCAAATTGTGTCAGAGATCACGTTTACCCATGATGTGGAGATGCCGGCATTGGAGTGGGGTGGGCACAGTAAGAAGTCTTACAGCACCAGGTTAAAGTCAAACAGTTTTGTTTGGAGTCACTAGCTTTCAGAGCACAGCTCCTTCATCAGGTGACTCACCTGAGGAAGGAGCTGCGCTCCGAAAGCTAGTGACTCCAAACAAACCTGTTAAACTTTAACCTGGTGTTGTAAGACTTCTTAAGTGTATACCCATGGAAACATGGTTTCCACTCTTACTTCTGGTGACACCGACCGCTCCTACTCCACACACACACCATCCTTGCCTTGCTGTTACTTCACCGCCTTGGAATGCCCTGCCTAACAGCAGCATGGGTAATCTTTGCCACAACTACAGCAGGTGTTCAAGGAGACCTTCACCACCAATATCTTAAGGATGGTGAGTGATGGGCAGTAAATGCCTGACTACCAAGTAGCAAATCCCAACAACAAATCATTTTTTAAAAAAGCTCATTCATTTTTAAACATCAAAATTCCGCCACAACATTGATTTTACTTTTCAGTTGTAAACAAAAATAAGAATTACAATCTCCAAAATGTCATCTTCTGCTGAGCCAGATTGCATCATCTTATTTGGAAATCCCAAAATAAACAAGAAGATAGATCATGTAAATGTGGAATTCTTCCACTCTGACCCCGAAAATTGGAGCCACTTGTTAGCTCCGAAGTTAAAGAAGCTAAATGGAGTTGATCAACTAAGATCTGACTCCATAATGGAGCAAGCTGAGCAACCTTCCTCTGCTCCTGAGTTCTCAAATAGGGAGAAAAAACTGCAAATGCCAGAATCCAGAAATATCAGCAGAAATTGCTGGAAATGCAGAATAGGTCAATCAGCAGATGTAAAGAGAAAAGATGTGCTCTTGTTGTGGCTATGAACTCTCCATCAGAACTCAGAAAAAAGTTTTGTTTTAAAGGACAAGTGCCATTTATAATTATTCCAATGAACTCATTAAAATATTTGTCCTTTTATTGGTTAGGTAATATTGTATCCATTGTCTTTACTTAGTGTTATCATAGAATCATAGAATTTACAGTGCAGAAGGAGGCCACTCGGCCCATCGAGGCTGCACCAGCCCTTGGAAAGGGCACCCTACTTAAGCCCACATCTCCACCCGACCCCCATAACCCAGTAACCCCACCTAAACGTTTGGATACTAAGGACAATTTAGCATTGCCAATCAACCTAACCTGCACATCTTTGGACTATGGGAGGAAATCGGAACACCTGGAGGAAACCCACGCAAACACTAGGAAGATGTGCAATCTCAAACAGTCACCCGAGGCTCATGCTGCACAGAAACATCAACACAGACTGCGGGAATGACATATTCCTGTAAATTCTGATTCTCTGTAAACCAGCAAAGTTTTACCAGACTTATAGTCATAAGTGCGGGAATGGAATTATACTTGCCACAATACTACATTTGGAGAAATGTAACAGCAAATGATCTCAATGCATTACAAACATGCTCTAGTATTTTTTATAGCATTTTAAACATTCTTGATTTTCCATCAGATACAAGTGCTGCCTGTGACAGGACCTGGGATGGGTGGCTGTGCTGGGAAGATACTCCTCCAGGGACAGTGGCTGTCCAGCATTGCCCAGACTATTTCCAAGACTTTGATCCATCAGGTATGGGCAATATTGCCATGTCATTACCAGCTGCAGTAATTCTAACTCAAACATTAAGCAATCTTCCGGTTCAAAGACTCCTCACGTCTACTTTGTTGATATCAGCAATAGTGCATCTTATATTTCTCTTTCTAACTCATCCTTACATGCATGACAAACACAGATGTCGGAAATTTGATGCCACGACGTATTTGCTCTGATTTAAATATTTTCATATCACTGAGTGGTTCATGGAAAGGACCAAATCATGTTTAGCAATCCAGGTGGATCCATTTTGAATTGACAAATTGATGGAAGACATCATGGGCAGGATTCTCCACCCCCCCCCCCCCCCCCCCCCCCCGGCCGGGTCGGAGAATCCCGGGGGGGGCGGCGTGAATCCCGCCCCGCTGCTGCAACGTGGCTGCTGTATTCTCTGGCGCCGGTTTTCGGGCGGAGATCACGCCATATTGGTCGGGGGCCGTTGGCAGCAGCCCCCCCCGGATATTCTCCGGGCCCCGATGGCCGAGCGGCCATCGGTTTCTGCCCAGTCCCACTGGCGTGGATTGAATATGGTCCCACACGGCGGGACCTGGCTGGTAGGCTAGCTGGTACGGTCCTCCGGGAGGGGCAGGGGGGATACGGCCCCAGGGGGACCCCCACAATGGCCTGGCCTGTGATCGGGGCCCACCGATCTGCGGGCGGGTCTGGGCCATGGGGGCACTCCTTCCTTCCACGCCGGCCTCTGTAGGGCTCCACCATGGCCGGCGCAGAGAAAACACTGCCCTGCACATGCGCTAGAATACGTCGGCCAATCTGTTCATGTGCGGAACCATGCCTGCGGTTCTGTGCAGGCGCTAACTCGCGCCGGTTGGCGCGGGGCCAACCCCTCTGGCACCGGCCTAGCCCTCGGAAGTGCGGAGGATTTCGCAACTTCCGGTTGGCCCAATGCCGAGTGGTTTGCGCCGCTTTTACGCCGGCGTCGGGCCATCGCGGGGATTCGGAGAATCCCGCTGCAGTTGTTTCATCAGGTCAATCAGGTACTTCAGTGCTTACAGGTTTGAAATAGTTCTTGATGGCAATACTGACCGCTGGAATATCTCACTACTCCTCAAGTGATCCACATGCTTATGAATGATCTGTCCCTCCATGTCTCCTTGGTACAACAGAGGTCCGGTCTCAGAGACAATAATTCCGGAGATTGAACTTGATCCACTACTGAAGTTTCATATGATGACACCATGTCAAATTTTGTACTTAATATGTTTTATTTAGTGTTGTAGAGTGATGGCTCATTGATGTGATCTTGAGGCTTGTATATTTAAACAAAAACAGTCTCAAATATGTTCTTGCATGGAGCTCTTCCATGCAGGCTTGCTGCTTACTGACTTCTGTCTTGGACTGTTCTCTGACCATGTGACTACATACATCACTCCAGTTGCACTTTACATTATGAAATAAAATGAAAATGTAAATCGCTTATTGTCACAAGTAGGCTTCAATGAAGTTACTGTGAAAAGCCCCTAGTCACCACATTCCGGCACCTGTTCGGGGAGGCTGGTACGGGAATTGAACCGTACTGCTGGCCTGCTTTGGTCTGCTTTAAAGCCAGCGATTTAGCCCAGTGTGCTAAAGTAGCCCCTAATTATAATGCATGCAGGCACATACCATCAGAATATAACAGTGTCTGATGTCTTGACAGTTCTTTCATAATCTTGATTGATCACATGTGAAGGAATGGTCATAGAACACTGTTTCTGGTACTTAGGTCGTGTAATAAGGTTTCTTGTCTTTCCAGCATGTCAATTTCAACAATCTTGTTCTGGCACGTAATCTTAGTTTCTTTCTCTGTCTGTATTGCTGATTCTGCTTCAATGTTTTTACCTTTTCAGTTAATTTCTCATTGCCAAGCTTCCCTCTTAAAGCTCTATTCTCCTGATTCAATTTATCACTGGATTTGTTCTTATTTTCCAGTTGCTCTTCATGGAGTTCAGCTTGTTCCCCGTTATCTCCATAAGTTCTCCTTCTTAACTTCATTTTGTAATTTTTTACAATTTTCCTTTAAGGTTTTCTGTCAACTGCTGGGTTGTTGCATTATGGTCTTCTCTGAAGCTTTAATTCCTTTTGTTGATTCCCTTTAATGTTTAATAGTTTCTAGTTTCTGTTTAAGTCTTTAATTGTACGGATTCTCCGCCCCCCGCTAGGTCGGAGAATCGCCGGGGGGGGGGGGGGGGGGGTGGGGCGCGGAGTGAATTCCGTCCCCGCCAGCCGCCAAATTCTCAGGCACCGGAGATTCGGCAGGGGCGGGAATCATGCCGCGGCGGTCGGCGGCCGCTCGCAGCAGCCTCCCCGTCGATTCTCCGACCCGCGATGGGCCGAAGTCCCGCTGGTTCTTTGCCAGTCCTGCCGACGTAGATTAGACTAGGTCCCTTACCGGCGGGACCTGGCCGCGCGGGCGGCCTCCGGAGTCCTGGGGAGGGCACGGGGCGATCTGGCCTCGGGGAGTGCCCACACGGTGGCCTGGCCCGCGATCGGGGCCCACCGATCCGTGGGCGGGCCTGTGCCATGGGAGCACTCTTTTCGTACGCGTCGGCTGTGTCAGCCTCCGCGATGGCCGCGCGTAGGTGAACCCTCCCCGCGCATGCGCGGGGATGACATCAGCAGCCGCTGACGCTCCCGCGCATGCGCGGACCCGCGCCGGCCGGCGTAGTCCCTTCGGCCCCAGCTTGCGTGGCGCCAAAGGCCTTCCACGCTGGCCGGCGGGGCGCGAACCTCTCCGGCGCCAGCCTAGCCCCTGAAGGTGCGGAGGATTCAGGCTACTCCGTCCTGCCAGGTACGGGAGAATCCTGCCCCTAGTTTGCAAATTCAGCAAACAACACTCAATCTATAAGTTTTATAGTTCCCCAACTCACATTGCTAGCATTGTGGGGCGGGATCCTCCCGCACCCGGCGGGACGGGGAGTCCTGGCGGGACGGAGTGGGGTGAACCACTATGAGCGGCCGGCGACTGGCGCGGCGCGATTCCCGCCCCCGACAAATCTCGGTGGCCCGTGGGGGTGGGATTCACGCACCCGCCCCCAGCGTTTCTCCGACCTGGCGGGTGGGTCGGAGAATCCCGCCCCAGGTCTCTGCTACTTGGAGAGAACTTTGTCAAAATCGTAACACACCTGGCCATAGCACAACTAATTTGAGTAAATGTTTCTCTCTGTTACAAGTGAACATTCAAATACTGTGCAATCAAATTGAACTCTTTGGTGAGAAAATATCTTTTAGAGCTGTGCGGGTGCTGAATGTTAGCACTCTGAGTTCTTGCCCATTCCCAGTTGCTAAACTCTGCTCCAGCCCACAGTCCTCTGTGATCTTAGCACTCCTCCAATTCTAGCCTCTTGCACAAATCCAATTTTCATTATTCTCCTTTACTTCTTCAGTAGCCTCGGGCCCTCAACTCAGGAATTCCCTCCCTAAATCTCTCTGGCTTTCTACCTCATTTTCCTCCTTTAAGTCATTCCAGTTGTCATGTTTTTAGGATGTGTAAATGCACCAATCACTCATAGGGATGGTGTAAACGCATTGTGGACTCATTTATTAAGACAAGACACATGAAAACATTTACACATGGATAGAAAGCTTGAAGAAATCAGCAGCAGGGCTTTGTCTGCTGTGCCCTGCTCACAGGCCAAAGTGAAACTGAGGCTAGATCACATCATACTTTCCCTCTCATGATGGCAAGCTACTATCACTTAAATGCATATGTTAGAACATTATATTTGACCCCTATTATCAAGCTTTTCGTCAGCTGTTCTAACACTTTTATATGACCTGGTGCCATATTTTGTTTGGTGAAGATGTTCCTGTGAAGTGCCTTAAGGTCTCTTTACTATGTTGAACATATTGATAGAAATGCAAGTTGTTATTCTTCACCCTTATTTCACCTAAATTATCTGAAATTAGATGCATTTTCCTGTTTTTAAATACCTCTAAGGTGGACCTGAATGGTTTACATGTACTTATATCCAAGGTCATACCACTGAGGTCAGCGACGATGTAGTTTGCACGATACATTGAAACTAGAGGAGCAAAGAAGCGTGCACCAGAGGAAGTGATCCAATTTCCTGAACGTTTCAGTCATAGTTATTTGCTGACAAATGTTGTTCTGAATACCTAGATTCATAGTTATCGTAGCAATGACTGAAGTTGAACCCATGACTGTAAAGCTGGTGCGTTGCCACCTTATTGTCATGGGGCGAGTGTATTCTAATAATATTACGTAAGGTAACATTTATGAATTCTCAATACAATTCCAATTCATACTCCTAAAAGATAAATAGGAGCAGGATTAGCCATTCAGACCTATTATTTCATTCAATAAGATGATGGTTGTCCTTCAAACTTAACTCCATTTGCCAACTAACCCCATTATCCATTGAGTTACATTGTAGCCAAACTTCAATTAACTTATTTATTATATAAATGTGATGACTGGGCATTCAGAGTCCTCTGGAGTTGAAAAATTCCATTGATTCACAGTCCTTTTAACTGGAAAGATTATTTTTGTCGCAATCCCAAATGGCTGACGTCTTATTCTGAAATTGCTTCACCTTGGTTGATTAGGTCAGATAAAGGTAAAGTCGCCATAGTCCAGTGTGGTAAGCCACTGTTGCACCTGTATTAGGTGATGTACGGTAGGACTTGTACTACAGGTTCGCCGGTAGTCTCTGCCTGTCGTATAAATATGCGTGTCCTCCAGCTAGCAGCCATTTCGCCAGCTGCTGTGGGAGGCCACACATCTTATAGCAATAAAGCCTCAGTTGGATTCAACTATCATCTTTGTTCAATTGATCGTGCCTCATCAAGATGATCATAGGCTGCTTTCACCTTTGAGGGGGAGGGCTCACCAGATGATCGCCACATCTCAGGCGAAGGGAACAGCACTTTCTGAAACGCAAGGGGAGCTGTCGCCCTGAAGTTTTTCCTGTACATGTAACATAATACCACAGTTTAAAATAAACAGCAGGGTCCCTTGCACTCCATCACAGGACCAGCATTTCCGTACGAAATGCCCAGCCAATGCAACGGCAACGGGGGTTCACCATCGTACACACCCGCACACCTCACTGAGTCCGCAGAGTACAACCCATAAGTGTTACTTGTCATCAACTACCAGCCCCAGGCACCGTCCACTTTCAGTTGAATCACTTTAGCACAACTCTCTGACCAACCGGTCACTCAACAGTCTAGGCAACACAACGCCGCTCCCACAACCCAAATGAAGTTCCAACAGGGTGGCATCAAACTCGAGGACGGACTCCCCAGTGGACCATTCTGCCGCAGCAAGTCACATTGTGAAACGATGGCAGATGGAAACTGAAATGGACAGGAACATTGTGCGACCCTCTGCGGAGGTCAATCAGACGATACAGCATCCGGTACCATCAGGCCCTGGACCTCTCCAGGCATACTCGCTCCACAAGCTGGCAGAAAAACGTCAGCCCAGCACACATGTCTGTATAGGCTTTGAAAAAGCACTGCATCAAGGAACTCCGTACCGTAGTCCATTCAAAATAGATTTGGGGGAATGTGACTCAGCCAAACAGGATACATGCCAACAGAAACCTCGTTACCACTTTATTAAAGCAAGGGGAGTCCGATGAGTTTCTTGGCCGGGATTCTCCCCTACCTGGCGGGCGGGGGGTCGCGTCGTGTCGGAGTGGCATGAACCACTCCGGCGCCGGGCCGCCCCAAAGGTGTGGAATTCTCCGCACCTTTAGGGGCCAAGCCCTCACATTGAGGGGCTAGTCCCACACTGGAGTGGTTCCCACTCCGCCGGCTGGCGTGAACGGCCTTTGGCACCATGCCAGCTGGGGCCAAAAGAACTTCGCCGGCCGATGTAAGTCTGTGCATACGCCGGAGCGTCAGCGGCTGCTGACGACATACTGCCGCATGCGCAGGGGAGGGGGTCTCTTCCGCCTCCGCCATGGTGAAGGCCATGGCGGAGGCGGAAGAAAAAGAGTGCCCCCACGGCACAGGCCCGCCCGCTGATCGGTGGGCCCCGATCGCGGGCCAGGTCACCATGGGGTCACCCCCTGGGGTCAGATCGCCCCGCGCCCCCCCCCAGGACCCCAGAGCCCCGCCCGCGCCACCAATCCCGCCAGTCAGGTAGGTGGTTTAAACCATGCCGGCGGGAGAGGCCTGTCAGCGGTGGGACTTTGGCCCATTGCGGGCTGGAGAATCGCTGCGGGGGGCCCGCCGACCGGCGCAGCAAGATTCCCGCCCCCGCCGAATCTCGGGGGGGAGGAGAATTCCGCCCCTTAAGTTTTTTTATTCAGCAAACATCATTACCTATACGAGGCCTGGTACACCTCACGGGGTCCTCGTTCCTTTCTATTCAGCTCCACACTGGCTTAACTTTTATATCAGTGCTAATAAGCCATCCTGCCCATAGAGTGGGTTGGTTTAGCTCAGTTAGCCAAACAGCTGGTTTGTAATGTAGAGCAAGGCCAGCAGCACAGATTCAATTCTTGTACCAGCTGAGGTTATTTTTTTTTCCCAATTAAGGAGCAATTTAGCATGGGCAATCCACCTACCCTGCACATGTTTGGGCTGTGGACCCACACAGGCATGGAGAGAATGTGCAAACTTCACATAGTCTGTGACCTAGATCTGGAATTGAACTTGGTTCCTCAGCGGCGTGAGGCAGCAGCGCTAACCACTGCACCACCGGGACGCCCCACCAGGTGAGGTTAATCATGAAGGCCCGCCTTCCCAACTTTGCCCCTTACCTGAGGTAACCCTCAGGTTAAATCACCACCAGTCAGCTTCCCCCTCAAAGGGGAAAGCAGCCTATGGTCATCTGGGACGATAGCGACTTCACCTTACCTTACCATAGTGGGGGACGTTGCAGCACCAATGAGCACAGGAAAACAATCACCCCAGATGGATGCGTGCCATGCAAGTTACTTTAATACCACTATTAGGAAATGAACAAGAATATGGGAAGAAGGAAATAATGGCTGGAATGTTCCAGTTCCCCTGTGGTGTTGTTTTCCTCAACGGAGCCAGCTCACCATTGACTGTTGGTGGGATCTTCTGGCCTTTTGCATGGTTTGCCTGCCCTGCCATGCAGGGGAATGGGTCGCCTTCAGCAGGACAGGAAGATCCCATGAGTGGGAAGGGCTGGAAATTGCTGGCCATTGTCTATCATTTGCATCAAAGTAACTCCTAGCTCTTTGCATTCAATACTGGTCACTCTTTCCTTCAGTATAGTTATAAATTCAGTTTGAATGTATGATTAATATCAAATTCTAGTTAACTAAATAATTCTGATGCCTGTTTTTTTGTTGAGTTTCGCATATTTTCAGTGTTAGATTCTCAAAGACTTATCGAAAGGAAGAAAATCCTACAATTGATCATGGCTCTTTTATTTAAACCCACCTTGCTGATCATAGGCATTGTTGGACCTCACCTTGATTATTACACAGTTCTTTTAAAAGTTGTAAAAGGCTGAACATTCTGCACTGTGGCAGAAAATGTAACGTGATAACAATTGAAAGTCAAGGTTGAATTACCGCTGCGTTTAACAAGCCTGTAATCTAAACCTATTGATTTCAATTCGAACTACGAACATTTGATCGATCCTAAAAGAGAAAGTAATGCAACTCAGAATTATCAGGTAACATAAGATGAACTTGTAGTAGTCCAGGGCAGGCAAACTTGCATGAAATTGAACAAACCTGATTATACTAGCCCTGATTATGTATGTGCATAATTTGGGTTTGAAAATAATTTGTACAGGAATAATGTTAGTTTCCTTATACTTGTGTTCTCCTTGGTTATAATTGTACTGTAAGAAGTCTTACAACACCAGATTAAAGTCCAACAGGTTTGTTTCAAACACGAGCTTTCGGAGCACTGCCCCTTCCTCAGGTGAAACATTCACCTGAGGAAGGAGCAGTGCTCCGAAAGCTCGTATTTGAAACAAACCTATTGGACATTAACCTGGTGTTGTAAGACTTCTTACTGTGCTCACCCCAGTCCAACGCCAGCATCTCCACATCATAATTGTACTGTGTTATTGATGCCCCATCTGTTCACAGTAAATTTCAGTTGCCAACAAATCATTCTGATTGGAAATTCACCTTTTGGGCTCCTGCTTTTAAATGTAGAATGAAATGCTCTTTTAGAGAGTGGAACAGTTGAGTGGAACTGTTAATTGGAATCACTTTTAAAATCAATACACATAAACTCAGTTCTTTAAATATGTTTATAACACCAGTTTCCAATTAAGCAACAGTTCCTACATTTAAATATAGATAATGTAGTGAAATGTTTTAATGTGCTTAAACGTGAGAAGGTGCTAAAGAATGCAAATATTACAACATTATTCATTATTAGGTGAAAATTGGGAGAATCATAGCCGTTTAGATTATGATCTGTTCATTTTCACTTTTTGTGAATAGGCCCTTGAACATTGCAAAGACATTGTGACTTCTGGCCATTGTTGAATGATTAATAGAAGTGGGGCGGGAATATCCTGCATCTGGGTAGATGTAACCTCTTTTTCCAAGGTATAGATTAATTTTAGCAAACTGAACATCCTCATTTTGGCTGTAAACAGGCCTTATGAAGATTAGATCCCAACTCTTCACCCTGGTTAAATTATTTTTATGTTCAATGTAATCCTGCGAAAGGTTTTGGAATGACCTTTCTTACTTTATTGAAGGGTATTTATTCTGTTTCTTTCACAAATAGAAAAAGCTATAAAGATTTGCAATGAAAATGGGAAATGGTTTCGACATCCAGTGAGTGACAGGACATGGACAAATTACACTCAGTGTAATGCATATACAAAGGAAAAACTGAAGGTATAATTTCTGGCTGCAAGTTATTAACAATGCTACAACAAAATACCTATCTGCTGATCTTCGACCTAATTAATAAACAATAATTTCAAATTCCTGTTTTCTCCCTAAAACAGACAGCATTGAACTTATTGTACTTGGCTGTGATCGGACACGGATTGTCAGTGGCTTCATTGCTGATTTCTCTTGGCATATTCTTTTATTTCAAGTAAGTATTGTACAATTATTACCTCCACCACTGAAGGTGGGCAGGGTAAAGTTTTCACTCATTTCTTAGTCTTTTTGTAACCAATAGATGGGACTCTCCATCCCCGGGACGCCCGGAATGTGTTCCCTGATGGGCTGAAGAATAGGCTCTGGGACAAAGTCAGGGTCGGCTCCCATGGTCCAAGCCTCCGTTGGCGGTGTGAACGAGTTCCACGCTGCACGCCAGCTGGCGCATATTAATAAATAAATAAATGACAATTTGCATCTATTTAGATCCACCCTCCCATGATTCTCTGGTCCCTGCTGCTGGGAATTACGTGGGTTAGGCTCACTTGTCGTCTCTACAATCGTGGTCCTCGCTTGGTGGACCTAAGGTGGGTCAAGAGGGTACCCGTTTTTCCCTTGTTCATTGTGAGGACCGCGATGGTAGATACCATCCGAAGCTCAACCCCCTCAGCCACCCCTCCCACACCACACATTAGCCCCAACCCCTCCACTAACTACATCGCACAGCAGCCCCCAAACCCCGGATTGCCTGGGTGCCCCTCCCCACTCCCAAGTATGAAGGTGACCTGCCCCCCCCCCCCCCCCCCCACCAGTGACCCCTGTAATAGGAGGACCCTCCCACAGGGATCCTGTGCCAAAGAGACCCATCCGCTGACCCCCCCCCCACGCACAGACAGACTCCGCCCCCCCCACCCCAGAAAATAGATCCCTCTCTGGAAGCTAGAGAGCAGTCCAGACAGGGCAGTGGGAAGCATTACCTTGCAGCTCCACGTGTCCATTCCTGGGCAGGCTATGCAGAGCTTTCAGTAGTGGTCTGTGATTGACAACTCATGAAAACCATTTGCAGCAGCTTTAATCCATTCATATCCTTTCACACTTCAGTGGCCTAAGTAGGTTAGGGGCAGCAGGGTAGCATGGTGGTCAGCATAAATGCTTCACAGCTCCAGGGTCCCAGGTTCGATTCCCGGCTGGGTCACTGTCTGTGTGGAGTCTGCACGTCCTCCCCGTGTGTGCGTGGGTTTCCTCCGGGTGCTCCGGTTTCCTCCCACAGTCCAAAGATGTGCGGGTTAGGTGGATTGGCCATGCTAAATTGCCCGTAGTGTCCTAATAAAAGTAAGGTTAAGGGGGGGGGGGGTTGTTGGGTTACGGGTATAGTGTGGATACGTGGGTTTGAGTAGGGTGATCATGGCTCGGCACAACATTGAGGGCCGAAGGGCCTGTTCTGTGCTGTACTGTTCTATGTAAGTAGTGAAACCTTAAGGTTGTAAACATTGACCACATCAAAGAGATGTAACTGCACTAAGTGCATTGCAGTCACTGAAGCGTGTGATTTCACTGCACTTACCTATTTTCCACCAATACTCAAGCTCTGGTCTCCACCTGCTTTGGGAAATATTGTGGTGGGTGGGAAGAAGCCTGAAAGCAGGCATTAATTGGCCAGTTAAGGGCCTAAATTGACCCACAAGTGGGTAGGCCACAATGCACCTCCCCTTTCAAACATAAAATTACGTTGGGCAGGTGGATAGACAATAGGCTTTGGGCAGGTGGATGGGCAATAGGATTTGGGCAGGTGGATGGGCAATAGGATTTAGGTAGGTGGATGGGCAATAGGATTTCGGCAGGTGGATGGGCAATAGGATTTGGGCAGGTGGATAGGCAATAGGATTTGGGCAGGTGGATGGGCAATAGGATTTGGGCAGGTGGATGGGCAATAGGATTTGGGCAGGTGGATAGGCAATAGGATTTGGGCAGGTGGATAGGCAATAGGATTTGGGCAGGTGGATGGGCAATAGGATTTCGGCAGGTGGATGGGCAATAGGATTTGGGCAGGTGGGTAGGCAATAGGATTTGGGCAGGTGGATGGGCAATAGGATTTGGGCAGGTGGATAGGCAATAGGATTTGGGCAGGTGGATGGGCAATAGGCTTTGGGCAGGTGGCTGGGCAATAGGATTTGGGCAGGTGGATGGGCAATAGGATTTGGGCAGGTGGATGGGCAATAGGATTTGGGCAGGTGGATGGGCAATAGGATTTGGGCAGGTGGATGGGCAATAGGATTTGGGCAGGTGGATAGGCAATAGGCTTTGGGCAGGTGGATGGGCAATAGGATTTGGGCAGGTGGATGGGCAATAGGATTTGGGCAGGTGGATGGGAAATAGGATTTGGGCAGGTGGATGGGCAATAGGATTTGGGCAGGTGGATAGGCAATAGGCTTTGGGCAGGTGGATGGGCAATAGGATTTGGGCAGGTGGATGGGCAATAGGATTTCGGCAGGTGGATGGGAAATAGGATTTGGGCAGGTGGATGGGCAATAGGATTGGTAATTTTTGCTTCCTGCTCGCTTGCCAACCACCTCTGATGGAACTTTAAGTTCTGCCCAGTATTCCAGTTAGTCCTGCAGAGGAAATGGGGATATACGTTAAAATATAAAACATCTGGCTGAGTTTACATCCATATTATTAAGGATAGGCATTGACAAGTGCTGGACCTCTGCACTTGTCACTAATTTAAAAAGAATGGGAAATGCTGACAGGCCAAGCCCCACATTTATTTTTTTTCAATAATCACATCTCAATTAAGGGTCAGAAGTCACCATTCACTCCCATTGAAAACAATGATGTTATTTATCTTAGATTTATCTGGGGACACCATTTCCTTAAACTTGATTTTCAGAGGCAGCGAAGCAAAAAATCATTTGTAAAATTCTGACAGACTTATGAAACTGATTGTTTTTCTGTTGCCTGCTGAGTTGAAACAAAAGATGTTTTCAGATGATGACTTAGATCCTATTGTGGGCCCCAGCATTGAAGGAAAGAAACATTTTATCTCAGCACGATAAATGTTTGCTTCTACAAATTTCTGAGGCTGAATTCTCCCAAAATGGGACGATGTCTCCAGGCCAGCGTAAAAACACTGGCGTTCACTACGGAGATTCCTCAAAAAAAGATCAGCCAATTCACTTAACTGCAGGGGGCTAGCAGGAACCCAGAGTGATTCACGCAACTTTAGCTGCGGATACAGGCCCCCGCACTTCCGGTTTTGAGTCCACGCATGAGTATGGCGGTGGCCTCCAGCGGCCGCGCCGAGCGCCATGGCGGACTTGGATCGCGGAGGCAGCTGGAAAATGTCGCCCCCCCCCCCCCCGATCGGCTGAGCACCGGAATATCCGACCGCCCCAATCTGTCACCCGGCCGCCCATAAGGCTCCATCCCCCCCCCGGAGCCCGTTCCCCCCGCCCCCCCACCAACCAGGGCAGCTGCGGACTGAGGATCCCGAATGGCAATAGGTAGTTCGAACCACGTCATCGGGAACTCGGCTGGTTGGGAGCGGAGGATCGCTGGGTGGGCCTCTGGCAAAGGGCCCCCAGGCCGCGCGGAGTACTCCGTGAACACGCCGATTCTCGGGTCCCAGAGAATCGATGGACCGGTGCCAGGCCGATTTTGCCGTGAAAGTTGATTCTCCGCCCCCGCGCCAAACGCTATTTTGGTGCGGGGCTGCGGAGAATCCAGCCCCTGATCTGTATTGCAAACTCCATTAGTGCAAATAGTGATTCTCGGACATTTCACTCTGGTCCAAGGTGGCTTTCTTACAACCAATAAACGAGCTTCACCCTCAACAAGAGGTTGTGAGGTTAACTGATGGGGCTTGACTTAATTCTTTTACCATTAATTTTGGTCCAGTCCTTAAACAGTGTTTTATGCATGTTTAACAGAGTGCCACATGGATAAAACCGTAGGGTAGAGATAATTTTTGGGATAGGAAGAGACAAGGGGGGGGCGATTTCATGCCCGCACTGGCCATGCGTGAAATCGACAACATGGACCGAAAGTCCTGCGAGAATCGGGAAACATGATTGGTAATGCCAACCTGGCTGTGCCAATCTGTGTTGGCTAGTACTAGGGGCAGACCCTATTGGAAGTCTCATGAGAGGAGGGGTACATTTATTTGTGGGAGAGTGACGGTGATACTTCCACGATGTTCATGAGGGGGTGGACTCTGGTGCGGATTGTCAGAGGTGAGGGGAAAGCCCCCAATAACTCCGTGATGAGGGTTAGTGGTGTTTGGCAGCAGTGCTGATCGGGCCGCCATCTTTAAAGATTTCTGTGGAGCCTGTTGCCTGTTCTATCAGGCGTCGCCCCACCAGAGTGACAATATAAATCCCTCCCACTTATTTTTTTGTCTCCAAGAGGTTCAATATTTGGAGAGGAAACTGATCTGTGCAACTGGAGAGCTACACGCTAGTTTTAAGTCTGAGCCTGACACTTTACCGAATTCTGGTAAGGTTCCGCCCAAGGTCAGTGACAGATGAGGACACAGATTTTTAATTCAGTGCATGGGCAAGGAACTAATCAAGATTGATGAAAGGAGTAACAGGGAAATCTTCATTTTGTGTGGACTAGGACATAGTGTGGGGTTTCAAATGAGTTGTTGTTTATAGATGGTGGAGTCGGGGTTGGGTAACAGAGGAATGGATATATGTTTTGGCAACTTTGGGGAGAGATTAGGCCAGAGGCAGGAGTTATTGAGGAAATGTCAGTAAGTGAACAGGCTCATGGACAGAATACATGGTGTGACCTTTACGGCTGGGTAGAATACAATAAAATTGGCTGCTCACCAATAGATTCAGCATGAGCAATCACTATGCAGGAGATGCGTTCAGAGGTTAGGATGTGGTGTTCTTCGTAGAATTGAGAAGTATAGATAAGTCCTTTAGATGTTAAAATAAACTTGGACAGAATCATCAGAGCTTTCATATATTAGTAGGCTGCTGCTAGCCTGAGTGCAATATGAACAATTAAATTTTAATGCTAGCATTCATGGAACAACATTATTTGAAATGTATTATTCATCATCTAGGAAAGTAATTTATTATTTTTTTCTTTTATAGGAGTTTAAGTTGCCAGCGGATAACGCTTCATAAAAATCTATTCTTCTCATTTGTTTGTAACTCTATCATCACAATCATCTGGCTAACAGCCATTGCAAATAACCAGAAACTTGTTGCAAATGATCCAGTGAGTATTCATTTTATTATTGCTGTGAATTACAGTAATTCCTGGTATACATATAAATTTAGTACCTGGGTGAAGGGGGCACCCTGCACAATGCTTCTAGAAGTCATAGAATCCCCATAAAGCAAAAGGAGGCCATTCGACCGCCGACCTTCAGAAAGCCTACTACCCCACCCTACCCCATAACTCCGCAACCTAACATGCGCACCCCTGGACAACATGGGGCAATTAGTGTAGGCAATCCACCTAATTTGTACATCTTGGAGGAAACCGGAGCACCCAGATGAAACCCACGCTGACACGAGGTGAACATCCAAACACCACACAGCCAGTCACCCAAGGCTGTAATTGAAACCCCTTGGTCCCATGTGATGTGAGTTATCAGCGCTAACCACTGTATCACCATGCCACCATTTGGCTTTATAGGGCAACCATGTAGAGCATTCAATTCCTTTAGCTTTTCAGTGAGGCACTAGTGCCTCAGGGGAAGATTAAAGGGTGGATTTCCATGAGATTGATGTTATTAAGTGGATGGTAGGTGGTAAAGTTATCATGGCTCGGCCACATGTTCAAACAAAGGTGAGCTGCTCACATATTTGAACCTGCACATTGGCCGGTGAGACACCAAGGCCCAGCAGCTCCCATTGTGAAATCCAGCAGCTACAATGGTATAATTTTTAAAAAAAAATCTTTATTGTCACAAGTAGGCTTACATTAACACGCAATGATGTTACTGTGAAAAGCCCCGAGTCGCCACAGTTCTGCGCCTGTTCGGGTACACAGAATGTCCCTTACATTTCACCCTATTATATACCACCCCCCCACCTCCCACAGCACCTTTGGGTGGAGGTCGGTGGAGCATTGAAGTCCAACAATCAAAATTTAAACACTGAATGAGGCCATTCAGCACATTGCGCCCATGCTGGAACTTTGAAAAGACAGTAAGAAGTCTTACAACACCAGGTTAAAGTCCAACATGTTTGTTTCAAACACTAGCTTTCGGAGCACTGCTCCTTCCTCAGGTGAAACATTCACCTGAGGAAGGAGCAGTGCTCCGAAAGCTAGTGTTTGAAACTAACCTGTTGGACTTTAACCTGGTGTTGTAAGACTTCTTACTGTGCTCACCCCAGTCCAACGCCGGCATCTCCACATCATGGCTACCTTTGAAAAGACAATTATGCTTAGTCCCACATCCCATAGAAATCCTGCAATTTCATCATCCTCAAGTACCTTTTAAAATTATTTAGGGAAGCAGCTTCCACCATCTTTTCAGACAGAGCCTTTGAGATTCCACCAGCTCTGAATTAAAAACATTCCTCCTCATCTACCCTCTGCAACATTTTCCAGTGGTTTTAATCAATGATCTCTTGTTATTGACCCAATCACCAAGGGCTAGATAAATATTTTTTGCACTATTAACTCCATCAGAACCTCTCATCATCTTAAAAATCTCAACTTGGTCAACTCTTTAAGGAGTAGATTCCACAAACTTCAGCATCTTCTCATAATTGGCATTCCTTGTCACTGGTAACATTCTTGCAAACATCCTTGTGTGCTGTTTCTAAGGCCTTGCCATCTTTTCTGAAGTGTAGTGCCAAAGTTTCTCCACAACATTCCAGCTAAGGCCGAACCTATGATTTGTAAAGTTCCACCATGACGAGCCTGCTCCACTGCTGTGTGATTCTGGCATTCAATGCAATTCAGTTTGCCAACATGTTTATCTGTTTGAAAGTTACTAATTTCATTTTGGAGCAAGACTGACATCACCTAAAAGAACTTAAAGCACATTTACTTATGGAGAGAATATTTATTTTCGAAAGGAATCATGACTGCCAGTGAAGATGAAGATCAGCTTTTATTGATATGCTGGGACCAGCTACCGATAAAACGGTTTTTGAATAGTTACTGATAAACTGAGCAAAAATAAACAATAATATACATACTACAGTTAAAAAAATTTGTTGATGAAAAACTGTAGACCAAGTGATCGATGATTTGACGTTGGTAGCTGCACTCGTCCTTATTATTTTTCGTTGCTTTTAGTCCAGATGAAGGACTGAATTAATACACCACTAACTACGAACTACCTTAGATACAATTCTCGATTCACTCCACTGAGTCAAAAACTGTTTTAACATCTAGCCTCTTTTGTACATGGATTAATAAAAATTTATTCAAATACATTTACAACCAACTAAAACTATTTTAGCTGCAGTATGAAAATTATTTCAGATTTTACTCATGCTTGTCAGCAATTTTTCATGGAAATATTTTTTTTAACAGTGACCGCACTTTGCATGGAAGTGCATAATGATCTCAATCTTGCTGATGGACATTGACTGGGGACTATTAGCTATGCCATAATATATTTTACTTTATTGACAACTCAACAATACAAAAAAGAGTCAGCAACATGCAAAAACAACGTAGTCACGAAAAACAGTAATATGCCAAAAGCATTTACAAGATACAAAAACCACCAGCTTCAAGGCAGCACACACACGAACACCCCCTGTCCCCAACGGTAGCCCCACATCGGCAGAAAGGCGGCCAACGAGCAGCACAGACCGCTGGGAAAGGACGCACCGTGTAGGGCATGCTGTGGGAGAGAGAGAGAGATCACCCCTCCACTCCCAAGAAAGGGACACAGCTCAATCCAAACCAGTTCCTTTAAACAAGCCACCAGCTGCAAAGCGAGCATCCGGCCATTTCTCTCACCAACACCGCCCACCCCCCCCAACCCCAGCCCTCCACAATGGTAGCCCCAAATCAGTGGTAAGGCACCCAAATGAGCAGCGCTGACTACCAGAAAAGGACACACTGATGGCCTGCCTTAGCGGCAGCCACCCATCGGTGGAAAGGCATCCAAACGAGCAGCGCAGGTCACCGGAAAAGCACACACCGATACGGGGCATGGCAGAGGAGAGTGAGAGAGGGATCTCCTTTTACAAAAACAAATACAGAGCAACGCAAGAAACTCAACAAATAATTAAATACAAGTTAAAGCCGTCAGTTCTCAAGCCGTCAGCACTCAAGCCGTCAACACTCAAGCCAGCGCACGCTCCCCTCTCCCACCCTCCCCCGGCTACAGCAACAGCCCACGTCGGTGACAAGGCGTCAACAAGCAGCTTAGTTCACCAGAAA
Organism: Scyliorhinus canicula; assembly: GCF_902713615.1. Taxonomy (NCBI): domain Eukaryota; kingdom Metazoa; phylum Chordata; class Chondrichthyes; order Carcharhiniformes; family Scyliorhinidae; genus Scyliorhinus; species Scyliorhinus canicula. The sequence continues at coordinate 186,337,573 of NC_052147.1, forward strand.
GGGACAGGTAGCATATGGTTGAGGAAAGAGAGAGAGAACCCCTCTCTCTCACTGGCACAGAAGCAGGAGGGCCACAACTGGCAAACACCCAGCCGCTAAGCCCAAAATAACAATACACAACAGAAATACAATAATAACCATACAATCTCCCAACAATAAAACAGTACAAACTACACATAGTCAATTGGGCCACCACCCTACAGCACCCAGTCTCCAGACACTATCCACTCCAAAACATCAAAAGTGAGTCCATTCCACTCCACTTATAGCCTGGCAACAGGCCAACCAAGATCCACTCCTCGCTCCACTCCAAGTTGATAAGCAGAAAGGCAGTCAGTGACAAGTATGAGTCCCAGGTGTGGCAACTGCAGGCAAGCACTCTCCTCTCTCTCCCCTGCAAGCAACTGGCAGCAGCAACAGGCTCCCCTTTCCCTCCATGCAACCGGCCGTAGCTCCGTTCCTACTTGCCATAGTCCAGGCTTCAAAATCCAGAAAAGACAGCCAGCATACAGAATAACACACCAGGTCAGGGAGCAGGGTTAGAGACAGAGGCAGCAGGAGCACAGAGACAGATTCCTCTTCTGCACCTCACAGCATGAGCTACTCAGGTGGAGTACGAGCTCCCCCAATGAGGGGGGCAGGGAAATCATTAGCACATGCATCAGTATAAATAGAGCTGGCCAGTGTGGCATCGGCTCGACTAAGAAGCAATGGGATACTAATGCTGCTGAGTATATATATTTGTAAATAAAGTTCCTTTCTGTTTGAATCTACAAAGCCGTGCTGGATTCTTCGTGGCCCTCACAAAAGATATGAAGCGGGATTCTCCGTTGGCTGACATCGAAATCGGGAAAGGTGATTGGGCGGAGATTCAGTTCTGAATCCAAATACGCAGCGGGTGCCGATTTGAAGCCAAATCGCAATTCCCCATTACCACGACAGCGCCATCAATGCATCCCAGAACGCATGTACAGTAGAGATCATTTGCATGTCATTAGCGGGCCCGATTCGGTAGTCTCCAGGGCCTCTGCGATTCTCCGCCTCCGATGGGCCGGGTTCCCAACTGCGCGGTTCACTTGTGCTTTTAAAAATTGTGAAACCAGCGTTATGGCTGATGAAGGAGAGAGAGAGGAGGTAGGACCCGGAGAGGAGCAACTGTGGGCCGTGCTGGCTGGTGTGGGTGGTGCCCTGCCAGGGTATGCAGCTGCATGCAACAGCAGAGCAGGCAGTACTCTTCCTGTCCATTGGGTGATCATGCATGCTAGCTGCCCAATCCATCACACAGTCCCAACAGATCCCTGGGATGGCAATCATGGGGACAGTTTGTGGGGGGAGATGGGGGGGGGGAGGAGTGGGAGGAGCATGGGCCACCGACAGGGTCCGCCCATGTCCCCCATACCGCAACGTTTGCTTATTTCCACCACCAACCTCCACTCTCCCCTCGGCCAGTGCAGACCAGCCCACCCCTCACACCCATCGGACAGAGCACCGAGGCAGGTTGTAACATTGATAATAATAGCCTTTTATTCTCACAGGTGTGAAGTTACTGTGAAAAGTCGCCGATGAGGGACTATCTGTTCCAGAAGCCTGAAAACTGTCTGGGCAGTAGCTAGTTCTTGGGGTCGGCCTGCCCTCTGACCGTCCGCACCCTCGGGTGTTCCTACCTTACCTGTTGTACCAGAGCAGCTGTGTGGTGTGCACCAGAGAGTGTCCTTAAAGTGCCCTACCGTGGTGATAGTCTCTGGGATGGTGGAGAGTGTTAGAAAGAGCTGTGATGATGTCCGGTGGCAGCCATGGAGAAGAAGGTAGCACATTTGTTAGCTCCCACTTGTGACAAAACATTTGGACCTTTTCTCACAGTTTTTTCAGAATTCTACTGGATAAATCGGTGGAGAATGAGGCTGTGAGGAGAAATCCCCCACCAGTGTATGGCGCAGTCGACTAGAAGTGGCCGTGTAAAGACACAGTCAAGCAAGAAAGATGCGTGCAGAGCTGGCAGCGCAGGAAAACATGGTGGAGGTGCAGGACCTTGGGGTGGTGGCGCAGTGGTCGACAGTACAGCCAGTGAACTTCTTTGAGGTGAGCTTCGCCAAGCTAAAGAAAGATACTCTGGACCCGATTAAGGCATCGATTGATCAGATGAATCAGAGTCTAGAAACCCACGGACAGGCGATTCAGAAGGTGGAGGAAAAGGTGTCCGAGCACGAGGACTATCTAACCGCTTTGGAGGCTGAGGTGGGGCTGATGAAGGACCACCAGAAAAGGTTGCAGGTCCAGGAGACAGAACCTGAGGATCGTCGGCCTCCCTGAGGGGAGTGAGGGATCAGATGTGAGGGCATATGAGGCAAGTATGCTGGAAAAGTTGATGGGAAATGGGGCGTTTACGCGATGCTTGGAAGTGGACAGAGCGCATAAAGCTGTTGCAAGGAGCGAATGAACCACCGAGGGCGATGGCGGTGCGAATGTATCAGTTCCTGGACAAGGAACAGATTTTGCAGTGGGCTAAGCAGGTTCGGAGCTGCAAGTGGGAGAACTGTGAGTTGTGCATCTACCAGGACCTGGACGCGGAACTGGCCAAAAGGCGAGCCGGATTCAATAGGGCAAAATCGGCCCTCTTCAAGAAGGGGTGAAGTTCGGGATGTTATATCCAGCACGTCTTTGGGCCATGTTTGAGGGCCAGGAACTTTATTTTCAATCACCGGACGAAGTGATTAACTTTCTCAAGGACAAAAAGCTGGCAGGAGATTAAGGTCACTGAACCTTGCGGGAGGGCATTGCGGTGGCAATTTGGTCAAAATCACCTCTGTGTTGTTTTGAATATGCAGTGCTCTCTTTAACAAAGGGTTATTTTTGCTTCTTGTTCTTTTTTTTGTTTGATTGCTTTTGCCCCTTCCTTTTTTATTTGGTTTTCATTGTGATAAGATGTTTGTGCAGCTGCTCAGAAATGTAAAGTTAACTCTGTTCCATTGGAAGTTGGATGGAGGGGTTTTTTCTATTGTTTGTTTACTGGGGACTGGGATGCTTTGAATATGTATGTCCAAGTGGGGGGAGGAGAGAGACCCATGGGGAGATAGGAGGTCTGGTGCCATGGGCGGGAGCTCCAGACTAGCTAGCTGAGCTAGCTCATGGAAGCGCAGTGGGGGGTGAGAAGGTGATAAGTTTGATATGGGGGGTTGGGTTTCTGGTGCTGTTACTAGGGGGGGAGGGAGGGGTGGAGGGGGCTGCTCTGTTGACAGGGGAGGAACTGTTGCTAGGGAACAAAGGGGAGGTCGAGCACGGTGGATGCCCGCGGGCGGGCCCGAGGAGGCGAGGGACGCCAGCTGGTGACTGGTCTAAGAAGGGTGATGGCTAATCGGCATGGGGGGGGGGGGGTGAAGGGGGTGTGGGGGGTGGGGGGGGGGGAGCCCCCCAACTAGGCTCTGAGAGTCTGGGGGCAGTGGAGGAAATATAGGAGAGCGGAGGGAGTATCGGTCTGGGCCCCGATTTACAACAACCATAGGCTTGTGCCGGGAAGACTGGATGGAGGGTTTCGGAGATGGCAGAGAGTAGGAATTGAGAGGATGGGAGATCTATTTATAGACAGTAGCTTTCCTAGCTTGAATGATTTGGAGGAGAAATTTGAACTGCCAGCAGGGAATGAGTTTGGATATCTGTAGGTACGAGATTTTCTGAGAAGGCAGGTTCCAACCTTCCCGTTCCTGCCACCACAGGGGATACAGGACAGGGTAGTTTACAGAACATTGGTGGGAGAGGGGAAGGTATCAAATATCTACAAATAACTTATGGAGGCGGCGGAATCTCTGATAGAGGAACTAAACGGCAAGTCGGAAGATGAGCTAGGAGGAGAGATAGAGGCGGGTATGTGGGCAGATGCCTTAAGCAGGGTTAATACATCCTCATCATGTGCCAGGCTTAGCCTGGATGAGCAAGTTTTTTGGGGTCGAGAACAGGTGTGTGAGGTGCGCGGGAAGTCCAGCAAATCATGCTACATGTTTTGGGCATGCCCGAAGCTTAGAGGGTTTTGGCAGGGTTTTGTTAAGGGTATGTCCACGATACTTAAAACATGGGTGGTGGCGATCTTTGGAGTGTTGGAAGAGCTGAGAGTCCAGGGGGCGAGAGCGGCTGACGTTTAGGCCTTTGCCTCCCTGGTAGCCCGGAGACGCATTCTGTTAATGTTGAGGGACTCGAAGCCCCAGAAATTGAGACCTGGGTTAGTGACATGGCTGGGTTTCTCAGTCTCGAGAAAGTAAAGTTCGCCCTGAGAGGGTCAATGTTAGGGTTCGTCCGTAGGTGGCAGCCGTTTGTCGACTTTCTCGGAGAAAATTAAAATATCAGCAGAGGAAGAAATCTGGGTGGGGGGAGGGAGTGGGGGTGGGGGTGGGGGTGGTGGTGGTGGTTAGGCTATTGTTTCATTGTGATAGGGATGGAAATGTTTTATGTACCATCTTTATATTGCTGTTATTATTATAAAAAACAACAAATATCCTAATAAAATGTTTAAAAAAAAGAAAGAGCAGTGATGGGACATCTGTCATCCACCGACCCGTGCTCTGGGGTCTCCAGAATCTCCGGTGGAGGGCTGGTGTCCAAGCTGCTCATCGTCAGTGCTGGGCTCACAGGGGGGTTCCGTCTGCGGCACTGGCTGGGGGCAGGGGACATCAGATGGACCCGCTGCATCTCCAGAAGGTCCTGCAAGACACAATACAAGACACATGATTAGACCGCGTGCCAGGGGGGGGTGTATGGTGAGTGTATGGGTGGGGGTTAGGGTTGTGTTGGCGTGGCAGTAATGTGGGGTGGTGTTGGGGCGGAGGTTGACACAACTCAGCAGGGTCTCACTTCCTCATCCGTGACCGAGCTCCACCTCAGCGACCTCCCATTCCTCTGGCCGCCAACCACATCCAGGGCCCTCTCTGCTTCCATAGTGAAGGGCTTCAGACCAGGCGACCTCCCTCCTGTCTTCTCCCACTCCCGGCGGTTATCAGCAGCCTTCTCCTAGCGGGTGGGGATGATACAAAACAACAGTGATAGACAACCAACGCATGCAGCCCTGGAGGTGGGTAGGTGATGGCCTCAGTTGCCAAGGCACCCAGCTGTGGTGGCCGCTATGGATACCCCGCATGTGGTGCAGGTTGGGGTTCGGCCGCCCTCCAGGGGGGGCGTTTAGGGTTACAGGTGTGTGGGACAGGGTTAGTGTCTGAAGCACGCTGCTGCCTACTCACCTTGGCCACCTTGAGGAGATTGTGCAGTTTTCCCCAGCACTGCTGGCCCTTCTAGATGCTGTTGCCCACAGCACTCATGGCCTCTACCACCTGCTTCCAGGCACGGTGAACGGCGCCGGCTGGCAGCCTCCTTCCCAGACCGGGGGCAGGGTCTTCCCCCTCTCCTCCACCGCGTCCAAGAGGGTCTCCAGCTTGGCGTCTGTCAATCTCAGGGCTGCTCTCCTCGCTGCCATTTTGTTGGTTGAGATGATGTGTGTGGGGAGAATTGTTTATATCCTTCTGCAGCTTGTCAGCCTTTGGATTTCAGTCGTGAAACCAGCGAATCTGGCACCGTTTCTCATTGGAATCGATTCTGTTCCACGTGGCGCCGGTGCTAGCCCCTCAACAGTAGCGGAACCGGGGCAGCACGGTGGCGCAGTGGGTTAGCCCTGTTGCCTCACGGCACCGAGGTCCCAGGTTCGATCCCGGCTCTGGGTCACTGTTCGTATGGAGTTTGCACATTCTCCCTGTGTTTGCGTGGGTTTCGCCCCCACAACCCAAAGATGTGCAAGGTAGTTGGATTGAACGTGCTAAATTGCCCCTTAATTGGAAAAAAAATTAATTGGGTACACAAAATTTATTTTAAAAAACAGTAGCGGAATCGGTCCAGGTGCAGCGCTGGCTTTTCTGGCGTGAAAGTCCAGGAATTCTGCGTTGACTTCAACACTTAGTCTCAGATCTGGAGATGCCCGCCCATGATTCCTTTCTAAGTGTTGAATCTGCTAAAGTAGCACACATTGACCAAGCAGGTAGAAAACAAAGGTGAAGTTTATTTACAATATACAGGATCTCCACTACCCAAAGGGTCTCCCTGCCAGGTTGGGTTTTTTATCCTCGTACTCTAACCCCTCACCCAAGTCCACAGATAAATCCATGTCCGCAGACGGGTCAACTTAACCCGGAAACGGCCATCGGGGATCTGACCGTGTGGCATCCAGAAGCATGCACCGAACTGAGGAGTGGCATTTCCATGCGGAGCTCCTTTGTGTGGTCATCGGAACAGAGGCAGATGTGGGCGCCGACCCAAAGGGCTCCAATGGTGGCAATACGTCCCTGTCGGTCTCAAAATCGGAAGTCAACAGGACCTGGTCCTCGATGTCCGAAATCGGCTTTTCCATGGCAGATGCGGCCAGGGCCGACGTTGACAGCTAACGTCAGGGATCCATGTGATACCTTCCCCAAAGTTGTGCATGTACACTGGATCTCCTACAGCGAAGGTACGCAAAGGCATATTGGGCCTGCGCCGGCCTCGGTTCCAACCTGGCAAGTAGTGGATTTTCCCACCAATGTCCAGGAGATCTTGTATATCGTAACTAAACCTACAAGCTGTATCACATCAATTGACATTCATAGGCCACAGTGGGTGCCCATTCAGCCCACTAGACCTCTTAAAAAGAACAAACAAATTATTCCCAGCCCCTTTCTCTTTCCCAGAAACCCTGCAAACCTTTCCTTTTCAGGAACATGTCCAAATCTCCTTTAAAAGTTATTACAAGCAGAGAATGTTTAAAATTCCTCACACAACCCTCAAGGCTAATAGCACCGTTTGAACCTGGGTAATTCCAGGCACTGCTTAGAGTCAATGAAAGGTCATCCTATGATTGACAGCAGACCCAAGGAAATCTTGTTTAGCGTTTACCAGTCAACTGAAGAAAAGCAGGACTTAGCGGGTTGGGACTCTTTTTTTCTGGAGCACAGCAAAGACTGAAGATTGACCTTGACGTGAGACTTTAAAATTACATGGGACCCAGAGTACAAGTAGAGAAGATGATGATGGGTCAAATTTAATTCTGGGTAAATGTATGGGTTGGGGAGGCCAAAACTTGAAACCATAAAAAGAAGATAGTCATTGATAAATCCAATAAAGGGTTCCTCAGAAACCTTTTTATATGGAGAGTGGTGAGAATATTCCATCTTATTTTCCATCTTATGGGAGGGGTGAAGCAAATAACATAGATGAATTTAAGGAGAATCTCGATAAATACATGATGAAGGAAATAATAGAATGGAATGTTGATGAATAGAAATAAGGTGGGAGGAGGCTCGTATGGAGCATAAACAACAGCACAGACCTGTTGGGCTAAATGGCCTAATTCTGTGTTGAAAAATTCTATGTAATATTGAACCTATTTCCAACACCATTGCAGGCAATGCATTCCAGATCATAATAACTTACTGAGTAAAAATAGTTTTCCTCGTCTTCTCTATGGTTGTTTCACCAGTTTTCTCATTACCAATTGTTTGAGAGATTTCACTTTATTCCTTTAAATTTAGGATTGTAAGCTATGTCTGAATGAATCTAAAGGGCCTGGAATTTTGCTTCCTTGATGCATGCGCAGAAACGGGAAATCTGACGGCTCCTTACACCTGCCTTGGTGAAAGGTGCCCCAATATTGAGACCTTCATTCCCAGGGATGGTGTTGTGGGTGGTGATTGGGGGGTAGGTGATAATGGGGGGAGGTGCATGATGCAGTTGGCCTCTAGACACATATTGGAGGAGGCTCAAGGGCTGCCATGTGGGGGCAGACTGGCTTAAATGCCCACTTTGGTTATTTGAGACTTTGTCCATGTCATTGATAAATATTAGACCCTCTATCCCTCACACCCACCTCCCCCCCCCCCCCACCCCCACCCCCACCCATCCACCATACCTATACATTCAAACTCATGCCAACCCACAATCCCACTCAGTGTCAAGGTCTCTTATAGCCCCATGCCAATTTAATGCTAACTCATGCCCCACACACCACCTTAAGCCCTTACACCCGCCATGCCATTATCCACAATTGGCAGACCTCAGGAGCCATACTGTGCTGAAATAAAACAAAGTTCTTAATATATTCACTATAGTAACAAAAAATCATTCATGAAAGCCCATTCAATACATTTGAATCTCCTCAAGTACTTAATCCTTTATAAAAATAAGCATTTGTATTCCTAACCCCATGTCAAGGACAACTATTCCCTTAATAACCTTGTGAAGCTGTCAGTCACACTGTGAACTTAAAGACCCCCACCCCTACTGTGATAATGATAGCTTGTGGAAAGCAATCAAGCAGAATGAATGCTTTAATCATAGTCTTTAGGGTTATGTCAACATGCATCTGTTAAACTTGCCAGCACAGATTTTCTAAACTCATAGACACAAGGCAGGAATATATTTGAATTTCAAAGGGCAGGCTATTTAAATAGCTCCACAGCTTGACAGTTCGACAGACCTTTGTTGTCCTTCATGGGCATTTATTACTCTAACAATTCAGAACTCACAAAGTGCAGAATAGTGTGCTCGCTGTGGCAAAATGGGGTCTCTTTGAACTCAGACTGGGTTAAAATAGCCCTGCCGAGTTCAGGATTCCCACATGTGGGAGTCAATCCTGCTCTCTTTCTCCTACCAGGAAAAATAGGATCTGGTGGAAATGGTGGTCAGACTTCTGGGTCTGGGTCCAGTCTGCTACCTTTAAAGTTTTTCAGAGTCCCCATGAAAATCCCGGCCCAGATGACCCAAGGGGCTATCCTGCTGAACATATTATGTTCTTTTTTTCATTAAAACCAGCACCAACAGTTTTGTGATGTGTTATTAAAGGGTTAATATTGAATCAGCAATTTTGGTACAATGGAGGACAAAGATAGGAAGGCAATAAATTCATATCCAGTCAAGAAATGACTGATTTTGATGGAAACATTTGATTTAAAATGCTTTCATGGTATTATTGTTCAAACAATATTTCCTCTCTCAAAAAAAATCCCTGTGCTTGTGCAATGTTCTCTTGTGTATAGAAAGAGTTCATTTCATAGGAACATGAACTTTCGCATCATTGGCGTGGGCCTGCTTTCTGTCGTCATTGACACTCTACTATTTAATGTGGTCATGGACTGATAATGCTATTTCCTCTCTTTATAGTATATATCATTTGCAGTTCTTTTAATACCACATATTTTTCTTTCTTGCTAAAATTGCTAAATATAAAATTCTGTGTAATTTTGGTAAAACATTATTTTAAGTGTGCTCAAGCCATATTTATAAATGCTATTACCGGATGCTATGGTACTGTATTTTCTACAATCCATGGTTAATTTCATTCAACCTAATCAAAAATTGCTTTGACATGTTTCTAGGCCATATGGTAATGCAGAGAAGCAGCGGGGTACATTTGCTTGCTGTTTGCTCAGGTTGTCCTCTTCATCTAATTGAGCTGTTCAGTTAATTACATAACATTTTCCAGTTTTGGCACCACATAATTAACTATGCCCACTGCATTATATTTGCTAATTATAAATCAAGAATTATTGCCTGAATAGCACTGGCTGGTTTCTATCTTCACAGCTTTCTCTGAAAAAAATGACCGACTGCAAATTTTTATATTTAGAGCTGGACTAAAACTTGACTTTAGCCCTCAAAGTTCTCTTAATTTCAGCTTGTGTACACTGAGATACCCCTGCACAGTCTCACAGAAAGTTTTATCCCTTGTTCTTTGCAGATCAGCTGTAAAGTGTTGCAGTTTCTTCATCTGTACTTAATGGGCTGCAATTACTTCTGGATGTTGTGCGAAGGCATTTACCTTCATACGCTTATTGTTGTTGCTGTGTTTGCTGAGAAACAACACTTACTGTGGTATTATCTTCTCGGATGGGGTATGTACTTTCTAAGCCACAGTACTGTGTTGAAATGACTCATTCAGTGTTGGCTACTTATTATATTTCAAATGCAGCATGCATTTATGTCTTGATTTTTGCATTCCAGGATGTTTGAGGAATGGTATCTGAACATTTTGATTGAGCACAAGTACTATTAAGAAAAGTCCTGAAATTATCATACTGAACTGAAATTAGATACCGACTCACGGAATGCTAGCAATAAACAGATTGTGAAGCAACAATTAAGAGGGGATGTGGCACTTCAAAAGATATGTTTTTGTTGAAGAAGCTAACATTTCTATATATGGGAAGGAGTACAGATTTTTCCAGAGAAAAGATAAAGAAGATAAACAGCATAACATGTCATGCTTACAGTAGAGAGTGATTTTGTGATTGTTTCAACTCATGAATTCATTCTTGTATCTGGCTGCCAAATCATTTAAACTCAGTGTAAAGGTTGAGTTGAAAAAGTTAGCAGCCGGTCACAGCAAGGTAAACTTTCACCCTGGATGGATTTGGATTGGCAAAGTGTCCTGGCCAGATGTCCCATGTTCCCATTCCATTTTCTTGGCCAGGCTACAGGTGGAAAACAGGCATTCAGCGCAAGCCTTTAGCTTTGGGCAGCAATTTTCGGCAGTTGAGCTAGCCCCCTTGCTGGTAAAAGCTGGTTAATGAGAGGAATTGCCCTCAGAGTGGGATCCTTTGGGATTGTGGAGGAGTGGAAGAGGTTAGGGTGTGGGGAGAAGGGCATCATGGGAGAGGGAAGGCCATGCTTGTAGATCCTAGAGTGGCAGTGCCCAGATTGGATGAACTGGTGGGTACCAGAGGAGATCACCTGGGCATTGGTGTGAGGAGCAGAAAGCTGCCCCACTTTGGGCTGGAATACCACCTAATATTGAACCATGTTCTGACTAATATTCTTGTAAAGCGACAAATAGGGCTAAATGTACCTCATAGGATCTGCAGGCAGTGGCGTAGTGGTCTGGTCGCTGGACTAGTAATCCAGACATCCAGAATAATGCTCTGGAGACCCGGGTTCAATCCCACCATGACAGATGGTGAAATTTGTATTAGCTAAATCTAATGATGATCATGAAACCATTGTTGATTGCCGTAAATAAAAAACAACTGATTCACTGATGTCCTTTAGGGAAGGAAATCTGTCATCCTTACCTAGTCTGGCTACTTACAACTCCAGATCCATAGCATTGCGGTTGACTCTTAATTGTCCTCAGGGATGGGCAATAAATGCTGGTCCAGCCAGCAACGCCCACATCCCATATACGAATAAAAAAGAATGAACATTTTAAAGGGGCCTAATTGAACAAAACGTCATTAATCACCATTTCCTGGTGAATACTGCCCTTTCTCCAATGGGCATAAACCCACTTAGTGCCTGTCATTACATCACCAGAACCAGTTGCCACTATGCCTAGGTTTGTTAGCTGTACCTGGAATCAAAGCTCACTGAAATCCTAAGGAACAAAGCAGTAACGTCTATTTAAGCAGTCTGCATATCAAAATGTTCACTTTTCTTATTGATGTCCATTCCACATTTGAGGAAATAGGTCATGAGCTGTTTCTATGGAAACTTTATCATTGTATCCAGTGGCATTTCTGAAGGTTAATGAGTTAGACAGTGCTCTATTAACTTTACATTACGCATAGGAAATAGCAGTCTGCCAACTACAACTTGCACAGAACAGTATCAGCAAAAACAATCTGCATGCAGCTAAATATCTACAATGTGAGAAGCAATGATCACTTATCCTAATTAATGTTCCATTTTACAGGATTCCCACTTATTCCGGCCACAATACATGCAGTAGCAAGAAGTTTATATTACAATGATAAGTAAGTGGTTTGTCTGTGTGTATCTTTCTCTTTTTATAAATATTTGAAGTATGAAGATAATTGAAGTATTTGTATTTCAACAAAATTGTCATTCTTTATTATTCTTTAAAATAATGGTGTACTTACACTTTAAATATTGTATTTTCCACACAGTTGCTGGATTAGTTCTGAAACACATCTGCTGTACATAATACATGGCCCGATTTGTGCTGCCTTACTGGTAAGTTTACATGACATTTAAGTAGATTCAGCCAAAAAAATGGAGCTTGACTTTCACATATATTAAAAAAACTGTTAAGTTGTCAGCCTAACAAGGGAACACGTTTACATCAGAAAAAGCCGAACTGACACCTAATTTTGTTTCCATAGGTGAACTTATTTTTCTTGCTGAACATTGTCCGTGTCCTTATAACAAAGTTAAAAGTCACACACAGAACGGAGTCAAACCTTTACATGAAGGCGGTCAGGGCTACCCTGATACTAGTTCCATTGCTTGGGATCCAGTTTGTACTGTTCCCATGGAAGCCAGAAGGCCGAATAGCTGAAGAAGTCTATGACTATGTGATGCATATTTTAATGCATTATCAGGTAAAGTTCATCTTTAACTTGTGTCACACACAAGCAGATTGTGGAATGGATGTATTTCAGATTGAATCATTCAACCGTTTGAGGAACATGGCAAGATTAGAGCACAGTGCAAACATTGCCTTTTTTCCTTTAATGTTGCTGTTTGCAGAGGTAGTTTCCTCTTTTACATTAAACTCTAACCATCTTCATTTACAATGGAAATATAAGCCGTTCATCAATGCCGATTACATTTACCAAAGGAAACGAATGATCAAACATAGAAACATAGACAATAGAAGCAGGAGAAGGCACTTGAAGCCTGCTCCGCCATTCATTATGAACATGGCTGATCATCAAGTTCAATACCCTGATCCCGTCTTCCCCCTTGATCCCTTTAGCCCCAAGAGCTATATCTAATTCCTTCTTGAAATTACACAACGTTTTGGCATCATGTTCTTTCTGTGGTAGTGAATTCCACAGATTCACCACTCTCTGGTGAAGAACTTTCTGTTCACCTAAGTCCTGAAAGGTTTAACCCTTATCCTCAACTATGAGGTGGGGTCCGTGGGATGGGGGGGAGCTCGAGGACCCCCGAACATTTGAGTTGGGGTATTGTTGGAGGTCTGGGGGTCACAAGTGGCGCCCCAATCTTTTCATGTACTAAGAAGCGGAGCTTCTATAATGTACTATAATTAACAGATTATTTCAACTCTGGTTACCATTACGTTACCTTTCAGTAAATTCAGAGTTATGGGCAGTTGAGCTCGCACTTCCTCCTTTTGAATCCAATTCCATAGATCCCCTAACCTTGGCTGAAATATTGGCTTTATCTGAGAAGCGGAGCTCCTTAGTGCAGGAAATGCGGCTGAGGGTGGCCTCGGTGAGGCATTCCCCACTGAGGCCCTGAAAGAAACCAGAGTGCCGTTTGATAGCGGTGTCATTCCAGCTGCTACGAGTGCCAGGAACGACCCTGCTAATCCCGCAGAGAACAGATCTCTGTTGTTTTTTTTGTCAGACTGTGTCCTTAAAATTAAACTATCACAGAATAATACAGTGCAAAAATGGCCCTTTGGCCCAGCGTTTCTGCACCGCCGCATGAAAGGCACCTGATCTGCCAATCCTAGTGCCATTTTACAACACTTGGCCCACGGTCTTGAATGTTAAGACGTGCCAAGTGCTCATCCAGATACATTTTAAAGGATGGGAAGCACCCCGCCTCTACCACCCACCCAGGCAATGTGTTCCAGACCATCATCAAGCTCTAGGTAAAAACGTTTTTCGTCAAATCCCTCCTGAACCTCCCACCCCTCACCTTGAACTTGTGTCCCCTCGTAACAGACTCTTCAACTAAGGGTGACAGCTGTTCTCTATCCACCCTGTCCATGCCCTTCATAATTTTGTACATCTCAATCAGATCGCCCCTCAGTCTTCACTGCTCCAGCAAAAACAACCCAGGCTTATCCAACCTCTGTTCATAACTTAAATTTTCCATCTCAGGCTATATTCTGGTGAAACGCCTCTGCACCCTCTCCAGTGCATTCACATCCTTCCTATAATGTGGCGACCAGAACTGCACATAGTACTCTAGCTGTGGCCTCACCAAAATTCTATACAACTCCAACATGACCTCCCTGCTTTTGTGATCTATGCCTATAATTGATAAAGGCAAGTGTACCATATGCCTTTATCACCACCCTAATAACCTGCCCTTCTGCCTTGAGAGATCTATTTACAAACAGGTAAGGCCTCTTTGTTCCTCAGGACTTCCCAGTGTGGTGCCATTCATCGAATATTTCCTTGTCAAATTGCTCCTTCCAAAGTGTATCATCTCACACTTTTTAGGATTAAATTCCGTCTGCCATTTTTCTGCCCATTTGACAATCTTCCTGTAACCCAGATTCTCAACCTCACTGTTAACCACCTGGCCGATCTTTGTGACATCCGCAAACTTACTGATCCGACCCCTCATATAGTCATCTAAGTCACTTATATAAATGATGAATAATAGGGGACCCAGCACAGATACCTGTGGTACGCTCCTGGACACTGGCTTCCAGTCATTAAGGCAGCTGTCTGTCATCACCCTCTGTTTCCTACAGCTCAGCAAGATTTGAATCCACCTTATCAAGTTCCCCTGTATCCGATGCGCATTTGCATTCATCATAAGTCTCCCATTTGGGACCTTGTCAAATGCTTTGCTGAAATCCATGTCGACTACATTAACTGCACTACCCTCATGTACACTCTTAGTCACGTGCTCAAAAAATTCAATCACGAGGTGTTAAACATCGATCCTTCACCATTTCTTCCGAGCAGACTCCATCTGCTGGTACATGTGTGTATGGTAGCTGCAAGTGGGCAAAATGCCCAGTGCAATTTTCAGTACAGTACAGTGACTGTTCTGCGGAACATAGATGGCCACACAGATAAACTCCTAGCAATACCAGCCGCCTGTGCGGCTACAGCACTGCTATTGAAAGGTGACTCCCCTCCCTCACTCTTTGGGCAACATTTTCTGCTCCCTCTCGTTGACGGGGTTTGTTGGTCCTACTAAAGTCAACAGGGATTTGAATGACTTGACGCTTCCACCGTGGTGGAACCCGCCATGCCACGGCCAGAAAATACCAGCCTTAGGCTCAACAATTGTACTATTTGCCTTTTGATTAGACTTCAGGCTATGTTTTACTTCTATGTTTGTCTTTCTTTTGTAGGGTCTGTTGGTGGCAACTATATTCTGCTTCTTCAATGGAGAGGTAATAGTGTTTTTCATGTTGCGATGCTGCTACCTGTCATACTCCTTCAAAAACTATTTTGGGAACATAATTAGGTAAAGACATTGGGACTGTCAAGTTCTCTCATTCCACAGACCTTGGATACCTGTTCCATTATAATTCCATCCAATCCACTTATTCTTTGGAAGAAAATATCTGCAAAGATTAAGCTCCTCTGTCAAAAATATTTGTTAGAATGCCATTCTCCAGAAGAAACGCATTATCCATGACATCATCAACCTGGTGGATCGTCTGGATTGGTCAGGTGGAATTGAACTAGTTTTATCTAAACAGCATTGTTGTGATCTTCGTTTGTGATCCACTTGATCCAGTAGAGCGAGCATAAATTTACATCTAATGCATACTGTAGCTGGCCTGTGAGTGTTCTACATTTGTCGTTGGATGTGTTTGAATATCCATTACTTGGAGGAGTACAGATACTAGGGAAAAATATTAAATGGACATTATTCTCCTTACAAATTTCAGTGAGAACCCACTCAATATTATTAGATGAACCAATCCCAACAGACGTTTATAGGGATAAAGAGATTGTAAAAAGGATCAAGCCCATTTTCTTTACAGAAGAACTATAATTTTGTCAGCGAGAATTTTATTTTTCCTTTTAATTGTTTTCGCATTTGGCTTCCTTATTAACATGAGGGCAGCACGGTAGCATTGTGGATAGCACAATTGCTTCACAGCTCCACAGTCCCAGGTTCTATTCCGGCTTGGGTCGCTGTCTGTGCAGAGTCTGCACATCCTCCCCGTGTGTGCGTGGGTTTCCTCTGGGTGCTCCGGTTTCCTCCCACAGGCCAAAGATGTGCAGGTTAGGTGGATTGGCCATGATAAATTGCCCTTAGTGTCCAAAATTGCCCTTAGTGTTGGGTGGGGTTACTGGGTTATGTGGATAGGGTGGAGGTGTTGACCTTGGGTAGGGTGCTCTTTCCAAGAGCCGGTGCAGACTCGATGGGCCGAATGGCCTCCTTCTGCACTGCAAATTCCATGATAATCTATGATAATCTATGATTGATGACTATATTTGGCTATGTAATTCTGGAAGTTTTGAAATGTGGAAGTAATCTTGCTAACAATTGTTAACGGAAATTCAAAGTCCACTGCTCATGGGGCAATAACATGGGAACTCATGGGAACTCATCTTGAAATAAAATCGTTAGCTGTTACTGTGGATTGAATTCAAGGTCTGAACTGGTCTGTTCCAGTATGAAACCAAATGGACCCACCAATTTTTATGGAGTTTATCCTGCAAAAACGGCAGTGACATGACCAAACAAAAGTTAATGTGACAGACTCTCTTCTGATAGGTTTAGCACATTGGGCTAAATCGCTGGCTTTTAAAACAGACCAAGGCAGGCCAGCAGCACGGTTCAATCCCCGTACCAGCCTCCACGAGCAGGCGCCGGAATGTGGCGACTAGGGGCTTTTCACAGTAACTTCATTGAAGCCTACTCGTGACAATAAGCGATTTTCATTTTCATTTCAGGTTCAAGCTATTTTAAGGCGTCACTATATGCAGTACAACATTCAGTTTGGAAACAGTCTGACTCACTCAGAGGGCCTGCGCTCTACCTCTTGCACCGGAACGTCTATTACAGAGGTTCACGGAGGTCTGTATAACCATGAATCCAATAATGAATATGTAAACGGAAAAAGTTTTCATGACATTGAAGCCATCAGTCTGAAAGCAGGGGACATATGCACTTAGAGAACAACTGGGAGAACCTGCTATTGTTGAAGATTTCAATGACAGTAAACTTCCTCCTTTCATTTCAATGGAAGAGTTCAGCTGAGTCTCAACGAAAGATATTTTCATCGTCAAACGCCACTTCTGTTACTTCCCAATCACTTATTTCACATGAGATGAAGTGAAGGACATGACAAATATATCCGTGGCCTGTGACACAGTTGGATGAAAGTAAGCTGCAATGAAACAGGAGACTTGGAAATAGTGTTGTATTTCTGTTCTTCAGATCACAGTCTCACAAACTGTCAGGCAGTGAAGGTAGGTGCAATAGTAGATTCTAATTCCACAGGACGATCGTCTTTGTCATGTTGATAAATTAATATCCTGGCTACTGTACAATGACTCACTTGTACCAATAGAAGTCGAATATCCTTTATCCGCAATCCTCGGGACCGAACGCGTTTCGAATTTCAGATCATTTTGGTTTTCGGATACCACACATAGGACGAGGCCTACATACATTACAACAGCCTAAGCCTCAGCGAGCAATAGTCTAAAGACATTAAAATGAGTAGAAAAGTAAATATCACTGACCATTAAATAGAAGTAATCTGCAGTAAGATTAGCACTGTGGTTAGCACTGTTTCCTCATGTGTCCGAGGATCCGGGTTCAATCCCGGTCCCACTGCCCGTGTACTGTTTGCACATTCTCCCTGTGTCTGCGTGGGTCTTACCCCCACATATCAAAACAATGTGCAGGGTAGGTCAATTGGCCATGCTAAATTGCCCCTTAATTTGGAAAAAAAGAATTGGGTATTCTAAATTTATTTTTAAAAATGTTCTTCTGCAAAATTTGTGTCCTGCGCAGGCTAACAACTAGATTTCCCACGCTAAAGGTCGGCAAGATTCGGTCAGTGAGATCGTATCAGCTCGAGTAATGTCAATTCGGGCCAGGGGCTACCAGCGCTAAAGGTCAATGAGGTTCAAAAACATGCAGGTTTTGGTCGTAAAACAGAGAATGCTGACAAAACTCAGCAGACCTGGCAACATTCATTCATAGAGAGAGAAAATAGCATTAACATTTCGAGTCCACGTGACCCTTCTTCAGAACTGTTTCAGATTCCAGAATCCGCAGTATTTTGTTTTGTTTTCAGGTTCTAGATGTGTTTGCTTCTCGGATTTCCAGATAGAGGATACTCAACCTGTGTTGTTATGTAGCTTACTGATTCAAATCTCAGTAACTTTCACTGGTGAAGAGAAAATAAACCTTCTCAACATTCCCTCAGGGTTCAAATTCACTGCCCTAATGATATATTAGTTTTACATTTTCTATATTTTATATAAAGCAAGCTCTTTTAATTAACGTATCAGAACACACTTACATAGCTATCTTGCAGTGTTGAATTTCTGAATGACATCATGCTGGCAAATAAAATCGTAATCAATTATTGTAACATTGTTTTCTCTGTAAATATGATTTGTGAAGTTTTGGTGTATTTATTGCTTTGGTAGTAAAAATAGAAATAAAGCAGGAAAAGTATTTTATTTACTCCATTGGCTGTAAAGCGCTTTGAGATGCCCAGTGGTCATGAAAAGCGTTGTATAAATGCACATCTTTCTTTTGCATTCTGCTGCTTTCTGGTAGTGAATCAATATTAGAGTTTTGATTTGTGTATTGTATGGTTGACAATAACTATTACAAATGGAGCTAACTTCTGCTGTACATGTGCCATGCTTTTCAAAAATTTTAAACAGGACTTAAAAAATAGATTGAATGTCAAGCTTCCCTACATTTACAGGATGAGGAAGAGAAGAAGATAGTCTCGGAAATTCTTTAAGGAAAAGCTGGCATGAAACTTTTTGAAGGCTGGCCTGTTCCAAAACATGTATCAAAATACATCTTGATTACCTCAATTTAACTGTTGACAAAACGGAATTTGAACCTATTCATAGAATCCCTACAGCGCAGAAGGAGGCCGTTCGGCACATCAGGTCTGCACCAACCACGGTAGCATAGTGGTTAGCCCTGTTTCTTCACAGCTCCAGGGTCCCAGGTTCGCTTCCCGGCTTGGGTCACTATCTGTGTGGAGTCTGCACGTTCTCCCCGTGTCTGCGTGGGTTTCCTCCGGGTGATCCGATTTCCTCCTACAGTCCAAAGATGTGCAGTTTAGATGGATTTGCCATGCTAAATTGTCCTTAGTTTCCAAAAAAGATTAGGTGGGGTTACTGGGTTACGGGGCTAGGGTGGAGGTATGGGCTAAAGGAGGGTGCTCCTTCCAAGGGCCAATGCAGACTCGATGGGGCAAATGGGCCTCCTTCTGCACTGTAAATTCTATGATTCTATGCTTCTACGATCCTACGAAAGGGCACCCTACCTAGGTCCACTCCCCAGACTCCCCATAACCCCAATTTAGCATGGCCAATCCACCTAACCTGAACATTTTTGGATTGTGGGAGGAAATGCACGCAGTCATGGGGAGAATGTGCAAAATCTACACATTTGGCAGTCACCCAAAGCCGGAATTCAACCTGGTCCCTGGTGCTCTGAGGCAGCAGTGCTAACTACTGTGCCACCGTGTCAGCCTTTGTGACACCGTGCAATCAAGCAACAATACAGCACCGATTAGTTCCCTTGGCCGATTGGGCCTGCGGTGTTTTTCTGCACCTATTGTCTAATTCCAATCAATTTTTCATAACCTAGCAACATTCTTCTACATTAAACAATTATCCAAATTAATTCAGTGGCTTTATCAATGTTTGTAACAGAATGTTCTTACCCTATGAATGCCACAACATTTATCATGTATCGTTATCAGAATAGACTTCAAGAAAGAAAAACTACATAAAAATGATTTTAAGTTGAAACGGAAATCAGGCAACATTTAACGTTTAAAAAATAAATTTCAATAACTTGGGGAGCAGATATTTCTTAACGATGGAGAAGATTTTAACTTTTTTTAAGTTATAATAAAATGTTAAAGTACGTTCCAGATGTAATAATGGAAAAAAATCTTCTAATTTCTATTTTCAAAATGGCACAGGCAAAGATCATAATCTAACCTCTGATAGTTGGCATACCACGTTTACAACACACTTTATGCAACTAAAGCAGCACAAACAGTACTAAAATGTACACTGTTATGGGGTGGATTGCATGTGTTGTAGGGATTAACTATCTTTTGTCAATATAGAATTGAAAGGATTTACAGGACAGATCATAGATCCTCCACAAGGTTTCAGTAAATAAAAAATATAAGCTTTATTTCTGAAAAATTAAAATACAGCTTTCATCCAAACTAAGGAGGATTTATTCTCTTCAAGCCTATTACCTACTGTATGAATCTCAAAGCTTACTTATAGCTGTTGTTGTGGTTTTCATGTTTATTATTGCCTTCACTGAGATGGTCATGGCCACAGCTGCTGAGTATTTTATTTTCTCATTGAGAGAGTCATTGCTGAGCTTGCGTGATGATGATTACAAGGTGACAGTCAAGGGCTCAATGAAAGTGTATTGTTGCACAATATTAGCACAAGGAACTAAATAAGGTCCTTTTGTCTCAAAATGTGACGAGTCTATGTTTTTGCAGAATGGTGTGACCATAACAGTTTAAAATAATTACAGTGTTTTTAAATATTTGGAAAAATGAAAATAAAAAATATCCATGTTACATCATATGTATATCTGTTTTATTTTTGCAAGTCATATTCACATATAGCAAATTGAAACATAGGCCTGAAAACTCCCTCACTATCCACAAAGTCAGCAGTGAATGTATTCCTACCGACTCCGACTACCCAGCTGCTATTTTATGGGTTAATTATAGATTGACATTAGGTGGGATTTCCACCCCTCACTCGAGAGGAAGTCCCAACTTTGAGGGCTGCTAGCCAGTCTGATTGGCTGGCAGCTCTCCAGTCCCTCTACTAACAGCACAGCAGTGGCTGGAAGAGGAACTGTATTGAGGTTAGGTGCTGGGAACCGGAGATCCAGGTAAATGTAAGGGGTGTCGATGAGGGTAGGTATGCCTGGATGGTTTGCAAGTGGGTGGTTGGCATCTCAGGGGTTAATAAACTTGCTGCATGGTTGGGGAAGGAACACGGAGGGAATTATATCCCTGAAATTTTCTGCTCCACCCCACCTAAAAACCCATCAAGGAGGTAGGGGAGGAAGCATAAAATTCTGGCCATAAAACAAAACCTTTACATCAACATTTAAGGGGATTTTTAGATAATGCTCTTCACTGTGGAGTGAAGATGTTTGCTATTTTTAATATTTTTGGGTCTACTGTTGTATTCTGTGAAGCAGGCTTGTGGCTATGAGTGTGAGTCTGTGAGTGAACATAGCTTAATTAACCTGGGGACTGAGAGTTTACAAGGTTGTGGACATCAAAAGAGTATATGTGTGAAAGTCATGAATTACATATGGCCAAGTTAAATCTTCTATAAATAAAGAAGCCGTGGTTAGAAATTTGCATTAGGAGATAATGAAGTCTCTGTTGTTAAATTACAAAGGAATATAAAAACAGTTTACAACTTGGAAAATACCATAAATAAAAAAGGCTAAGTTATGAATTTTGATTTGACCCAAAAGTGGCCATAATAGAGGAACATGAAAAGTTTTATGTTCTAGGAAAGATAAGTTTCATAGGAAGCTAAAGACACTGGGTGGGATTCCCTGTCGGCTGACGCTGGAATCGGGAAACACAATTCGGCAGCAAATAGGTTTTGACGCCAAACTCATGGCAGGCGCCTGTTCCACACCCAATCGCAATTATTCAGTGCCTCAATAGCTGTGTCAATGCATTCCACTCTGCACATACAGTAAACACTGTTGGCATATCATTAGTGGGCCCGACCCAGTATTCTCCGGGGCCTTCGTGATTCTCCGCCTCCACCGTGGTAAATTCCCAACGGCCGGTTCACTTGTGCTTTTAAAAATCAAGAAATGGCACAATGGTTGATGAGGGAGAGAGAGGAGGTAAGACATGGACAGGTGTGACTGTGGGTTGCTGAGCTGGACACTGGCCGGATTGGGTGGTGTGGAGGGGTGGGCACTGCCAGGGCTTTGGAGGGGCACACCAGTGGATGGACGTGGTGCCGGGGTGATCCCCACAAGAACAGGTGCGGTGTCCAGGCAGCCACCTTGCTGCACACCCCACTTACCACCCACCTTGGTCCCTGGTTCTGCAGAGTGACACCGGCAGTATGGGTGCCCCCATTCCTGCACCCCAGCCTCCACTCACCCGTCCCACCACCCCTGCACCCCACTCTCCGCCTTACCCCCACCCAACCAGCCGACACCCATTAACGGGCCTTCATGCGGCTCGACCAAGGGCAATGCCCACAGTAGCCCACACAGGGGGCATGGGACAGGGAGTGCAGTGTTGCGCTGGCAAGGGCAGTTCCAGCCGATGGTACCCCTGTCGTGAGGAATGGCACTAGGGGCAGTGGCTCTCATGGTGCTGGCGACCCATGGGGCTCAGGGTGCAGCGATGGGGAAAGAGTGACATACGGGGCAGAGTCCGCAGTACCAACCGGGGCCACTATGCAGCCTGTTGGACCTGGTTCGGATTTGCACCATGCTAACATGTTGGCCCTTCACCCCCTGCAGACAATGGACATTTGAATTCAACCAGCATTGGTAACCTTCCTCCTACTCACCACAGCCCTGGAGGATGCACTGCAGCTGTATGAGCTGGAGATTCTTGTGGAGGAGGAAAGTGCAGCAGCGGAGCGTGCCCAAGAGGAACAAGAAGCAGCTGCTGTGGATGGAGAGCCGGCCGCCCAACAGGCCGAGGGAGTGGGTCTTTGGTGGCCAGGGCATCTGGCCATGGTGGCCGGCGTGGGTGGCGGCATGTGGTGCAGGGTGGGGGATCGGCAGCCCTCCGGGTGGGGGACGGTAGGGGAGTGTAGGGTTGCGGATGTGTGGGGCAGGGTTTCTTGCCAGGGACACAGTGCTGCCTACTCACCCTGGCCACCCTGAGGAGGTCATGCAGTTTTTTATTGCATTCCATGCTGGTCTGGATGATGTTACTCGTGGCACTTACTGACTATGTCACCTGCTCCCAGGAACGGCGAACGGTGGCTGCTGGCAGCCTCCTTCCTGGGTTGGATTTGTTTATTGTCACATGTACCAAGGTACAGTGAAAAGTATTTTTCTGTGAGCAGCTCAACAGATCATTAAGTACATGAAAAAAAAAGGAAATAAAAGAAAAAAACAATTGTAAGCTAAGTAAAAAGTGGATCTGTTCGGGAGAACTTGCAAGAGTCGCCATGTTCTGGTGCCGTTCCTAGGCCAGGGTACAGGGTGGCCTGCCTCTCCTCCATGGCATCCAGAAAGGTCCTTGCTGCCACCTTGTTGGCTGGGATGGTGTACGTTGGGAGTGAAGTCGGTAGATGCGGCTGCAGCTTGTCAGCATCCTGAGTAATCGCAAATCCAGCACTGTTTCTCATTGGAATACGTTGCGTATTGGCTGAGGGGAAAGACGGCCACCTATTGCTCGTTCTGGGTGAGTGTGCTTTACACTCAAATGGCTCTGTTTTATTCCTCAGCTCTAGAGTCGCCAGGTATCCTTATGATACCGCCACAAGATTCAAGTTCAAGTTCAGATCAATGACTCATTACACCAGTTAGTAAGTTCAAACAAGACACGTTTGGGCTGTTTAGGGGCTGGTTTAGCTCACTGGGCTAAATCGCTGGCTTTTAAAGCAGACCAAGCAGGCCAGCAGCACGGTTCGATTCCCGTACCAGCCTCCCCGGACAGGCGCCGGAATGTGGCGACTAGGGGCTTTTCACAGTAACTTCATTGAAGCCTACTCGTGACAATAAGCGATTTTCATTTCATTTCATTTATTATTACACAGTTATTTACTACTCATGCATATAACACTAAACGACTAGGCTATTCCTACCACTAACAGGCCAATACTTATCTGGAATAAGGGAACTGCCGGATCAGGGAGCAATGGCCTCTTGCTTTGTCCTGGATCCGCAGGCTTCCAGTTGGTGTGGACTAAAGGGGTCAGGAGTGTCTACTCTCGTAGCGTGCGTTGTATGACACTTACTTGTCAGTGTAGCAATTGGCCTGGCCTCTCTGTCTCACGTTCACGGTCCTGGAGAGTTGCTGCACAGGTGTTCTGCTGGGAGGGCTGGCTGAGAGAGCGGAGTGCTGGCTGAGAGAAGCTGGCTAAGAGAGTGAGCTGGGTTCGGGGTCTCTGTCTTATACTGTTTTGGGTTTCGCGCCCATCTGGGCGGACCCTCTATAAACTTGCAATCGATTGGGTCTCTTCCCAATCGATTGATTTGAATTTCCCCAATAACGGGGCTGTTCCTCGATCACTGGGCGGTTCTTTCCACCTTATTTGTGTCCTTTGTTTCAGACTCCACTGACACCGGGATGTCTGACCTTCTATAGAATGTTTCAATCTCTTCTAATTGTTGTGTCCATTGTGCCTGGGAATCACTGGGAATCGCTCACTTAATATGCGCAGCTCGTTAGTTTCTATGCTGTCTGGTTTCTTTAGCAGCTAGAATACACAGGGGATTCTGCAAACTGCTTGTCTCTTTGCAACTATCCATTTTTCCCTATTACCTTTGCGTTCTTCCATTTTGTGTGAGGAAGTGGCCAACCCAGGTGGCTACACACCGCGCATGCGCGGGTTCGTGCCGTCAGCGTCATGACGTCAGCCGCGCATGCACTGATTGGAGCTGGCCAACCTGCGCATGCACAGCTAACATCAGTAGGCGCGCTGGCCGCGTCATTCTTGGCGCGACGCCCCCGCAGCCGAGATTTATGGAGCGCCGCTCCTAGCCCTACCGGGAGGGGAGAATAGGGGGCGAGGAGGGGGTGAAAGAGCAAAAAAAATACTTAAGTAGAAGTTGGAAGTGTGTCATGGAGTGGCTTGATGAGACCTCCTGAGGTGCTTCTATGTGCTGGAAAAAAGCTGTGAAATGGCAAAGAATGGCACCTTTCCAGCTAACCCAGAAACTCTTTATTTTTCAGAAAGCAGGCATTTGTTTTAAAGGTTCTCGAATTTGCACAGCAGAGTGGGAGTCATTGAGAAGGCCTGTGATATATCGGCCTACAGCAACAGTGGATTTGCCTTGTTGTAATATTACTTAATTTTATAGATTAAACATCCATTTGAAATGAAATGAAATGAAAATCGCTTATTGTCACGAGTAGGCTTCAATGAAGTTACTGTGAAAAGCCCCTAGGCGCCACATTCCGGCGCCTGTCCGGGGAGGCTGGTACGGGTATTGGATTGTTGCTGAAGGGTGCTTATTTATGAGTCTAGCCAGTAAGAAGTCATTTGGGACAATGCGTTGTCAGACTAATTATCACTGTGGAAATGTGATCTTGCATGTTTAAGTTTTCTTTTGTCAATAAATTTTTTAATTTAATGTTTAAAATCCCAAAAGTGTTACTGGAATTTGTGGCATCTGAATTCACTGAACTAATCTTCTCATTATCAAAGTACAAATAAAAGTGTTGTGATACGGAGGCTAAGATTCCCTTTTGGATTTGGTTTGCGTGGCAATTAACATCTATCAGATCATAATAGTGATGAACAGTAAAGGCAGTGTGCTCTCAATACACATTGTGGAAAGATAATTCTGTTCTTTTTCTGTGACATAGCCAGTTGATGATAAAATCTTCAACTTGGCATTATCAATAGCAGAATTAAGTTGTACTCGACCAATGGCAAAAAGTAAATCTTACCATTCCAATGTGAACAATTTTGTTTTCTCCAGACATACTACAAATTGTGCCATGTTCAAACTGGGCACTCAGACTTGTACTGGAGAGGGCCATGTTTAACCCTCTGATTAGATTTGGTCAATATAGTCTAACTGGCAGAGGTGAAATTATGAAATCCATCCATTTAAATGAGAGGAGGCATTGGCATATTGGTATTGTCACTGGACTAGTAAACCAGAAACCTAGCGTAATTATCTGAGGACCCAGGTTTGAATCTTGCCACTGCAAATGGTGAAACTTGAATTCAATAAAAGTCTAATGATGACATTGAAACTATTGTCGATTGTTGTGAAAACCCACCCGGTTCACAAATATCCTTTCAGGAAGGAAATCTGCCATCCTTACCTAGTGTGGCCAAATGACTCCACACCCACAGCGATGTGGTTCACTCTTCACTGTCCCCTCAAGAGCAATTAGGGATGGGTGATAAATGCTGGCTCAGCCAGCAATGCCCATATCCAGGAACGAATTTTAAAAAATTGATTGTGATATACAGAACAATGAGGTACAATCTTCAAATTGGAACCAAGCCATTCAATTGTTTTTTTAAAATCATTCATAGAATGTGGGTGCCACTGTCTGATTCATAAAATCCCGTGAGAAGGCGATCCTGAGCAATTTTCTTGAACCACTGCAAACTGTGCTGTGAAGGTACTCATAACGTGCAGTTAGGCAGAGAGTTTCAGGATTTTGACACAGTAATGATTAAGGAACAGCAATGTATTTCCAAGTCAGAGTGGTGAGGGATTTGAAGCAGAATTCTGTGCTGATTCCATGACTTGTTACCATTGTATTTCCAGCTGGTAGAACTGACAGGTTTTGAAGGTGTTGTCGAAGTAGCCTCGTGTGTTGCTACAGTGCATCTTGTAGATTGTGCATACTCCAAAACATGCACCAGGAAAGGATGAAGTGAATGTTTAAGGCAGTGAATGTGGTACCGATCAAGCAGACTGCTTTGTTCTAAATGGTGTCAAACTCCTTGAGTGTTGTTGTAGCTCCCTGCACTCATTTCCCTGAAAATGTTTTGGGGAATCAGGAATTGAGTCACTCACTGCAGATTACGCAGATTTGACCTGCTCTTGTAGCCACAATATTTATTTGGCTGATCCAGTTAAGTTTCTGGACAATTGTGATCCTCCAGTCTGTTGAAATCAACAATGGAAATGTCAGTGAGTGTCAAGGGACAGTACTCAGCTTCTCTCTTGTTGAAGAAAGTCATTGGTGTGGCACGAATATGACTGGCTACTTATCAGCTCAAGCATGGATTTTCCAGCTTCATGCTACATGTGGACATGGACTGTCTCATTGTGTGACGAATTGAGAATGGCACTGAAGACTTCACAGCCATTAGTAAACACCCACACTTCTAACGTCATGGGCAAATTAAGATCAGGTGTGAAATAAGATAACACTTTTGCACAAAGGGTAGTGTAGGCAGAATCATAGAATCCTTACAGTGCAGAAGCAGGCCATTCAGTCCATCGAGCCTGCACTAACCCTTTGAAAGATCATCTTACCTAGACCCAATCCCCCACCACACCTTATCCCTGTAACCTCATCCAACCTTTAGACAAGTAGGCGCAATTTAGCATGACCTAGCTTGCACATCTTTGTACTGTGGGAGGAAGCCCAAGTACCCAGAGGAAACCCACGCAGACATGGGGAGGATGTACAAACTTCAGACAGACAGTAACCCGAGGTCGGAATCGAACCTGGGTCCCTGGGGTTGTGAGGCAGCAGTGCTAACCACTGTGCCACACTGCCACCCACTCTGGCACACTCTCCCAAAAGGCAATGGGTGCTGTGTTGGTTGTAATTTTCATGATTGAGAGCAATACATTTTTACCACATGTGGGTATGGATCAGAGTTGGATAAATGTAGCTGAGGTATTGATGAGAAATTGATTGAATAATGGAACAGAGTCCATTGGCTGACTGGTCTGCATCTGTGCTAAAATTATTAAATGCCTCATTAATGTAAATGGAAAATTCAAAAGCCGAGCCGATGTTACAGTGAAGTACAGGTCTGAAGCATACGCTGAGAATGATGCAAAAATCTTAACTATTGTCTCTCCTGAGTAATCCCTTCATAACAGAGAGAGAAATAACTTTCCTTTGGTTACAGCTTTCCATTATCTTCTACTACAATAAGGGGTAAAATGCTGGGGTACTGGATCCTTAAGAAGAGTTTTTTTTCCCAATAAATTCCTGAGCCATTATTATCTGAAAGCTTTTTTTACTGAGAACCTTTTGTAAGATAATAAAGGCACAAGATACACAGTGAAACACGACTGCCTTCATGCAGTAATGAAAATGATTTCTGAATGCACTTCATGATAATTAGGCCATCAGCACCAGATGTGTTCATAATGTCTCCGCTATCTCAACAATAATAAAAAGTGCACAAATTAAATTTGAGCCTTTGCAACATCACGCTTATATTTCACCTTGAAATCTCACATAATTCAATCTTCGATGACTGCACTTACTCTGTGGCAGTGACCTTGACACTTACAAATACCAAGTCTAAGCTCAAATGTTCAGCATTATGAATGTGAAAATATAAAGAAAAATAACAATGGGATATAAGATTCAAGATATTTAAGCCCAATAAATGGCAAACGGTCCTGTCCATGAGTTTCTGTACACTTAACTGCCGAGATATTCTCGGAAACAATTTAAAATATGATTGCATTATTATTCAAATAAGCCTGGGGTGGCTAGTGAATTGCATGTCCTTTTACAATCATGGTAAACCATTTATGTGCTCTGGGTCTTTAAGTTCCCTAATTTTAGTTTCAAAAGCCAAGTGTGAGCTAAATCTATCATTAGAATGTTTATCTTCAGCTCTTTTTTTAAAATATAAATTTCGAGTACCCAATAATTTTTTCCAATTAAGGGGCAATTTAGAGTGGCCAATCTACCTAACCTGCACATCTTTGGGTTGTGGGGGTGAAACCCACGCAGACACGGGGAGAATATGCAAACTCCACACGGACAGTGACCCAGGGCCGGGATTCGAACCCGGGTCCTCAGCGCCATAGGCAGCAATGCTAACCACTGTGCCACCGTGCTGCCCATCTTCAGCTCTTTACATTGCACCATTCATTTTCTTTCCAGCAATTCTATAAAAAATCACTGCAAAAAAAGTTTTGTTCACTTCTTATGGTGCATTATTTAAATGCATGATGGGATGGTTAATATTTGGAAATCCGATTCCATAACAATGAACCTGGCAATGTTAAGAAGGCAGCAGCTCTATGAAATTGGTTTCTTAATGATGAACAGGCGTAAGCAGAAACATTTCAACATTGATAGGTCTGACGGGGTCTGAAGGAAATGAATGTTAAATGGTGGTGGTTCAATACCTCCCAGCAGAATGATCACATTAGTGCTTCAAAAGCTTGGTACCCAATTGATATCACCCCCATGAGACCCATTGGGACTGCCCAATTAATCTTCCCATGAATCTCAGCAGGC
The DNA here is from genome assembly GCF_902713615.1 of Scyliorhinus canicula. Lineage (NCBI taxonomy): Eukaryota > Metazoa > Chordata > Chondrichthyes > Carcharhiniformes > Scyliorhinidae > Scyliorhinus > Scyliorhinus canicula. The sequence goes on from NC_052147.1 coordinate 186,366,605, forward strand.
TGGTCAACACAGTTCCCTAAAAGCCGGCCCAGGTAGGAGCTGTGCTGCACAGTAATCCTGACTGGGACTATTACTTGTAAATATTTTACTTTTCGTAATAAACCATTCTTCTGACTCTCCTTTCAACACTGCTCCTTGACTACGAAACCAATATTGAAACAACACACCATGAAAGCGAATAGAGACCTCTATTGGGTGCAACACTACTTTTACACCATTCCCAGTTGGACTCTCCACTGAAGACAATGGTAAGTAATGTCCGTAGCTAGGACTGGAAAAACAGTATTCAAGATAGCTTCCGTAAGTTTCACACAAAAGAGTTATGTTTAAATTACCCCTTTGTCTCATCTTACATTTTTCATTTTTTTTCACCTGCTGGCCAGGTCAAAATTTTTCTTGCTCATGCCTAATTATCTTTGAGAAGATGGTGGTGAGCCATTGGGCCTTCAATGTTGAGCAATAATAAAGCCTCTGACTTTTAATCAGTTAATTTTCTTCAAATGAGAGAGTGAATTTCTCGATTGGCAATAAGGATGAACCCATTCAAATGAGATAAGAGTATGAATGCAGAAAGCAGAATATTTCTGATTCCTGTTGCAACACAGGTGGTCTATCTGTCATGCATCAGTCCAAGAGCAGGATTGCAGAATCTATTCACTGAAAATTCCTAATATTACTTTCAGGCTAAAGTTCAGCCTTTGTTAAGTGTACCTGCTGGGATAGGGAAACTACATTTCACAAGTACTCTGATTGAGCGCAAAGGTACAAGCCAATGACCGTATTGAGTGCTCTTGTTGCAAACACTATCACAGTCAAATTGCATTCTGGGGGAGACATCACAGCAGATAACAATTTCCATTTGGTAGGGTCATAAAGCATAACCCCAATCTACTAACCTCAAATGATAATTGTTTGACAGGGCTGTTAGTGCAATTCTCTGGTAATAACAATACTAACAATAAGCTATTAATAAACAAAGTAGCACCCAATTAAAAAACTATCAAAGACAGAATACATAATGGCGAACTCATTTCACATTGTCGTATCTGTGATTTCCTGGCCATGGATCATGACAAACTGTTCTAATCTTATGGTATCACTTTCTCATATGGGATAAATCCTCAATCATAGCAAAGTACTAGTACATTAATGTGTATTCCTGGAAGAAATCCAAATATTTAATTGATATTTCTTGTACTTCTCTTCTGTGACTGCAGCCAATGTAATTTTTAAAAACTGCCATCTAAAAGCTTGATGTTTTTCAAATGTTTGCAAGATTTGCTATTTCCACAAAGCAACGAATGAAAAAATAATTCTCTGCAATACATTACAGTTAGAAATTAATAAGCACCAAAATTAACACGGGAAAAATAGTGGTTTTGCAAGAGTTGCCCAAAAAAGTATGGTTCAAATTGTGAAAACTGAGGCTGTTTAGTACCTGAGTGCTGGTAAATGTCCACGATATTCCCTCTTCCCAACAGGGTGAGGTTTCTGGTCAACTAATGTTTATTATCACACAATGCACCATAGCCTATGGTTGTCAAATCCATTTGTCTATGGTTGTCAATTCCATTTCCCTGACTAAGCAGAGAGCTACAGACAGGCCATACGAAAGTGTAAGACTATAAGACATAGGAGCAGAAGCAGACCATTCAGCCCATCAAGTGTTCTCTGCCATTAAATGAGATCATGGCTGATTTGAAATGATAATTCTCAACTCCACTTTCCTGCCCTGACTGATTAAAAATCTGTCTATCGCAGCCTTGAACATACTCAATGACCCAAGTGTTACAGCTCTCTCTGTTAAAGAATTCTACAGATTCACAACCCTCAGAGAGAAGAAATTCCCTCACTCTGAGATTATGCCCTCTGTTCCTAGACTCTTCCACAAGGCGGCAACACGGTTAGCACTGCTGCCTCACACACGAAGGACCTGAATTCAATTCTGGCCTTGGATTACAAGTGAATTTTTCACGTTATCGCTGTGTCTGCGTGAGCTTCCTCCGGATGCTGCGATTTCCTCTCACAGTCCAAAGATGTGCAGGTTAGGTGGAATGGCCACTCTAAAATTGCCTCTCAGTGTCCAAAAATGTGTATGTTAGGTGGTGTTACAGGATTACGGGGATAAGGCAGGGGAGTGGGCCTAGGTAGAATGCTCTTTCGGAGGGTCGGTGCAGACTCAATGGGCCGAATGGCTTCCTTCTGCACTTTCAGGGTTCTATGGAATGGTAGTTCAATCATGCATGAAAAAAATGGAAAATGCAATGCTACATGGACAATGCCATGCACAGAATCTGTTATGATATGCATTATTGATTGGAAATTCTAACTTAAAAATAACTGGAGGTTCAATGTATTTTTAAAATTCAGTTTGTCATTCTAGATTAGATTAATCTGCTCCAAGAACATTTGAGCTCCAGGATTTAGATTCTGATTTATAAGATACCTGTCTTTAGCTGCCATAGATTAGCATTTTCCTATTAGCAGGAGAACTCTGTCTAGCCTGGAAGTGCTCAAGATAACTGCACTGTCGGTGGAAAAACGTTGGAACACAATCATGTCCAGATGTATGAAATTTTGAACGACGCAGCAGAATACTTTCACCAACATTGATCCATTGATATTTTGACATGCTGCTTCCTCTTGTCACATTATCTAAACAATCAGCCTACTTTGATTTTATGTTTTGTCATAAAGGTTGAGACCATCCTTCAGTTGTCTGTCATTTCCCTCCCGCTCTGACCATTCACCAGGCTCACCACCCTCTAATGTAACCTGCTATCCTAGTCCTGAAATCAGATCATTCTCTAGTTTCTATCCCATCTCCTGCTGTGCTCTCTCTGAGCTCATCTTATTCATGTGACCCACCTTCCGTTCTCACAATCCTATTCTCACTGCACTACAGACGATCAAATTTGCTTTCCAGACTCCAATATTAACTGATGTACTTAATGGTTCTCTTTCCTATGGACCTCACCCCTCCCATTCAAATCTTCCATCATCACTCCTCTCCTCAAAAAAGCCTGCCTGCCATTGATCCCGCTGGACTGCCTTTTCCTTTTCCTCTTCACAACTTCCTTTTCCTCTTCAAAGCTCTTGCATGTGTTGTTGACTCCCACATCCGTGACCACCTTTCCTACAATTGCATGTTTGATTTCTTCCAATCAAGTTTCTGCCTCTGCCAGAATACTGAAAGAGTTGTTATGAATATCACAAATCACATTCTGTCTGACTGTGGCTGTGGTTAACTATCCCTCTCATCTTTCTCAAACTGTCAGCAGTCTTCAACACAGCTGACCACACCATCCTCCTCCAATGTGTCCCACCAATCTCCATTTCCCCCAATGTGGATGGAACAATATTGTTCCTTGGTTTTATTCTTATCTATCGAATTGCAGGCAGAGAATCACTTGATTCATTCATAATGCCCTTCAAGGAAGGAACTGTGCCATTCAAATTCATTCTGGCCTCCACGTGTCCAAATTCACAGCAGTGTTTTTGACTCTGCTCTCTGAAGACCAAGGAAGCCATTTAGTATCAAACTGCTATAAGAAAGAATAAAACGATAAGACGTAGGATCAGAAATCGATTGTCCTGCCCATTGGGTCTTTTCCACTGTTCAGTGAGATTATGACTGATTTTAGATGATAATTCTCAACACTTTTCTGCCTTATCCCTTTGATTCCCTTACTGATCTGAGCCTTGAACATACTTGACAACCCAGCTTCTACAGCTCTCTGCCATAAAGAACTCTACAGATTCACAGCCCTCTGAGAGAAGAAATTCCTCCTCATCTCTGTATTAAATGGGAGATCCCTTACTCTGTGATTAAGCCCTCTGGTCCGAGAGCCTCACACAAGGGAAACAACCTCTCAGCATCTACCCTGTCAAGCCTCCTGAGAATCCTATTTGTCTCAAAAAGATTGCCTCTCATTGTTCTAACTCCAATGAGTACTAGCCCAAACTACTCATCTCTCCTCTTAAGAGTGCACTAAAAATAAAATTGGATGGAACCCAAAGCATTAGCCTGGCACTGTATACAACAAAAGCATACTCAGCTCTGTCAACCCTGTGAAGTCGTTTTGACTAACAACTCAGAGAGCTGTCCCACAGACTACTCGAGTAACAGCCTGACATAATCATATTTGCAGAATTATTCTTTTCAGACAACACCACAGACTTTGCCAACCCCATATTTGGTTATACCCAGTCCCACTGACTAGACAGACCCACCAGAGATAAGGGTACTATGGTAAACAATCAGGAGGTGGAGGCCCTGAGAGTCCTCAATGCTGCCTCCAAATCCCATTAAGCCTCATGGCATCAGGTCAAACATGAGAAAGGAAAGATCTGCAAGTTACCACCTACCACTCTCAGCTGATCAATCAGTGCTTCTCCGTGGTGACCATCAGTTGGAAGAAGCATTGAGGGCGGCAAAGGCACAGTATGTGTTCTGGGTGGGGTCCTGCTTTTGTCAGGAATAGTGGGAGTAATCCTAATTTTGTGCAATATTGTAAATAGCTGAGTTGACAGCTCGATTTACATCCCTGAGTTGAATGGAAATAAAATTTGTGAGATGTAAAACAGCCTGTTGAAGCAGTGTCACCCATTTTACACTATCATACAAATTCATAGTAACCTCCATGTCTCCATGAAATATAACTTTTCTTAATATCTTTATGATAGAAACCAAACTCAATCAACTGTCGTTGATATTCAACACATTCCAAACTACTTTTCAGGGTTGCTTTATGTAAGCTCTTTTGATTTAAAAGTGGAGCAACTGCCAGGTGTTGTACACCAAAAGATGAAAATATCAAACAAATCCATGGTTATCAAGCTATGGATAGGATTAATTAATGATCTTTTAGTGAAGGCACCCCTAGGTAACAGTGATCATAACATGTTGAATTTTACATTCATTTTAAGGGAGAGAACAGTGCATCCAAAACTAATATTTTCAACTTAAATAGGTGCATTATGAGGGCATGAAAGCAGAGCTAGCCAAAGTGACCTGACATATGTGCTTCAAGGATAGATCAACAGATGTTCAGTGGCAGATATTTAAAGCATATTTCAAAATACATAGAATGGGCATATGCAATAAGAAAGAAAAATTCCAAGGAGAGGGTCCGTCACCCGTGGCAAATTAAAAAGCTTAAAGTCAGTCGGCTGGTTTCTCCACTGCCCACAGCCAGCAGCGATGTTCCCTATGTGGCAGGGAATTCAGTGTCGGCCAAAGTTCCAGTGCACCGGTCCCCCACTGGTGGCGACATTGAGGTTTGCACCCCACATCAGTGGGGATATGCAAATGGGTCAAATTGATTCCCTAAGCCTGCGTGAATCTTGGGTCCTCTGGGACGGGATTCATGTGGGTGAGAATTGGTGCAGGTATTTCCCAGTGTGTCCCTGACGAGGTGAACATTATGGTGGACCAAGGGAGTAACTCTTTAAAGGCCACCCTGCACACACACCAGACTCCCCCCCTCCCATCAGAGACCCCCCATAAGAGAGACCCCCACCAGAGATCCCCAGAAGAGACTCTCACCAAAAGCCCCCCATTAAAGAGCACCCCATCAGAGACTCCTGAGAAGAGAGAGCCCACCAGAGACCCTGATAAGAGAGCGCTCCCCCACAGATCCCTCGTAAGAGAGACCTCCACCAGAAACACCCCCAGAAGAGAGACCCCCACCAGAGACACCCCATAAGGTAGATCCCCACCAGCAACCCCACCATTACAGAGACCTCCACTAGAGACTCCTCAAAGAGAGACCCCCATTACAAAGACCACTGCCACAAAACCTCCCATTAGAAAGAGGTCTGTCTGGAAGCTAGCGAGCAGTTCAGAAAGAGGCAGTGAAAATAATCACTGCTTTAGAACTCACCTGTGCAATACAGCTGCTGCTCAGGCAGAGGAAGCATCACCTGTAAATTCCTAGAAAGAGAAAAGCACATCGCTGGGTATAAACTCCCCATATATTTGATCTGCAATGCTTTCATTCATACCTGTGTGAAATTGATTTTACTAGACTGTAATTGACAGCTTCCACACACAGCCAGCTGTTTTGATTCTTTAATCTAATTTCTCTTCATGCTTCCTCTTTTTCTTTGCAGAAAGCACTTAACTGTTTCTGATGTGATCCAAGAACTGTCAATCATGGTTAGAGATTGATAAACATTGTGGTTAGTTTCATAGCTGAACACTTGAAATCCACTCAAGGGTGCCCCCAAATCATCAGAATCTGCCCCCCCCCCCCCCCATCCATGCATAAATTTACCTGGCAAGGGATAGGGAATCGCATCTAGATTTGGGCTCCCAGAACAAGTGCCAATAGGTGGCAATGTATTATCATTGGGAGAACATAGGGCTGGTTTCTCTATTTTAGCGGCTAAGTGCCAGGACCAGCAGACCATGTGTGGTCTTTTACGACATAATATCGGTGTGAAATCCACACCGATTCCGGGCCTGGTGAGGGGCTAGCACCAGAGCTGAGTGAAATTCCTGCCTCCTGCGCCGTAAACAACCAGAGAATGGCTGGGTCCTGGGCTATGCATCTGCACGGCTGACGACCTGCAGCAGACGCGCCGTACAACATGGCGCAGGCCATGCGCGGACCCAACGTGCCATCCGTGACACCACAGTCCACCCTCTTGCTACCTCCTTGCCACCCCTCACCAGTCCCCCCAGCTCTTGCAGAAGCCCCCTCCCCACCCCCGGCCAGCGGCACGGATCCCTGCCGACTGTGGCGGCGCTGGACACAGTCTGCAGCCGCCACACCGGATAGCCGGACTGCTGAGACCACACGTGTCCCACGCCGGACACTTGGCCCACCGGAGGTGGCGCATCGAGGGTGGGCCGGCTGGTGATGCACCAATGCCGTTGCAATGGCGTGCAGCGTGATGACACCATTTCCAATAGGACAGAGCATGGCTGACCGGTGCCGGCTCCGATTTCGGCATCGGAGCCCATTCCCTGCCCGATTGCCGAACATAATTTTGATGCGGGCAACAGAGAATCCAGCCCATAGTCTCCCAAATGGAGAATTCTAGTCTGTTTTAAACCTAAAGAATTTGTGCAAAGACAAGTGACAGGTTAGAATTTTGGAAAGAATGTAAAGAGCATCAAAGTAGGACAAAAAGATTGATAAGGAGGGACTAACTTGAGAGTGAGAGAAAGCTAACCAGTAATGTAAGGATGGATAGTAAGAGTTTCTATAAATATTTAAATAATCATAGATCATAGAATTTACAGTGCAGAAGGAGGCCATTCAGCCCATTGAGTCTGCACCAGCCCTTAGAAAGAGCACCCCACCCAAACCCACACTTCCTCCCCATCCCCGTAACCCAATAATCCCATCTAACCTTTTTTGGACACTAAGGGCAATTTAGCATGGCCAATCCACCTAACCTGCACATCTTTGGACTGTGGGAGGAAACTGGAGCACCCGGAGGAAACCCACACAGACACTGGGAGAACGTGCAGACTCCGCACAGACAGTGACCCAAGCTGGGAATCCAACCTGGGACCCTGAAGCTGTGAAGGAACTGTGCTAACCACTGTACTACCATGCTGCCCCACTTGTCCTCACTTGTTGTTGTCCTCATTTATCTTTTATTTCAACCTTTTTAGTAATCCTTTGCGTCATGCACTAATTAGATGAACCTCTTTCAAGGATCTAGCATATTGGCCACTCGATTACGTAGAGTGCTGCTGCCATAGCTTATATTGGTATTTAATCTTTCAATCGCTGCTGCCTTATATACTTTGTCACATAGGTTGTTCCTTGTATAATAAATTCTTCCCTTTTAATTACAGGCCGGTTCCGCCAGATTAAAGTTCTCACCACAGTGGCTAACGTATTCTCCTCGCTGTATTCCCAAGTTTCTGGTGCTCCTATAAAAAAGATCGGTAGCTCATCTGATGACACAGCTGCAGGTGAAGCTGGAAACCACGCAGCTGGTAGATTAAAGAAGACCGTTTCAAAACTCGATTTACTTGCGCCTCAGCACATAAAAGGAACAGAAACAAGAAATCAAGCAGAATCACCAGATACAGAAAATTCTAAAGCATCCCAGTCTTCCCGAACTAATGAAAGTAATACTGACAATGAGAAGAAAGAGGAGGTAAAGCAAAAGAAAGAAGCAAGGTTGCAGAAATGGCGTAAATTGACCGACTCTTCGCTGCGAACAGTGACTGAAGAAGTGATAGGTGGAAGTGATTGCCCTTTTAGCCCCTCTGAATCTATTCCTCCGGAAAATACCTGCAACATAACAATTGGTCAAACCGAATCCACGCAGAATGGGGCCATTTCCTCAAAAGAAGGACCAGGGAACCGCTTGCATGACAAGAATGGAATCTCTGATTCTGATACTAATACCGAAGACTTGAATACATCCACAGACATGGAGCTGGAAGCAATCAGTGAGCAGACATCTGTCCCCTCAAGCGAAGATGCCGAGATTGGGAGTACCAGACCAGTGTGCTCAACTCCTGACAAAGGGCTTGCTGCAACTATTCAGCACCCACTGGTCAAAACGCTGATGGAGGAGCAGAAGGAATTCTCATTTGATTTGGAAGAGGCAATTTGTTCCCTTCAGTTTTGTGTTAACTTTGTAAAGGGATTTTGAATCTTATTATTTGCAATATTGACCTGCAGCACCCCCCCCCCTCCCCCCCCCACACACACACGCACACAACATTTTAAGGGGGGGGGGGGGGGCGGTGAAAGGGATGGTGATGACCTGCAGGGATTTGGGGCTGTTCATTTCTGTTCACCAGGAACTGGGCCCCTTTCTTAGTAATAACATTAACCTGTTAGACTTGTAGCTGCGTCTGTCATTCAAGCTGATCTAGAGTTGGAGTTGGGTTACAGTAAAACAACCCACCTTGGGACTGTCTTTTTGTAACCTGGCATTTTGAATTTGAATGTTGGCCAGTTTGATTGGGAGTAACCTGTTGCAGCTGGCTGAGCAAGTTTCCGTGTACATTCCTGTAAGTGATGCATTAATTCTGACACATCCTTATGATTTATTTTGTAACTTTTTATTTATCTTGTCTAAGGCTCCGTTTCTGGTTTCAATAAGATGCTAGGAAGCATTTGAGTTTTGGATCCAGTTCCGGTTTATGTTTACAAATATTTATGGTCTATGATTATGCTCATGTTCCGAGCACAGATATGCTGAAAAAGAGCTCAAATGGAAGTGATTTTTTTTCAATAGCTCTGCATAATTCAGTTTCATATTAGTGGTATTCCAAACAAAAAAATGTAAAAGTGGTGACAGTATACTTAAGGCACAATTACATATTTTTTGTTCAATGCAACATTTCATGGGTTCTGCATTTTGCATGTTCAAATAAAGATTTGGGAGTTGGCATTCCCAGCTTTATCAAAAAGGTGGATGCATATGTTGAGAGAATTACTGAAGAAATTCGCAGTGGATTAATCATTTCCTGTGAGCATTCGTGCGTCTTATAAGCAGGCTTCCGAAAAGCAGAACAAAGGCCATCTAAAAGTCTCAAGATTTTTGTCTGAACTCCTGCAACATTCAATACAAATATACAAATTGGGAGCAAGAGTAGGCCACTCGGCCCATCGAGCCTGCTGCGCCATTTAATACGGTCATGGCTGATCTGATTGTAACCTCAATTCCACGTTACCACTTACCCCCGATAACCTTTCAGATACTTGCTTATCAAGAACCTATCTAGCTCTGTCTTTAAAAATCTTCAAAAGATGGTGGAAGCAGAGTTCCAAAGACTCACGACCTCCTGAGGGAAAGTATTCCTCCTCATCTCTGTCTTAAATGAGTGACCTACCTATTTTTGAATGTGACCACTAGTTCTAGATTGGAAGAGGAAACATCCTGTCTGCATCCATCCTGTCAAGACCCCACAAGATCTTATGTTTCAATCATGTCACCTCTTACTCTTCTAAACTCCAGCGGATACCAGTCTAGTCTGTCCAACCTTTCCTCATAAGACAATCACCCATTCCAGGTATCAGTCCAGTAAACCTTCTCTGAACTGCTTCAAACACATTAAAACCAATGCATCAATTATCTCACTGGACATTTCTTCAAAGACCCTAGGATGAAGTCCATCAGAACCAAAGGACTTGTCCACTCGCAGTTCGAGCAACTTGCTCACTACCACTTCCCTGATTTACAGCTATTTCTGGGGTGTTACTTGTATCGTTTACAGTGAAAACTGATGCAAAATACCCAGTTCACCTGCCTTCTACTTAGTTTCCCTTATTAATTCACGTTTGATTGGACTAATGTTTACTTACTATAGAAACTCTTACTATCTGGTTTTGTGGGCCGCAACTTCCTGACTCCCCAGCGCCACATTTTGGGGGGCTACTCCAAATTGCACTGGGGAGTCCCTCTAGGATGTTCTCACGTAAAGGGTTTACCCAGCATTTGTCCAGAAGGGCTAGCTGGACAATTGTGCTGGGCTGGGGACCATCTGAAAAAGCGATTTTAAGTTGCTAACTTTGAATGGTTCTGCCAGTTTTACACTGCTATGCTGTCAAACTGCCAACATTGAATTTTGTCCAACTGCCATTCCATCAAATTTCAGTCATTGCATTTTCCCACTAAACCGAGAGGAATACAGATTCATTTCACAACTTTCACCAGATTCTTAATTTTAAACACTACTTGATCTTGTATCTTAAAATTAATAATTTCTAGAATTATTTAAAGACCAGAAGAATAATATGACAAGAGTTAATAAAATAAGTGTTGGTCTGATGGAAAGTATGTCTGGGAATTGAGAATCGAAAGTAGGCCTGTGGCGGATAAAGTAAACAAGTATAGTGATCATGGCCAATCCAGCTCACTTGCACATAGAAACATAGAAACATAAAAAATAGGAGTAGGAGGAGGCCATTTGGACCTTCTAGGCTGCTCCACAATTCATTATGATCATGGCTGATCATCCAACTCAATAGCCGAGCATCCGCTTTCCCCTATATTCTTTGATCACCTATGCTCTAAGTGTGACATCTAACTGCAATATTTTGGCCTCAACTACCTACTGCAGTAATGAATTCCACAGGCCGACCACTCTTTGGGTGAAGACATTTCTCTTTATCTCTGTCCTAAATGGTCCACCCCGTAGATTCAGTCAGTGACTACTGGTTTTGGACACACCCACCATCGGGAACTTCCTTCCAATATCTACCCTGTCTAGTTCTGTTAGAATTTTATAGGTTTTCATGAGATTCCCCCTCAATATTCTGAATTACAGCAAATACAATCTTAACCAATTCAATCTCTCCTCATACGTCAGTCCCGCCATCTCAGTAATCAGTCTGGTGAACCCTTTGGTGCACTCAGATCATTCCTCAGATAAGGAGACCAAAACTGTACACAATATTCCAGGTGTGCCCCCCCCCCCCCCCCCCCCAAGGCCCTATATAATTGCAGCAAGACATCCCTGCTCCTGTACTCTAATTCTCTCACTATGAAGGCCAACATACCATTTGCTTTCTTTCCCACCTGCTCCACCTGCATGCTTACCTTCAGTGACTGGTTACGAGAACACTCGTACAGCATCTGCCATTTGTTTGCCCATTCACTCAACTTGTCCAAATCACACTGAAGGATCTCGGCATCCTCCTCACAGCTCGCCTTCCCACCCAGCTTGGTGCCATCTGCAAATTTGGATACATTACATTTTGTTCCCTCGTCTAAATCATTAATATATATTGTGAATAGCTGGGGTCTGAACACTGATCCCTGTGGTATCCCACTAGTCACTGTCTGACAATTTGAAAAAAAACATTGATTCTTACTCTTTGGGCGGAATTCTCCGCTCCCGGGAAAAATCGGGAGGGCCGTCGTGAACTCGGCCGAGTTTCACGACGGCCTCGGAGGCCGCTCCTCGCCCCTAATTCTCTCCTCCCGGCAGGGCTAGGAGCGGCGCTCCATAACCCTCGGCCACAGGGGCGTCGCGCCAAGAATGACGCGGCCGGCACACCTAATGATATCTGCCGCGCATGCGTAGGTTGGCCGGCTCCAACTCGTGCATGCGCGGCTGACGTCATGACGCTGACGGCACGAACCCGCGCATACGCGGTGGCTGTTTTTCCCCTCAGCCGCCCCGCAAGACGTGGCAGTTTGATCTTGCGGGGCGGCGGAGGGGAAATAGTGCATCCGATTTGGACGCCGGCCCGACGTTCGGTGGGCACCGATCGCGGGCCTGTCCCCTACCGAGCAAAGTCGTGGTGCTCTTTCCCCTGTACTCCCTCCACAAGCCCCAAACGGGCATATCTCACCCGTTTCACGACAGCAGCGAACAGGTGTGTTTGCCGCCGTCGTGAAACGGCCGCGAACGGCAGGCTGCTCGGCCCATCCGGCTGCTGTTGTTACTTATTGTAGATGCAAACTGATAAAGGATTTAGGGACAGCTTCCATGTAATTGGAGAAAACTTTCAATAATTTTTTTAAGTGTTGGTTCCGGTGAGAAAACTGGGGAGAATCTCTCCAGGGCTGATAGTGGGAAAACTCATCCTATATTCAGGCTCTTTATCAAAATTGTCTTTTTCCAGGCCTCGCGCAAACTTGGTGTTTATCCTCTCTGTGCAGTGTGAGAATGGAAGCTCAATGTCTCTCCCATCTCCCGCACTGACGATGCAGTAATGTCATATCGCCCTGTTGCAGGCCCCCCAACCCCACACCCTAACTCCCCATCAATGGAGGATTTCCACCCCCCACTACACCAATGCTCAGGCCTCTCATGTGTGCCAGCATTCACTAGTTATGTGAATTCCATCGGCTGAAAACGTGAGAGAGGCTATCCACCTCATGGACAGGTGGTGAAACACACCGTGATCCCTGACCTCGGGGGAGGCAGTAGGCAGCTGAGATGTGTCATTCAGCCTCTATGGGCCCCTGGATCACCCGGTTTCGTGGGAGATTGCATTCAGCTCTTTGTCAGGCAGGAGTCAGCTATTTTGCACAGGTTAAGGAGAGCATCGCTCTGTTCTCACTGCAAATAATGACTATTCTCCTGCAGCATCCGGTCAGTGGCTTTAATGCCCTGTCCATGAATGGAGCGACCATGTGGCTGTCCTCCCTCTGGTCCCACAGTAGTGAGACTCCATGTAGGGAGAGGCCTTCACACCTTAATCCTGATCATTACCAAACTGAGGGTCAACGAGGGTCAATGAGGGTGTCTCTAACCCAGTGGCCCATGCAGGCTCTGGCGATTGGCCAGGACCCTTCCTCCTCCTCCCACACAGGTTGCACCTCTCTTCCCTCCTTGACATCCTCCTCATCCATGGTATTGTGGCTCTCCTCCATCACCTCCTGGTCCAGATGCTCATCTCACGGCTGTGCCAGGTTGTGCAGAGAGTAGCAGATCACTTTGACGTGGGACACCCACTGAGGAATCTATTGGAGAGATCATCCCAACTGGTCCAGGCACCGAAACAGTATTGCGCAGTCCAATTGCCTGCTCGATCAGCACATATGTTAATACATGAGCCTCATTATAGCGAGTCTCAGAGAGTATTTGTGGCCTTCGGGACAGACGCAGTTTTCTCCGACCTGGACCTCTGAGATCTGGGGCTAGGAAGTTTTATGTTGGAACACACGTGACCGGTGGTGTCTCCTCTGAGGCTCCGCCACCTGTTGCCTTGTCTCCACCCCATCCCCCTCTCTGCTGGGTGTTAGTTCTGGCCGCTGTAGCTTCACATTGCTGCTACTGATTGTCTTTAATCAAAAGAATTGCCATCTCTACTGGCCCCATAATTCTCCAGAATCAAAAATGAAAAGGAAGAGAGCATCAAAATGAGTAAGGAGGAGTCTTGACTAAGCCCTGATCCTCAGCGCTCTCCTGATCTGGGACTTCCACCCATGAGCATCCCCCAATGTTAATGCCTTTCCACTGAGCCTCACCCCCCTCCCCTGTCACACAATAGCCACTTCCCCACAGTTGCCCCCTCACCTCCAACTGAATGGATACTTTGCGCCTTGAGAGCCTCACCGGTATGTGTGCCATCCCCCAATGGGTGAAGAGTGGGGGCAGTAGAACGCATTCAATGGAACTGCTTTCTAACCTCACAGGGAACAAGATGTTCCCCACTGTCATCCCTTGAACAGGTTGACTGGTGAGCGAATTCACCATAATACCTTGCATTGGGAGCCACATTTGTGTCACCTCTCAGTTTTGTAGTCATGCGTATGAGCTTTGGCGTTCAATACTTGGGAGTTAGGCTTCCGACGGGTTAAACATTTTGCACCAATCAGTAGTATACTCATGCATTGCAATGCTGACAAAATAGGCTCAAAATAGGCTCATCAATGAAGGGTCAGAAAGCTCATTCGGAAACTAGGTTCCCCTTGCGGCAGATAAGCAAACAGGGGGCGGCATTCTCCCCTACCCGGTGTGACAGAGGGTGCCGGCGTAGGGGAGTAGCGCCAACCACTCAGGGGTCGGGCCTCCCCAAAGGTGGGGAATTCTCCCCACCTTTGGGGGCCAGCCCCGCGCCGGAGCGGTTTGCACCAGAAGACTGGCGCAGAAAACCGGCGCCCCCGGCAGCGGGGCTGGCCGAAAGGCTTTCGCCGGTCGGCGCATGCGCCGGCAGTGACGTCAGCGGCAGCTGGCCGCTGACATCACTGCCGGCACATGCGCGATGTCGGGTTCTCTTCCGCTTCCGCCATGGCGAACGCGGAAGGAGAAAGAGTGCCGCCAGGGAACTGGCCTGGAGTCTGAGCGGGGGGCCCCGATCGCGGGACAGGCCACCGTGGGGGCATCCCCCGGGGTTCGATCGCCCCCCGCCCCCCCCAGGACTCCGGGGGCCCGCTCGCGCCGCTGATCCCGCCGTTCCAGAGGTGGTTTAAACCTTGGCGGCGGGAGAGGCCTCCCAGCGACGGGACTTCGGCCCATCCGGGCCGGAGAATCACCGCAGGGGCCTCTCCGATCGGAGTGACGAGATTCCTGCCGCCGCCACTTCCCGGGTGGCGGAGAATCTCTGCCACGGCGGGGGCGGGATTTTAGGCCCCCCCAGGCGATTCTCCGACCCTGCTGGGGGTCGGAGAATTTTGCCCAGGATACGTGTGATGATGAATTAGCATGTCAACTTAATTCTTAGAAGTCAGCCTCATTCCCGAGCTCTCATGGGCTGTAGAATAAATAAGCCTTCCGACTTGACAAGCCAGCCATCCAGACACTAATCCCTGACAACCTGGCCTCCATAACCAGTGGCCTTGAACTTCCAGACAGCTCATGCCATCTGACTTCACAGTGCTGCCTGAATGTGGGGGTTCATTCTCACTGCAGTCGCCCTCCCCGCTGTGTGAGAATTTTCAGGCTTAATGAGGCTGGAAAACGCCCCTTGTCAGTGTTCCCCACTCTGGCCATGCAGCCTGGCATCTAATGTGACCCCACCCAGGGACGTCACAGTCGCCCCTTATACTGAACCTGTGGATTCAGCACTTCCTACCCATATTCCAACTGCCACTCTGGAAGGACAATCCCTCAGCAGTTATATCACCACAAGCCCAACATGGAGGACACGGGAAGTGCTGCCTACAAACCAGCTGCCAGGCTCCTTTAAACCCAGAGACTCACAACCATGAAGGGCCACTAAGGCCTGTGAGTGACTCCACCGCTGAGATGCTGGTACTGAACACCACCCCCTTAGCCCGAATTGAAATTCTCTGGGTACCCTATGTCCTCTCTGCTGCTCCCTCTGCAAATGGCATGATGGAGAGTGATGGAGACCTGAGCATTCACCTCTAATATTTCCTTTGGAGGTTAAGTTGGCAGGTTCTCATTTTTGTACAGCTGATGTAAATTATGTCGGTGTGATATCACCCCAGCCTGCAATGAATATTTAGTGAGGCGGGGGGAGGGGGGAAAGGGGGGCGGGGGGGGGGGGGGAGGGGGAGGTGGGGAGGGGGGTCCCTCTAATGATATGCTAAAACATTTAAATGCAGTTGTGTCCTTCCGTTGCGGATTTCTCATTACGCTGCCGCCGAGGGACCTGGAAAATCGGAAAACAATCTTGCTAGTGAGAAACAGGTTTCCCGATTCTGGTAGTATTATTCTCCATCGCCATTTTTGCTGCTGGCTAATGCAGGCTTAAAATGGTAGCATAGTGGGTAGCACTGTTGCGTCACAGCTCCAGGGTCCCAGGTTCGATTTCCGGCTTGGGTCACTGTCCGTGCGGAGTCTGGACGTTCTCTCTGTCACTGCATGGGTTTCCTCTGGGTGCTCCGGTTTCTCCCACAAGTCCCGAAAGACATGTTGTTAGGTGAATTGGACATTCTGATGTCCCTCTGTGTACCCGAACATGCGCCGGAATGTGGCGACTAGAGGCTTTTCATAGTAGCTTCATTGCAGGGTTAATGTCAGCCTACTTGTGACAATAAAGATTATTATTATAAAATTCCTCCATTATACTTCATTTCTTATCAAAGTATTCGCACACAGTAAGGAGTGCAGAAATCTGATGATGTTGTCCAACTCCAAATTCTTTGTCTTTTTTTAAATTTCCGATGGCTTATATTCTGCTCATACCGGAACACTAAAGGAATTTTCAGCTATGTTCACCCTGAGGTGAAACCTGTAAACTGCACACTAATGACTATCACAGATGGTGGTACAAGAATATTTCACCCTACCCCCATTAGTTTATTTTGTTTACGAAATTAAAATGCCATTGTGTCAAATCCCTCGGGTCAAAATATACAATCCTTCAGCCCAGTAAATGTGGTAAACATTACCAGGCAGCATGGTAGCATAGTGGTTAGCACAATTGCTTCACAGCTCCAGGGTCCCAGGTTCAATTCCTGGCTTGGGTCACTGTCTGTGTGGAGTCTGCACGTTCTCCCCGTGTCTGTGTGGGTTTCTTCCGGGTGCTCCGGTTTCCCCCCACAGTCCAAAGATGTGCAGGTTAGGTGGATTGGCCAAGCTAAATTGCCCTTCGTGTCCAAAATTGCCCTTAGTGTTGGGTGGGGTTACTGGGTAATGGGTATATGGTGGAGGTGTGGGTTCGGGTAGGGT
Organism: Scyliorhinus canicula; assembly: GCF_902713615.1. Lineage (NCBI taxonomy): Eukaryota > Metazoa > Chordata > Chondrichthyes > Carcharhiniformes > Scyliorhinidae > Scyliorhinus > Scyliorhinus canicula. The sequence goes on from NC_052147.1 coordinate 186,383,625, forward strand.
GCTCTTTCTAAGAGGCGGTGCAGACATGATGGGCCGAATAGCCTCCTTTTGCAGTGTAAATTCTGTAAATGATTAAATCAAAATGGCAAAATTAAAGATTACAGTTTCACTGAGATTTCAGATAAGCATTTGCTGTATTTCCCACTGGATTCTTTGCCAGGCACACTATTGGTATTGACCAGATGCAAAGCCATCATCATTATTTACATCAGATTCACTTGAATTGTCTTCAAAAATAGGATATTTCCACAATACGCACAGGCAGTTCATTCCAGTATTGATTTTCCCTTTCTGATTTCAATCTCAGCTCGGTGTCTGTGGCAAAATTGATTTACTTAAATAAAACAGATATTGTAATGTTTTTCAAAATCCTTTTTATTCCAATCAGAACAGCTTCCTAGAATATAACAGACATGGACTGAGACTTGATGGCTACAGAAGGCATTTCAATTGGACAACATCATCAGACTGCAGCACTATTTAAAATATTTTGGAAGAATGGCCGCTGTCCTTCCACTTTGTTTTGCTTTTTCTATTAACATTGAAATTGCTTTAAAAGAAAAAAATTCTCACTCATTATGACTAAAAATCATAGATGACATGCCAGTAAATCTTTTGCTTGTGATGCCTATCCTGAATATCACAGGAAGACAGCCTCAGGTTTGGTTGTGATGCCACCCAAAGTTCAATAGCTACTAACGCAGACTGTCTCGGCTCAGTTGAAAAATGGGGAATTTCTTAGTTATCATCAATCCACAGTCTAACAAGAGTCAGTGCTGTCAGGAGAAGATGGGAAGAAAGACCACATATCCTGCTGGCTTTCGCATATTCTGTGACCTAAAACCCTGTGGTTTTCAGAGTGTGGGTCGCGACCGGCGGGTGGGTTACAGAGGGGTGTCGGGAGTATCGTGGAGCGATCGGTTGCAGCTTTCCTGGGAGAAGCACAAAAGAGCCACGGCCAGCATTTTTATTTTGAATGGTCGATGCTGCCGCCTTTTAAATGAGACGTAAATGAGACTGTGCAGTCTTCCAACCATAAGCGGCAGCAGTGAGCAAGTCACGTGCCCTGCATGTATGCTTGATGTCAAGCCCCCTCTATATAGATGCCTTTGCCACCAAATCATGGAGGAGAGCTTCTTCCATTTTCTGGCTGCTGGTAAGCAATGCCAGAGGACAGTGAAGATTAATCATTTTCTTACAAGTTAGGAATGGCCAGAGACACAAATAAGCAGTGTACCTACTGGCCAGGATCACACATCTGATTCTTCTAGTATTATGTGCCAGGGTTTAGAGAACCCCAAAGTATATTATGGTGTTCACCTGGCCCACAACTTGAATAGATTTTGTTTATGGGAGCACAAGGGCCTACTTTACAGGTGTGATGCAACATATAACTAAACGTATTTTTAAACAAAAACAATGTTTATTGTATGAATCCAGTTAACATTTTATAAACATACAGTAAACAGTTTATCAACTATCAACCCTCACAACCCCCAAAATATACAGTACTCTATAGATAACCCTTAATATCTTTTTCAGCAACATCCATCAGTTAAATCCATTTTAAACAAAGACAGCAGGTTTACTTCTCTACCGAAGACATTCTTCAGCTTGTAGAGAGAAAGCTCTTTTTACATATTGGCTTGCTTTGAATACAGCTCTCCAACTCTGAAAACGAACCTAACCACACTGCAGCTGCCATCTCAAAACAAAAGTAAAAGCAGAGCCAGAGCTCAGCTCCACCCACAATGTCATCACTGCAGCCATTTGGTGAAACACACTTTTCTTAAGGGGACTCTCACCTGACACTAGAGAGAGCTGCTCAAGAAAGAGCAGTACAGAGAAGTGCTAATGTTATCTCTGTACAGAGCTCGAGGGCCTCTGGCAAACATCCACCAGAGAAGAAAATTAACTTGGGAACAAAGCAGTATATAGATGATTTCTTGATGTATGGTTTTGTCAATTGTGCCAATGCAGATAAAGATGCAAAGCCCATGGGCGTGATTCTCCGCACCCGGGAGAAATCGTGAGGCTGGCGTCAAAAATGGGCGGGTTTGACGCCAGCCTCCGCCCCCCCGACCGGGAACCGATTCTGGTCCCCGGTCGGGGCTAGCATCGCGCGGCCGTGAACTCCGGCATCGCGGACTTAACAAATTTCGTTAAGCCAGCTAGCCAGAGTTTACGATGGCTGACGCATCACATGACGTCAGCCACGCATGCGCGGATTGGAAGATGCCAACCCGCGCATGCGCGGATGACGTCATCGCGCATTTGCGTGAAACCCGCGCATGCGCGGGCCTGTATGCCCCTCAGCCGCCCCGCGAATGGATACAGCGGGGCGGCGGAAGAATAAAGAGTGCGCGGGGTAAGTACCCGCTGCCCGATCGCGGGCCCATGGCACCCTTGGCACGGCCGTGGTACTGCCGTGCCAATCGGTGCCATGGTTCACCAGATCGGGACTTTGCGGCCGTTTTTACGAACGGTCAGACCAGGTGTGTTTGACGTTCATAAAAACGGTCGTAAAGGGCTTGGAATTCGGCCCATCGGCCAGCTGAGAATCGCTGCTCGCCGTAAAAAAACGGCGGGCAGCGATTCGTGTCGGTAGGCGGGCGTGGGGGGGGGAGAATAGCGGGAGGACGTCAGACCAGCGTGGCCATAAAAATTTACGCCGCCCGCTATTCTCCGCACCGTCGTGAGTGCGGAGAATTGCGCCCCATGTGTGTTATATGCAGAGAAGTACTGGAAAATTATTAGTGCAGTTTCAGATTTTGAAAGAGAAGTGGTGGGTGAAAAATTATTTTTGAGGTTGAGACCCTAGTCAGTTATTAACTTACAGCTGATTGCAAAGGAAAAGACTATGCTGCTGTACCTGGCCTGTGATAGCACATTAAAAACACTTCAAAAGCCCATGGGGCTGTCATCATTCTGGAGTAGCATCTCCCAGGAGTATCCAGTGCTGAGTAAAACAAGCATTTTGTTGCTATTGCCCTTCACAACCACCTACATGTGCGTAGTTAGATTTCCTGCTCTCACAAAGATAAAGACAGAACAAAAGAACTGGATGATGTCTGAATCTGAAAAATACATTGCCCTCTCCTCCTGTGAACCTGATTGGAGTGAGATCATGAGGACCAAGCAGGCTTCCCTTTTGCATTAAATATAAGCAAACATGGCATGTGGCGTTAAGGATGACTGGTGTGGGTCCTGAAGGTCGGCCAGTCGGCAAAAGTAGTTCCCAGGAAAAAAAATTAAAAACACTGACTGAATATATATGCTTGTTTTACTCAGCACTGGATACTCCTGGGAGATGCTACTCCAGAATGCTGACAGCCCTATGTGCTTTTGAAGTGTTTTTAATGTGCTATCACAGGCCAGGTACAGCAGCATAGTCTTTTCCTTTGCAGTCAGCTGTAAGTTAATAACTGACTCTAGGGTCTCAACCTCAAAAATAATTTTTCACCCACCACTTTTGCTATTGACTGCTTCACATTCTGCTGCATATGGGTCTTTACTGAAGCCTCATTACAATTAGCATGATGATACTGGAAACTCTTTTGCCTTGTGTTGCTGTGCTGGACTGTTGACAACTAGATCCTTAGGGAGGATTCATTAATAAAGCAAACATAGCACAAATACTAGCTCTGCTAATCAAACTATTGTGTTTATGAAATGTTGAAAATGGAGGAATTTAAAACTCATTTGTGCTGGAGTTGTTTGATCAACTATCTGCACATTTAGTCAGTTCGACACATTTTTAAAAAGCCATCATAAGCAACATTTTCCCCAGATCTTAATTGATTTCTGAAAAACATTGGCAATGCCCAGGAGGTGGTTTGACCTTTTTGTCTGAATTAAGTCTGCTGAAAATTGTCCAGAGCCAATGATGGGCAACATTTTTATTTATTTGAGTCATTCTGTGCTCCTCCACCAAGCTTAATGCCAAAAATAAGGAATGTCATTCCTATAAGAGGACTGGACACTTCCAAAGCTTTCTGCCACTGCAAAAAAAGCTTTCAACTCAAAACTATTATGGGGAAATAATTAAAGCATGTCGTATTTAAGGAGTTGCAGATGTAAAAGATAATCATAGAATCCCTACAGTGTAGAAGGAGGCCATTCTGTCCATTGAATCTGCAATGGCCCTTTGAAAGATTGTACCTAGGGTTAGGCTCCCACCCTATCCCCATAACCTAGTAACCCTACAAGGGGGGACCTGATTGAGGTCTACAAAATTATGAGAGGTATGGACAGGGTGGATAGCAACAAGCTTTTTCCAAGAGTGGGGGTGTCAGTTACAAGGGGTAACGATTTCAAGGTCAGAGGGGGAAAGTTTAAGGGAGATCTGCGTGGAAAGTTTTTTACGCAGAGGGTGGTGGGTGCCTGGAACGCTTTGCCAGCGGAGGTGGTAGAGGCGGGCACGATAGCATCATTTAAGATGCATCTAGACAGATATATGAACGGGCAGGGAACAGAGGGAAGTAGATCCTTGGAAAGTAGACGACAGGTTTAGATAAAGGATCTGGATCGGCGCAGGCTGGGAGGGCCGAAGGGCCTGTTCCTGTGCTGTAATTTTCTTTGTTCTTTGTTCTTAATCTTTTGAGCACTAAGGGGCAATTTAGCTTGGCCAATCCACCTAACCTGCCTATCTTTGGACTGTGGGATGAAACCGGAGCATCCAGAGGAAACCACGCAGACACGGGGTGAAACTGTCACCCAAGGCTGGAATTGAACCCAGGTGCCGAGCACTGTGAGGCAGCAGTGCTCACCACTGTGCCACCGTGCCGCCCATTAGGGCAACTGGAGAAACAGTATCTGCTTTTGTAGCCAGGCTTTGACAAATGGCTGAACTCCATCAAAACCTCTTCTTAAAATATTTTTATTGAACTTTTAATTTTTTCATACATTAATGATTTACATGCAATATCTCCAAATTTGCAGATAGCACCAAGCTGGGTGGCAATGTGTGCTGTGAGGAGGATACAAAGAGGCTGCAGGGTGACTTGGAGAGGTTGGCTGAGTGGGCAAATACTTGGCAAATACAATATAATGTGGGTAATTGTATGGTTATCAACTAAGGTGGAAAAAACAGGAAGGCAGATTTATATCTTATTATAGGAAAAGGGGAAGTGCAACGAGACCTGGGTTTCGTGGTGGAGCAGTCACTGAAGGTTATCATGCAGGTACAGCAGGCGGTGAGGAAAGCTAATGGCATGCTGGCCTTCACAGCGAGAGGAATTGAGTATTGGAGTAGGGATGGGTTGCTGCAGTTATCCAGGGCCTTGGTGAGGCCACATCTTGAGTATTGTGTACAGATTTGGTGTCCTAGTTTGAGAAAAGCCATTCTTGCTATTGATGGTGTCCAGCGAAGGTTCATCAGACTAATTCCTGGGTTGGCAAGACTGGCATATGAAGAAAGACTGGATCGACTGGGCTTATACTCATTGACGTTTTGAAGAATGAGTGGGGACCTCATAGAAACATATAAAATCCTGATGGGACTGGACAGCTTGATGTGGGAAGAATGTTCTCACTGTTGGGGACATCCAGAACTAGGTGTCACAGCCGAAGAATAAGGGGTAAGCCATTCAGGATCTCTCAGAGAGTTTTGAACTCTACCACAGAAAGGTGTCGGAGCCAGGTCGTTGGACATATTCAAAATGGAAGCTGGACGTGGCCCTTGCGACTAAAGGGATCAAGGAACATGGGGAGAAAGCGGGAGTGGGAAGGGCCGAATGGCATATTCCTGCACCTATTTTCTATGTTTTTATGTTTATATCGAAACATATACAAACAAAACAATCTCAACCCCAATATCAAAAATTACAAACAACAGCAGCAACAGTAACTGCCCCAAACCACCCCCCCCCCCTACTAACAGCTAACAGTGACCAATTCTTTAAAGTGCAAAATGAAGGGCCGCCATCTATGGTACAACCCTTCAATTGACCCCATCTCTGTAAATTTGACCTTATCGAGTTGGAGAACGCCATCAAGTCACCTAGTCAAGCTGAGGCACACCCTGCTCCTCCCCCAAGGTCCATCTTATATCCCAAATGTACTGCCCTCCTCCTCCGACCCTGCGCAGGTAAAATCTTCTCCAGTAAAGTGGACCACCAACAATGTCGGGAATGTCCTACAAACAATGTCCTGTACCTGGAAGTACAGAAATGCATCTTGTCCGACCAGCTCTGCTTTCTCCCTCAGCTCCTCCAAGGTGGCAAACTACCCATTCAGAAACAAATCCTTTATAACCCCTTCCCTTTCTTCCCCTTAAATGTGAGATCTTACCTCGTCGGCTCAAAGAAATGGGGGCTGGATTCTCCGTTGTCGGGATTCTCCGTTGTGCCAGCAGCACACCCAAGGCCCGGGGATTTCCCGATGACGTGGGGCTGCCCATTGGCCGGCTGGTGGGACGGAGAATCCCTCTACCAGCGGGGGCACATGGCACTAGCTTTCTGGTACAGTGGGATGGAGAATCCCATCCATGATTTCTGCAGATAAGGGCCCACCTTAACACTGCTCTCAGCTTAAAATGAAGATGGATTTGCCACCGGAGCTAACCACCGGCTTTGAAGAATACTTCACTAGCATGACCGGCAAACACGCCATCAGCAGCACCTCGAAGCTAGGCCCTCTGCGTAATCCAACTCCATCTGCACCATCCCAATACCTTCTCCGCATTGGCCGCCCAGTAATAAAACAAGATATTCGGCAAAGCCAACTGCCCTGCCTGCCTTTCCCTCTGCAAGAACCTTCTATGAATTTGAGGCGTTCTACTAGCCCATATAAAGCCGTTTATGAGCCACTCCCACCCCTGAACAAACAACGATGGCAGAAAAACTGGGAAACATTGAAACAAAACCAACATTGCGGCAAAACGGCCCGCCAACGGCAATGGAAGGCTGTCTCACCTCTTCCCTGACCCTGCTAGCCAGACTGGAATAATTTAATTTACGAAGCTGTGCCCAATTCAGCGATATCTGGACTCCCCAGGTACCAGAAACTAATCCTGGAAAAATGGAATGGAAGCCGCCCCCCCCCCCCCCACCACCACCACAATGCCCCCCCCCTCAATCCAACTCCTCCTTCTGGTGGGCTAACCACAAAATACTCACTCTTCCTGAAATTTAACTTATACCCCAAGAAAGAGCCGAACCTCTTCAATATATCCATAATGTCTCCCATCACAGCCCCTGGATCCCTAACATACAACAAAATGTCATCTGCATACAGGTGCTCTACCCCACCCCTCATAATTCCTCTCCACTGGTCCAGGACACATAATGCAATAGCAAATGGCTCGATTGCCAACACAAACAGGAGAGGAAATATAGGATACGCTTACCTCACTCCCCTATGCACCTGGAACGACCTAGAACTCATGTTGTTAGTTCACACATTGGCAGACAGGTCCTGGTACAACAGCTGCACCCACGAAGCAAACCCAGGACCCAGCCCAAACTTCTCTCACCCTGCAAAAACATAGCTCCATTCAACTCTATCAAATGCCTTCTCTGCATCCAGTGAGATGATTATCTCGATCCAGGCCCCACCACTGGAGTGAGAACTACAACAAGTAGCCACCTCACATTGGACAACAATTTCCTGCCCTTCACAAAACCCGTCTGATGCTCCCCTATTACCTCTGGAAGACAGGGTTCCAAGCTCAACGCTAAGACCTTAGCCAAAAGCTACACATCTATGTTGAGCAACAAAATCGGGTGATTTGACCTACACTCTGTGGGGTCCTTATCCTTCTTCAGAAGGAGGAAAATGGATGCCTGCTCCAGAATATCCAGTAGAGAACCTCATGTCAATGAATCATTGAACATCCCCAACACCAATGGGGCCAGCTGATCCGAAAACTTCTTGGATGGGCCGATCCCGGTGCCTTCCCTGTTTTCATCGTCCCTAAAACGGTTCGAACTTACCACAGCCCCAACTGCACTTCCAGCTCCTCCCGTAGATCCTCCCACACCTGTGGGAAGTCCAAACCCTCCAGAAACTCTATCATCTTTCACTTGTCCTCAGGTGGCCCCTCATCAAAGTGCAAAATGCTCCAATTCATTTCTCTGGGGTGGAAACCAACCCAGCCCCGGTCCCTTCTCCGCATTGTAATAAAACAAGATATTCGGCAGTGCCTACTGCCCTGCCTGCCCATCCCTCTGCAAGAACCCCCTCTGAATTTGAGGAGTCCTCCCCGCCCATATAAAGCCTTTTATGAGCCACTCCCACCCCTGAAAAAACGGCAGAAAAACTGGGAAACATTGAAACAAAACTAACATCGCGGCAAAACGGCCTGCCAACGGCAATGGAACAATTTCCCTAGCTGCTTCCTGTCACCTTAACTGGTAAGCCAGAAGGCTAGCCTTCTCCCCATATTCATACACTACACCCTTCAATCACCTCAGCCCAGTCGTGGACAGCAAGTCAAGCTGCAATTGCAGCTTCTTCCATAACTCTGGCATTGGATCACTCACAAAATCCTGGTCCATTCCCTACACACCTAGAAGATGTGTAACCATCTTTGCTCACAATGAGGCCGGGGGCACTGGGCATGCTGGGAGGGGGGGGGGGGGGTGGGGGGGGGGGGGTGGCAACTGGGAGGGGAGGTTACAGCCCTGCTTGGGGCTGGGGAGCCAATGGGGGCTGTGGGTATTGCAACTGGGGGGCGCGGGTAAGGGCTGGGGGCTCTGCTGGGGGGAGGGGGGGTGCAACAGTGCGGGTCCCCCATGCCAACCACTGGATTGTGTGTTCCTGTTCTGGGTAACCCTTGTCCGTGCCTATCTGCCCCTACCGAACACCCATAACCCACTGACCACAGAGGCCTCTGGGCACACGGCTGAAGGCTATTTCAGATAGGGAATTGGCAATCGTGGCTGAGTGAGCACTTCACACATCCCAAGTGGATTCCCATGGGTGGGCGTACAAGGTAGTATGTGGGGCCCATTGCCTAACACAATCATATCTTGATGCATGGACACTGTCTCTGAACTCTGCAGCAGCCAACATCTGAACACCCAAGGGATGGACCCCAGCCCTGGGCACATGTCCGTTGCCGGGGTTTGGCGATGTTCTGTTTGGTTGCCTGGGATGCAGGATATGCAGTCCAATGAGCAGGGTCCCTCCCCAGGGGGGGACAGAACCCCATGTCGGGGGGGGGGGGGGGGGGGGGGGGGTCAGGGCATGGGATTGGTGGTTGGCTTGCTTCACAGATCAAAGAGCCAGAGGCATCATACTGGTTGTGATGAGGGTGTTTTTATGTTTCTCGTACAAGTGTACCCCACTGCTTCACTCTCCCGATGGTGCTGTCCCACTCTCCCCACGTTCCCCCCCTCCCCTCAACCCCAAAAAGTCCCTCAATGCTTCCTCCCTCACCCCCTTCCCCCTCATGCACACTCCTCTCCTTACCCACAGTTATTATCTCTGGGTTGTCACCTGTGCCACGTGCTAGCGAGTCGAGGAATAGGGAGAGAGAGCAGTTGAACACGTGGCTGCAGGGATGGTGCAGGAGGGAGGGTTTCAGATTCCTGGACAATTGGGGCTCATTCTGGGGTAGGTGGGACCTCTATAAACGGGATGGTCCACACCTGGACCAGAGGGGTACTAATATCCTCGGGGGGAGGTTTGCTAATCCTCTTCGGGAGGGTTTAAACTAGTTCAGCAGGAGATTGGGAACCTGAATTGTAGCTCCAGTACACAAGAAGCTGAGAGTAGTGAGGTCATGAGTAAGGTTTCAAAGTTGCAGGAGTGTACCGGCAGGAAGGAAGGTGGCATAAAGTGCGTCTACTTCAATGCCAGGAGCATCCGGAATAAGGTGGGTGAGTTGCGGTATGGGTTGGTACCTGGGACTTCAATGTTGTGGCCATTTCGGAGACATGGATAGAGCAGGGCGAGGAATGGTTGTTGCAGGTGCCGGGGTTTAGATATTTCAGTAAGCTCAGGGAAGGTGGTAAGAGAGGGAGAGGGGTGGCATTGTTAGTCAAGGACAGTATTACGGTGGCTGAGAGGACATTTGATGAGGACTCGAATACTGAGGTAGTATGGGCTGAGTTAAGAAACAGGAAAGGAGAGGTCATCCTGTTAGGGATTGTCTATAGGCCTCCGAAAAGTTCCAGAGATGTAGAGGAAAGGGTTGCAAAGATGATTTTGATAGGAGCGAAAGTAACAGGGGAGTTGTTATGGGGGACTTTAACTTTCCAAATATTGACTGGAAACACTATAGTTCGAGTACTTTAGATGGGTCCGCTTTTGTCCAATGTGTGCAGGAGGGTTTCCTGACGCAGTATGTAGATAGGCCAACGAGAGGCGAGGCCGGGTAATGAACCAGGACAAGTATTAGATTTGGAGGTAGGTGAGCACTTTGGTGATAGTGACCACAATTCGATTACGTTTACTTTAGTGATGGAAAGGGATAGGTATATACCGCAGGGCAAGAGTTATTTCTGGGGGAAAGACAATTATGATGCAATGAGGCAAGACTTAGGATGCATTGGCTGGAGAGGAAAACTGCAGGGGATGGGCAAAATGGAAATGTGGAGCATGTTCAGGGAACAGCTACTGCGTGTCCTTGATAAGTATGTACCTGTTAAGCAGGGAGGAAGTGGTCGAGCGAGGGAACCATGGTTTACTAAAGCAGTTGAAATACTTGTCAAAAGGAAGAAGGAGGCTTATGTAAAGATGCGACGTGATGGTTCAGTTAGGGCGCTTGAGAGTTACAAGTTAGCTAGGAAGGCTCTAAAGAGAGAGCTAAGAAGAGCCAGGAGAGGACATGAGAAGTCTTTGGCAGGCAGGATCAAGGATAACCCTAAAGCTTTCTATAGATATGTCAGGAATAAAAGAATGATTAGGGTAAGAGTAGGGCCAGTCAAGGACAGTAGTGGGAAGTTGTGCGTGGAGTCCGAGGAGGTAGGAGAGGTGCTAAATGAGTATTTATTGTCCGTATTCACACAGGAAAAAGACAATGTTGTTGAGGAGAACACTGAGATACAGACTACTAGACTAGAAGAGCTTGAGCTACATAAGGAGGTGGTGTTAGCAATTCTGGAAAGTGTTAAAATAGATAAGTCCCCTGGGCCGGATGGGATTTATCCTAGGATTCTCTGTCTCTGGGAAGCTAGGGAGGAGATTGCTGAGCCTTTGGCTTTGATCTTTGTCATCTTTGTCTACAGGAATAGTGCCAGAAGACTGGAGGATATCAAATGTTGTCCCCTTGTTCAAGAAGGGGAGTAGAGGTAACCTCGGTAACTATAGAGCAGTGAGCCTTACATCTGTTGTGGGAAAAGTCTTGGAAAGGTTTCTAAGAGATAGGATGTATAATCATCTGGAAAGGAATAATTTGATTAGCGATAGTCAACATGGTTTTGTGAAGGGTAGGTCGTGCCTCACAAACCTTATTGAGTTCTTCGAGAAGGTGACCAAACAGGTGGATGAGGGTAAAGCAGTTGATGTGGTGTATATGGATTTCAGTAAAGCGTTTGATAAGGTTTCCCACGGTAGGCTATTGCAGAAAATACGGAGGCATGGGATTCAGGGTGATTTAGCAGTTTGGATCAGAAATTGGCTAGCTGATAGAAGACAAAGGTTGGTGGTTGATGGGAAATGTTCAGACTGGTGTCCAGTTACTAGAGGTGTGCCACAAGGATCTGTTTTGGGGCCGCTGCTGTTTGTCATTTTTATAAATGACCTGGATGAGGGCGTAGAATCATGGGTGAGTAAATTTGCAGATGGCACAAAAGTCGGTGGAGTTGTGGACAGTGCAGAAGGATGTTACAAGTTACAGAGGGACATAGATAAGCTGCAGAGCTGGGCTGACAGGTGGCAAATGGAGTTTAATGCAGAAAAGTGTGAGGTGATTCATTTTGGAAGGAATAACAGGAAGACAGAGTACTGGGCTAATGGTAAGATTCTTGGTAGTGTGGATGAGCAGAGAGATCTCGGTGTCCATGTACATAGATCCCTGAAAGTTGCCACCCAGGTTGAGAGGGTTGTTAAGAAGACGTACGGTGTGTTAGCTTTTATTGGTAGAGGAATTGAGTTTCGGAGCCATGAGGTCATGTTGCAGTTGTACAAAACTCTGGTGCGGCCGCATTTGGAATATTGCGTGCAGTTCTGGTCGCCGCATTATAGGAAGGATGTGGAAGCATTGGAAAGGGTACAGAGGAGATTTACCAGGATGTTGCCTGGTATGGAGGGAAGATCTTACGAGGAAAGGCTGAGGGACTTGAGGCTGTTTTCGTTAGAGAGAAGCAGGTTAAGAGGTGACTTAATTGAGACATACAAGATGATTAGATAGGGTGGACATTGAGAGCTTTTTTCCTTGGATGGTGATGTCTAGCACGAGGGGACGTAGCTTTAAATTGAGGGAAGATAGATATAGGACAGATGTCAGAGGTAGGTTCTTTACTCAGAGTAGTAAGAGTGTGGAATGCCCTGCCTGAAACAGTAGTGGACTCACCAACACTAAACGCATTCAAATGGTCATTGGATAGACATATGGACGATAAGGGAATAGTGTAGATGGGCTTTAGAGGGGTATCACAGGTCGGCACAACATCGAGGGCCGAAGGGCCTGTACTGCGCTGTAATGTTCTATGTTCTATGTAACCTCTACCTATCCCTGTCTCCTCCGACTGCTGTCTTGCCTGGGAGTCCCTGCCTCCAACTGATGTATATCATCAACTGTGTGGTGCTCATCACAATGTGCCGCAGAAGCCTCACCACTAATGTTGCCAACTGAGGTGTGTGTCTCTGTGCCGGTGGAGGGTGGGGATGACAGCTGTGACGCATCGACGATGGCATCCTCGGAACTCTGCACTGAGGCAGTCTCATAGTGGGGGGGCGACCTCCCTGGATGGGCTGGCGCCATCGGCTGGAGGTCCAGTGACAGAATGAACATGTGGTCAGTGGGAGGGATGGGTCATTCTGTTTGGCATTAACAACTCACGTTTCACAGGTCATCTGGATGGGGCCTATTTGATCCTCACCTCTGCAGCGTGCGCCGACCTCCGTGTTTGTGACTGCTCTGTCCTCGGCCACCCTGTCACCTCCAACGGCCGTTCCTCGAAGGTCATGAGGATTCTTATGTCCGGCACCCCGTTGCCAATCTGGACTCTCCCACGGCGATTATTGGAGAGCTTCTCCTGCGGAGACACAGAGAGGGCATTGTTAGCTGCATGTGTGCTTCACAGTGGTGGGCCGGGGGAGGGTGGGAGGGTGGTGAAGGAAGGATTGGTGGGTGAAAGGAGGGGTAGTGAAGAGAAGGTTGGGGGGGGGAGCTAGTTGAGGTTTGGTGGGGGCTGGTCGCATGGGCCTGAGAAGGTTTTGGGGGGGGGGGGTTGTCAACTCACGTGTGCGGCGCTGTGTATGTCGTTGACCTTGCGATACCGGAGGCCAGTCCACCTAGTCACGCTGCCTGAGCTGACGGCCGTTACCACTTCATCCTCGGTGGCACTGGCTGTTCTGTGGTTCATCCTCTGGGACCCTTGGTGGAACAAGAGATCCCTCCCGGCCTTTGTACTCTGGTACAAAAGGTGAAGTGACACGGGATCAGAGGTGAGCTGCCAAGATGGATACAGAACTGGCTAGGTCATAGAAGGCAGAGAGTAGCAATGGAAGGGTGCTTTTCTGATTGGAAGGCTATGACGAGTGTTGTTCCGCAGGGATTAGTACTGGGACCTTTGCTGTTCATATTATATATAAATGATTTGGAGGAAAATGTAACTGGCCTGATTAGTAAGTTTGCAGACGACACAAAGGTTGGTGGAATTGCGGATGGCGATGAGGACTGTCAGAGGATACAGCAGGATTTAGATTGTTTGGAGACTTGGGCAGAGAGATGGCAGATGGAGTTTAATCTGGACAAATGTGAGGTAATGCATTTTGGAAGGTCTAATGCAGGCAGGGAATATACAGTGAATGGTAGAACCTCAAGAATATTGACAGTCAGAGAGATCTAGGTGTACAGGTCCACAGGTCACTGAAAGGGGTAACACAGGTGGAGAAGGTAGTCATGAAGGCATATGGCATGCTTGCCTTAATTGGTCGGGGCATTGAGTCTAAAAATTGGCAAGTCATGTTGCAGCTGTATAGAACCTTAGTTAGGCCACACTTGGAGTATAGTGTTCAATTCTGGTCATCACACTACCAGAAGGATGTGGAGGTGTTAGAGAGGGTGCAGAAGAGATTTACCAGGATGTTGCCTAGTATGGAGGGCATTAGCTATGAGGAGCGGTTGAATAAACTCAATTTGTTCTCACAGCAGCGACGGAGGTTGAGGGGCGACCTGATAGAGGTCTACAAAATTATGAGAGGCATAGACAGAGTGGATAGTCAGAGGCTTTGTCCCCAGGGTAGAGGGGTCAATTACTAGGGGGCATAGGTTTAAGGTGCGAGGGGCAACGTTTAGAGGAGATGTATGAGGCAAGTTTTTTACACAGAGGGAAGTGGGTGCCTGGAACTCGCTGCCGGAGGAGGTGGTGGAAGCAAGGACGATAGTGACATTTAAGGGACATCTTGACAAATACATGAATAAGATGGGAATAGAGGGATAAGGACCCCGGAAGTGCAGAAGATTTTAGTTTAGACGGGCAGCATAGTTGGCACAGGGTTGGAGGGCTGAAGGGCCTGTTCCTGTGCTGCACATTTCTTTGTTCTTTATTCTTTTTTGACCGCACTCTGAGCCTCCCCAGATCAGCATCTCCAAATCATGGAGCTGGTCGTCTCGGCACCATGGCTGCGAACTGAGTGGGGGTGACTGTGCAAGAGCTACGCTGACTTTGATAGCGGGTGGCTGGTGAGCGAGGATCTTCATTTGCAGAATGAAGCCCGTGGGGCCTTGTTAAGTGGGCTAATTAACATTGTATTCCATTGCTGGCCTCGCCGTGCTGAGAGTCGGAAAGCCCGCGGCAGTTACCACTTGCTCCAACATTTAGAAATATCTCTGGATAATCGCGCCCAACATCAGCCAACAGTCCTACATCGAGTCTCCATCCCGTGCGCTGCGCCCGAGCTGCCTCCATCAAGTGCGGCGTGTGGTCGCAAATGACCACTGCCAGGTATTATGCATTCTTCACCCCAGGGAGCAGAGTCCGACCCACAACAAAAAGGTCCATCCTCGAGTACATCTTGTGTACTGGGAAATAAGTGAAAACCACTTGCTCCTCGGGTACGTAAACCGCCATGGGTCAGCACCTCCTGTCTCCTCCATGAATGTGGCCACCACCCTTGCCATCCCCGAAGGGGCCCATGACCTTGACCAGGAGGGATTCAGCTTCGGATCCAACACAAAGTTAAAATCCCCCCTCCCCTAAAATTAACTGGTCGGTATCTAACTCTGGTATTGCAGCTAGCAACCGTCTCATAAACTTGACGTAATCCCAATTTAGGGCATACACATTTACTAACACCACATCCTTCCCGTCAAGTGTATCAGTTACCATCACATACCTATCCCCCTAATCAGCTAAAACCGGGGTGGTGGGGGGAGCGTGAACCCCCAAGCTGATGGAGTTCGAGAGTAAATCCCGATGAAGATGTTGATGAGGGGGGGGAGTGAACCCCGATGCTGATGGTGGTGATGGGGGGCTGTGAACTCCAATGCTGATGTTGGTGTGGGGGGGGGGAGTGAACCCCGATGCGGTTGGTGGGGGGAGTGTGAACCCCCTAGCTGATGGAGTTGGAGAGTAAATCCTGATGCTGATGTTGATGAGGGGGGGGGGAGTGAACCCCAATGCTGATGCTGGGGGGGGGAGTGAACCCCAATGCTGATGCTGGGGGGGGAGTGAACCCCGATGCTGATGGTGGTGATGGGGGTCTGTGAACCCCAATGCTGATGCTGGGGGGGTGGGGGAGAGTGAATCCCAATGCTGATGGTGGTGATGGGGGTCTGTGAACCCCAATGCTGAGGCTGAGGGGGGAGTGAACCCCAATTCTGATGGTGGGGGGGGGAGAGTGAACCCCAATGCTGATGTTGGTGATGGGGGTCTGTGAACCCCAATGCTGATGGTGGGGGGGGAGAGTGAATCCCAATGCTGATGGTGGTGATGGGGGTCTGTGAACCCCAATGCTGATGCTGGGGGGGGAGTGAACCCCAATGCTGATGCTGGGGGGGGGGAGAGTGAACCCCAATGCTGATGGTGGTGATGGGGGGTTGTGAACCCCAATCCTGGGGGAGGGGGGAGTGAACCCCAATCCTGGGGGAGGGGGGAGTGAACCCCAATGCTGATGGTGGGGGGGGGGGGAGAGTGAACCCCAATGCTGATGGTGGTGATGGGGGGTTGTGAACCCCAATGCTGAGGCTGAGGGGGGAGTGAACCCCAATGCTGATGGTGGTGATGGGGGGGGGGTGAACCCCAATGCTGATGGTGGTGGTGGGGGAGTGAACCCCAATGCTGATGGTGGGGGGGGAGAGTGAACCCCAATGCTGATGGTGGTGATGGGGGGGGGGGGGGTGAACCCCAATGCTGATGGTGGTGGTGGGGGAGTGAACCCCAATGCTGATGGTGGTGATGGGGGGGGGTGTGAACCCCAATGCTGATGGTGATGATGGGGGGTGAACCCCAATGCTGATGCTGGGGGGGAGTGAACCCCAATGCTGATGGCGGTGGTGGGGGAGTGAACCCCGATGCTGATGGTGGTGATGGGGGGTGAACCCCAATGCTGATGCTAGTGATGGGGGGGTGTGAACCCCGATGCTGATGGTGGTGATGGGGGGTGAACCCCAATGCTGATGGTGGGGGGAGGGGTGTGTGAACCCCGATGCTGATGGTGGGGGGAGGGGTGTGTGAACCCCGATGCTGATGGTGGTGATGGGGGGTGAACCCCAATGCTGATGGTGGGGGGAGGGGTGTGTGAACCCCGATGCTGATGGTGGGGGGAGGGGTGTGTGAACCCCGATGCTGATGCTAGTGATGGGGGGGTGTGAACCCCGATGCTGATGGTGGTGGGGGGGGCAGTGAACCCCAATGCTGATGGTGGTGATGGGGGGTGTGAACCCCAATGCTGATGGTGGTGGGGGGGGGGAGTGATCCCCGATGCTGATGGTGGTGGGGGGGGCAGTGAACCCCGATGCTGATGGTGGTGATGGGGGGTGTGAACCCCAATGCTGATGGTGGTGATGGGGGGTGTGAACCCCAATGCTGATGCTGGGGGGGAGAGTGAACCCCAATGCTGATGGTGGTGATGGGGGTCTGTGAACCCCAATGCTGATGCTGGGGGGGGGAGTGAACCCCAATGCTGAAGGTGGTGATAGGGGTCTGTGAACCCCAATGCTGATGCTGGTGATGGGGGTCTGTGAACCCCAATGCTGATGGTGGTGATAGGGGTGTGTGAACCCCAATGTTGATGGTGGTGATGGGGGGGGTGAACCCCAATGCTGATGGTGGTGAGGGGGGGGGGCATTGAACCCCGATGCTGATGGTGGTGGGGGGGGGGCAGTGAACCCCAATGCTGATGGTGGTGATGGGGGGGTGGGGTGAACCCCAATGCTGATGGTGGTGATAGGGGTCTGTGAACCCCAATGCTGATGGTGGTGATAGGGGTGTGTGAACCCCGAGGCTGATGGTGGTGAGGGGGGGGCATTGAACCCCGATGCTGATGGTGGTGGGGGGGGCAGTGAACCCCGATGCTGATGGTGGTGATAGGGGTGTGTGAACCCCAATGCTGATGGTGGTGATAGGGGTGTGTGAACCCCGATGCTGATGCTGGTGAGGGGGTGGGAGTGAACCCCAATGCTGATGCTGGTGAGGGGGGGTGTGAACCCCGATGCTGATGGTGGTGATGGGGATCTGTGAACCCCAATGCTGATGGTGGTGATAGGGGTGTGTGAACCCCGATGCTGATGGTGGTGAGGGGGGGGGGCATTGAACCCGATGCTGATGGTGGTGGGGGGGGCACTGAACCCCGATGCTGATGGTGGTGAGGGGGTGGGAGTGAACCCCGATGCTGATGCTGGTGAGGGGGTGGGAGTGAACCCCAATGCTGATGGTGGTGATAGAGTGTGTGAACCCCAATGCTGATGGTGGTGGTGGGGGAGTGAACCTCGATGCTGATGGTGATGGTGGGTGCGGGGAGGGTGTGCTGATCCTAGATGTCATGGCGGCAGTGTTGAGCGCCCCGATGCTGATGGTGATGGCGTCGCGATGGCCCTTGATGCTTATTGGAGTGTTCTTCCTTGTCCATGGATGGAGGCTGAGGAGATTTATTTCCTGTGTTGTGTGGAACCAGCTTCACCAGGTCTATCCACAGTGAGAGCTTCGCCACAGCGACAGTGTAAAACACAGACACTGAATTCTTTTCCAGAGAGGCTCAAAATCTGGACTGAAAATGGGTTGGGAAGCGACAGGCCGAGTTTCAGTCAGAGCTTGACACTCTCATAAAATGTGGAAAAATTCCACCTGTTCATTGGTTTTAATGGGATGGGAAGATCCCACTGGTGGGAGGGACCAGAAAATTACTACCTTAATCACCAGAATGGTAAAATCTGCCCTCAGAATCCAGAATGGTCAAGAGTCGGGAAAGATTTAGCGTCGAATTTTCTGACATTTGTTTCGAAGGGTGGAATTTTCCAATTTTTTCCATAGTGTCAAGCTCTGACTGAAAATTTCTGGATAGGGTTGTACTGGGGCGGGAATCGCTTTACCCACGAATAGACAGAAATCCTGCCAGCAACGTGAACAACCCTGCCTGGGAGGCTATGCCTGCAACTGTCTGTGGCAGCTCACTGCATAAAAGGGCAGGGCTGCAGTGCCGAAAGAAGAAGAAAGACCTTTTTTTCCTGCAGCCAAGGGAATTCAAGCTCTGGCTGAAAACCGGGGTGTTTCTGTCCAGATAAACTGCTGAGCTCTCAGGTCACATCTTCAGCCACTCAGATGAAAAAACATTCGGGGGCATGGTTTACATTGCCAACCTGATGGAGCGGGGCCTGATAGAGTCAGCAAGGCCGGCTCCACAGCAGATAGCTTGAAAGGGTGCACCGATCATCAGAGATTCAAAACTTTCTTCAGCACCACAGCCTCCCAACCTCACCACGAAGGCATCAGGTATTACAACAGGAATATGAAGGCATGAATCAGTCGAGGTGATTCCGCACCTTGGGGGCGCAAACGTTAATGTAGCCCACGGGTGGGGGAGAGGGACATGGCCATGTCAGTGTCCCTGGCACAGGTTGGCACTGGCCCTGCCAATTTGGCAGGGCCAACCTTGGCTAGGGCAGTGTCAAGGAAGTGCCCTCTGGGGTGCCCAATTGGTGTTGTGGGTTTCCACTTATGTGGTCCACGGACTCTCATGTTTTCAGCCCTTGGGGAATGCAGAACCAAAATGCTGCGATGCGACCCCTTCTGCACCCCCCCTCCGCCACTTATCTGGGTCCCCCGTGTCCTCCCCGATGCCCCCTCTCCAATTTGCACCCTGGAATGAGATGGTGACCTGAGCGTTCACCTCCGATAGCCCCCTCAGAGGTGGGGCCACCAGGTTCTCATTTTTATACAGCTGTTGTAAATTGCACAGTCATGTCGGCACAAAAAGAATATTTGATGATGGGGACGTCCTGGTGGGAGGGCCCACTAATGATATTATAATGCATTGAAATGAGGTTACCAACCTTCTTGGGCGGGAATCCCATTACGCCATAGGTGAGGGGTATGGAAAATCAGGAAACCTAATCTTACCAGCGAGAATTGTAATTCCTGACTCTCGTGGGATTTTGTGCCCCCCGTCGCCGTCCTCACTTACGGCTAACACGGGCTCAAAATTCCACCCTTCGAAGGGTTTAAACAAAGGGGAAACACACAAAACATCATTTTCAACCTGTGTGAAATAGAAGATGGTCTTATCTTCTTTTACTTTTGAAATATGAGGCAATAGTGTGAAATACATTTGTTCTTGCAACAGACAGCTATTGTGCAAAACCTTTAAGTGACTATTTTTGTTCATAAAAGGAAAACATCTGAGGTGTTATTCAAATTACATCAAGTAATGTTAGGAAGTAGCACCAAGCTTTCAAAACTTTAGAATTGACTTGCTGTGTGTGGGAAGTGTTGAGTAACAAATACATCCGCAAAGGGTGACAAAATTGGAAGTTGAATCATCTTTTCCATTTTATTATGTGGTGCACTGGTATGGATATTTTCAGTACAAACTGTGGCACATGTTATTCATTAATAAAATTGTGTCTACTAAATTCCAGCTTTCAAATTCTTTAATTGATATTTACTTTTTTCTAGAAATGTCAGTAATTCACACATCTAACAATAGGAACAATAAGAAACAAAGTTCAATTATTTGTAATCTTGGGGTGCAGTTCAGCAAATCACAAAAAGTAGTGACATGGAAGTCTATAATACAAGCAAACTAAGCACGGTGGTTCATTTCTGGAAAAATATTAGAATTAAAAAGCTGAGAATTTATATTAAACTTGTATTACTTGGCTCAACCACACTTTAGGATTCAGTGCTCAGTTTTGCTCCCAGTATTACACGAACGATGCAGAGACACTAGAGAAGGTGTAAAAAGGTTTGATATAAATGATATCAGGAACTGAGAGGATATACCTATCAGAAAAGGCTGATAAGACTGAAGTTCTTTGTCAAGACTGGGGGTAGAGGACTTCCACTTTAAAGGATTTAATAAGGAAGTAGAAAGATATTTCCATTTGCAGGTGAGACCGAAACTATTTGCTATAGCCAGTCACTAATAAATCCGGTGAGATATTCGGGGGAAAGCTTTTATGTGCTGTAATTGGGTTTTTGCTATCACAACAAGTACATAAGGTGAATACCAGAGACGTTTTTAAGCAGAAGCTAGATAAGCACGAAGGAAAAAGAAACAGAATCATCTGCTGTGAGGGCTAGCTAAAGAGGTACAAGAGGAAATTAGTATGGGGCATAAATGCATAGATCTGCTGGGCCGAATGGCCTGTCTCTCTGCTGTCAACACTTCGTGAACTGCGCAACTTAGATTGGAATTTGGAGGATGTACTGTTCTAACGAACTTCCAGGACATCACAACTGTCCATCAATCTGTTCACCAACAGATCAGTAGGATTGCTGAGGTACCAAGGTGCCACAAGATAGTGTCAGTCGCTTGATGAAAACCTGCAGTTCTCTCCGGGTTGGCAGCATGCCTGCTTCCACTTTCACTGCACAGCTTATGCCCTTTCTGTTGCCTGTCAGAATCAGAAATATACAGTGCATAAAAAGGCCATTTGGCCCATTGTGTCTGTGCTGCCTCTTTGAAGGACCAAGCCGTGGTGCTGTTTCATTTTCCTTTTCAAGTATTGATCCAATTCTCTTTTGAATATTACCACCAAATGCTGCGTCCACTATCATTTCAGGTCATGTAGTCCAAATCACAGAAATTTGGTGTGTGACAATAAACCTCCTCATGCTGCCTTTGGTTATTGACCCTTTGATAATGGAAGCAGCTTCTCCTTATTTACTCTATGAAAATCACGCACAACTCCAAATACCACTTAAAAATCTCCTTGTTCTCTGCTCCAAAAAGAAACACAGCTTCTTCAGTCTCTCCACCTAACAGAAGTTCCTCATTCCCATTCAGTAAATCTCGTCGGCACCATCTCTAAGTACTTGGATCTTCTTCCTATACATTTGAACCCAATACTCCAGCTAAGGTCTAACATCAGGCAGCAGGTTATTGTTGAGCAAGTGTTGCTTGGTGACCCCTCCCATCACTTTACTGATGTTTATGAGTAGACTGATGGAGCGATAATTAGTCGTGTTGGATTTGTCCTGTTTCTTGTGTAGAGGACACACCTGGGCAATTTTCCACATTGCCGGGTGGATGTCAGTGTAGCAGCTGTAATGGAACAACTTGGTTGGGGCTGTGGCATAAGCCTTCAAATCTCTTGCTGGAATATTGCAAAACACATAGCCTTTGTGGTATCCAGTGCGTTCAACTGACTCTTGATATCACATGGAGTGAATCGACTTGGCTGAAGCCTGACATCTGTGAAGTTGGGGACCTCCGGAGGATGCAGTGATAAATCATCCACTCAGCACTTTTGGCTGAAGATGATTGCAAATGCTTCAGCCGTGTCTTTTGCACTGATGTGCTGGGCACCCCTATTATTGAGGATGGGGATATTTGTGGAGCCATCTCCTCTTGTTAGTTGTTTAATTGCCCACCAACATTCATGAATGGATGTGGAAGGACTGCAGAGCTTAAATGTGATGTGTCGGTTGTTGGGATCACTTAGCTCTGTTTGTTGCGTGCTGCTTCCGTTGCTAAGCATGCAGGTAGTCCCGTGTTGTAACTTCATCAGATTGACATCTCTGTTTTAGGTATGCCTGGTGTTGCCATTGGCATGTTCTACTACAATCCTCAGGGCACTGGGATGCTTTCACACCTTGACGTTAATGATAGAGTGGGAGATATGTCAGGCCATGAGATTACTGATTGTGATTGAATAGAATTCTGCTGCTGCTGACGGCTCACAGCACCTAACGGGTGTCCAGTTTTGAGTTGCTAGATCTGTCTGAGGCCTTGTGAGGTATGATTTGGTGAGAATGACTAAATAGGCTGTTGTCTGACTAGCCTATGACAAAGCTCTCCCAATTTCGTGACAAGCGCCCTGGCATTATTAAGGAGGACTGTTCAGGGTCGACAGGGCTGGGTTTACCATTGTCGTTTCTGGCACGTAGGTCGATGCCAGGTGGTCTGTCCCATTTTATTCAGTTTAGACTTTGTGATGGTTTGATAGGTCATTTCAAAGTCAACCACATTGTAGGAGCAATTTTGCTTCCAAATCAGCCGTCAACACAGCTTGTGTGTATTTGCAAACAACAACCCAGACCTGTACAGAAATTCGCACTTGCTGGAGGCCTCCCCAGGTCTCCCCAGGACAATGGGCTTCAGATTGAAACTTAACACTAGTAGCACTCAGGGGCCCCTATTCACCTCATTTGGAAGTGCCGACGTGCCTTGGACAATAACAACTAGTTCTCGCCCAGCTATCATGTTATCCGCCCCTAATTGGCCAGAATTGATCAGGGTGATTGAAAGCCTATCGATCCATTGGATCCCTACCTGGGACCACACAACAGAGCGTGAAAGATCAGAGAATAAGAAGAACTGTGCGACCAACATTCTGCCTCTTTTGGGGCCTGCTTCTGTGTACCAACTGCAGCAAATCGACTAGCCAAGTTCAAGGACCCGCGATCTCCATCTGAAAGACAATACTCACCTTAGATGCACCAGACGACCTCCGACCGCCACACGTGGGGAATCAGATAAAGGCCTTATCTAACCTGCACAGAGCCAGTCATTTGGAAGTTAAGTAAAGGTCATTTAAACTGTTAGATATAGTTGTGGTGAATGTGTAACCACTATAATTCACACTGTACATTACTGTGTCCCTGTGGGCTCCATCTGTGAGCCTTTGCGTGGCTCTGCCCACAGGGGGAGATGAGGAGCATGTATAGGGCTCCGCCCTCGGCTCCACCCCCTTCAGGAAGTATAAGTGCTGCGTTCCTGCGAGTCCGCCTTCAGTTCAGCATAGTCGCAGGCAGGCTCAGTTGTAAGCCGATTAAAGCCACAGTTTACTCCAACTCGTGTCTCTGGTTGAATTGATGGTCGCATCAATAGTCTAATGTGTAGTAGCATGTAACTTATTAAGTATAGAACCAATCCTATGTTTGATAATAAACTATAATTGTACTAAAATACTGGTTGTGCGGTCATCTGTCCAATACACAAAACGTACTTGCATATTGTGGTTATTAAGAGCAACAGATCCCAGCCTTGGGTGACTCTGTGTGGAGTTTGCACATTAGCCCCGTGTCTGCATGGGTTTCCTCCAGGTGCTATGGTTTCCTCCCACAGTTCAAAGATATGCAGGTTAGGTGGATTGGACATGTTAAATTGCCCTGTAGTATCCAAAAATGTGCAGGTTAGGTGAGGTTACGGTGTAGGCGGGGGAGTGGGACTCGGTGTGTGCTTTCGGAGGGTTGGTGCAGACTCGATGGACCGAATGGCCTCCTTATGCAATGTAGGGGTTCCATGTAGGGATTCTCTGTAATGCTGTCCTTTTACAGGTAGATCCAGCACAATAATCCACATGAGTGGCACTCATAAGACGTGCAGTTGTGGCACGTTGGGAATTTTCACTCATGATGACTTAACCATTGGTCCTCGTTGAAGCTGAAATAAGAGAATTGGTCCCTGAATTTCTTGATGGATGTGGTTTCCTGCCCTTCTCCTTATTCTCCTTCTTCTAACAGCTTGTTGTGTTTCTCAGGCCTCTCTTCATCTTCCCAGTTATGCTCAATTTCTTTTTTAAAAATAAATTTAGAGTACCCAATTCATTTTTTTTTCAATTGAGGGGCAATTTAGCATGGCCAATTCACCTACTCTGCACATCTTTTGGGTTGTGGGGACGAAACTCACGCAAACACGGGGAGAATGTGCAAACTCCACACAGACAGTGACCCAGAGCCGGGATCGAACCTGGGATCGGCGCCGTGAGGCAACCGTGAGGCCACCGTGTTGCCCATGCTCAATTCCTTGAGGAGTGCCTGCAAGGTCACCCATGTCAGACAGACTATTCCTTGCAGACTATTCAAACTTTAACCAAACACAGGGAAATCACCATAAACAAGTTCAATTGCACCAGCCAGCAGGTCAGGAGAAATAATCCAGGAACTAACTGATGTTTCTCCATGGTCCCTTTAAATAGCACTGCTCAGGGTTTTGAGTGAGAGGGGTGGGGGTTGGGGATAGGGTGTCTTCATTCTTTTTAATGTTGTGTCCGGCTGTGTGACGTTAAGGTGGGCATTGGCTGGGATGTGAAGGGCCAAAATAGCAATCCAGGCTTCAAATCAGCTTTCCAAACTGATTCATATCATTATTTCTCTACTCCACATAATACCAGTGGTCATTAGGTATGCACACATGTAATTTACCAAAATGGTGTCTTGGGCATTTCCCATTTAAAGTATGCACGCTCACCTGGATCCCAAATTTTGGCCCATGCTGCACCTAAAACATAGGTGTTACATGGCTCAAGCCTTGTGCTGGAGGTCACTCTCTCAATGAAAATCCTAAATCTGTGCCCACTTTTCCTGAAACTCCATGTCTGAATCCTTCCAATCAGATGTCTGTTATGCCACAGTACTGAAATGGCTCTTAACAAAGGCATGAGTGACATCTTACATGGCTGTGACAAAGGTAAAATTCCCCTCCTCTTCCTTTGCTATTAATCTGCAACCTTTGACATGGTTGGCCATCCCATCCTCCTGTCCTGGCTTTCCACTGTTATCCAGCTGGCCAGGACAGCATTCACCTGGTTGCATTCTTATCCAACCAGACATAATCAGAAAATAACCTGCAATGGATTCCTGCTCCTAAACCATTACCGATGGCGATGGTGGGAAACTGCTGCCCGAGGTCCATTCGCGACCCATTAGTTCTGAATCCGACCCACAAAATATTTTGTTGACGCATGCACTCCTGCAGAGTTGCTCCATTCTGCTGATTTCCATCAACACAGCTTTTTTCCTGCCAGTATAACTCAAAAGATAATCATGTTAAGCAAGGGCAGGTTGTGCTGATGATGCGCAAGACTCACTGTGAGAGCTGTGTGTTCCCACTGCATCCAATCAAGTGTAAATATTTCTTTTGTTTTTACCACTTGAAGGTGATGACAGTTCTATGAATATATGAATGATTGAACCGTTTCTGTAACTTGTTATGAAATATTCAGCATATCATAAATCTATTTAATCTATTTCTTGGGGTCATGGTTCATGAACAAGCTCAATTTCAATCTTGCAGCCCACTGAGATGAAGGAGGTCCACAATTGCGGCCCACTCACTACCCTAGGCTGCCCATCACTGAGATATGGGGCGGGATTCTCCGGGGATCGGGGCTATGGCCCGATGCCGGTGCCAAAAAAGGCGCAAAACACTCCCGCGTTGGGCCCCCTGGAACATCACGAATTCTCCGGCCGGGAATGGGCTAACAGCGGCATGACGCCATTCGTGACGGCGTCACTATTCACGGATGCGCGCGGCGTCACAGCACAAAAGAACCCTACCCCGGATTTCCGGCAAAATGGCTGCCCGCCTCGCAGCGCCGACGTTCCAGGAGCGGGACATCGAGGCGCTCCTGGACGCAATGGAGCAGAGGAGGGAGGCCCTGTACCCCAGACATGGCCGCAGGGCTGCACCACGCCTCAGCCGGCGCCTGTGGAGGGAGGTGGCAGAGGCCTTCAGCGCCGTGGCTGTAACAGCAAGGACAGGCACCCAGTGCCACAAGAAGGTCAGTGTCCTTGTCAGGGCAGCCAGGGTGAGTACTCCCCCACCCCCGATGGGCGGCACAGCCCTAGGTGCAACCGACATGGCTGCGCCCACCCATGCAGGCTGCATTGGCAGAATGGGTTGTTAACCTCTGCCAACACACACACAACCACTGGTCCGCATGTATATGTCTGCCTAACGCTGTTGCCCTTTAGCCCTGACAACCTCCCTCCCCCCACAGGAGAAGCGCGCTCACAACA
The DNA here is from genome assembly GCF_902713615.1 of Scyliorhinus canicula. Lineage (NCBI taxonomy): Eukaryota > Metazoa > Chordata > Chondrichthyes > Carcharhiniformes > Scyliorhinidae > Scyliorhinus > Scyliorhinus canicula. The sequence goes on from NC_052147.1 coordinate 186,410,141, forward strand.
ACCGGGAGAGGGAGAGGACCGGAGGGGGCCCACCCGAACTGCGACCACTCACCATTCATGAAGAGAGGGCCGTGGACCTTGCAGGTGGACCCGAGGACCGGCTGGTTGAGGATGCAGAGGCTGGGGCGTAACACCAAGTGAGACCACCCACTGCCTGCCCCCTATCCCCCATATCCCCCCTTTCCTTATATCCCCCCTTCCACCATACTCCCTTCGCCCATATCCCCCCTTCCCCCATACCCCATTCCCCATATCCCCCTTCCCCCAAATCCCCCCCTTCCCCATATCCCCCTTTCCCCCATACCCCCCTTTCCCCCATTCCCCTTCCCCCATATCCCCACTTCCCCCATATTCCCCTTTCCCCCATATTCCCCTTCCCCTATATCTCCCTTTCCCCCATGCCCCCTTTCCCCCATATCCCCATATCCTCTCTTCCCCTATCCCCCTTTCCCTCATGTCCCCCTTCCCCCAACTCCCCTGTTCCCCCATGTCCCCCTTCCCCCATAACCTCCATCCCCCATATCCCCCTTTCCCCATTCCCCCTTCCCCCATATCCCCCATATCCCCCCTTCCTCCATATTCCTCCTTCCCCCATATCCCCCCTTCCCTCTATCCCCGTCTGCGTGTCTCATCATGCATGCTGTATTGTGTATCACAGGACCAAACGTCGACCCACCCGCCCCTGCAGATGCCGCCCACCCCCAGTACATTCCAAGGCGGCCACGAGACTGGCACAGACCCGGCCCATCAGGCATACGGCGCCCCCAGGACGTTCCAGAGCGGCCGTGAGACAGGTTCAGAAGTGGCCCATCAGGAGACGCCCCCAGGACGTGCACGGGCACACTCGAGCCAGGGACAGACCCGGAGCACCAGGCGGACGCCGCCCCATCTAGTGTGAGTACGGTGGCGACAGCGGGCCACAGCCAGCAACGAGTAGAGCAGCTACAACAACAGGCCCCCATCACAATCGACCGAGGACACAAACACCCAGGAGACCCATATACAGGATAAACGCAGCAAGGACACACCCACCCAGAACACCGAAACCAAGGACACCGACACCCAGGACACCGACACCCAGGACCCTAACACACAGGACACTGACGCTCAGGACACCGACACACAGGCCACCGACACACAGGACCCTTACACACAGGCCACCGACACACAGGACACCGACACACAGGACCCTAACACACAGGACACCGACACCCAGGAGACCCATATACAGGATAAACGCAGCAAGGACACACCCACCCAGAACACCGAAACCAAGGACACCGACACCCAGGACACCGACACCCAGGACACTGACGCTCAGGACACCGACACCCAGGACCCTAACACACAGGACACCGACACCCAGGACACCGACACCCAGGACACCGATGCCCAGGACACCGACGCCCAGGACACCGACGCCCAGGACACAGCCACACAGGACACCGACGCCCAGCACACTGACGCCCAGCACACCGACGCCCAGGACACCGACGCCCAGGACACAGCCACACAGGACACCGACGCACAGGACACCGACACCCAGGACACCGACGCCTAGGACACCGACGCACAGGACACCGACGCCCAGGACACCGACGCCCAGGACACTGATGCCCAGGATACTGACGCCCAGGACACCGACACCCAGGACACTGATGCCCAGGATACTGACGCCCAGGACACTGACGCCCAGGACACCGACGCCCAGGACACTGACGCCCAGGACACCGACGCACAGGACACAGCCACCCAGGACACAGCCACCCAGGACACAGCCACCCAGGACACCGACGCCCAGGACACCGACGCACAGGACACAGCCACCCAGGACACAGCCACCCAGGACACCGACACCCAGGACACCGACGCACAGGACACCGACACCCAGGACACCGACGCCCAGGACACAGCCACACAGGACACTGACGCCTAGGACACCGACGCCCAGGACACAGCCACACAGGACACCGACGCCCAGGACACCGACACCCAGGACACAGCCACACAGGACACTGACGCCTAGGACACCGACGCCCAGGACACCGACGCCCAGGACACTGACGCACAGGACACCGACGCCCAGGACACCGACGCCTAGGACACCGACGCCCAGGACACCGACGCCTAGGACACCGACGCCTAGGACACCGACGCCCAGGACACCGACGCCCAGGACACCGACGCCCAGGACACCGACGCCTAGGACACCGACGCCCAGGACACCGACGCCCAGGACACCGACGCCCAGGACACCGACACCCAGGATACTGATGCCCAGGACACCGACGCCCAGGACACCGACGCCCAGGACACCGACGCCCAGGACACTGACGCCTAGGACACCGACGCCCAGGACACAGCCACCCAGGACACCGACGCCCAGGACACCGACGCCCAGGACACAGCCACACAGGACACCGACGCCCAGGACACCGATGCCCAGGACACCGACACCCAGGACACTGACGCCCAGGACACTGACGCCCAGGACACCGACGCCGAGGACACAGCCACCCAGGACACTGATGCCCAGGACACTGATGCCCAGGACACTGATGCCCAGGACACCGACGCCCAGGACACTGACACCCAGGACACTGATGCCCAGGACACTGATGCCCAGGACACTGACGCCCAGGATACTGACGCCCAGGATACTGACGCCCAGGACACTGACGCCCAGGATACTGACACCCAGGACACTGACGCCCAGGACACAGCCACCCAGGACACCGACGCCCAGGACACTGATGCCCAGGACACTGACGCCCAGGATACTGACGCCCAGGATACTGACGCCCAGGACACTGATGCCCAGGACACCGACGCCCAGGACACCGACGCCCAGGACACCGACGCCCAGGACACCGACGTCCAGGACACCGACACCCAGGACACCGACACCCAGGACACTGACGCCCAGGACACCGACGCCCAGGACACTGACGCCCAGGACACTGACGCCCAAGACACTGACGCACAGGACACCGACGCCCAGGACACCGACACCCAGGACACTGACGCCCAGGACACCGACGCCCAGGACACCAACGCCCAGGACACCGACGCCCAGGACACTGACGCCCAGGACACTGACGCCCAGGACACCGACGCCCAGGACACTGACGCCCAGGACACTGACACCCAGGACACTGATGCCCAGGACACAGCCACCCAGGATACTGACGCCCAGGACACTGACACCCAGGACACTGATGCCCAGGACACTGATGCCCAGGATACTGACGCCCAGGATACTGACGCCCAGGACACAGCCACCCAGGACACCGACGCCCAGGACACTGATGCCCAGGACACTGACGCCCAGGACACTGATGCCCAGGACACTGACACCCAGGACACTGACACCCAGGACACTGATGCCCAGGACACTGACGCCCAGGATACTGACGCCCAGGATACTGACGCCCAGGACACTGATGCCCAGGACACTGACGCCCAGGATACTGACGCCCAGGATACTGACGCCCAGGACACTGACGCCCAGGACACTGATGCCCAGGACACTGATGCCCAGGACACTGATGCCCAGGGCACTGACGCCCAGGATACTGACACCCAGGACACTGACGCCCAGGACACTGACGCCCAGGACACTGACACCCAGGACACTGATGCCCAGGACACTGATGCCCAGGACACTGACGCCCAGGATACTGACGCCCAGGATACTGACGCCCAGGATACTGACGCCCAGGACACTGACGCCCAGGATACTGACGCCCAGGATACTGATGCCCAGGACACTGATGCCCAGGACACTGACGCCCAGGACACCGACGCCCAGGACACCGATGCCCAGGACACTGACGCCCAGGACACCGACGCCCAGGACACTGACGCCCAGGATACTGACGCCCAGGACACCGACACCCAGGACACTGACGCCCAGGACACCGACGCCCAGGACACCGACACCCAGGACACCGACGCCCAGGACCCTAACACACAGGACACTGACGCCCAGGACACTGACGCCCAGGATACTGACGCCCAGGACCCTGACGCCCAGGATACTGATGCCCAGGACACTGACGCCCAGGACACTGACACCCAGGATACTGACGCCCAGGATACTGACGCCCAGGACACCGACGCCCAGGACCCTAACACACAGGACACTGACGCCCAGGATACTGACGCCCAGGATACTGACGCCCAGGACACCGACGCCCAGGACCCTAACACACAGGACACTGACGCCCAGGATACTGACGCCCAGGATACTGACACCCAGGACACTGACGCTCAGGACACTGACGCTCAGGACATGGACACACAGGACCTATCACACAGGACACGAACACATAGGACACTGACGCCGAGGACACTGATGCACACGACACCCACACACAGAGGACGAATGAGTAAATTGATGGTCACATCAATTTAATAGACTTAAGAAAACCACTATGGAATCAGCCCTCAAACCTGATTGACTAGAACTTGACCTGCAGGCTGCAGAAGCGAAGGAAATCTTTCTACACAGGCTTTGGTGCTTCAAGGCCTACCTCACTGCGTCGACTACCTCCGCTACTACTGAAGAGCAGAAACTCAGTCTACTGCACGCACGGGTGAGCCATCGCATCTCTACACAACTCAACAGTACCAACTCATACTCCGAGGCTCTCGCTATGCTCGACCGAATATACGTGCGGCCTGTAAACGAAGTCTAAGCGCGGCATATTTTTGCTACCCGCCGCCAGCGCCCCGCAGAGTTTGCTAGAGGACTAACTGCGCGATCTAAAAGCCCTTGCACGGGAATGTAACTTTCTGGCAGTAACTGCCTCCCAGCATATGGAACTCGCTGTCCGGGATGTGTACATTGCAGGGGTCCGGTCTAATTATGTGCGCCAAGCCTCCTCGAAAAAGGGGCCCAGAACTTGGAGGACACGGTAGCGCTAGCAACCTCAATGAAAGTCGCGTTTCAAAGTCTTAACTTATTCCCCGCAGACCACGCAACCCCATCGTGGATGCCCAACCAGTGACTGCCCCAGGCCTGCGCCACGCGGCCACCCACCCACTATGGAGCGCCAGCGTGCCATTTTTGCGGCCAGCTCCGGCCCGCAACACGACCTGCAGCAGCTGCGGTCGAAAAGGACATTATGCTAAGGTATGCCTGTCTAAATCAAAACCCTCAAACTCCCCCGCTGTCCAGAGAAATCGCTCCCCCAACTCGCAGACCCCATAATGTTGCAGCGTGTCTGCCGACTCCGCCTCCTTCCAACATGTGCGACTCATGGGGGCCGCCATCTTGGCAACCCTCCCCCACACGGCCGACAATATGCGAGTCATGGGGGCCACCATCTTGGGCCGCCATCCTGGGCGCCATCTTCCTCGCCGCCCGCCACGTGCGATCCACGGGGGCAGCCATCTTGGACGCCATCTTCTTCATCGCTCGCCACATGCGATCAACGGGGGCCACCATCTTGGCCATCACCCGATGTTCATCTCGACGACTACGACCTCCGCGGACAGTCATCACGGGGCCACTCCAGCACTGCTGATCGAGCCACCGACTACCCGCAACTCAACGCAGTCACTTTGGACCAGTCGCGGCCAAAGCACCTCAGGAGATCGATGATGTTCGTTCAGGTCAACGGATACAAGACACCGTGCCTCTTCGACTCTGGGAGCACCGTGAGCTTCATGGATCCAGACCTGGTAAGACGATGTTCGCTCCCTATCTTCCCTGCACGGCAAACTATCTCCCTCGCCTCGGGTTCGCACTCAGTCCAAATACAAGGGCGCACCGTTGCGACCCTAACAATACAGGGCACCAGATACTCTAATTTCCAGCTGTACGTACTCCCAGACCTCTGCGCCCCACTCGTACTCGGGCTCGATTTTCAATGCAATCTTAGAAGCCTCACACTCAGCTTCGGCGGACCCCTACCTCCTCTCACGATATGCAGCTTAGTGACTCTAAAAATCGACCCCCCTCCACTCTTCGCTAATCTCACAGCTAACTGCAAACCCGTAGCCACTCGAAGCAGGCGGTATAGCCTGCAGGACAGGGTATTTATTAGAGCCAAAGTCCAGCGGCTCCTACGTGAGGGAGTCATAGAGGCCAGTAATAGCCCCTGGAGAGCTCAAGTGGTGGTCGTCAAGACCGGGGAAAAGTTCCGGATGGTGGTTGATTACAGCCAGACCATTAACCGGTTCATGCACCTCGATGCGTACCCCCTCCCCAGAATTGCAGACATGGTCAATCAGATCGCCCAGTACCGCATATTCTCCACGGTGGATCTGAAGTCTGTCTACCACCAGCTCCCAATCCGCCCGGAGGACCGCCGCTACACGGCGTTCGAGGCAGATGACCGCCTCTTCCATTTCCTCCGGGATCCCTTTGGCGTCAAGAATGGGGTTTCGGTGTTCCAACGAGCGATGGGCTGAATGGTGGACCAGTACGGGCTGCGGGCCACGTTTCTGTACCTGGATAACGACACCATCTGCGGCCATGACCAGCAGGATCACGATGCCAACCTCCACCGATTTCTCCAAATCGCCCAAAAACTCAACCTCACATACAATAAGAAGAAATGCGTTTTCCGCACAACCAGACTAGCCATCCTCGACTATGTCATGGGCACGCACCCACCACACCCTCCCCTCCCTCTGCCCCCCTTACACGCCCCTCCCCCAAACCCCTCCCCAGCCCCTCCCCCCCGGCACGCACACTCCAATGGCTCCTGACTCGGACCATATGCGCCCCCTCTTACAGTTCCCTCTCCCTCATTGTTCCAGGGCCCTCAAGAGGTGCCTGGGATTCTTCTCCTATTACGCCCAGTGGGTCCCCCAGTATGCGGACAAAGCCCGCCCACTATTTAAGATCACACTCTTCCCATTGTCAGCAGAGGCCCGCCAGGCCTTCAACTGCATCAAGGAGGACATCGCCAACCGCCGCCACTCTGAACCAGGCTATCCACAATGACCTCTGCCACCCGGGGGTCACCCGGCTCGCCCACTACATCAAGACCCGCAATCTGCCTTTCTCCACCGAGGAGGTAAAAGCCATCACCAGGGATTGCTCGATCTGCGCAGAGTGCAAACCGCACTTCTATAGACCAGACAAGGCCCACTTGGTAAAGGCCTCCCGGCCCTTTGAACGCCTGAGCATCGATTTCAAAGGGCCACTCCCCTCGACCAATCGAAATGTGTACTTCCTCAACGTCATAGACGAATTCTCCCGTTTCCCGTTTGCTATCCCATGCCCCGATATGACCTCCCATACAGTCATCAGAGCCCTGCACAGTGTCTTCACCCTGTTCGGCTTCCCCAGCTACGTACACAGCGACAGGGGTTCGTCCTTCATGAGCGACGAGCTGCGTCAGTACCTGCTCGACAAGGGCATCGCCTCGAGCAGGACTACCAGCTATAACCCCAGGGGGAACGGGCAGGTGGAGAGGGAGAACGCAACGGTCTGGAAGGCCATCCTACTGACCCTACGGTCCAGGAATCTCCCGACCTCTCACTGGCAGGCGGTCCTCCCCGACGCGCTCCATGCAATTAGGTCCCTCCTGTGCACTGCCACTAACCCGACCCCTCACGAGCGATTATTTGTTTTCCCTAGGGGCACTACCACGGGGTCTTCGCTCCCATCTTGGTTAAGGACACCAGGCCTGGTTCTCCTCCAGAAGCACGACCGGACGCATAAAATGGACCCACTAGTAGAAAGGGTACTACTGCTACACTCAAACCCACACTACGCTTTTATAGAATATCCCGACGGCCGTCAGGACACTGTTTCCCTCCGGGACCTGGCACCTGCAGGATCCACTACCACCGCTGAGGTACCCTTCACACTACACCCCTCCCGACCCCCTATGCCCTGCGTCCCCACACCCACAGGGTTCCTGCGCCCCCCTTTGTCCGTCGCACCAGTCAGGAACGAAGCTCTGCACGAACCACCCCCCGAGTGCACGCTCAGACCGTCAGCACACAGCCATCCGAAGAGGCTGCAACCCCAGTGCTCCTCCGATCCCAACGGACGACTCGGCCACCGGACCTGCTCAACCTGGTTTAGCTCACTCAGCTAAATCGCTGGCTTTTAAAGCAGACCAAGCAGGCCAGCAGCACGATTCGATTCCCGTACCAGCCTCCCCGGACAGGCGCCGAAATGTGGCGACTAGGGGCTTTTCACAGTAACTTCATTGAAGCCTACTCGTGACAATAAGCGATTTTCATTTCATTTTCATTTCACCTGTAGACCAGTCACCCCTGCTGGACTTGATGTTTTTTACAGGGGGTGAATGTGGTGAATGTACATTGCTTAATTCACTCTGTATAGCATTGTGTCCTTGTGGGCTTTGTCTGTGAGCCGTTGCGCGGCTCTGCCCACAGGGGGAGATGAGGAGCTTCTACAGGGCTCCACCCTTGGCTCTGCCCATGGCTCCGCCCATGGCCCCTCCCACTATCAGAAGTATAACGTGCTGCAGCCTTGCAAGCCTTCCCTCAGTTCTTCTGGTCACAGGCAGGCTCAGTTGTAAGTCTATTAAAGCCACAGTTTACTTCCTCTCGTGTCTCGAGTAAATTGAGATGGTCACATGAATTACACTGCGCCACTTCTATCTCCCACATCCTCCACCATCGCAGAGACGCTCACCTCGGTTGGGCAGTTTAGAGATGAGGCATCTGGTACACTAACTGGTGCGCACAACACAGCCGTCCCGGTGCAGCAGGTCGGGGTAGGAACAGCCGAGGGGCCAGGCGGTCGGAGGGCAACCCGGCACAAGCAACTATCTGCCGCCCAGACGGGTCCCGGGCTTCTGGAGTTACCACAGTCACCCATAGACCTGATGCAGTCACGGACCAAGGCACGACCGAAAGGGGTGACGGCCGGCTTGCGGCAGCTGCAGACGCAGGTGGAGGAGTCCACCCGGTGCAGGAGCAGGGAGTGGTGCCGGTCATGCGCGCCAGCCAGGCCGAATCCGCACGGGTGGCGTCCGCAGTGGAGGCAATGGGTGCGATCAGAGCAACATGTAGAATTGCGACTCCTGCCACGGCGGCCAACATCGCTGGGTGATAATCGAACATAACAGCCTGCAGGGGGTGGGGGTTAGACGACATGTCATCATTGCCCATACCCTCCTCCCCCCCACAGCCAGGTGCCATGGGCCGCATGGTCGCGACTGTTGCCAGCTGGCAACTGGCCAGGCGGGCACCCTCCCCAACACCGCCGCGCTCCCCCCCCTCCCCTCCCTGGCACGCACCCTCCCTGGCGCCCCTCCCATACCCGGCACGCACCCTAACCTCGCTCGCCCTTCCCAGCATCACCCTCTCCTCCCTGACACACACCCTCCCCAAACCCCCTCCTCTCTCCTCCTTGGCACGCACCCTCCCCATCACTTGCCCTCTTCTCCCTTCCCTCTCTCCTCCCCGGAACGCACCCTCCCCATCACTTGCCCTCCCCGCCCCCCTCCCCCTTCCCCGGCATGCACCCTCCACAACCTGTCCCCCCTCTCTTCTCCGGCACGCACTCTCCCCAGCACCCTTCCCTCTCCTCCCTGGCACGCACCCACCACACCCTCCCCTCCCTCTACCCCCCTTACACGCCCCTCCCCCAAACCCTCCCCAGCCCCTCCCCCCCGGCACGCACACTCCAATGGCTCCTGCAACCCCCCCCCCCCACCAACTGCGGCCGCGCCGTCACTTCTCCGGTACCGCCCCACACTTGCCCCTACTTCTGCGTTGGCCATTAAATAAGTGGTTCGATTTACACCGGCGTGACCCCTGGTCACATCGGCAGGACTTTGGCTTATCCGGCCGGAGAATTGGGGCGGCCCCGGAGACTATTGCGTCGCACCGGTCCTTGCCATTCTGCGAAGTGGGCGGCGCGATTAACGTCGAGGGGATTTTTGGGGCCGGAGAATATCGCGGGCGGCATCGGCACGGCGGGGCGGGATTCTTCAATTTGCAGACTAATTGCTGAAGTCAGCGTGGGAACAGTGGCGTTTTACGCCAGAACAAATGGCACAAAAGTTGAACCGATCCTCCGTCTGGATGGGGGGGGGGGGGGGGGGGGGGGGTGGAGGGCTAGCAGCAGCGCAGCGTAAAGTCCCCAGATAATGCCGGAGAATTGCTGGCTCAGTGGACGGGCATGCGCATGGTAGCGACCTGCGCCGTGCAACATGGCGCCAGCCGCGCCCGCCCCGGCCTGGCAAAATCTGCACCCCTGTAATCAGTCTCACCACCCCCGAGCCAACCCCCACCAGTCCCCCCAGCCCACGAAGAAGGCCATCTGCCAGCGGAATGGCTCCCGCCTCCCCCCCCCCTGGACTGGGGCGGCACTGGACTCCATCTGCAACCATCACGTGGGGTCCACGAAAAAAAACATATGAGGGGCAGCACAGTGGTTAGCGCTGCTGCCTCATGGCGCTGAGTTTCGATCCTGGCTGCTGGGTCACTGACCGTGTGGGTTTGCACATTCTCCCCGTGTCTGCGTGGGTTTCGCCCCCAAAAACCCAAAGATGTGCAGGGTAGGCGGATTGACCACGCTAAATTGCCCCTTAATTGGAAAATCTGAATTGGGTACTGTAAATTTATTAAAAAGAAGAAACAAATCATGGGCGTGATTCTCCGACCCTCTGCGCCTGAATTGCGACCGGCGCGGAGGCGGAGAATAGCCATTCACGCCGTAAAGCTGGCGCGACAACGCTTCCACGATTCTCAGTGGACCCACCAGTTGCACGCGTGCGGTCGACACGGTGTCGGTCGGGGGCCGTCGGAACAGGTCCACTTCGGCGATTCTCCGCGGTCGACCGGCCAAACTCCTGCTGGCGTGGTTTGCATCTGGGTACCAACTGGGGGTGCTGGGACTCATGGCCACGGTGGCGGTCCTGGTGGGGGGACGGGGAGAATCTGACTCCGGGGGGCCCTCACGGTGGCTAGTCCCGCGATCGGGGGCCACCGATCGGTGGTCCATCGCGATCTGGGGGGGACCTACCTTACTTCGCGCGGGCCCGCCGTGTGGCTCCACCATGTCGGTGGGGCCCATGCCGAGGTGGGCTGCTGCGCGCATGTGCAGGCCCGCTTGCGGCCGCCGTCTGCATGCACGGCCACACAGGACAGCAGGGCCCCACCGGCAGCCAGAGCTGTGGGACGCACACCAGGGCCCTGCTAGCCCCCTGGAAAACAGAGAATCACCCTGTACTTCCGAGACAAATGTCCAGATTGACTCTCGCCCTTTTTTCTGCGGGCTAGGGGACATAGTCCCAAAAGGGGAGTAGCCCGGCCCATAAATGTTCCAAGCCGTCGGGAATTCGGCCCATCGGTGACATTCTGAGGCTGTCCATCCAGGACAGTGCGGCATAGTTTTGAAAGGGGCAGAACATTGCAAAAGAGACGCCGCCCCCGATTTTGGCACACAAGGGGATTCTCCGGCCGAACAACGGACGTGATTTTGACATCGGCGACTGGAGAATCCCACCCACATGTATGACAACGAGACCGAGCTCTCTGCTTCACCACAATATTTCCTGATTCTCCCCAAGTTGTCAGATTGCTTGATAAGAAGAAACTTCATGCAACTAATGGTTGCAAAGACCAATTGTATATTTATTATATATTGTATAACATACATATTGGCCGGAATTCTCTGCCTTCGTCCGCGGCTGGATTCACCGGTCCCAAGTGAATGAAGTTTTGGCTGAGCACCAAATTCTCCATTCTCACTGGCAGCGGCGGCAGGGCGAACCCAGATTGGAGAATCCTGGCCATTATATATGTATATAATATATTTGAAATTAATCTTGAATATGATTGATAAGATCACTAAAAAAAGTTCATCTTTGTTTTTGAAATAAACATCAATAAAAATTTTCAGCTTTTATTGATTCTTTATGGAGCTCAGTGCTTCATATTAAATTTGATTCCTTCAACATTTGACATACATATTACGTGCAGTCGGACTAATTTTAGTAGAATAGCACAATATCTTTATTTCGTTTAACAACGGGACAGGAATCTTTGGGCAGAATCTTGAGGAGGTGATGGGAGTCTCGGATGCTGGAGAGATAGTTGGATCACCTCGTTTCAAGAAGGATCGCTGCAACGTATACCACTCATGTACTTAACAGGGCGGCAGTGGGTCTTGCCCTGGGTTCAAGTATTCCAGGGGCTGAGGTTCCTCTCTGATCTCCTCCCCCCAAGAATCCAGACACAGGTGAGTGATGGTGGAAAGGGTGTTATGGTGGCAGGGGGGTGAGGATAGTTTTTTTTTAATTCATTTACAGGATGTGGGCATCTCTGGTTAAGCCAGCATGTATTGCCCATCCCTAGTTGCCTTCTTGAACTGCTGCAATCCTTGAAGGGCAGGTACACCCACTGTGCTGTTAGGGAGGGAGTTCCAGGATGCTGCCCCAGTGACTATGAAGGAGCAGAGATATATTTCTAAGTCAGGATGGTGAGACACTTGGATGGGAACCTCCAGATGGTGGGGTTCCCAGGTATCTGTTGCTCTTGTCTTTCTAGATGGTAGTGGTCGTGGTTTTGGAAGATTCTGTCGAAGGAACCTTGGGTGAGTTACTGCAGTGCATCTTGTAGATGGTACACATGGCTGCCACTGTTCATTGGTGGTGCAGGGTTTCAATGTTTATAGAAGAAGGAGCAATCAAGTGGGCAACTTTGTCCTGGATGGTGCTGAGCTTCTTGAGTGTTGTTGGAGCTGGACTCATCCAGGCAAGTGGAGAGTATTCCATTAAAATTCTGATTTGTGACTTGTAGATAGTGGACAGGCTTTGGGGGGGTAAGGAGGTGAGTTACTTGCCGTAGGATTCCTAGCCTTTGACCTGTCCTGGTAACCATAGTATTAATGTGGCTAGTCCAGTTCAGTTTCTGATCAATGGTAACCACCAGGATGCTGATTGTGGGGGATTGCCATTGAATTTCAAGAGATCCTCTCTTGTAGGAGATGATCATTGCCTGGCACTTGTGTGGCGCGATTGTAACTTTCCATTTGTCAGCCCAAGTCTGGATATTGTCCTGGTCTTGCTGCATTTAGACTTCTTCATTATCTGAGGAGTCGCAAATGGTGCTGAACATTGTGCAGTCATCTACAAACATCCCCACTCCTTGGAAGGGAGGTCATTGATGAAGCAGCTGAAGATGGTTGAGCCTAGGACAATACCCTGAGGAACTCCTGCAGGAATGTCTTGCAGTTGAGATTATTGATCTCCAACCACCACAACAATCTTCCTTTGTGCCAGGTATGACTGCAACCAGCACAGAGTTCCCATTGACTCCAGTTTAGCTAGGGCTCCTGAATTCCACACTCGGTCAAATGTTGCCTTGCAGTCAAGGGCGGTCACTCTCACCTCACCTCTGGCATTCAGCTCTTTTGTCCATCTTTGGGAACAAGGGAAGAACAGTAAACATCAGCAACCCCCCCCCCCCCCCCCCCCCCCCCACCCCCACACCCCCTCCACAAGCTCCATTACCGATCAGGCACTGGATGATTTTGAAGGAGGGGCCTTCTCCACCCCATCCCCCAGGAGCCCACAAGGAAACATAGCCGGGTTTGCTTATCACGTTTCCCCTCATGGTGAGTCTCCCCACCTGCTGCTGAGTTAAGGCTAGCGGCAGCAGTGTTGCAAGTCACTGGAAATGTGAGATGGAAATGGTGCAGCAGCCGCTATAGAACATTGGAGAGTTGAGTGAAGAGGACATGCAACTGTGTATTCCCTTATCCAAGCAATTTGAAGGATTGTAACATGACCAGCACAAGGTCTGAGCAAGGATTTGGAATTACAGTGTGCAAAGTTAATGTAAAGTCAGGCCCAGAGAGACAAATTCAGAGGGAAAGCAAAATTGAATTATGAGAGGGGGGATAAAAAACAAAAAAGAAAATAAAAATATTAATTTTTCTTTTAAATCTCTAACAACTCATGACGCCGAGGTCTCAGGTTCAATCCCAGCCCTGGGTCATTGCCTGTGTGGAGTTTTCACATTCTCCCCGTGTTTGCTTGGGTTACGCCCCCACAACCCAAAGATGTGCAGGGTAGGTGGATTGGCCACGCTAAATTGGCCCTTAATTGGAAAAAATGAATTGGGTAATATATATTTTTTTTAAAAATCTCCAACATCAATTAAAAGCTGAAGGAATGAAATGGTTCATTTTCAGTGTCAAGAGTGGTTGACTGGCAATGCTTAACACTTATCATATTGTCAAAAGAATACTTTGACGCAAATAACTTAACCTGCTGTGACAGGTTTCTGTTATGTCTGCAGTGCAAGTGCAGGAACTTGAGGCCATTCAATTAAATTGACTGGACAGCCAGACATTGAGTTGCTGTCTTTTGAAAGCTCATGGCAGAGTAATTCATCTCAGGTAACATCTTTTCAATTTCTGCATTTAACTGTATATCTATCCTCATCTGAAGTTGCTGCGATATTTGTACCAAAATAAGGAGAACCATTCTTAACCTCACCATTATTTTAGTTTTATGCCGTTTTTCTGCTATGAAAGACGGAATTTGTATAGTTCAGGTCGAAAGAGCTAAAAATCAATGACAAAAATTGGACAAAAGTCTATTTCCATCATTTTTCTAGTATGGAACTCATGTTATCAAGTAGACAGCTCACAATGAATAGGAAATGAATGGTCCTGCCAGTATTAAGTCATCATCAACAGTAAGCTTTAATCCTGTAGATTTAATGCACTGTGTTGTCTGATGTTAGACATTTCCAGTAATAATCTGCCCCTTTCTCAAACAGGTTGTGCATAATCTTCATGAAGGTGGTTAGTTCAAAACTGAAAGATAATTTGCTTTGAAAATGTTATTGAGATCCACATCTATACTTATAGTGCTTCAATCAGTATATTGAACTTTGACATTTAGGTCTTTATTTATTTTCCTTTGAAACTATCTGTTCAGTCTCAAGTTACTGATCTCAATTGGGTGAAACTGAGCAGCATTTCAATGGATTTCCTGGACTGAGGGAGGGGGCATACTTTAGCTTACATCAGTCTGACCTTCAGGAAAGAGAGGGGAGGCAACATTCTGACATGTCAAGCCCTCAGCTTTCCTGAGAATAACTACTGCTCCCTCCCTTGGCGTTTGTACTTGCCTCCCTGAAAAGAAAATATTAATCTCCCTGAGGAGCTGACACTCACCTTAAACTTTGTTCAAACCCTTTTCTATCAAGTTGCTCTGGAAACCGACTCATTTCCAACTCACAATTTGTTCTCCTCGAGGGTTAAGACATCTTTACAGTAGGATGTGGATTGCTATAGATATCTTGATGGACTATCTATGTTTTCTTCAATAGTCTTACTCATCAATATTTAGTTCCCTTGAGATAAAAACACCTTCAGGCACCTTAATGAATCTTCTCAAACCTTTAAGGATTTGATATGTTTAATACTTTGCTTCAAAAACATAATTCTTCCTATTTTTTAAAACTCATTTCACAAAAATAGTGTGGGGGGGCAGTGGGGGGAGTCATTTTATGGAGCTCACAAGAGCAATGCTTCAAGGAGCATCCGGAATAAGGTAGGTGAATTTGGAGCGTGGATTGGTACTTGGGACTACGATGTTGTGGCCATTACGGAGACATGGTTAGAACAGGGACAGGAATAGTTGATGGAAGTTCCCGGGTATAGATGTTTCAGTAAATGTAGGGAAGTGGTAAAAGAGGTGGAGCAGTAGCATTGTTAATCAAGGATAGTTTAACGGCTGC
This sequence comes from Scyliorhinus canicula, assembly GCF_902713615.1. Lineage (NCBI taxonomy): Eukaryota > Metazoa > Chordata > Chondrichthyes > Carcharhiniformes > Scyliorhinidae > Scyliorhinus > Scyliorhinus canicula. The sequence continues at coordinate 186,425,843 of NC_052147.1, forward strand.
AGAAAGGCAGTTCGAAGGGGATCTGCTTACTGAGGTAATATGAGCCGAAGTTAGAAATAGGAAAGGAGCGGTTACATTGTTAGGAGTTTTCTGCAGGCCCCCAAATAGTAATAGAGATGTGGAGGAAGAAATTGCAAAACAGATTATGGATTGGTGTGGAGGTCTCAGGGTAGTTGTCATGGGTGACTTTAACTTTCCAAATATTGATTGGAACCTCTATAAGAACAAAGAACAAAGAAAATTACAGCACAGGAACAGGCCCTTCGGCCCTCCCAGCCTGCGCCGATCCAGATCCTTTATCTAAACCTGTCTCCTATTTTACAAGGTCTACTTCCCTCTGTTGCCGCCCGTTCATATACCTGTCTAGATGCCTCTTAAATGATGCTATTGTGCCCGCCTCTACCACCTCCGCTGGTAAAGCGTTCCAGGCACCCACCACCCTCTGCGTAAAATACTTTCAACGCACATCTCCCTTAAACTTTCCCCCTCTCACCTTGAAATCGCGACCCCTTGTAACTGACACCCTCACTCTTGGAAAAAGCTTGTTGCTATCTACCCTGTCCATACCTCTCAAAATTTTGTATACCTCAATCATGTCCCCCCTCAACCTCCGTCTTTCCAATGAAAACAATCCTAATCTACTCAACCTTTCTTCATAGCTAGCACCCTCCATACCAGGCAACATCCTGGTGAACCTCCTATGCACCCTCTCCAAAGCATCCACATCCTTCCGGTAATGTGGCGACCAGAACTGTACGCAGTATTCCAAATGTGGCCTAACCAAAGTCCTATACAACTGTAACATGACCTGCCTACTCTTGTACTATAGGTCGAACAGTTTGGATGGGGCAGTTTTTGTACAGTGTGTGCAGGAGGGTTTCCTGACACAATATGTGGATAGGCTGACAAGAGGTGGGGGCCACATTGGATTTAGAACATAGAACATTACAGCGCAGTACAGGACCTTTGGCCCACAATGTTGCGCCGTCCTGTGAAACCCCTCTAAAGTCCCTCTAAACTATTCCCTTATCGTCCATATGCCTATCCAATGACCATTTCAATGCGTTTAGTGTTGGCGAGTCCACTACTGTTGCAGGCAGGGCATTTCACGCCCTTACTACTCTCTGAGTAAAGAACCTACCTCTGACATCTGTCCTATATCTATCTCCCCTCAATTTAAAGCTATGTCCCCTCGTGCTGGACATCACCATCCAAGGAAAAAGGCTCTCACTGTCCACCCTACCTAATCCTCTGATCATCTTGTATGCCTCAATTAAGTCACCTCTTAACCTTCTTCTCTCTAACGAAAACAGCCTCAAGTCCTTCAGCCTTTCCTCATATGATCTTCCCTCCATACCAGGCAACATTCTTGTAAATCTCCTCTGTACCCTTTCCAATGCTTCCACATCCTTCCTATAATGTGGCGACCAGAACTGCACACAATACTCCAAATGCGGCCGCACCAGAGTTTTGTACAACTGCAACATGACCTCATGGCTCCGAAACTCAATTCCTCTACCAATAAAAGCTAACACACCTTACGCCTTCTTAACAACCCTCTCAACCTGGGTGGCAACTTTCAGTGATCTATGGACATGGACACCGAGATCTCTCTGCTCGTCCACACTACCAAGAATCTTACCATTAGCCCAGTACTCTGCCTTTCTGTTATTCCTTCCAAAATGAATCACCTCACACTTTTCTGCATTAAACTCCATTTGCCACCTGTCAGCCCAGCTCTGCAGCTTATCTATGTCCCTCTGTAACTTGTAACATCCTTCTGCACTGTCCACAACTCCACCGACTTTAGTGTCATCTGCAAATTTACTCACCCATCCTTCTACGCCCTCCTCCAGGTCATTTATAAAATGACAAACAGCAACGGCCCCAAAACAGATCCTTGTGGCACACCACTAGTAACTGGACACCAGTCAGAGCATTTCCCATCAACCACCACTCTTTGTCTTCTATCAGCTAGCCAATTTCTGATCCAAACTGCTAAATCACCCTGAATCCCAAGCCTCTGTATTTTCTGCAATAGCCTACTGTGGGGAACCTTATCAAATGCTTTACTGAAATCCATATACACCACATCAACTGCTTTACCCTCATCCACCTGTTTGGTCACCTTCTCGAAGAACTCAATGAGGTTTGTGAGGCACGACCTACCCTTCACAAAACCATGTTGACTATCTCTAATCAAATAATTCCTTTCCAGATGATTATACATCCTATCTCTTATAAACCTTTCCAAGACTTTTCCTACAACAGAAGTAAGGCTCACTGGCCTATAGTTACCGGGGTTATCTCTACTCCCCTTCTTGTACAAGGGGACAACATTTGCTATCCTCCAGTCCTCTGGCACTATTCCTGTAGACAAAGATGACTTAAAGATCAAAGCCAAAGGCTCAGCAATCTCCTCCCTAGCTTCCCAGAGAATCCTAGGATAAATCCCATCCGGCCCAGGGGACTTATCTATTTTCACACTTTCCAGAATCGCTAACACCTCCTCCTTATGAACCTCAAGCCCTTCTAGTCTAGTAGCCTGTATCTCAGTATTCTCCTCGACAACTTTGTCTTTTTCCTGTGTGAATACTGATGAAAAATACTCATTTAGCACCTCTCCTATCTCCTCGGACTCTACGCACAACTTCCCACTACTGTCCTTGACTGGCCCTACTCTTACCTTAGTCATTCTTTTATTCCTGACATACCTATAGAAAGCTTTAGGGTTATCCTTGATCCTACCTGCCAAGGACTTCTCATGTCCTCGCTTGGCTCTTCTTAGCTCTCTCTTTAGAGCCTTCCTAGCTAACTTGTAACTCTCAAGCGACCCAACTGAACCATCACGTCTCATCTTCACATAAGCCTCCTTCTTCCTCTTGACAAGTGATTCAACTGCTTTAGTAACCCATGGTTCCCTCACTCGGATTTGGCACTGGGTAATGAACCAGGCTAAGTGTTAGATTTGTTTGTGGGAGAGCACTTTGGAGATAGTGACCACAATTCGGTGTCTTTCACTATTGCAATGGAGAGGGTTAGGGCCATATGGCAGGGCAATGTTTATAATTTGGGGAGGGGTAATTATGATGCGATTGGGCAAGAATTAGGGAGCATAAGATGGGAACAGAAACTGTCAGTGAAAGGCATAAATGAAAAGTGGAGCTTGTTCAAAGAACAAATACTGTGTGTTCTTGATAGGTATGTCCCTGTCAGGCAGGGAGGAAATAGCCGTGTGAGGGAACCATGGTTCACAAAAGAGGTTGAATGTCTTGTCAAGAGGAAAAAGGAAGAGGCTGTAAGGATGAGAAAACAAGGTTCAGTTGAGTCGCTTGAAGATTACAAGGTAGCAAGGAATGAGCTAATAAAAAGGGCTTAGGAGAGCTAGGAGGGGGCGTGAGAAGTCTTTGGTGGGTCGGATCAAGGAAAACCCCAAGGCTTTTTACTCTTATGTGAGAAATAAAAGAATGACCAGGGTGAGGGTAGGGCCGGTCAAGGACAGTAGTGGGAACTTGTGCATGGAGTCAGAAGAAATAGGAGAGGCGTTGAATGAATACTTTTCTTCAGTGTTTACCAAGGAGAGGGGCCATTGTTTTGAGGATGAGAGTGCGATACAGGTGGGTAGGCTGGAGGAGGTAGATGTTCTGAGGAAGGATGTAGCAATTTTGAAAAACCTGAGGGTCGACAAGTCCCCTGGCCCAGATGGGATATATCCAAGGATTCTTTGGGAGGCAAGGGATGAGATTGCAGAGCCTTTGGCTTTGTTCTTTGGGTCCTCACTGTCCACGGGGATAATGCCAGAGGACTGGAGAGTGGCGAATGTTGTTCCTCTGTTCAAGAAGGGGAATAGGAATGACCCTGGTAATTATAGGCCGGTTAGTCTTACTTTGGTGGTCGGTAAGTTAATGGAAAAGGTCCTGAAGGATAGGATTTATGACCATTTGGAAAGATGCCGCTTAATCCGTGATAGTCAACACAGATTCTTGAAGGGTAAGTTTTGCCTCACAAAAATGATTGAATTATGTAGATGAAGGTAGAGCAGTTGATGTTGTATACATGGATTTTAGTAAGACGTTTGATAAGGTTCCCCATGGTCGGCTCATGAAGAAAGTATGGAGGTGTGGGATAGGGGGAAATTTGGCCAATTGAATAAGTAACTGGCTATCACATAAAAGACAGAGGGTGGTGGTGGATGGAAAATTTTCAGACTGGAGACCAGTTACCAGCGGTGCACCACAGGGATCAGTGCTGGGTCCTCTGCTATTTGTGATTTTTATTAATTATTTGGAGGAGGGGGCTGAAGGGTGGGTCAGTAAATTTGCTGATGACACCAAGATTGATGGAGTAGTGGATGAGGTGGAGGGCTGTTGTAGGCTGCAAAGATACATTGATAGGATGCAGAGCTGGGCCAAAAAATGGCAGATGGAGTTTAACCCTGATAAGTGCGAGGTGATTCATTTTGGTAGAAAAAATTTGAATGCGGATTACAGGGTCAACGGCAGGATTCTGAGGAATGTGGAGGAACAGAGAGAACTTGGGGTTTATGTCCACAGATCTCTGAAGGTTGCCACTCAAGTGGTTAGAGCCGTGAAAAAGGCTTATAGTGTGTTAGCATTTATTAACAGTGGGCTTGAGTTTAAGAGCCGCGGGGTTATGCTGCAACTATACATGACCATGGTGAGACCACATTTGGAGTATTGTGTGCAGTTCTGGTCACCTTATTGTAGGAAGGATGTAGAAGCATTGGAAAGGGTGCAAAGGAGATTTACCAGGTCGCTGCTTGGTTTGCAGGATAGGTCTTATGAGGAACGGTTGAGGGAGCTAGGGCTTTTCTCTTTGGAGCGGAGGAGGATGAGAGGCGACTTAATAAAGGTTTATAAGACGATGATGGGGATAAATAGAGTGGATGTTCAGAGACTATTTCCTTGGGTGGATGTAGCTGCTACAAGGGAGCATAATGAAATGCAAATGCAATGAAATGCAAATCACTTATTGTCACAAGTAGGCTTCGAATGAAGTTACTGTGAAAAGCCCCTAGTCGCCACATTCCGGCGCCTGTTCGGGGAGGCTGTTACGGGAACTGTAAGGTTCAGGGCGGGAGATATAGGAGGGAAGTCTGAGGTAGGTTCTTTACTCAGAAAGTGGTTAGGGTGGGGAATGGACTGCTTGTTGTGATAGTGGAGTTGGACACTTGAGGAACTTTCAAGCGATTATTGGATAGGCACATGGAGCACACCAGAATGACAGAGAGTGAGATAGCTTGATCTTGGTTTCGGACAATGCTCGGCACAAAATCGAGGGCCGAAGGGCCTGTTCTATGCTGTACTGTTCTATGTTCCATGTTCTATGTAAGAGCAGAAAGAGTGGCATGTGGATCATCTTAATTAGGCAGGGTGCAACATTTCTATTTCCCAATAGTGGTTTGAGAGATAAAGCCAACAATACGTTTATGGAATTACAAGCATTGCACCAGCCTGTGACAGATTCCTAATTGTAATACGTTTGCACCCCATGAATATTCATTAGCGTAGAACAGTTTACAGAAAGTCCTACCCTTGGGATAAAGCTAGCGGTGCACGAGAATCTCATTGCGCCTGGTTCAATGTCACTTAAAGATGTCGTGCACCAGTCACCTTTGTGAAGTTGTGTGTAAAGTCAGTGGTTTTCCTTATTTGGCACTATGGCACAAGGCAGAGGAGCAGGAGAATGGCAGCTTGGGTGGAGGCTCGGGACTAGTCAGGATGATTCAATGGTAAGGGATTATGGAATGGGGTCGGGCATTGGTGGAGTGGAGGAGGAAAGGGCCTGGTACACTGGATGTGGGGGGTGGGTGTGGGTGGGTGGAGGGTTTCTGCGAACAGTTAGTCAAAGTAAGAACATGGGGGGCCAAAAGGGCAGTGTCCATGCTACCCAAACATGTGCCCATCCGAGGGTGCTGTCTGGCAAACTCCTCACAGGGCTTTGAGTTCACCTACAACATTTCAATTATTCCCGCTGGGCGTAATCTGGGGCAATATACAAATTTTGCAATTCGTACAAGGAAAGGCCAGCTGAACCTACAAGTTCAGCTCTGTTCCACAGAGTGATGAGCATAACACTGGACACTAACATGAACATTCCATGATGAGTGGTCAAAAAAACAAATTATAGTAATCTTTATTGTTACAAGTAGGGTTACATTAACATTGCGATGAAGTTACGAAGAAAAGCCCCTAGTCACCACATTCCGGCGCCTGTTCGGGTACACGGAGGGAGAATTCAGAATATCGAAATTGTTTCCTCCAAGATAAAGGAAATGTCGCTAATTCCCTGAAAATCACCAATGCCTGACAACCATTTTCTGATTAAGAGATCCTCAGTGATGTTTTGTTATGCTCTTGACGTAGCATAAGCTGCTTCCTTGATGTGCACTCTGACAAAGGAAGGTTCAGACTTGGAGATAGCTTTAACACATTTATTAAGCTATTAACAATTCTCCTACTTGGATTCGACTCTACTGTTAATCTTTCTATAGCTACTCAGACTGATGAACCAGTCTGCTGCAATCCACGTGGTGGGTGTGATGCTCAATCAACCCTGTGTCTGTGTGGTGAATGTGATTCACACCGGCTTATAATCTGTTTATACATGTGTCTGTATTGTAAGTGCATTGTTGGTTCCAACAGTCTGTACTCACAGAGTGTCTCCACTGGAAGGAGAAAGATCATGTGTGCTGTGTCCTTTATATATGGGTTGGTGTAATGCCCCCCTGTGGTAGTGTCACCTCTGTATGTGTTGTGAATGCCCATTGGTCGTGTCCTATCTTACTGACCTATTGGTTGAATGTCTGTGTGTCATGTCTCTGGTGCTCCCTCTAGTGTCTATCTAGTCTACGTGTATCCATTAACCCCTTGTGTATTTACAGTGATGGATATCACCACAAGTGATGCACACATTAATAAAATGAAGTTGAAGTAACCTGAAATTTAATTTTGAATAACACCCGTGCCATGTGCTGTCAAGTCTTTCATTAACGGCAATGTAGGTGGACAGGTTGGTTGTGGCTGTCATGCAGAGCCTCCCTGTTTGACCAGGTGGCTCTTTCATATTCCATCTGTACCTATTGCGCTGTCATGTAATTTCACCAATGAAAAACTTTCCTTCCACTGAATTGTATGTGTTTTCCATGCACGCTGCCAACACTTAGAACTTTAATTGTAATCAGGTTGGAAATGGAAAAGAGAGAAATGGTGGAAGTGGCACACAGTCCTGGTTACAACATTAGGTGTGACACTCTGACCTATGTATAGTAAAGATTGTCTGGATTGAACGGTTAATGGGGCTGGTTTAGCTCACAAGGCTAAATCGCTGGCTTTTAAAGCAGACCAAGCAGGCCAGCAGCACGGTTCGATTCCCGTACCAGCCTCCCCGGACAGGCGCCGGAATGTGGCGACTAGGGGCTTTTCACAGTAACTTCATTGAAGCCTACTCGTGACAATAAGCGATTTTCATTTCATTTCATAATTCTGAGGTCCATTATCTTCCCCTTCTGTAAATTCTCAGTAATGTTCTTTTGGAAGTCACAGCACAGTTGCAGTTAGCCCTCAGATGTGAACACATTTTCCCAGAAAAGAGCAGGGTTCTAAAATCATCTGTGCCTTTAATGCTTAAGCGCAAAGACTTTCATTGACTCGCACATATCACAGTGAACCTTGTGTTCAAATCCATGAAATGAGCATCACCCAAAGGTTTCACCACTTCCAGTATAATGATTCTTGATAGCCTATAAAAACAGGAGATTACATTTAATGCCTGTCCACCACAACTGGAGGTGAGCAAGGAAGAACTCTCATTAAAACAGGGAGCAAGCTCTTTGGTTTTGAGTCAGATCAAAATTAATTGCCATGCAGCTACAGAACAAAGGAAGTTCTCACACAAAAAACCCACACCTTACGTGAACTGATATCATGACATAAAATAAAAACCATGAAGCTCAGTTTGTATCATACAGGGGTCTGTAAATGTGCAGGAGAAAATAATGACGAGGTGACACAATTATTTTACAATTACTCCAATACATCACATTCCAACATTACACTTACTATTACGAAGAGTAACTAGACTTCAGTCAGCTTAATAAGGTCAACTCAGATTGAATAATGGAAAGAAAAAGCTAAATATAATTTCAGACTCTTAGATACTGCCTGTTGTATATTCATGTTTTTTTCTGGTATATAAGATGGTAAAAGGTATTGACAAAGTAGGCGTGGAGCAGATTGTGGGGAAATCTAGAATGAGAGGTCATTGTTTTAGAATAAGGGGTAGAAAATTTAAAACACAGATGAGGAGAAATTGCTTATCTCAAAGTGTAGTGAATCTGTGAAATTCACTATCTCAGAGTGCGGTGGATGCTGGTTCATTGAGTAAATTTAAGGAGGAGATAGACAGATTTTTAATTAGCAATGGGTTTAAGGATATTGGAGAACAGGCAGGAAAAGTGGAGTTGAGGTCGGGATGATATCAGCCATGATTGTATTGAATGGTGGAGCAGGCTCGGGGAGCTGAATTGCCTAATCCTGCTCTGAGTTCTTTAGTTATGTTCTTATGCTAATTGGAACAAGGTCACTTTAAGAGTTTGACCACATAACATATTAATGACCTCATTGATTGTTTGTGCAGGCAAGCGGGCAGTCTATCAAAACAGCTTGCAGAGTAAACATCTTTCCAATAAAGCTCTTGTTTCTTTGTAATTTAAATAAAGACAAATCCCTATGAAACTTAAAACATCAAACTAAAATGTTATTAAAAGGGTCAATAAGGCACCCTAGTCCCTGCAGTGCCCAGCAGGCACACCACTGAGCTTTATTGTCACTGTGTCAAAATCCTGGAATGCCCTACATAACAGCACTGTGAGAATCGCTTTACCGCATGGACTTCAGTTCTTCAAAACAAAACAGTTCATCACTACCATCTTGACTACTGTGGACGGCGCAGATTACACAGTGGTTAGCACTAGTGCGTCACGGCGGCAGGGTCCCAGGTTTGATGTCCGGCTTGGGTCACTGTCTGTGCGGAGTCTGCACGTTCTCCCCTTGTCTGCATTAGTTTCCTTTGAGTGCTTCGGTTTCCTCCTGCAAGTTCTGAAAGACGTGCTGTTAGGTGAATTGGACATTCTGAATTCTCCCTCTGTGTACCCAAACAGGCGCTGGAGTGTGGCGACCAGGGGATTTTTACAGTAACTTCATTGCAGTGTTAATGTAAGTCTACTTGTGATGATAATAAAGATTATTATTATCATTATTATATCATCCCAGGGTACTTAGGGCTGGTTAATGAATGGTTCCCTACCAATGGTGCCAGTTGTGGCCGAAGGAAAAGGTTTAATGGAATGCTCAGTAGGCTAGATAAGAACAAGGTTTATTTACAAAATACACAATAACTACTAGTACTACAACTCATTGCCCAGAATGAACACCCTCTGATCTGCTCCCAGGCCATGGTTTATATACTGTAAAGTTCCTCCCAGTCAGGAGGGAGGCCCCTCAATTATCGGAGAGTTGATAGACCCTGGTGTGGGAGAGGAATCGATAACAACATAGTGCTTTGGCCTCTGAGGGGGTCGTAACAGCGCCCACATCCTGAGAATGAACTTTTAAAAATGTATCGAGGTGATCTTGTTGGTAGAATGTTGATAACTCATTAGTACGACCCCTGTAAGAGCCAGTGACAGAGGGAGAACCAGGAATTATGCTCTGCTAAGACAGTTAGGATCAAAATTAAGAAGCAGAACCTCAGGTGTAAGAATCTCAGGATTGCTACCTGAACCACGCACCATTTGACATATGGATAGGCAGATTCGAATGAAATACATGGCTGAAGGGGTAGGGTGGATGGTAAGCATTTTACTATATGGGCCATTAACACAAGGGCTGGAGAAAGTGGCAGATGTTCTGTTGGAATGGACTCCACTAAACTAGACTAGCACCAATGAGCTGGTGAATTGAATGGCTAGCGTGGTAGACAGGGTTTTAAACTATTAAAGGTGGGGTGTGGGGAGGGAAATGTAAAGGCTCTCCAGCAGAGCAGCATTTTGGGTAATAAAAAGCAGAGTCGATCAGGAAGGGGTAGTTAAGCATCACAAAGATAAAAGGGCCATGAGTGACTAAAGTGATGTCAGGGAAAATTAGATCAAAAAAGTCAAAGCTAAAGGCATCAAATGCAAGAAACATTCACAAAAAATTAGGTAAATTAATAGCACAGATAGAAAGTAGAAGGCTTGATGTGACAGCCATTATTTTTACAAAGTAACCAATGTTGGGAACCAAATGTTCCAGGATACTTAAATTCTGGAAGAGATAGACAAAATAAAAAAGGCGAGAAGGGCGTGGCCTGGATAACAAAGGAAGCATGAAGATAATAGAGAGAAAGGGTCTTAACTCAGCAAATCAAGAAGCCAAATCAGTTTTGGGGGAGCTTAGGCATAAAAAAGGAGTAGACAGCATTTGTGGGCATTGTCCACAGACCCTCTAACAGTAGTTGTAGTAAAGGGCAGGGTTTACATCAGGAAATTAGAGGTGCTGCAATCAGGGGGTGACAGTAATCATGATGGACTTTAAGCTTCATGTGGACTGGACAAACCAAATTTGGAGGAATAGTGTGGAAGACAAGTTTATGAAACGCATACAAGATACATGGGGCGCGATTCTCCGATGCCGCGCCACATCGGGAAAGCCGTCGTGAACTCGGCCGAGTTCCATGACAGTGCGAAACGGCCCCGTTTGCGATCGATTCTGGCCCCGGAAATGGGCTAGGAGCGGGACCGCGGAAAACACGGGGGGTGGGTGACGTCTGAAGCCCGCGACGCCCGACTGATGCCCGAATGACGCCACTCCGCGTTGTAAAAGTGCGCGAGCGGCGACAACAAGGGAGGGGGTGAAAATGTCGGAGCCACGGAGGGCCGGCCCGAGGTTCCGTGATACGGACCTCGAGACCCTCCTCGATGAGGTGGAGCAGAGCAGGGGCATCATCTGCCCAAGACAAGGTCATCGCCACCCTTCCAGCGTTGTGCGACGGGCCTGGCGTGAGGTGGGCACAGCAGTCAGTGCTGTGGGGCAGACCCCTCGGTCTGGGGAGCAATGCCGCAAGAAGCTCCACGACCTCACCAGGGCTGCCAGGGTAAGTGCCACGAGGGTGCCCCCTGGTCACAACAATCCCCCCCCCCCCCATGTCCCTCATCACTCACCTCCCCCCCGGGCACGTGGGGGAGGGGGAGGGTGGGCGAGAGTGAGTGGAGGGTGGTTAACAAAGTTGTCACAACCTACATGAGCGCTGCGACCCCCTGGAGAGATGCCATGGTGTAGCTGCAACTCTCCTCCCAACCTGTGCCAATATCTGAACGCCCTGATGATACCTGGCGAATTGTGATGCCCTATCTATGCCCCCCCAACAGGACAAGACTGCTCACAACAGCCGGGAGCGCAACAGGACCAGAGGGGGTTCACCCGTTATGTACCCCCTGACAGTGTTCGAGCAGAGGGCACTGGACCTTGCTGGGGGATCTGCCAGCCGGGAGGTCGCGCAATGTGAGGTTGGAGGTGCAGAACCAAGTGAGACAACCTTGCATGACAACCCCCCTCCCCAGCCCATCCTCTGTGCCCTCACACTCCACCCACTGGACCCCCCATCCTCTGTACCCTCACACTCTACCCACTGGATCCCCCATTCTCTGTGCCCTCAGACTCTACCCACTGGACCATCCTACACCCGGCCTAGCGTGTCTAACTAAACCCGTATTATTCTGTTCCCTAGGGCGTGCTGACGAATGTCCAGGGCCGTCTGGTGCCACACACAGACGCCCATCCACGATGCCCACCGCATCCAGGGTCGCACAGCAGAGGGTGGCAGGAGGTCAGCCAGGAGTGCCATCTCCAAATTGGGGACTCTCGAGCAGGAGGTACAGAGGACGGCAACGCAGTCAACGGACTCACCTGACGCTGAACCATACATGGGCCGCGTGCGCCCTGCGCTGGGACATGACTGGGACCAGGACACTCCTGAATGTCTGATGGACGAGGACCTAGAGCTTGCGGCACTGCTGTCTCCCACACCATCCACCATCCCAGAGACACTCACCTCGGTTGGGCAATTAAGTGATGAGGCTCCTGGGTCACGGTCTGGTGTGCACCACACAGCTGAGCCGGTACAGCAGGTGGAGGTCAGAGCAGCCGAGGGGCTGGACGGTCGGAGGGCAGCCCAGGCCCAGCATCCAGCTGCCGTCCAGACGTTTCCCGGGTTCCTGGATTTACTCGACCTACCTGGACAGCCGATGCATTTTGAAACCCAGGAACACAATGACGGGATGAGGGCCGTCTTCCAGCAGCTGCAGACACAGTTAGAGGAGTCAAACCGCGTCCAGGAGCAGGGAGTGGTGCCGCTCATGGCAGCCACCCAGGCCAACACCGCACGGGTGGCGTCTGCGGTGGAGGCAATGGGTGAAACGGTTTTGGCCATGGGTCAGGTTATGCAAGGCGTTGGGCTTAATGTGCACGCGTCATCCACGGCCCAGGAGAGGGTTGCCCTCTCACAGGCAGCAATGCGCCAGAGCCAACATGACATTGCCGGCGCGCTACAGGCCCTGGCCGAGTCTCAGCAGGTCATGGCGCAGTCCCAGCAGGCCATGGCACAGTCGCAGCAGTCAGTCGCGGAGAGCAACGACCGCCTGACGCACGTGCTGGATGGCGTCACGCACTCACAGGTTGAGGTCGCACAGTCCCTGGCGAGAATGTCTCACTCCCTGGACTCCATCTCACGAACCTTCGGACCCTGGTCGATACGGTTGCAGGCCTCTAGGACTGGCAGCGCCAGGTGTCGGTGGGGCGACGGGGCACCTCCCCGCTCGCACCTCCGTCCCACAGTGTGGTCCGGGGGCCACCGGGATCCCCAAGGGAGGAGGAGGTTCTGGGGCCCGTCCCATTAACTCCATCACGGGACGTCCCTGAATGCTCATCGGGTGGGCAGCGGGCAGAGCAGGGTGGCACCACGTCATCCGAAACGCCCGCGGAGCAGCCTGGCCCACCAGGGCCGGGTCGCCCCAAGAAACGAGTGCCGACGGGGAGACATGTCGCGGGGCGTGATTCTCAGCAGTCTGCCTCCACTCCTGCTGTACCATCTGGGGATTCACTTAGCCATAGTGGTAGGGCCCGTAAGGCAATGAAGAGGGACACATAGTAATTTGGCACGGGTGAAGGGCACAGGGGCTAGGGCATCTGTAATATTTACCATTAAACTCACTGTTGCACTTAACTTGTAAGACTGTGTGATTTTTCCGTTGACACGGGGATCGTGATGGTGACCGTGTGTCGCTGGGGTTGATGAGCGGTGAAACTTTGATGCAGGGTGTGAAGTCCCTTCCCCCCCACCCCCTCCCACAGCTACCCCACGCGGGCACGTGATGGAGTGTCCCTGACGAACTCAGCGACCACCGAGATGGATGGTTCAGCTATTGCCATGAGTTGGACTTTGTCTAACGATTCTGAGCTCACAGCTCATCGCAGGGCGGGCTGTCATCATTCAACATGGCACTGATCACACCCGCTGACACAGCCATCAATGTCGTGCCATACCGCCTGGCCCCAGTGGTAAGGGTGATCTCGAAGTGGAGCAGTGTACATGGAGTGGGGGTGCGGGTGGTGATGGTGGTGGGGGAGGGGGGGTGGTGGTTGTGGTGATGGGAGTTGTGTGTTGACCGTCTGCACGACTGGCGATACAGGTGGTAGTGGTAGAGTTCAGCGATGCCATCACGCGCGACGCGTGAATCTTGCAGCCACCAACGCGTCGCGTGCCCACTGTCCTCGCCGGTGCCGTCGTGCAGCCTCCTGGACATTACCAGCTCCCAGGTCGTGTCTGTATGCTGCGCCCGACGCATCACCAACCTCCTCCACCTCCTCCTCCTCCGTATTGGCACCACTGCCACTGGCTTCTCCCTCCGCCTCTTGCAGCAGGTCATCTCCCCTCTGCATTGCAATGTTGTGAAGCGCACAGCAGACCACAACAATGCGAGTGACCCTGTTGGGCTGGTACTGCAGGGCCCCTCCGGAGTGGTCCAGGCATCTGAATCGCATCTTCAGAAGACCAAAGCAGCGCTCCACCACACTCCTGGTTGCTGCATGGGCCTCATTGTAAAGGGTCTCCGTGTTGGTCTGAGGCCTCCGTTTAGGCGTCATCAGCCAAGACCTCAGTGGATAACCCCTGTCGCCCAGCAACCAGCCCCTCAGTCGGGGGGGCCATCCCTCAAACATAGCAGGGATGAATGACTGTGCAAGAATGTACGCACCATGCACACTCCCAGGGAACCTTGCACACACGTGCATGATCTTCATGTGGGGGTCGCATACCACCTGGATGTTCATGGAGTATGGCCCCCTCCTGTTTGTGAACACTTCCCAGGCGGGCGCAAGGGGACGTAAACACAATCAATCACTCCCTGGACCATCGGTATCCTGGCCATGTTGGCAAATCCACAGGCTCGTGTTTCTTGATTTACTCGGTCCTCGGGAAAGGTGATGTAGCGGTCGGCGATGGCAAGCAGGGCGTCGGTCACATCCCGGATACACCTGTGGGCCGATGCCTGCGATATCCCGGATAGGTCCCCGCTCGGAGACTGGAAGGAGCCGGTAGCATAAAAGTTAAGTGCCACCGTCACCTTGACGCCAACCAGGATCACGTGTCCTCCTCCCGTTCCACGTGGGGAGAGGTGCGCCACGAGGTGGCAGATATGTGCGACCGTCTCTCTACTCAACCGGAGTCTCCTCCTGCAGGTGATGTCCGGCAGTGTCTCGAAAGAGATCCGGGCACGGTAGACCCTCGGCCTTGATCGTCACCTCTGGCGCCCTGGCTCCACCATCAATGTCTCCTCCTCCTTCTCCTTCTCCTGCTCCCCCCCCCCCATGCTGCTCGACAACAGGCCACTCTGCGGCCATTCCCTCTGCTGCTGCAGCTGCCCCTGCATCCACTGTGGGATGTGGCTGTGGATGCTGCTGGATGTCCAACTGCAGTGCAGCGACCCCAACCACTGTGCTGAACATAGCCGTTCGGTTCGAATACAATATGGTCACCTACAGAAGGGTGGTGGGGGGCAGAGAAACGGGACATGTTAGACGGAGGTTAGTCGACACCTCGGCAGCCGCCTGCCACGGGATACCTGTGTGTCCCGGTGGCCTGGTCGCGCCTGCTGACACGCGGCCAGCCTAACCCCTGGTCACTTTCTGCATCCAACGGGCAGTTAACAACGTCCTCCTCACCGGTGCGTCAGTGGCCTGTGCCCATCAGCCACAGGGCAACCAGCGGCCGTGTCCGCCTCACCGTCCTGCCATGGCAGGGCGGCTGAGATGTTGCAGCCGGGGGTGGACGACCCACTCCACTCACTCCCTCTCCCCCCTCCCACCTCCACTCACTCCCTCTCCCCCTCCACTCACTCCCTCTCCCCCCCCTCCACTCACTCTCTCTCCCCCTCCACTCCCTCCCTCTCCCCCCTCCCACCTCCACTCACTCACTCTCCCCCTATCTCCCACTACTCAATCTCCCCCCTCCACTACTCCCTCTCTCCCCTCCCCCCCACCTCCACTCACTCCCTCTCCCCTCCACTCCCTCCCTCTCCCCCCTCCCACCTCCACTCACTCCCTCTCCCCCTCCACTCACTCCCTCTTCCCCCGCCACTCACTCTCTCTCCCCCTCCACTCCCTCCCTCTCCCCCCTCCCACCTCCACTCACTCACTCTCCCCCCTATCTCCCACTACTCAATCTCCCCCTCCACTACTCCCTCTCTCCCCTCCCCCCACCTCCACTCCCTCCCTCTCCCCCCTCCCACCTCCACTCGCTCACTCTCCCCCTCACTCCCTCTACTCAATCTCCCCCCTCCACTACTCCCTCTCTCCCCTCCCCCCTCCCACTACTCGCTCTCTCCCCCCCTCCCACTTCTACCTCTCCCCCCCACTTCTCCCTCTCCCCCCCACTTCTCCCTCTCCCCCCCACTTCTCCCTCTCCCCCCCCCACTTCTCTCTCTCCCCCCCCCCACTTCTCCCTCTCCTCCCCCACCCCCCCCACTACTCGCTCTCTCCCCCCCCCCCCCCACCCACATTTGGCTGTTTGGGAGAATAGCGGGAACGCGTCGGACTGGCGTCACGTGAAAACTGGCGCGGCCCGCTATTCTCCCAACCAGCGCGGCATCGGAGAATCGCGCCCATAGTTGTATGGCAAAAAACAAGCTAGGGAGCAGGCTATTTTGGGTGTAATCTGAGCAATGAGAACAGGTTAATTAATGATCTGGCAGTATAGTGGCCTCCAGGGAAGAGTGTCCATAATATGCTAGAATTTTATATTGAGTTTGAAGTATGGTAGCACAGTGGATAGCACTGTTGCTTCACAGCACCAGGGTCCAAGGTTCGATTCTCGGCTTGGGTCACTGTCTATGTGGAGTCTGCACGTTCTCCCTGTGTCTTCTTGGGTTTCTTCCTGGTGCTACAGTTTCCTCCCACAAGTCCCAAAAGACATGCTATTAGGTCATTTGCCATTGTGAATTCTCTCTCTGTGTACCTGAACAGGCGCCGGAATGTGGCGACCAGGGGCTTTTTTAGTAACTTCATTGCAGTGTCAATGTAAGCCTACTTGTAACAATTACGATTATTTAAAAAAATTAAGTGACCAAATGTGTGTTAAATCAAAAGAAATCGTAAATATAAAGAAAGCAAACTATTTGGTTATGAGGGCTGAGTTGACCAAGGCCACCTGAGAAACGACACTTATGACAGCACATGGGCAATGCTAACATTTGAAGAATTAATACCTATTTTGCAACAAATATAAAAATAAGGCACAAATAATCCAACTTCAGTTAACAAGAGGAGTTGATGATAATAGCTCAAAGAAAAAGACAGAATGTTGCTGTAGGACTGGCACAGCGGCGCAGTGGTTAGCACTGCTGCCTCACTGGCCCGGGTCACTGGCCGTGTGCAGTTTGCACATTCTCCCCGTGTCTGCGTGGGTCTCACCCCCACAACCCAAAGATGTGCAGGGTAAGTGGATTGGCCATGCTAGATTGCCCTTTAATTGAAAAAAAAAACGGAATTGGGTACTCTAAGCTTAAAAAAAATAATATTGCTGTAAAGAGGAATAAGCCTGAGAATTGGGAAGATTTTAAAATTCAGCAAAGGTGGTCTAAGGAATTGTTAAGAGGAAATAAAATATGAGAGTAGACTAGTGAGAGACTTAAACACAGATCATATACAGGTATATAAATAGAAGAGATTAGAGAAAATAACCATGGACACATTTGAGACTCAAGCAGGTGAAATTATTATGGGGAAGTAGGAGATGGCTGAAACATTAAACAAATACTTTGGGGAGCATTTGGGTGGGATTGCGACAGGAATGGAAAATCTCACAACCTGTCCAAATCATGTTTCAGTCTGACATAAAACCATGATGCGATTACCCACGCCCCCTGCCAGTGAAGTAACGGATTCCAGACACTCAACATTGGGAACATCATTTCCATACATTTACATATCATTATCAGGCATCTACACCTGAATCATCCGCACACCATAAAAAGGTCCATGCATGTCGATGTGAGGGTAGACAGATGTGAATTACAATTGGTCTCCCAAAACATGCAACTGGTGGGCAGACCGCCTCGAGGAACTCAGTATCGCTCTGGATGGGGGGGGGGGGGGGATCATGCCTCGGCACTGCCCCCCTGGCACTGCCCCCTGGTACTGCCCCCTGGTTCTGCTCATTGGTACTGTCCCCAGGCACAACCCTTGGGGACAGCCCCCTGGAACAGCAAAGGTCCTGCAGTGCTCGGGCAGTGTCAGAGATCAGTGTCAGGGAAGCACTCAGACGGTGCCAGGTTTCTGCAGCTTGTATGGGAGCGTTGGGAAGGATTCCAAATGAACCTTTATGTCAGCCTTTAAAAATGATCACCCCAATCCTCAATAGACCGTCGCTTTACGTTTTTGGCAATATGTCCAGAACTATATGGCGGAGAATGCCGCCATAAGGGGCTGGTTTAGCTCACAAGTCTAAATCGCTGGCTTTTACAGCAGACCAAGCAGGCCAGCAGCACGGTTCAATTCCCGTACCAGCCTCCCCGGACAGGCGCCGGAATGTGGCGACTAGGGGCTTTTCACAGTAACTTCATTGAAGCCTACTCGTGACAATAAGCGATTTTCATTTCATTTTTCATTTTCATTGGTGCCGACGGCTTCAATGCCACTTTTGTCACCTGCTATCGGCCCTTGCTGATGTTTGAGGATATTCTGCCCTTTGTATCTATCTTCATGACAGAAAACTAGATAATGGGAGTTACGAGCCCAGACTGAGGAATCAAATGGAATCAGTAAAAATCAAGTAGTTCTTGTGAAATTAATAGGCCTAAGTGGTGAAAAAGCCCCCTGTACCTGACAAAGATGTAGTTGTAGAGATAGTGGATGTTTTGGTATTGAACTTCTAACATTTCTTAGATTGTAACATATTTCTCAATGGATTGGAAGGTAGCAAACATAATATAAGGAAGAGAACAGAGGACTATAAACCGTTTAGACGATTGTCAATAGTCGACAAAATGCTGGAACCTACAATTTAGTTAGAAAATCATGACATGAGTAAACAGAGTCAACGTTGATTTATGAAAAGGAAATCATGTTTGACAAATCGGTTCCAGTATTTTGAGGACATAAGCAGTAATGCAGAAAAGCAGGAACCAGTAGATGCACTGTATTTAGGTTTTCAATAAGCATTTAATAAGGTACTTGTTACACAAAATTAAGACTCATGGGATTGGAGTTAACATATCAGCATCGATGGATGATTGGCTAATAGAGACAGAAAACAGAGCGTGGGGTTATTGTCTGTTGACGGGCTGAATCTAGCCTAAGGATCAGTACTTGGGCCTCAGCTATTTACATTCGGAGGGCGTGATTCTCAGGCCTTGTTATGCTCTTGCTCAAGCGAAACGAGGCCATAAAATAGCGGGAGAGACTGAAAACGAGAAGTGCACCAGGCGCCAGACAGTTTGCAATGCAACCGGTCCAGCATGCGAAATCGGGATCTCACCATAGCGTGGCCAGAACCAATTATCACCACTTAAGCAAACCAATTGTCACCACTGAAGCCCCATTTCCATACAATTAACAGGAGCTATCCCATATCCTGTGGCGTCCCATCATTCATTGGCCTCCCCAGCAAGTGGTCACGCTGTTGCCGATTGGTACTCCTTTTGAAAATCATGAACCTGGCAGAAGGGCTTTTGTGGGGAGCCAAGTAGGTGTTTAGCAATCTTTGCTCACAGACAAAGAGCCAGTGGCGTTGGCATTGCCATCCTAGTGTTTGGCAGGCATTGGGGGACCCTTGGCTGGGAATGGGGGACCCTCCCCAGGGATTGGCCACCATGGGAGTGTGGGGGGGCACCGGGGGGAGGCAACCGTTCCCAGCACCACCATGCCAACCCCTGGATCATGTTTACAAGTTCCGGGTGTGATGTTCTATGTTTTTTTTTAAAAATTATTTTTATAAATTTAGATTAGCCAATTATTTTTTCCAATTAAGGGGCAATTTAGCATGGCCAATCCACCTACTCTGCACATTTTTGGGTTGTGGGGGCGAAACGCACGCAGACACGGGGAGAATGTGCAAACTCCACACAGACAGTGACCCAGAGCCGGGATCGAACCTGGGACCTCAGAGCCGTGAGGCGGTTGTGCTAACCACTAGGCCACCGTGCTGCCCCGTGATGTTCTACGTTGTGGCCGTAGTACAGATGCACTCAGACCATCTAGTTTCTTCTCCAGTGATATACTTTATTAACATAATGAACACGTGGAAAGATAACGAATAAACTATGATACAAATGGTAACAAGTATACTAATTCAATGAATTCTTCTGGAGCTACGTCTAGTGCAACTATCCTCCAATACAACTTGCTACCAACTAGGGCTATTTCGAGTCACTGTCGAGGGAGAGGGGTGATGATAACCCGCAGAGAGCTGAGCGCCAGTGCTCCCCAACCTTTGCCATAGTCTCACCTCTGCCCGCCTGCTGAGTGCTCGCTCACATCCATCACCTGCATGCTGTGTGCCCGGTGGGAGGGGGGGAATGCCTGGCGAGATGGGCCAAACATTCAGAGGTCGACCCGCAATGTAGAAGAAAGTGACAGAGTTATCATACTGGTTGTGCACAAGGGTGTTTATCGTGTAATACAATTCCAGTCTTCCAATGGTGCCGACTCCCACCCCTCCACCCCACTCACCCCTACCTACCCCTCCACCTTATCCACTCTGCCCCAGTGCCTTCAGTGATCTTCAATGTGTTTGGCCTTCCCAGCTCCACCACTACGTCTAGGTACCCCCCCCCCCCCCCAGGATGCACATCAGAGGTGGAGGCAGCCAACTGCTTACCACATCCCATGGCCTTCGATGCCCTTGGTGGGTCCTCTGGGGGGCTCTGGGGCCAGAAGGGCCCAGTGCAGTTGTCGAAGGCACATTCATAGCCATGCTGTCCTGTCCCGCTGTGAGATGCGGCCTCATCAGAGGGGTGGAACTTGGGGAAGCTAATGGCCACCATTGCCGCCACATGGGATGGATCCGGGTTGGCACACAGCGCCCACTCCTCCTGGTTGGTGCCCAAAAGGCCCTGGGGTTCACCTTAGGATGGAGGAGCAGCTGGTTCGAGCCCCGGCTTCCCCTGCATCATGTGACTCTGCCAGCCCTGGCGGTTCCCCATGGTCCGCATCATTGTGTCAACGCCCTCAGTGATGCTCCTCAGTGATTGAGACATGCTCTGCAGTGCCTTGGCAATGCCAATCTGCAACTGGGACAAGCTCCGAAGTGTCTTGTCATTGTTTTGCAGTGTGCTGTGGCATTGTCCTTCATGTGCAGAGTTGTACCATGTTGTACAGGTTGTTTGTTTCATTGTTGTTGTTTCTGTCGTTTCTGTGTTTGTTGTTTTCATTGTCATTCTTGTTGTTGCCGTTGTTGTTGTTGTTTTTGTTGTGTTTGTTGTTTCTGTTTTTGTTGATTTCGCTACTGTTCTTGTTGTTTTTCTTGTCATGCTTGTTGTTTCTGTTATTGTTGTTTTCGTCGCTGTTCTTGTCGTTATTCTTGTTGTGTTTGTTGTTTCTGTTATGCTTCTTGTCTTTGTTGTTCTTGTTGCGCTGCATGTTGTTTTTATTGTTTCTGTTGTTGTTCTTGATTCTGCTGTGCGTCTTGCGGTGTTTGTTTTGTTCTTGTTGCGCTCAATGAGTGTTCCGTGTGGATGATTTGAGTAATTGTCACAGTTATTCAGTGTCCTTTGTGGTGTCTATTACATTGAGCGTTTCATCTTGAGAATTGTGAGAATGATCTGATGTTGCGTTGATGTTGGTGACATCAGTCATTTGTGGTGGATTTGATTCCTCTTCTTTACTTCGTTGATACTCCTCTTCTAGAGTCATTTCTGGTTCACTTGAATCATCATTGATTTCTTTGTGCTCCTCTTCTGGAGTTATTTCTGGTTCATTTGAATCACCTTTGGTTTCTTGGTGCTCCTCTTCTGGAGGCAAAATCTTCATGATTTCATTTTCTTGTGGGTCTTGGTGCTCCTCTTCTGGACTCGCCTTCTTCTTGGGTATTGCTGTCATCCATGGCATCATGGTATTGGAATCATCTACCATGAGTAGTTGTGTTGACATTTGCAACCATGTTGCTGATGCTGTGATCAGCATATCCGAATAACTCAGCCATGCCTGAGTAGTATTGTATGTATTTTTCGGTAGACAAATCATCTCTTTTTGTTTTGGAGTTGTTATTGTTCTCTTCATGTTCAATGAACAAGTCATCTTCTTGGGTTTCGGATTTGTCATTGTGCTCTTCATTTTGGGTGGTGCAGACTGCTTGTTCCAGGGTGTTGTCAAAGTTATTTTCAACTGCTGGTGTAAGTTCAGGCATTGTTTTGTCTTTTGAGGTAAGAAAATTGGGTTTTGTAGCTTTATATTTCTTTTTGTTCATTTCTGTGCATTTTCCTTTTATGTGGGCGTGGTCCGGGTCCTCTGACATCATGATGCTCGTGACATCATGCGTAGGAATCGATTGCACATGCGCAATTCGAGTTTCCTTTACTGTGCGTTCTTTTCGCAACTGCGCATGCATGGCTTCTCGAGTATATTTTGCCGTTTTCCGTCTTTTTGATAAGTCCGCATGTACGTACTGGCCGGAACGCTCTCGCTCAAGATGGCTGCCAATCAAAAAGTGCTGTTGCATCGAGTGAGATCCTGCCTCTGCCTCGTGGTGAGTGTTCGCGCTATTTTTACCGATTTTGTTGTCTAGATACTGATTCTGTGTTTGTCAAGGCTCACAGTATTGATTTTGTTTTTGTTCATAAGAAAGGCATTTTTGTATAGCAGTTTCTAGAATTAGATCTCTATCTTGTGAAAATTCTTCCTTCAACTTTTTGTCAGATAGCCCATAAATTAATTGATCCATTATTATAATGTCTCTGAAATCAGCCTAATCACAGCCTTGTGGTATTAACTTGAGATTTGTAATAAAATCAGCGATGGGTCCTCCATTTCTCTGGCATTTATGACAAGAGTTAAATCTTTCCAGCATATCACCAGACTGACTCTTACAGTGTTCATAAAATTTTTTGAGTAACACTTCTAATTTGGTGTTGTCATCACCTTCTAAGTAATTAAAGCAATGATAGATTTCTCTGGCTTCATGCCCTCCTAGTGAGAGTAGTACTGCTATTTTCGTTGTGTCAGAGCACGTGCTTAAATCATTAGCTGCGATAAATATTTGGAATATCTGTTCAAATCTTTTCCAGTCATAACTTAAATTACCGGTTGTTTCCAGCTGCCCTAGAGGTCCAATGAGTCCCATAGTTAGACATCGAGGATCCATTTGCTGCGAAGTCTTCCACAGTTGAATATCCGGTCTGAATTTTCTTCTCTTTTTGTCCAACCTAATCTAACTAGTTCTGTTAAAGCCAAAATGCCTGGTATCATGTTTTGTTATCTGTGTGGTCGGTAACATGTGCTACTCAAACCTTGGTTAGTGATGAGGTCTTCTGAACCTCGATGAAGAAGACTTAAACTCGTCCAGTAGTAACAAAAGGTTTATTGAGTAACTATAACAATAATTGCATGAGTTCTTTACTTTAACTTTGATACTAGTGATGAGGTTAACAAGATCTAACTACGGTAACTATACATAACTCTACTGGCCATCTGAACTAGTTTGCTATTGCCCTGGTCACAGTGCACCCAAGAGAGAGAGAGACCCAATGTGATTGCCTTTTATACCCCTGTTGGTCCGTCCCTCTAGTGACCATTTGGTTCTACTGATTACACATTAACTCCTTGTGTACATGCACATTTTCAGATCACTACATAGAGTAGTGCCACCCTTCAGGGATGCTGAGCTGGAGATCCTCATGGACGCCGTGGAGGAGAGAAGGATGACCCTATACCCCAGCCCGGGAGGAAGGCCGCTAGGCGCTGCCTTTCACCTTTCCTGGCACAGGTGGCAGAGACGGTCAGCTCTGTGGGCGACGTCGCCCGGACTGGCATGCAGTGATTGAAGAAACTCCACAACCTCCTCAGGGCAGCCAGGGTGAATTGGCTGCTCCGTGCCCCGGCACTAACCCCACCCTCCACCCACCAACAACCTGGCCCCTCCCCCCGGGGGACGGACCAACCCCCATCCTGCCGCCCATGCCAGCACCCATTCCATCAGCCATGGCTGGATGCCCTGACCCCTGTCAGCATCAACGGGGCCGAGATGGAGATGGTTGACAGCTTCAAATTCCTAGGGATGCACATCACCAAAAATCTGCCCTGGTTCACCCACGTCGATACCACCAGCAAGAAAGCACAACAGTGTCCATACTTCCTCAGGAAACTAAGGAAATTCAGCATGGCTTCATTAACTCTGACCAACTTTTACAGATGCACCACAGAAAACATCCTATCGGGCTGCATCCCAGCCTGGTATGGCAACTGCTCGGCCCAAGACCGCAAGAAACTTCAGAGAGTTGTGAACACAGCCCAGTCCATCACACAAACCTGCCTCCCGTCTATCGACTCCATCTACACCTCCCGCTGCCTGGGGAAAGCGGGCAGCATAAGACCCCTCCCACCCGGCTTACTCACTCTTCCAACTTTTTCCATCGGGCAGGAGATAAAAAAAGTCTGAGAACACGCACAAACAGACTCAAAAGCAGCTTCTTCCCTGCTGTTACCAGACTCCTAAACGATCCTCCAATGGACTGACCTGATTAATACTACACCTCTGTATGCTTCATCCAATGCCGGTGTCTATGTATTTACATTGCGTACCTTGTGTTGCCCTATTATGTATTTTCTTTTTATATTATTTTATTTTCATGTACCTAAAGATCTGTTTGAGTTGCTCGCAGAAACATAATTTTCACTGTACCTCGGTACACGTGATAATAAACAAATCCAATCCAATCTAATCCAGCCCTCACTGGAGGATGCCGTGGGTGTTGCCCTGAATGGTCCCCCGGTGGGTGGTGGCAAGGTGGCCGCAGTGATGGCAGTAGGCCCCTGGGCAGCGCCCCACCACCACCTCGGCTTCTCAGCCTTCCCCCCCCCATGCCTCCTCTCCCCCCATCCAGGCAGGCCCCCCCCCCTCCCCCACCGCAGCCAGCACGGCCGGTGTCAGGCCGGCAGCCCGCAGTCACTCCACGCCATTTCCTACCTCCTCTCTCTCGCTCAGTAACCAGGTTCAGGACTTTTGAGAGCACAAGTGAATCACGCTGTTGGGAACTTGGCCTATCAGAGATGGTGAATCTCGAAGGCTGGAGAATAGGGTGTACGTCCTGCTAATGATATGCCTTCTGTACCTTAGCCCCATGCGACGAGCGATGCATTTACGCCATATTCGGGGTGCTGGAGCATCCCAATTCGGCGCAAACCGGCGCCTACCGCGATTTCCGCATCGGCCAACGGAGTATCCCGCCCTAAGTCTCAGGAACAGGGGGCGTGATTCTCCGGGAATCGGTGCGATGGCCCGACGTCGGCGCCTAAAACGGCATGAACCATTCCGGCGTCGGGCCCCCTGGAACGCGCGAATTCTCCAGCCAGGAATGGGCTAGCGCGCGACATCGCAGCAGAAAAGACATGTCCCCCCCCCCCCAACCCCCCCACCCCCCCCCCCCCCGGTGACCCGGCAGAATGGCGTCCCGCCACGCAGCGCCGAGGTTCCAGAAGCGGGACGTCGAGGCACTCCTGGACGCAATGGAGCAGAGAAGGAAGGCCCTGTACCCCGGACACAGCTGCAGGGTCGCACCACGCCTCAGCCGGTGCCTGTGGAGGGAGTGGCAGAGGCCGTCAGTGTCATAATATACACCAGTATATCATGGTGCAGACACATACTGATTGACATACAGCAAGACCAATCAACATGCACAACACCTGCAGCCAATCACCAGTTAGAGCACACTTACTATAAAGACAGAGGGCATGAGTTTTCCCGCTCATTCAGGATGCGGTCTCTCAGGACAGAGCACTCAGCTTGCAGCACAGATCTTCACCATGTGCTGAGTGCATAGACTGGTTAGGATAGGCACAGGTCTTTAGTTTAATCTAACATAGTGTTAACCCACAGTGAAAGTACGTTCAACAGTTTCTAGCTTAATAAAATAGTGTTGTACTATTTCAAGTGTTGGTAGCCTGTATGTGTTACTGCTGAGGTAGACGCAGTCTCCACGGATCCAGAGTACCCTACACATCATCGTACCAGTAGCTGATGTTAGAACTTCTTAGACCTACCTGCAAGTGATCTGCCTTCCACCAGCATACAGCCATCCTGCAAAATGGACAGTGTCCGCCTGCCGTCGCCGCTCCGCATCACCGGTAACCTGGGGGCCAACTGGATGATCTTCAAACAACGCTTCCAGCTCTACCTTGAAGCCACAGACCTGGAAGCTGCTCCAGACGCCAGGAAGATCGCTCTCTTCCTCTCCACGGCTGGGGACCACGCCATCCACATCTTCAATTCTCTCACCTTTGCTGATGGTGAAGACAAATCAAAATTCAAGACGGTCCTCCTCAAATTTGACAGTCACTGCGACATCGAGGTGAATGAAAGTTTCGAGCGCTATGTCTTCCAACAGCATTTGCAGGGTAAAGACGAACCTTTCCAATCCTTTCTCACCCAGCTCCGCATCCTTGCGCAGTCCTGTAACTACGGGTCCACCTCCGACTCCATGATACGCGACCAGATCGTTTTCGGTGTTCAGTCGGACCCCCTACGCCAGCAGCTCCTCAAGGTAAAGCAGCTCACCCTAGCGATTGCCATCAAGGCCTGTGTGGTACATGAACACGCCACTAGTTGGCATTCCCACATCCAAGCGACTGAAACGGCGCGGCAAGGTCCCCACGAGGCAGAACGGGTCCAAGCAATCAAGCAACTCCAGGGCCTCAGCCTGGATGCGGGCGGCCATTTTGAGCGCTTTTTGCGGACCCCCATGCTTGTGCGCACTGACCGAGGGGACGGCGACATCGATGAACGCACTGCGCAGGCGCGCACCACGTACGACCGCACCGCGCATGCGTGGTGGCGCTGCGAGCATACTGACGCTACAATGTGCGGCAACTGTGGCTCCGCCCACTTAAAGCAGCAATGTCTTGCCAAATCATGACGATGCCCGCAATGTGGCAAACTTGGCCACTATGCTGCTTTATGCAGGTCAGCTTAGCCTGCCAACTCTCACCGCTCCAGCCAGCCCCACAGGGATGTCCGCGCCATCCAACCCACGGTCACTGAACCCGATTCAGACCCTGCTGCCCGATATTGACACCAAGGACCCAAAGGCGCCTTTTCGAGTCGGTATCATTTCCAAAAACAGGGTGTCCCCGAAGCAAAGAATCCAGCCTTTACCGGTACACAGCATTGATCGGACGATGAGTGGTGTGCCACCCTTGCGGTCAACCGGTCCCAAATCCGATTCCGTCTGGACACCGGTGCCTCCGCCGCAATCTCATTGTGTCATTTCCTGCTCAGCAAGGGCATCGCATGCAGCAGGACGACCAGTTACAACCCCTGGGGTAACGGACAGGTCGAGAGGGAGAACGGTACGGTCTGGAAGACCGTCCTACTGGCCCTACGGTCCAGAAATCTCCCAGTCTCCCGCTGGCAAGAGGTCCTCCCAGATGCCCTCCACTCAATCCGGTCACTTCTTTGCACATCCAGTAATCAAATGCCTCACGAACGCCTTCTTGTTTTTCCCAGGAAGTCTTCCTCAGGGACCCCGCTCCTGACCTGGCTGGCTACCCCCGGGCCCATCCTGCTCCAGAAACACGTGCGGGTGCACAAGTATGACCCGTTGGTCGAGAGGGTCCAGCTACTCCATGCGAACCCACAGTACGCGTATGTGGAGTATCCCGACGGCCGACAGGACACAGTCTCCCTACGGGACCTGGCACCTGCCGGATCACAACCATCGCCCCCCACCAGCCCCCCCAACCACCCCCGAACTGCAACTGCTCCCGGCAGGCGCTACCCTCCCTGCCATGCCGACACCCTTACACGCGCTGCCTAGAGGACTGGACGACCCTCCCCCGGCCCGGCCCTCGCCAGCTCCGACTAGGGGTACGGACGCAGCCACATGGACCGAATCATTGCTCCCGGAGTCACGGACAACTCCAACGTCTCCAGCGAAGCTCCGCAGGTCGAACAGGACGTCCAAGGCCCCTGATCGGCTGATCGAGTCTATGTGAACTGTTGATGGACGCTTGTTCTTGCTTGTTCTCTCGTTTTTTTTCTCTCAAATCTGTATATAGTTACTGTGTTCTGACTCGACCCTGTACATAGTTGCGGGCCAGTGGGCAGACACCGTTGAAGAGGTACGATCCGACATCACTAGTCATACTTCCAGTCTCTTACCCACTCGCACGGGACACCCCCTCTCTCTCTCCATGTCCACATTCCCCGTACACCCCCCCCTCCCCCTCCCCCCCGGTTCCTTTCTCAACAAGGGGTGAATGTGGTAGTATGACGAGGGGTATTACGGTACCTGGGAGTGTGAGCTGCCATTGGTGCAGAGGGCTCGCTGCCCATTGGCCCAAGTATAATGTTCTCCATATTCCTATTGACTAAGAGGAAGGTAGCTCCGCCTATGAGGTGGGGTAGAAGAACCCGTGTCCCCCAGCAGCCAGGCTATTTCTGTACGTCTGCTGCTGGGTCACTTCTTGCTGATTAAAGCCTTTCATTTCAGACTTCACCTACGTTTCGTGTCCATTGATTGTGCATCAAATGGCTTTTTGAAAAGTCAATGTTGTCTCGGGTAACAACTTTCTCTGGGTGGCCGCATTGTTAATACCACAAACAAAAATGTTACAGTCGCGTAACATTTCTGACAAGGTCTCACCATAGTCACAGTACTCCGCAATCCTGCGTAGCCTAGATAGAAAGTCGGCAAGGGATTCTCCTGGGGTCCTTTCAGCGGTATTAAACCGGTAACGTTGGACTATCGTGGATGGGGTTGGGTTAAAATGTTGCCCCACTATGTTCACAAGTTCATCAAACGTTCTGGTGTCTGGCGCAGCCGGGTATGTAAGGCTCCTAATCACCCCAAATGTATGCGGGCCGCAGGCGGTGAACAATATGACCACCTGCCGCTCGTTTTTGGTGATGTTCTTTGCCCGGAAATAGTAACGCATCCGTTTTGCGTACTGGTTCCAGCTTTCCAGCGCAGCATCAAAAACATCCAAACATCCATACAGAGGCATGGTGTAATAGAAAACAACTTCCAACCTGAATCCAACAAAAATCCAGGGAGGTGGCTTCAGCAGTGTAGACAGCTATTCACTTTAACCCTCGTCGCCAGTTTTGTGAGGGCCACGAAGAATCCAGCACGAGTCTTCAGGATACAAAGAAATAACATGTATTTACAATAACATATATATACAACAGCAGCAGCAACTTCCCTTGCTGCTCACTCCTCTCTCCCTCTGCTGGTTCCAAACTGGCCAGCTCTATTTATGCAGGGAGTCTGCTAATGATTCCTCCCTCATTGGGGAAGCTCATACTCCCATAGGATTGTGGGATTGTCATTAGTCCCCAGCCAGTGGTAAGCTGGCAGGTTATAACAAACTCCAAATTATCCAATTTAACCCCCTTCTTCAGCCAGACACCTACATTGACATCTTCACAGGCTCAACTGACCTCGTTGCACCCGACTTAATGTAGAATGCTCATCATGCATCGCGAGATCGACCGAGATCTTGTATAATTTGGATCTCGCCCTCACTTGGCATGATCTAAATTTGCATCTTCAAGTGAATAGTGAGTCTCACTTGAATATATCTAAGCTGGAGTTACCCCAGGTGCGGGACTGAATGGCCTCTCCTCGGAGACCATGTCGTTTAGTACTGGTTTCCACAAATGTGGACCAGGCATAATGACACTTATGGGAGGGCCTTCCTGGTGATTGGGGGCCCCCAGGTGGTCGGGTTCTGGGCAGTGTGTTACCCTGGCATCCTGTGCTAACTGGGCACGTGGCACTTCCAGCCTGGTTCCCTGGTAGTGCCACTTGGCACCATGTTGGTGCAATCCTGGCAATGCCAGGGTGCCTAGGTGGAACTGCCACATTGGCACGGGCACTGTCAATGTGCCAGGCAGGCAGTACCAAAATGCCCAGGTGGCATCTTTTCCATGCCAGGGGTCAGGACTGGGTGTGCCCTGCCCTAATGAGGTTGGGTGGGTCGGTCTCTAGAACTCCCTAATTGGTCAGTTGGAGCATTGGTGTGTTCTGAGGTGGTTGAGCAGAGGGAGGGTGGAAGGGTCGAGAAATAAGCGCACCATTTGCATTGGCAAGCTGAGCAGGAAATGAGTCTAAGGGCAGCCTCGGCAGGGCGTTCCTCGTTCAGGTCCGATAAAGAAGCAGAGTCCCATTTAATAGCGGATCGTTATTGGTGTTGCAAGCACCAGGAAACACCCCGCTAAACGTGTCCAAAATGGGAATCTTTTTTTCCCATTACATTACGCCCTCCATCTCTCTTTCATGGTACTCACTGCATTGGAAAATATAGAAAAAGTTAACATTGAGGAATTGCCTCAATCATAGAATCATAGAACACTACAGCGCAGTACGGGCCCTTCGGCCCTTGATGTTGCGCCGACCTGTGAAACCATCTGAAGCCTATCTGACCTACACTATTCCATTTTCATCCATATGTCTATCCAGTGACCACTTAAATGCCCTTAAAGTTGGCGAGTCTACTACTATTGCAGGCAGGGCGTTCCACACCCCTACTACTCTCTGAGTAAAGAAACTGCCTCTGACATCTGTCCTATATCTATCACCCCTCAATTTAAAGCTATGTCCCCTCGTGTTGGTCATCACCATCCGAGGAAAGAGACTCTCACTGCCCACCCTATCTAACCCTCTGACTATCTTATATGACTCTATAAAGTCACCTCTCAGCCTTCTCCTCTCTAACGAAAACAACCTCAATTCCCTGAGCCTTTCCTCTTAAGACCTTCCCTCCATACCAGGCAACATCCTAGTAAATCTCCTCTGAACCCTTTCCAAAGCTTCCACATCCTTCCTATAATGTGGTGACCAGAACTGCACGCAGTACTCCAGGTGCGGCCGCACCAGAGTTATGTACAGCTGCAGCATGACCTTGTGGTTCCGAAACTCAATCCCCCTGCTTATAAAGGCTAGCACACCATATGCCTTCTTAACAGCCCTATTAACCTGGGTGGCAACTTTCAGGGATTTATGTACCTGGATGCCGAGATCTCTCTGTTCATCTACACTACCAAGAATCTTGCCATTAGCCCAGTACTCTGCATTCCTTTTACTCCTTCCAAAATGAACCACCTCACACTTTTCCGCATTAAACTCCATCTGCCACCTTTCAGCCCAGCTCTGCAGCTTATCTATGTCCCTCTGTATCCTATAACATCCTTCAGCACTATCCACAACTCCACCGACCTTCATGTCATCTGCAAATTTACTAACCCATCCTTCTACACCCTCTTCCAGGTCATTTATAAAAATGACAAACAGCAGTGGCCCCAAAACAGATCCTTGCGGTACACCACTAGTAACTGAACTCCAGGATGAACATTTGCCATCAACCACCACCCTCTGTCTTCTTTCAGCTAGCCAATTGCTGATCCAAACCGCTAAATCACCTTCAATTCCATACTTCCTTATTTTCTGCAATAGCCTACCGTGGGGAACCTTATCAAATGCCTTACTGAAATCCATATACACCACATCAACAGCTTTACCCTGATCCACCTGTTTGGTCACCTTCTCAAAAAACTCAATAAGGTTTGTGAGACATGACCTACCCTTCACAAAACCGTGTTGAGTATCGCTAATCAACTTGTTCTTTTCAAGATGATTATAAACCCTATCTCTTATAACCTTTTCCAACATTTTACCCACAACCGAAGTAAGGCTCACAGGTCTATAATTACCGGGGTTGTCTCTACTCCCCTTCTTGAACAAGGGGACAACATTTGCTGTCCTCCAGTCTTCCGGCACTATTCCTGTCGACAAAGACGACATAAAGATCAAGGACAAAGGCTCTGCAATCTCCTCCCTGGCTTCCCAGAGAATCCTAGGATATATCCCATCTGGCCCAGGGGACTTATCTATTTTGACATTTTCTAAAATTGCTAACACCTCCTCCTTTTGAACCTCAATTCCATCTAGCCTGGTCGACTGAACCCGAGTGTTCTCCTCGACAACATTGTCTTTCTCCAGCGTAAACACTGACGAAAAATATCCATTTAATGCTTCCCCTATCTCCTCTGATTCCACACACAACTTTCCACTACTATCCTTGATTGGCCCAAATCTTACTCTAGTCATTCTTTTGTTCCTGATATACCTACAGAAAGCCTTAGGGTTTTCCTTGATCCTATCCGCCAACGACTTTTCGTGCCCTCTCCTCGCTCTTCTTAACTCTCCCTTTAGGTCCTTCCTGGCTAACATGTAACTCTCAAGTGCCCTAATTGAGCCTTCATGTCTCATCCTAACATAAGCCTTCTTCTTCCTCTTGACAAGTGCTTCAACTTCCTTAGTAAACCACGGTTCCCTTGCTCGACAACTTCCTCCCTGCCTGACAGGTACATACTTATCAAGGACACGCAGTAGCTGTTCCTTGAAAAAGCTCCACATTTCGATTGTACCCATCCCCTGCAGTTTCCTTCCCCATCCTATACATCCTAAATCTTGCCGAATAGCATCATAATTGCCTTTCCCCCAGCTATAATTCTTGCCTTGCAGTATATACCTATCCCTGCCCATTGCTAAAGTAAACATAACCGAGTTGTGATCACTATCACCAAAGTGCTCACCTACATCTAAATCTAACACCTGGCCGGGTTCATTACCCAGTACCAAATCCAATGTGGCCTCGCCCCTTGTTGGCCTGTCTACATACTGTGTCAGAAAACCCTCCTGCACACACTGCACAAAAACTGACCCATCTATAGTACTCGAACTATAGTATTTCCAGTCAATATTTGGAAAGTTAAAGTCCCCCATAACAACTACCCTGTTACTCTCGCTCCTGTCAAGAATCATCTTTGCAATCCTTTCCTCTACATCTCTGGAACTATTCGGAGGTCTATAGACAACTCCCAACAGGGTGACCTCTCCTCTACTGTTCCTAACCTCGGCCCATACTGCCTCAGTAGACGAGTCCTCAAGCGTCCTTTCTACCGCCGTAATACTTTCCTTGATTAACAATGCCACACCCCCCCCTCTTTTACCATCTTCTCTGTTCTTACAGAAACATCTAAATCCTGGAACCTGCAACAACCATTCCTGTCCCTGCTCTACCCATGTCTCCGAAATCGCCACAACATCGAGATCCCAGGTACCAACCCATGCTGCAAGCTCACCCACCTTATTCCGGATGCTCCTGGCGTTGAAGTAGACACACTTCAAACCAGCGTCCTGCTTGCCGGTGCCCTCTTTCGAACTTTTAACCCTATCCCTGACCTCACTACTCTCAACATCCTGTACACTGGGACTACAATTTAGGTTCCCATCCCCCTGCTGAATTAGTTTAAACCCCCCCGAAGAGCTCTAGCAAATCTTCCCCCCAGGATATTGGTACCCCTCTGGTTCAGGTGAAGACCATCCTGTTTGTAGAGGTCCCACCTCCCCCAGAATGAGCCCCAATTATCCAGGAAACCAAAACCCTCCCTCCTGCACCATCCCTTGCCCATTTACCACCGATAGCCTTGTGTCAACGGACACCAACTCCAGTGCTGTCGAATTTATTGCGAACCTTTCCCTCACCATCTCCCAGAATGGACAAGAATGGACAAGACCTCACACAAGCTTTACCCCACTCAACTTGACTGAGTGGCCACAACTTTGGCAGCCCTCCTGTCTCCTGAGCTCCCATGTAAGGGGCAGGTATTTTTACATAGATTATATAGAACATACAGTGCAGAAGGCGGCCATTCAGCCCATCGAGTCTGCATCGACCCACTTAAGTGTTCACTTCCACCCTATCCTTGTAACCCAATAACCCCTCCTAACCTTTTTGGACACTAAGGGCAATTTAGCATGGCCAATCCACCTAACCTGCACATCTTTGGACTGTGGGAGGAAACCGGAGCACCCGGAGGAAACCCACGCAGACACGGGGAGAATGTGCAGACTTCTCACAGGCAACCACCCAAAGGGGAATCGAACCTGGGACCCTGGCGCTTTGAAGCGACCGTGCTAACCATTTGTGCGACCGTGCTGCCCCAAGTTACAGTCAAAGGCTCTGTTGTGACCCAGTCAAAAGGTGGTGGGCCCTGCAAAGATTCACCGACACCCACGCCTGATAGATCTGGGTGCTCTGCTTTGCCTGTGTGCGCTTGCTCACTGTCGAGGGGGGTGTATGTGCTCAAGCTTTTGGAGAATCGTGAAGAGAAACCATAGCACTCACAGGATGAGGAGGCCAGCGTGCCAAGGGTTAGCTGCTGAGTGGCAATCAGTGATGAGTCAGTTGGCATAACTGGCTTAGCTGTCAGACTGAGATAATGTTAATTGACTAGTGGCTGATTGATCTCAACTGCAAAGGGATGATCATTTCTCTCATGCATTTCATTAGAGTTCACATAGACAGCCATGAACTCGCAGACAGCTGCGACCACCCCTCCCACCCACATCTGAGTAGGTCCTTCAGCTTATGTATACTGGACATCAACCCAATTCACTAGCTGAGGTTCCTTATCACAGTGTAAGGGCGCTCTAAGAAGGCAGAGGCCCAGTAGCTGAATAATGGAGCCTTAGGGTGGGACAGTATAAAATTTGGCTTTTTTTCCTTTCTAGCGCAGTCACCCCCATTCAGGGCCCAAACCTTTCCCCCGTCTGGCACTGAGGCTAGACCCCTTGGTCCAATTCCATTACCCCTGCATCTTCAACCCCTGGGCCCACAGATTTCTGGCCCAGTGCACTGACCCCTGCTGTTGCTGGGCTGTCCCCTCTCTGCCTTGCTAGCTGAATGCCCCACCCCACCACGACCTCACCAGAGCTGCCTTGCCGGTTGGCCCCCCTCAGCACTTCACTGCTCTCATCTCTGGTCCAGTTGCCGATTCGCCCCCCCCCTCATTTCCCACCAACTTGCCGGTTCAGCCCCTGCACCCTGAGTTCCTTTGTAGGTTCACCGTCCCCGTACCCTGAGGTCCTTTGCCAGTTCACTATCTCGGCACCCGAGGCCGTTTGCCAGTTCACCACCCCCGCACCCTGGGGCCCTATTATGAAAGCAGGAAGCAACAAGATCCTTCTGCAGCCTGAGTGAACCTCGATATTAAGAAGTGCAGGCTGGCAGGATTTAAATAGAAGAATTTGGACCTCCTGGTGAGGCATATTGTCACCCACATGCACATTTAATGCTGGCCACCTTATCATTCAAATTAGTAAGCAGCATACACATATTCCAGGATCATGCAATATTTCCTCCAGCATTGTCTGGACTCCACTTCCAAAATACTGGTCAATACAGGAAACATGCAAAAAGGTCAAATGGCGCTCTGCTACTGTGTCAATCTGATGTCAAGTATTGTGCCTTGGAATTCTGATTCTGCTTATGGATGTAGAAAACCGCAGTGAAATTCTGTCACAATTAAACAAAAAGAGTTGGGAATTAGACCTCACTTCCTGCTGTTTTAAGGGTGCATAATGGGCAGCACAGGAATCGATTTCAGGAGCCGATGCTACTCAAAAGACAAGCATGTGATATTAATTTTTTCTTATAGGTAAACTTTCTGTGGCAGCATGAAAGGAGTTGCCAACTCACCTGAATAATAGTAATGAAGCCTGTGGGTTCGGTTTCAGGCTGACGCTGGGTTGCCTGGTTTGAGATGTGTGATACGGTCAGTCACTGCCCTCATGCCAGAAACTGGCCGCTGAAAAATTTGCTGACAAAATGGGGAAAATTTACAATGTCCTGGTTGTGCATTGGTATCAGTACAGTAGGTGACGTGATAGATTACCACTACA
This sequence comes from Scyliorhinus canicula, assembly GCF_902713615.1. Classification (NCBI taxonomy): domain Eukaryota; kingdom Metazoa; phylum Chordata; class Chondrichthyes; order Carcharhiniformes; family Scyliorhinidae; genus Scyliorhinus; species Scyliorhinus canicula. Next base: position 186,461,352 of record NC_052147.1, read on the forward strand.
TTTAGATTGTACCAACTGTTAAATCAAGCTGTCAGCGAGCTTTGGGTTTTTAAATCAAAACCACTGCAACTTATTTTATTTTGAATCATCTGTCCCAGTTTTTCTGACGAGCAAAAGATTCCAGTTTTCTAAATATTGTTTCCTACTTTTGGTTTCACGAACAGCTGCACAACCGGATGTGTTGTTTCAGAATTCTGCAAGATTTGATCCATCTGGCAGTCACTGGGTCACAGCTCAGTACAGTGTCATGTGAGAAATTCCTGATTCCTTTTTGTCATTTGTTTATGTTAGCATGCGGGCTAATGTTTGGGGTTTGGTGGGAGGATGGGATCGTTGTTATTGATATGGGGTTTGACATATTTGTTACTGATTAAAGTTTATTGTTGGTGGGTGTAAATTTGTGAGAAAATGTGAAAAAATAGGAGACTAAAGAAATATTTTAAAAATAAATAAGTGTTTAAGAAATGTAACTTTAAGAAATATGTGTTTATCAGTGATGTGTGGGTGGAGCTGGGCTGTCTGTCTGCTTTTTACTTTCATTTTAGGCTGTTTGCTGCAGGGTATGTTTTAGTTTCGTTTTCAGAGCTGGATAGCTGCAGTCACAGACAGGAGGGGTATTAGTCTCTCTCTCTGTAACCTAAAGACTGTAAATCAATCTGTTGGTGATTTAAAACTAATAACTGCTCTCAGTAGTGACTTTAGCCTAATGTGCTTCTGTTAAAAGTTCTTTTTTTAAGTCTTATGGATGTTAAAAGTACAGCTTAAGGATTACTTAGTGTTGTATTCTTTGGAGGTTGTATTTGAATTAATGGTTGCTAAGATGTTCACTGTATGTTTTAAAAAGATTAACTTGAGTCCATAGAATAAACATTGTTTTGCTTTAAAAAATACTTTTAGATTTCTGCTGTACCACACCTGTAGAGTGGGCCGTGTGCTCCCCATACCACAATCTATTAAAAGTTGTGGGTCAGGTGAACTCCATGATATACTTTGGGGTTCTCTAAACGCTGGCCCATAACAAATACTAATGCAAAATTCTGCAGGTGATATTTACTTCAGTAAAGAATAGCAGCAAAAAAAAAAAAAATTTGTTACTATGTGAAACCTCAGCGTACAACCCTGAATGCTGAAAGGACAAGTATATCCTTGCAACTGCTGAGAGATGCTCACTGCAATTTTTTAATACTCAAATTTCACCCTCCCCCCCACCCCCCCTCTACCATTTATGCTTCCCCTTTGCTCTTCCCTTAATTAGGAGGGTGGGGTGGTTTGACTCATTGACATGTCCCGAGTTACTATCGAAATCCACTCTATCATCAGTTGACAGGAAGTTCCATTTTCTGGGTGGATCAGGGTTTCCTCTTCCTCCATCCTAATGGATGGACTCAATTGCAGTTTTGCAATAAACTATGAAGTAGCCTGCACTAGAATGACTGAAAAGCATCCACTGAGGATAACTCAGTGGGATGGTAGGCAAATGTGATGTTTAACTTTTCAACCTTCGGCTTTGAACTCACTTCCTCAGGTCCTTGGCTTCTCAGACACCTTCCACTCCTTTTGAAATATGGCTTGCTAGATAAAGGCAATGATTTTCTATTAGCCTACACAATTCCCCCTTTATGTATGTTGAAAGTATGGTTTGAGTATTGGAGCAAACTTACATCAGTGCGAATGGGATTGTTCAGATCTGAAGCTTAAATCGGTGCAGATCTGTCCCAGTTACAGACTTAAATTCTTACTATGCACTTACACAGAGACAATCTATTTAACAGCTGTTTTTATTGAATTCACGCCAATAGCTGCCCATTCAGCATGAGTTTTGTAAGTGATCGCTGAGTAAATACTGGCAGCTGGAATGAATGGAAAAGTTTTGAGATGACGGAGTAATAGAGATTATTGGTGTGGTAATGTGGTGTAAATCAGTAGTTAGAAGAGCGTTGGTTTTACACTCACGTTAACCTTCTATTGTGACCCTGCTATGCTGTTCCAGGTTAAGCCCTCCTGTGTATAGGGGAATAAATTACAAAGACACTTGAGGAGAGAAGCGAGAGCCAGATTTCACAATGGAGCAGATTTTTGTTTTCACTGTCTGAGCAATAACTTGACAAAGTCATTACAACACTCTGGGATAGTGTACAGTCAATTCCAGCCTGACAATCCCTGGAGTCCCAAAAAAAGTGAATTAACCAACAATTTATATGACATTACTGAGATCCTTTGCCCTTGACTGCTTCAGTGATTTACAGACACTAGATTTGTAAGTGAAAGACAACAATTGTTTATTTATAACAGAAAATAGAGAAAAACTTGCAATACTTATAATAGAATAATGGCTAGCTAATCTACTACTCCCCCCTTTTACCGTCCCACCCTCTACACAAACACACAAGACAGACACTCACAGAGGGAGAAGGAGGGGTAAAAATAATCAGAGGATTAATATGAAATGCAAGTCGAGTGTCTTGGCTTCAGATATTGAAGTTGTTGGAGCAGCAGGCTGACTTCCCAGTACACGGAGCAATTGGAACCACCTGTTGAATCGTGAACAAAGATATTCTGGCAGTAGCATTCAGTCAGAACTCCCAGCTGTAGGATTCCCTCATAGCCTCAGACCTGAGTAATTCTTATTTGTTTCCAACTCCACCAGAATGACCACCCGCCTTTCTGAGACAAAACAGAGTTCCTAACATAAGACTTTAAAATCGTTTCTAAACTATTGACCCTGCTTTGAGCTGGTGGCTTGTCTGGACATTCACATCTTCCTTCACATTATCTTTGTTTCTCCTCAACCCAGTTCTCATCTTGGGCTTTACTCTTACTTTATTTTTAAACTCACTGGAATTTACTGAGGAGAAAACCGAGTCTCCAACCCAGTGTTTGAGAGAGGTTTACCATTTCAGCGAGGGCGAAAATGAAAAGAGTCGCCTTCAGCTGAGTACAAATTGAAACTAAAACTGGATACAATCTCAAAGAGGATGGAACATTCCAGAGAAATAGACCAATCAACACGATAAATAATAATAATAAATAAATAAATAACCTTTATTGTCACAAGTAGGCTTACATTAACACTGCAACAAAGTTACTGTGAAAAGCCCTGAGTTGCCACATTCCGGCACCTGTTCAGGTACACAGAAATAAGGCCCGGCATTTGAAAAGTCTCTTGGCCGACAACCAAGTTCAGCAAGATGTACCGTTATTGATGTCAGATCAAATCGAACATCCTGCTGGAGGTTCTTTGTTTTTACAATTAAAGGTGTAGTCCATCTTAAAGGCATAAGTCCTACTAATTGTCCGGGTATAGAAATTGAAATAGCAGAATAATAGAAATTAAAAGGAAAAAGCAAAGTACAGACATTGATCAACACGAGGATCTTTACAGAGTGTAGACTCTTTATAAAACTCACCCATTTTTTATTAATTTGATCTCCATTCTTTTGTCTGCTCCACAAAGCAACACCTAGATCTGGTGATCTGTCAACCAGGTGATATGCAGAATGGGCTGACCTGTTAAATCCGCAGAACTGACTTCAAGCACTGTCAAACAAATGGCATATCCTCTTTCATGACTGTCTTACTCCTGCTTGGCAAAACCTTCAAATACATATGCCAAAGTTTTCCGGCCCTTACCGGTGGTGGCAGAGGGTTTGGGACACACAAAACCCTGTAGACATCGGCGGAACCAGAAGATCCTCCCATCAGCCAATGGCGGGCCAGCTCTGCAGCTTGAAAATACACCAAGCGGGGAGGCGGGAAATCCCAGCTATTGAATTACATGTAGAACATGGCACAGAAACAGGTCATTCAACCCAACCAGTCCAAGCTACCATTTATGCTCTACTCAGGATTTCCTCATCTTTCCACATCTAACTCTAATAGCAGACTAATTTATTTGCATCTCCCTCGCATGCTTATCTAACATCCTCTTAAACACATCTTTATACTATTCACTTGTCCCCTTTAATTGTTTAGCACAGGGCTAAATAGCTGGCTTTTAAAGCAGACCAAGGCAGGCCAGCAGAACTGTTCAATTCCCATGCCAGCCTCCCCGAAGAGGTGCCGGAATGTGGCGACTGGGGGCTTTTCACAGTAACTTCATTTGAATACATGTGACAATAAGCGATTTTCATTTCATTTAATTTTTCATTTTAACTCAAAAGTATATGCACTATTCACCTCAACTGTTCTCTGTGCTCACCAGTTTCACATCCTCAGCCACTCTTTGTCGCGAATTTTCTTCTGAATTCCATTTTATTTTTGGAAACTATCTTATATTGATGGAATCTAGTTCCCACAAGTCAAAACACTCTCGGCGGAATCTTCTGAAATCCACTCTAAGTGCTGGCTCTGCCGAGAAGGCCGGCGAGCAGCTCCCTAGCTGCACACCTATCTTTTCACACCAGATATTCCGGCACTTAGAGTAAAAAAGAACCCTTCTGACGTCTCTGATGTCATCACGCTGGCAGAGCGCGGCTTCAGAGATCAAGGGTGCCCTAATCAGCGAGTGACAAAAAACATCTCCTGCCCCCACGGAAACAGGGAATCCCCCACCCCTACAAGAGCAACCCCACCCCTCACATGTACGGGGAACCACCCACACTACACACGGATAAGAACAAAGAACAAAGAAAAGCACTGCACAGGATCAGACCCTTTGGCCTCCAGCCTGCGCCGATCATGATGCCCTGACTAAAAAAAACCTCCTGCCCTTACTCGGTCCGAATCCTGCTATTTCCTCCGTATTCATGTACCCATCCAGATGCCTCTTTAATGTTTCTAATGTGCCTTTTTTCACCACATCCACTGGCAGCGCGTTCCAGGCACCCACCACTCTCTGCATGAAAAACATACCCCGCGCATCTCCTTTAATATCCCTCTTGAGTTCCTCTTGAGTCTGCTAGCCTTTTGCTTACATGTTCTGGTAATCCTGCATGGTGCATGGTCATCCTGCATGGTCTCATGTGGACAGGCGGGTTGGAGAGTGTGATATGAGTGTGCTGGACTGGAGTTTACAAATGCCGAGTGCACCTTCAAACCTGCGAGCTGACACTGGCAGGACAAATCAGTTGCCAGCCAGCCAAGTAATCCAGGGGAGAACTCGTCTGTGCACAACTAATGAAGTTCCAAGTGCAGAATCTAGTGTGGGATCCTGCCATTCTGACCAATGGGAACGCTACTGCACGAGCCGCAAGGCACTGTAATTAAGTCTCAAAATGGAGACTTCCGTCCTCTCTCTGTCTATTCTAACTTTTATCAGTTTAAATACCTCTTATTCATCATCCATCAGCCCTCTCCCTTCAAGAGAAGATGCTCAGTCTGTTCATCCTTTTGCGTAGTCACTGAATTAGGAATCCAGAGACCCAGGGTAATGGGGGTACGGGTTTGAATCCCACCAGGGCAGATGGTGGAATTTGAATTCAATGAAAAATCTGGAATTAAAAGTCTAATGACTACAATGAAACCATTGTCAATTGTTGTAAAAACCCATCTGGCTCACTAATATCCTTTCGGGGAAGGAAATCTGCAGTCCCTATCCGGCCTGGCCTACATGCAATAAATGCTGGCCTGGCCAGCGACGCCCACATCCCATGAACGAATAAAGAAAAAAAAATCCCAATGCAATTTTCAGGCACCTGTGGACAGAATATGGCAGATAAACTCTGCCTATTGGTTATTACATTGATCAGGACGGTAGCATAGTGGTGAGCACAATTGCTTCACAGCTCCAGGGTCCAAGGTTCGATTCCCAGCTTGGGTCACTGTCTGTGCACAGTCTGCACGTTTTCTTCGGTTTCCTCCCACAGTCCAAAGATGTGCAGGTTTGGTGGATTGGCCATGATAAATTGCCCTTAGTGTCCAAAGTTGCCCTTAGTGTTGGGTGGGGTTATTGGGTTATGGGGATAGGGTGGAGGTGTGGGCCTGGGTAGGGTGCTCTTTCCAAGAGCCGGTGCAGACTCGATGGGCCGAATGGGCTCCTTCTGCACTGTAACTTCTATGATATTCAACTTTGAAGGAGGACAGAGTGGATGGTAAGGGAGGTGGTGTAGCTCTGTTATTTAAGGATGACATCTGGGCAATAGTAAGGGATGACATTGGTGCTATGGAGGATAAGGTTGCATCCATTTGGGTGGAAATCAGGAATAGTAAGACGCAAAACTCACTGATAGGAGTAGTCTATCGGCCACCAAATAGTAACATTATGGTGGGACAGGTAATAAACAAAGAAATAACTGATGCATGTAGAAATGGTACAGCAGTTATCATGGGGGATTTTAATCTGCATGTCGATTGGTTTAACCAGGTCGGTCAAGGCAGCTTTGAGGAGGAGTTTATAGAATGTATCCGCGATAGTTTCCTAGAACAGTATGTTATAGAACCTACGAGGGAACAAGCGGTCCTAGATATAGTCCTGTGTAATGAGACAAGATTGATTCATGATCTCATAGTTAGGGATCCTCTCGGAAGGAGTGATCACAATATGGTGGAATTTAAAGTACAGATGGAGGGTGAGAAGGTAAAATCAAATACTAGTGTTTTGTGCTTAAACAAAGGAGATTACAATGGGATTAGAGAAGAACTAGCTAAAATAGACTGGGAGCAAAGACTTTATGGTGGAACAGTTGAGGAACAGTGGAGAACCTTCCAAGCAATTTTTCACAGTGCTCAGCAAAGGTTTATACCAACAAAAAGGAAGAACGGTAGAAAGAAGGAATATCAACTGTGGATATCTGAGGAAATAAGGGAGAGTATCAAATTGAAGGAAAAAGCATACAAAGTGGCAAAGATTGGTGGGAGACTAGAGGACTGGGAAATCTTTAAGGGGCAACAGAAAGCTACTAAAAAAGCTATAAAGAAGAGTAAGATAGATTATGAGAGTAAACGTGCTCAGAATATAAAAACAGATAGTATAAGTTTCTACAAATATATAAAACAAAAAAGAGTGGCTAAGGTAAATATTGGTCCTTTAGAGGATGAGAAGGGAGTTTTAATAATGGGAGATGAGGAAATGGCTGAGGAACTGAACAGGTTTTTTGAGTCGGTCTTCACAGTGGAAGACACAAATAACATGCCAGTGACTGATAGAAATGAGGCTATGACAGGTGAGGACCTTGAGGTGATTGTTATCACTAAGGAGGTAGTGATGGGCAAGCTAATGGGGCTAAAGGTAGACACGTCTCCTGGCCCTGATGGAATACATCCCAGAGTGCTAAAAGAGATGGCTAGGGAAATTGCAAATGCGCTAGTGATAATTTACCAAAATTCACTAGACTCTGGGGTGGTCCCGGTGGATTGGAAATTAGCAAATGTGGCACCACTGTTTAAAAAAGGAGGTAGGCAGAGAACGGGTAATTATAGGCCAGTGAGCTTAACTTCAGTAGTAGGGAAGATGCTGGAATCTATCATCAAGGAAGAAATAGGGAGACATCTGGATAGAAATTGTCCCATTGGGCAGACGCAGCATGGGTTCATAAAGGGAAGGTTGTGCCAAACTAATTTGGTGGAATTTTTTGAGGACATTACCAGTTGCGGTAGATAACAGGGAGCCAATGGATGTGGTATATCTGGATTTCCAGAAAGCCTTTGACAAGGTGCCACACAAAAGGTTGTTGCATAAGATAAAGATGTATGGCATTAAGGGTAAAGTAGTAGAATGGATAGAGGATTGGTTAATTAATAGAAAGCAAACCGTGGGGATTAATGGGTGTTTCTCTGGTTGGCAATCAGTATCTAGTGGTGTCCCTCAGGAATCAGTGTTGGGCCCACAATTGTTCACAATTTACATAGATGATTTGGAGTTGGGGAGCAATGGCAATGTGTCCAAGTTTGCAGATGACACTAAGCTGAGTGGTAAAGCGAAAGATGCAGAGGATACTGGATGTCTGCAGAGGGATTTGGATAGGTTAAGTGAATGGGCTCGGGTCTGGCAGATGGAATACAATGTTGACAAATGTGAGGTTATCCATTTTGGTAGGAATAACAGCAAACGGGATTATTATTTAAATGATAAAATATTAAAGCATGCTGCTGTGCAGAGCGACCTGGGTGTGCTAGTGCATGAGTCGCAAAAAGATGGTTTACAGGTGCAACAGGTGATTAAGAAGGCGAATGGAATTTTGTCCTTCATTGCTAGAGGGTTGGAGTTTAAGACTAGGGAGGTTATGCTGCAATTGTGTAAGGTGTTAGTGGGGCCACACCTGGAGTATTGTGTTCAGTTTTGGTCTCCATACTTGAGAAAGGACGTACTGGCACTGGAGGGTGTGCAGAGGAGATTCACTAGGTTAATCCCAGAGCTGAAAGGGTTGGATTACGAGGAGAGGTTGAGTAGAATGGGACTGTACTCATTGGAATTTAGAAGGATGAGGGGGGAATCTTATAGAAACATATAAAATTATGAAGGGAATAGACAGGATAGATGCAGGCAGGTTGTTTCCACTGGCGGGTGAAAGCAGAACTTGGGGGCATAGCCTCAAAATAGGGGAAGTAGATTTAGGACTTAGTTTAGGAGGAACTTCTTAACCCAAAGGGTTGTGAATCTATGGAATTCCTTGCCCAGTGAAGCAGTTCAGGCTCCTTCATTTAAAGTTTTTAAGATAAAGATAGATAGTTTTTTGAAGAATAGAGGGATTAAGGGTTATGGTGTTTGGGCCGGAAAGTGGAGCAGAGTCCACAAAAGATCAGCCATGATCTCATTGAATGGCGGAGCAGGCACGAGGGGCCAGATGGCCTACTCCTGGTTCTTATGTTCTTATGCTCCCAGTGAGAATATCTTAAAGGGACCACGATCACTCAAAGACAGGTAAGTTAAGTGCTTCCATTGATTTTTGTGGCTTAGATGTGCTGACAGGTACAGTTAAAAGTAGAAATGAATAGTTTTAGCATGTGATTTGATCAATCCTATGAAATATTCAAATTGCTCCATTGGATCTTTTTTATTTTCATTATTGAATTGGAAGTTATTTTTATTTCAAATATGCCTAATGCAAGTGTGCATTCAGTTGCATGTACAAACACATAAATAACTGAAGTAATGAGTTTCAGAAAGACCTTGAAATATCCAAGAATTTCCAGGTATTGATACATTTATATCTAACATGCTTTCCACTCCACCCACCTTGGAATTAGCAATCTCATTACTATTTGAACATTAGTAGATTGCAGTCTGTTTCAACCCACTCAACACATTACACTTTGGAGCATGAGGTCAAGATGTTGCCAATTTCTCCCTACTATATTATTACCGCATTGGACAGCCAGACTTGCACTTGAGTCTCCCACCTGTATCTTTTGGTGAAAAACAGTAAAAGTAGATTTAGAAATAATTCACGGGACAATCTGATGTTTCATATACAGATGATCCAAAGTTTGCTAAATGTGCCAAATGCAAATGGAAAAATTAACTTCCTATTTAACATTTTACTTCCCACAAGGTTATTGAGTCGGAAGTGAAATAAATAACTGCAGGATTCTTTTTACTGGATTTTATTCCCCAGAGAAAAAAATCTAAAAGGGGATGTAATCTGATGCCATTAGTGCCATTAACCTATTTTTATTAAAGCCATTTTCCAATTCCTTGCTGTAAAATATTATTGGATTGCTGATTTTCTTTTGTTTCTCATAGTCTTCATTATGGTGGCAAGGAATTGGCAAAGAACATTGTATTCCTTGTTTCAATTGTTAAATTTTATTTTTCACTGAAGTTTTATTTAGTTCAGAAATTGAGAGCCATTAATTCTGGACAATCAAACATTTTAGCTCTCAGCATTGATATTAGCCAACACCTGGATCTGAACATTCCAAGTTGAGGCCAAGGCTCCATCTACTTTGCAACAGTGTCATGATAGGGAGACATTAGGAACTTGGGTCCAGAAATGGGGTCCAAGATGTAGCAGGCTATTTAGTGGTTAGCAGACTGAGGGAAAAGACTGCTAGCAGCAGAGTCAGAGGGATACACACACAGCCTAAGTTACCTTGTCTCATTCAGACTTAACCTCACTAGTGGGAATGCACAGGATGCCTCGGTTCAGCCAGGATGGTCTACTCAAGATCTATTGTCATTCGGGACAACGTTGTTTGATCAGCCATCAGCCCATCACAGTCTGATGACTTAATTGTCGTCAATGGAAGGTTAGTTGCATATGAATGGCATAGCTCTGTTCTTTTGTATAAACAAGAGTGGCAATTAGCCAAGATAACGTGACAGCTATGGTTGAGCACCTCGACAGCATGTCCCAGTCACTGGAGGACATGACCCAATACCAAGCGGACTTTGCTGACGTGCTGCAGGACATATCCTGGGCTCATGTGGACATTGGCGACGCCCTCCAGTGCAGATCCCGTTCGCTAGAGGAGGTCACCCAGTCCCATGTGGGCATGGTCGAGGCACTGCGGGACATGACTCAGTCTCAGGTGCGCATGGCTGAGGTGCTGCAGAGCATGTCCTAGACACTGGGGGACATGTCCCAGTCACAGGTGGGCATTGCAGGGGTGCTTCAGAGCATGTCCCAGTCACTGAGGAGCATCGCTGAGGACGTCAACACTGTGCTGCTGACATTCAGGAGCCACCCGGGCTGGCAAAGTCAGATGGCGCAGGGACAACCGGGGCTCTATCCAGCTGCCCCTTCATCATGACGTGAAACCCTGGGGCCTACGGGCAATGTCCGTGAGGAGAGGGTTTTAAGTGCCAAATGGAGCCACCTTAGGAAGTGCGACAGCGGCCACCCACTCCCACGAGACCCATCCCCTGACAACGACACATCGCGGAGCTAGCACTTGGAACAGGGCAGACCGGCAAGGCATGTGCCGCTGCCAAGTGACCCTATGTCGTCCGGCCCCAGAGCTCCCAGAGGTCGCCCGCCATGAGTACCGAAGGCTATGGGACGTGGTGAACAGCAGGCTGCCTCCACCTCTGATGTGCATTCTGAGGACACACCTAGATGTAGCAGCAGAGCACGGAAGGCTAAGCAGGTCAAGGATCACTGAGAAGGCATTGGGAGGGAGGGGGAGGGGGTGGGGGCCATTGTGGGGATGGGGGGAGGATCTGAGAATGGTGGGGAAAGGGGGGTTTCACCATTGAGGGATTTGAGCAGTTGGGATACATGTGTTAATTAATAAAATCATTGACCTCAAGCAATATGACACCTCTGACACATTCTTGTGGGCGACACGATAGCAGTGGTTAGCACAGTTGCTTCACAGCTTCAGGTACCCAGGTTCGATTCCTGGCTTGGGTCACTGTCTGTGCTTAGTTTGCACGTTCTCCCCATCTCTGCGTGGGCTTCTGCCGGGTGCTCCGGTTTCCACCCACAGTCCAAAGAAGTGTAAGTTACGTGGATTGGCTATGATAAATTGCCCTTAGTGACCAAAAAAGGTTAGCTGGGGTTACTAGGTTACAGGGATAGGGTGGAGGTGTGGGCTCAGGTAGGGTGCTCTTTCCAAGAGCCGGTGCAGACTCGATGAGCCGAGTGGCCTTATTCTGCACTGTAAATTCTATGATTCTATGATTCTTCCGCAATGTTGGTCGAGCACCAATCCCATGCCCCACCTCCCCAAACATGGAGGTCCTGGATGCCTCTTCCCCCTCTCCCATCCCAGCACACCACGCACAGGTGATGGTGTGAGCAAACACACAGCAGACAGGCAGGGATTGAGGAGCATAGCCTCTCACCTGTCAGTGGGTTATCATTAACAATGACTTGGTGATAGTGCTGACAGAGTCCTATCACCCTGGAGTTATATTATACATATCCTGGGAGGGTGGAAAATAGTAGGGAGAGGGTGGACCAGGCAAGAAGGGTGAAGGGGAGTGGTGAATTGGGGGGATGGAGAAGGCTAAGTGATGGGGGGGCTGGGAAGGGGGTTGGGGAGAGGGGGAATGACGGACAAGGCCACATCCTATGTAAAGCGGATGAGGACGTTGGCCTCACTGGCCCTCCAGGCTTGCCAGATCCTCGCCGCTGCCGCCTGTCCTCCGTGCTACGCTGGTCCTGCAGGTCCTCCCGGGCTCGTCCCCCAACCCCTCCTGGCCCAGCGCCTCCTTGTCGGATGTGAACACATGTTCCTCCCTCTCAACATCCAGCATGTCACCCCGCTGCCGTGCCAGGTTGTGGAGGACACAGCAGGCCACCACAAAGTGGGCAATCTTCTCGGGGATGCACTGTAAGACATCACCAGAGCAGTCGAGGTGTCAGAACTGCATTTTGAGGAATCCGATGCACCGCTCAATGACAGCCTAGGTGACTGCATGAACCTCGTAATATCTGGTCTCCACATTGGATACCGGCCTCCGTGCTGGCTTCATTAGCCAGGTCCTCAGTGGGTATATCCCTTATCCCCCAAAAGAAAAACTGGACATCCTGGGGTGGCCCATGAAGAGGCCGGGGTGTCCGACTGCCCCAGGATGTAGCTGTCGTGCACACTTCCTGGTAGGTGTGCCCACCCATGTGCATGATCTTCATGTGGTCGTCGCACATGAGCTGGACATTCAGCGAGTGGAACCCCTTCCAGCTGATGAAGGGCACATGTGTGCCATCTATTAGCCCCTGAACCTGGAGCATCCCATCGATAGCAGAGAATCCTACTGTTGGCCATCCTGTTGGGTTTGGTCCATACAAAGTTCATAGTTAGCTGCCTGGGAAAACAGGGCATCCAGCACCCCATGGATGCTCTTGTGGACTGAAGCTTGTCAGATGCTGCACAAGTCCCCGCAAAAGCCCTGGAATGATCTTAAGGTTTAGAAGTTCAGTGCTGCGGTATCCTTGACGGCCACTGGGAGCGGGTATCCTCCTCCTCCATGTGTACCAAGTCACATGTGCCACACCATCCCCTTGTTAAGGCAGAGCCTCCTGCGGTATGTGCTGTCTGTCATCTGTTTGAAAGACCGCAACGCCTGTACACCTTGGGATGTCGCGGGCCTCCCCCTCTGGGTCCCTCCCTGGTCAACCGGGTGCTCAGGGTGTGGGGCAGGGCCCTGCACATCGGCCGGCGCATTTTACGGTGTCTGGCCGCCTGACCTGCCAGCAGCACCACTAGGGCAGCTTCCGCAGGGTCCAAGATGTTATCCCTACCGTGTCATATCTGTGAAGAATTGGGAAAGGGTATGAGACTGACAACTAGGGGTGTCTTCCACATCGGGACCCTCCATTCCCCCATTGCTCCCTCCCCCCTTCCCGCCCATTCCCCCATTGCTCCACCCTCCACCGACATGCCTGCTCACGCCTCCACGACCACAGCGGGAGCGCCTGGTCACCGGACACCAGACGCTGTACCTCAGACACCTACATGTAATGTTACCTTGACAAGGCATTGGTCCCTTCCCGGTGCACACGGCCACCCTCTGGTCACGGAAATGTCCTCGGTGATGGAGCCCAGTCCCTGGCTGATCGGATGTTGGCTGTTGCGTCTGTGGTATTTCCTCCTGCAGTGCTCAGGCAGAATGGCCAGGTCTGATTTGGATGTCAGGCAATAACCCCAACATGCTACATGGCACGCCTACCCACGGGGATTCACTTATGATGTGTGAAGTACAAGAGCAAAGAACAATACAGCACGGAAACAGGCCCTTCGGCCCTCCAAGCCTGCGCCGACAATGGTACCTGCCAAAACTAAAACAATCTGCACTCACGGAGTCCATTTCCTTCCATTCCCACCCTATTCATATATTTGTCTAGATGTCCCTTAAATGCCACTATCGTACCTGCCCAGGCAATGCGTTCCATATATTTACCACCCTCTGTGTAAAAGATTTGCCTCGCACATCTGGTCTAAACTTTTTCCCATGCACTTTAAACCTATGTCCCCTAGTACTTGACTCTCCTACCCGAGGAAAGAGCATCTGACTGTCCACTCTGTCCATGCCAATCACAATCTTGTAGACCTCTATCAGGTCGCTTGTCAACCTCCGTCGTTCCTGTGAGAACAGACCAAGTTTATCTAACCTCTCCTCATAGCTAATGCCCTTTATATCAGGCAACAGTAAACCGCTTCCGTACCCTCTCCAAAGCATCCACATCCTTCTGGTAGTGTGGTGACCAGAATTGTACACAATATTCCAAGTATAACTGCAACATGACTTGCCAATTTTTATATTCAATGCCCGGACTGACGAAGGCCAACATGCCGTATGTCTTCTTGACCACCTTATCCACATGCGCTGCCACTTTCAGTGATCGGTAGGCATGCACGCCCAAATCTCTCTGCCTGAAAGTGCTCACTTAATTACGATTGCCAATTCCCAATTAGCAAGAGCCTTCAGCCGCATGACCAGTGGGAGCTATGGGTGGTCGTGGCGCAGGCAGGTTGGGTTTGCCTCTGGAATGGGACCTCATGAACCAGGTGGTGGAATGGCGGGAGCCGCAGGTGTTGAGACACACGTCTCCCCGTGCCCTCCCAGCCTAGCCCAGGCCATGGGCAGTCACCCCCCTGCTCCGTGCCATCCCCCCAACCAACCCAGCCCGACTGAAGCTGGCCGCCCAAGGATTACTCCCCCCCCCCCCCCCACCCCGCTGCCCACAATGTGTAGCCCTTTCTGCTTTGTTCCTCACTTGAAAAAGGTGTAGAAAACCAGAGTAACACATAGCCATGCCAATGGGCCATATATTCCCAGTTCTGTGGTGATGGCGAAGAAATCATCTTTTAATAAAATAATTCCTGTAGTTCCAATGCAGCACAGGATTGGAGAATATGCAGGGGCAGTTATGTCAGGATCGTCTGCACCTCCTTACAGGTATGCAGCAATACTGATTTATTAACCTGTAAGGGTACAACAGTAATACCTCTCTCATGCTCTCCATATGGCAATACCTTGACTTCCGCAACCAGCCATAGATGGTTGGTTGTTGCTGCAGCTCCTTTACTTGCCTGGAGAGCTGTGGCTGCCTGGAGGGATGTGTAGCTGCCCAGAGGGATGCTTTGCCTTCAACTTTGCCTGACAATGCTTAATAGTCAGCATTGGCTGCTAAAGAATTGAGAAACCTTTGAGGCTTGCCAAAGACACTTTGAATATTTGTCCTCCCTATTATGACACTCTTAATTTGTCCAATCTGTTTGAATTTGACTTACATGCAATTTTCCTGTCCATCACTGATTTGCAAACTATCAGAGTCTGCATCTGGTGTGTTAAATAATTATGCAAATTTGGAAATTACAAATATTCTTACAGCAGGGAATTGTGTGTAATTAGTGCTTGGCACTTTCAGCTGGGAATTTCACCCATTCTTTGCCATTCAACTGACCTATATTTGTATCTCAGAATTAACCTCTGCATTTTCTCTTTTTCAAAGAGTCCTTGTACCTTACATAAATAAGGAAGGCACATTCTCACAGGAATTCTCCAGCTTGAGCATTATAACTTTGATAGAAAATTATTTGGAAATGTATTTAAAATTATGCCCCTTTCACCAAAAATGCTATGGATGTGCAGGACAGTCGCCACAGGCTTTTGTCATTCAGCAATTAATGTATTTTTGGCTGCTAATGTAAAATAAGTGAAAGTCACAAAACCATCTTAAAATCCCTCCCCATTTTTGTATCCATTGACTGTAGGTTAGTCTCCAGTTTGTAGAAAGGTCTGAAGACAGGAACTGCCTTCGTTGATTTAATCTATTCTGATGACACTGCAGGCACACAGGCATTCTGCAGAAAAGCTCCAAAATCTTATACTGTGTGAAAACTCTGCAACAATTAACTCCATGATCAGCAACTGACTGTTCCCAGTGCAACTCGGAGATCAAAACTACCACCCAACATAACCAACATGAGACTCCCACAGGGATCTCACACCAGCTCTTTTCAACATATCTTCACAAGTGACCATCCTCTCACAAATTGCCCCTGACATTCCAGGCTAAAGAACTCCAGGCACTGAGAAAACACGTGTAGCTTGATAGGTATTGGTACAGACACCAGAAAAGCCTGATGGTTTAGAAGAGCTAATTCAGGATTGTGGGAGCAGCAAGGCTGCGGGAGTCTGGAGTGAAGAACATGATGCGCAGCCAGGGAGTGAGCAACAGAGCTGATTGGACAGTGGCTGTGGCTATGCCTTGAACCGACGGTGATTGAAAACAGATCCCTGTGAATCCCTGTGAGTTGTGCTCCAGAGAGAATTACAATCCCTGGATGAGTCATGGCTTTTGAGCATTCATGACCAGAAAAGTCATTGATTGATTAGGGCTGTTCTGTGAGTACGTGACTGGAAACATGAAGAAGATCTGTCTAAGAAGGAGAGATAAAGAAACTTCTGAAGATATAACCTGCAGGAATAATCATTGTAAGAAACCGTGCCTTTGGTTCGGGATGCAGAGAGGACACTGGGATCCACCAAGAGGGAGTCTGATCACCACTCCTCTTAACTGATTGTATTTAGGTCTAAGCCATGAGTTTTGATACCTTTTGTTGAACAACGCTTTGACACTGTGTGTAATAGAGTTTCTGCTACCCTTTATAGTGGTGTTTTGATACTTCTGTGGTAACGTGGTAAAGTATAAGGGAAATTGTTGTGCGATAATTTAAGAGGTTATTTTGGCCGTAATGTTAGTTGAACGAAGTTTGAGGTGCAACCCACTCAAAAGAACACAAGGGCGGGGTTCTCTGTTGGCTGACATGGAAATTGGGAAATGCGATTGGGCGGAGGATCGAATCCGACGCCGAAATCGCAGCGGGAGCCAATTTTACACCAAATCGCAATTCTCCGTCACCTCGACAGTGATGTCAATGCATGCCAGAACGCACGTACAGTAAACGATGTTGGCATATCAGCATCAGTGGGAGAGAGGAGGTAGGACACGGAGAGGTATGATCGTGGGCTTCCAGGCCAGACACTGGCTGGCTGGGGTATGGTGGGCCCTGCTAGGGCTGGTGGGAGGTGGGGGGGGGGGGGGGGGGGGGGGGGGGGTGTGATGGTGGAACAGGCCATGTGTCCGGGATGATCCCCGATAGGACTGGGGTGATGTGCAGGCATGGACCACGGTCTGCAAGGCAGCCATCTTACAACGCACCCCACTGACCACCCAACTTGGCCTTGGTTTTGCAGAGTGACACTGTCAAATGTGTGCCTCCAACCCCCAACGGTGGCCTTCCTGCTGATTGCCGCAGCCCTGGGGGATGCCCAGCGGCTCTACAAGCTGGTGCTGCTCAAGGAGGAGCAAGAGCATGCAGCAGCAGATCCAGTCCCAGAGGAACAGGAGGCAGTCACCAGAGTGGAGAGCTGGCTGCCCTACAGGCCGTGGAGGAGGAGGTGCCCAGGAGGTGCCACATGAGGCCTCATGTGCACCGCCAGCGCCTGTCATTCGAGGACCTGCCAGACCGGGGCATGCCATCAAAGATACCGGCTGAGCAGGGAGACAGTGCAACATATCTGCCAGATCATGGCATACTTTGGGGAATGAGCGAGAACACTCGCTTCCAGAGGCCGTCAAGGTGACGGTCACCCTGAAACTTTATGCCATTGGGTCCTTCCAGGCACCATTGGGGACCTATTTGGGATCTCACAGAGCTCGGGGCACAGGTGCATTTGTGTCGTCACAGCGGCTCTATATGCTCAGTCGGCACAATACATCCATTTTAATGTGGGCCGAGCCCACCAGGATGCCTGGGTAGTGGGGTTGCAGCCATTGCCGGGATGCCCTGGGTCCAAGAGCTGATCGACAGGATGCATGCCCCCCACAAGCACCTGCAGATGACAGGCCACGATACACAAACCGAGAGTGGTTCCACTTGATGAATGTGCAGCTCATATGTGACTATGAGTTGCATACCATGCACGTCTGTGCCCAATACCCAGCAAATGTGTACGCCACTTTCATCCTGGCGCATTTGACAATTCCTGACATGTTTGAGACACCCCCTTGGCTGGGGGGTTGGCTCCTGGGCGACAGGAATTATCCCCTGCGGTCGTGGCTGATGACGCCATGCAGCGACCAGGGTGATCGTGTGTGGTACTATCTCTTATTTATCTTCAAATAAGAGCCAAGGTCCAGTTGATTGGAGGTGTCCAAAAATACAACTTTATTTGTTAATCATTTATCTTGATTTACTTCCATAAAAAACAGTTGATTAGAATAACACATAAACTGGTCAAAACACAATAAAAGAGTTCAATGAAAGCATAAGAAAATATCAGAAGATCAATAGTGTGAGCGGCACAGTAGCACAGTGGTTATCACTGTTGCTTCACAGCTATAGGGTCCCAGGTTCGATTCCCGGCTTGGGTCACTGTCTTTGTGGAGTCTGCACATTCTCCCTGTGTCTGCATGGGTTTCCTCCCACAGGTCTTGAAAGATGTACTTTAGGTCATATGGACTGTAGCCACCTGGGGTGACCACTGCCCAACACAAAATGGAAGATTGCAAGGAATGCAGGGAAAATGGACATGTTGCAAAAGCAAGCAGCCTGCAGAGCGCTTGTATATTTGGACTGCTGCAGAAACCAGTTTTGGCTGTTGCTGAAACCAGACAGCACTATGAAAAGAAAACAGTTAGCATATTAATGAGGCGATACCGGGCGATCCCCAGGCACAAAAGACACAAGTTAACACTAATCGATACATTGAATGGAAGGCCAGACCTTTCGGCGCCAAAGAAGCCCAAAACAATGAGTCCCAAGAACCGCCCCAGTGATCGAGATACTGTCCCTTTATTGGGGAATTCAAATCAATCGATTGGGAAGAGACCCAATCGATTACAAGAGTATAGAGGGTCCACCCAGGTGGGTGCAAGACCCTGAGAGGAGTATAAAACAGAGACCCCGACCCCAGCTCGCTCTCTCTGTCAGCCTCTCCTTGACCAGCTAGCCCTCCCAGCAGAACACCGTTGCAGCAGAAGAACCTTGTGCAGGAGAGGTCTGTACAGAAGCTGCCAGCAAGTAAGTCACAACGCACGCTACGGGAATAGACACTCCTGACCCCTTTAGACCATAACCACTGGAAGCCTGCGGACCCTGGACAAAGCTAGAAGCCGTTGTTCCCTGATCCGGCAGTCCCCTTATCCAGATAATTATTTGGCCTAGTAGTGGTAGGATTAGCCTAGTCTTATAGTTTATATGAATGATTAGTAGATCACTGTAATGTAATAAACGTGTCTTGTTTGAACTTACTAATTGGTGTATGGTTTTATTGCTTTGAACTTGACCTTGAAACTTGTGGCGGTATCTTAATGATACCTGGCGACTCCAAAGCTAATGAACGAAACAGAGCCAAATTGAGTGTTAAGCACACTCACCCAGAACGAGCAACAGGACATTCCACATTCTCCCTGTGTGTACCGGAACAGGGGCTTCAATGTGGCGACTAGGGATTTTTCACAGTAACGTCATTTCAGTGTTAATGTATGCCTACTTGTGACAATAAAGATTATTATTGTTATTATTAGACAGTTCAGAATTTCTTGAAGCAAAGATTCAGAACAGAACTTAATCATAAAGCCTTATGCTTAAAGAAATTCTTATCAATGGCCTAATCCTTCATTTATTCTCATTGGTTTCTAATTCTCAGCTGAGGCTTCCTGATTTATTCAAATAACTGTCTGTCACTTAGAACATGATTTATTTTCCAGACATTTGTTATTACTTAAGATTTACAAATGTCCATCAATATTAATTAAATGTCTCCATACACTCACCATGTTCGCCACTCCTACAAACACAAGGGGCAGGATTCTCCATTTCTGAGACTAAGGGCTGGATTCTCCGAATGCTGACTGGTCGGCTGGGGCCAGAGGGCACCCAGGTGGGTGCACTAGGGGGACACCAAATGACCCGTGGCACAAAGTTCAAAGTGGGATGTTAGCGGTGTGCATGGCTGCCTTGCCACATGTGGCAATGGTGTTCCATGCCTGTCCACCCCAACCCCACAGCCCACCTCCTGGCCATCCCACGCTAGTTCCCCTGGCACTGGCAGAAGTCCCCTGCCAGAGGCACAACTGTCAGCAAATTATGGCAATGTTGGACACTTTCCCTACCCCTCTCTCTCCCTCAGCAGCCGCCATGTCGGTTTCATGATTTTTAAAAGCACGAGTGAACTGCGCCATCGGGAACTTGGCCCACCGGAGGTGGAGAATCGCAGAGGCCCCGCAGAAAACCAGGTCGGGCCCGCTAATGAAATGCAAACGGTGTGTACTGTACGTGTATTCCGAATGCATTGACGCCGCTGTCGAGGTGCTGGATCTGCCGTCAAATCGGCACCTGCCACGATTTTGGCATCGGAACCGGTTCTCCGCCCAATCGCCTTCCCCGATTTCGACGTTGGCTGACGGAGAATCCTGCCCGAGGTGCTTGCATTAACCTCGCTCTGGTTAAGGCTTTGATACATTTTTATTACTAAATGTTGCCGTTGCTAGGGCTGTTGTTAAGGCTGTGATACATTTTCATTACTAGATATATTGAAAAACAATGGCTCATTCATTATAACGGACTTTTATGCAACTTTTCATGAAACAATGTTAGATTCCTGCATATGTTAAATTCCTTCAAAGCAATTCTTATATTTTATTTGAAACAATGACTACCTTTCCACATTAGCCTTGTGGATATTCCATTTTCTGTCTATGAACTGAATTAATGAATGGACTACATCAATTCTTAAAGGCACCAAATAAATCAGATAAGCAATAAATCAGTGAATTAATACATCTGTAATCTATCAGAGAGGTGCTTTGGCCTCCTGAAGATGTGGTTCAGGTGCATGGACCACTCTTGAAGTGCCCTCCAGTATGGAGCTGAGAGGGTTGCCCACATCGTGGAAGCCTGCTGCATCCTCCACAACATCGTTCAGCACAGCGGCAATGTGCTGGAGGGGGAAGATGACGGTCAGGCCTCGTCCGACGAGGAGAATGCGAGGGAGGGAGAGAATGGGCAGGACATGGGCCCGGACAGGCACGGGAGGCTGCACGATGTGTACAACCAGTGCCAATGCGCACGGGACACTCTGATCACCTCCAGGTTCACCGACTTGGGGGGAGGGGGCACTGGTCAGGGCCACGGACTTCAAATCCCACACCCCTCCCCCCGCCACCCCTCCCACCCCTCCCACCTCCGTCGGTCGCCCCCCCCTGCCTGCAACTCCCTCCGTGGTGCATACCTACCATGCAACAGGGTGCGGGCCCTGCGTTGGCAGTAGCAGCGGGCCTGGTCAATCGGATGGAGGATGATGCCAACCCGCTCTGCAATGAGCCCTGGTGCTCCGCATCGTATGAGAACGTTTGACTCCTGCCCACGGTAGCACTTTCTATTGTCTACCTGGGTGATCCTTGCATGCGAGCTGGCCATTCGATCACCCAATTCCATCGGATCTCTGGGGTGACGGTGGTGGGGACAGTTGGGGGGGGGGGGGGGGGGGAGGGTGAGGAGCCCAGGCCATCCATAACATCCGTCCATTCCTCCCCCGTGCGCCTCCTCTTTTCCCAGTCCAGACCAGCCCACACTTCACATCCATCTGTCAAAGTACCAAGGCAGGTTTTAACAGTGTTAACAGGTGTTTAATGTGCACAAATATTTACAGATACGTGCCATAGCCCCTGCCACCAAACTGCACCCGTGCCAACTTAACTGCTGCCTAACCTACTGACCTTATGAGCCCTAAAACTACCTCTAGGTCCAGACAGTACATCAGGAGTGGGGGTGGCCTGCTGTGATTCACAACCTGTGACCTGGGTATCCGTTGATAGCCATCTTCTGGGACTAGCTCGGGTGTCCCGGGTGGCGTGGTGCCACTATGTCCTGCCCTCTGCCCAACAGATGCACCAGGGACAGGAGGGGGCGGGTGAATCCGAGGTGCTACGGTGTTCTGGCACCTCCCCTACAGGAGTCACTGGCACCGGCCCTGTCACCTCCTCCTCCCTCTGGATGCCCGATGGGCTGCAGGCTACTCAATGGGATGGGGGTAGGGGGAGCCAGGCGAACACCCGAGGCTTCCCCGCCACTTGGCACTGCAAGTCCTGTCGGTCCGTTCTGGTCTTGGCCAGGGTCTGCGTACTCGTGACCATGGAGCACAGGGAGTGGACAATCGCTGTCTGGGACTGTGCCACATCGCCCAGTGACTGTTCCACCACCTTTTGGGTCTGTGTAAGATCAGCCAGTGACTGCGTCATCTCCCTCTGGGACTGGGCCACCTCCCTATGCGTCTGTGCCACATCGACCAGTGCCTGGGCAATGCTGCTGTCATTCTCAGTCATGGCCTGCTGCAACTGGGCCACGTTCAGAAGCACCTCTGCAATTTCCAGGTGGCTCTGACACATGGCTGCCTATGGGTCGGCAACCCTGTCCTGGGTCTCGGCCAGCACCTGCACAGAATGCCCCAGGCCTTGGACATGCTGATCCATAGCCAAACCCTCGCTCCCAATGCCTCCACCGTAGACGCCATCCATGCGGTGTTGGCCTGGGTGGCACGCATGGTTGGCACCACCTCCAGCTCCTGCATGCGGTTGGAATCCTCCAAAACACCTACAGGCACTGGATATTCTCTGACAACCCTTCATGTAGTCCCTGACTCTGTGACTGCATTTCCACAATCAATGGGACTGTCCATTCTAGAAGCCCGAAATCCATCTGGACTACAGCTAGTTCCTCGGGTTGAGCTGATCTCCGACCGTCCACCACATCAAGAGTTCCTAGCCTCAACTGCTGTACCAGATCAGCGGTGTGGTGCACACCAGATAGCGTCCCAGGAGCCTCTTCACTGAAATGCTCAACCGAGGGAGGGAGGAGGAGGTGACAGGGCCGGTGCCAGTGACTCCTGTAGGGGAGGTGCCAGAACACCGTAGCACCTCGGATTCACCCGCCCCCTCCTGTCCCTGGTGCATCTGTTGGGCAGAGGGCAGGACATAGTGGCACCATGCCACCCGGGACACCCGAGCTAGTCCCAGAAGATGGCTATCAACGGATACCCAGGTCACAGGTTGTGAATCACAGCAGGCCACCCCCACTCCTGGGATGGTGGAGGGTGTTGGAGACAGCTGTGACGGGAAATCTGTGTCAACATCGGACTCGAGCTCCAGCGTGCCGTGAGACTTCTGTTGAGGTCTGCCATCTGGGCCTCCTCATCGCTGCTTGGTTCATGGGGGGGGGGGGGGGGGTGGGGGGTGGGGGGGGTGGGGTGGGGGGTGGGGGGGGGGGGGGGGGGGGCGCGGCGGGGACCCCATCACCAGGAAGGTCCTGCAAGACAAGACAAGATTTTAAAGCGCGGGAGAGGAACCAGAGATTTAAAAGCGAAAGAGGAGTCGGAGGTTTAAAAGTGCGGGAGGGGAGCAGGATCATTAAAAGTGCGGGAGAGGAGCCGGATCTTTAAAAGTGCAGGAGAGGAGCCGGATCTTTAAAAGTGCAGGAGAGGAACCGGAGATTTAAATGGCTAAGAGGGGACCTTTAAATTTGAATCCACCTGGTAAGTAGTGGTGATTGGTCAGTAGTTTTTCGTTTCTCTCCATTTATCTATCTTCTTTCGGCATTATAGTTGTACAAGTTAACCTAAAGGTTGAGACATGGCAGGAGATTGCAGAGCCATGTCATGCTCCTGGTGTGCAATGAGGGAGTTCAGGGACACTGTCCCTGGCTCCTTCACGTGCAAGAAGTGTGTCCAGCTACAGCTCCTGTTTGACCGCTTGACGGCTCTGGAGCTGTGGATGGACTCACTTTGGGGCATCCACAATGCTGAGGAATTCATGGATAACACATTTAGTGAGTTGGTCACAATGCAGATAAAGAGTACTGAGAGAGATAGGAAATGGGTGACCAACAGACAGAGGAAGAGTAGGAAGGCAGTGCAGGGGCCCCCTGTGATCATCTCCCTCCAAAACGGATATACCCTTTTGGATATGTTGAGGGAGTTGGCTCACCAGGGAAGGCACCAGTAGCCAGGTTCATGGCACTGTGGCTGGCTCTGCTACGCAGGAGGGCAGGAACAAGAGTGGTGGAGCTATAGTGATCGGGGATTCGATTGCAAGGGGAGAAGACAGGCATTTCCACGGACGCAAAGGAGACTCCAGGAAGGTATGTTGCCTCCCAGGTGCAAGGTTCCTGGATGCCTCAGAGCGGCTACAGGACATTCTAAAGGGGGTGGGTGAACAGCCAGCTGTCGTGGTGCATATAATACCAACGATATAGGTAAAAAACAGGATGAGGTCCTACATGCTGAATTTGGGGAGTCAGGAGCTAAATTAAAAAGTAGGACCTCAATGGTAGTAATCTCGGGATTACTACCAGTGCCACATGCTAATCAGAGTAGGAATGACAGGATAGACAGGATGAATGCGTGGCTTGAGAGATGGTGCAAGAGGGAAGGTTTCAGATTTTTGGGACATTCGAATGGGTTCTGGGAGAGCTGGGGACCATTACTAATCGGATGGTCTATACCTGGGCAGGACTGGAACAAATGTCCTTAGGGAGGGTTGTTTGTTCACACTGTTGGGGAGGGTTTAAACTAATGTGGCAGAGGGGTGGGAACCAATGCAGGAAGTCAGAGGGTAGTAAAGAAGGAATAGAAACAAAAGCCAGTAAGGAGAAAAGTGGAACGCAGAGAACAGATTGAACTGCATTTATTTCAATGCAAGAGGCCTAAAGGGCAAGGCAGATGAACTCAGGGCATGGGATATTATAACTATTACTGAAACATGGCTAAAGAAGGGGCAGGACTGGCAGCTCAATGTTCCGGGGTACAGATGCTGCAGGAAAGATAATCCAGGAGATAGGAGAGGAGGGGGAGTTGCGTTTTTGTTTCGGGACAACATCACAGCAGTACAGAGAGAGGATATATCCAAGGGTTCGTCCACTGAGTCTATCTGGGTAGAACTAAAAAAGAAGAGTGGGATCACTTTGTTGGACTGTACTATAGGCTCCCAAAAAGTCAGCGGGAAATCAAGAAGCAAATATGTAAGGAGATTACAGATAGCTGCTGGAAAAATAGGGTGGTAATAGTAGCGGACTTTAACTTTCCCAACATTGACTGGGACAGCCATAGCCCTGGGGGTTTGGATGCAGAGAAATTTGTCGATTGTATTCAGGAAGAATTCCTCATTCAATATGTGGATGGCCCAACTAGAGGGGGCGGCAAAGCTTGACCTCCTCTTGGGGAATAAGGAAGGGCAGGTCACTTTGCGCCCAGTGACCATAATCCCATTAGTTTGAAGATAGCTATGGAGAATGATAGTTCTGGCCCAAAAGTTAAAATTCTAAATTGGGGCAAGGCCAATTCCGATGGTATTAGGTGGGAACTTTCAAAATTTGATTGGGGAGCCTGTTTACAGGCAAGGGGACAGCTGGTAAGTGGGAGTCTTTCAAAAGTGTGTCAACTAGGGTGAGCACATTCCTCTTAGTGTGAAGGTAAGGCTGGTAGAAGTAGGGAACCCTGGATGACCCCCGAACAGGCGCCGGAATGTGGCGACTAGGGGCTTTTCACAGTAACTTCATTTGAAGCCTACTCGTGACAATAAGCGATTTTCATTTCATTCATTTCATGACTCGGGATATTGAGGCCATGATCAAAAGGAAGAAGGAGGCATATGACATGCCCAGGCAGCTGGGATCAAGTGGATCCCTTGAAGAGTATAGGGCTAATCGGAGTTGAGTTAAGAGAGAAATCAGGAGGGCAAAAAGGGGACATGAGATTGTCTTGGCAGATAAGGAAAATTCAAAGAGCTTTTACAGATACATAAAGGGCAGAAGAGTGACCAGGGAGGGGGTAGGGCCTCTTAAGGATAAACAGGGTCATCTATGTGCAGATCCACAAGGGATGAAAGAGGTCCTAAATGAATATTTCTCGTCAGTATTTACTGTTGGGAAAGGCATAAATGTTAGGGAAATTGGGGAAATAAATAGTGATGTCTTGAGGAGTGTACATTTTACAGAGAAGGAGGTGCTGGAGATATTAAAGCGCATCAAGATAGACAAATCCCCGGAACCTGATGAAATGTATCCCAGGACGTTGTGGGAGGCTAGGGAGGAAATTGTCAGCCCCCTAGCTGAGATATTTGAATCATCGACAGCCATAGGAGAGGTGCCTGAAGATTGGAGGGTAGCAAATATTGTGCCCCTGTTTAAGAAGGGCTGTAGAGACAAACCCGGGAACTATCGACCGGTGAGCCTTACTTCTGTGGTGGGTAAGTTTTGAGAAGGTATTCCGAGGGACAGGATCTACAGGCATTTAGACAGGCAAGGGCTAATTAGGGAAAGTCAGCATGGCTTTGAAAGGGGAAAGTCATGTCTCACCAATTTGATTGAGTTTTTTTGAAGGGGTAACCAAGAAGATAGATGAGGGCAGCGCTGTCTACATGGACTTTAGTAATGCCTTTGACAATGTACAGCATGGTAGGTTGTTGCAAAAGACTAAATCTCACCGAATCCAGGGGGAGGTAGCCAATTGGATACAAAATTAGCTTGCCGACCGAAGCCAAAGGGTGGGTGTGGCAGGTTGTTTTTCAAACTGGAAGCTATTGGCCAGAGGTGTGCCTCAGGGATCAGTGCTGGGTCCACTGTTATTTGTGATATATATTAATGATTTGGATGAGAATGTAGGAGGCATGGTTAGTAAGTTTGAAGATGACACCAAGATTGGTGGAATAGTGGCATTCACCTGAGGAAGGAGCAGTGCTCCGAAAGAACATAAGAACATAAGAACTAGGAGCAGGAGTAGGCCATCTGGCCCCTCGAGCCTGCTCCGCCATTCAATGAGATCATGGCTAATCTTTTGTGGACTCAGCTCCACTTTCCGGCCCAAACACCATAACCCTTTATCCCATTATTCTTCAAAAAACTATCTATCTTTACCTGAAAAACATGTAATGAAGGAGCCTCAACTGCTTCACTGGGCAAGGAATTCCATAGATTCACAACCCTTTGGGTGAAGAAGTTCCTCCTAAACTCAGTCCTAAATCTACTTCCCCTTATTTTGAGGCTATGTCCCCTAGTTCTGCTTTCACCTGCCAGTGGAAACAACCTGCCCGCATCTATCCTATCTATTCCCTTCATAATTTTAAATGTTTCTATAAGAACCCCCTCATCCTTCTAAATTCCAACGAGTACAGTCCCAGTCTACTCAACTTCTCCTCATAATCCAACCCCTTCAGCTCTGGGATTAATTTAGTGAATCTCCTCTGCACACCCTCCAGTGCCAGTATCTCACTGTTCCTCAACTGTTCCATCATAAAGTCTTTGCTCCCAGTCTATCTTAGCTAGTTCTTCTCTCATCCCATTGTAATCTCCTTTGTTTAAACACAAAACACTAGTATTTGATTTTACTTTCTCACCCTCCATCTGTATTTTAAATTCCACCATATTGTGATCGCTCCTTCTGAGAGGATCCCTAACTATGAGATCATGAATCAATCCTGTCTCATTACACAGGACCATATCTAGGACCGCTTGTTCCCTCGTAGGTTCTATAACATACTGTTCTAGGAAACTATCGTGGATACATTCTATAAACTCCTCCTCAAGGTTGCCTTGACCGACCTGGTTAAACCAATTGACATGTAGATTAAAATCCCCCATGATAACTGCTGTACCATTTCTACATGCATCAGTTATTTCTTTGTTTATTGCCTGCCCCACCATAACGTTACTATTTGGTGGCCGATAGACTACTCCTATCAGTGACTTTTTCGCCTTACTATTCCTGAATTCCACCCAAATGGATTCAACATTATCCTCCATAGCACCGATGTCATCCCTTACTATTGCTCGGATGTCATCCTTAAATAACAGAGCAACACCACCTCCCTTACCATCCACTCTGTCCTTCCGAATAGTTTGATACCCTTGGATATTTAACTCCCAGTCGTGACCATCCTTTAACCATGTTTCAGTAATGGCCACTAAATCATAGTCATTCACGATGATTTGTGCCATCAACTCATTTACTTTATTCCGAATACTACGAGCATTCAGGTAAAGTACACTTATGTTGGTTAAACAAACCTGTTGGACTTTAACCTGGTGTTGATAGACTTCTTACGGTGGAATAGTGGATAGTGAAGAAGGTTATATAAGATTGCAGCAAGATCTTGACCAATTGGGCCAGTGGGCCAATGAATGGCAGATGGAGTTTAATTTGGATAAATGTGAGGTGATGCATTTTGGTAGATCAAATCAGGGCAGAACCTACTCTGTTAATGGTAGGGAGGTGGGGACAGTTACAGAACAAAGGGATCTGGGAATACAGGTTCATACTCCTTGAAGGTGGAGTCACAGGTGGACAGTGTGTTGAAGAAGACATTCAGCATTCTGGGTTTTATTGGTCAGAATATTGAATACAGGAGTTGGGACGTCTTGTTGAAGTTGTACAAGACATTGGTAAGACCACACATGGAATACTGTGTTCAGTTCTGGTCACCCTATTATAGGAAGAAGAGATTTACGAGGATGCCACCAGGACTTGATGGTCTGAGTTATAAGGAGAGGCTGGAACTTTTTTCCCTGGTGCGCAGGAGGCTTAGGGGTGATCTTATAGAGGTCTATAAAATAATGATAAGGTCGATAGTCAACATCTTTTCCCAAAAGTAGAGGCATCTAGAACTAGAGGGCATAGGTTTAAGGTGAGAGGAGAGAGATACAAAAGAGACCAGAGGGGAAATTTCTTCACACAGAGGGTGGTGAGCATCTGGAACGGGCTGCCAGAGGCAGTGGTAGAGGCGGGAACAATTTTGTCCTTTAAAAAGCCGTTAGACAGTTACACGGGCAGGGTGGGTATAGAGGGATATGGGTAAAATGCAGGCAAGTGGGACTAGCTTAGTGATAGAAACTGGGCGGCATGGACCAGCTGGGCCAAAGGGCCTGTTTCCATGGAGTAAATATCTATGACGTGATTAGCCGGGGGAGGAGTGGCGGTGGTATGGGGATGTGGGTTGGAATGAAGGTGTGGGTGTAAGTGAGGGTGGTATGGGGTGTGGGTGGGAATGAGGGTGAGTGTGCTGTGGGGGTGTTGGCAAGGGTGTGGATTAAGGTAGGGGAGGGTGGTGGTGAGTGTGGTATGGTGATGGGTTAACACATGTGTCATGGTGATCGCAGCTCAGCGGGAACTCATTTTTTCGTCCACGGCTGATCAGCAGCACAGCAACCTCCCTTTCTTCGGGCCCATCAACCACGTCCAGGGCAATCTGCTCAGCCACTGTGAGGATGCACAGGTCCAGTGGTTACGGGTGGCCTTCCCCTTGTGGGCGGGGAAACAGAAAATGACAGTGTTAGACAGTCTGACGCATGCAGCCCAGGCGGTTGGTAGGTGGTGGCTTCAATGGCTCGGGTATCTGACCATGGCGGCCGGTATGTTTGCCGGCATGTGGTGCAGGGTGGGGGTTCGGCTGGCGTCCGGGTGCGGTGGGGTCGCCGGTGTGTGGGATGGGGTTGGTGCCAAGGAGTGGTGCATACTCACCCTGGCCACCCTGAGGAGGTCATGCAGTTTATTTCTCCACTGCTGGCCGGTCCAGATGGTGTTGCCCACAGCGCTAACAGCCTCTGCCACCTGCGGCCAGGCATGTTGAATGGCAACTGCTGGTAGCCTCCTTCCGGGCCCGCCTCTCCTCCATGGCACCAGGAGAGTCTCCATCTCAACGTCTGTAAATCGTGGAGCCGCTCTCCTCGATGCCATCTTGGTGGCTGGGATGGTGTTTGAGAGGAGTGAATTGTTTATCTGCTGCTGCAGCTTGTCAGCCTCCTGCGTGTCAATCTCAGACCTGGCAAATCCGGCATTATTTCTCGTGGAATCAGTTGTGTTCCACATGGCTCTGGTGCTAGCCTCTTGACAGTCGCTGAATCGGTCCATGTGCGCCACCAGTGTTTGCTGTTGTGGTAGTTCCCGAATCCTGCCCTGGCATCAACATTTAGTCTTAGGAACGGAGAATCCAGCTTTATATTCTCTGGAAATCTATCACAGAAAACTAACCTATTCTTGTATCTTGAAATCAACCTGTGCATTTTATTTCCTTTTCAAAGAAGCATCTCATCCTTTGATAAATGTCTCTGGTGACTCCTGCAAATTTGCAACATTTTTGATGGAAGGAGGATGGAAATCCAACAAAATGGAAAAATGCCTCTAACAATGTTTTAAGTACATTTTCAGAAATGTTCTATTGAAGTTATATAATGCAGGAGAATCCCTGTGAGACTGTGACCAAACATTGCCAAAACTGTAATTTTGGCCTTCAACATGAACAACTCAAAGGCCAGGAAAGAACTTCATGTCCAGTTCTGTGGCCAACCACTCAGCCATGATCCAATGCCAAAGTACCTTGGCATCACTCTTGACCTACTGGTAATACCTCCAGGACACGAGAGCCAAATGAGAGAGCGTTTCAAAGTGAAACTGATGGGTACCGACTGGGGCAGCAGGGCCAACATGTGATGCACTGCTTCACATATAGTACTGCTGTTCAGCCAGCTTCAGGAGCCACTACTTGAATGTGGCAGCTATCCACTTTCAGGATGTAATGAAGATTATTTCTGAAATGCTGAGACTAACACAGCTCAATTGGCTTCCTGTGTCTGTACACGTTGAACGTTCTGATGTCTGCAAGGAGAATATCATCCTCAAAGCACTCCACCAGCAGACAGCAAACACAGGGGGCACGGTAGCACAGTGGTTAGCACAGTTACTTCACAGCTCCAGGCTCGATTCCCGGCTTGGGTCACTGTCTGTGCGGAGTTTGCACTTTCTCCCCGTGTCTGAGTGGGTTTCCTCCGGGTGCTCCGGTTTTCTCCCACAGTCCAAAGATGTGCATGTTAGGTGGTTTGGCCATGCTAAATTTCCCTTAGTGTCCAAAAAAGGTTGGGTTGGGTAGGGTTACTGGGTTACGGGGTGGAGGTGTGGGCTTAGATAGGGTGCTCTTTCCAAGGGCCGGTGCTGACTCGATGGACCGAATGGCCTCCTTCTGTACTGTAAATTCTATGATTCCATCCATGATTCTATGAAAGCACCCCCACAGTACCTCAGAACAGAAAACCCACACCCTCATCTGAAATCACATAGTCCCAACTGGGAACTGCTCCATCCCCTAAAAACTGACAACAGCCCCACCTTTCGATGGCATATCCGGGTTGACTACAAACATCACGAACTACAACCTGGTAATTGACACAAGTGGTGAAATCACAGCTTTCAACTGTGCTCAGAAAATTTGGACAGCCCTCATCCACTTGAGGACAGACGAGGGTAGATGTGGCCATTTGCTCCACCAATGGAACCCGAGGAACAGATCAAATTGTGACTGAGGTCATCCAAGTCAGATCATTGCCCACATAATGAACTCCTGCTTTCAGAGATACGTTCCCGTTGACATCAAAACCATTCAAACTGTGTCAGCTGAAGTCATTGAATGGATTGTTAACCTCAACACTAAGTCACAGCTGCTTCCCCAGCTACGCAAAATGTTAAAAATGTACCAGGTGAACAAAGTCACTTTGGCTGATTCTTGTATTTGATTAAGTCTTATGTCTTAATAACGGATCCAACAAAGTCAAACATGAGACAAAATGCAGGATTGATCACTGCTGAACTTGATCCAAAATGGCTGTCATTAACAAGATTAAAGAAGCATCAATCAAAGAAAAGTATACCTAAAGAATAACATTTGTATTTTAAGCATGCTTAAATTTGAAGAGTTTACATTTTTTTTTCTTAAATGCAGCCTTTTCTTTAATTGCTGCAAAATCAATGGTGGGACATTAAATCAACTGAAACTCAACATTATGGTCACACATAGAAAATTGGTGCCCCTAATAGGTGTGCATTTGGTTCACAACAGGAATTTACTAAAATTTGATTTAATGGGCTTTATAGTAAAGTGCATTCCCATTTCATGCTTCCACCATTACTGTAAAAGTGATAGATAAGGTGAAATTATGATTAAGGAGAGAGATCTTCAATTGAACAATTACTGTTACTGAAGTGGAAAACAGTAGCACCACACGGCCCTCTGCATTTCTCTCATCGGTGATTGCAATCAGCCGCACTGCTACCTACATCGAGAGAATGTATTTAAAGATTGAGGACGTATCACTGAGTGAGTTCCAGATAGAGCACAAGTGAGGACAAGTTAATAGGCAAGCCAAAGAAGGAGCAGGAGCCTGATTGCCAATTACTCACAGTGTGTGGCGCTAACAATTACACACAAAAGACTCGATAAGGTACAAGAGAGGCTTTATTACAGTGAGATGCTATTCCTCTGGCTGCAGCTGTAGAATGGCGTCTCAGGGAAACTTATGAATATTTATACAGCTCCCTGTGGGTGGAGCTAGCCGGCAGAGGCTTACCAGCAAACCTGTAATACAGGTACTGTCATACATCCCCTAATGCAAGCACACACATATGTGGTAGAGACCACCACACAGTGGCTGCCTTTCTCAAAAGCAGTAGGTTGCGCTCATGCTGTTCATTTGTAGGAGTAGAAATGAAAATGCCGTCCATGCTGACTGATGCAGAGTTACCTCTTTACTGCATGCGTGGCCAGAGCATAGCCAAAACAAAACTGTTCGTCTGAGATGAACCTGCGACACGAAACTTAAGAACTACTATAACGAAATTTACTGCAACTGGCATTGGTGTGTTGGAAGTACCAAATGAGGAATGCTTTAATTTGTTCTTTGTTAAGACAAACAACCATGTGTGATATGCTGTTATGTGTTATTACCTGCATACATCCTACTGGATAGAGACAATTGGTTACCCCGTAGATTTTGGGAAAGTGGACTTGGATTCTCTGATCCTGAGGCTATGTCTTCATGCCGGCATGGGAACAGTGGCGTTTTATGACTGAAAACTTGGCGCAAACCGGCCACAGATCCTCCGTTTGGTTGGTGGTTAGCATGCTGGCAGCATAGAGCATTTGGATCTCACGGCCAATATGACCTGGAGAATTGCCGGGTCTGTGGCCACGCATGCACATGGCAGCGGGCTGCAGCGGTCACGCCGTGCAACATGGCGCTGGCTGTGCGTGGACCTGGAAAATAGTTCCCTCCCTTTGGCTGGCTGATAAACCCCGGACCACTCCTCAACAGTGCCTCCAGCCGCTGCCAAAGTCCCCCCTGCCCGCAGATTGGCCCTCCGTCGACAGTGGCGGCGTTGGACTGAGTCCGCAGCCACCACTCCAAGTTCCCAACGGATGATAGCACATGCGCCTGACGCTGTCGGGAACTCAGCTGGTCGGGGGCAGAGCTTTGGAGTGGGCCTCAGGGAACTTTGGAGTACGCCGCTTTGGAGGGGGTGGAGCATCGCAAAAGCGGCACCACCCCTGATTTTATCAGAAACGGGTACCCCGCCCATGATCTCCCTTGATAAGGGGATGGGTCAATCGTTAACCTTTTCTGTTGTATAAATAGAGGCGGCCAGTTAGGTAGCGGCTAGAGAAAAGACCAATAGGGAAATACTGGTGCTGGGTAAATATTACTCTAAAAAAATAGCATTTTGTTGATTCATGAACTCATGTTGGACTCTTCATGGCCCTTACAAAAATATGAAACCATATTGAGTAATTGATTCATATGAATAAATGGATTTTGGCCACTCCTGTTCATATCCATTAAATTTGATATGCAAATCTCCAAAGCTTTATGAAAATGAAAGAACGCCAACCTTTAAAAATATAAACATCTGAAAAAGCTACAACATTTTGCAATTGCATTTACATATATTTATCTGACACTCGTGCATCTTGTGACTGATCAGCAGCGAATTCACATTAGCAAGAGTCACCCCACATTTTGATCCTGAGCATGGAGGAAGCAATATGAACTAAATGCATCAACGATC
This sequence comes from Scyliorhinus canicula, assembly GCF_902713615.1. NCBI lineage: Eukaryota > Metazoa > Chordata > Chondrichthyes > Carcharhiniformes > Scyliorhinidae > Scyliorhinus > Scyliorhinus canicula. The sequence goes on from NC_052147.1 coordinate 186,495,064, forward strand.
ACAGAGAATTGAAGAAGACAAATGAGAAGTTCTACAAAGCCTGCTTTTTATTTTTTTAGCTATTGCACGAACAAATCACCTTCGGATGTATTAATGCACCCGTCTTCAAATTAAATTTGTTAACTGGCCAACGAGGAAGAAAAAGTTGAATGATTTGGTTAGCAATTTTCTCAAAATAAAAAATATTGTTTGGTTTATCTCTTGTAATTATTTTATTTATTTTAGACCTTTCCGTACTTTGATTGTCATTGTTCATTATGAGATATCGTGCTAAATCATTGTGTGTATCAGGTCAGGGTACGTCAAAACAATTTCCTGGAAAAAACAAGATCAGCATTTCATTTTACAGAAAATGGATAACGGTATGATTTGTAACTGTTTTTGTACTGTTCTATTCCGAAACGTGAATAAAGTGAGACAAATTATCGTATTCGTATATTTAATGTTGAGAAGCAGAGAACTGTATGAGAATGATGTGTGTATTTATGAAATGGATCAAGTTGATTTTTGAAAACACTTACGAACCCCATGTTTTGAAAGAGGTAAATTGGGTCAAAGTAAACAAAAGAACTTAAATCAGTGGATAGCCTCATAACAGCCCAACAGAGTTTGGCCAATCACTGGGCTTATTGTGTGATATATGATGAGGAATTGTGATTGTGCTGTAGTGGAACAATGAGATAAGAGAGAGAGATTACACAAAGTCCTAATTATAATTTACGATGAAGTAATAACTCAACTATAACCAAGTCAAGCAGCCATCAGGTTGCAGGAAGTAGGTGAACCAAATATCAACAAGTTGAAGAAACGGGAATAGAAAAAAAAAATCCGCCAAAGAATGCTCTTATACGGAACATCAGAAGGTAAGAGCAGGAGTAGGTCATTCAGCCTCTCAATTCTGCTCCACCATTACTTACATTGTGGCATCTACCTCAATGTCATTTTCCAAAGCTATCTCCATATCCCTTAATGTCAATCTTATCCAGAAATCTATTGGGTTCTGACTTGAACATGCTCAATGACTGAGCTTCCACAGCCCTTTGCGGTAGAGTATTCCAAAGATTCACCACCCTTTGACTGAAGAAATTCCTCCTCATCTCTGTTCAAAATGGCTTACTTCTTGTTCGGCATCTGTGTCCTCTGGTCTTTTCTACATCTACCCAGTCATGGCCCTGCAAGAATTTTATACATTTCAATGAGATCACCACTCATTCTTCTAAACACTGTAGAGAATGCAGGTCTAATTTCCTCAATCTCTCATAATGAGGCAATCCTGCCAACCCAAGGATTAGTAGGGTCAATCTCTATCTCAGCCCCTCGATGGTAAGTATATCTCTCTTTAGATAAGGAGACAAAAACTGTGCTCAATACTCCAGGTGTGGTCTCACCAAGACGTTATACAATGGCATCAAGATATCTTTCCTTCCGAACGCAAGTCCCCTTGCAATGAAGGCCGACATGTTTATTCCTACTCCATTTTCTGTCTGTTCATCAATTCAAAATTCATACCATTATTTGTTAACATCGTGAACATTCATTCTGTTTTTCTCTCTTTACAGATACTACCAGACCTGTTGGGGTTTCCCAGCACTTACTGTTTTTATTCCATGTGCACCAATTTTGTTTATTAACTTCCTGTGTGGAGCAAAGACTTTTGAAAATGAAAGTACATTACATCTGTCAATCACCCTGGGCAAGTGCCTGGTCAATTCCAGTCCCACTTGACCCAGAGTCACAACACAAGTCAAATTAGATTTTATTTAAAATGCCCGAGGTCCTTGGCTGAGTCCAATAAACTGCAGTCATCAGGTTTGTAACTTTAACACAATTAACCTTTTATTGGGGCAGCACGGTGGCGCTGTGGTTAGCACTGCTGCCTCAAAGCACCGAGGTCCCAGGTTTGATCCCGGCTCTGGGTCACTGTCCATGTGGAGTTTGCACATTCTCCCCATGTTTGCGTGGGTTTCGCCCCACAACCCAAAGATGTGCAGGCTAGGTTGATTGGCCTCGACAAGTTGCCCCATAATTGGCAAAAATGAATTGGGTACTCTAAATTTATAAAAAAAAGAAATGCTTTTGGAGCCAGGTTTATTTCACGCCATGGGATCTGAAGAAGTTGGCAAGGCCCTATCCTCAAAGATCAGCGTGCCATTTTAAAAAGGCTCTCCAATCTCAGAATAACCCTACTGCAGCCCCACCCCTCAAAATTGTTGGCAAGGACCCCCTCCAATCGCCGGCAGAGATCCCCCCCACCCCCCCCCCTCCCAAGTGAGGGACATCCCATTTTGTTAAAGGCTCCCTCCTTTTCAGGGCCCCCCTTCAAGCCCCAAATTTAGGGGGCCCCCTTCAGGCCCCCTCCTTCTGGGATCCTCCTCAGTCCCTCTCAGCCCCGCCTTTTGGCAATGCCAACCTGACAATGTTCCCTGGCACCTTGGCACTGCCAGGTTGACAGTTAGTACTGTTAGGGTTCCAGCGGATAGTGCCAGGCCCCTGTCCATGATCGTCTGACAGCTACAAAAGCCTACCAGCCCCCCAGCGTGATCATTGCATCTATTCAGAGAATTCAATAGTGGCTGCGAATGGTCTTCATTAAGGAACTCTTGCACTTCATTGTCTGCATAGTGCCAGCTGTTTCTATGGTGGAAAGGTTTCTGCTGTGCATCCAGGCTGTTCAGGCATCAGAGATTGAAAAAGATCCAGTCTAAAACAAATACTCTCAGATTGCACACATGCTCTTTCAAGGAAGCACTTGAAAGCACATCAAAGGGGATAAAAACAGGCATCCTGATACACTGGAACCATATAGTCTATTGAAACTTCAAGGGAGTGAAATGCTTCTCCACAAAACAAGCTGCAGAATGGATCCGTCCTGTGAGAGGAATTTAGTACAGATAGGTTGCAGCTGTGCTTTGCCCTGTTATTGGGTGTTAAACATGAAATAAAGCAGGCTTCAAAGCTTCACAGATCTAATGCGACTCCCATCCCGGGGAGTCCTGCAATCCCTGGGCTTCCTTGAAGGCCCCCCGCACCCCCATGGCTTCAGACCAGTGGCTGCTGGGCTTTGTGCTCTCACGAGTAAGTGGAGAGGGGTAATGACCTCTTTGCTCCTCCTCGGAGTCCATGGTGCCTGGTCCCAGTTTTAAGGACCAGTAGTGATTCATGCCCAGGTGACTTTGTGCCAGGGAGAGGGGGGTGCAGAATAATAGGAGGGCATTTTATTCGACTTCAATCTCACTAGTGAGATTGACATGAATGTAAATTAGCTGTGATCAAACTTTTGCACTTTTAAGGTGATATCCTGGAGCAGACTGGGAGAATGGGAAACTGATTTGCACCCGGCACACATCCCGTTTTGGGGCTATTCCGCAATTCTCCCAACATAGCGGGATTTGCCCCAGGTGCAATGCGGCCCGTGAATCCCCCCCCCGCCCCCCCCCCCCGAGTCTCGACTTCTAGGACTCGTTTTGAGTGAGTTTTCCTTGCTTCACAGGTGATTTCAAATTTTTGGAATTCGACACACTAATGACCTTTTGAAAGAAAACAAATTCCCATCATGTCCATCTTAAACAGAAGGCTTTAAACTGTGTTCCCAGGTCCCAGTCGATCCTACAGGTAGAAATATGCTCCTCGTATCTACCCTGTGGAATCTACTCAGAGTCTTATATATTTCAATACAATTGCCTCTCATTCTCTTAAACTCCAATGAGTATGTGCCTAACATATTCATATTTTTGGAAGTTATTTCACCTATTTGTTAACTTTGATCTACATTTTCTGGATATTAGTCTTCACTGCTGCATGGGAGCAGCTTATACAGCAATACCATGGACCTCTGATGAAGAATACAAAAATCAGAAACATCAACAGCACCTGGAACATCAAGGGCAGAAACAAGAGCAACAGGACCAGGAACAGCGACAGATGCTGTCTTCTTTGCGGCCATTTGCTGCTCCATAGGACCGCTTGAATGGACACCGAGATCCAACTCAAAGGATGCACCAATACCTTGGACTGCAGGCAAAAGGATGAGCTCTCTCAAAATGACTGAGCAACAGTGCGTCAGCATGCTCAGACTTTGATGGCAGGTTATTGCTGACATTTGAAGGTACAGGAGCATGACCTTCCAAGTGGGCCTGATAGGGTGGAGACGTGCGCTTAAGTAGAGTGCTCTTTCCAAGGGCTGGTGCAGACCCGATGGGCTGAATGGTCTCCTTCTGCACTGTAAATTCTAAGAGATGGGCACACATTAGAGGATAGCAAATGTGGTCCCTTTGTTCAAGAAGGGGAGTAGAGATAACCCCGGTAACTATAGGCCGGTGAGCCTCACGTCTGTGGTGGGTAAAGTCTTGGAGAGGATTATAAAAGATACGATTTATAATCATCTAGATAGGAATAATATGATTAGGGATAGTCAGCATGGTTTTGTGAAGGGTAGGTCATGCCTCACAAACCTTATCGAGTTCTTTGAGAAGGTGACTGAACAGGTAGACGAGGGTAGAGCAGTTGATGTGGTGTATATGGATTTCAGTAAAGCGTTTGATAAGGTTCCCCATGGTCGGCTATTGCAGAAAATACGGAGGCTGGGGATTGAGGGTGATTTAGAGATGTGGATCAGAAATTGGCTAGTTGGAAGAAGACAGAGAGTGGTAGTTGATGGGAAATGTTCAGAATGGAGTTCAGTTACGAGTGGTGTACCACAAGGATCTGTTCTGGGGCCGTTGCTGTTTGTCATTTTTATAAATGACCTAGAGGAGGGCGCAGAAGGATGGGTGAGTAAATTTGCAGACGACACTAAAGTCGGTGGAGTTGTAGACAGTGCGGAAGGATGTTGCAGGTTACAGAGGGACATAGATAAGCTGCAGAGCTGGGCTGAGAGGTGGCAAATGGAGTTTAATGTGGAGAAGTGTGAGGTGATTCACTTTGGAAAGAATAACAGGAATGCGGAATATTTGGCTAATGGTAAAACTCTTGGTAGTGTGGATGAGCAGAGGGATCTCGGTGTCCATGTACATAGATCCCTGAAAGTTGCCACCCAGGTTGATAGGGTTGTGAAGAAGGCCTATGGTGTGTTGGCCTTTATTGGTAGAGGGATTGAGTTCCGGAGCCATGAGGTCATGATGCAGCTGTACCAAACTCTGGTACGGCCGCATTTGGAGTATTGCGTACAGTTCTGGTCGCCTCATTATAGGAAGGACGTGGAAGCTTTGGAACGGGTGCAGAGGAGATTTACCAGGATGTTGCCTGGTATGGAGGGAAAATCTTATGAGGAAAGGCTGATGGACTTGAGGTTGTTTTCGTTAGAGAGAAGAAGGTTAAGAGGTGACTTAATAGAGGCATACAAAATGATCAGAGGGTTAGATAGGGTGGACAGCGAGAGCCTTCTCCGGCGGATGGAGGTGGCTAGCACGAGGGGACATAGCCTTAAATTGAGGGGTAATAGATATAGGACAGAGGTCAGAGGTGGGTTTTTTACGCAAAGAGTGGTGAGGCCGTGGAATGCCCTACCTGCAACAGTAGTGAACTCGCCAACATTGAGGGCATTTAAAAATTTATTGGATAAGCATATGGATGATAAGGGCATAGTGTAGGTTAGATGGCCTTTAGTTTTTTTTTCTCCATGTCGGTGCAACATCGAGGGCCGAAGGGCCTGTACTGCGCTGTATCGTTCTATGTTCTATTCCAGTGGCTATCAAGGTCACCACAGCCCAAAACATCTTCTGGTTCCTTTCATGGAACTTCTGATGTTGTCAACAGAATTTTGCAATCTGCTGCACACAAGTGTATCTCCCAGGTGAACCCAGTTATGCTAATTGCAACTGATGAGGCCAGTCACACACAAATGGTTCGTGCAATTATACTGTAACTGGATTCTCACAGGCTGAGGGCATCGTAGTCTGCATATATGACAATCAAGGTACCTTCAGATCAATGATAAATACTTATCAATCAAAAGGGGTTTGCACTCCACCAACCAGAAGTACTTATCAATGGAAAGGAATTTCACTTAGAACATAGAACAGCACACAACAGAACAGGCCCTTCAGCCCTCGATGTTGTGCCGAGCAATGATCACCCTACTCAAACCCACGTATCCACCCTATACCCGTAACCCAACAACCCCCCCCCTTAACCTTACTTTTTAGGACACTACGGCCAATTTAGCATGGCAATCCACCTAACCCACACATCTTTGGACTGTGGGAGGAAACCGGAGCACCCGGAGGAAACCCACGCACACACGGGGAGGACGTGCAGACTCCACACAGACAGTGACCCAGCCGGGAATCGAACCTGGGACCCTGGAGCTGTGAAGCATTTGTGCTAACCACCATGCTACCGTGCTGCCCCTATTCAGTGGTCAGCTGCTATGTGACCATCAGAAGGTGTAAGGTATCCTGCCTTTATTCTGCCACATCTTCCACGGGTGATCGCACCTCCAAACCGAGTGACTGTGTGGTTCCTTGAAGACAAGAGCTACCCTCTGAAGACATGACTGACGATTCCTGTGTGCATGCCCACCACTGATGTACAGGAAAGATGCAATCAGAGATGGATAAGCAGAAGAGTGTTAATAGACCAAGCTGTTGGGTTGCTAAAGTATTAGGTGTAAGGAGAGATCTCAGGCACCCTTCATAGACATAGAACATACAGTGCAGAAGGAGGCCATTTGGCCCATTAAGTCTGCACCGACCCACTTAAGCCCTCACTTTCACCCTATCCCCGTAACCCAATAACCCCTCTTGAACTTTTTGGTCACTAAGTGGCCAATTTTTACACTAAATTTTGGCCAATTTATCATGGCCAATCCACCTAACCTGCACGTCTTTGGACTGTGGTTGGAAACTGGAGCACCCAGAGGAAACCCACGCAGACACGGGGAGAACGTGAAGACTCCGCACAGGCAGTGACCCAGCAGGGAATCAAATCTGGGACCCTGGCGCTGTGAAGCCACAGTGCTATCCACTTATGCTACCATGCAGCTTTCAATATTTAAGAGTGAGGGTCTCCAGAATGGTAGTGGTGTGCTGTGCTTTCCACAGCCTTGTGCTGCAGAGAGGAATGAGATTGCAGGAGGAGAAAGGTTATGTGCACTCTGTACCTGCAGGGGAAGAGGAGGTTGAAGTAAGGTCAGGGTCTTAGCTGCCAGAGAATCCTGTCGTAGACTCATCCAGGAATTTTATTTATATTGTTATTGGGTGGCAGCTCTCGGTGGGTGGAGACTGCACTCTTGGGCCCTTGATCCTGGTGAAGCCCACCACTGACCTTTTAAGTGCCTGAGTGGCACAAGATGAGGCAGGCCTTCCCCAAAAAGGGATGACACGGTGGTGTCGTCACTCTTCAGGTGAGACGACCCAAACATTGCCGACACAAGATTCCACCCAAAGAGCCTGCAAAAGGATATAGATAGGTTTAAGTGAGTGGGCAGAAATTTTGCAGATAGAGCATATAGTGCTGGAAATGTATAGTTGCCCATCTTCTGTGGGAAGAATAGAAAAGTGGAATATTATTTTCATGGTGAGAGACTGCAGACTGCTGCAGCACAGATGGATCTGTGTGTCCATATACATGAATCACAAAAAGTTAGCATGGAGGTACAGCAAGCAAGTTGTAAGGTCATGTAATGTTGGCCTTTATTGCAAGGGGAATGGAGTATAAAAGTAGGGAAGTTTGGCTGCAACTGTACATGACATTGCTGAGATCACACCTAGAGTACTGTGTATAGTTTTACTTTTCTTAATTAAGGAAGGATCTTCTTGCATTGGAAACAGTTCAGAGCAGGTTCACTTGGTTGATCCCTGGGATAAAGGAGTCATCCTATGAAGAAAGGTTGAGCAGGTTGGCCACTGGAGTTCAGAAGAATGAGAGGTGACCTTACTGAAAACTATAATACTCTGAGGGGACTTGGCAGGTAAATGGGCTGGATTTTACAGTTGTAAACCACAGAAGCACAAGGCAGGGGTTCTGTGTACCTAAAATACGGTGTGATGAGGTCAGATTGACATCATGATATTCTCACACCCATCTCAAATATTGTGCAAAAAAAGGACACACAAATCAGTGGCCCACCCACCATTTTGAAATGAGCAATTAACAAACTATTGAATTTGTGGAAAAGCCATTGTGTAGTAAGGGTTGTTCAGTATGTTGCACAAACAGGTTCATAGGCTTGTATGGTTGAACATGAAGTGTTTATTACTAACTCATAACTATATACATATGTGCAAGATATAGCCCAGAGTATAAGTTATCTCCATGCCAATTTATACTAGATTCTCTCCACTCTGTCTACGATCATGTGACTCTCTACATAATAATGTGGACGGTACTGTTTCTCCAGTCCCACAGTGACCAATTCTATGCCAAACAGGGGGCAGCACGGTAGCATTGTGGATGGCACAACTGCTTGACAGCTCCAGGGTCCCAGGTTCGATTCCGGCTTGGGTCACTGTCTGTGCGGAGTCTGCACATCCTCCCCGTGTGTGCGTGGGTTTCCTCCGGGTGCTCCGGTTTCCTCCCACAGTCCAAAGATGTGCAGGTTAGGTGGATTGGCCCTGATAAATTGCCCTTAGTGTTGGGTGGGGTTACTGGGTTTGGGGATAGGGTGGCGGTGTTGACCTTGGGTAGGGTGCTCTTTCCAAGAGCCGGCGTAGACTCGATGGGTCTAATGGCCTCCTTCTGCACTGTAAATTCTATTCTATTCTATGAAACACTTTATACTACACCTCCCCGCAAGTAAGTTCACAGATGACACAAAAATTGGTGGTGTAGTCAATAGTCAGGAGCCTTAGATTACAGAATGATATAGATGGGCAAGTTTGATGGGCAATTAGAACTTAACCCTGAAAAGTACAAGGTGATTTTGGGAGGACTGACAAGGCAAAGAAAACAGAATTAATCTTAGGAACCGAGAAAGTACGGTGGACCAGAGGGACCTTGGGTCGAACGGCATCTCCTATTGTAAGTGGAAGTTTGTCACTGCCTATAGGATTGTTCTCGGTCCTGAACCTTGTGTTAGTCCCTGACTGTCAATACTGATGTTAATTTCTTTGGCAACAAGGGGGGTTAAGTGCAAAGGTTTCTGTCCATCAGGATCTCTGCTGGGGCAAATTCACAATGTAGTTGGGAGGATCTACATGTCAAAAGCACAATTGGGAAGTTCTCATTTTTCCTCAGAAGGGTTTTAGTAATGCAGCTTTCCACCTCATCAGTAGAGTGTGGGTGCCTTGGGGGACTGGCAAGCTGTTGATATCCATAACTTCTTGAAAATCGAGCAAAGTACTCATTCGTGAATTATGAGCCATTATTGAACACCAGCTGATCAGGATGCCACGGTTCACAAAAAATGATTTGAATTTGCTAATGACTGACTCTGTCCTCATTGTGTGCAATGGCTTCACTTCAATTCTCTTTGACGATTGCGATTTACGATTTTTCAGGTCCCTCGCCAGTGGCTTGATGGGAAATCTGCTGTGAAAAGCCAGGAATCCTATTTTAATGCATTATAAGATCATTCACGAGCCCTCCTTCTGGGACTTCCCCACTCATGGAATATTCATTGGCCATTGGCGTGACGTCACGTTGGTGCGATTTACAACAGTTGTGTAAAAATGAGAACCTGCTAACTTCAACTTCGAAGGGGATAACGGAGGTGAGCGCTCAGATCACCATTAACATCCAGGGTGTCAGTCTTAGAGGGGGCAGTGGAGAGGGCATGGGGGAACCAGCTAGGTTTAACTCGGACCAGTGTGGGGGGGATGGGGGGGAGGTTCAGTCTCAGCATCTCGGGGATGAGGTCACCTGCAGGCCTTAGCCGCCCTTCATGTCCCTGAGCCTTCGGGTGTAAATGGGTCTGGCTGTTGGTAAGCAGGCAGCGTTTCCTGTGTCCTCCTTTCTGGGCATGTGGCAATATAACTGCTGAGGTATTGTCCAGCCAATGTGCAGCTAGAAAGTGGCTGTGAGCAGGTGATTCCATAGCGTCAGCACTGGAGGCGACTGTGAGGTTCTTGGCTGGGGTCCCATTAAATGCCAGGCTGAATGGGCAGTGTGTACAGTTTCCCAAACCCCTTTGTAATCAAATGGACCAAAAGATTCAAATAGATAAGCTGCAATTATTCCAATCAGCAGTAAGTTAAAAAAGACCCCAAAATATTGTTAAATTCTAAAGTACTTCTTCTGCCTGATCAGATTGTTGGTACAGAAATTGTGATAATCAAGAACCCTGGGACTAAGAAAAATGTTACACTTAATCAGTGTTCAGCAATTTAATACATGCTGGAAGCTGTGCATGCCACATATTTTAATATGATGGTTAAGGTACATTATGGCACAGAGGGTTTATTGCCACTTAATAGGAGATTGCAAAACATTGATGTATCAGACTTGCCAAGTCTGCACTAAGAAAATAATGACTCAGAATTGGATGGAAAGCTATCTTTAATGCTATCATTTAAAAGATGTTGCCATTCAATTGCTTTGATTTCTTGTCAAAATATAATGTAAAATATTTGCATCTCATTCCTGCACGTGTTTCCAAATGTATTTGCCTCTATTATGCTAATTGTTCCCCACTCTCCAACCACCTCCCCCATTGCTACATTTTGGAATAGGAATAAAGCACAAACGCTCAAATGAGTTTAACAACAGGGACACTTAAAAAGCCAATTCAGGATAGATATAAAAATGTTATTCATTAGAGTATTGTATGCAATCTGAATTACATTAACTGTTTTTCAATAGTGCATTGGCTGTAAATAAAATGTCACAATTGGTCCCTGATTAAAGGATGGTGGATGCACTTTGCCACAATCACCACTCTAGGTGGTCTGGTCGGTGCTACAATTCATTTGAAAAGATGGTAGAAACAGTGATCAAGATAAAATGCAACCATTATTTCTGAAAGGAAAATGCAGCTGGAGTCCTGCACACAATCTCTTCCTTTCAGAATTAATAGCCTAACCTGCTGGAAAGCGGAAACAAATTTGCTATTTGTTCATAAATCCAGCCGGCTTTCCGGTGTTTTTAAAAAAAAATAGGCAGTTTTTTGCCATCTCCATAAACAGTGTTGCCCAAGGCAATGGCCTAGATCGTCTATAGGACACACCGGCCCTGGGATGTCATTCACTTGCTCTGCGCCATGAGGTATTTTATTCTCCTGGTGCACTGTTTCACGGTTTGAGGCACCACACTCCTGCTGCCGACTGTAGAATAATTGGGAACCTGGATTTCAATTTCCGATTAGGTGTTATCCGTGACCTTACAGGAAACTCAGGATGTAAACGCCTTTCAAACCTGGCTGAGACCACTGTGAGAAACTCGACCAATGAAACCTAAAAGCAGATGACAGCTTAACGTGTCATTGAACAAGTGAAATGAAAATGAAATGAAAATCACTTATTGTCACGAGTAGGCTTCAGTGAAGTTACTGTGAAAAGCCCCTAGTCGCCACATTCCGGCGCCTGTCCGGGGAGGCTGGTACGGGAATCGAACCGTGCTGCTGGCCTGCTTGGTCTGCTTTAAAAGCCAGAGATTAGCCCAGTGAGCTAAAGTGCTTGGCATGCTAAAGATGCACAACGTGCCTCAATACATCTGGAACCACCCAGGGTACTCACCGCCCAGGGTCTTCAGACTGATATTTTGATATGATATGACACAATAATATTGCACAGCAACAAGCTGTGGACCTGCAGGAGGAAGAAGATGTGGAGCATATATTGTCTGCAGGCAAAACTGAGGAGGTGGAGAACAAGAGTAAAAGGAGGAAGATGAGGAAAAGGAAGGCGAGCACACAAATGCAAAACCAACTGTTCACATTGCTGCCCTTAGTAATGCAAGGCTCAGCTGGCAGCACGACTGGATTGTTACGATCTCAGTGATGCTATAACTGGACTCGAAGATTGCAGACTGGAACCCTGGCTCAAAAGACTAAATATTTATTTTATAAAACATGGAGCAACAGAGTCACAGGACCCCTATTTAGTTTTAACAAGAGAAAAACATTTATTAAACATGAAAAAATTGGATTATAATACAATACTCCTTTACTCCCCCCTTACCGTAACAATTATTACACAGGTTTCGGAATAACAAGGATACAAAGTACATCCTAATCTACAATGGTCAACACAAAATCTCTTTTAAGCACAAAAGATGACTGTGGTCAAATACATTCTCCACTCTGAACCACAAGTGAATGTTTGTGGATGCCTCCTCAGAATCCTCCCAGATGATTGTCACGAGAGAGTTTCCAAATTCCACTCCCAAAAACACACTTTACAATCTCTTCTCTCATAATTATGCATTCCTTCAGCAGTTTTGTTATATTTCTTTGACACCACAAAGAGAAAAGGTATGGAGATGTCCACAATCTGGATTCTTGTAAACTACAATGCGAAGTGTATAAGGTTGTTGTTCATACAATCAGGAGACTGATCTGCCCAAAAGCAGCGGAAACACTCTGCTAACGTCACCACACGTTGTATGATGCAGAAACAGCAAGAATATGTTCACAGATACGTAACATCACCACCCCACCTTTATTTCAATAGTGTAACAACTAAAACTAACATTAATACAACAGATCCCCTGAAATGTTGGGTGAGATTCAATGGCCTCCTCGCATCTGACTTGGTGTCGGGTTAAGGCCGTCGAATTTTGCGAGAGGCCTCTTGCGAGATTCACGAGACATAGTGATCTGGATCTCTCCCTGGCTGGACATGAACCAGATATCCATAATTAAATGATCCATTAAGCTAATTTAAATATGCATCTGCCAGATTCTCATGGGGCATAGGATTCACCGGCTGTGCCTGAGAGACCTTGCCAGGGTGCCATTTAGTACTGGTTCACACAAACATGGACCAGTTGTAACGGTACCTGGGGGGATATTCCAAGCCATTGGTGACCCAGGGTGATCGGGCATTGGACAGGATGGTACCCTCCCGCTGGCACCTAGGCATCTTGGAATGCCAGCATGGCACCTTGCCACTGTGACCCGGGCACCCTGGCACTGCCTCTCTGGCCAAGGTACCGAGTTGCCTATGCCAGGGGCCAAGCCTGGGCGTGTCTTGCCCATAAGAAGTGGGGTAAGAGGAGGACCACAAAAGAGGTAAGTCGGGTGCCTTGGTTGGGGGTTTGCAGGCCGCGGTGCAGGTCACAGATCAGGGCCACCTTTGGAAATTGCGCCCTGGTCCATGAGTAGTCTTCCTGCACTGGCGAGCTGAACTCACCAGTGCAGGAAATGATGTAAGTGCGACTTCAAGGAGGCATTCCTCACTGAGGCCAAAAGTATAGCTCTCCAAAGAAAGTAGAGGAGAAGTTTCTGGAAACACACTTTGTGCAGCAAGTTCAGCATGACATCACCAAACTCTTTCAACTTGTACAGCGTATGATATTGTACCTGCATTTTCTATGTTCATAGCTGGTACCCATTTTCTGCTGGTGGCATAACTCCAAGATAACACTCTCTCTCACTGGTTGAATACTCGCCTTTTGGAGATGGTTTCCCTCCTGGCAATTCATGCTTGTTGTTGTTATTAGACAATCTCTGAAGTATCAGGTGGTATTAACAAATCAAACTGTGCTCGTAGTTTCCTCTTAAATAACAGCAATTCTGGCGAACTTCGTGTGGTAGCATATACTGTGTTTCGATAAGATATTAGAAATTGGTTTATTCTTCTTGATAATGTCTCCTTGTCTTTCGATACTTTGATAGAATGTTTTAATGATTGCATGGAATGTTCAGCCAGTCCATTCGTTGCTGGATGATATGGAGCTGATTTGATATGGTGTATACCGTTTCCCTTCAAGTTGTCCTCAAACTCCTTCAAAGTAAACTGTGTACCATTATCACTGACAATCTGCTCTGGTGTTCCAAATTTTGTGAATATTTCATCTAGTTTTTCAGTGGTCTGCCAAGTCGTCGTTTACTGTATTATCGTAACTTTTGGCCACTTAGAGTGTGTCCACAGTCACCAAGAACATGGGTCCCTCCAGTGGACTAGCATAATCGATGCCTGTTCTCTGCCAAGGCTGTGTCCGCAATTCCCACAGGTGTAATGGTTATAATGGTGGACTGTTCCTTAGTTTTGCGCAAGATTGTCATTGCTCAACTTTCTCTTCACTTTGAGCATCTAATCCTAGCCACCAAGACTAACTGTGTGCCAATTCCTTTATACGTACCATACCAGAATGCCCCTCATGCAGTTGACCAAGGAGGAATAATCACATGATTCCCCATAATAATACCCCAAGGTAATTTATGGGTGATTTTAAATGGTCACAATTTTCCTTCTTAACTTGCAGGTTGTGGCTCTGTAACAACTTCAGTTGTAGCTTCACCTCTGCAGCCCTGTTGCTTGACATATCCATTTTGTGGATAACTCCATTCTGCACTGTCAAATCAAATCTTTGTGTGGTGTAGGCCTTGAGGTCTGGATTTTTCCGATGAAGGCCTGATAGCGTTCCTTTTTGGATCAAGTCCATCATCTTCCCCGTCACTGGATTAGTTCTTGTGTATCTTTGAACTTTAGATGAAGTCACAGGTACACTATCTATGAGCGAGAATCACAAAATATTGGTAACATTTTGGGTCATGTTTGATTCCGAACAACAAACATGATAAAGCATCAGCATTTGCATATTGCTCTGACTTGCAATACTGGATATCGTAAGTGCATGCCGACAATATTAATGACCATCTTTATAATCCACTAGCTGTCAAAAAAGGTATACATTTATACGACACAAAGATTGTAGTCAAGGGTAACTGATCCGTCAAATGGGTAAAATGGCTTCCGTAAAGGTAATGATGGAATCTTCTTACACGGAAATTGATGCTCAAAGCTTTTTTTCCTCTCTGAGCGTAATTCATTTTTACACGAGAAAGTTTGTGTGAAGCAAATTCTATCGGTCGTTCCTCTCTTAAAGGCACAATGTGTGGGACAACTGCACCAATCCCATAATTTACCAGAATAATTGATCAATATTGAAAATGACCCTAACTGTGACATTTTGAGAGCGTGGATCTTCTAAAATAGCTGACATTTTCTTTGGTTCTTTGCAATAACCACCTTTGTCGATAATATGACCAAGGGAATTTATGGGTGATTTTAAATGGTCACAATTTTCCTTCTTAACTTGCAGGTTGTGGCTCTGTAACCACTTCAGTTGTAGCTTCACCTCTGCAGGCCTGTTGCTGGACATATCCATTTTGTGGATAACTCAAATCCTTATCTCTGAAGCTTCTCTCACAGAAAGCTCCATAAATGTGGTATCTTCCACAGCAGCTTTTAGAGTTAAATCACTTACCTTAAGCAGCTTCTTCCAAAGAGTTTCACTGCATAATCCATGAACCAGCCTGTGCCTAGAGCATCATCAAATTCTGTACCAAATTCACAATATCTAACTAATCTTCTTAAAAACTGTGAAATAGTGGCACCTTCTTCCTGATGACAGGGTTGGAATCAGAATCTTTCTGCAATCAGTAAGAGTTTCGGGGAGAAATGTCCTTCTAAAATTGTCATCAATTCACTGAACGGCTTGTCTCGTGGTTCTATTGAGTCAATAAGGTTCTGTAGTGGCATAAACATTTTATGGACAACTGAGCTGAGAAAGTTTGCGAACTTTAGATCGTCCAGTATCTGATTAGCTGATCAAAATAATTGGAATCTTTCTTCATATGAATTCCATGTTTCTTAATCTTCATTAAACACATCCATGGTGCCCGTTTTTCCCGCCAAATTCGGGTCCCAGCTCCTAGGGTCTACACTTCCGCACTTACGACTGTGTTGGAAAATAAGACATTAAAATTCCTTTAAACAAGCAACTAGGAACTCTTTCTGTTAGATGTAATAATTTTGGATAAGACAGGAAGTCGTCCAGCTATAATCTAATTTGTTTTTATTCTGAATGTCACTAGCAATGGCAGCATTTGTCGTCCATTGTCACTTCAGAGGGTAGTAAAGAGGACTGTGGGTCTGGAATTATATGTAGACCAGGCCAGGCAAGGTTGGCAGATTTCCTTCCCGAAAGGACATTAGTGAACCAGATGGGTTTTTACAACAATCGACAATGGTTTCCTGGTCATCATTAGACTTTTACTTCTAGTTATTTATTAAATTCAAATTAAACCAACTGCCATGGCGTAATTTGAACATGGGTCACAAGGGACTACTGGTCTCTAGATTACTAGTCCAGTGGCACTATGCTACTGCCTCTCCCCATATCTAAATGATAGGTCTGCTTTGTCAGATTCAAGTTTTTGGGAGATCAATCACTCGTTCACCCCCACCTCCTGAAAGTTTTCTGCTCTCTTCTCTTGCAACAAAGGAAAGAAGAGACTGATGACAGAATTTAAAGGTATATATTCACCTGCTAAATGGAGGGAATTTGGTGGGGGCGAGTATGCAGCAGCTTGAAGTGCAGCCAAAATCTCAGAAGAAACTCCCTCCGATAATTAAAAAAAGGGTTGCAATCTCACCCAATCTATGAACGCATGGAACATGGACTCCTCCAGAGCACAGAAAACACAGGTGGCCAGTAAGTCCATGAACCATTGTAACCTAAGACCACTGACTTCTATTGAGCTTCAAAGAAATATTCAGTTTATCCTCCCACTGTGGAAGTGGCAGTGCCCAGTTTTCCAGGTGCAAAGGGAATGCCAGGGTGCCGCACTGCCCTCTCGATGACCAACCGGCAGTCTCTAATGGCCTGGAAGACACCCCCAGGTGCCATTACGATTAGTCCATGTTTGAGGAAACCAGTACTAAAAGGCATTCTGACGAGGTCACCCAAGCATAGTCATTAAGTCCTGGACACTGGGAGAATCCATTAGGCTCATTTAAATATGCAGATCTGGATCATGCCCAGTGAGGGAGAGATCCAGATGGTGATGTCTCGCGAGACTCCATTAAATCTCGCGAGCCTTGCAAGTCTCGTGAGAGACCTCTCAAGAGATTCAACGGCCGCGTTGCGACACAAAGGCAGGTGCATTGAGGCTGTTGCATTTTTCCCAAAATCTCAGGGAAGAATATTCCAGCAACCCTATGCGACATTTTCCGGTAGTGGAGGAAACTTGCCGTTGGCCGCCAGCCGGATGTCTATGGCATTTTGTGGCTCACCTGTCTCGCACCCATTGAATCCACCACAAGGGGTTACCTTGGGAAGGTAAAAATGCTGCAACTTATTATGAAGATTTTGAAATCAAGGTGACATGGCTAAATGTAGCATGACATGTGTATATTATATTTCAAACTCTTACCAGCTGGTTGGGAGGTCCCCATCGCCCTGTCGCTGATGGCCAGAGAAGGGAAATTAGGGATGGGCAATAAATGCTGGCCTTGCCAGGGAGCCCAAATGAAATGAATTTTGAAAAAAAATGCTGTGATGCTATTGGCCCCCCTACACTTTCTGCTTTGTCAGATTCAAGTTTTAGGGAGGTCAATCTCTCGTTCACCCCCACCTCCTGCGAGTTTTGTACTCTCTTCTCCTGCAACAAAAGGAAAGAAGAGACCAATGACAGAATCTAAAGGTATATATTCACCTGCTAAATGGAGGGAATTTGGTGGGGGCGAGTATGCAGCAGTTAAGGATGAAAGTGAATGACAGGACTGAGTGCGCATATGTGATGTCAACAAGTGCACAGAGAGAATAGGACTGGGTGCGCTTGCAAGGTAATGGGGCATGAGTGTGATGTGATGGAGCAAGCACGCCCAGGCAGAATGAAACAGGAGGAGTAATGTGGACAACAGGAAAAGATACAGGGTGGCTTCTCAGCACCAGGGTCCCAGGTTCGATTGCCGGCTGGGTCACTGTCTGTGCAGAGTCTGCACATTCTTTTCGTGTCTGCGTGCTTTTCTCCGGGTCCTCCAGTTTCCTCCCACCAGTCCCAAAAGACGTGCTGTTAGATAATTTGGACATTCTGAATTCTCCCTCTGTGACCCAAACAGGAGCCGGAATGTAGCGACTAGGGGCTTTTCACAGTACCTTCATTGCAATTTAAGACTACTTGTGACAATAAAAATGATTAAAATTGAGATGAATGTATTCACCTTTCTAAATCTGACTAGGTCATTAAACTGCTTCTTGCACTCAGTCTAGGAGTATGGGACAATCCCCCTGCTGTTGATCCCCAAGACCACCTCCAGAAATGCCGTCATCACGGCAGCAGCAATTTACATCCTCATGTTGCTGAGGAAGAGGATCTCCCTGTCACTCTTCACTGACCCCATCAGTACATCAAGGAAAATATCATTAGACTGGAGCATAATCTCTGTCCACCTTGAATCTATTGTCAAAGTCCTTCCTCTCTCGCTTCAATATTAGGGTGGCATGATGGCATGGTTGTTAGCACTACTGTCTCAGTGCCAGGGGCCTGGGTTCAATTCCGACCTTGGGTCACTGTCTGTGTGCAGTTTGCATGTTCTTCCTGTGTCAGTGAGGTTTTCCCGGGTGCTCCGGTTTCCTCCCACAGTTTAAAGCTCGTGGGTTAGGTGGATTGACCGTGCTACATTGCCCCCTAATGTCCAGGGATGTGCAGGTTATGGGGTTACAGGAATAGGGCAGGGTGGACAGGGGAGTGGACATAGATAGAGTGCTCATTCGAAGGACCGGTGTGGACTTGATGAGTTGAATGGCCATCTTCTACACTGTAGGGCGTCCGTTCCCAATTCCTCCAAATTCCATAATTGGAAGCTGAGATTGCATCATACGAGTCTTCATGTCGATTGCCATCCACAGAGGCCAAGAAGTAAAATGCTGAGGTGTCTGAATTAAAATGCTACAGATAGGCATTGGGCTTACTTTTGGATTTCCCACCTGATAACAGACTCTTCCACTCCTCACCTTGCTCACTGTTCATGTTGAGGAACTGGGCTTAATGCTGGTGATGGGGGTCTGGTTGGAGAACTGGTGGGAATCCTGCCTCACTTCTGAGGGTTAAGACTCAACAAAATTAAGAACCTGTCAGGCACTTAATTGGCCAGTGAGAGGCTTTCCCTGCCATTTAGGACATCAGGATGGAAATACCACCACTGCACAAGAGATGCGGGCTGGAAACGCTGGAGGAAGGATACAGAGATGTACCCTTACTCCAGCTCATTATAAACACTCAACTAAGCTGCTTGAACAGAAAATCACCCCGACAATCGATTTACCCGTATAATTAATGTCTGGTTAGCTTTGCTATTTTATTGTTCACCTCCCAAGCAACCTGATGACATGATTATTTTCTGGAACCCAACTGTTGTTTTTAACTAGAACTCAGATCCTCTTTATTAAAGTGACCTCCACCCCAATTTCTGCAAAAGCAAGGGGCTAGCACAATCAGCAAAAAAAGCCCCTTAAAATGAAAACAAAATGAGCTCTTTCTAATATTCTGCATGTTCAAGAAGCTGCTCAAGACCCTCAGCATTAAGAAACCGACAATTTTCCTCTTTAGATGCAATCACTCAGAGAATCTGTGATCTAACGGGATGACCTTGCCAGGAGTAAACAGAATACCCCAAAAATCTCAACCTGGATGTGAACCATTGACACAGTACTCAGATCAAGGGTTAATCTCCCAAGTTTTGATAAGTATCTGACTTGAAGGTTTTGGAGGGCAAGTCTAATGGGTGCATAAGAAATGTGGATTTAAAACGTTTGATTGGGAGTCTAAGTAGTTGTGTCCATTGTTGGAGGTTCAGGGGTGTTTATTAGGTGATGGGACTAGTCAGGTTGGGTTGGGAGTTGGGGGTTGGGTGGGGAGTTGGGGGGGTCGGTGGTGGAGCTGGGGATGGTCACTGTGAGTGATGGAGGGGCCAGTTATATGGTCACCCAGTTGTTAACAGAGGTTAAATCTGATGTGTTGGGTATGCTGGGTCTGTGAGGACTGCGTTTACCAGAGCAGTAATATAGACAGGGTACCAACCCTTGTAGAAGTACAACTCTATTTTATTTAACTATGAGCTGTTAAACATATTTGCACTGTGGGTCGACACTATGTTAGATTGCCTGAAGACCTATGCCTAACCTGACCAGCCTATACTGCTAGCACATGGTAGATGTTTGTGCTACTGACTGTGGGCTCTGTCTGTCTCAGAGGCTGCATCCCAAATGAGCGGGAAAACTAGTGCCCTCTGGCTTAATAGTGACCGTGCGCTAACTGGTGATTGGCTGCTGTGTTGCGTGTGTTGATTGGTCTTGCAGTGTGTCAGTCAGTGTGCGTCTATGCACCATCATATACCTATGTGTATATTATGACAAAATCTGTCTAACATTTCCTGGATAACTATCCAGGAAGGCACGCTGGAACTGTCTGAAGCTTCTGACTTGGAGTTGGAGACATTTACGGAGATCCTGGGAAGCAGGAGAATTAAACTTCCCAGGCAAATACCATGGAGTCTTTGCATTGGGATTTACAAGGGGACTCCGACTATCCCGAGACTTGAAGATGTGGGCCTCTATACGAGTGGAAATATTATTTTGTTTAAACCATGAGCCTTGCGGCTTCATTCTTTCAGTAAAAACTTGGGTGTTTGGATTCGAAAAAGAAATTAAGAACGTTACTACTGTTCTCTCTCAAGATCATAGGATTATCAATTTAAATATGATGGTTCAATGAGTGTCAGTGTGAATTATTCGGAGGTTATGTGTAACACAGATTACATGTAACTTCAAGCTTCCTGTATCTCTTTCAATAATGTGCTTTAATCCCAAGCATCCTGTCAAAAGTAGCTTTTTCAGTTTTCACAAAGCCACCTCTGAACCCTTTTTGAGCCTGATCATCATTCGGACACCAATTAATGTTATATTACAAGCAGCATTTTGCAGTGATCTTCTATCAAACCGAGAATTATGTTGAGGCTGTTGAATCCCATACTAATTAGCATCCTTACAGAGAGCAATCTTCTAACTTGCAACCCACTGGTTAAGGTACCATAGATGAAAGAACAGTATGCTAATCCATTGCAGCTTGCATTGATACAGATCAGATAAAAATAATATCAGTCAAAATAAGAGCATCCAGATCATACAAGTCATAGAGTCCTACAACTCAGAAAAGTTCCTTCAGCCCATCCTGTTTGCGCCGGTCAAAATCAACCGCCTAACTATACAAATCCCATTTTCCAGCACTTGGCCCATAGCCTTGTATGCCTTGGGATAACAAGTGCACCGCTAAATACTTCTTAAATGAGGGTCTCTGCCTGCACCACCCTTTCAGGATGTGAGTTCCAAGCATCCCCCACCCCGGGTGAAAAAACTTTTCCTCACATCCCCTCTAAACCTCCTGCCCCTTAACTTAAATCTATGCCCCTGGACGTTGATCCCTCCATCTAGGGGAAAAGGCTCTTCCTGTCTACTCTATCTATTCCCCTCACAATCACATCTTCCCCAGCACTGATTTGACACAGTATGCCCAGGGGGTCTATGATGGGGGCAGTGGTGGGGGTCAGGTGGGGTGAGTGAGAAGGTTTTGCATTGGGGGTGAAGGGTTGCCCTCCGATGGACTTTGGGGGAAACTCCCTCAAAGAGTTGTGACCTTGGCCACCATGTCAGGACCACGTTTGTTAAGACCTGCACCAATTGTCGCCCACGTGATTCCCAACCCAGAGGACCGGAGACTCACGAGGCCCTGGAGAATATGGGCTGCCATGGGCAGATGGGAGGACCATCTGCTGCCATTCCGGAGGTACAGGACCTTGCTCTTTTGCTGGCAGTATGGAAGAGAATCTCTAGGGAGGCCTCGCTGAACTGTGGGGTCACATGTTGTTTGGTCCGGGAGGAGTAATCCAGAACTCTTGGCCGACAGGTCGCCAGTTAAAAATATCCATTCCTGGAATGTGATTTGACAAGCTCCTTGCGGATGCCTAGGTACTGAACAGAACAGCGCAGGATTGTGGGTGGTCAGACATCTCACCTCACAGTGGACATCATTCTGACTTCTGCGCCTGACACCAAAATAGACTTAAGAGTGGAAGGGCAGCATGGTGGCGCAGTGGATTAGACCTCTTGCCTCATGGTGCCGAGGTCCCAGGTTCAATCCCGGCTCTGGTCACTGTCCCTGTGGAGTTTGCATATTCTCCCCATATTTGCGTGGGGTTCACCCCCACAGCCCAAAGATGTGCAGACTAGGTGGATGTACAGACATGCTAAATTGCTCCTTAATACAAAAAAATGAATTGGGTACTCCTCTGGGAACCCATCAGGTCCCGGGGCTTTACCCGATTGCATAGCCCCCAGTCCCTCTATCACCTCCCCAAGCCCAATCGGGTCCCCCAGGGCCTCCACCAGCTCCTCATTTACCTTCGGGAACTCTAGCCTCCCCAGGAATTGATTGGTGCCCTCCTCCCCAGGAATTGATTCATGCCCTCCTCCCCAACCGGAGGTTCCGACTCGTATAGCTGCCTATAAAATTCCCGGAACATTTCATTCACCGCCCCCGGGTCTGTCACCGTCTTCTCCTTCAAATCCTTTATTTTCCCTATTTCTCTCACTGTCTCTGACGCTCCTTCAGCAGCTCCTCATTTGGAGACTCCGACTATCTCCTGCCCACCTGTAAGATTTCTCCTACCAACCTGTCCAGCCCCGACCGCTCACTTTTATCCCTGTGGGCTTGAATCGAAATACATTCCCCTCTGATGATCTCTTGCAGTGCCTCCCAGACCACCCCAGCTGCAGTCTCTGACATGTCATTGATTTTATGTATCCCCGAATGGCCGCTCTCACTTGCTCACAGATCTCCTCATCCACTAACAGCCTTGTATCTAGTCTCCACTGTGGGCGCTGGGGCATTCCCGTGTCTGCCCGTAGATCTATCCAGTGTGGTGTATGATCTGAGACCACAATTGCTGAGTACTCAGTGTCCTCAACCCCTGCTAACAGTGTTTTATCTAGCACGAAGAAATCCATCCTGGAGTATGCCTTATGTACATGGGAGTAGAATGAATAGTCCCTGCTCCTTGGTCTCTCAAATCTCCACGGATCCACCCCTCCCATGCAGCGGCGTGCAGAGGTCTGGTGATGCCCGGGGCAAATCTTGATTATATGCCCCAAAGACTCAAGTATAAGGCCTAATATACTGAGAAATATTATGAGAAAGGAAAACATTTTGAATATATAAACACAGATGAAACATGAAATAAACGCTTTATTCGATTTTAATATTAATCAATCAAATTTATTAAGTTCTTTTCCCCAAATGATACCTCCTGTCACAAAACACCTGAACTACTTCACTTTTTACATCAGCTGTGAGAAATTCTTTTTCAATGCTTATTAAAGTCAGGTTGGTCAGTCGCTCCTGTGACATAGAAGACCTCAGATATGTTTTTATTAATTTCAGTTTTGAAAATGACCTTTCAC
The DNA here is from genome assembly GCF_902713615.1 of Scyliorhinus canicula. NCBI lineage: Eukaryota > Metazoa > Chordata > Chondrichthyes > Carcharhiniformes > Scyliorhinidae > Scyliorhinus > Scyliorhinus canicula. The sequence continues at coordinate 186,518,404 of NC_052147.1, forward strand.
TGCTTGCGACTGAAAATGCAATTGTAAGCAGTAATCTGTATGAAACACACAGCGTCGGAAAGACATCCCTCCCACACTGCAGTAAAGACTCCAGAGCATCTTTAGGATCAGGGGGTACTCTATTCCCTCCAGCTCGAAGGAGCATCACAAAATCAATAATTATGTCATATAACTGAATTGCAACCACATCATTGTCATAATAATTTGCAAAGTCTGAACATTCCTTTTTTAATTTCTCTCTTTCTTGTTCATCTTCAATCACTACTGAATTCAAGTTCAGAAGAAAAGAAAATCGGTCACTGAGTCTTTGAAGACGGACACTGCGGTCTTCAATTTCAGTTTTTAATCTGTTCACAATCTCTACCATTACTCTATTCATTTCTTCTTGTGCCGTCAGTCCACTATCTCTTGCTGACTCTCCAGGCATTCTTCGTCTTCTCCTTGTTCGTGCAATTGGTATTCCCCAATTTTCACAATATTCATTGGCTAAATCTATTGCATTGTGGATAATTTTGTCATTCTTCAAATTCAAGATATGAATAAGTCCTCTCAGATCACAAGAAGCTTCATGGAACGCCATTTTCGGATCCTGCAAACGTTTTGAGACTTTCTCCACTGATGATAAAACTGAGTACCAAAAATTGAATAAAGCTATAAACGGGAACTGTTGAATAGAGTTCAGTAGCGATCCTGCATCAGATTTAGTTTCCCTTGAAAATTCTCCTTCCAGCAGGTGTTGAAGGCTTGCAATAACGTTGTCACACTCTTCGTGGATTACTTGCACAGCATCATGGCTGGAACTCCATCTTGTGTCACACTGTCTTTTCACAGTCCGAGTGACAAATGATTTTAACACTTCCCAACGAGAAGTAGATGAAGAAAAAAAAGTAGAGTTTTTCTAGAATGCCAAAAAATGTAACAACAACAGGTTGCACCTCATTTGCATGGACTCAGGCCAAATTGAGGCTGTGGTTCTCGCAGTTCACAAACACAGGGCGCAATTCTCCGCACTCACGACGGTGCGGAGAATAGCGGGGTCGTAAATTTTTACGGCCACGCTAGTTTGATGCCCTCCCGCTATTCTCCCCCCCCCCCCCACGCCCGACTCCCGACACGAATCGCTGCCGCCGTTTTTTTACGGCCAGCAGTACCACGGCCGTGCCAAGGGTGCCATGGGCCCGCGATCGGTGGGCACCGATCGCGGGCAGCGGGTCCGATTCCCGCGCACTCTTTGTCCTTCCGCCGCCCCGCTGTATCACTTCGCGGGGCGGCTGAGGGGCATCCCGGCCCGCGCATGCGCGGGTTTCGCGCAAATGCGCGATGACGTCATCCGCGCATGCGCGGGTTGGAGTCTTCCAATCTGCGTATGCACGGCTGACGTCTTGTGACGCATCAGCCGGCGCAAACTCTGGCAAGCGGGCTTAACGAAATTCGTTAAGCCTGCGATGCCGGAGTTCACGGCCGCGGCATACTAGCCCCGACCGGGGACCAGAATCGGTTCCCGGTCGGGGAGGGGGAGGCTGGCGTCAAACCCGCCCGGATTTGACGGCAGCCTTACGATTTCTCCCTGTCTGGGAGAATCGCGCCCACAGCTTTTGGGTTAACTTCAAGAATTTTTTGTTGAACACCTCCTCTCACTCCAGCCGTAACTGCTGCGTTATCATATGGTAAATGGTAAACAATCGGTCAGTTGCAGACGGATAAACCATATTTCATTTCTTTGTTCCTTCGTATCAAATTATTTCACACTGATTCTCCACTGATAATTTTGTGCAATTTATATCATAGACTTGCAAATTAGTGGTATCTGTATTCGAATATTAGCATGTTAAGGAATAAATGTCTCCTATTCTGAGATTAAATGCCATAGCAGTCCTCTGATCATCCAGGCTTCACTCTTACTACATCCCACGTAAATATTTCATTAAATATCACCAAAAAACCTATAAAAAACGTAGTTGCACCCGTTCTAGAGCTATTCACTGACGGTATAGGACGGCTGCCTGAGGTTAAATTGCGCTGTAAGTTAGTCAATTTCCCCTTAGCGCTGGGATTCTAGGGATATTGTTCTCTTCTTCAGTCATTTTGCTTTGCAGCAATGGGTGAGATGTTATGTCTCGAAAGTTGTGCCTCCCTCCTCTGCAACCCCCATGGAGAAGGATAAGAGCAGCAATGTCATGGAAATACTATTATGACCCTTGTGGAAACAAACTACAAACAACCCAACTAAGACCAATATACAAGACTTCACTTTTATATTAGCAATCACACCAAAATCAACGTAAATTAAACATGAATTAACAGGAAAATTGCAATAATATGACCGATAAATTACACATAGCAGATACAAAGACATAGCTCACACATTTCAGTCAGCTCATTCAGCACGTATCGCTTTCATTTCAGCCACAATATCCTTCAAAACGTTGAACTTCTTCAAATCAAATTCCATCTTCATTTCTCTAAAGCTTTAGCACCAAGTCTCATCAAACACCGGCATTACTTCACCCAATTTCCACAAATATAATTTTCACAGTCAACACATTTCCAGATCCCTTCTTCTTCACAAAACCCTGGTCATGTGGGGCCTGTTTTTGCACTATGCCAGTGCATAAAGGGTCCCCAAATCCAGATATTAAAGCCCTGTTCAAGATCCGAGCTCGAGCAGCTTGCAGTCAAGTCTCTGAGAATCTCCCATTTATAGGACCCTGGGCTTTAAGTATAAAGGGTAAGAGGGCAAAAGTTAAGAGGCCATGATGAATCTTTATAAAATACTGGTTCTGTCCCAAATGGGTGCCCCTGGCCCAAATGTCAAATTCTGGGCACGACAGTTTAGTAAGTTGACAGCTATAGAGAGGGTGCAGAGAAGAGTTTTAAAATAGATCAAAAGATAAAGATAAAGAATAAATAAAACTCATCCATGGTGGCATTGCCGTCGATTCTGGAGAATTCGCGCCCTTTCTGTTCCCGCTCCAGCCGCCGAGTGCAAAGCCGCCTCTTCACCAGCGGCGACCGCGGTGTGCAGGCGCGCTCCACCCGACCGTGGTGCGCAGGCGCGCTCCACCCGACCGCGGTGCGCAGGCGCGCTCCACCCGACCGCGGTGCGCAGGCGCGCTCCACCCGACCGCGGTGCGCAGGCGCGCTCCACCCGACCACGGTGCGCAGGCGCGCTCCACCCGACCACGGTGCGCAGGCGCGCTCCACCCGACCACGGTGCGCAGGCGCTCTCCGGCCAACCGCGGTGTGCAGGTGCGATCCATGCTCTGCACGCCACTGCCCCCATCCAATGGCTGCCCGGGGCCAGCGCACCGTCGCCTCCCCCCCCCTCTGCACGCCGCTGCTCCCATGTGCTCCATGAAATTCCGCAGTTCCTTTGCCATTGCTGATAGCTTTCCCGACCTAGCAGTCGACTGGTCCAACCTCGGGTCCAGGACCGTATTAAAGTCAGCCCCCATGATCAGCCGGTGCGAGTCAAGGTCTGGGATCTTCCCCAGCACCTTCCTGATAAACGTGACATCATCCCAATTTGGGGTATATATATTCACCAACACCACTGCCATTCCCTCTAGCTTCCCGCTAACCATAATAAATCTACCTCTATCCTCCCCACCTCAAATGTCACCCTTTTATTAATCAGGATAGCCACCCCCCTTGTTTTAAAGTCCAGTCCTGAATGAAACACTTGCCCAAACCATCCCTTCTTTAATCTAATTTGGTCTCCCAGCTTCAAGTGTGTCTCCTGTAACATAGCCATGTCCGCTATTAACTGTCTCCTGTGTGCAAACACACGATCTCTCTTAACTGGCCCGTTCAGTCCGAAACATTCCATGTAACGAGTCTGGTCGGGTGGGGGGGGGGGGGGGGGGACATTTGCCCTCCTCCCCTATCGGTCAACCATGACCTTTCCCAGGCCAGCTCCTAGCCCGTGTTCCGCACCTCACTTGATCCGCTCCTCGGCGGTGATCACCATTCTCCAGTCTCCTAACTGTCCCTTAACCCATCAGCAGTACCCCCCTCCCACCCCCCTCCAACTTTGTCTTTCCTCAGCTCTCCTCCCACTTTGCTCCCGTGAACCAGCCATCCAGCTAGCTCAGTATCTCCCACCCTCTGGCGTCAAAAAGCCTGCCGACTGCCAGATTCTATCACACCTGGCAATAACACGAGCACTCAAAACAGTAACAACAATCCCAAAAAGCAAATATACCATCCCCCAACGTGCAGGCAACGAGACAAACCCCTCCACCTTATGAGAGGTATGAACAGGGTGGATAGCAACAAGCTTTTTCCAAGAGTGGGGGTGTCAATTACAAGGGGTCACGATTTCAAGGTGAGGGGGGAAAGTTTAAGGGAGATGTGCGTGGAAAGTTTTTTACGCAGAGGTTGGTGGGTGCCTGGACCGCTTTGCCAGCAGAGGTGGGAGAGGCGGGCACGATAGCATCATTTAAGATGCATCTAGACAGATATATGAACAAGCGGGAATCAGAGGAAAGTAGATCCTTGGAAAATAGGCGACAGGTTTAGCTAAAGGATCTGGATCGGCGCAGGCTGGGAGGGCCAAAGGGCCTGTTCCTGTGCTGTAATTTTCTTTGTTCTTTGTTTAACCGACTCTTATCAGCCCTATCACCTTCAAACAGAATCCAGCACAAAAGTAGAAGTTTCAAGCAGCTGAAGCGAAATTATGCATGCAAGAATCAACCATCCTTCTTGCTAAAACTAAAACACCCCACTGCATCTTCAGAGTTCTTCCCTCTATCTACTACATAAAGCAATAAATCAAAATCAAATTACACAAGAAGAGAGGAAAAAATTAAATACATAAAACACCAAAACCATTTTCTTCCCGAACATCGCAACTTAACTCACAGAATTAAAAGACCAAAATTTTAAACAAGTCATAGCAAAACATAGAACCATTTTCTCACCTCCCCACCATCCTGTCCCTTCCCCCAAACTCAGACCACCACAGTTTGTTGACATGGGCTTTTTCAGGAGGTGGGTGTCCCATAACATCAGTTTAAAAAGCAGTGGGTAGCCAATCAAGGTTCTTAATAGGTAAATGATTCAATATTCTGGCAATTTGGTTTAATGATTTGCTTTTTGTTTCTGGCAGTATCCCTTTAATGGGCTGCCCTTTAATTTGTGTCTCAGTTTATTTGACTTAGTCTAATTGTGTTGTGTATTTGGGAATACATTCCTGCTGGGGAAATAGTCAATAAATTAGTGGATTCAAAGGGCAACTTGCAACAACTTCTGCAGAAGTATGAAAAGGTGTTTGACGATCCACTGACTGAAGTTGAGCTACACCTAAAAAAGCCAGACAGCACACTCAAATGTCACAAAGCCAGAACCATGCCATACGCCATCAAGTCTAAAGTTGAAGAAGAGCTAGAAAGATGAGTAAGGACAGGAGTCATTCAACCTATTGCTGCAAGTGATTGGGTGACACCAATCATTCCTGTATTAAAACGAGATGGCTCAGTGAGAATTTGTGGCGATTTAAAAATTACTATTCACCCAGTTTTGTGCATAGATCATTACCCACTGCCGCTGATTGACGGCTTGTATGTTGGACTTTCTGTAGGTCAGAAATTCAGTAAAATATATCTTTCACAGACATATTTTCAGATGAATGCGACTGCCAAATCACAGCCCCTATTTACCACTGAAGCCAACAAAGGTCTGTTTCATTACAGAAGGCTTCCTTTTGGAAAACATTTGAGCCTAATCTTTTCAAAGATCCATGGATAGAATTCTAAGTGGGTTGAATGGTGCACAATGTTATTTGGATGACATATTCACCGCCGTTTCGAATGAACAAGAACACTTGGAGAATTTGGAAGCTACCCTGAAATGGTTACAAAGCCACAACTTGAGAGTTAGGAAGGAAATGTGTGCCTTTTTAAGTCATCCATAAATTACCATGGACATACCATCAGCAAAGATGCTTTTACATAAAGAACAAGAGAAAATATCAGCAAGGTTAGAAGCACCACGTCCTCAAAATGTGACACAAATAAAGTTGTTTTTAGGATTGATCAATTATTATGGTAAACTTGTGCCAGATTTAGCAACATGATTGAACCCTTTATATATTTTGCTCTGTGTCAAACAGGCATGGCACCAATCATAAGAATGTGAAAATACATACAAAGAAGTGAAAGAAGCTTTACAGAAGTCAGCCCTGTTGATTCATTATAATCCAAAAATGAAGTTGCAATTAACTTGCGATGCCTCCCCCTATGGGGTTGGTGCAGTTGTTGCGCGTAATGAGCCTTCAGGAGAGGAATGACCAATAGAATTTGCTTCACGCACTCTTATAAGTGCAGAAATGAATTACTCTCAGCTGGAAAAAGAGTATTAATTTTGGTGCAGAATGTTTCATCATCACCTTTATAGGTGCTATTTTACTCTTTTGACAGATCATCATCATTTGACGACAATCTTTGGACCTTTAAAAGGTATACCTTCTTTGGCAGCTAGTAGATTCCAAAGATAGTCATTGATATTGTCGGCACACACTTACGATATCCAATATCACAAGTCAGAGCAACATGTCAATGCTGATGCTTTATCACGATTGCCGTTACAAGTCGAGCATGACCCAGAAAGAACGTTTTGTCAATATTTTGTACATCTCGCTCTTGGCTAGTGTACCGGGACTTGTGCTCAAGTTCAAAGCACCGATCCAGTGAGAGAGAAGGTAATGGAATTGGTCCAAAAAGGAGCGCTGTCAGATGTTCATAGGAAAAATTCTGACCTCAATCATGGAGTTCTCTAGTGGGAAATCCGTGTGATTGTTCTGCCATGCTCAGGTAGTAGAGTCCTTATGCTGAATTCTACCAAAAAAGACATCCACTGCAGAGACTGTCTTATTAAACTGCATATATGTACAGAAATACCATGGGTGCGATTCTCCGCCCCCCCCACGCCGGGTGGGAGAATAGCAGGAGGGCCTCCCGACATTTTTCACACCCTCCCGCTATTCTCCCCCCCCCCCCCCCCACGCCATGAATCGGCGCTCGCCGTTTTTCACGGTGAACGGCGATTCTCCGAGGCCGATGGGCTGAGCGGCCAGCCCTTCACGCCCGCTTCACCATGGCAGAAAAAACACCTGCTCGCTGCCGTCGTGAAACGGGCGCCAGATGCCCGTTTGGGGCATCTAGAGGCCCGATTGGCACGGGAGCACCACGACTGTGCTCGGGAGGGGACAGGCCCGCGATCGGTGCCCATCGATCGTCGGGCCAGCGTCCAAAACAGACACACTCTTTCCCCTCCGCCGCCTGCAAGATCAAGCCACCACGTCTTACCGGGTGGCTGAGGAGAAAGACGCCAACTGCGCATGTGCGGGTTGGCGTTGTCCAACCTGCGCATGCGCGGCTGATGTCATCGGCCGCGTCAGCCATCGTGACGCTTGACGTGCGGCCTTGGTGACCGTCGTCAAGGCCGCGCCGCCGTGACGCACGGGGCCGCGCTCCTAGCCCCGCCAGGCAGGGAGAATCGGCCCCGGAAGTGGCCGTGAAGGCTGCCGTGGGTCACGGCCTGTCCCACGGCAGCCTTTACGATTCTCCGCATTTGCGGAGAATCTCGCCCCCATGTCAATGGATCTGTTGCGTAAATGTTAAGTGTTGTTGCACACATGAAGTAAAGAGGGAGGGATGCTCTTTATCTGAGAATATATTCTTGCTGGTTATGCATTACGTGATGCATAGTGATTTCAGCAGGATGTTTACATGATCTTTGAGAAGTTCAGCATTTAAAAAAAATGTATTTTATTGCAGACATGTATCAAAACAGGTTACAACCCATAAACTCTCCGTGAAACATAATTCCCAGCAATCAGCTCTACAGTCTATGCAGATTTTTTTCCCTTTTTACATCCCTTCCTCCCCCTCAACCTTGCGATGAACAGCTCCTTAAACACGGTAACAAACATCTCCCACCTTTCCTCAAACCCCCCTGAAGAGCCCCTTAACTCATACTTTATCTTCTCTAATCACAGGAAGTCGTACAGGTCACCCAACCAAACCGCTACTCCCGGTGGCAATGCCGACCGCCACTCCAGCAAAATTTGCCATCGTGCAATCAGGACATCGGCTTTTCTCCTCTCTATGAGCTCCGACTCTAAAACCCCAAATATCACCACCAAAGGGTCCGGGTCCACCTCCTCCTCCATTATCCTGGCTAAGACCACGAACACTCACGCCCAGAATCTTCCCAATTTTTTGCAACCCCAAAAATGTACGCGTGATTCGCTGACCCCCGCCCACACCTCTCACACTCATCTGCTCCCTCCTGAAAGAGCCCACTCATTCTTGCGAGAGTCATATGCACCACCTTAAACTGTATCAGGCTCATCCTTACAGAGGAGGAGGTTCCACTTACCCTACAGAGTGCCTCACTCCATACTTCCCAATTGATCTCCCCTCCCAACACCCCTTCTCATTTCTCCTTGATCTTCACCACCCGCTTGCCTCCCTGCCCCCCTAGCCACTTGTACATATACCCAATTCTTCCCTCCCCTTCCACATCCGGAAGCAGCAGTCGCTCCATTAGGGTGTATCCCGGCAACCTAGGAAACCCTCTCCAGACCTTTTGCACAAAGTATCTAACCTGCAGATATCTGAACTCACTCCCCCTTGGCAGCTCAACACCCTCGCTTAGCTCCTCCAGACTGGCAAACCCTTCCTCCAAATACAAATCCTTCACCTTGGACTAGCCCACTTCCCTCCACCTTCTGTATACACTATCCATCCCCCCCCCAGCTCAAACCCATGATTCTCGCACAGCGGAGGTAGCACCGACATCCTTTCTACCCTAAAATGCCTCTTCAACTGATTCCATATCTTCACCATAGACTGCATCACCGGGCTCTATTAATACCTACCCGGAGGCATCGGCAACGCTGCTGTCACCATAGCCCTCAAAATAGACCCCTCACAAGATTCCTCTTCCATCCTAACCCATTCCACCCCTTCTTCCCACCTTCGCTGCACCTTATCCACATTCGCTGCCCAATAATAATGAAGCAAGTTCGGCAATGCCAACACCCCCCCCCCCCCCCCCCCCCCCCCCACCCCCCACTGCCTCTGTCTCTGTAGCAGGGTCCTCCCAACCCTCGTCGCCTTTCCCGTCCAAACAAATTCCGAAATGATCATATCCAATTTCCAAAAATAGGCCTTTGGTACAAAGATCGGAAGAGCCTGAAAAATAAACAAGAACCTCGGCAGAATATTCATTTTCACCACTTGGACCCTCCCGCCAACATCAAGTGCAGTGTACATCCCACCTCTTAAGATCCTCCTTGGCTTCCTCCACCAATTTCGGTAAGTCCCACTTATGGAACCCCGTCCACTTAAGGAGCCCCATCTTGATTGTATGATCAACACCCTGAATAAGCCTCTCATCGTGTTTTACAAGAATCTAGAGTGTGGTCATCTCCTTACCTTTTCTCTTTGCGGCAACAAAGAAATCTAACAAATTGCTTATTTGATTTATCAAAATTAGGAATATTCTGTCAATTTGGTTAAATGTTTTAAGCTTCATTTGTAGTTTGCTTTATGTTTCAGGTGGTATCACTTTAAGGGCTGCCCCCTTAATTTGTCCCTCAATTTATTTGATTTAGTTAAATTGGTTATTTGATTTATCAAAAATAGGGATAATCTACCAATACATTGAAATTTTACTGATGGGCAGAGAGCAGGAATTTGTGGCTATGCTGTTGGTCCTCACATCGAGGTCAGAGGTAGTTCCTTTTTTTTGGTGGAAATCAGTCAGATTTGTTCAATCTTCTGGCAGCCAGCCAATTAGCACTGGACAGCAATGGAGCATGAGCTATCAGAGTATGGCAAAGAGGAACATTAAGTGACACCATGCAAGCTGCTGCTATTGTATTTAAAGGACTGCGTGCCCTGCATTTAATGGTGACTGCCTCCCTTTTTGGAAAACTGAGAATTTAAAGGAAACTTGCAGCCTTAATGACAAATGGAAGACCCCGTAGGCTCATATCTCAGCGATGCCTCGCTGCAGGTTTTCCTCTGGACTGCAAGGGCAAGGTAGAAGGCCCTCTTTCCCCAGCATATGAGGACACCGGCTTGTCTGACAAAGCAAACCTGGGAGGAGATCTCTGAGGAGATCAGCACAAGGGAGACCCTGGTGAACACAAGGCATAGTGCTCAAATGCCCTCATACGATGGGTCAAAGGAATTGTTGAGTTGAGGACAGGGTTGCTGGAGTAGCACTATGTCACTGTAATGGTAGAGAGGATGACCTGACAAGGTCCAGTAAAAACATCCTTCTTTAATCTGCTCCCAATGAAGCAAGTCTATTTCAAAAGGTATCGGATCATCAGTAGAATCAATTACATTCCCTAAAGGTTTGAACAGTACGTAGTGCAGTCAGCAGGATACAATGGCAGGTGTGAAATCCACCCATATTTCTGGCCCCTTTTAGCCTCGATGATATCCCACATGGGCCTGGGTTTAAAATTACAGTCAGGGCCCGATAGCTTTATTGAAACTAGATCTGCAAATTTAAAGAAGACCATTCTGTCTTCCAGCTTGCTTACTAGACGTGATTGCAACCACTGAGAAGGCAGTGGAATCTCTGAGGATAACTCACTGTGGCTATTTTAACTGCATGTTTACAATCAGCCCAGAATTGTAACAATAGCATTACAATGTTTTTGCACTTGAACCTACTAATGAAGCTCAACCAATATATGGGAAAAAAGTAAGACTCCCTCAATGGGTCACGGGCACAAGCCGCTGATAATTTATTTTCAGCCTGATAAGTTTCCATTTATAACTAACCTTTGTTTCCTGTTTTTCAAAGAATTCTCTATCCAGTGCCGCATTGTCTTTTCCAACTTGCATTAATATCCAGAGCTGCATGAAAATAATATCCACTGTGGACTCTTTGCTGTATCAAATCAATGCCAACCCTCTGAAAATCTGATAAATATAAGACCAGCCACTTCTTCATGTTTGCTGTGTAAATAGTGCCTTCAAGATGATCAGATTAGTTGAAATGACCTCTCTGCTTGTGTCCATGTTGACTGACCTTTGAAATGTTTTTGTTTTTGTAAGCATTCACCTCTCAAAATTGTTTCAGACTTCCCCCAGAGCACTGTTAAGACAATTAATAAGGATCATCGCTCTCCATCAAAGAGAGGCAATTGGTCTTGAGAGGCTTGTGGGCAACCACACTGCATTAAGCATGAGGCAAGGTAAGGAGGCTGGCCCCATAAACCACCACAGCCAATATGGAGATTACACTGTTGGCACCATTTGGCATCACATTCTAGTCAACTGAGTTAACCGGCCCCACCCTAGACGACATGCTAAACTTAATAGCCATAATGTCTCTCCCCCTCACAGGACCAGTCTATAACTTGTTCTTTTTAAAAATTCAGTTTCTTAATATTAAATTCAAATACAAACAGTACAAAGAATAACAAGGATAGCAACAAATTCCCTTCCCTCCCTTTTCAATATTAAACAACAAATTCCTCCCACTCTTATTTTCCTTTGACAGCTAACAGCGATCAACTCCGTAAAGTGCAAAATGAACGGCAGCCATCTACGATGAACAAATTTGTCAATTGAGCACTTCACGGTATATTTTACTTTTACAAGATATAAAAGTTCCATAAGATCTTCAAGCCATAGTGAGGCATTTGGTGGAGAAGATGATTTCCATTCTATTAATTTCCATTCTGTAACTTGTTCTTATGTTTTGTTTTCAGAGATCACTGACCTTCGTTCTGTTATTGACATATTCTGCGATCTGATCTTTATGTCACTATTAGCACCTGTATCTTTAACATTACCACTCCCTTTTCTTGTGTCCGTGATATCTTTGTAAATCTCTCCTGAGCTCCCACCTATCCCTGACTTTGTATTTTGCTCCACCTGCTCCACCTGTTCCACCCCACCCTATTCCACAGTATAAAACCCATCATATTTTTACCTCTCGTTAGCTCTGAAGAAGTGTCATATGGACTTGAAACATTTCCCACTCCACAAATGCTGCCAGACCTGCTGAGTTTTTCCAAATTTTTCTGTTTTTATTTTATGTATAATCTAGATATGCCTCTTGGATCTTTTGTAACTGATGCAGCGATATTAGCCAAATTCCAATTATCAGGAACCTCTTCTGAACTTAATTAACTTCCAAAAATGTTAGTGCGAGTTCAGCAATTCCATTCCCCAACTCCTTTCAATCTTAATATGCACAAATAAATTATGCTTGTCCTCCTGCACTATTTGTACACAGAGACACAGCTAATTAGGTGTGGGTGAATATTCTGAGGCACGACTACATTTGCAGTAATTGCACAGCTGGATTATTCTGTACCCAATTGCTTAATATCTTCCTTGCTTTCCATGCACAATATTAATAGCCACATGGGAAATTAAACCCTAATTGATACCTCTCATCTGTTGGAAACTTGATATTGGTTTACAGTTTTAGAAGCACTATTATTCATGGATGTTGGCACAATTGACAAGGCCTTCATTTGTTGCCCACCCATAATTGCGCTTGAGAAGGTGATGATGAGCCACTTCCTTGAACCACTGCAGTCCATGTAGGTATACCCACAGTGCTGTTAGGGCACGCGTGTTTGGATTTTCTTCCAGTAACAAGAATGGTGATGTAGCTCCAAGTCTTTTTTTTAATATAAATTTAGGGTACCCAATTTTTTTTTACACTAAGGGGCAATTTAGCATGGCCAATCCACCTACCCAGCACATCTTTGGGTTGTGGGGATGAGGCCCATGCAGACATGGGGAGAATGTGCAAACTCCGCACAGTGACCCAGGGCCAGGATCAAACCTGGATCCTCAGTGCCATGAGGCAGCAGTGCTAACCACTGCGCCACCATGCCGCCCCTATATAGCTCCAAGTCATGATGGTGTGTGATTTGAAGGAGAACTTGCTGACCAACGGCTGGCTGCCTTCTAGGTGCTAGAAGTTGCAGGTTTTGAAGGTGCTGTCAAAGGAGACTAGATGAGTTGCTGCAGTGCATCTTGTAGAAAATCACAGTTCAACAGACCAGAGGAGCCATTTCTGAATACAAAGGAAATGAAAATTACTGAGGCGGGGCCCAGCTCTTTGTTGGAGACACTTAGTCTCCAGACACTTAGTTCTATTTGACAGGGAGACAACCCTCTTGATTTCATTGAAAGTCAAACAACACACTTACATGGCAGGCCACCTCCCGTGGCCTATCTCAAGTGAAAATGTACCACCCAAGTAAGGTTGTATTCCCCACTCTCATTACTAGCAGAAGCGTGCTTCAAAATATGACGGCAGCAGAACATAAAGATGATGAAAAAATGAAAAAATAGGAGCTGGAGTAAGCCATATGGCCCCTTGAGCCTGCTGCACCATTCAATAAGATCATGGCTGATCTGAATGCGACCTTATTTTCACTTTCCCACTTGCCCTTGTCATTATCCTTGACTCCCTTGTCAGACAAAAGTTTAACTCAACCTTGAATATGTTCAATGACTCAGCCTCCACTGCTCACTGGGAAATTAATTTTCAAATATTAATGCCACTCAGAGAATAAATTCTTCCTCACCTCCATATTAAATGGGAGACCCCTTTTACTGAAAATGTGTCCCCTAATTCTGGTTTACCCCAGGAGGGGAAATATCCTCTCAGCAGCTACTGTCAATCTCCCTCAGAATCTTAAATGTTTCAATTAGATCACCCCTCATTCATCTAAACTCCAATGAGTAAAGGCACAATCTTCTCAACCTCTCCTCAAAAAACAAACCAGTCACGCCAGAAATCAGCCTAATGAGCCTTCTTAGAACTTCTTCAAGAATGTCCCTCCTTAAGGAAAATGACCAAAACTGTCCGGTTCTTTTTTATTCGTTGGATCTGGGTGTTGCTGGCTGGGCCAGCATTTATTGCTCATCCCTAAGGACGATAAAGAGTCAACTACATTGCTGTGGATCTGGAGGAACATGTAAGTCAGACCAGGTAAGGATGACAGATTTCTTTCCCTCAAGCATAATGGTGAGCCAGATGGATTTTAATGACAATCGACAATGGTCTCATGGTCATCATTTGACTTTTAGCTCCAGGTTTTTATTGAATTCAAATTTCAACTTCTGCCACGGTTAGGATTTTAACCCAGGGCTCCAGAGCATTACCCTGGATCTTCAGGGTTACCAGCCCAATGACAATTAAAAAAAAAAAAAGTTTAGACTACTCAATTCATATTTTTCCAATTAAGGTGCAATTTAGCATGGCCAATCTACCTATGTTGCACATTTTTGGGTTTGTGGGGGTGAAATCCATGCAGACATGGGGAGAACGTGCAAACTCCACGCAGACAGTGACCCAGGACCGGGATCGAACCTGGGTCCTCGGCGCTGTGACGCAGCAGTGCTAACCACTTCACCACCATGCTGCCCCTGAGTCCAGCGACACTTTCACTGCGCCATATCCTAGTACTCCATGGTGTGGCTTCACCAAAGGAACATTGTAATAGGTTCACGGAGGCAGAAATCCCTTCACCAGAATTCCTTTTATTTACAAAACCTACAGCCGAACAACCAGGTGCATTCAGCTTGCTGTCTACACAGGGAGTGCAGAGGATCTGACACTCCCTGTTATATACAGAGAAAGGGGTTCAGTGATTGGGCCATTAATCAGGGAACTCATATTCTAATTGGCCAACCTCAAAGGCCTGGCCTAAGTCATTACAAATATGTAAAAGGACTGCCTCTGGCTTTCACTGTCATAACCCACAACGTGACTTACGGGGTGGGAATGATTGTCTTCCCTGTGTCCCTTGTGGAGTATGAACTCCCTCGTTAAAGGGGGCGGAGGGAAACTCAATCTAAGTTGTATATAAGGTCGGCCAGTTCGGCACCAACCGATTAAGACCCGGGTGGGAACTACCGGGAGCTGTGTATTATAGCCTTGTAAATAAACCTAAGTTTCTTTGATACAACCCGGTGTGGACACTCCGTGACATCATAAAATTCACGATGAATGTCTGGGTGTCTAGTTGCGGAGGTCAGGGCGAAGAGGCCGGTCATGACATCAGCATTATAATTGCATCATGGGGCCCTGATGAAACCTTTTCACAAGGCCCCTGTCATAATATACATCCATGTATATAATGGAGTGCAGACAGGCAGTGATCGACACACAGGATGACCAGTAAGCACACAGAACACAGCAGCCAATCACCAGAGAGCACACTATAAAGCCAGAGGGCACCAGTTTTCCCGCTCTCTTGGGATCCAGCCTCTGAGACAGTCAGAGCTCGTGAGCATAGCCAGTGCAAACACCATGTGGTAGTCAGTAAGTCTGGTCAGGCTAGTATCAGGTCTCCAGTCAAGTCAGCATAGTGTCAACCCACAGTTGAACATGTAAAATAGTTAGATGTTAAATAAAATTGTGTTGCATCTCATCAAGTGTTGGAAGTCAGTCTCTCTCTACACTGCATCAAACGCAGCCCACATAGACCCAGCCTGCTCAACACATCAGCCCCTTCCAGCTCAGCAGCCTTCACAAAGTACATGTTAAAATGGTGGCAAGTGGGAACGCACCGGAAATTCAGGAACAAATGCACAACCACCATTTCAACCACCCACCAAACCAGCTCCTGTTAGGAGGGTAGGATTAAAATTGGTCCTGTAATCTTTTTTTCCCACTGTGCCTCCAGAAGCAGATTAACAGATACTTTAAAGCAGGCATCTAAATTAGCAGTCAAATGTTCAGTAACCACAGCATGCTCCACTCTGAAAACCATTTTTCTGTAATGTTAAGGAAGGAATTACAAAAACTCCAAGCATTTATTCTTTTTTGATCTCTCGTCTCTTTCCTGATGCCTGTGACACAAAAGGCTGCATTATGGCAATTTTGACAAAGGAAAGTAATTATTTCCACCAAATGTTAGTTGGTATATGTAGCAATTATCTTTAGATTCTGCTTTTATTAATAGTGTTTTTATACCAATGGCTATTTCAGTACTGAACTGGTCTGATCACTTTGTCAACGTAATGATTAATCATGTTACTGGCCACAATTTACAGGCTAAAGTCAAGTGAAGTATACAATGCATATCCTGCAAAATTCTTCCTTGTTGTGACACAGCCTCATGAACCTTGGTCTATCTGTTCCATTTTCCTGTTCTGGTTCACATAATGCAATTAAGTTCTACAGAACATTGTGTTCATTGCACTTTAATGATTTTCCTTGCCTGCCAAAGATAAACATATTGTCCATCAATTTGCAGCATAAAATATAAAATGGATTTCATGCACGCTTGTAAACATTAGTGCAACACTGGCTCAGCAGATTACATGAGCGGTCAAACATTAAACACAAGGCTCATTTACGAATATGCAAGGCATTCAGTGCAGGTAGAATTAAATATTAAATTAAGTAGTCGTAGCAATGACAAATTATAATGTCATGACATATTTCTAAAAGTGAGAAAATCCAACAAGAATCAAATGATTGCTACAGCTGCAATTATAATGGGCCCAGATTTGCTATCAATATAACAGCGAGGATAATGGCGCTTGCTGTTATTTACATACTCATTGTACAACAGCTTCAGGCAGATACATGAATACCAATATCCAAAGTTGTTGTCTGAGTTGTGTTTCTCCACCATTGTCTTTGTACATACAGCATCTCACTGTCTGCTTCCGATTGATATGCATTGAATCGTGCAAAGTTGCCGAATTTGCACAGTGGATATGAACTATTTCCAATTTGATTTTATAAATATTTATTTCACTTTTTGTACATGATTTAAATTTATATTTTTTATTTCATGCTTTGCACGTCCTGGTTTTGAGTGTGCGTCTCAGTGTCTCAGTGAGTATTCTTCAATTTGATTGGTTAAACAATCCTCATTGTTTCTTGCCCTCTCAAATATGTCACTGTAGAGGGTGCTGCGTTGGGTCAACTCCAGGCAAGAGGAAATCTAGGCTAAGAAGCCTGTGGAAACTCTGAGGGCAATTGTCAGTGAAGTGAATGGCAAGCACCATTAATTTGCCACTGATACCAAGATCCAGGCCATTTTAAAAAACTTTTCCTTTCCATCTCTAGTTTTTTCTTTTAACCCAGTCCTTTTCCCTCTCTCTTTATATCTCTTAGTGTGTCTGATTTGCCATTGAATTTACCCATTTTAATTTGCGCTTCCTTCTGAGTCCTTCCACTGTTCAGTTCACATTCCTTAAATCTGATCGGTTAAGGAGACACACAGTTGCTTTCCCTGTTTGCTCAGGTCCCAGATGCCAGGTTCCCTCATTACCCTGTTAACAATTTGCATCTTTGGCAACTTAGTAGGCAAGCAAAGATAAGCTGAAGGGTGCAGGAGCAGGTTTAAATAATAACAGATGTTGTTAAATATGCTGCAAATTCTTGCCCAATATATTGTTTTCCCTCGGGGTGGCATCATCCATTAGGGGAGATGGTGGCATGGTGGTGACGTCCCTGGAGTAATAATTCCTGGGCCCAGGCTAATGCTTTGGTGGAACCCATTACTGGTCAAATTTAACATTTAATTAATAAATCTGGGCTGCGAAAAAATCCCAAGTGTTGCTGCCAGAGAGTAAATTGATGTGTTTCTTGCTGACCCCCGCAATGCTATTCAGTGCTATTCAACGGCACTTGGAAATCATTTTGTAGAGGGTCGAGTCTGGCACTGGCCTAAACACACTGGCAGGTCTCACTCCTCAGAGATAGGTTCCATTTTTAAAGCTTTAAACCTGGGGCAGGATTCTCCGGTCACTGAAGCCGAAATCACGTTTGGTGATCGGCCAGAGAATCCCCGTTCACGTCCAAATCGGGGGCGGCGGCGCTTTTGCGATGCTCCACCTCCTCCAAAGCAGCTTACTCTCTGAGTACTCCGCGCGCCATACCAATGGCCTCAGGACATTGCCTAAGGCCCACCCCCCAATGATCCGCCCCAGACCAGCCGAGTTCCCGACGATGTGGGTCTCTCATGGTCTCACTTGTCGGGAACTCAGCATAGCAGTTACGGACTCAGTCCAGTGCCGCCATAGTTGTGGGAGGGCCAGTCCGCGGGTAGGGGGATTTATCAGGGACTGGGGGCACTGTTGGGTGGTGGTTCGGTGCTCGCAAGTCGGCCAAAGTGGGGGGGGGGGGCACTATTTCGCAGGCTTGGTCCGCGAAGGCTGCAGCCGTGGACCCAGCAATTCTCTGGGCCCTATCGGCAGCTGGAGCCGGGTGCTCTACGCTGCCGGCATGTTCGCCCCCATCTAAACGGAGGATCGGGTGGCCATTTTGCGCCAAATGTTCAGGCGTGAAACGCCACCATTCCCACGCCGGCGTGAGGAAATCGGCTCACAATCGGAGAATCCGTCTTTCCAGAAGGTTCATCAGAACAAAGAAGCAGCCTCTTTTAAAAAACTGCGGATAGGAACAACACCTGTTCAAAAGAGGAAGTAGTTCAGTATTAATGGACAGTGAAGAACTATAGAAACAAACAAAGTTAGCCCTCCTTTGAAATAACCTTGACCTGTCAATCATGAGGCTCGTAAAAGGTAATGGAACATGAAAGTAAATGTAAACAATGCAGTTCAAGCTTTTAGGCTTCATAGCAAGCCCCAAGGGTTGTAAAAGTACAGAGAATGAAATTGAATGTGAAGAAGGCACTTCAAAATTTAGATAGATAGATAGATAGAGAAATACAGCACACAACAGGCCCTTCAGCCCACGGTGTTGTGCCGAACTTTTGTCCTAGGTTAATCATAGAATTTTGGACACTAAGGGCAATTTATCATGACCAATCCACCCAACCTGCACATCTTTTGACTGTGGGAGGAAACCGGAGTACCCGGAGGAAACCCACGCACACACGGGGAGGATGTGCAGACTCCACACAGACAGTGACTCAAGTCGAAATCGAACTTGGGACCCTAGAGCTGTGAAACAATTGTGCTATCCACAATGCTACCGTGCTGCCCTTAAGAAGAAATTAATCTACACTCCATTATTCTACTCTAATCCATGTACCTATCCAATAGCCGCTTGAAGGTCCCTAACGTTTCCGACTCAACTACTTCCACAGGCAGTGCATTCCATGCCCCCACTACTCTCTGGGTAAAGAACCTACCTCTGACATCCCCCCTATATCTTCCACCATTCACCTTAAATTTATGTCCCCTTGTAATGGTTTGTTCCACCCGGGGAAAAGTCTCTGACTGTCTACTCTATCTATTCCCCTGATCATCTTATAAACCGCTATCAAGTCGCCCCTCATCCTTCTCCGTTCTAATGAGAAAAGGCCTAGCACCCTCAACCTTTCCTCGTAAGACCTACTCTCCATTCCAGGCAACATCCTGGTAAATCTCCTTTGCACCTTTTCCAAAGCTTCCACATCCTTCCTAAAATGAGGTGACCAGAACTGCACACAGTACTCCAAATGTGGCCTGACCAAGGTTTTGTACAGCTGCATCATCACCTCACGGCTCTTAAATTCAATCCCTCTGCTAATGAACGCTAGCACACCAGAGGCCTTCTTCACAGCTCTATCCACTTGAGTGGCAACTTTCAAAGATCTATGAACATACACCCCAAGATCTCTCTGCTCCTCTACATTGCCAAGAACCCTACCGTTAACCCTGTATTCCGCATTCATATTTGTCCTTACAAAATGGACAACCTCACACTTGTCAGGGTTAAACTCCATCTGCCACTTCTCAGCCCAGCTCTGCATCCTATCTATGTCTCTTTGAAGCCGACAACAACCCTCCTCACTATCCACAACTCCACCAATCTTCGTATCATCTGCAAATTTACTGACCCACCCTTTAACTCCCTCATCCAAGTCGTTAATGAAAATCACAAACAGCAGAGGACCCAGAACTGATCCCTGCGTTATGCCACTGGTAACTGGGCTCCAGGCTGAATATTTGCCATCCACCACCAATCTCTGTCTTCTATCGGTTAGCCAGTTCGTTATCCAACTGGCCAAATTTCCCACTATCACATGCCTCCTTACTTTCTGCGTAAGCCTACCATGGGGAACATTATCAAATGCCAATTAAAATCCATGTACACTACATCCACTGCTTTACCTTCATCCACATGCTTGTTCACCTCCTCAAAGAAGTCAATAAGACTTGTAAGGCAAGACCTACCCCTCACAAATCCGTGCTGACTATCCCACTATTTCCAATACATCGAAGGGAAGATTTTTACCTTCATCTGATAGATCTTTGAATTTGACATGATGGGAGAGACATCAAAGGGTTCCAACACATCAGAGGGAATACTTTTAACTACAATGTGACATGCTGAAAGAGAGTTCAATAATTTTCAAAGCTACAGAAGGAAGACTTGCCACATAACCTCCATCCAAGAAAGACTCTCAACCTGAGCCCTTCCAGCCCGACCCGAGCCCCTCCAATCCACACCTCCCTTGAAGGACTCCCCTTGGCAATCTGGAGATAGGTATAGAGAGGGTATTCATCAGCTTGCTCCCCATCGGTGTCCATGGTGCTTGGTCCCCACTTTTAGTGATTTGCATCTGGGTAACTTCCAGCTGGAAGGGCAGGAGCATCAAGTGAATGATAATTCGCTTGGATCAGGGCGTGAATCTGATTTCGCCAGGGAAAGTGGTCTTGGAGGCTGGCAACTGGTTTGACATCAGGAATCCCGCATGAGGCTAGCAGCCCTGGAGAGTTACCTACCTGAAAGATAGTCTATGAAATGGTGACTATGAAAGCATCATTGATTGTTATAAAAACCCATCTGCTTCACTAATCTCCTTCAGAGAAGGAAATCTGCCATCCTTACCTGGTCTGGTCAACATGTGACTCCAGATCCACAGCAATGTGGCTGACTTTAACAATTGTCTGAAATGGCTGTCATAAAGCCAGTCAGTTCAAGAGGAACTAAGGATGGACAACATAGATGCTGGCCTTGGCAGTGATGGCCACATCCCATGAAGAAAAAATAAAAATAAAGATATTTCTGAACACTATAGTCACAAGAAGCCCAAACCTGAAGAAGACCCATTAGGTGAATTGCATGGTCTGGATTTACATCGCATTGATGTATTTGCAGGATGATGACTGAAACATACTGCTGCTTTATGAGCCTTACAGGACAGTTTGGGGGGCAGAAATCTCAATAGCACAAAGGACAGTTTGGAGGTTAGAAAACTCATTCATCTTGTAGGACAGTGTGAAGGTCAAAACGTTCTGCATGATTGGCTTGCCACTTCTGGGAACGAGACTGATAGGGTAAATTTAGATCTTTGGATGGATGTTGGCAGGAGAATGATACTCAGGCTTAAAGGATTAATTTATGAGGACATGTTGCACAGGTTGTACAGTTGAACTAAACCATGTGGCCCGGTGATTTATAGCAGTTTCCTAAGCAGACCATTAGCCCCATTTGCACTGTAGTTATATTTATTATGAATTTATAGTCGTTGGTAAGGGTTGGATTTTTGTGGCCAACCCCAAGGCAAGAACAAAGGCAGGGAGTGTGGTCATGAAAATACTGGCACTGTTGTCATGTCAGCTGTGTAACACCATTCCGAGTGCCAGTAATGTTCACCAAGGTACAGGGAGGGATGGATAGGAATCCACCACTTTCCAATTGAGGCAAATCAAAGTATTTCAAGAGCTCATTAATTGCTTGTCAAGGTTGGGCGGAGGAAGTTTTAAAGTTTGCGTGGCTTACTCATACCTCCTGATACAGGCCAGATGAAGGGAGATGGGTAAAGAGTTGGGAGCCAGTCATGGCTGCTACTGAGCATTATCCCGGCCCCATGAAATGTTCAGCGATAAGTATTTGCCTTTGAAGCTGCGCAGGTGACAGGGAGAGTGGACAGTCAGCGCCCAGGCGCTGAATGCAGTTGGCACCCCCCGGTAGACAGAGAAGGTGGGGACAAGGCTGGGAGTCACTGCCCAGAAAGAAGGTGTCAGCTGATGGGACCATGACGGTCAGATTCTGGGCCCCATGGAGATGTGAGGCGAAACCGTCCACAGAAATGGTAGAACCCCAAGCTGTAAGGTGGGACTGGTAGTGCAAAGAGAGGAAGGAAGGCAAGGGAAGTCATACCCTCAACTTGGATTCAACGACAAGCTACCTGAAGGTGAATGGGACCCAGTGCTGTTGAATACTGCAACTCTACAGGCAGCTGGCCAAAGAGATTCTGACCTGACCATTTAAGACCGTGCACCTGACAACGGAAACTGTCAAAATCACTGTGGCCTTCAACTTCTTCAGCTCCAGTTCTTTCCAAGAATCAGCTGTAAACCTTGGTGGTGACTTGGAAGTAGCTGAATGTTACGATATTTCGCTGTTCACTGATCTCCTTTTCTAGCAGGGCTGAACAATCCAGTCATTTTATCCTGGAGATAGCCTTGCAAGGACAGAGGCACTGGCTTTTGTCTCCATCAGTGGATTACCCTGGTTTGGGGCATCATCAATTGCATCCATGTGGTCTTCCAGGGCACCTAGTGACTGTCCACTTAAATTCATCACGAGGAAATGTTTCCACTCCCACAATGTGCATCTGGTCTGTGGCACAACTAGAGCTTCCTCCATGTGTGCACTCACTTTATGAGCAACTGCTGTGACTCCTTCATCATTTGGCTATCCAAATTACCCAGATCTTCACTGAACTCCTGATGTGTGTGGGTGGATGCTTAGAGGCAAGGGATATATCCCTTGAAGAGCTGACTACTGATCCATCTCGAGGAAGTCCACACAGAGGCAAAAAGGCAGTATACCAAATGCCATGTTCTCACAAAGAGCACCATTAAGCATACTGTCAAAATGTTGAAGATGCACTTTCAGTGTCCTCAATACCCTCCTTCAAGAATCTTAGTCATGGCGGTGGTCTGATGCACTCTCTATAACATAGGTCTGCAGCCAGTGAGGGACCTGGATGGAAACAGGTAATCTGGAGATGAACAGGAGCAGGAGAGAGAGGAGGAGGAAGAAATGGTGGAGGGACATGGCACTCAACGTGTCCCTACTGCTGAACAAGACGGTCTTTTCCTGTCACACTCATAGAAGAGAATCTCCCATCTCTCCTTCACATCATTCAGTATTAGATCCAGTTGGCACTACCTTTTAATGAAGAAACGTTTCCTTATCTCAGACCTAAATGGTCTATCCCGTATCCTGAGACCGTGTCCCCAGTTCTAGATTCACCAACCAAAGAGCAAAGAACAAAGAAACGTACAGCACAGGAACAGGCCCTTCGGCCCTCCAAGCTCACGCCGACCATGCTGCCCGTCTAAACTAAAATCTTCCACACTTACGGGGTCCGTATCCCTCTATTCCCAACCAGGGAAAACATCCCCCCTACATCTCATCTGTCTAGCTCTGTTAGAATTTCATACACTTCAGTCAGATCTCTCTCATCTTTCTGAATTCTAATGAATGTAGGCCCAGTCAAACCAATCTGTCCTCCTAGGTCAGTCCCACCAAAGACTGTGATGCTGTCCTGCAAATGCGGCGATGCTGACTGTTCAGGACAAGCTTCCCAGTTCTCCTTTAGGACAGCCAGCATGCAGAGTAGTGGCTGCCTTGGGGTACCTAAATAAGTCCCACATTTCATCTGACCCACATCTGTTCCCACCTCACTGGCTCTAGGTGGACAGGAAACAATTAATCAATTCACAGCTTCCCCACTCAAAGATTTTGTAAGATAGGGCAGCACGGTGGCCTAGTGGTTAGCACAACCGCCTCACGGCGCTGAGGTCCCAGGTTCGATCCCGGCTCTGGGTCACTGTTCGTGTGGAGTTTGCACATTCTCCCCGTGTCTGCGTGGGTTTCGCCCCCGCAACCCAAAAATGTGCAGAGTAGGTTGATTGGCCACGCTAAATTGCCCCTTAATTGGAAAACATAATTGGGTAATCTAAATTTATAAAAAAAAAAAAAGATTTTGTAAGATTCAGCAGTTAAAGTCCACTGAACGGATGTTTAATGGGATGTTTCTTGTGGCTGCAAAGCCCAGAAACACGCAGCTGTTCAGCGGCACTTTGTCTTTTTGTAACCTCGGGGAGATTCTCTCCATCGAGGCCGCATTCAGAGTGATTTCCAGCTCGCCAGCAGGGAAGGTTCCTCGCAGATCTGGGTGCCATTTTGGGAGGCTGCCCCTATCTTCCCCTCCCTTTCAGCCCCCCTCCCATTTTTGTGACCGCTCTCACACTCCCAAACTTGGGGAGGTCCCAGGTACCCCCCCTCATCCCTTTAACTGGCAAGGGCCCCCCCCCCTCCCTTTAACTGGCAAGCCCCCCCCCAGGCTCCAACCCCTGGCAGTGCCAACCTGGTACCCAGACACCCTATCACTGCCAGCCTTACACCCTGTCAGTGCCCCTGATGGGTGGCACCACCAAGGTGGCACAGCCAGGATGCCTGTGTGGCAATGGCAAGGTGCCAGATGGAGTGCCAGGTTGCCACCCTGCCCTGTTTCTGACCACCCGGGTGTCTCCAATGGCCTGGGAGACACCCCCAGATGTTGTTATGACTGATCCATGTTTGTGTGGACCAGTACCAAACTGCACCTTGGTGAGGTCACCCAGGTGAGTCTCGGGCACCAAGATCCAGATTGTGCTGAGATTCCGTTGAATCTCATGAGACATTTCAAGTGTTGTGAATCTCGCCCGATGATTGCGCCCTTTAACTTTAATTAGTTTCCTACTGGAGATCGATTCCTGAAATGAAAAGGAATAACTCTCTTGTTTCCCTCTCCATGATGAAAATTCAGCCCCCAGTGTGAACTAACTTATTGTGATTGCCAGTATGGAGCTGCAAAGTTGACAAGTAACAAAATGCTTGTATAAACTATCCTATACAAATTCCCAATTGTTATTAAAAATAAATTAAGCTCAGTTAAGTACCTTCTAGTGCATGAATAGTTGTAACCAAAGGTTCAGAGAAATAGGAAAATAATTAACTATGTTAAAATCCAAAAGCAGGATTGGTTTGTCAGTCTTATTTGTTAACCCTTTTAGTCTATGGCTTGCATGTTGAGGAAAACATGAAAGTGTTAAACTATAATTGTACAGTCTGTCATTTAAGGCATTAAAAATCAACTGAAATTTACATCAGTTTGACCTGAAATTTTGAAAGCAGTTTTCTACATTCAGCCAGAAGAGAGAGCAAAATACTGGCTCTGCATGAATAGTATGTCAACAGTAATCCTTTGCCAATTCGGCCTGATCCCAGCAGCTTTTCCTCCTGCTGCTTTATTATCATGCCTTCTTAGATGGGTAGATGGGGTCAGACAGATGGGACTAGATTTTACTGCCCCCGCCAGGCGCTTTTCATTCAGCTGGGGGTGGGGGGGCAGTAAAGCTATGTTGGGTGGCGAGCCCACTATCTTCCCGTCCACCCCAACCAATGCCCTATGATATGGAGGTGGGAAAGGGGCTCATTAGGCTGCATGCCCTGAGGCCTATTGAGGCCCTTAACTGCCCAATTCAGTCACAAATAAGGGCTTCAATCTGCCTCCACTGGCATGAAACACAGGGCAGTTGCAGGCAGGCTCCGGTGCAAAGGCCTTTTCTAAAACTTTTTCTGAAACGACAGGAAAAACTGGGAGTATAATCGAGTTTTGTCCTGTGTGCTTCAAGGGCATTCCCCAAGAAGTCATCCCACTTTGTTTCTCTCCACCAGCCTCAAAAACCAACCCTGCTTGCCCCCCTCTCCCTGGGGAAGCCATTCCCTTCCAACCATAAAAGTCCAGGACTTACCTCAGCCGGGATCCATCACTCTTCTTTGTGGAGATTCCTGCAGCCCTGGCAGTGCCCATTACTGAGTTCTGGCACTGTTGGGATTATCACAGCTGTTAGCCAGTTATGCTGATCAGCAGCTCTTGAAGGACGTCTGCCCTTCAGCCAGTTTATGCCACTCCAGAGGTGCCCGCCCAAGCAACGTAAAATCCTGGCCACTGAAAAACTGAACTGTTTCCTGTATGGTCTTAGATACCTGATTGTATATGAAACCTATTAATATTTGTGGCACGGTGGCACAGTGGTTAGCACTACTGCCTCACAGTGCCAAGTATCCGGGTTCAATTCCAGCCTTGGATGACTGTCTGTGTGTAGTTTGCACTTGCTTCCTGTGTCTGTGGGTTTCCTCTGGGTGCTCCGGTTTCCTCCCACAGTCCAAAGATGTGCAGGGTCGGTGGATTGACCACACTAAATTGTTCCTTAGTGTCCAATTTTATGGGGGTTTACGGTTTGTGGGGGAGTGGCATAGTTAGGTGCTCCTTCAGAGGGTCAGTGTGAACTCAATGGGCAGAATAGCCAACTTTTGCACTGTAGTGATTCTGTGATTCTGCAGAGCTGGCATCCCTGTCAAACCTGTGTTTTCTCACATTTGTAAAAAATAATGACCGTAAAATACATTGAGAAGTCTTACAACACCAGGTTAAAGTCCAACAGATTTGTTTCAAATCACTAGCTTTCGGAGCACTGCTCCTTCCTCAGGTGAATGAAGAGGTAGGTTCCAGGAACATATATATAGACAAAGTCAAAGATGCACTTCAGCAGTCAAAGGCATTCAGCCTCTGATCTTCGGGTAAGCATTCTCCAAGACAGCCTTCAGGACGCGCGACAACGCAGAATCGCCGAGCAGAAACGTACAACCAGGTTCTACACACATGAGTACAGCCTCAACTGAGACCTTGGATTCATGTTGCATTACATTCACCCCGCGCCCACCATTTGGCCTGGGCTTGTGAAATCCTACCAACTGTCCTGGCTTGAGACAATTCACACCTCTTTAACCTGGGGTTACCCCTCTCTCTGGATCTGTAAAGACTTAATTACCTGCAAATGCTCAAATCCAAAGTATCGTCTTGCATCTTTGACTTTGTCTACATATATGTTTCTGGAACCTACCTCTTGATTCACCTGAGGAAGGAGCAGTGCTCCGAAAGTTAGTGATTTGAAACAAACCTGTTGGACTTTAACCTGGTGTTGTAAGACTTCTTACTGTGCTCACCCCAGTCCAATGCCGGCATCTCCACATCATGGCTTAAAAAACATGAGGAACCTGATCCATGAATCACAGGATTCATAAAGCAAAGAATACAAGCTAGTGGTTGTGCGGGGGGAGTGTGGGGCTCGAGGGGTATATTGTTCACTGCCGAGGAAGCAAAGTCTGTTACCTGGACGGACAGACTTTTAGTAAGTCCAGTATCACTCTGTGAAAGGCAGAGTGCTGCCAGGGAGGGAGGGAGGAGGAAGGAGAGTGGGGTTGAGAAAAGGGTGCTTGTGGGTTGGCGCATCTAGAACGTCTCTCGGGGGTCAGCCGCTGTGGAGTCGTCTCAATTGCTGCTTAATTAATTTAAGTTGGCTTCTTGACTGTCGGCAGGTGGGTTTCTGACTCGTACCCTTCTACCTTGCGAGGGGGCGATGACATTGGGATATGTGCCGGATGGCATTGCCTAATTTTATATTTCTGGGTCAGACGCACTCACACGAGCTACAAACAAAATTCTAGCCTTAGTCTCTTAATAAAATTACGTATTAAAATTACATAAACTAAGCTAGAGTCACAGACAGACTCTCGGCGGTTGTGGCAAGGACTAAACAACATAACGGGCTACAAAGCGAAGCCGAGCAGTATCTCTGGCAGCAGCGCACCCCTCCCCGATGAACTTAATGCATTCTATGCTCGGTTCGAGCAGGTAACCAACAATCCACTGTCGAGTGCCCAAGCAGCCTATAATTCACCCATACCCACCATCACAGTTTCCGAAGTCAGATCGGCCTTCCTGAAAGTCAACCCGCGGAAGGCGATGGGCCCGGACGGGATCCCAGGTCGTGCACTCAGAGCCTGCGCTGACCAGCTGGCAGAGGTATTCACAGACATCTTTAACCTGTCCCTACTCCACTCCGAGGTCCCCACCTGCTTCAAGAAGACCACCATCATGCCGGTACAAAAGAAGAACCAGGCAACGTGCCTCAATGACTACCGCCCGGTGGCCCTGACGTCAGTTGTAATAAAGTGCTTCGAGAGGCTGATCATGAAGCACAGCACCTCCATACTCCCGGAACGCCTTGATCCACTTCAATTCGCATACCGTCGCAACCGGTCCACATCAGACGCCATTTCCCTGGCCCTATACTCATCCCTAGAGCATCTCGAAAACAAGCACTCCTACATCAGACTCCTATTTATTGACTACAGCTCCACCTTCAACACCATAATCTCAGCCAAGCTCATATCAAAGCTCCAAAACCTAGGACTTGGCATTCCATTCTGCAACTGGATCCTTGACTTTCTGACCAACAGACCACAATCAGTAAGAATGAACACCAGCACCTCCTCCACAATAGTCCTCAATACCAGTGCCCCGCAAGGCTGTGTACTTAGCCACCTACTCTACTCCCTGTACACACACGACTGCATGGCAAAACTTGGTTCCAATTCCATCTACAAGTTTGCTGACGATACGACCATAGTGGGCCGGATCTCGAATAACGAGTCAGAACACAGGAGGGAGATAGAGAACCTGGTGGAATGGTGTAACGACAATAATCTCTCCCTCAATGCCAGCAAAACTAAAGAGCTGGTCATTGTCTTCAGGAAGCAAAGTACTGTACACATCCCTGTCAGCATCAACGGGGCCGAGGTGGAGATGGTTAGCAGTTTCAAATTCCTAGGGGTGCACATCACCAAACATTTGTCCTGGTCCACTCACGTCGACGCTATCACCAAGAAAGCACAACAGCGCCTATACTTCCTCAGGAAACTAAGGAAATTTGGCATGCCCACATTAACCCTTACCAACTTTTACAGATGCACCAGAGAAAGCATCCTACCGGGCTGCATCACAGCCTGGTATGGCAACTGCTTGTCCCAGGAGCCCAAGGAAATTCAGAGAGTCGTGAATACCGCCCAGTCCATCACACGAACCTGCCTCCCATCCATGGACTCCATCTACACCTCCCGCTGCCTGGGGAAAGCGGGCAGCGTAATCAAGGATCCCTCCCATCCGGCTTACTCACTTTTCCAACTTCTTCCATCGGGCAGGAGATTCAGAAGTCTGAGAACACGCACGAACAGACTCAAAAACAACTTCTTCCCCGCTGTTACCAGACTCCTAAATGACCCTCTTATTGACAGACCTCATTAACACTACACCCTGTATACTTTGTCCGATGCCAATGCTTACGTAGTTACATTGTATATCTTGTGTTGCCCTATTATGTATTTTCTTGTATTTTCTTGAATTTTGTTTAATTCCCTTTTCTTCCCATGTACTGAATGATCTGTTGAGCTGCTTGCAGAAAAATACTTTTCACTGTACCTCGGTACACATGACAATAAACAAATCTAATCCAATCCAATCCAATTTTGATCTTATACTACTTGATAAAGGGGGATAATTTCCTTGGTGTCCTCCATATCCTCCACCATAACCTTGGTGGAAAGTTGTTAAAGATTCTTTAGCAAAGGTATAAATATTTATAAAAATGGTTATACATTCTATTTTTCCTGGGTTTTGCTGATCTACTAGCAGTAAACCTTCAGAAACTCAATCCGCATTGCCAAAACATCAGTCTGTTCCATAATTATTCTTACCCTGTATTCCAAGCCTCATTACTAACCATAACAATATGGTCACCTACAATAGAATGGAATGGTAATTTAGTAATGGTGCTTCAATATAAAACAAACTTGAACAAAATCCAAAATATGAAGTATTTCACAAGCTATTAAAACCTGGGAATGATTGCATGTGATATTATCTGAATACATAATGCAACAACATTAAATTCCATTGTTGCTATTTAAATGGAAGCACAGTCCAATTAAAATAATTTTCAAGCTCAAAAGCATATGGCAGGCAAAGCGAATGAGCATCATTTTTAATTTGCTTGGCCAATGCAGGAAATCTACCTATAGTTCTCTCATTTTGCCCAGAAATCAATGGCTGAAAGTTTGTCGTGAAAGTAATTTTTTGAACTAAAAGCAGTGTTGACTTTTCAGAGGATAAAATGGCAATTAGGGGTGGTCAATAAATGCTGATTTATGCTGTCAATAAATTATTTTAAAAGTTCCCTCATTCCATTAAATGGTGGAGAAGGCTCGAGGGGTTGAATGGACTGCTTCTGCTCCTTGTTTGTATGTTTTATGTTAGGCTCCTCAACGATATCTCTATTTATTCTCTTCCAATACTTCATAACTTTAAACACCTCCATCACCCCATTATAAAAATCCTAAGATTTTCTGAAATCTTTCCACAAATCAAGCATCAACCTTGTGAATCTGAGCTGTACCCTCACTTGGCCTTATAGGGCACGATTCCCACCGCGTTGTGCCCAGCACCAATCCTCTTGCAGCCGGCGCCAATCCCATTGAGCTTGGAGCATCGCTAGGCCTCACCCGGGCACCGATTCGTACTAGTCTCCACAAACTGAGACCAGGTGTGATGGCCACTCCAGAGGTCTCAGAGGCCATTGGAGCCCCTTGGTGGTCGGAGACAAGGAAAGTCAGTGCTTGCCACTCTTCCTGGCATCCAGGCACCCTGGCAGTTCCCACCTGACCAGGTTGGCACTGCCAGGGTGCCAGGTTGAAAGTGACAAACAGTTCCAAAGTGCCTGGGTGGCAGTGGAGGGGCTCACGCTAACCTTTATTGATGATGGGGAGGTTGCCTCTCGGGTATTGAGGGTTGCGAGTGATTACCATGTCGGCTGGGGGAGGGCTCGTACTGTCTGTGGTTGTGTGGTGTGGGGACTCTCAAATTCACTTTGATATCGGGATACACATTAAAAATGGCACTCCAGTCTCTGAGGACAAATAAAGAAGCAGGAGGAGACCATTCGGCCCTTCGAGCATGTTCCAACATTTATGATCATGGCTGATCATCATGTTCAATACCCTGATCCTGCCTTCCCCCGTTTCCCTTAATCCCTTTAGCCCCAAGAACTATATCTAATTCCTTCTTGAAATTACACAGCGTTTTGGCCTCAACTACTTTCTGTGATAGCGAATTCCACAGATTTACCACTCTCTGGGTAAAGAAATTTCACCTCACTTCAGTCCGAAAAGGTTTACCTCTTATCCTCAAACGATGACCCCTAGTTCTGCACTCCCCACCATTGGGAGCATTCTTTCTCAATCCATCCTGTCTAATCCTGTTAGAATTTTGTAAATTTTTATGAGATCCCCTCTCACTCTTCGAAACTCTAACAATATAATCCACACCGACTTAGTTTGTCCTCATATGACAGTCCCGCCAACCCAGGAATCAGCCTGATAAACCTTCGCTTCACTCGCTCTATAGCAAGAACATTCTTCATCAGATAAGTACACCACAACTGCACACAATACTGTAGGTGTGACCTCACCAATGCCCTAGACAATTGCAGTAAAACATCTCTATTCCTACACTCAAACCATCTCACTATAAGGCCAACATACCATTTGCCTTCTTTACTGCCAACTCTAAGTGCAAGCTTACTTTCAGCGATGGGTGCATGAGGACACCAATGTCTCGCTGAGTATCCACTTCTCTCAATTTACACCCATTCAAATTATATTCTGCCTCCTATTTTTTGCTACCGAAGTGGATAATCTCATGTGCCCATTCACTCAACTTGTCCAAATCCCACTGAAGCATCTCTGCATCCTCCTCACAGCTCATCCTCCCACCCAACTTTGTATCATCTGCAAATTTGGAGATAATAGGCGGGATTCTCCGATCCCCTGCCGGGTTGGAGAATCCCCTGGGAGTGGCGTGAATCCCGCCCCGCGCTCCGGTGCTGGCTGCCGTATTCTCCGGCACCGGTTTCCGGGCGGGGATGGGTATCACGCCACGCCGGTCGGGGGCCGTTGGCAGCGGCCCCACCGGCAATTCTCCGGGCTCCGATAGGCTGAGCGGCCATCGTTTTCTGGCCAATCCTGCCGGCGTAAATTGGACATGGTCCCACACAGTGGGATGTGGCTGGTAGGCCAGCTGGTGCGGTCCTCAGGGTGGGGGAGGGGGGCGCAGGGGGTATCCGACTCCGGGTTGGGGGGGGGGGCACGGTGGTCTGGCCCGCGATCGGGGCCCACCGATCTGCGGGCGGGCCTGTGCCCAGGGGGCACTTCTTCCTTCCGTGCCGGCCACTGTAGGGCTTGGCCATGGGCCGGTGCAGAGAAGACACCCCCCTGCACATGCGCTAGAATACATCGGCTGGTCTGCGCATGCACAGAACCATGCAGGCGGTTCTGCACATGCGCTAACACGCGCCGGCCCTTCAGCACCGGCTGGCATGGCGCCAACCCCTCCGTCACCGGCCTAGTCCCCGGAAGTGCGGAGGATTCCGCAACTTCTGGTCGGCCCGACGCCGGAGTGGTTTGTGCCGTTTTTTACGCCAGCGTGGGGCCATCACGGGGATTCGAAAGAATCCCGCCCAAGATATTTAGTTCCCTCGTTGTAAATCATTGATATATAATGTGAACAGTTGGGGTCCCAGCATAGACCCTTGCGGTACTCCACTAGTAACTGCCTGCTAATCAGAAAAAGACCCATTTATTCCACCTTTTTGCTTCCTATCTGTTAATCAGCTTTTGCTGAATTTTAAACTGTTTCAATTCCTAATGTCTATTTCTTTTTCTTGCTAATTTGTATGCCTCCTCTTTGAATCTAATACTAACTCTAATTTCCCTTGTAAGTCATGGTTTAGCCACAGTTTCCTTTCTCCTCTTGCACCAAATAGAAATAAACAGCTTTTGGAGTTCACCTATTCGTTCCTTGAATGCCTGCCATTGCTTGTCCACTGTCCCTCCTTTCAATACTGTTTCCCAGTCCATCTTATGCCTCATACCATCATAGTTACCTTTATTGAAGTTCAGGACCTTGATCTCAGAATCAACTATCTCACTATTCACCTTGATAAAGAATTCTACCATATAATGGTCACTCACTCCCATGGGTTCTCTCACTTCTTGGTTCCTTCTTCTTCTTGGTTCCTCAACATATTGATCCAGAAAACCGTACACACACCAGAAATTCCTCCTCTATTATACTGTGACTAATTTGAGTCACTCAATCGATATGCAGATTAAAGTCACCCATTATCACAGTGTTCCTTTATCACATGGATCTCTGATTTCCTGTGTAATGCTATTCCCAATATTACCACTGCAGTTTGGTGGTCTATATACCATCCCACAAATGCTTTTTTGCCCCTGGATGTTTCTTAACTCCATCCAGACAGATTCCACATCATCTGTACTAATATCTTTCCTCAATATTGTATCAATATCTTCAATGCAATGCCACCACCTTTTACTTTCTGCCTGCCCTTCCTTAAAACTGAACAGCCCTCGATGTTTAGTCACCTTGGAGCCATGTCTCTGTTTCCCCAACTATATCATATCCCTTTACATCTATCTGCACAACTGATTCATCCATGTTATTTTGAATGCTCCGTGTGTTCAAGTACAAAACCTTAACGCTAGTCCTTTTAACATACCCTGTACGTTCCCTACTATTATTTTACAGTGTTATCTGATACAGGCTATTGATTTCTCTGCCTATCACTTTTCTTATTATCCTTTCTCTATTTTCCTACTGTTCTTGATTCCCCCTGCTCTGAATCCTTAAATAAGTTCCCATGTACCTGCCATATTAGTTTAAACCCTCTCCAACCACTTAACAAGTACCCCCCCCCTCCCCAAGGACATCAATCCCTGTCCTGCCGACATGTAACCTGTCCAGTTTGTAGAGATCCCAACTCCCCCAGAACCAGTTCCAATGCCCCAGGAATCTGAAACCCTTCACCTCACACCATCTTTTCAGCCACATATTCATCTGATACATCCTATTTCTACTCTGACTGTCACGTGGCACTGGTAGTAATCCTGTGACCACTACCTTTGAGGTCTGTCTGCCTAACTGCCTATATTCTGCTTTCAGGACCTCATCCCCTGTTGCACCTATGTTGTTTGTACCGATGTGTACCACAGACACTGGCTGTTCACCTTCCCCCTCCAGAATGTCCTGTAACCGCTCCGAGACATCCTTGACCCGAGCACCACGGAGGCAACATACCATCCTGGAGTCTCGTTTGTGACCACAAAAACACCTAACTATTCTCCTTACAATCGAATCCCCTATAACTATTGCATTCCCACACTTATTACGCCTCCCCTCTGCAGCAGAACCAAACGTGGTACAACAAATTTAGCTGCTGCTGCTTTCCCTTGAGAGGTCATTCCTCTCAACAGTATCTCAAGTGCTATATCTGTTTTGGAGAGGAATGGCCACGGGAGTTTCCAGCACTGCCTGCCTAGCTCTCTTGCTCTGTCTGGTTGTCACCCATTCCCTTCCTGCCTGTGGAGTGTGAGCTTGCAGTGTGACCACCTCTCTATACATGCTATCCACAACACACTCTACCTCACGGATGCTCCACAGTGTCCCCAGCCATTGCTTCAGCTCCGTAACGCAGGCTTCCAGGATCCTGCGAGAGACACTTCCTGCATTGGACACTGGAAATGTTCCTGGCCTCCCACATGGAGCAAGAGGAACACGCCAAGGCTTTGCGTTCTTCTGCCATGACTTACTCTTTTAAATTAGAGCTTTCAAAGATGATTGATATTAGATGAAATCCAATTCTCTATGGCTCTTCTTTGCTTGTCCTCGTTACTACCAATTAGAGCCCTTACAGATTGTAAACCCTCAAAACTTACTTTCAAACTATAATTGATGAAAGTTTTAAAGATTGACTGACCTTCACCACTACTTACCATCAGCTCTCTCACTTGTAGCCTCAGCTGCAGCAGGACAGGACCAGTCCCTGAAGATTTAATAGTTACAAAGCCAGGAGAAAAAGCAAAGAGCACCTTTTCCCGCTCTGCACTGAATCCCCAAACTGCTTCAAATTCCCAAGTTTAAAGCTTAAAGCTCACTCTGCCTGTGGCTTCACCAAATGTAGCCTCTCTCCCGCAGCTCACTGAGGAGCCAGTTTGATAAGCCAGTTTATTTCGGCACTGCAGAAAAAAATTCGAAATGTGGGATTAACCAGTGAGAAACTCCCCAAGCCCAATAAAGTGCAGGTGAATACTGATCTGGAGCTTCCGGTTGCGGCCATGCGGAGCTAAGCCGCACGTTCGGCAGCTCCCGCTTTAATAGGACTTGTCGTCTCTTTTAAGGGCCCCAAACGGCGCTGATTCGACGATTCCCGGTGGATAAAGGGGTCTGGAGCAAAACCCCCCGGGATTTATGGTGCGGACTCGGAGTGGGGCGAGGAGAAAACGGCAGCAGCTCCCCTGGAAAAGCGGGAGAAGGTGGACAAAATGGCGGCCGCTGGAGCCCCTGAGGAGTGGAGGCAGTGGGT
Organism: Scyliorhinus canicula; assembly: GCF_902713615.1. Taxonomy (NCBI): domain Eukaryota; kingdom Metazoa; phylum Chordata; class Chondrichthyes; order Carcharhiniformes; family Scyliorhinidae; genus Scyliorhinus; species Scyliorhinus canicula. Next base: position 186,553,722 of record NC_052147.1, read on the forward strand.
GGAGGAGCAGCAGGCGGCCCTTCTGCTCTATTTTACGGAGCTGAAAGGGGAGTTGTTGGAATCCCTGAAGGTAACGACTAGTAAGCTGCTGGAGACCAAGACAACTCAGGGTGCAGCGATACTTGAGTTGCAGTAGCTGGCCTCTGAGCGCGAGGAGGAGGTTTCGGCCCTCGTGGAGAAGGTGGAGATGCACTAGGCGCTCCACAAAAAGTGGCACGATCGTTTCGAGGAGATGGAGTTTCGATCAAGGAGGAAGAACTTGCGGATCCTGGCCTCGAGGAGGGGCTGGAGGGGTCGGACCTGCCGGCCTATGTGGCCGTGATGCTGAACTCGCTGGTGGGGGCATGATCCTTCCATCTGCCCCTGGAGCTGGAGGGGGCCCACAGAGAACTGGCCAGGCGGCGTAAGGCGAATGAACCCCCGCGGGCGGTGCTGGTGAGGTTCCATCGGTTCAGTGACTGGGAGTGTGTGCTGCGATGGGCCAAGAAGGTGAGGAGCAGCAAGTGGGAGAATTCAGTAGTGCGCATCTACCAGGACTGGAGTGCGGAGGTGGCTAAGCGGAGGGCCGGGTTCAACCAGACAAAGGCGGTGCTCCACGGCAAGCAGGTGAAGTTCAGCATGCTGACGCCTGCGCGCCTGTGGGTCACCTACAGGGACCGGCATTACTTATTTGAGTCCCCGGAGGAGGCGTGGGCCTTTGTACAGGCTGAAAAGTTGGACTCGAACTAGAGATTGGGGGCTGTGGGAGTTTTTTTCTGTATCACTGTTTATGCTGTTGCTGGTTATTCTGTTTGGTTTTTTTTTCTCTCGCTTTCGGATGATGTTGGTTATGGTTTTGTGTCTTAAGGAGGGTATAGGGGTTTGTGGTTGATCTGTTTTTGTTTGTACGGGGTTGGTGGATGTGTTGGGACTGCTGTTTGGGAGCTGCGTTGGAGGGGTGGGGTGGGGCAGTGTGAAAGCACGGGCTTTCCTCTGGTTTCCTGCGCTGCTGGACGAGGGGGTTGGAGCTGGTGGCAAGGGGCGTGGATATCAGATCCGTTTTCCCGCGCTGAAGCGGTGCCAAGGAGCTGATGCAGGGGAGGAGGGGTGACCTCATATGGGGAGGAGTCGGAGTTAGGGCGGGAGCTGCTGGGGTCAGCAGAAGTCAGCTGGCTCACGGGAGTACTATGGAGGGAGCGTCGCGGCTAGGAGGGGTCCTAGCCTTTGGGGGGGGGGGGGGTGGATACCGTGTTGCTGCTGGATTGGCCAGGGAGGAGCTGGTGTGGGTCGGGGGGGTCGGGGTGAGGTTCTATCGCCGTGGGAAACGGGCCGAATGGGTGCTGGCCAGGGACGAGCAGTCGATGGGCCATGGCTAGTCGACGGGGGAGGGGGGCAGGGTGCCCCCTGGTCCGGCTGATCACGTGGAACGTGAGGGGGTTGAATGGGCCGGTTATGCGGGCCCGGGTGTTTTCGCATCTGAAGGGGCTGAAGGCGGACATGGCCATGCTCCAGGAGACCCACCTGAAGGTGGCAGACCAAGTCCGTCTGAGGTGGGGTGGGTGGGGCAGGTTTTCCATTCAGGGCTCGACTCGAAGAACCGGGGGGGTGGCGATCCTGGTGGGAAGAGGATGGCGTTTGAGGCGTCTGAGGTGGTGACTGGTAGTGGCAGCAGATATGTGATGGTGAGCGGTAAGCTGTAGGAGGAGAGGGTGGTTTTGGTAAATGTGTACGCCCCAAATTGGGATGGTGCTGGTTTCATGAGGCGTATGTTGGGCCGCATTCCTGGCCTGGAGATGGGGGGCCTGATCATGGGGGGGGACTTCAATACGGTGCTGGATCCCCTACTGGATCATTCTAGGACAGGCAGGAGGCCGGCGGCGGGGTTGAGGGGGTTTATGGACCAGATGGGAGGAGTGGATCCCTGGAGGTTTGGGAGGCCGAGGGCTCGGGAGTACTCTTTTTTCTCCCATGTGCACAGGGTTTATTCCTGTATTGATTTCTTTGTCCTGAGTAGGGGACTGGTCCTGAGGGTGGAGGAGGCCGAATATTCGGCTATTGCGATTTCGGACCATGCTCCGCATTGGGTGGATCTGGAGATGGGGGAGGTGCGGGACCAGCGCCCGCTTTGGCGTCTGGATGTGGGGTTGTTGGCTGATGAGGAGGTGTGTAGGAGGGGCCGGGGATGTATCGAGAGGTACCTCGAGGTCAATGATACTGGGGAGGTCCGGGTGGGGATGGTGTGGGAGGCTCTGAAGTCAGTGATTAGGGGGGAGCTGATCTCCATCCGAGCCCATAGGGAGAGGGGGGAGAGGAGGGAGAGGGAGAGACTGGCGGGGGAGCTATTGAGTGTAGATAGGAGGTATGCGGAGGCCCCGGAGGAGGGATTGCTGGGGGAGCAGCGTAGCCTGCAGGCCAAGTTTGATTTATTGACCACCAGAAAGGCGGAGACACAGTGGAGGAAGGCGCAGGGAGCGGTCTACGAGTATAGAGAGAAGGCAAGCAGGATGCTGGCGCATCAGCTTCGCAAGCGGGACGCGGCTAGGGAGATTGGTGGAGTGAAGGATAGGGGTGGGAATGTGGTGCGGCAGGGGGCAGAGGTCAATGGGGTCATCTACAGGGAACTGTACCGGTCGGAGCCGCCGGTGGTGGGAGGGGGAATGTACAGCTTTTTGGACAGGCTGCGATTTCCAAGGGTGCAGGAGGAGTAGGTGGAGCGACTGGGGGCGCCGATCGAGTTGGAGGAGCTGGTCAGAGGGATTGGCCACATGCAGTCGGGGAAGGCGCCGGGACCGGATGGGTTCCCGGTTGAATTTTATAAGAAATACGTGGACCTATTGGGCCCCCTGTTGGTTCGGACCTTTAACGAGGCATGGGAGGGGGGTGTTTTGCCCCCGACGATGTCACGGGCGCTGATTTCCCTGATCCTGAAGCGAGATAAGGACCCCTTGTAGTGAAGATCATATAGGCCAACTTCACTGCTGAAAGTGGACGCCAAGTTGCTGGCGAAGATCTTGGCCACTAGAATAGAGGATTGTGTGCCGGGGTGATACATGAAGATCAGACGGGTTTTGTGAAGAGGAGGCAGCTGAATACTAACGTGCGAAGGCTGCTAAATGTGATAATGATCCCGGCGGCAGAAGGAGAGGTGGAGATTGTGGTGGCATTGGATGCGGAGAAGGCCTTTGATAGGGTTGAGTGGGGGTACTTGTGGGAGGTGTTAGAGAGGTTCGGGTTTGGGGTGGGGTTTATTAAATGGGTGAGGTTGCTGTACGAGGCCCCGATGGCGAGTGTAGCGACAAATGGGAGGAGGTCCGAGTACTTCAGGCTCCACCGTGGGACGAGGCAGGGGTGCCTACTGTTCCCTTTGCTTTTTGAGTTGGCAATTGAGCCTCTTGCCATGGCTCTCAGGGAGTCGGGGAGGTGGAGGGTGTGGTGATCACAAGTTAACTAGATGCAATACAACTGAGCAAACACTAGAGGGGGCAAGGGAGAGCCATATAAATAGACAGGGACAGGAAGTGAGGACACACTTCACAGAGGGCAGAACTTGGAGCAGGACACATACACCCACACCAGCTAGGACCACTGAAGGTCGCCGTAGGGAACAGCTCTGAAGAGTGAACAAACTCACAATAAAGCATCTTCTCCACATTTGAGACTACGAGCTTTATTAAGACACGAGTAACAACACATGGTACCCAGGAGTGGCTTCAGACGCTTACTACAGGACAACTCAGTGGCAGATACAGAAAGCTCAAAATGGCATGGAAATCTCCTACTGGACATTTGACTTGGGAAGACATCGCTAATTCGAGGATGTGGATTGGATACCCAGATCAGCTGGACCTGACTGGCAATGTAAGAAATGTCTGGAAAAGGTTTAAACAAATGTTTGATTTTAATCTCGTAGCTAATGATGTACAAGAAGCCTCAGACAACATTAAAATAGCAATTCTCACCGCAGGGCCTGTAAATAGGAAAGTGTATAATGGATTTAAATACTCAAAAGATGAAGACAGAAACAGCTTACAAACGTTACTAAACAAATTTGAAGAGTACTGTGAGAAATTTGAACAGCAAGGCATGCACAGAGTCCAAACTGCACAGAGACTGAGTGATGCAAAACTTAAAAAATCACAAAAAGAACAAGAAATCGCGAATGAAAAATTACAGATCAAAAAGAAGAAATAACAAGAATTTCTCACAAAGCCAAAACGCTGAAACCCTGTCCAAATCGGGAAGAGAAGATTACTTACGACTTTTGGAGGTCCAGTCCTGGTGGGAAAGAAAAATTCCTGAAATCCGCGAAAAACGCCAAAAAATGGCGTTGGAGCACATTTTGCAGTCTCCGGTAAGCAAAGAACTACAAATGGCGTCTGCGCATGCGCCGGAACCGGAAGCCGCGCATACGCAGTTTAAAAAAGATCGCGGTGCCGATCGTTATGCGCATGCGCAAGCCGCGCATGCGCAATGGACACAGAACCGCACAGGGAAGGAAAGCCGATTTGCGCATGCGCAATTCATTACTACGCGTGACGTCATGATGTCTGAGCATCCCGACCACGCCCACTTAAAAGGGAAATGCCCGAAAATTGAAAATCAGACACTTAAAGTGGTAAACACAAATTTTCTTGCCTCAGAACACAGAAAAACGCCTGAACTTAAACCAACAGTTAAAAACAACTTGCACAACTCCCTGAAAAAAGCAGTCTGCACCACCCAAAGTGAAGAGAACAAAAAGAATTCCGAAACAACAAAAGAAGATTTGTTTTTCGAATATTACCTCTCAGACATGGCTGAGACAGTCGGATATGCTTATCACAGCATCAGCGACACGGTCGCAAAGTTCAACACGAATCAACTTGTGGTAGAAGAATCCAACCAGGATGATTTGGTTTTCGAAGAATACTACTCAGACACAGCTGAGTCAGTCGGATATGCTTATCACAGCATCAGCGACACGGTCGCAAAGTTCAACACGAATCAACTCGTGGTAGAAGAAGCCAACGAAGATGAAATGGGTATCAAAGAATACTACTCAGACATGGAGGAGTTATTTGGACATGCTGATCACAGCATCAGCGCCACCGTTGCAAAGCTCAACACGACTCTACTCATGGTAGATGAATCCAACACCATGATGCCATGGCAGCTCGTCGATACATTGGATGACAGCAATACCCTAGACGAAGACGACGCCACACAGAGAGCACAGGAAGACTCCACAGAGCGAGCGATGACAGGCTCCACAGTGCGAGTGATGAAAGACTCCAAAAGGGATGCAAGCAAACACTCCCTGGTGAACACCATGCATGAACAAGACCATGCAGGTAAACCCGCTGTATCTGAGCAACCGCAAGCAGACTATGAAAGTCTACCAAGCTCACAGGAACAAGAAGAAGACAACGTACATCTAACCACTGACACCATGCATGCACAAGACCATGAAGGTCAACCTGCCGTATCTGAGCAACCACAAGCAGACTATGAAAGTCTCACAAGCTCACATGAACAAGAAGAAGACAATGCACCTCTACCCACTGCATGCGAAGACAGTGACAAGGTGATCACACTCGACGTACAGGATCACAGCGAGACTGACAGTTCTCAGCTTGTCTGTACCGAAGCACAGAGCGAAAACAGTAACAAGGTGATCGCACTCGACGTACAGGATCACAGCGAGACTGACAGTTCTCAGCTTGTCTGTACAGAAGCACAGAGTCGGGCCACCCAACAGTCCAGAGAGACGATGCCGAAAGAAAACATGCAGATTTTGACTCCAGAAGAGGAGCACCTGGAGTCCAGAGAGACAACGCCGAAAGAAACCATGCAGATTCTGACTCCAGAAGAGGAGCACCTGGAGTCCAGAGAGACCAAGCCAAAAGAAACCATGCAGATTTTGACTCCAGGAGAGGAGCACCTGGAGTCCAGTGAGACAACATCAACAGAAATCATGAAGATATCAACTCCAGAAGCGGAGCACCAAGAGTCCGGAGACACCACGTCAACTGAAATCATGCAGATTTGGACTCCAGAAGAGGAGCGCCAGAAGTCCACAGACACCACGTCAATTGTAATCATGGAGGTTTTGACTCCAGAAGAGGAGCGCCAAGAATCCAGAGACACCGCGTCAAATGAAATCGAGAAGAATTTGACTCCGGAAGAGAAGCACCACGAAAGCAAAGATGAGGAATCCAATTCTCCACAAATGATTGATGTCACCTGCACCGATGCAACATCAGATCATTCGCACCACTCTCGAGACGAAATGCTCAATGACTCAAATTATCCACTCGGGACACGAATAGAGTATAACAAGAAAAACAAAAGTCAAAAGAAGCACAGCAGAAACGGGACAAACAACAGCAAGAACAAAAGCAACATGAAGCGCGACAAGACCAACAACAATAGCAAGAAGCACAGCAGAAACGAGAACGACAACAGAAAGAACAAAAGCAACATGAAGCGCGACAAGACAAACAACAAAGTCAGGCACAAAGATAGCGACAACGACAGAGACAGAAACAACAAGAACGGCAACGAAAACAACAAAGTCAGGAACAAAGATAGCGACAACACCAAAGACAGAAACGACAAAAACAGCAACACGATCGGCAACGAAAACAACAAAGTCAGGAACAACGACAGTGCCAACACCAAAGACAGAAACGACAAAAACAGCAACAAGTACGGCAACGAAAACAACAAAAGCAGGAACGACAGAAACAACAGCAATGAAACAACGACTTGTACAGAATGGTACTACTCGGCACATGAAGGACAATGCCACAGCACACTGCAAAACGATGACAAGACTACAAACATGTCATGGGATGACAACGAATCGCACAAACTCACGTCTGCTCCAGAACGAGCAAGCACACCAGCATCCAAGGCGGATGAGACAATAAATCAACACCACAAGCACAGAAAAAAGTCCATGCCAGTCAACATCAGTGAGGTGACCATGCAAACACCTCGGGATGATGCATTGGGTACTTAAAATAACAAGGAACACCAACAACATTCACAGCGGACTTGCAATATCAATATCACCACGTCGTCAACAACAAAAAAAGAAAAAAAAAGCTCTGAACAAATTCATCAAGTTTGGACTCATAAATGTTTTATTGAGATTGGACATATAACTACATTGGCTTTGTACAGTATGCAATAGCACCATCACCTGTATAGATACGCATATCATAAGTAACTGTTTTCTATAATTTTCTTTAACGATGAACAGCAAATATGTAAAGAGAAAAAGGGGGATGTGGTGATCGTAGATTGACTAGATACAAAACAACTGAGCAAACACCAGAGGGAGAGCTATAAATACACCGGGACAGGATGTACAATTTTCTTTAACAATGTACAGAAAATATGTAAAGAGAAAAAGGGGGATGTGGTGATCACAAGTTAACTAGATGCAATACAACTGAGCAAACACTAGAGGGGGCACGGGAGAGCCATATAAATAGACGGGGACAGGAAGTGAGGACACACTTCACAGAGGGCAGAACTTGGAGCAGGACACATACACCCACACCAGCTAGGAGCACTGAAGGTTGCCGTAGGGAACAGCTCTGAAGAGTGAACGAACTCACAATAAAGCATCTTCTCCACATTTGAGACTACGAGCTTTATTAAGACACGAGTAACAACACAGAGGGGTCTGGTGCGGGGTGGGGAGGAGCACCGAGTGTCGCTGTATGCAGATGACTTGCTGCTGTATGTAGCAGACCCGGTGGGGGGAATGCCGGAGGTGATGGAGATTCTTGCTGAGTTTGGGAGTTTCTCGGGCTATAAATTGAACTTGGGCAAGAGTGAGCTGTTTGTGGTACACCCGGGAGATCAGGAGGAGGGGATTGGTAGGCTCCCGCTAAAGAGGGCAGTGAGGAGTTTTAGGTACCTGGGGGTTCAGGTGGCTAGGAGTTGGGGGACTCTGCACAAGCTTAATTTTACTAGGTTGGTGGAGCAGATGGAGGAGGAGTTTAAAAGGTAGGACATGCTGCCGTTGTCGTTGGCGGGTAGAATACAGTCCGTTAGAATGACGGTGCTCCCGAGGTTTTTGTTTTTGTTTCATTGCCTCCCCATTTTCATTCCGAGGGCCTTTTTTAGGAGGGTGAACAGCAGCATTCTGGGATTTGTTTGGGCGCACGGGACTCCGAGGGTAAGGAGTGTCTTTTTGGAGTGGGGCAGGGATAGAGGGGGGCTGGCGCTGCCCAACCTCTCTGGGTACTATTGGGGGGCTAACGTCTCAATGGTACGTAAGTGGGTAATGGATGGGGAGGGGGCAGCATGGAAACGGATGGAGAGGGTGTCCTGTGGAGGCACGAGCCTGAAGGTAACGGCGCCGTTGCCGCTCCCTCCAACGAGGTACACTACGAGCCCGGTGGTGGCGGCTACCCTCAAAATTTGGGGGCAGTGAAGGCTACCCAGGGGGGAAGTGGGGGGCTCGGTGGAGGCCCCGCTGCGGAGGAACCACCGGTTTGTCCCAGGGAACATGGATGGCGGGTTCCTGGGGTGGCACAGGGCGGGCATTAGGAAGTTGGGAGACCTGTTCATTGACGGGAGATTTGTGAGCCTGGGTAAACTGGAGGAGAAGTTTGAGCTCGCCGTGGGGAATATGTTCAGGTACCTTCAGGTCAAGGCGTTTGCTAGGTGGCAGGTGGAGGGGTTCCCTTCGCTGCCCCCGCGGGGGGGTAAGGGATAGGTGCTTTCGGGGGTGTGGGTCGGGGATGGGAAGATGTCTGACATCTACCAGGTGATGCAGGAGGTGGAGGAGGCGTCGGTAGAGGAGCTGAATGCTAAGTGGGAAGTGGAGCTGGGGGAGTAGATTGAGGAGGGGACATGGGCGGACGCCCTGGAGAGGGTGAACTCCTCCTCTTCATGTGCGAGGTTTAGCCTCATCCAGTTTAAGGTACTGCACGGGCTCATATGTCTGGGACGAGGATGAGCAAGTTTTTTGGGGGTGAGGACAGGTGCATTAGGTGTTCGGGGAGCCCAGCGAAACTTGCCCATATGTTTTGGGCATGCCCGGCACTGGGGGAATTCTGGCAGGTGGTGGCAAGGACGGTGTCGAGGGTGGCAGGGTCCAGGGTCAAGCCAGGCTGGGGACTCGCGATATTTGGGGTTGGGGTGGAGCCGGGAGTGCAGGAGGCGAAAGAGGCCGATGTTTTGGCCTTTGCGTCCCTAGTAGCCTGGCGGAGGATCTTGCTGCAGTGGAAAGATGCGAGACCTCCGAGTGTGGAGACCTGGATCAATGACATGGCGGGATTCATTAAGCTGGAGAGAGTTAAATTCACCCTGAGGGGGCCGGTACAAGGGTTCTTTAGGAGGTGGCAGCCTTTCCTCGACTTGCTGGCTCAACGATAAGGAACTAGGTCAGCAACAGCAGCAACCTGGGGGGGAGGGGGGGAAAGGGGGGGGGGGTCTCAGGGGGGTATTGTTTAAGTTAATTTGCTTATGGTTAATTTATTTTATTGTTTATTGGGTTTGGGGGGGGTGGGGGGGATTTGTTACATGCGTTGTTACGGGTGCCGGGGGGTGTTTATTATTGTTATTATTATTATTGTTCTGTTGATATATATTTTTCAAAAAATTCCAATAAAAATTATTTAAAAAAAAAAGAATACTGATCTGGATTTCACACAAAAACCTGATGGGAAACACACCACCAAACTTTTCGTTCCAGAGGGCTGGTCTAGCACACTGGGCTAAATCGCTGGCTTTTAAAGCAGACCAAGGCAGGCCAACAGCATGGTTCAATTCCCGTACCAGCCTCCCCAAACAGGCCCCGGAATTTGGCGACTAGGGGCTTTTCACAGTAACTTCATTGAAGCCTACGCGTGACAATAAGCTATTTTCATTTCATTTCATTCTTGTGAACCTCCTCTAGACCCTTCCCAAGACCAGCACATCCTTTCTTAGATGCACAAAAGGGGCACAAAACTACTCACAATATTCCAAATGGTGTCTAACCAGAGCCTTAGACAGACTCAAAAGCACATCCCTGGTCTTGTATTCTAGCCCTCTCGCCATGAATGCAAACATTGCATTTGCCTTCCGAACTGCCAACTGAACCTGCACATTAACCTTAAGAGAATCTTGAACTAGGACTCCTAAGTCCCTTTGTGCCTCTGATTTCCGAAGACTTTTCGCATTTAGAAAATAGTCTGTGCCTCTATTCCTCCTACCAATGTCCATTACTTCACACTTTTCTACATTATATTCCATCTGCCACTTCTTTGCCCACTCACCTTTTGGGTGAATTGCGCCCAATATCCTTCCAAAAAAAACAGAGTCCAGGGGCGGGATTCTCCCAGCCATGTGCCGGGCCGGAGAATCCCCGCAAACGGGCCACACCGCCCCGACGCTGGCACGCGATTCTGCGCAGTGCGGACAATTGGCGGCATTGGCACCGGCGTGGTTGGCGCGGCGCTGGTCGCGGACCGCTCTCTGTGGCCGGCCCGCCGATTCTCCGGCCTGGATGGGCCGAGCGACCGTAGGAAAGGAGCCGAGTCCCGCTGGCGCTGTTCTAACCTGCTCTGGGCCGGAGAGACCTCACCGTTGAAGGATCGGGTGGCAGCCTGTGGGGGGTCTGACCCTGGGGGGTCTCCGATGTGGCCTGGCCCACGATAAGGACCCACCGATGGCAGGCTGGCCTCTGTGGCTGAGGGCCTCCTTTCCTATACACTGGCCCCTGTAGCCATGCGTCATGTTGTGTCGGGGCCGGCACGTTAAAGGAGGCCACTGTGCATGTGCGTGTTGGCACCCGCGCCACTGTGCATGTCCTCATTGGTGCCAGTGCAACTGCCCATGCGCAGATCCCGCGGCGCCCAGTTCACACTGGGGTCTGTAGCTGGAGTGGCGCGAACCCTGTAGGGGCCAGAATTAAACGTGGGAGTGGCCCATTCATGCCGTCATAAAACACGACAGCATTTACGACGGCTTGGACACTCTGCTGCAGGATTGGAGAATCCCGCCCCCGAACTGCACATTATACTCATACTGTCACCTTTACTATGGTTTGATTGCCTTGATTTTTATATTCTACACTTCTTGCCTTAAAATCCAATATTCCAAAAGCTTCTTCTGGTCTTATCTATGTTACATGCTGTTTGTAATGTCCTCAAGAGAACTTTTAAAATGTGGGGTGAAGCCCATGATGGTACAATGAGTATAAGGTAAAGATGCACATTTGAGGGATTGAATGGAATATTCACATTCCATGTTTTATGTGAAACATTCCTTCAGAATATTGCAAACTCAGACCAGTGTAACACCAACAAAAGTGAAATATTCCACTGATAGGAATAAAAATCAGCTCTGAAATGTTGGGTAAATTTGATTTTCTTTCTATTTTCCAAACAAAGAAAGCAAATAAATGTCCAAATTAGATGGCGATGCTTAATGAGCTGAGAGAAAAGACTTTGTCACGATGAGTGACAAATTGCGACCAGTTAGACTATCCTAATTGCTACCAGTTAGAAAGAGTTCAAACAACTGAGAGTAGCATATTTTCACAGAGATGCTTTCTGTGCATATCCATGCAAAGTCACATTTCCCAGAGCGTAATTACCTATTGCTGCACAAACTGATTTCCGAAAGAATGGCAGTATTCGGTATTGTGTAAACATATGTTGTGATGTTTCCAAGACTACACACTTCTCCAGAGACCTACGGGAGAGCTGCAGTTTACAGAAAATTACTGCACTTAGCCAAATGTGAGTTTCCGCGACACAAAAGGATTAAAAGAAACATGTGCAATGTGCACAATTTTTCACATCTGAATCTGCTCATCAGTCTTAATATGCATCTAGGTTCAGCATCCAGATGGTCAACCAACTCAGCGATATTATGTGACTGAGGAATATTGAAAATATGAAGAGGACTTTGATTTTTGTGAAGCAGCTGTTTAGGAGAATGCCAAAAGCTAGATTTAATTCACAGGGAGGATGGGAAGACGAATGAGAGGTGCTGCGGTACATGCAAGGCCTCATGTGGCGCCACCTTTGCACCTCCTCCTCCTCCTGGGCCTGTTGGGCAGCCGGCTCTCCATCTTGAGTGGCTACCTCCTGTTCATCTGGGGCAGCCTCCACTGCAGCATGCCCCTGCTGCCAGGCTGGCACTGGCTTTGCCAGGGGTACGCTCCACAGTCCCCGTCCGGTGCCCCTGTAGGGGCTACAGTCGGCTTTGACCTGGGTGGGCCGGCTGATGCCCCGCCAATGGATGGTGGCCGGTAGATTTGTGGGCTGAGAGTGGGGTGCGTGGATGATGGGGTGGACCTCTACGGCCAGTGTCACTCTGCAGAACCAGGGGTCAAGGTGGGTGGTCAGTGGGGTGCGCAGCAAGATGGTTGCCTTGCAGGCCTTGGCAATGGTGGTCAATGCCTGGACACCACCCCAGTCCTGTGGAGGGTCTCTCCGGCCCAAAGTCCGTTTCCCCATCAGGGCCCCACCCACCCCAGCCAGCACTGCCAGTGTCATTATTGGTAGCCTACGGTAGCTCCTCTTTGTGTTCTGCCTCTCTCTCCCTCATCAGCCATGACGCTGGTTTCACGATTTTTAAAAGCACAAGCGAACTGTGCCATCGGGAATTCAGCCCATCGGAGAATAACGGAGTCCCCGGAGGATACCGGGTCGGGTCTGTTTACGATGTGTCAATGGCGTTCACTGTATATGTGTTCCGGAACGCATTGACGCCGCTGTTGAGGCAACGGAGAATTGCGATTTGGCTTGAATTGGGCCATGATTCCGCCATTGGAACCGATTCTCCGCCCAATCATGTTTCCTGATTTCGCCAACGGCCGACAGAGAATCCCGCCCCATATTTTACAGCAATTTTAAGTAAGAATATTTTTAATGTGACCTACAAAAGGGTGAATCTTCCTGGATATTTTGTTGACAATAAGAAACACATTTTCAGATGTTTACTTAAATGATCTCTAGTGACAATTTCTAATTGTTCTGCAATCTTGGCTGATAAAATGGTTGTGTATTTTGATTTTGAAAACTTAATTTCAACAACTGAATCATTGAAATTGGTAAATTGCAATTCTTCAACCTGTGCTTTGTTGATAAAAATATGTGCTGACATGAATTTTATCAATAAATCACATGATCGATTGAGCAACAAACTACCAAAAACAGTCTGGAGTGAGCCATGTGCGCAAAAATTGAAGGAAACATTTCTAAATATAATTTTGGTCGCATTTAGAACATAGAACAGTACAGCACAGAACAGGCCCTTCGGCCCTCAATGTTGTGCCGAGCCATGATCACCCTACTCAAACCCACATATCCACCCTATACCCGTAACCCAACAACCCCCCCTTAACCTTACTTTTATTAGGACACTACAGGCAATTTAGCATGGCCAATCCACCTAACCCGCACATCTTTGGACTGTGGGAGGAAACCGGAGCACCCGGAGGAAACCCACGCACACACGGGGAGGACGTGCAGACTCCACACAGACAGTGACCCAGCCGGGAATTGAACCTGGGACCCTGGAGCTGTGAAGCATTTATGCTAACCACCATGCTACCCTGCTACCCTAAAATTGGGCCCTAATTTGGTGGGGTGTTTCTTGACAGTCGCGTTGTAGGGATCGTGGCCTGTATTCAACAGCACTTAGTGCCAAAAATGAACTCCCACTTGCAATTACTGGCTGTCTCACCATCTGATTCGCCTGACTCAGGGTCTTGCCGTAAACAAGGGAGAGCTGCTTTTAAACGCATCCTCACCACTCACTCACCAGTCAACACACAAGCATGGAAGTGTGCAGACTTGCTCCTTGTTTTGGCGATATCGACCTGGCCAGGCTTCCCAACGCCGTTGATGTGAGATGGGACATCCAGGCTGGGATTGCTGGGTCAGAGAATTCCCGGGGGGGGGGGGGGGGGGGGGGGGGGTTGGGGGCTCGACGCCGGCTTCCCAATTCTCTGGCGTCGTTTCTCCGGCACCACACGGTGGGACCTGGAAGTTATGTGTGCGTGGGGCGGCCTGGTGGGGGGTGTGGGAGATCCAACCCTGGGGGGAGCCCTGACGGTGGCCTGGCCCGCGATCGGGGCTGACCGATCGGCAGGAAGGCTGGCTGTGGTAAACCACTGTTGCACCTATATTAGGTGATGTATGGTAGGACCTGTACTACAGTTACGATGGTAGTCCCTGCCTGCTGGCTCCGCCCAGTAGGCGGAGTATAAATATGTGTGTCCTCCGTGCAGCAGCCATTTCGTCAGCTGCTGTGGGAGGCCACACATCTTAGAGCAATAAAGCCTGTTCTGGAAAATACAGAATGTGTCATTTGAAACATAGAAGTCTGCCAATATCTGGTTTGAGAGGGTACAGGGAAAGATCCCACAAAAGGTTGGGATCTTTCCCTGTACCCTCTCAAACCATGCAAAGTGCAGGGTTATAAAATGCAGATTCTTGCTCACAAACAGGCTTAGCAAACACACAGGTTTCATGTAGTAAAACATGTGGTAAAACAGGCTAAAACAATGGCTCACACCTTCATGGAATGTAACTATCTCAGGAAGCATCTGAAAAAGCATGGATGAGAGTTTCAATTGCATTAAGTGACGAATGTTTAAAACAGGCAAGTCTTTCAAGTCATAACCAAGTTAAATTTTAGCATACAGCTAAAAGCAAAGTTTCACACCTTAATTGAAATAAACTCTCTTAGTAAACAGCTGGAAAGGATGGAAGATGCCCAGTCGAATTTGGTGTCAATTTTAAAGTGTAAAATTCTACGAACATCAAGTCAATTAAAAGAAAATTGGAGACGACCTGTCTACGAGAAACATAATTTAAGTCAAAATCAAAGGCAAAGTTATGAGCTGGGGACAATTGGAAAATTAAACGATTCAAAATCACAGAAATAAAAGTTAACTATTGAAACCAAAGCATTTTTAAATCAGATCTGAGAGGAGACGATATGCCCAAAATGAATTAGTTGTAGTAAGGTGTTTACATCAAAGATACTTTTAAACTATCAAAGTGAAACAAGCCCATTTATAATAAAGTCGTTAAAACTTAATAACTCTCAGAAAGAGAATATAAACCCAGGGAGCAGAGGACAGAGGAAACCAGCAACAGGAGAGAAGGGGAGGAGAACTCAGAGAGAGAGAGAGAGAGAGCTCGGTCATGGGAAAGACAAGGCAAGCAGCCGAGTTTAAACAGCTATACATCTAAGGAAGGCTAGAATTTAAACAGGAGTCAGAGTCAGCTTAGAGATAGCTAGCAGAGTTAGCTCTTATAGCTCAGTACATGGATCAACAAGACACAGCAACAGAGCTAACCAGCGAATACATCCCAAGAAGACCAGAATTTAAAGAAGATTGAGTGTCGTGGGCCTGAAGGTCTCTACAACTAACCAGCAGCAGCCAGAAGCAAGATCTTTTTTCCTTTCTGTAAAGAAAGTGTTTGCAACTTAAAGAAAAAAAAGTATAATAATAAAATAACTTAACCTGAAAAAGTGGTTTTTAGCTTACTTCACTTCCTTAATAACGCAGGACCCAGGACATCGATGCTATTAAGGGGTAAGTAGGTAAAATTCTTCGGTGAAGGTATGGGTTATACCGGGGATTAACTTGGAAATATAGTTTGACCTGAATAGCACCCACCGAAGCCTGCATCGGAGTCAGGGAGTGAGAATCCCTGTTCACCATTTGGAATATCGGCCCTTTTTGGTATAGGGGGAATTCTAAGACAGAGTGGTGAATTTACAAAAACAAGCCTCAGTTGTATTCAACTCTCGTCTTTGTGCAATTGCTCGTGCATCAATTTATTGCTCTAAGTTGTGTGGCCTCCCACTGGCACTACGCCGAAGCCATGACACTACTTAAAGAATATTATGCCCAGAAGACGAACACGCTCTTTGCCAGGCACGTGCTCGCCACTCGCTCTCAACTCCCTGGTGAGTCCATAGAAGACTTCTGGCGGGCTCTAATCCCACTAGTCTGGGATGGTGACTGTCAGCCTGTTACGGCCACTGAACATTCTAACCTCCTTATGCGGGCCGCTTTTGTAACGGGGATTGGGTCGGACTTTTAGAAGGGGCCACGCTCGATCTCGCAGATAAAGCAGCTAGCGCTCTCTATGACGGTCGCCTCGCGCAATGTTCAGGCCTACCCCCCCCAGCCGCGCGGCCCACCCCTCCTACGCATCGTGGACCCCACAGACAGCCACCCCAGCAGGGGCCTTACCCAGCTAATACGCCTGCGCCACGGGCCAGCCAGCAAACCCCAGGGGTCCCCGATGTTACTTTTTCGGCCAGCAGAAACACCCCCGCCAACGTTGTCTGGCCCACGCTGCCCTTTGTAAGGCTTGCGGTAAGAAGGGGCACATCGCCGCGGTGTGCCAGGCCCACGCAGTCGCCGCTATTGCCCCCACCCCCCTCGTTTGCGGACAGTGGGCACCGCCATCTTCTCCCCCTCAGACCTCGCGTGGCCAATGGGCGCCGCCATCTTCTCCCCCTCAGATCATGCGCGGCCAGTGGGCGCCGGGATCTTCCCCTCCGCGCAACACGTGCGGCCCATGGGCGCCGCCATCTTTTTCAACCCCTGCCACGTGCGGCCCATGGGCGCCACCATCATTTTCAACCCCCGCCACGTGCGGCCCATGGGCGCCGCCATCTTTTTCAACCCCCGCCACGTGCGGCCCATGGGCGCCGCCATTTTGTCCTCCCCAAGATCTTCAGGCGCCGCCATCTCCCCACGGCACATGGGCACCACCAGCGTTCCAGGACCCGTGTCCCCCGGGCACCCCATATAGCCAACATCAGCGATGACCAACCACGACTCGCCTCAGTGACCATCGACCAGTCTCGTCTGCACAACCTGACCACTGCATCGACCAGTGTTAAAATCGACGGACACGTGAGCTCTTGCCTGCTGGACTCCGGGAGCACCAAAAGCTTCATCCACCCGGATACGGTAAGGTACTGCTCCCTCGTGGTACATCCCGCCAATCAAAGAATCTCCCCGGCCTCTGGATTCCATTCCGTGGTGATCCGGTGATACTATATGGTCACACTCACGGTCCAGTGCGTAGAATTCAGCGGCTTCCACCTCTACGTCTTACCTAATCTCTGCGCTGCCCTACTACTCGGCCTGGACTTCCAGTGTAACCTCCAGAGCCTAACCCTGAAATTCGGCGGGCCCCTACCACCCCTTACTGTGTGCAGCCTTGCGACCCTAAAGGTCGATCCAACTTCCCTGTTCGCAAATCTAACCCGGATTGCAAATGTAACCATGTCGCCACCATGAGCAGACAGTACAGCACCCAGGACAGGACCTTCATCAGGTCCGAGGTCCAGCGGCTGCTTCGGGAAGGCATCATCGAGGCCAGCAACAGCCCCTGGAGAGACCAAGTGGTAGTAGTTAAAACTGGAGAGAAACACAGAATGGTCGTGGACTACAGCCAGACCATCTATCGGTACATGCAGCTCGACGCGTACCCACTCCCACGCATATCGGCAGTACGGCAGCATTGTGGATAGCACAATTGCTTCACAGCTCCAGGGTCCCAGGTTCGATTCTGGCTTGGGTCACTGTCTGTGCGGAGTCTGCACATCCTCCCCGTGTGTGCATGGGTTTCCTCCGGGTGCTCCGGTTTCCTCCCACAGGCCAAAGATGTGCAGGTTAGGTGGATTGGCCATGATAAATTGCCCTTAGTGTCCAAAATTGCCCTTAGTGTTGGGTGGGGTTACTGGGTTATGGGGATAGGGTGGAGGTGTTGACCTTGGGTAGGGTGCTCTTTCCATGAGCCGGTGCAGACTCGATGGGCCAAATGGCCTCCTTCTGCATTGTAAATTCTATTATATCTGATATGGTCAATCAGATTGCACAGTACCGGGTCTTCTCAACGCTCGACCTCAAATAGCCTACCACCAGCTCCCCATCCGTAACGCGGACCGTCCATACACGGCCTTCGAGGCAAACGGTCACCTCTATCACTTTCTTAGGGTTCGTCACCAATGGGGTCTTGGTCTTCCAAAGGGAGATGGACCGAATGGTCGACCGGTACGGTTTGCGGGCCACCTTTCCGTACCGAGACAACATCACCATCTGCGGCCATCATCAGCAGGACCATGATGCCAACCTTGCAAACTTTCTCCACACCGCCACACTCCTCAACCTCACTTACAACAAGGAGAAGTGTGTGTTCAGCACGAACCGCTTGGCCAGCCTCGGCTATGTGGTCCAGAATGAAGTTCTGGGGCCCGATCCCGACCGCATGCGCCCCCTCATGGAGCTCCCCGTCCCCCACCGCCCCAAGGCCCTCAAACGCTGCCTGGGGTTCTTTTCATACTATGCCCAGTGGGTCCCAAACTATGTGGACAAGGCCCGCCCACTTATACAGTCCACCCATTTTCCCCTGATGGCCGAGGCTCAACAGGCCTTCGCCCGTATCAGAGCCGATATCGCCAAGGCCGGGGATGCACACAGTAGACGAAACGCTTCCCTTTCAGGTGGAAAGCGACACATCAGACGTCGCCCTAGCCGCCACCCACAATCAGGCAGGCAGACCCGTGGCATTCTTTTCCCGCACCCTTCACGCCTCAGAAATTCAGCACTCATCCGTCGAAAAAGAGGCCCAAGCTATTGTTGAAGCTGGGCAGCATTGGAGGCATTACCTGGCCGGCAGGAGATTCACTCTCCTCACTGACCAACGGTCGGTAACCTTCATATTCAATAACACACAGCGGGGCAAGATCAAGAATGATAAGATCTTGAGGTGGAGGATGGAGCTCTCCACCTACAATTACAAGATTTAGTATTGCCCCGGCAAGCTCAAGGAGCCCCCAGACGCCCTATCCTGAGTTACATGTGCCAGCGCACAAGCAGACCGACTCCGGGCCCAGCACGACAGCCTTTGTCACCTGGGAGTCATACGGTTGTACCATTTTATAAAAGCCCACAATCTGCCCTACTGCGTCGAGGAAGTATGGACAATCACCATGGACTACCTGGTCTGTGTGGAGCGCGCGCCTGGTGAAGGCCTCCCACCTCTTTGAACGCCTCAGCGTAGATTTCAAAGGGCCCCTCGCCTCCACTGACCGTAACACAAATTTTCTCAGTGTGGTCGATGAGTACTCCAGATTCCCCTTCGCCATCCCACGCCCCGACAGGATGCCTGCCACTGTCATCAAAGCCCTAAACACAATCTTCGCTCTGTTCGGTTTCATTGCCTACATCCACAGTGACAGGGGACCCTCATTCATGAGTGATGAGCTGCGTCAGTTCCTGCTCAGCAGAGGTATCGCCTCCAGCAGGACGATAAGCTATAACCGCCGGGGAAAAGGATAGGTAGAGAGGGAGAACGGGACGGCATGGAGGGCCGTCCAACTGGCCCTGCGGTCCAGGAGCCCCCCGGCCTCCCGCTGGCAGGAGGTCCTCCTTGATGAACTATACTCCATTCGGTCACTACTGCGCACCACCACTAACAACACACCCCATGAACGTCTCTTTGCCTTCCCCAGGAAGTCCACATCCGGGGTGTCGCTCCCGACTTGGCTCGCAGCTCCAGGACCCGTCCAACTCCACAAGGCGGACCCGTTGGTGGAGAGGGTGCAGTTGCTCCATGCGTACCCCCAGTATGCCTACGTGGCATACCCTGATGGCCGCCAGGATACTGTCTCCCTCAGGGACCTGGCACCAGCAGGTTCCCCACATACACCCACTGACCCGGCGCCACACTCCCAGCAGCAACTCCCCCTGCCCATGCCCGAGGATGAAGAGGATTTCGGCATGCACCCGGAGTCACCGAAGACCAGACCAGCATTGGCATCGCCGCCACCACTGCATCGCTCCAAGCGGCACATCAAGGCCCTGGACCGGTTAAATCTCGAACTGGTCCACTGGACTTCAAAAGACATTTTTTTTCTCACAAAAATTGTATATTTAAAATTCAGTTGTTGTATATAATTCTCCACCACCCACGCGAGACTCAATTTTAACATGGGGTGAATGTGGTAAACCACTGTTCCACCTATATTAGGTGATGTATGGTAGGACCTGTACTACAGGTACGACGGTAGTCCCTGCCTGCTGGCTCCACCAGCTGCTGTGGGAGGCAATAAAGCTTCAATAATATTCAACTCTTGTCTTTGTGCAATTGATCATGCATCACTGGCTCCGTGGGGGCCTATTTTACTCCGCACCGGGCCTCTGTCGGGCTCCGCCGTATTGCCCGGGGGCCGGCACATGTGCAGAAATTCGCCAGCCGTAGCGTGCATGCACGGATATATGCCACCCGTTGCGCGCATGTGAAGAATCACGCTGGCCGTTCTGTGCATGCGCAAATTCGCTCGGGCCGTTCTGCACCGGTTGGAGCTGCGGGGACCACTCTGGCGCCAACCTAGCCCCCTAGGAAGGAGAACATTCCCCATTATTGGTTGATGCCAGAGTGGTTGGCGCCAGTTTTCACATTTGCGTAGGGTCATAGCTCCATTGACGCCTGAGAGGCAGTGGGAACGGCTGTTAGTGTGGGCTGTAAAACAAGGAGGACTGCTGTCCAATGTCGAAAGAACACCAACCACCTCCACTGGGTTGCAAGTGTCAGTTAACACCCTTTTCTGGCATCAGTTCTGCCTGCCACACTTCAAATTACCAACCCGCCACCCCCCACAGATCACTGGCTGATACCTCACACCTTCCACACATCCGATCTTCATGTTTGCTCCTCAGCACTCCCTGGAACCCAGCAGCACAACCCCTTTATGTCCAGGTCTAGTGCTCACACATGCCACCTGCTATAGACCCCTTGACCCATCAAGCATATGACTCACAATGCCCTCTCTTTGTCCCCACAGTAGAAAATAGGCCATAATAAATGGGAAAGGGCCAGGATGGGGGGGCGGAGTCCCAGAGATTTGAATCCTCACCCCCTGTGAGGAACGGGCTCTTGAGATCGCGGGGTTGTCCGAGGAGAGAGCAATCACCGACAGCAAGGTTGCCCTGTGTAACAGAGGTGACGAGGCATTGCCTCTTCACCCAGATGACCTGTGTCATGTGAGTAGCTCATGTCGAAGAAAATGATCTTTCCCTTTCACTGACCACATGCCCATTGTCTTTCAGGATCTCCATATGTTGAGGGCGACCCATCCGGAGTCATCCCCCTCCCCACCCCCGCCACCCAAGAAACATGCTCGGAGGACAGTTCCAAGGAGACTGCCAGTGAAGCGTCACAGCTATCACTCCCAACTTCCAACAGTGAAGAGACACACACTTCAGTGGGCGACGTTAGTGGGCAGCCTTCTGAGGCACAATCTGGTGAGCACCACACAGTTGCTGATACACATTAGGTGGAGGGAGGACCACAGTGGAAAACCTGGAGCACGATGTCGAGTCTTGAGTGGTGGTGTCCAAGGCAGGGGCCAGTCTGTGACGACCATGGCTGAGGGCCTCGACGCCATGTCCCAGTCACTGAGGGACGTGTCCCAAATGCAGATGGGCATTCCCTAGGCACTCCAGATCATGGCCCAGTCACAGAGGACCATTGCTGAGGGCGTCGACACTATGGTGTAGATGATGGGGAGCCTCCATGACTGGCAGAGCCAGATGGCTCAGTGGCTTTTGGAGCTCACTCCAGCTGCCCTTCCATCCCATGGAGATGCCCAGGGCTCTAAAGGCACCATCAGGGAGGAGGAAGTGCTGGAGGCCAGCTTGGGGACTTCCACCAAGGAGACAATGACGGTCTGCAGTTCTTCTAAAACCCCCTTCCTGACAATGGGAAGCAGGCAGGACAGGGTGGCATGGCGATGGCAGTGACACCGGTAAGGCAGCTGGGCCCCCCCGGTTCTCGGTCCTCCAGAGGACGTCTGCCAAGGGCATCAAAGGCCAGAGGGTGCGAAAAGCAGCAGGCCGCCTCCACCTCTGATGTACATCCCGGGGACACATCGCTGTAGACCATGAAAGATCAAGAAGATTAAGAAGCATTGAGTGAGCACTGGTCGTGGCGGGGTGGGTCACTGTCTGTAGCTAGGGGAAATGGAAATGGCAATAGTTCACTATTAAAACATGTGTTACCTGATATATGTGAAGTGTCTGTCACGTTAATCTTCACAGTGGACCTGCCTGCACACCCACCCATTGTAGCCCTCGGCTCCCTGCACCCACTGCTTCCAGACACAATGGTCTAAGATCAAATCCCATTCAGAGGGTGGGTGTGAGGGCGTTGCCAGGAGAAAGAGAGGAGTCAGACTTTGGCAGAGCCTGAGGAGCACCAGAGCTTTCCTCACAGCGAGTTATCGTCACGCTCCTGCCTTGTATAGTAATGCACTGACAGTGCCAACGCAGGCCCATCACCCTAGAGTGATGTTACACAGACCCTTGGAGGGTGGAGCAGGATGGTCAGGGAGCGGGTGGTGTGACGGGGAGGGCGATTTAGTCAGGGGGGTGGGGTGGGGGGGGGGGGTTAGGAGAGAAATGGGTGGAGATGGATTGGAGAGGTGAGAAGGATTGGGGAGGAGGAAAGGAGGGAAATGGAGGCAGGATTGGGGGGAAAGGAGGGAAATGGGGGATGGGGAGGAGGGAAAAAGCAGGGGAGAGGTTGAGCTGATGGACATAGCCTCGTCCAATATATCAATTTGGTCCTCCGGGTGTGCAGGTCCCTTGTTGCCACCTGTCCTCCATCCTCTAACTCCTCTGCATCTCCTCCTGTGCTTGTCCTCCAGCCCTACTCCATCCACCTGCTCCTCCTCTAGCATTTAACCCCGCTGCTGTGCCACGTTTTGGAGGGCACAGCAGCCCACACTTTGGTGGTGTAGGAGTGCACCACCAGAACAGTCTGGGCATCCGAACCGCATTTTGAGCTCAATGACAGCATGGATGGCAGCATGGGCCTCATTATACCGGTTCCCCGCCTCCGTCTCAGGCTTCCGCACTGGCACCCCTCAAGAACCAATCTATCATCCTGGGGGGGGTTCTCGATGATGCTGAGGATCTTCGAGTGCCCCAGGATGTAGATGTCAGGCACACTTCCTGGGAGCGTGCACACACGTGCATGGTCCAGTGGTAGTGGTCGCAACAATCTGAACTTTCAGGGAGTGGAACCCCTTCCTGTTAATAAAGGGCACTCCCTGATGCCGTGGTACATGCAAGATGAGATGTGTGGCATCTATTGTCCCTGGACCTAGGGCATCCCGGCGATGGAGGAGAATCCTGAAGCCGGGGCACCCTGGTGGGCATGGTCCAGGTGTAAGATGATGTAGGTGGAAGCCCAGGCATACAAGGCACCGTGACCTCCTGAATGTTCTTGTGAGTTGTAGCTTAAAGAAAAACTGCACACGACCCGCGGGTGCCCCAGAATGAGCTGGTTGCATAAAGGTTCAGTGCTGCGGTGACCTTCACTGCTACCAGGAGCAGCTATTGACCTCCTCCACTGGATGCCACATCTGGCAAGGTCTTTTTGTTGACACTGAGTCTCCTGGGGCACATGCTGTCCGTCATCTCATCGAAAGACCAACAACGCCTGTACACCTTGGGACGTTGCTGGCCTCCCCCTCTGGGTTCCTCCTTGGCCTGATGGACAGCCGGGTATTCAGGGTGTGCGGCAGCCCCTGCACATGGGGTGCCACCTCCAGCCACTGCCTTCTCCGGCAACTACCTACCTTGGCTGCCACCAGCAACGCGTGGCAGCCTCTGCGGGATCCACACCAGCAAACATGTTTTAATCTGGACGGAATTGGTGAAGGAAAGTGACCAACAATCTATTTGGGCTTCCATCTGGGAATCCTCAAAACCCACAAGTCCCCCAACCTTACCATGACTGACCCGCCATATCTCAGAGTGCCATCCAGCATGCCAGTTGTGCTGGCATACCTTACTCTGCACAGTCACCCCTGACCACAGCAGAGCCTATTGAGATCAGACCTCTACCGTGAACAATAGGGAGGCCCACCCCTTGGTTACGAGAGGATCTTCAGTGCTGAAGCACAGCTCATTAGTGTTTGATAGTTGGCAGATGCCTCTATGATGCTGACGCTCCCAGAGTTTAGGCACACTGTTCAGGCTTCAAAGTTTCTTTGAGATGCTATGCACTAATCATCCTCTGAGGCATTGCACGTGTACCCTGGTGGAGGCACTTGAGAGTTGAGAAAGTTTTATTTATTAAACGGCCAACAACAAAGAATTGAAAATCAACTACATAACACGCTAACCATTAAGCAACAAGGAAATTTCACTCCTCCATATTGGTACCAATATGAATCTATATCATCTAATTTTCCAAAAATAACCAGACACAGTGGGCGGGATTCTCTGACCCCCCCCACTGGGTCTGAGAATCGCCGGTGCCCAGCGTGAATCCCAACCCTGCCGGCAGCCGAATTCTCCGACGCCGGGGTTTTGGCGGGGGTGGGAATCGTGCCACGCCGGTCGGCGGCCGCTGGCAGTGGCCCCCCCCGCCGATTCTCCGGCCCGCTATGGGCCGAGTGGCCGCCAGTTTTCGGCAGATCCCGCCGGCGTAAATCACATCAGGTCCTTACCGGCGGGACCTGGCTCCACGGGCGAGCTGCAAAGTCCTCGGGGGAGGGGGGGGGCGCGCGGGGGGGATCTGGCCCCCACAAAGGCCTGGTCCGCGATCGGGGCCCACCGCACCGGTGGGCCTTTCCCTCCGCACCGGCCGCTGTCAACCTCTGCCATGGCTAGTGCGGAAAAGAACGCCTGCGCATGCGCTGGGATGACGCCAACACATACTGGCGCTCCCGCGCATGCGCCAACACGCGCCGGCCAGCAGAAGCCCTTTGGTGCCGGTTGGCGTGACACCAAGCCCTTCCACGCCGGCCTAGCCCGTGAATGTGCAGAGGATTCACGCCACTCCTCGGCGCAGGAGTGGCCCGCCCCGCAGGTTCGCGGAGAATTCGGCCTAGTATCACCCCTTACAGGTTCCTCAACAGAAATAGAGGATAAGCCTGAGAATGTGTAATAATGTTCAGAACTTTGAAGTGGAAATGATCTGTCCATCAATGTGTGACTCGTTCCACATATCAGGGGCAGCACGGTAGCACATGGGGCAGCACGGGAGCATAGTGGTTAGCATAGTTGCTTCACAGCTCTATGGTCCCAGATTTGATTCCCGGCTTGGGATGTCTGCACATTCTCCCGGAGTATGCACATTCTCCCGGTGTGTTTGTGGGTTTACTCCGGGTGCTCCAGTTTCCTCCTGTAGTCCAAAGATGTGCAGGTTAGGTGGATTGGACATGCTAAATTGCCCTTAATTTTCAAAAAGGTTAATTGGGGTTACTGGGTTAAGGGGATGGGGTGGAAGAGGTGTGTGTTTGAGTGGGGTGCTCTTTCCAAGGGCCGGTGTAGATTCGATGGACTGATAGGCCGCCTTCTGCACTGTAAATTCTATGATCAGTGCCATTCTTTGTACAGGAGCCGCAGCTGTGCAGGCACTCCCACACGGCCCAATCTCAACGGGACCAAATCCTGGCATCCAATATCCCACTGGTGCTCAAGGTGCAGTTGAACATCCTTGACTTCCAGCATGTTTAACGCACAGTGATGTGTTAGTTACATGCAGCACTCTCCACACCAGCAACAAATCAATCCGCAATCTGCAAAAGCATTTCTTCAATGGCGTCATCAGGTGGCCCATTTGGATCAATGCCACGCACCAGGTCTGGCAGCGGCTTCAAACCGGATTGCCTCCTGGACTCATACATCCCTCTGAGCCTGATATTCCAGGACCCAGGTATCTTCAAAAACATTGCCCATCTTTCTGGCTGCTGTAAAGTAAGGAAATAGCAACCTGGCATTTGAAGATACAATGCAATGAGGACATCAATCATTTGGCACCCAGAACACAATCACCCCCCGTCCCACCCACACCAGCCCCAGCATCAGACCGACATCAGTGGGAGGGTTCTAAGAAGCGACTCAAACCACTGGAAAAGGACACCAACACGGGCCCAGTGGAAGAAGGTGAACGAACTACCCAACCCCTTGCCAGCACCTGTACCGTGCACCGAAAGAAAACACAAAACAGACAGAAATATAAAAAGGACACCAGCTCCACAAACTGGCAGCCCTCAAGTGACTCCCAGGCCACAGAGGCTCGAGGGGCTGTAACTGGCAAAAAGATAATCGGCAGTTACATGGGATCCATCATACAATCCCCCCCCCCCACCCCAAAACATAGTGCAAAAGCAGTACAAAAGGAAACCAAGGGCCCTCACGGCTCCCATAATGGGAGCAGGAGACGGCTACTAAACATAAAGTCACTGGTAGTCCATGAAGTGTCCCGGCACAACCTCCGGGCTGCACAGTCAAGCCAGGCTGCTGCCCCTCCTCTCCTGCAGTATCGGCGTCTGATCTTCCATCACCACCCTGTCCATGGCACGGGACACAGGGGGCATTAACAGGTGACCCACAGGTCCAAAACAGAATATACAGTCAACACACAAAACAGGCCCTTTAAAAACATCCACAGACTACTTGATGAAGCCCTTCTGCATCCTCAGCCTGGTAGTAGGCCCACCAAAATCCTCCTGTCGCCGCACTCCAGGTAGAAGAGACCAAAAGGCAAATACCTTCTTTCTTCCTTCCCTTAACAGAATCACAGAATAATACAGTACAAGGGAGGCACGGTGGTGGAATAGTTAGCACTGCTGCCTCATGACGCCGAGGACCCGGGTTCGATCCCGGCCCCAGGTCACTATCCATGTGGAGTTAGCACATTCTCCACATGCAATTGAACATCCTTGTTCTCCAGCATGTTTAACTCGCGGTGATGTGCCTGTGTCTGCATGGGTCTCATCCCCAGAACCCAAAGATGTGCAGGGTAAGTGGATTGGCTATGCTAAATTGCCCTTTATTTGGAAAATTTAAAAAAAGAATAATACAGTGCGGAAGAAGTCCTTTGACCCATCGAGTCTTCACTGACGCATGAAAATCACCTGACCTCCCTACCAAATCCCATTTGCCAGCACTTGGCCCATAGCCTTGAATGTTATGACGTGTCAAGTGCTCATCCAGGTACTTTTTAAAGGATGTGAGGCAACCCGCCTCTACCACCCTCCAAGGCAGTGCATTCCAGACCATCACCACCCTCTGGGTAAAAAGGTTTTCCTCAAATCTCCCTCCAAACCTCCAGCCCCTCACCTTGAAATTGTGTTCCCACATAACTGACCCTTCAACTAAAGGGAACAGTTGTTCCCTATCCACCCTGTCCATGCCCGTCATTATCGTGTACACCTCAATCAGGTCGCCCCTCAGTCTATTAACCTGCCCTTCAGCCTTCAGAGATCTATGGACAAACATGCCAAGGTTCTTTTGTTCCTTGGAACTTCCCAGTGTCATGTCGTTCATTGAATACTTCCTTGTCACATTACTCCTTCGTCCAGAAAGCAGCAAGTAAGCCGAAGGGAAAGAGGCAACAGGCAAGCAGAAAAGGCCACAGGCCGGGTGAATTGCAAACTGGTTCACGGCCGGCGTGAATTTCGATTTTGACCTGCCTCATATTGACCCGGTGCGCCCAGATTCCCGTCAGGCACAATGCAGTGTTTTGTTTTATAAATTTAGAGTACCCAATTATTTTTTTCCAATTAAGGGGCAATTTAGTGTGGCCAATCCACCTACGCTGCATATCTTTGGGTTGTGGGGGTGAAACCCACACAAACACAGGGAGAATGTGCAAACTCCACACGGACAGTGACCCAGAGCCGGGATCGAACCTGGGACCTCGGCGCCGTGAGGCTGCAGGGCTAACCCACTGCGCCACCGTGCCGCACACAATGCAGAAGTTGAATTGTGCCCGTCAGTTATATCTGTAGATTTTTGTAGTTGACTCATCTTTCTCACATGTTCTTCGTGTCAGGAACTCAGCGATAGCTTTAACCATGTTTGCAAACTAAATCTATCCGTTGTTTAGGAAATGCCATTGATAAAGCTGAATTTCTTTTTAAAAAGGCGATCCCCCTTCTCTAAAATGGCTCAGAGCATATATTCCAGTTTATGATTAAATAATGAGCTCGAGTGACAGCATAATTGGTAAAATAACAAAAACTATATGCAAGCTTGAAATGAACAAAAGTGTGGTTTCTGTCATTTAACGAATGATTTTAGAACTGCGTCAGCTTTCAAACATTTAAGAGCTGCCGTGTTTATGAAGCAAAAAGATTGGTGTCAAACAGAATAAACACATTGTTGTGATATTCCTGTACGTGCTGCTCTTCAGTAAGCATGATTAGGTTCACTGAGAAAAGCAGAGTGATAAAGAGGAGTGTAATGAGACAGGATCATGGTACAATGGATGGGGCATGACCTGTAGCACTGCAAACTGAGACAGAGAAGCATAAAAGACGGGAAGGCGCCAACTGCTCAGCTTTCTTATCTGATTCGGCTGCGACCATGATAAAATGAGGAAATAAGTTAAGCAAGAAGGGAGGTGCTTTGATTCGAAAACAATTGGAAAGACTAGAGTGAATAGATATTTGTGATGTAGTTCAGGCATAGGGCCAACTACAAAGCAAAGCAGAAGTTAGCTGAAGGAGTAACTAAAACGAAATGCTGACCAGTTTGTCCTTTGATTTTTCTCATAAACCTCAAGACATTTCGTCACATTCAGAAGATTGAAGAATAAAGTTCAGGCCATGCATGGAGTATTTATTTCAGACTTTTTCTGGCAAAGAGCTTATTTAGTTTGTTACAATGTGATATTCTCAAGGGATTTAAATTCGAGGATCTTTTTCATTTTGCTGCATATGTCATTAATTTCCAACCATTTATTTATTTGTTTATTAGGTTTTGCACAGAAAATAAACACGAGATGAAGGAACTGGGTTTCATAAGTAGATTTGCATTGAGCAAGTGGTCAGTAATTATTTGCTAATTTTACTAGAATTGACTTCTTCGATATATTTATATATCCTGTGTTCACACAAATTGTTGGTCTGACTATAATTGAATAGATCACAATTCAGTAGCCACTCAAAATGAATTAATTCAGAGCAGAAACTCGTCTGACTATGAAAAAATTGGAAATGTGGGGAGGGACCATGGGATTGCTATTACTTTTGAGGCAAACAGCATGCAATCTTTGTGCTGCCTGCTACATATTGATGATTATATCATGCAACCAGTGCTGCACATACGAACATTTGAATTAGGAGCAGGAGTAGGTCTTTCAACCCCCGGAGGCTACTTTAGCATTTGATAAGATCGGAGCGGGATTCTCCATTTCTGTGGCTAAGTGCTGGCTGGAATGGAGAATTCACGGGAAGTTTATGCGAAATAAATCGGCGTGACTTCCTCACCGATTCTGGTACAGGTGAGAGGCTTGCTGTGGCGCCGACCAAAACTCCCGCCTCCCGCACCAGAAACAGTCAGAGAATGGCCGGGTCCCAGGCTGACGACCTGCAGTGGTCGCGTCGTACAACATAGCGCCAGGCATGTGCTAACCCCACCCGCCATCCGCGAACCCATAGTCCACCCATGGCCACCTCATGGGCACCCCTTACCTGTGTGGTAGTCACCACTGATGTACATACTGTATATATATACATGGGTTTTACAGTAAGGCCCCTGTACTACAGGTATGGGGGTAGATCCCTGCCTGCTGGCTCCGTCCAGTAGGCAGAGTATAAATATGTGTGCTCTCCGTACAGCAGCCAATTCGTCAGCTGCTGCAGGAGGCCACACATCTCTGTGTAATAAAGCCTCGATTACATCCTAATCTCATCTCATCGTAATTGATAGTGCATCAACAAGTCCCCCCAGCCATCGCTGAAGCCCCTTCCCCAGCCAGTGGCACAGATCCCGGCTGAGTGAAGTGCCGCTGAACACAGTCCACAGCTGACACGCCGGTACACAATTTGTGTGAGGACACGTGTCCTGCGCCGGTGGGAACTCAGCCCATCGGGGGCGGAGCATTGGGAGTTGGCTGGTCAATGAGGCAGCAATGGCATTGCAACTGCGCACGACGCGTGTCACCATGATGCCATTTGGGGCGGAGACTCACAAACCGGCGTCAAACCGGCGCTGGTGCCGATTCTAATGTCAGAATTGATTCTCCGCCCAATCGCTGATTACGATATCGGCATCGGGCAATGGAGAATCCCGTCCCATGGTTATTCTGATTGTGGCCTCAGCACCCTTTTCCTGTCTACCTCTATGCCATTTGACATCCCTGTCAATCAAGGGTCTACCTAACACAGCCTTACAAATATTCAATTATCCTGCCTCCACTGCATTGCAGAATTCTCCACTCAATTGTGAGTGACTGAGGAAGGAGCTGCGCTCCGAAAGCTAGTGATAACGAAACAAACCTGTTGGACATTAACCTGGTGTTGGAAGACTTCTTACCTTGTTATAAACATCAACATTCCATTTCCTAATGACTTGCTGTTCTGGCATACTAACATTTTGTGACTACATGGGAAACCCAGATCCCTCTGTTCTGCAGAGTTATGCAACCTTTCTCTATTTAAATAATATGTTGCTTTTCTATTCGTTCTGTGAATGTGGACAAATTCAGTTTTTCCCAATTAATACACCATCTGTCCACTTTTGCACTCTCACTTAACATATCTAAATTCCTTTTGTAGCTACATTGGGTGCAATTCAGTGGCTGTGTTGTGCCTGGCTGATCGGGGTATGCCGGCTGAATAGCGGGAGGTGACTGAGTTGATTTCTCCCAGAATCCTCTTCTGCTGCCTCTGCTGGAAGATCTTCCTCCAGTTTGTCACTGCAAGGGTTCTTGGGCAACCCATGGTACAGTCGAGATGATTGAGTTGACTGCTCCGAGATTTCTCTTCCGCCGCCTCTGCTGGTCATCACAGACTAAGCCATGCCTTGGACACCACCACTCAAGAAGCAGACATCGCGATTCAGGTTCTCCACTGTGGTCACAAGCCTAACAGCGATGGCCTCGGTGCCAAGCATTGTTGGCATCATCTCCTACATCTGTAGCCTTTGGGACCATTCTAATCGGCCTTGTAGTCGCTGAAAGCCACTCATGAATCTCACAGCTGTGCCGTAACATAGATAGAAAAGTACAGCACAGAACAGGCCCTTTGGCCCACGATGTTGTGCCGAACTTTTGTCCTAGATTAAGAACAAATTAATTCACACCCCATCATTCTACCGTGATCCATGCACCTATCCAATAGCCGCTTGAAGGTCCCTACTGTTTACGACTCAACTACTTCCACAGGCAGTGCATTCAATGCCCCCGCTACTCTCTGGGTAAAGAACCTACCTTTGACATCCCCCCTATATCTTCCACCATTCACCTTAAATTTATGTCCCCTTGTAATGGTTTGTTCCACCCAGGGAAAAAGTGTCTGACTGTCTACTCTATCTATTCCCCTGATCATCTTATAAACCTCTATCAAGCCGCCCATCATCCTTCTCTGTTCTAATAAGGAAAGGCCTAGCACCCTCAACCTTTCCTCATAAGACCTACTCTCCATTCCAGGAAACATCCTGATAAATCTCCTCTGCACCTTTTCCAAAGCTTCCACATCCTTCCTAAAATTAGGCGACCAGAACTACACACACTACTCCAAATGTGGCCTGACCAAGGTTTTGTACAGCTGCATCATCACCTTAAGGCTCTTAAATTCAATCCCTCTGCTAATGAATGCTAGCACACCATAGGCCTTCTTCACAGCTCTATCCACTTGAGTGGCAACTTTCAAAGATCTATGAACATAGACCCCAAGATCTCTCTGCTCCTCCACATTGCCAAGAACCCTACCGTTAACCCTATATTCCGCATTCATATTTGTCCTTCCAAAATAGACAACCTCACACTTTTCAGGGTTAAACTCCATCTGCCACTTCTCAGCCCAACTCTGCATCCTATCTATGTCTCTTTGCAGCCGACAACAGCCCTCCTCACTATCCACAACTCTACCAATCTTCGTATCGTCTGCAAATTTACTGACCCACCCTTCAACTCCCTCATCCAAGTAATTGATGAAAATCACAAACAGCAGAGGACCCAGAACTGATCCCTTTGGTATGCCACTGATAACTGGGCTCCAGGCTGAATATTTGCCATCCATCACCACTCTGACTTCTATCGGTTAGCCAGTTCGTTATCCAACTGACCAAATTTCCCACTATCCCATGCCTCCTTACTTTCTGCATAAGCCTACCATGAGGAACCTTATCAAATGCCTTCCTAAAATCCATGTACACCCCATCCACTGCTTTACCTTCATCCACGTGCTTGGTCACCTCCTCAAAGAATTCAATAAGACTTGTGAGGCAAGGCCTACCCCTCACAAATCCGTGCTGACTATCCCTAATCAAGCAGTGTCTTTCCAGATGCTCAGAAATCCTATCCCTCAGTACCCTTTCCATTACTTTGCCAACCACCGAAGTAAGACTAACTGGCCTGTGATCCCCAGGGTTATCACTATTCCCTTTTATGAACAGGGGCATGACATTCGCCACTTTCCAATCCCCTGGTACCACCCCTGTTGACAGTGAGGACGAAAAGATCATCGCCAACGGCTCTGCAGTTTCATCTCTTGTTTCCCATAGAATCCTTGGATATATCTGACTTCAACCCATACTACCTCAGTCTGCAGATTCTCTTCGAACTGCCTTTTTGCAGCTATTATACTATCTCTAATTAATAATGCAACCCCCCACCTCCCACCTCTTTTACCATCCTCCTTAATCTTATTGAAACATCTATAACCAGGAACATATATATATAATATATATAACAGCACGGTAGCATTGTGGATAGCACAATTGCTTCACAGCTCCAGGGTCCCAGGTTCGATTCCCGGCTTGGGTCACTGTCTGTGTGGAGTCTGCACGTTTTCCCTGTGTCTGCGTGGGTTTCCTCCGGGTGCTCCGGTTTCCTCCCACAGTCCAAAGATGTGCAGGTTAGGTGGATTGGCCATGCAAATTGCCCTTAGTGTCTAAAATTGCCCTAAGTGTTGGGTAGGGTTAATGGGTTATGGGGATAGGGTAGAGGTGTGGACCTTGGGTAGGGTGCTCTTTCCAAGAGCGGGTGCAGACTCGATGGGCTGAATGACCTCCTTCTGCATTGTAAATTCTATTCTATAACCATTTCTTCCCCTCTTCTATCCAAGTTTCCGTGATGGCCACCACATCGTAGTCCCAAGTATCAGTCCATGCCTTAAGTTCACCCACCTTATTCCTAATGCTTCTTGCATTGAAGTATACACACTTCAACCCATCTCCGTGCCTGCAAATACTCTCCTTTGTCAGTGTTACCTTCCCCACTGCCTCACTACACGCTTTGACGTCCTGACCATTGGCTACCTTAGTTGCTGGACTACAAGTCTGGTTCCCATTCCCCTGCCAAATTAGTTTAAACCCTCCCGAAGAGTACTAGAAAACCTCCCTCCCAGGATATTGGTGCCCTTCTGGTTCGGATGCAACCAGTCCTGCTTGCACAGGTCCCACCTTCTCCAGAATGCGCTCCAATTATCCAAGTACCTGAAGCCCTCCCTCCTGCACCATTCCTGCAGCCACGTGTTCAACTGCACTCTCTCCCTATTCCTAGCCTCGCTATCATGTGGCACCGACAACAAACCAGAGATGTCAACTCTGTCTGTCCTGGCTTTTAACTTCCAGCCGAACTCCCTAAACTCGTTTATTACATCCACACCCCTTTTCCTACTCACGTCGTTGGTACCAATGTGCACCACGACTTCTGGCTGCTCCCCCTCCCCCTTAAGGATCCTGAAGACACGATCCGAGACATCCCTGGCCCTGTCACCCGGGAGGCAACATACCTTCCGGGAATCTCGCTCACGACCACAGAATCTCCTATCTATTCCCCTGCCCATTGAGTGTCCTATCACTATTGCTTTTCTATTCTCCTCCCTTCCCTTCTGAGCCCCAGAGCCAGATTCAGTGCCAGAGACCTGGCCGCTAGGGCCTTCCCCCGGTAGGTCATCCCCCCCCAACAGCACCCAAAATGGTATACTTGTTTTGAAGGGGAACGGCCACAAGGGATCCCTGCACTGTCTGCCCGTTCATTTTCTTTCCCCTGACTGTAACCCAGCTACTCTTGTCCTGTACCTTGGCTGTGGCTACCTCCCTGTAACTCTTCTCTGTTACCCCCTCTGCCTCCCGGATGAACCGAAGTTCATCCAGCTCCAGTTCCAGTTCCCTAACACGGTCTCTGAGGAGCTGGAGTTTGGTGCACTTCCCGCAGGTATAATCAGCGGGGACACCAGTGGTATCCCTCACCACCCATATCCTACAGGAGGAACATGCAACTGCTCCAGCCTCCATCCCCTCTTACCTTACAAAACTCAGCTGCACTGTGGACCAACTGGAACTCCGCCCTCTGACTCTGCTCCCAGTCAGCTGTACTCTCTATAAACCCCCGGCTCCCTTCACGCTCTTTGAGGAAGTGTAGGAAATGAAATGAAAAGGACTACCTTACTCCCTCCTCACCTAACTCCCTCTGTCACCAAACTCTCACTATAGCACTCAAATGCACCCAAATTCAGCACACCCTCAGTCACCAAACTCTTACTATAGCACTCAAATGCACCCAAATTCAGCACTCCCTCAGTCACCAAACTCTCACTATAGCACTCAAATGCACCCAAATTCAGCACTCCCTCAGTCACCAAACTCTCACTATAGCACTCAAATGCGCCCAAATTCAGCACTCCCTCAGTCACCAAACTCTCACTAAAAGAAACAGTAAGACGTCTTACAACACTAGGTTAAAGTCCAGCAGGTTTGTTTCAAACACTAGCTTTCAGAGCACTGCTTCTTTGTCAGGTGAATGAAGAGGTATGTTCCAGAAACATATACATAGACAAATTCAAAGATGCCAGACAATGCTTAGAATGCGAGCATGTACAGGTAATTGAATCTTTACAGATCCAGAGATAGGGGTAACCCCAGGTTAAAGAGGTGTGAATTGTCCCAAGCCAGTACAGCTGGTAGGATTTCACAAGCCCGGGCCAGATGGTGGGGGATGAATGTAATGCGACATGAATCCAAGGCCCCGGTTGAGGCCGCACTCATGTGTGCGGATCTTGGCTATAAGTTTCTGCTCAGCGATTCTGCGTTGTCGCGCGTCCTGAAGGCCGCCTTGGAGAACACTTACCCGGAGATCAGAGGCTGAATGCCGTTGACAAATAAAAGAAAGACTAGACTTTAGATTTTTTTTAAATAAGCCCTTGATATCCCTCAGTCACCAAACTCTCACTTTAGCATGCAAATGCACCCAAATTCAGCACTCAGTGCAAACAAAAACAATATATAATCTCTGGGAGAACCTTGTCTTGAGGATTGGCATCTGGCTGGGATTGGCTGTGTCCTGGGATCCAGCATACCTCTGACTACTGTATCCCTTGGGTGTTCCTGGATGGCTCCAGATGGTCCAGCCTCATGAGATGGAGATCCTGTGAGAGAATGGACATGTGGGAGGGTAGGATTATTTTGCCTGACACAATCAACTCACCCCTGTGGTACAGGCTAACTTCGCTGCCGGTGACTGCTCTCTACTTGGGAAACCGCGTGGTTTCCAGGGCCCATTCCTTATAGGAGGTGAGCACTTGAACATCTGGGACTCCACCCCCCTCCCCATCTTGGCCCTTTCCCATTTATTATGGGCCATCTTGTCCTGCAGGGACAAATAGAGGACATTTTGAGCCACACACCTGATGGGTCGGGGGAGGGGGTCTATAGCAGGTGGCATATGTGGGCACTGCACTTGGATATCAAGGGGTTGGGCTGGTTGGTATCAGGGGGGTGATGAGGCACAAGCCCGAAGATCAGATGTGGGGAGGCTGCGCCTGAAAGGGGAGGGGTGGAAAGAGGTGTTGAGAATTTGAGAGATGGTAGGTGGAACTGATACCAGGCGAGAATTAGTAATGTACCTTTGCAGCTCGTTAGAGGTCGTTGTTCTTCTTCCAACATTGGACAGCAATCCTCCTTGTCGCGCTGTCCGCACTGACAGTGGCTGCCACTGCCTCCCAAGTGGCATTGCTGACAATGCTGCTGGTCCTCCGACCACCTCAGAAGAGCAGGGCGCCCCGCCTCTCATCCACAGCGTTAAGAAGTTTAGTGAGGTTGGCATCCCAAAATCGAGGAGCAGGTCTGCATGCTACCATACTGTGCGTTGAGTGGGAGTGAGTGGTGAGGGAGCACTTAAAAGCATCTCACCCTTGTTAGCAGCGAGAAGCTGAGGCACGAGTGCGGCAAATCAAACGGCGTGACAGCTAATAATGTTGAGAATCTCATGGCGGCTCATTTTTGACACTAAGTTGAATATGGGCTGCAATCTCGCCAATGTGGCCTTCGCAATACTTCCCTCCAAACATGCCTAAAACTGGACTTTAACTCGAGACTCCTGAATTGCGGCGGTTATGTCCTCCCCACAATTTATTCCCCTACGTATCTATGTGTCATAGCAAGTTTAGCGATATTCAGTTCCTTCATCCGCATCGTTTATATAGATTGTAAATAGCTGAGGCCTCAGCACTAATCTCTCTGGCATTTCACAATCATAGAATTTACAGTGCAAAAGGAGGCCATTCAGCCCATCGAGTCTGTACCGACCCTTAGAAAGAGCACCCCACTTAAGCCCCATGCCTCCACCCCATCCCCTTTATCCCCGTAACCCCACCGAACCTTTTTGGACACTAAGGGCAATTTAGAATGGCCAATCCACCTAACCTGCACATCTTTGGACTGTGGGAGGAAACCGGAGCACCCGGAGGACACCCACGCAGACACGGGGAGAATGTGCACACTCCGCACTGAATGTGACCCAAACCGGGAATCGAACCTGGCACCCTAGAGCTGTGAAGCAACTGTGCTAACCACTATACTACCGTGCTTCCCCATGTGTTACCGTGCTGCCCCTGATATGTGGCTGCCTCTGATACAATTCAGATATTCAGCACTAGAAAATTACTCATTTATCCGTCCTCTGTTTCCTGTTCGCTAACCAATCTTCTGTGCATGAGAATATGGTTCCCCATAGACCATAAACTCTTAATTTACAATGTTTTTATTCGTTCATGGGATGTCCTGTCTGTGTCACTGGCTGGGACAGCATTTATTGCCCATTCCTGATGGCATTTAAGAGTCAACCACATTGCTATAGATCTGGAGTCACATATAGACCAGACCAGGAAAGGACAACAAATTTCTTTCCCTAAAGCACATAGTGAGTCAGATGGGTTTTTACAACAATCAACAATGGTTTTGTGGTCAACATTAGATTTTTAATTGCGGATTTTACTTTTATCAAATTCAAATTTCGCCATCTGTCATAACGGGTTTGAAACCCAGTCCTCAGAGAATTCCCCTGATTCTCTGAAATACTAGTCCAACAGGGGCTGTTTAGCACAGGGCTAAATCGCTGGCTTTGAAAGCAGACCAAGGCAGGCCAGCAGCACGGTT
Source organism: Scyliorhinus canicula (assembly GCF_902713615.1). Taxonomy (NCBI): domain Eukaryota; kingdom Metazoa; phylum Chordata; class Chondrichthyes; order Carcharhiniformes; family Scyliorhinidae; genus Scyliorhinus; species Scyliorhinus canicula. The sequence goes on from NC_052147.1 coordinate 186,591,085, forward strand.
CAATTCCTGTAACAGCCTCCCCGAACAGGCGCCAGAATGTGGCGACTAGGGGCTTTTCACAGTAACTTCATTGAAGCCTACTTGTGACAATAAGCTATTTTCATTTCATTTCAATAACAATACCACTTCATCACTGCCATTAATGTGACACCTTATCAAATGCCTTTTGGAAATCCAAGTACTCCATGTCTACTGGCTCCCCTTTATACATATTACTTGATACTTCCTCAAATAACTTTAACAAATTATTCAAACTTGATTTTCCTTTCACAAAATCCATGTTGCCTCTGCCTAATTATATTAATATTTTCTAAGTGGCCTGCGAGAACCTTTTTAATAATATTTTAGCATTTTCTCTGTGACAGGTGTTTGGCTCATTGGCCTGGAGTTACCTGCTTTCTGTCTCCTCTCTTGAATAGAGGAGTTACATTTGCTATTTTCCAATCTGACATGACCTTTCCAGAATCAACGGAATTTTGGAAAATTAAAACCAATACATCGACCATATCCACAGACATTTCTTTTAGGAGCTTAGGATGCAGCCCATCAGACCCTGGTGAGTTGTCAGCCTTTCGCTCCATTAATTTTCTCAGTAGCCTTTCCCTGGTGATTGTTATGTTTTACGATCCATCTTCCATCTCACCTCTTTCTTTAACATTATTTCTGGGATGTTATTTGTGTCTTCTACAGTGAAGGGGGCACAAAATATCTTTTCACTTCAATTATTTCACCATTTCCTTATTTCCCATTATTAATTTCTCAGGCTCACTCTCTGGAGCAACCACATTCCCTACTCCCACAACTAACGTCTCTCCTTGCTGTTTCTTATCTCTACTCAAACTGATCTTGATCTTTTGAAATAGGTATTCTCTTACGATTGCACTAATGACATTCTTAATTAACAGAGCAATCCCACCACCTTTTCCTAGCTTCCTGTCCTTCTGAAATATCAAGTACTCTTGAATATTTAGGTCCCAGCACTGGTCACCTTGCAGCTGCATCACTGTAATGGCTATCAGGTCATCCACATTTAATTCTATTCGAGCTGATAAACCATCTGTTTTCCTATGAAGGCCACAGGTATTTGGATACAGAAGCTATAGTTCTATATTTTTACTATTTTTGCAAACATTGGCCTTATCTGCTGCTCCACTTTGAAGTTGTTTGTATGTTCTCTCTCTCCCTACCATACTCTGATTGTCACTACCTTTATTGCTACTTTGCTTTCTTGCTTGATCCTTTTCCTTTAATTTATTATATCCTTCCTCGCATGATCCCTCTATTTAGTTTAAACCCTTCCTACAGCCCTAGTTATATGCCTCTCCAGAATACTGGTCCCTGCACAGTTCAGGTGAAAACTGTCCCAACGGTACATTAAGCAGGGGTCACAAAATCGTAAGAAGCAAACATCCCCCCCTCTTAAGAGGGGAAAATATTTGCGGCTGGAAATTGGTGTAAGAGTGATTTTGACTTGGGGAACATTAAATAATGTTGCTAAGTAGCAGAGAGAAGACTCCATGATTTTCTGACACCACACAGGATGCAGAAAGGTGAGACCACTGGGAGCAGGAGGCATTGAAAACTGCCTGATTATATAACCAAGCAGGTTAAAACCAGGCGGCTGCCTCCGAGGGCCTGGATGCAGTGACATATGGGTAGTCAAGATGAATGAGCATATCTTCAAATGCCAAATTCCACCACTGCTCAATGCTGAATGCATCATATCTCTACCACTCTCCTGGCAGCAATCTCTTTCATTCATACTTAACATTCATATCTACACATCACCCTCACACAATCGACATTGCTGCGAGCCACCTGCCCACATCTCACAGCTTGGACATACTGTCAGCTATTCAACTATGACAGGCCCATCATCCAATCACATTGTATCCCTCTCATTCTCACACATTTCTCTCTCTTTTTTTTTTGAAATAATTTTTAATGAAAAATTTTGAATTTATACAACAACAACGAACCATAATAAAATACCAAAAATAACAATAATATTAGCAATCATAAACATTCGCCCCACCTCCATGAACAACACAGCATTTTAACAACAACGCAAATTAACACAATATTAAGTTACATAATAGAAACTACAATAAGGAACACCCCCCCCCCCCCCCCCTTACACCCCCCCCCCCCCCCCCCCCCCGGGTTGCTGCTGCTATTGACCAAGATACCTATCTTTGAGCCAGGAAGTCCAGAAAAGGCTGCCATCGTTTATAGAACCCTTGTATTGACAAGCCATCACATCACTGGAGGCAGCAAGTACTGAATGGTACAGCTTCATATTCTTACTCCAATGGAGGAGACGGTTATCACCATCATTAGAGTGGTCATGGCTAATGGTGTGGGCAGCAGTAGGGTTCAAATGATCAAAAATAATGACATTCTCATGCCTAATCATCTTTCCCACATCACACTTCACCTTCTCCTCTTCTGATTTTATTTTCCTCTGACAATGGAGAATAACATTTCTTTCAGAAGAGAGATCCTCAGTGACCTGTCTGATGCACCATAGTTGCCTCTGTAGCCACTGGCAAGACCATCCTCACCCCGCACTCATGTCTGGGACCACTGGGCAGAATCCTTGATGTCAGGTCAAAGTCCTTCAGTATGTGCCCACACCATGCACTGTCGACTTGAGCAATTTAACAACTCCAGAGATCACAAAGCACTCCAAAAGTTGAAACGACAGCCAGCAGTGATCAATCAATCAGGTGGCATAGCATTCAATGTAAATAAATTCCAGGTCAAAGTCAGTGAGGGAGGGTGGGGGGAGGGGTGCATCCTTCCTGCTGCTGAACACACTTTCTGCTGTGCAAGGTCTGCGTGTTGAGTTCCAAATTGACAATGTTGGCATCATTCAGTATTGCATACTGATTGACCCCCACCACGATATGCCTGTGCTGCTTACTTCCAATGGACGCACCCTGCACCTGTACTCTAATGTCTGCACCAAAATGGCATCCAAGCACCACAAGAGTTTTAAAAAATCAGAATTAAGGAGGCAAATTTCTATATGTTCAACCTCTAGAACATAGAACAGTACAGCACAGAACAGGCCCTTCGGCCCTCAATGTTGTGCCGAGCCATGATCACCCTACTCAAACCCACGTATCCACCCTATACCCGTAACCCAACAACCCCCTCTTAACCTTACTTTTATTAGGACACTACGGGCAATTTAGCATGGCCAATCCACCTAACCCGCACATCTTTTGGACTGTGGGAGGAAACCGGAGCACCCGGAGGAAACCCACGCACACAGGGGGAGGACGTGCAGACTCCACACAGACAGTGACCCAGCCGGGAATCGAACCTGGGACCCTGGAGCTGTGAAGCATTTATGCTAACCGCCATGCTACCCTGCTGCCCCTCTGTAACCATTACATATATAATTCCAATTAGATTGTGCTTTGCCTGCAAAGTCACCAATTAATGACTTAATAATCTGGTAATAAGAAATGCACTTTTGCCATAATTTAACCCAAAACAAGGGTCCTAAATTCAGGATGTTCAGAAGGTATCTGATGCCAGTACAACCAGCAATCCTTCTGGTCCGCGAGACAATCCAAATATATTTAGCTGTTCATTGATACATTGTTCACAATGATTACATTTAATTATAGTCATATAGTGGGCATTAGCTTGTGACTTACTTGTGCAGATGAGGAGGGAGTATATAATGGGTGAAATTCTCTACTTCCGATATGATGGGCGACATTCTCCGTGGGCCAACGGCAAAATAGGGAAAGGCAATTGGGCCGGGAATCAGTCGTGAAGCCACAATTGTGGCGGGCGTGAGCGCACAGCAAACTGCAATGCTTCAGTACCTCAACAGCAGTCTCAATGCGTTCTACTCCGCATGTACAGTGAACGCCCTTTGCATATCATTAGCTAGCCTGACCCAGTATTCTCCGGGGCCTCCGCAATGCTCCTCTTCCACTGGAGGAAATTACCAAAGGCCAGTATCACTTGTGGTTTTAAATACCTGGAAACAGGCGCCATGGCTGGTGAGGGAAAGAGAGGAGGTAGGACACACTGAGGCTACCAGTCCTGCCACTGAACTGGTGAGGGGAGTGGGTGGCGGAGGGGTAGCAGGAATGAGGGGAGTGACCAGGGGATGGGCCAAGGGATATGGGTGACCCGCCCACAGACGTGGGTGTCCAGGCATGGACTGCCATTGCCACCGCCTGCACCCCATTGACCGCCAACCGTTGTGCAGAGTGACACCAACCATATGGATGCCCCGCCCACCAAACACCGCACACCATACTCCTCCCGAGCAAAACCCCCCCCCACCCAAGAGCAGCGGCTATAGTAACCCTTGACATGGGGGCCATGGAGCATATCCCTGGCATGGATAGTGCCAGCCACCAGTACCTCTAGCAGCAGGGACAGAGGTACCCATGGTGTTGGGCACCGATGGGGCCAGGAGCACGTTGGGCAGAGTGCAAGACGGAATGGCCAGGCATGGATGTGGGATGGGGCGGGTAGAGAGACATGCGGGGATAGGGAGATGCAGTGCAGACTGGGGAGGCCATGTAGCTAAGCTGGTGGACCTTGTAGGCCACGGGGATATGCACCATGCTAACATGTCTGCCTTTCACCTCCTGCAAACAATGGACTTCAGAAGCCAACCAGGAATGGTGGCCTTCATCCTGGTCGCTGGAGCTGATCGAGGATGATGCTGCAGCAGCAGAGCTTGCTCCAGAGGAGCAGAGGCAGCCAGTGAGGATGGAGAATTGACTGCCCAGCAGACCAAGGAGGAGGTGCAAGGTAGGCAACACATGAGGCCTCGTGTGTACTGGCAGCGCCTGTCATTTGAGGAATGCAAGTCGGGGCTTTTTAGCACACTGGGCTAAATCGCTGGCTTTGAAAGCAGACCAAGGCAGGCCAGCAGCACGGTTCGATTCCCGTAACAGCCTCCCCGAACAGGCGCTGGAATATGGTGACTAGGGGCTTTTCACAGTAACTTCATTGAAGTGTACTCGTGACAATAAGCGATTTTCATTTCATTTCATTTCATTTTTTCAACTGCTGGATTGGGCATGCTGTCGAAGATGCCGGTTGAGCAGGGGAACAATGCTACATATCTGCCAGATCATGGCCTACCTGGTACTGCAGGGAAATGGGGACGGACACCCACTCTAAGTGGCTGTCAGGTTGATTGTTGACCTGAACCTTTACGCCAAGGGGTCCTCTCAGGCGCAGAGTTGGTATGTGTCTGGAATTTCACAGACCTCGGTGCACAGCTGCTGTCATGGAGGCCCTATACGCCCGATCGCCACAATATATCAAATTCAATATGGACCGAGCCCACCAGGCAGCGGAGTTTGCCATCATCATTGCCAAGATTTCCCGGGTCCAGGGAGTGATCGACGGGATGCGTGTTGCCCAAGAGCACCGGCCTATAACAGGCCCATCGTCAAAATGGTTTCCTCTGGGTTCTCCGGTTTCCTCCCACAGTGCAAAGATGTGCAAATTACGTGGATTGGCCATGCTAAATTGCCCCTCAGTGTCCAAAAGGTTACTAGTTTATGGGGCTAGGATGGAAGCCTGGGCTTAAGTAGGATGCTTTTTCTAAGGCCGGTGCAGACTCGATGGGCCAAATGGTCTCCGTCTGCACTGTAAATTCTATGATCTATGATTTTTGATTCCACTCGATGAACTTGCAGCTGGTGTGTGGCCATGAGATGGTCATCATGCACATCTGCGCCTGATACCCAGGCAGTGTGCACAATGCCTTTATTCTGGCACACTCGACAATTCCTGATCTCTTCAATGCCCCACACCCTCCCCCAGCCGAGGGCTTGGCTCCTGGATGACGGGGATTATCCGCTGTGGTCATGGCTGACGACGCCTATCTGGAGACCACAGGCCGACGAGGAGACCCGCTACAGTGACGCTCATTCAGCGACCAAGGCCATGATCGACCGGTACTTCAGCATCCTGAAGTTGCGGTTCAGGTGCCTGGATTGCTCAGGGGGGGCCCTCCAGTATAGCACTAGGAAGGTGTCCCACATTGTGGTGGCCTGCTGCATCTTCCATGACATTGCGTCGCAGAAGGGCAATATTCTGGAAGAGAGGGATGAATGCCAGTCCTGATCGGACACGAGGGATGGTAAGGATGGGCAGGACATGCAGCCGGGGCAGACATGGGGGGGGGGGGGCGCGCACAGCCTGTGTGCATTGGCCGACGCACTCAGGACGTTCCAATCACCTCCAGGTTCACCGACAGAGGGGACTGGCCAGTGGAACGGGCATCCACCCCCCTCCCCCCCAGCCTTCCTCTCCCTCCCATGAACATCCTCTCTGCACAAACCTCCCCGCCCCTCCTCCCCCACCCTCCTTACAACCCCCTCTCTGATCCCTACCTGCCTCACTACAGGGTGGGGGCCGTGGGTTGGCAGTAACAGTGGGTCTGGTCCATGGGATAGAGGATGATGACAACCTACACTGAGATGGGCTCTGGTTCTCCGCGTCATAACAATAATAATAATCTTTATTGTCACAAGTAAGCTCACATTTACACGGCAATGAAGTTACTGTGAAAAGCCCCTAGTTGGCACATTCTGGCACCTGTTAGAGTACACTGATGGAGAATTCCACATTACCTAACAGCACGTCTTTCTGGACTTGTGGGAGGAAACCGGAGCACCCAGAGGAAACTTGGGAGAACTTGCAGACTCCGTACAGTGACCCAAGCTGGGAATCAAACCAGGAACCCTGCCACTATGAAGCAGCAGTGCGAACCACTGTGCTGCCATGCCGCCCATAATGAATCATTTAATTTTTATTGACTTAGAGTAAAAGACCAAAAACCTCTGAACACCTCTGGCATGATCTTCTCAATGACTTCAATAAATTCCATTAAATCACTTGGCAACGCCTGACTCCTGCGCACGGCAGCACTTTCCACCATCTGCCTGGGTGAGTTCAGGCGAGCTGGCCATTCCAGCACACGGTCCCATCGATCGAATTCCTGGGGTGAAGTAGGTGGGGATGGAGAGCGGGGGAAGGGGTGGGGGCAGGAGGCAGTGGATGTGGACACCGGAGCAGTAAAGACTGATTGAACTGCAATTCCTGGGCGAAGCCCATCTCCAATGACCACCCCCCCCCCCCAATCCCCACCCACCCCACCCGCCCCGCTCCCTGTGGCCAGCCCATCCCTCACACTCTGCTGACAGAGCAGCGAGGCAAGTGGTAGCATTGTGCACAGGTGATTAATGTGATCAAGTATATACAGCTTTGTGCACTAGCCCCTACTGATATATTGTGCCCTGCACCTGTGTTAACTTAACTGGTGATCTGGGTCCCCTTTGGCGGCCATCTTCTGAGGCGACCAGAACTGGATGAGCCCAGCTTCTGGCCACCTCTCCCCTCACGTCGCCATTTAACCCCCACCCCAAACACAGCACAATTCAGCCCCCACTCCACCCCAGACACAGCGTCATTCAGCCCTGGATTTCTGCCCCCCCCCACCCCCCCACCATGACCCGACCCGACCTGACCCGCCACTCCCATAGAGGCCCCCTAAATTAGGAGCCCCCAAGAGACTCCCTAAATAAAGAGATCTCCCAAAGAGATCCCTAAATAAAGACACCCCCCACAGTGAGCCCTAAATAAAAAGACCCCTGCTCACAGACCTCCCAAAAAGTGGCCCTGTCAGGAAGAACCCCCCCCAGAAGAGAAGTACCTGTCTGGAGGCTAGAGAGCAATCACTGATTTAACACTCACCTGGGCAATACACCTGCTGGCTCAGTCAGAGACAGTAGCACCTGTCAATTCCTGGATAGAGGAAGTCAGTCAGCTGGGTTTAAGTTCCCTCAGATCTTTGATCTGCAAGCCATTCAATCATTTCTCTTGGATATTGATTTTACTCAGCTGTGATTGACAGCTTCCACACACCCCAGCTGTCAGCATTGTTCCATTCATCTTCCTTCGCGGTTGAGTAACTCTCAAGTGTTCTAACCGCAATGTTTATTAACATCAAGCTTTGATTGACAGCTCATGGGTCACTTCAAACAAAATTAAGTGCTTTCCCATTACCTCCCTCTTGGTTGAATGGCCAACCGCCCCTTCACGAACAGATCTCCATTAGTTCTAAACCCTTCCCCTCCCACCCCCGAATGTGGCATCCAATGTGGCAGGATCAAACATTGGGGGCTGGATTCTCCACCGACGGGATGCTCCATTTTGCTGGTAGCCCGGGGGTTTCCCAACGCAGTGGGGCTGCCCCACAATGGGAAACCCTATGGAGCAGCCGGCGTGATGAAGCATCCCGTCGGCATGCTGAAACAGAAATGTGGTGTGGCAGGCAGAGAATCTAGCCCATGATTCATACAAATTGGAGCCAACTTCAATACCCTCCCAATCTAAAATGCTGCCGAAATTGTCTCCGTATCTTCAAGGTGAAGACAACCACCGGATTTGCCGAATATTTCACTGGTGACGATAGGAGCAAGGCCATTGCTAATGCCCTCAGCCCAGACTCTCCATAAATTTGATTCCATCTGCATTCACGTAACTCCTGGATCACTATACCAACCCAACACGGGTGTTCGTCTCCCAGTAATCCCAATATCTGGGACGGTAGTGTTAAGCCTCAAGTCTCTCTAAATGGGCAGCACGGTAGCATAGTGGTTAGCACAATTTTGCTTCACAGCTCCAGAGTCCCAGGTTCGATTCCCGGCTTGGATCACTGTCTGTGCGGAGTCTGCACGTTCTCTCCGTGTCTGCGTGGGCTTCCTCCAAAGGCTCCGGCTTCCTCCCACAGTCCAATGACGTGCAGGTTAGGTGGATTGGCCATGCTAAATTGCCCTTCTTGTCCAAAATTGCCCTTAGTGTTGGGTGGGGTTACTGGGTTATCGGGATAGGGTGGGGGTGTGGGCTTGGGTAGGGTGCTCTCTCCAAGAGCCGGTGCAGACTCGATGGGCCGAATGGCCTCCTTCTGTACTGTGAATTCTATGATTCTAAAGGACTGTCCTCTGAATCCTCCGAATCCTTGTGGTCCTGCCTCCCCATATGAAGGGCGTGATCAATTTATCGATTCCTCCAATAAAGGTTTTGGAAGATAAATCGGCAAACACTGGAACAGGGACAAAAATCATGGACTGACTGAATCCTGCTCGTCAAGGACAGAGGAAGATTGTCCCACCTCTGCCAATCAGTCCTGACCCTACCCACCAAGCTACCCAGTGTATTGTACAGTTCACGGTGCCGGGCCCAATCCCCGGCCACCTGAACCCCCAGAAGGTGGAACCAGCCAATCAGAACGGCAGCTTGATTCCCTCCCTGGGATTGAACTGGGAAGCGCTAACATTTTACCAGGTTTTACCTATACACTGAAAAAGAGCCAAAGTAACTCAACAGCTCCATGGTGGGAATCAGGTCTGCTATATACAGTAAGAGATCATCAGCGTACAGGGACACCCGATGTTCCACCCCTGCCCTCATTATTCCTCTCCATCTACCTCAAGCCGTTAAGACAATGGCCAAAGGCTCTAGCACCAATGCAAAAAAGAGGTGGGACATGGACACCTCTGTCTCATTCCCCTGTTTAATTGGGAATACCCCAAGCTCATTTGTGCGGACACTGACTTTCGGGGCTTTGTTCTACAATCATACGCAAGACACAAACTTGGGCCTTAACCCAAGTTTTCTAATACCACAAACAAATACCCCCATTTCACCCTGTTGAATGCCTTCTCGGCATCCAATACAACAATTACTTCCAGTTCCGGCCCATCCGGCGGAGTCAGCACCACATTGAACAACCGCTGCACATTAGACAATAAATGGCAGACTTTAACGAAACATGTCTGAGCAACCACAATAACTTGAGGGAGACACTGCTTCAACCTCGGTGTTCAGACCTTGGCCAATATCTTAGCATCTATGTTCAACCGGGTCCTTGTTCTCTTTTACAGAAATGAAATGGATGCCTTCATCAGCGTCTCTGCATCCTCAAATATTTCCACCAACTGTCCTTCAACTTCTTTAAAATTCCACCGGGAACTCATCCAGCCCAGGACCTTGCCCATCTTGCCCGTCTGCTGTCAAGACTTCCTCTGCCCTCAAGAGCTCTTCCAAGTCTTCCCGCTCTTCTCCTCCATCTTGGGACTCTCTGAGCCCTCCACGAACTCCAACATACCTGACCACTTCCAGATGGCTCCGATTTGTAAAGGTTGTTATAGAACGCTTCAAATGTCCCATTGACTTTGTCTGACGTGGACACCGGCCCACCATCTGTGCTTTGAACCTGAATAATCTCTCAGGAGGGAGCCTACAGCCTCAACTGGAAAGCCAAGAGAAAACTGGCCTTCAAGAGCACAAGCTAAATGGTCTCAGCTGCAACAGAGCACTCATCTTTGATGTGTTCTTCTATTTGCCTTCGCTTTTCTTTATTCCGCTTCCATGCACACCACACCCCCCCATGACTGCGTGGCACCTTGGGTCCATGCTGATACCCTCAACCCCCTCGACCCCCTCAACCGCACTGAAACCCATGCCCAGGGTTTCCCTTCCCTTCCTTCACCCCTGCACTGAAGCCTGTGCCATGGCACCACAAGGCAGCATGGGAGAAACTGCTCTGCAGACCCACCAATGACCCCTTCCACACCCCCATCTCCCCCGCGAAGACATGGTGCCACTCCACAGGCGCTATGCCAGCCTGATACACTCACTTCCGAGCTCCCCTTGGAGTTCCGCTCACCAGATGCACCTCTCTTGAAACTAGTTGTACATCATGCCGCTGTGGAAGTTTAATTTGGTGCGGTATATGATTTGAGCATATGGGCCCGATAATGTACTACAACGAGGTTCCTTGCCTTGAACAGCGGGGGTGGGAACAATCACAACCTGCATTTACGCTGCTGAGAAACGCGTCTGGAGCCCTACCGCGATATTTTCCATTCCCGTCCCCATGAAGGTAAGTGGAAAATCTCAGCCATGATGTTAGCTTGCCATGTTAAACCTCTACCTGTGCAGTTCCTGATTCTATCATTACACATCGAACAATCTTCAATTCTAACCTTTGCAGGGACCCATTAAATATTGGAGCTGAAATAACCTGCTGCATGTCATCAACATACCCATTTGTACAAATTGGTTAGGAAACCTGGAATCAATCGTAAATATGGTGGGCGGAATTCTCCATTCCGCCAACCGCGTGTTCCTCGACGGAGTGACCTCACCGGCAGCGGGATTCTCCTTTTACGCCACCTGCCAATGGGATTTTCCACTGAGTCTACCCCACGTCGCCGGGAAACACGCAGGTGTGGATGCGCTGCCGGTGCCCTCTGGCGGAGAATCTCCTCCAGTGTCTGGGTTAAAAAACACAAATAAACATGTTCCTGAAAGATTTATGTTTCCTGCTCCCTGCCAGGAATCTCCCCCTGAGAGCAGGTCGAAAAGTTAAAATTCAGCCCCAAATGTCAGTTCCATCCACCTCCTAATTCGAAAGTTAAGGGTTTAGATCCTATAAAAGATATTCCCATTGCCAATATGGCAAAACATATTTGCCTGCAGAATCCCTTGCTGTGCTCATATGGGATGAGGCAGTTGAAGAAAAACTATGAGAAAGTTTAGCTTGATGATTAAGTAAAGTTGAAACTTCATGCAATGTAACAGCCAACGCAACATAGACATTAACATTACTAACTTCAAACAACTGATAAATATTACCAAACAGGTAAATAAAACATCCAACTGGCTTCAAGGTCAGACTGAGTGTGGCAAACTAGGTACAAAGTAATAGATCACAGAGAGGGTGAAGAGTATGAATCAGAATTGGTGACAACTCAGGATAGCAAAGAAAATTGGACTTTAGAGAAATTAATTTTCCTACCACAACAGGACGAGTATCTTTAACACCATTCAAAAAAAATCAGAAAGCTGAAGGCAGGATGGGTACGAGATTGTATCAAATAGCTTTTCTATTTTTTGTAGATTTATTTTTGAAACAATTTTCTTTCTCTCCTCTATGAAGATATTTATGGGTGGGATTCTCCGAACCCCCCGCCGGGCCGGAAAACGACGGGGGGCGGCGTGAATCCCGCCCCGCCGCCCCGACGGCAGCTGCCAGATTCTCCGGCACCGGTTTTTCGGCAGGGGCAGGAATCGGGTCACGCCGGTTGGGGGCCGTTGGCAGTGGCCCCCCTGGCGATTCTCTGCTCCGCGATGGGCTGAGTAGCCACCCGTTTTCAGTCCCGCTGGCGTAAATCAAACAAGGTCCTTACCTCCGGGACCTGGCTCTGCAGGCGGCCTGCGGAGTCCTCGGGGGGGGGGGGGGGGGGATCTGGCCCCAGGGGGGCCCACACGGTGTCCTGGCCCACAATCGGGGCCCACCGATCTGTGGGCGGGACTGTGCCGTGGGGGCACTCTTTCCCTCTGCGGCGGCTGCTGTAACGATCCTCCGTGGGCGACGCAGAGAAGAACCCCCCCTGCGTATGCACTGGCGCTCCTGCGCATCCGGCAACTCGCGCCGGCTGGCGGAGGTTGTTCAGCGCTGGTGGCGTGCCGCCAAACGCACCAGCGCCAGCTGGCGCGCCGCAAACCCTGTCGGCGCTGGCCTAGCCCCTGAAGGTGCGGAGGATTCCACACGTTCCGGGTGGCCCTACGCCGGAGTGGATCATGCCACAGCTCGGCGCCTGTACTGCCCGCTCCGCCGAATGGCAGAGAATCCCGGCCATTAATTCCTTGCTGTGTTTCAGCTCCATGGGTATCAGCACCACAGCTTTTTGCGATCCAGCTGGTCTTCATTCACATGTGAGCTATGATGGTGACTGTTTTTTAAAAATAAATTTAGAATATCCAATTCGTTTTTTCCAATTAAAGGGCAATTTAGCGTGGCCAATCCACCTACCATGCACATCTTTGCGTTGTGGGGGCGAAACCTACGCAAACACGGGGAGAATGTGCAATCTCCACACGGACAGTGACCCAGAGCCGGGATCGAACCTGGGACCTCAGCGCCGTGAGGCAACAGGGCTAACCCACTGCACCACCGTGCTTCCCTCTGTTGGTGACTGTTGACAGGTTGTTCAACATTGTAATCGACCTTGGTCCGAATTCTCCAGCCATTGGGATTGCTTGTTCCTATTGACAGTGTGCCCCTTGCCTGCGGGTTTCCCGGCTGTGTCTAGTGGCTTCAATGGGAAATCCCATTGACAAGCGGCTGGAGTAGAGAATCCTGCCAGCAATGAACGGCATGCCACCAAGAAACCCGGCGCTGGGGGATCGGAGAATCGAGCCCCTCATGTCCTTACTCAGTAACTCCAGGCATGCACTGAACAGGGATTATGGGTTTGCCAACAGCAGCAGCTACACTGGCTCATTGGACTGCAGGCAATTGCAGTATTCCCACAGGCACCTCCATTACGAATTCCCACATGGAACTTCCTTGGAACCTAAGGCTCAACACCTGTTGGACAAGCTGATTGAATCCAAATGAAGATCTGAAAAACTTAAAATGCAACATTTTTTTTTACCTCACACTTAGTTTCTTAAAAATCTTTCTTCGGGTGTGGACCCATTTATTGCCCATTCTTATTGGCCCCTTGTGACTTCCTAGATCATTCCAGAGGGTGTTTAAGAGACAACTACTTTACTGTGGGTTTGGAGCCGCATGTAGGCCAGGCCAGGTCAGAAAGTAAGGCTTCCTGCAACTGTATAGGGTATTGGTGAGGCCACACGCTGGAGTGTGCAGTGTTGGTGTCCTTATTGGAGGAAGGATGTTCTTGCTATGGAGGGAGTGGCGGGACCCACGTTGGGGCGTAGGGGTGAACCCTTGGTGATGGGGACTGGACCTGCGGGTGGAGATTGGATCTGTGGAGGGGGGTGCCGTGGGGAGGGGGTGTCAGACCCATGGGTTGGGGATGGGGGTTGGACCTACGGGTGGAGATTAGATCTGTGGGGGGGGAGTTGGGCCCACAGGGTGAGGATGGGTGTTGCACCCCCGGGTGGGGGTGGAACATAGGAACGAGGAGCAGAAATAGAAAATTCAGCCCTTCGAGCCTGCTCCGCCATTCAATCAGATCAAAGCTGATCTAAAAACCACCTCCTTACCTGTTCCCCATATCGCTTTAACCTATTTTCTAATCAGAAATATATCCACAAAGCAAAGCCAAGTAGAATCTTGGCAGCAGCGCACCCCTCCCCGATAAACTCAATGCATTCTATGCTCGTTTCAAGCAGGAAGCCATCAAACCATTGTCAACTGCCTCAGCAGCCTCGGACACATGCATACCTACCGTCACAGATTCCAAAGTCAGATCGGCCTTATTGAAAGCAATGGGTCTTGACGGAGGACTTGGTCGTGCACTCAGATCCTGTGCGGACCAAGTAGTGGGTGTGTTTGCGAACATCTTCAACCTCTCCCTACTCCTTTCTGATGTTCCCGCCTGCTTCAAGATCACCATCATACTGGTGCCAAAGAAAAACCAGGCAATATGACTCAATGACTACCATCTGGTGGCCTTGACATTGATCATTATGAAGTGCTTTGAGACGTAGGTCATGAGACACATCAACTCCATACTCCCAGAATGCCTTGATCCACTGCAATTCGCAATACCGCCACAACCGGTCCACAGCAGACACCATCACCCTGGCCCGACACTCACTCCTGGAGCATCTCAACAACAATAAATCCTACGTCAGACTCCTGTTCATTGACTACAGCTCCACCTTCAACACCATAAGCCCAGCCAAGCTCATCTCAAAACTCCAAAACCTAGGACTTGGTTCCTCCCTCTGCAACTGGATCCTCGACTTTCTGAACCATAGACCACAATTAGTGACATTAAACAACATCTCCTCCACGATAGTCTTCAATACCAGGGCCCCGCAAAGCTATATACTTAGCCCCCTATTATACACATATGACTGTGTGGCAAAATTCGGCTCCAACTCCATCTACAAGTTGTTGATGACACGAATGCAGGGTGTCGGATTCGAACAACGATGAGTCAGGGTACAGGAGGGAGATAGAGAACCTAGTTGCATGGTGTAACGCCAACAATCCCTCCCTCAACGTCAGCAAAACTAAGGAGCTGGTTATTGACTTCAGGAAGTGAAGTATCGTACACACCCCTGCCTGCGTCAATGGTGCCGAGGTGGAGATGATTGACAGCTTCAAATTCCTAGGTGTGCTCAACACCAATAATCTGTCCTGGGCCACCAATGTCGACTCTGTGACCAATAAAGCACATCACCTATCTATACTGCTTCAGGAAACTAAGGAAATTCGGCGTATCCACATTGACTTTTGCTAATTTTTACACCTGGCTGCATCACAGCTTGGTGTGGCAACTGCTCGGGCTAAGACCGTAAGAAACTACAGGGAGTCATGAACACAGCCCTGTCCCATCATGTGAATCTGCCTCCCATCCATTGACTCTGCCTACACTTCCTGCTGCCTTGGGAAAGTGGGCAGCATAATCCCACACGGGCTATTCTCTTGTCCAATCTCTTCCATTGGACAGGAGATACGAAAGTGTGAGAACATGCACTACCAGGTTCAAAACAACTTCTTCCCTGCTGTTACCAGAATCCTGAATGACCCTCTTATGGACTCAACTGATCGCTCCACACATCTTCTGTACTCAGTAGTACTGCACTCGGTATGCTTCACCTGATGCCTGTGCCTATGTATTTACATTGTACATTTATGTATGTCTATGTTTTTTCATGTATGGAATGATTTGTCTGGTCTGGACTGTACGCAGAACAATACTTTTCTCTCTACCTCATTAGATGTGATAATAAATCAAATATCCCCATCTTGAAACCATTTAATACTCAGATTCCACCGCAGTATGAAGCAGCGGGTTCCACAAATTTAGTTAGCGCTGTTTCTTCACAACACCAGGGTTCCAGGTTCGATTCCCACTTGGGTTACTGTCTGTACAGTCTACACGTTCTCCCCATGTCTGCGTGGGTTTCCTCCGGGTGCTCCGGTTTCCTCCCACAAGTCCCGAAAAGACGTGCTTGTTCGGTGAATTGGACATTCTGAATTCTCCCTCAGTATGTCCGAACAGGCGCCGGAGTGTTGCAACGCGGGGATTTTCACAGTACCTTCATTGCAGTGTTCATGTAAGCCTACTTGTAACAATATAGATTATTATTATTAGGTGGAGACGGCCAGCTCCTTGAGCCGTGGCCTTCGATGCCCCAGGCGGGTGTCCTCTGGGGGCTCTGAGGCCGGAGGGACCTGGCTCACTTGTCAATGGCACATGCACAGCCGTGCTGCCCTGTCCAGTGTGCTGGCTGTGAGACGCAGCCTCATTGGAGGGATAGAACTTGGGAGAACTGGTAGCCACCATCGCCACTCCATGGCACGGGACCGGGTTGGCACTCAGCGCCACCTTCTCTCGTGCGGTGCTCATCGGACCCTGTGGTTTACTTTGGGACAGAGGGTCAGCTGGTTCGGCCCCCGGCTACCCCTGCATCATCTGGCTCTGCCAGAACTGGCGGTTCTCCATGGTCCGCACCATCATGCTGACACCCTCAGCGATGCTCCTCAGTGACTGGGCCATGCTCCCCAGCGCCTCGGCAATTCCCACCTGTGACTGGGATCAGCTCCCCAGTACCTTGGCCAGTCCCACCTGTGGTTGAGTCCTGTCCTGCAGAACCTGATCAAGGTCAGCCTGGTACTGGGTCATGTACCCCAGCGAGCCGGACATTCTGTCGAGACCCTCAGCCATGGCCTTCACCAACTGCGCAACGCCTCGGACACCTTCACTAATGGTGCCGATACTGTGCACCAGACTCTGCACTGCGGTCATCACACGAGCAGTGTTGGCCTCGGTGCCACGCATTCCCGGTGACACCTCCTGCGCCGTAGACTCTGGGACTCATCATCAGACTTCATGGTGGAAGACACCAGTTTGATGTCAGAGCTCCAGGAGAATCAGAGGGCAGAGGTGAGTGCAGTGACCATCACTAAGGAAAAGATTCTGGGGAAACTGAAACATCTGAAGGTGGATAAATCACCTAGACCACATGGACTACACCCTGGGGTTCTAAAATCGATAGCTGAGGAGATTGTGGAGGCATTGGTGGTGATCTTTCAGGAATCACTGGAAGAAGGAAGGGTCCCAGAGGACTGGAAAGTGGCTAATGTAACACTGCTGTTTGAGAAGGGAGGGAGGGAGGCAGAAGTCGGGAAATTATAGGCCGGTTAGCCTGACTTTGGTCATTGGTAAGATTTTAGAGTCTGTTACTAAAGATGAAATCAAGGAGTACTTGGAAGTGCATGATAAAATAGGACTGAGTCAGGACAACTTTGTCAAGGCGAGATCATGTCTGTCAAATCTGTTCGATTTCTTTGAGGAAGTAACAAGGAAGTTAGACAAAGGAGAACCAGTGGATGTGATTTATTTAGATTTCCAGAAGGCCTTTGAAAAGGTGCCACATAGGAGACTGTTAAATAAGTTAAGAGCCGATTGTGTTAAGGGTAAGATCCTGGCATGGATAGAGGATTGGCTGACTGGCAGAAGGCAGAGAGTGGGGATAAAGGGATCTTTTTCAGGATGGCAGCCAGTGACTAATGGGTTGGTGCTGGGGCCACAATGTTTTGCAATATAGATTAATTATCTGTAGGAAGGAACTGAAGGCACTTTTTCAAAGATCTGTAGAGTGACAGGTAGTATTGAGGAAGCAGGTGGGCTGCAGAACATGGAATTTACAGTGCAGAAGGTGGCTATTCAGCCCATCGGGTCTGCACGGCCCTTGTAAAGAGCACCCCACCTAAGTCCCACATCTCCACCTTCTCTCCGTAACCCACTAACCACACCTAACATTTTTGGACACTAAGGGCAATTCAGCTAGCATGACCAATCAACCTAACCTACACATCTTTGCACTGTGGGAGGAAACCGGAGCACCCGGACGCAGACGCGGGGAGAACGTGCAGACTCCACACAGACAGTGACCCAAGAACATGGACAGGCGAGGAGAGTGGGCAAAGAAATGGAAGATGGAATACTGTTATCATGGAGTTCAACCAACCTCTCCCTTCAATGTATTGTTGCTTTTGAAGCACACGGCTTGGTCTCCAGGTGTGGTATTACAATTATGGACACAGGGGTTTTAAACACAAAACAATGTTCATTCCATGAATTCAACTTAACCTTTTTAAATAAACATTGGATCATTTACCACCCCTTACTTCAAAGATAACCCCGAAAATAATACAACACTAAATAATCCCTCAAAATGTTCCTTCAAACCTCCAAAAAACTTAACACCTTAAAAGAGAAACACATCAGGTTAAAGACATTACTATTATGAGTATAAATCACCCAAATGATTCAGAGATAGTCTTTCCTGAAAAAAAGCACCACAGGTCCAGCTCACTGCAAACACAGACACACCCAAGCTCTTTACTCAAAACTGGATTTTCCTTTCAAACAGCTCACAGAAAACCAGCCAGGCACTTTTCAGCTGCTCTCTCTCAAACTGAAACTAAACATTGCAAAATTGCTGAGCTAAAAACCCAGTTCCACCCACACTCTGACATCACTGCATTAATATGGGCTGCTGCATTTCTTAAAGGTACATTGCTTAAACATCCATTTCTTAAAGGTACTCTCATATGACAATACAATGTGAAAAAGTGTGAGGTTATGCACTTTGGAAGGAGAAATGGAGGCATAGGCTATTTTCTAAATGGATAATTGCTTAGGAAATCAGAAGCACAAAGAGACTTGGGAGTCCTTGTTCACGATTTTCTTAAGTTTAACCTGCAGGTTCAGTTGGCAGTTAGGAAGGCAAATGCAATGTTAGCATTCATGTCGAGAGGGCTAGAATACAAGACCAGGGATGTACTTCTGAGGCTATATTGGGCTCTGGTCAGACCCCATTTGGAGTATTGTGAGCAGTTTTGGGCCCCTAAGGAAGGATGTGCTGGCCTTGGAAAAAGTGCAGAGGAGGTTCACAAGAATGATCTCTGGAATGAAGAGCTTGTTGTTTGAGCAACAGTTGAAGACTGTGGGTCTGTACTCATTGAAGTTTATAAGGATGAGGGGGGATCTTACTGAAACTTCCAGGATGCTGCGAGATCTGGATACCTGGACGTGGAGAGGACGTTTCCACTTGTCGGAAAAACTAGAAGCAGAGGATACTATCTCAGACTAAAGGGACGATCCTTTAAAACAGAGATGAGAAGGAATTTCTTCAGCCAGAGCGTGGTGAATCTGTGGAACTCTTTGCCGCAGAAGGCTGTGGAGGCCAAATCACTGAGTGTCTTTAAGACAGAGATAAATAGGTTCTTGATTAATTAGGGGATCAGGGGTTATGGGGAGAAGGCAGGAGATGAGGTCCTACATGCTGAATTTAGGGAGTTAGGAGCTAAACTAAAAAGTTGGACCTCAAGGGTAGTAATCTCAGGATTGCTACCAGTACCACATGCTAGTCAGAGTAGGAATGACAGGATAGACAGGATGAATGCTTGGCATGAGAGATGGTGCAGGAGGGAGGGATTCAGATTTTTGGGACCGGTTCGAGGGGAGGTGGAACCGTTACTAATTGGGCAGTCTACTCATGAGCAGTACTGGAACCAATCCTCTAGGGGGGTTGTTTGCTAGCGCTGTTGGAGAGGGTTTAAAATAATATGGCAGGAGGATGGGAACCAATATAAGGATTCAGAGAAATAGGGAGCAATGACAAAAACACAAGGTAGAAAGGGGAAAAGAAAAGTGATAGGTGAAGAAACCAAGGGCAATATTGAAAGAGGGCAAAAGAGAAAAATATTGGGAGCAAGACAAACAATGTGAAAAAGACAAACTTAAAGGTTCTGTACCTTAATGTACGGAGCATTTGCAATAAAGTGGATGAACTAATCGCCCGGATGGATATTATTGGGTACAATATAATTGGGATTATGGAGACATGGCTGCAGGGTGACCAGGGATGAGAATTGAATGTCTCAGGCTATTCAGTATTTAGGAAGGACAGGCATAAAAGAAAAGGTGGTGGCGTGGCACTGCTGGTTAAAGAGGAAATTAACACAATAGTGAGAAAGGATATTAGCTCTGGCAATGTGGAGTATGTCTGGGTAGAGTTGAGAATTACCAAAGGGCAAAAAGCATTAGTGGGTGTCGTATATAGACCCCCAAACTCCAGGGGTGATGTTGGGAATGGCATTAAACATAAAATTAGAGATGCTATTTAAAAATGCCTTTTTAAAAGATTTCTCATCCCCTCACCTCGGTCTCAGTGCCCCCCCCCCCCCCCTCCTCAACGCCCCAATTTACCGATTAGTGGAATCCTCGAGCCCTCCTCACCCCACCTGTTAAGGGCAGGGCACACATGGGACCGATCCCCGGCTTGGGTAAACTGCCACCCCAAACTGGGCACCTTAACACTGCTTGGGTGGCACTGCTAGGGTGCCTGGGTGGCACTGCCAGTGTGTCAGCCTGGTAATGCCAAAGTGCTTGGTTCGAATCAGGGGTGCCAGGATACCATCCTGCACAGAGCCCGATCACCCAGAGGCTTCCGATATGTAGGGAGCCCCCCCACCCCCCGGCAGGTGTCATTATGCCTGCTCCATATTTGTGTGAACTAGTGCTAAACAGTGCCGTGGCTATGTCTCCAAGCGTGGGCATTTGGTCCCGGACCTTGAGAGATTCCAGCGCAAACATATTTAAGTGAGCATAACTCCACACTTAAAGAAGTAAATCTAGGTCCCGCCTATTGAGGGCAAGATCCCGATTACGACGTCTCGCAAGGTTTGGTTAGATCTCGCAAGGCATGCCGAGCATCTGTCTCTTGAGATTTACCGGCCTCGCTGTGACACGAGTCAGGCGCGACGAGGCCATATGATTGCGGCCCATATCTCTTTTATTATTAATGCTAACGTTCTGTCCTACCAAGCAACTATATATATATAAAACTATAGAATCAATACTGAAGTATTATTTTTCTAAAATAAATTTAAATAAAAATCTAAATGATCTTTATTGTCACAAGTAGGCTTACATTAACACTGCAATGAAGTTACTGTGAAAAGCCCCTAGTGGCCACATTCCGGCATCTGCTCGGGTACACAGAGGGAGAATTCAGAATTCTCAGCTGGTATGGGAATTGAACCCACGCTGCTGGTTTTGTTCTGCATCACAAACCAGCTGTCTAGCCCACTGAGCTAAACCAGCCCCTTAATAACAATCAGTCTTTATTTTTTCAACAAATATATTTCAGTAAACCATAGAATTATTTGTAATAGTGATATTCAATAAATTCATATTTGCTTACTTCATGTCCTCAAGAGTAAACTGTGACAGAATGGATATAGTTAGAATTATATTTTCAACATTTTTGTAAGGTTCACAACCTTGGGCCACTCTGGAAACTCGGCAAATTTGTCTCCCTAGGTAAATTAACTGTTTAACACAAGGCTTGAACACGGAATCCTCTTCACTTTATTTCAGTTTCTTGGTTATGCGACATTCTCACATGGGAGTAACTTACAACTTCAAGGTTACTGGAAAGAATAATTGAGTGGCGGGAGGTAGATTGGAAAATAGGTAACTGATTCAATACTGGCAGTTTTTATTTGCACGTGTCGAGGTTGAAAACTACCCTGTTATCATTTTTAGCACGCAGGCCGCAGAATAACACACTAGGCCATTAAAAGAATAAGTGAACAGTTGCAATATTACAGCAAAGGTTTTATGGTGATTATAGTATATTAAACTGAATAATCATCCATCAATTATCCAATTAACCAGAATTTGAACCAGCTCCACAAGATATTTGTATTTGAATTTGAACCAGAGAGCTTGTGCCTGGCCAGTCAGCCAGAGTGAGATTTCAGCCATAGTGAGTGGATTGAAAATTTGGAGCTGAGTGGGAATTCGGTGCTGAGGGGAAAGATGTGCTCATCATCGGGAGGAGTGGAGAGGTAAACCTACGAGGGAGACTCGAGGGGAAGTGGGAGGTGGAAAATATTCGAACTGTGATGTCACTGGTAAATAGTTTTTCTTTTTTCTCTTTTTGTCTTGGCAGTTGTAGTTGTTGTTGTCAGTTAACTTAAGAGTTGAGTCATGGCTGGAGATCCTCTTGTGCGATGTGGACCCTTCTGGTGTCCCTGGCTACTCAACGTGCAAGAGGTGTGTCCAGATATAGCTCCTGTTCGACCACTTGATGTTCTGGAGCTGCGAATGGACTCGCTTTGGAGCTCGAAAATGCTGAGGAATTTGTGGATAGCATGTCCAGTGAGTTGGTCACACCGCAGTTAAAGATTAATGAGGGAGATAGGAAATGGGTGCCCACCAGACAGAGGAAGAGTAGGAAGATGGTGCAGGGAACCCCTGCGGTCATCTCCCTCCAAAACATATATACCATTTTGGATACTGTTGGGGGAGATGGCTCAGTAAGGAAGGTAACACCAGTCAGGTTCTTGGCACCGTGGCTGGCTCTGCTGCACAGGAGGGCTGGAAAGAGTGGCAGAGCTATAGTGATAGGGGACTCAACGTGAAGGAAGAATAGACAGGCATTTCTGCAGGTACAAACGAGACTCCAGGATGGTATGGTGCCTCCCTGGTGCAAGAGTCAAGGATGTTTCGGAGTAGCTGCAGGACATTCTGGAGGAGGGGGGGGGGGGGTGAACAGCCAGCTGTCATGGTGCAAATAGGCACCAACGATATAGGCAGAAAATGTGATGAGGTTCCACAAGCTGAACTTGGGGAGTTAGGAATTAAACTAAAAAATAGGACCTCAAAGATAGTAATCTCATGATAGCTACCAGCGCCACATTCTAGTCAGAGTAGGAATGTCAGGATATATAAGATGAATACGTGGCTTGAGAGATGTTGCAAGAGGGAGGGATTCAAATTCCACGCACAGTACGGTTACGACATGGTAGCGCAGTGATTAGCACTATTGCTTCACAGCACCAGTGTCCCAGGTTTGATTCCCGGCGTGAGTTACTGTCTGTGCAGAGTCTGCCTGTTGTCCCCGTGTCTGCATGGGTTTCCTCTGGGCACTCCGGTTTCCCCCTACAAGTCCCAAAAGATGTGCTTATTAGGTGAATTGGACATTCTGAATTCTCCCTCAGTGTACCTGAACAGGCGCCGGAGCATGGCGACTAGGGGATTTTCACAATAGCTTCATTGCAGTGTTAACGTAAGCTTACTTGTGACACTAATAAAGATTATTATTATTAACTCTCTCCACACAGATTCTATGCCTTCTGATGCTTTATTGCTTGCTAGTGATTTAATTTAATTCCTTACTAAAATACAATTCTTGGGACATTGGAACCGGTTCTGGGGGAGGTGGGATCAGTACAAATCGGACTGTCTGCACCTGGGTAGGACTGGAGCAAATGTCCAAAGAGAGTGCTTTCTCGTACTGTTGGGGAGGGTTTAAACTAATGTGGCAGGGGATGGGAACTGATGTAGGAAGTCAGATGGAAGTAAAGTGGGGACAGAAACAAAAGGCAACAGGCGGTAAAGTGAAAGCAGAGAAACCAAAGTCAAAAATGAAAAAGGGCCACAGTACAGAGTACAGAGACCATGGAGAACTCAGTGAATGATAGTCCAGCAAGGCTAAGAAAAATAAAATACAAGGAGAGTGTACAGACATGACCGGACAGATGATCTGGGAAAGCTGGGCAGAGAGAAAGGGAAATCTAAATTAAACTGTTGTAATGGGCCAGGGTTTAGAGAACCCCAAAGTGTATCATGGAGTTCACCTGACCCACAACTTTTAATAGATTGTGGTATGGGGAGCACACAGCCCACTCTACAGGTGTGGTACAGCAGAAATGGAAAAGTATTTTTTAAGGAAAAACAATGTGTATTCTGTGAACTCAAGTTAACCTTTTTAAAACATACAGTGAACATCTTAGCAACCATTAGTTCAAATACAACACCCAAAGACTACAACACCACGTAATCATTTAAGCTTTCCTTTTAACATCCATAAGACTGAAAAACACCTTTTTACAGAAAGACATCAGACTTAACTTCACTCCTGTGAACAGTTACCATGTTGAAATCAGCAAATGGACACTCATAAGCTTTCAGAGATTCATACACATCCAGCTGTGATTGCAGCTTCTCCAAAACCAAACCCACCCTGCAGCAAAAAGCCTAAAGCGAAAGTAAAAAGCTGACAGACAGCCCAGCTCCACCCACTCGCTGACATCACTGCAGTAATAAACACCCATTTCTTAAAGGTACTCTCACTACAGATATTTATATAAAAACACTCATTTCTTAAAGGTACTCTCACATGACACTGTATTAATTTCAATGCAAGAGGCCTGCCAGGCAAGGAAGTTAAATTCAGGGCATGGATGGGTACATGAGACTGGGATATTATAGCTATTATTGAAATATGCTAAAGGGAGGGGAAGGACTGGCAGCTCAATGTTCCGGGGTAGTTGCTATCGGAAAGATGGAACAAGAAGTTAGAGAGGAGGGGGAGTTGTGTTACTGATTAGGGAGAATATCAGGCAGTACTGAGTGGGGATATATCCGAGGGTTCACCCACTGAGTTGATATGAGTAGAGCTCAAAAATAAGAAGGGAGAGATCACTTTGATAGGATTGTACTACAGGCTCCCAAATAATCAGCGGGAAATTGAGGAGCAAATATGGAAGGAGATTACAGATAGCTGCAAGAAAAATAGGGTGGTAATAGTTGGGGACAACATTAACTGGGGCAACCATAGCACGAGGAGTTTGGATGGATAGAAATTTGTTGAGTGTTGTTAGGAAGAGTTTCTCATTCAATATGTGGATGGCCTGACTAGAGAGGGGCAAAACTTGATCTCCAATTGGCAAATGAAGAAGGACAGGTGACAGAAGTGTTAGTGAGGAACAACTTTGGGACCAGTAACCATAATCCCTCTAGTTTTAAGATAGCTATGGAGAATGATAAGTCTGACCCAAATGTTAAAATTTTAAATTGGGGCAAGGCCAATGTTGATGGTATTAGACAAGGACTTTCAAAAGTTGATTGGGGAGTATGTTTGCAGGCAAAGGGACAGCTGGTAAGTGGGAGGCTTTCAAAAGTGTGTTAACCAGGGTTCAGGATAAGCACATTCCTTTTAGAGTGAAGGCCAAGGCTGGTAGAAGTGGAAAACCCTGGATGACTCAGGATACTGAGGCCCTGGTCAAAAAGAAGAAGGAGGGCAGCACAGTGGCACAGTGGTTAGCATTGCTGCCTACGGCGCTGAGGACCCAGGTTCGAATCCTGGCCCTGGGTCACTGTCTGTGTGGAGTTTGCACATTCTCCCCGTGTTTGCGTGTGTTTCATCCCCACAACCCAAAAGGTGTGCAGGATAGGTGGATTGGCCACGCTAAATTGCCCCTTAATTGGAAAAAATTGGGCACTCTAAAATTAAAAAAAGGAGGGCAACACGGTGGTGCAGTGGGTTAGCCCTGTTGCCTCACGACGCCAAGTCCCAGGTTCGGGCCCGGCTCTAGGTCACTGTCCGTGTGGAGTTTGCACATTCTCCCTGTGCTTGCGTGGGTTTCGCCTCGACAACCCAAAGATGTGCAGGCTAGGTAGATTGGCCGTGCTAAATTGCCCCTTAATTGGAAAAAATGAATTGGGTACACTAAATTTATCAAAAGAAAAAAAAAGGAGGCATATGACATGCATAGGCAGCTGGGATCAAGTGGATTCCTTGAAGAGTATAGAGGTTGTCGGAGTAGAGTTAAGAGAAACATCCGGAGGGCAAAAAGGGGACATGAGATTGCTTTGGCAGATAAGACAAAGGAGAATCCAAGGAGCTTCTACAAATACATAAAGGGCAAAAGGGTAACTAGGGAGAGAGTAGGGCCTCTTAAAGATCTACAAGGTCATCTATGTGCAGATCCACAAGGGATGGATGAGATCCCAAATGAAAATTTCTCATTGGTATTTACTGTTGAGAAAGGCATGGATGTTAGGGGACTTGAGGAAATAAATAGTGATGTCTTGAGGAGTGTACATGTTACAAAGAGGGAGGTACTGGAAGTCTTAAAGTGCATCAAGGTAGATAAATCCCCGGAACCTGAATAAATGTATCCCAGGATGTTGTGGGAGGCTAGGGGAGAAATTGCGTATCCCCATGCAGAAATATTTGAATCGTTGACAGCCACAGGAGAGGTGCCTGAAGATTGGAGGGTAGCAAATGTTGTGCCCTTGTTTAAGAAGGGCCGCAGGGAAAAGCCTGGGAACAACAGATAGGTGAGTCTAACGTCTGTAGTGGGTAAATTGTTAGAAGGTATTCTGGGGTACATGGCTCTTTATGCTCTTCAAATGCAAACTAGTTACACATAGAGAATCTGAGGCATTTCTAATATACGTTTCAATTCAGTGCCTTTAGTTTCTGGAAATATATGGATAAATCCACAACTCACATCAGCTGCATTATAAAGGTCACCCAGAATTGTCAGAAAAATTAGCTGTTAGCTATATTCTTATACTCTCTCAGGAGCATTCCCACAGTCCAACATGGAGGTCAGACGATTCGAAATGAAAAGCTGCTGCCTTTCCGTTCCTGTACCAGCCTCCCCGAACAAGCGCTGGGATGTGGCGACGAGGGGCTTTTCACAGTAACTTCATTGAAGCCTACTTGTGACAATAAGCGATTATTATTATTATTATTACTGATAGAATAAGGAACAGTGGTGTTGGTTGTCACAAAAACAACCTCTTCACAATGCAGAAGAGAGCGACGCACCCAGATTAGCAAAACGACCACTGTGAGATGTTGTGAGATGATGTTTCAAAGTTTAAGGTAACGTTTGAAAACACATGTGACATTTTTAAGAAGCATATTCTTTACAATGTTCATCTGCACATAGAATCATAGAATTTACAGTGCAGATGGAGGCAATTCGGCCCATCGCGTCTGCACCCTACCCAAGCCCACACCTCCACCCCATCCCCGCAGCCCAGCAACCCCACCCAACCCTTTTTGACACTAAGGGCAATTTTTAGCATAGCCAATCCACCTAACCTGCACATCTTTGGACTGTGGGAGGAAACCGGAGCACTCGGAGGAAACCCATACCAACCCATACCAACACGGAGAGAACATTCAGACACCGCACTGGCATTGACCCAAGCTGGGAATCGAACCTGGGACCCTGGAGCTGTGAAGCAGCAGTGTTAACCACTGTGCCGACGTGTTGCCCATCATTCTTTCCATCTTGCTTCTGTCACCATGCTTCTGTCTTGGTACTGATAACACTGGAACTTGAAGTAATGTCAAGTTGGTGAAGATGCAGAGTTTTGATGAAGACTCACACCTGAATGATTTTTTCAGATTCTATTTGATATGCTTTGCAAATCCAACAGCTTATTATTTGGCCCCTCATAATTTAGATGCTATTACAATACCTGTATTTTTCCAGCCCCTCAGTGCTCTGACCTGCTGCACTATTTTCATTCCTCTTTCTGTTCGGAGTGCCTTCTTGAATCAGTTCCAGCAGCTATCCAAGCCAACATGCCCTGCCCCTTTAAGAGGTGCAATCTGACTTTAAGTAGTGGAGAATAGCTTTAAGCAGTGCTAGCCTTTCACAGACTTGGGCCCCAATTGAGGCATTCAACCGCTGAGCAACATGCTAATGTTATCATTTAAATTAACAGGCTGCAGGAAATGTGTGTGCTACAGACAGACATAGCTCTACATGCAGGTATAACTTTATCCCAAATTGTGATCCTGATGCCCAATTGCCGGCTGCTGCTAATTCTTCCCACTTTAAGTATTCTTCCCTGAAGTGTTTTTCTGAGTTTGGGTTGAGGCTCATCGCTAAAGCCTCAAGGGACCAATTTTCATCTTCATGGGGCTGGGTACAAAGCAACAAAAACAGAAACCAGCCAAATTTACCAATTTGAAAAATGGCACCAAAGAAGCACTGATCGGATTACAATATTGTTGTCTCGATTCTCAAATCCATGTTACCTTCAAGCTATGGTCGCCAACTGACAGAACAGGATTGCTAAATTTATGGTAGTTATTATAGAGGTGGGATAGGTAGTTCATCAAATCTAGTTCTTAAACTGCTTCATGAGGCAATTCTCACCCATTCAAAAGTCTTTTTCGGTCAGCTACAGTTTGCAGGTAATTGGTTGTCTGGAAAGCAATCGATACTGTCAATGGCTTATTAAATTGAATTGGTGTTTGCATAATACAAAAAGAAATGTTATTCCCTTATTTTCTTCAGTCAAAGAATAGAATTGAATTGCCATTCTTTGGGGAGGTCATGAATTTTCTGATTTATGAGAATGTAAGAGGCAAGCACAAAGGAAATAGGAGCAGAAGTAGGCCATCACACTAGTTTTGCTATTCAATAAGAGCATGGCTGTTCTGATTGTTGCCTTAAGTACACTTTCTTGCCTGCACCCCTATTACCCTTTACTCCCTTGTCATTCAAAAACCCTGTCTAACTGGGTCAAGAATATATTTAATAAACCAGCCTCCTGCATGATGAAGAGAGTTCCAAAGAGTAATGAGAGAAGCAATTCCTCCTCATCTCCATCTTAAATAGGAGACCCCATATTTTGAAATAAAGTGGTGCTAAATCTATAATACCCATGAGGGGAAAGTGGGCAGCATGGTAGCATAGTGGTTATCACTGTGGCTTCACAGCTCCAGGGTCCCAGGTTCGATTCCCGGCTGGGCCACTGTCTGTGCCGAGTCTGCACGTTCTCCCCGTGTCTGCGTGGGTTTCCTCCGGGTGGTCCGGTTTCCTCCCACAAGTCCCAAAAGACGTGCTATTAGGTAATTTGGACATTCCGAATTCTCCCTCTGTGTACCTGCTGGAATGTGGTGACTAGGGACTTTTCACAGTAACTTCATTGCAGTGTTAATGTAAGTCTACTTGTGAAAATAAGGATTATTATTATCTTCTCATCATCCATCTTGCCAAGCCACCCTCAGAATCTTTTATTTCAGTAAAATCACCTCTCAATCAAACTCCAAAGAATATTGGCCCAGACTGCTCGACCTTTCCTCATAAGACAAACGCCTCACCCCAGGAATAATTCTCGTGAACCTTCTCTGAACTCCTCTTAATGTAATTACGTACCACATTAAGTAAGGTGACCACAATTGTACACAAAACTCTAGTTGCGTGCTCAACAACAGACTGTATGACGTAGCAAGACTTCTCCATGTTTATTCTCCCTCTCTCTTGCAATGAAGGCCAACATTTGATTTGCCTTCTATTAAAATACATTGGCTAATGCACAGTCAATTCCAGTCCCATGTGCCCCGGATTCACAACACAAGTAAATTCATCAATCATCCTTACAAAAATACCCAAAGTTAAAAGAACTAAAAAGATAAGTCTTTGTTTCAGATGGTGGTTCTTTTGGTATACTTTCCTCACAGCAAGCTTGCAGATTGCCAAAAATGAGATCCGCGCCAGGCGCCAAACAGTTTGCAATGCAATCAGCCCGCTCCCATAGGCAAACTCGGGATCTTGCCATAGTTTGGCGAGAAACTAATTATCGCCACTTAAGCCTTATTTCCATACAAATAACCAGAACCGCCCCATATCCAAAGGCCCCCTGTTATTCAGCGACCTCCCGAGCAAGTGCTCACGCTGGTGCCGATTAGTACTCCTTTTGAAAAACATGAATCTGGTGGAAGGGCTTCTGTGGGGAGCCGGGTTGAGTAGCCATCCTTGTTCACAGGCAAAGAGCCCGGGTGTGCTGGGCTTGTACCCCAGTGCTCGGTGGGGAGGTGGAGGAACCTCGGTAGGGGTGGGCCACTATGGGTGGGGTGGGGGATGCCTGGAGAGAAGGGTAAAGGGTTCGGATGTTGACCCGCATCGTGGAAGAAAGTGACAGAGATATCATAATGGTTTTGTGAAAAGGTGTTGGACAAACCCCACTCCCAATGGTGCCTCCACACCCCCCCCCCCCCACCCCCCAGCGCCCAACCTCACTCCCCTCTCCCCAACCCCTAACTGGGGTCCACCTTGGGATGGAAGGGCAGCTGGTTTGAGCCCCGGCTGCCCCTGCATCATGTGACGCTGCTATCCCTGGCAGTTCCCCGTGGTCTGCACCATTGCGTCGATGCCCTCGGCGATGCTCCTCAGTGACTGGGCTATGCTCTGCAGCACCTCAGCTATGCCCACCTTCACTGGGAGAAGCTTCACAGTGCCTCAGCCATGCTCATCTGAGAGCGGGACATGTCCTGCAGAACCTTATCAAGGTTAGCCTGGTACTAGGTCTCACCCACAGTGAGTCAGGCATCTGGTCGAAACCTTGGACACCTTCACTCATGGTACCAACATTGTGCATTAGTCTCTCCACTGCGGTCGCCACCCTGGCAGTGTTGGTCTTTGTGCCACTTATTGCTGGTGCCATCTCCTGTGCCACTAGCCTCTGGGACGCCTCCAAGTGTCTAAGGATCTGCTGGGGTGATGCTGACATCTCCCTCTGAATGCCCAGGTTGGTCCCTATCATCTCCATCAGCATCAGGCTGGGACTCAGCTGGCTTTCGGGATCCAGCAGACCGAATTCTGTCTTGCCGGGGGGTTCCTGCCTCCACATGATGTGCATCATCAGCGATGTGCTGCCCATCAGATTGTGCCCCAGAAGCCTAACTACTAACATGCCCCACCGAGGTGTGCGTATCTGCGCTGGTAGAGAGTGGGGATGACAGCTGTGCCGCGACTGAGTCGCATCTTCAGAGCAGTCCTCGGCGTCAGCTGGAGGATCTGTGGAAAAATTAGCGGCACGGTAGCACGATGCTTTGCACTGTTTCTTGACAGCTCCAGGGTCCCAGGTTCGATACCCGCTTGGTCATTGACAGTCAGGAGGCTGGCAAGCTGCAGCCGCATAAACATACTTCGATCCGCACACACACCATCCCAGCCAACAAGATAGCAGTAAAACGCGTAGCCTACATTTTGCAGACGCTGAGCTAGAGACCCTCCTGGACATCGTGGAGGAGAGGAGGGTGACCCTCTACGCTGGCCCGGGAAGGAGGCTGCCAGCTGCTGCAGTTTGTCATGACTGGGCACAGGTGGTAGAGGCGGTCAGCGCCATGGGCAACGTAGTCCAGACTGATCAGAAGTGCAGAAAAAACTGCACCATCTCAGGGCGGCCAGGGTGAGCAGGCACAACTGTGCCCTTGGATCCACCACCTACAGGTGCAGTAGGAGGGGTCAAACCACATGCAGCAGCAGGAGATGTTGCCGAAAATGCGTGACACCCAGGCTAACACTGCATAGGTGGTGTCCATGGTGGAGGCATTGGTGGCAACTGTCGTGGCTATGGATCCACACGTCCAAGGCTGGGCATTCAGTGCAGGCACCATGTGCCAGAGCCCCCTCGACATCGCAGTGGTGCCCTTGAACATGGTGCAGTCACAGCAGGCCATGGCCGGGAACGTCGACGGCATTGCCCAGGTGCTGGCCACCATGGCGCAGACACAGATGGAGACGGCCCATCCCAGAGAGGAATGGCACAGTCACTGATGGATGTGACACAAACCCAGAAGATGGTGGCACAGTCGCAGTGTGATGTGGCACAGTCCCAGATGGAGATGGTCCACTCCCTGTGCTGCATGGCTGCGAGCTTGTGGACCCTGGTCGAGACCAGAGTGCGACTCCAGGATTGTCAGCACCAGGTGGTGGGGGAGCCCCAGTCGGTGAACCTGGAGGTGATTACAGAGTCCCATGCGCGTTTGCCCTGGCGCCCACATCATGCGGCCTCCCGTGTCTGCCCGGGCCCCATGTCCTGCCCAACCTCTCCCTCCTGTGCATCCTCTTCCTTGGACGAAGCCTGGCGTTACTCCTCCTCCTTGATGCACTATCAATTACGGCGAGACGAGAGTACAGTGTAAGCAAGGCTTTATTAAGCTGAGATCTCTAGCCTCCCGCAGCTGCTGCCGAAATGGCTGCACACACTGGGCGGAGGCTTACCGTATTGCATCTCATATGTGATACGTACAACATATGTGACTATCACATTCACCCCCTGTTAAAAAAGTGTCCAGCGGGGTTGGTGGTGCATAGGTTAACATTTTGGGGAAGGTTCACAAATTCAGCCGATCGGGTGCCTTGATCCTCCGTTATGAGCGCCGCAGTCCCGGTGGCGATGCAGGCATCAGCTCGGTCGCCGGTGACACTGGGAGCGTGTAGACCTCATCTTCATCCCTGGGTGGGACTAAGTGGGGGACGGATCGTCCTGGAGCGGGGGCTGTGGTGGGGTGCGCTGGGGGGGAGGAAGGGTGGCGCCGGGGCAGAGAGGGGGGTGTGAGGACCCAGCTGGTGCCAGGTCCCTGAGGGAGACTGTGCCTTAGCGGCCATTGGGGTGTGGCACGTAGGCGTACTGCGGGTTTGCATGGAGTGGCTGTACCCTCTCGACCAACAGGTCCACCTTCTGGAGTCGCACGTGCTTGTGGAGGAGGACGGGTCCTGGAGCTGTGAGCCATGTTGGGAGCGAAACCCCGGAGACGTTCATGGGGGGTTGCATTAGTCGCAGTGCAAAGTAGCGATCGGATGGAGTGAAGGGCGTTGGGGAGGACCTCCTGCCAGCGGGAGGCCAGGAGATTTCTGGACCCTACGGCCAGCTGGATGGCCTTCCAGACCGTCACATTCTCCCGCTCCACCTGCTCGTTTCCCCGGGGGTTGTAGCTGGTCGTCCTGCTCGAGACGATGCCCTTGCTGAGCAGGTACTGACGCAGCTCATCGCTCATAAATGAGGATCCCCGGTCGCTGTGGATGTAGATGGGAAACCAAACAGGGCAAAGATGGTGTTGAGGGCTTTGATGACAGTGGCAGACGTCATATCGGGGCATGGGATGGCGAAGGGGAATCTGGAGTATTCGTCGACCATGTTATGGAAGTACGTGTTTCGGTCGGGGAAGGGGAGGGGCCCTTTGAAATCCACGCTGAGGCGTTCAAAGGGACGGGAGGGCTTCACTAGATGTGCGCGGTCTGGCCGGTAAAAGTGCGGTTTGCTCTCCATGCCGACATGGAAGTCTCTGGTGATAGCTCTGACCTCCTCAATGGAGTAGGGCAGATTGCGGGCCTTTATGAAGTGAAAGAACCTGGTGACCCCTGGGTGACAGAGAACGTCGTGCAGGGTCCGGAGTCAGTACACTTGTGCACTGGCACATGTACCTCGGGATAGGGCATCGGGGGGTTTGTTGAGCTTACCAGGGCAATACAAAATCTCATAATTGTATGTGGGGAGATCGATCCTCCACCTCAAGATTTTATCATTTTTGATCTTGCCCCGCTGTATGTTGTTGAACATGAAGGCAACCGCCCGTTGGTCAGTGAGGAGAGTGAATCTCCTCCCGGCCAGGTAATGCCTTCAATGCCACACAGCTTCTACGATGGCTTGGGCCTCCTTTTCGATGGAGGAGTGCCGGATTTTGGATGCATGGAGGGTGCATGAAAAGAATGCCACGGGTCTGCCTGCCTGGTTGAGGGTGGCGGCCAGAGCGACGCTTGATGCATCGCTCTCGACTTGGAAGGGGAGCGTCTCATCAACCGCGTGCATCACGGCCTTGGCAATGTCGGCCTTGATGCGGTTGAAGGCCTGGTGAGCCTCGGCCGTCAGGTGCCCGATGAGCAGGGGTCCTGAGGTGGGGAAGCTGGCAGCGCCCATGGGGCGCACGTGGTGGGCGGCGTTAAAGATGGCGACGCCCACAGGCTTCACGAGGGGGTGCTTTGTCTGTCCGCAGAAGTAGCACTTGGGTCTCATGGGGTTGGCTGGCTGCCGCGCAGGCTTGTGGTTGGCTGGGGGTGGTCGCTGGTCGGATCCATGATGGGGTGTTCACTGGTGGGGTCCAGGAGGGGGGGCGCCATGTGGTCGGCGCCGTACGCTTGCACATTACGGGAGGCGACTGTTAGTGAGATAGCAAGTTTCTTGGTCGCCACGAGGTCAAAGGTAGCCTTACTAAGAGGCAATGCCGGATGTACACCGACCCTATGCCTGGAGCGAAAGCATCCCTAATTAGGAGTTCGGAATTTTCAACGGCCGAAACGGCCTGGCAATTGCAGTCCCTCGCCAGGGCGTGCAGGGCACGCCAGAAATCTTCCATAGAGTCACCGGGAAGCTGATGCTGCGTGGACAGGAAGTGCCTGGCGTAGAGTTTGTTGGTCTGCTGGGTGTAGTTCTCTTCCAGTAGCACCATGCCCTCAGCGTAGGTAGGCGCGTCCCGGATGAGGGGAAAGATATCGAAGCTCAGACACATATACAGGATCTGGAGCTTCTATGCCTCTGAGGGTGGTTCAGTCACAGAACCGATGTAGGCTTCAAAGCAAGCTAGCCAATGTGCAAAGGCCGACTTGGCGTTGTCTGCTTGAGGAGCAGCTGCTGGCAATGCGATTTGGTGCGGAGGTCCATCGTTGTAAAATCTCTGCTTAATAAATTGATGCATTATCAATTACGACGAGATGAGAGTAGAGAGTAATCGAGGCTTTATTAAGCAGAGATGTGTAGCCTCCTGCAGCTGCTGCCGAAATTGCTGCAGGTCGGTGAGCACACACATTTATACTCCGCCTACTGGGAGGAGCCAGCAGGCAGGGATCTATTCCCGTACCTGTAGTACAGGAGCCTTACCGTATTACATCTCATATGTGATATATACAACAGTGGCGACTACCACACTCCTCCAGCACGTCACTCCTCTTTTGCGCGATGCTATGGAGGATGCAGCAGGTCGCCACAATGTGGGAGACCCTCTCAGCATTATACTGGAGGGCCCCTCCAGAGCTGTCTATCGTGATATGTATGAAGTAGGGAGTGCAAAAGGTTAACAAGATGATGTTCATGTATCTCAACACTAGGTGGCACCACAGAGTAGTCATATAAATATACTGGGATCGATTCTCCGCAACCACGATGGGTGGGAGAATAGCGGGAGGTCCGCTCCCGCACCTCCCGCTATTCTCCCACCCCCCCAAAATGGCGTGTCCGGTTTTGCGACACGCCGCTCGGAGCGGCCTGCCGTTTCCGACCAGTTCACGACGGTGGCAATCATACCTGGTTGCTGTCGTCGTGAACATGGCGCGCCAGGTGAGTGTGTGGTCTGTGGGGTGTGGATCGGGGATCGAGCACCACGACCGTGCTCGGGAGCGGACGGGCCCGCGATTGGTGCCCACCAATCGTCAGGCCGGCGTCTCAAGGGGACGCACTCTTTCCCCTCCGCCGCCCCACTAGATCAAGCCACCACGTCTTGCGGGGTGGCTGAGGGGAAAGACAGCAACCGCACATGCGTGGGCCTTGAAGCCAGGGACAAGGCCCGGCGGCCGAGTTTTCCGGTACGGCCCTCCTATCCTTTCCGGGTTTCACAACGGCGTCGGGCCTTGCCGATAATTCCGCCCACTGTGACTCCTAGAATTCTGGGAGAAGGTGTTAGCGATAGGGAAAAAATAATAATAATCTTTATTTTCACAAGTAGGCTTACATTGCAATGAAGTTACTGTAAAAAAACCCTAGTCGTCACATTCCAGCGCCTGTTCGGGGAGAATTTTCCATCACAGCTGTCTCCAACACCCTCCACCATCCCTGAGACACTCACCTCGGTTGGGCATGTTAGTGAAGAGACTCCTGGGACACTATCTGGTGCGCACCACACAGCTGCTCTGGTACAGCAGATGGAGGTAGGAACACCCGAAGGGGCGGGCAGTCGGAGGGCAGGCCGACCCCAGGAACTAGCTGTGTTTGGACTCCTCCTACTGCACCTGCAGGTGGTGGATGCTTGCCGACATCCCCTCTTGTTGCCCAGAACCCGTCTGGTCAGAGGGAGAATTTAGAATGCCCAAATTACCTAATAGCACGTCTTTCAGAACTTGTGTGAAGAAACCAGAGCAGCTGGAGGAAACCAACGCAGACGCAGAGAGAACATGCAGACTCTGCACAGTGACCCAGCCTGAGTGACCCATCTCGAACATGTCAGGAATTGTCGAGTGTGCCAGGATAAAGGTGTTGTGCACACTGCCTGGGTATTGGGCGCAGACATGCATGATGCGCAGCTGATGGTCACATATCAGCTGCATGTTCATCGAGCGGAACTCCTTTTGGTTTGTGTAGAGCGACCTGTCATCTGCTGGTATTCATAGGGCGACATGCATCCCGTCAATCTGCCCCTGGATCCAGGACATCCAGGCAATGGCGCCGAATCCCACCGACCGGGCAGCCTGGTGGGCTTCGTCCACATTGAAATCGATGTATTGAGTCGGCTGGGCCATCTCCTCCTCGGCCTGTTGGGCAGCTCACTCTTCATCCTGGGTAGCTGCACCCTGTCCCTCTGTGGCACAATCTGCTGCTGCAGTTTCCCCCTCCTCCTCAATCATCTCCAGCTCGTACAACCACAGGGCGTACCCCCCCCCCAGTGCTGCAGCAACTAGCAGGAAGGCCTCCATTGCTGGTTGGCAGGAAGGCCTCCATTGCTGGTTGAATTCCAATATCCATTGTCTGCAGGGGGTGAAAGGTGTGTGCCCTCATGCCCAACCAGGTCCAACAGCTACATGGTGGCCCAGGCTGGCACCGCAGGCTCTGCCCCAGCATGTTCCACTCCCCCGCTCCCCTGGCCCCGTCGGTGGCTGGCACCATGGGGACTTCTGGCAGTGGCTCCTGTTCCTGATGTCTGGGGTACTGTTGACTGATACTGCCCCCACCAGGGTTATCAGGGTTGCCCCCATAAGGAAGACTGTGGGTGTTGCCCTGAGTGGGCCACTGGTGAGTGGCTGCTGGGTGGGTGGGTGGAATTTGGCGGAGGTTCGGCTGCGAGGTGGAGGGGTGGGAGCACCCATATAGCAGGTGTCACTCTGCAGAAGGAGGGGCCAAGATGCGTGGTCAGTGTGTGCGCAGCAAGATGGCCGTTGGGTTCACCCCAGCCACTCGGCCTGTTCCCTGTCATCCCCCTCCCCCCGCCCTGGTCTTGGTAGGACCCCCCCACCCGAGCCAGTATAGCCAGTGTCCAGCCTGGCAGCTCCTCTCTGTGTCCAACATTCTCTCTTGCTCCCTCAGCAGCCATGGCACCAGTTGCAGGATTTTAAAAAGCACAAGTGAACCGTGCCATTGGGAATTCACCCCAGTGGATAAGGGAAAGTGCGGAGGTCCCGGAGAATACCAGGTTGGGCCTGCTAATGATATGCAAATTGTGTTTACTGTGCGTGCGTTGTGGTATGCATTGATGTTGCTGGCGAGGTGACGGATTTTCATGATTTGGCATCAATTCAGCACCCGCCACAATTTTGGCATCAGAACCTATTCTCCGCCCAAAACGTTTTGTGATTCCGGCGTCAGCAACTGGAGAATCCCACGCATTATTTCTCATCAAATTGGGCCTTCAGCTCAAGGTTCGCATTCATGACGCTATCTTTCTGGAGAGAAACTGGGCAGGATTCTCCATTGCCCGACGCCGAAATTGTATTCACCGATCGGTCAGCTGAGGTCTGTGTAAAAGACAGACAGAGAGCGCACACAGTAAGCGAGCACTTTTCCAGGAGACTCATCCGGAGTGAGACTCATACAGAGTGGGAGATTGAAACTTGGTAATTTGGTGCAGCGAGGTAAATCAGCAAAGGTAAGTGGAAAATCTAATTCTGCTGTTTTTCAGTTAAAAGTGCAGTGTGGGGCTTAGTGTCTGATTGGTTGAAGCTGCCCCCACCCTAATTGCTGAGAGGCAGTTATCTGTCAATCACCTGAGGCCTGTTTAGGGGCACATTGTATTATTCTCTTTGAAGTTAAGGTTTTTTTTGAGTCATCGGTTAGCTGAGGACTGTATAAAAGACAGACAGAGAGCGCACACAGTAAGCGAGCACTTTTCCAGGAGACTCATCCGGAGTGAGACTCATACAGAGTGGGAGATTGAAACTTGGTAATTTGGTGCAGTGAGGTAAATCAGCAAAGGTAAGTGGAAAATCTAATTCTGCTGTTTTTCAGTTAAAAGTGCAGTGTGGGGCTTAGTGTCTGATTGGTTGAAGCTGCCCCCACCCTAATTGCTGAGAGGCAGTTATCTGTCAATCACCTGAGGCTTGTTTAGGGGCACATTGTATTATTCTCTTTGAAGTTAAGGTTTTTTTTGAGTCATCGGTTAGCTGAGGACTGTATAAAAGACAGACAGAGAGCGCACACAGTAAGCGAGCACTTTTCCAGGAGACTCATCCGGAGTGAGACTCATACAGAGTGGGAGATTGAAACTTGGTAATTTGGTGCAGTGAGGTAATTCGGTGCAGTGTGTGAGGAGGTGCTTTTTAACCCTGGTAAGTGACTGGTAAGTAGTCTCTCTTTTTCTTTTCATTGTCTAATTTATTTATTTTTATTTTGAAATTCTAGTTGTTTAGGTTTACCAAGGGTTTAAGACATGGCAGGAGATCCCAGACCAGTGTCATGCTCCTCGTGTGCGATGTGGGAGCTCAGGGACACGTCCACTGTCCCTGGCTCCTTCACGTGCAAGAAGTGTGTTCAGTTGCAGCTCTTGTTAGACCGCTTGACAGCCCTGGAGCTGCGGATGGACTCACGTTGGAGCATCCGCGATGCTGAGGAGGTCGTGGATAGCACGTTTAGCGAGTTGGTCACACCGCAGGTGAAGGTTACTGAGGGAGATAGAAAATGGGTGACCAAAAGATTGAGCAAGAGTAGGAAGGCAGTTCAGGTGTCCCCTGCGGTCATCTCCCTGCAAAACAGATATACCGCTTTGGATACTGTTGAGGAAGATGGCTCACCAGGGGAAGGCAGCAGCAGCCAGGTTCATGGCACCATGGCTGGCTCTGCTGCACAGCAGGGCAGGAAGAAAAATGGCAGGGCTATAGTGATAGGGGACTCGATCGTAAGGGGAATAGACAGGCGGTTCTGTGGACACAATCGAGACTCCAGGATGGTATGTTGCCTCCCTGGTGCAAGGGTCAAGGATGTCACGGAGCGGCTGCAGGACATTCTGGGGGGGGAGGGTGAACAGCCAGCTGTCGTGGTGCACATAGGCACCAACGATATAGGTAAAAAACGGGATGAGGTCCTACAAGCGGAATTCAGGGAGTTAGGAGTTAAACTAAAAAGTAGGACCTCAAAGGTAGTAATCTCAGGATTGCTACCAGTGCCACGAGCTAGTCAGAGTAGGAATGTCAGGATAGATAGGATGAATGCGTGGCTCGAGAGATGGTGCAAGAGGGAGGGATTCAAATTCCTGGGGCATTGGGACTGGTTCTGGGGGAGGTGGGACCAGTACAAACCGGACGGTCTGCACTTGGGCAGGACTGGAACCAATGTCCTAGGGGGGGTGTTTTCTAGAGCTGTTGGGGAGGGTTTAAACTAATGTGGCAGGGGGATGGGAACCAATGCTGGAAGTTGGAAGGTAGTAAAACAGGGACAGAAACAAAAGGAAGTAAGGGGAAAAGTGCAAGGCAGAGAAGACATAGTCAGAAATCCATAAGGGCGACAGTACAAGGTACAGTGACTGAGGGGAGCACAGTGAATAGGCCCAGTAATACCAAAAGGAATAAAACTGGAGATGTTAAGATTCAGAACAGAGGTAAAAAAAACCAACATAAGTGTACTTTACCTGAATGCTCGTAGTATTCGGAATAAAGTAAATGAGTTGGTGGCACAAATCATCGTAAATGACTATGATTTAGTGGCCATTACTGAAACATGGTTAAAAGATGGTCACGACTGGGAGTTAAATACCCGAGGGTATCAAACTATTCGGAAGGACAGAGTGGATGGTAAGGGAGGTGGTGTTGCTCTGTTATTTAAGGATGACATCCGGGCAATAGTAAGGGATGACATCGGTGCTATGGAGGATAAGGTTGAATCCATTTGGGTGGAAATCAGGAATAGTAAGGCGAAAAAGTCACTGATAGGAGTAGTCTATCGGCCACCAAATAGTAACGAGATGGTGGGGCAGGCAATAAACAAAGAAATAACTGATGCATGTAGAAATGGTACAGCAGTTATCATGGGGGATTTTAATCTCCATGTTGATTGGTTTAACCAGGTCGGTCAAGGCAACCGTGAGGAGGAGTTTATAGAATGTATCCACGATAGTTTCCTAGAACAGTATGTAATGGAACCTACGAGGGAACAAGCAGTCCTAGATCTTGTCCTGTGTAATGAGACAGGATTGATTCATGATCTCATAGTTAGGGATCCTCTCGGAAGGAGCGATCACAATATGGTGGAATTTAAAATACAGTTGGAGGGTGAGAAAGTAAAATCAAATACTAGTGTTTTGTGTTTAAACAAAGGAGATTACAAAGGGATGAGAGAAGAACTAGCTAAGGTAGACTGGGAGCTAAGACTTTATGGTGGAACAGTTGAGGAACAGTGGAGAACCTTCCAAGCGATTTTTCACAGTGCTCAGCAAAGGTTTATACCAACAAAAAGGAAGGACGGAAGAAAGAGGGAAAATCGACCGTGGATATCTAAGGGAATAAGGGAGAGTATCAAATTGAAGGAAAAAGCATATAAAGTGGCAAAGATTGCTGGGAGATTAGAGGACTGGGAAATCTTTCGGGGGCAACAGAAAGCTACTAAAAAAGCTATAAAGAAGAGTAAGATAGAGTATGAGAGTAAACTTGCTCAGAATATAAAAACAGACAGTAAAAGTTTTTACAAATATATAAGACAAAAGAGTGGCTAAGGTAAATATTGGTCCTTTAGAGGATGAGAAGGGAGTTTTAATAATGGGAAATGAGGAAATGGCTGAGGAACTGAACAGGTTTTTTGGGTCGGTCTTCACAGTGGAAGACACAAATAACATGCCAGCGACTGATAGAAATGAGGCTATGACAGGTGAGGACCTTGAGAGGATTGTTATCACTAAGGAGGGAGTGATGGGCAAGCTAATGGGGCTAAAGGTAGACAAGTCTCCTGGCCCTGATGGAATGCATCCCAGAGTGCTAAAAGAGATGGCTAGGGAAATTGCAGATGCACTAGTGATAATTTACCGAAATTCACTAGACTCTGGGGTGGTCCCGGTGGATT
Organism: Scyliorhinus canicula; assembly: GCF_902713615.1. NCBI lineage: Eukaryota > Metazoa > Chordata > Chondrichthyes > Carcharhiniformes > Scyliorhinidae > Scyliorhinus > Scyliorhinus canicula. Next base: position 186,632,007 of record NC_052147.1, read on the forward strand.
GGAAATTAGCAAACGTGACGCCACTGTTTAAAAAAGGAGATAGGCAGAAAGCAGGAAATTATAGGCCAGTGAGTTTAACTTCGGTAATAGGGAAGATGCTGGAATCTATCATCAAGGAAGAAATTGCGAGGCATCTGGATAGAAATTGTTCCATTGGGCAGACGCAGCATGGGTTCGTAAAAGGCAGGTCATGCCTAACTAATTTAGTGGAATTTTTTGAGGACATTACCAGTGCAGTAGATAACGGGGAGCCGATGGATGTGGTATATCTGGATTTCCAGAAAGCCTTTGACAAGGTGCCACACAAAAGGTTGCTGCATAAGATATAGATGCATGGCATTAAGGGTAAAGTAGTAGCATGGATAGAGGATTGGTTAATTAATAGAAAGCAAAGAGTTGGGATAAATGGGTGTTTCTCTGGTTGGCAATCAGTAGCTAGTGGTGTCCCTCAGGGATCCGTGTTGGGCCCACAATTGTTCACAATTTACATTGATGATTTGGAGTTGGGGACCAAGGGCAATGTGTCCAAGTTTGCAGATGACACTAAGATGAGTGGTAAAGGGAAAAGTGCAGAGGATACTGGAAGTCTGCGAGGGATTTGGATAGGTTAAGTGAATGGGCTCGGGTCTGGCAGATGGAATACAATGTTGACAAATGTGAGGTTATCCATTTTGGTAGGAATAACAGCAAACGGGATTATTATTTAAACGATAAAATATTAAAGCATGCCGCTGTTCAGAGAGACTTGGGTGTGCTAGTGCATGAGTCACAGAAGGTTGGTTTACAAGTGCAACAGGTGATTAAGAAGGCAAATGGAATTTTGTCCTTCATTGCTAGAGGGATGGAGTTTAAGACTAGGGAGGTTATGTTGCAATTGTATAAGGTGTTAGTGCGGCCACACCTGGAGTATTGTGTTCAGTTTTGGTCTCCTTACTTGAGAAAGGACGTACTGGCGCTGGAGGGTGTGCAGAGGAGATTCACTAGGTTAATCCCAGAGCTGAAGGGGTTGGATTATGAGGAGAGGTTGAGTAGACTGGGACTGTACTCGTTGGAATTTAGAAGGATGAGGGGGGATCTTATAGAAACATTTAAAATTATGAAGGGAATAGATAGGATAGATGCGGGCAGGTTGTTTCCACTGGCGGGTGACAGCAGAACCAGGGGGCATAGCCTCAAAATAAGGGGAAGTAGATTTAGGACTGAGTTTAGGAGGAACTTCTTCACTCAAAGGGTTGTGAATCTATGGAATTCCTTGCCGTGAAGCAGTTGAGGCTCCTTCATTACATGTTTTTAAGGTAAAGATAGATAGTTTTTTGAAGAATAAAGGGATTAAGGGTTATGGTGTTCGGGCCGGAAAGTGGAGCTGAGTCCACAAAAGATCAGCCATGATCTAATTGAATAGCGGAGCAGGCTCGAGGGGCCAGATGGCCTACTCCTGTTCCTAGTTCTTATGATCGGGCGGAGAATCCCTTTTGACGCCGAAATCGGGGGCGCCGCCTGTTTTCGGATGCTCCACTCCCTCCATCGGTGAGTACGACGCACATCATTGGGACGGCCTCAGGATGTCAGCTGAACGCTCTGCTCTGCCCCTGATGGGCCAAATTCCCGACGGGGAGGGACACGTGTGCTCTGAGATTTCGCCAACCTCGGGTGGCGGCTGTGGACTGTATCCAGTGCCGCCACAGTCGGGGGAAGGGATCCGTTCAGCTGGCCAGTGGGGCTTCGGCCGGAGTTGTGGGGATTGTAACAATTCATATATTAAGCTGAGTTTGAAGCAATTTAAAATGAGAGTTGCAAAACACTTTATAAAGAAAATCATAGTTTTGCGACTTGAAATTTTGTTTGCAGTTTTTATCGTACACCAAGAAAAGATGGGATTCAGGCATCAACAGTTTTCGGGAAGAATTTGCATTCTTGTAATGATTTCCCCCATTGTGTGGCAGATAAACGTTATGATGGCACATCCAAATCCTCCATACTGCCCTATTCACATTCTTGCCAGTGGCTTTCTCCTTATAAGTATAGAAAAGGTGAAAAGAAATTAGACAGCAAAATATGTGCTCCCCTTATCTAACGCAAAATGGGGACTGCAAACTCTATGAACGTCTGTGACAAGATGCAAAAGTCTGCAAATCTCTGTGCCTTTGGATTTCTGAATATTCTGCATCATACTCCTGGTGCTTATACATATCCTGCAGCGATATCATGGTTTTCCTTTATCCTTTGGCTAGCTTTCAGCAGTTACGACCCAAGGTGCCGAAGAGCAAGTCCCTGCAGAGAAAATACTTCGGAGGACAGTTTTAGATTTTTGTTATCCCGTACAATGTTTTGCTTTCGCCAACAGCAGAAGTGACATTGAATGATGCTGCCTCGCGGAATTAAACAAAACAGAAGGCACTGGATATACAGAGCAAATCAGTCAGCAACCGGACTGAGAAAAGATGGGTTTTAGATGTTATGGGTGTCTACCTTTTATCAGAACACTTCAGCAGAGCGCATCTGTTGGAAGGCACACACCCAAAATGTTATCGCCTGTGAACTCTCTTTCAACCTGTTATCACTGACAATCTGTGGCTCATGGTGCCTGGTGATCGACCATCTTCACTATAATTGGATCTTAACACAACTTGCATGTATGTTGTGTGGAGCTGAGTGGATAATGACAGACTGAAATTAATTTTCCTGTCATAAAGTTAATTATATCGACAAAATAAAAATCAGCTGCCGGATAAAATGCTGGTCAGCAGGTGCTCTGTGTGTACTTCTCAAAAGTGCCATAAATCTTTTATTCTTTTCATTAAACTTTTCTACAGCTGAAATTTGACTCAATTTGAACTGAAACATACTCTTGGTGAAAGGTGATGGTCGGTTTACAACTTTACAACAGCCCTTAGATGTGATTTCCCCAAGCGTCTCTTCAAAATTCACATAGCAGGAGCAGAGCACTGTTCAGCCGTTCTCTGATATTGTCAGCCATGAAATAAATTACGTTTCAATCTATCCAGATATAGTTATGCCAGTGAATGATAAGGAGTATGTAATAGTTAATGTGAGGTGATATATATGGTTGGCTGTCCTGCTGTTTTAAGGACAGTTTAATTGCTCAGTGATGCAGAAACTGAATATTATGAAACAACTAAAAGAAATCTCACAATAACCAATATTAGTAATTAGAGGAAATTCCAAACTGAATGAGCTCGTCAATCTTAGGCAAAAGTTTAGGATTTTTTTTCAGTTACCCAGTGTGGTAGTTTGACCCCTTTAAGGGGAGGGGGGGGGGGCAAGCTCCACAGATCACATGACCACTTTGGTGCCAATTGCACGGGAGCATCCAAGCCCCAGCCAAAAGGGAATATGCACGGGACCCTGGGAGCAGGACCCAGGCGGTGTGGACCGGGGAGTCTAAGTGTTGAGACCTGTTGTATAGTTTTCTGTGCCTGTTACTGAACTGCCTTTGTCTTTCTAACAATAAGCCTCTTTGTTAACTGCTGGAAGCCTCCAGTGTATGTCTCGAGCACAGCTGACAGTCGTCGTGAATTAAGGGGACAGGAGGAAACATTTGAGAAAGTAGAGAAGCTCCAGCGAGAGCCGGAATCATTTAAACGGTGAGTGGAAATGCCTATTACTTGTATGTTAGACCAATTTGACCAAGGGGCTGAGGATTGAAGTCAGCACATCGAATGGCTCCCCTACTTTTACCGCAAACAAGGTCACAGGCGAGGACAAGCAGAAGGTGAGACATCTGACAGTTTGAAGGCCCCAAACATAAAATTTGATTAGAAGCATCGCGTCTCCAGAGGCGCCCGACTCAAAAACCTTTGTCCTTATAGTGAAATGGGTTAAAGAACATTTCCACCAAGGCCTTTGATTATATTCCAAAGTTATAAGTTTAACTCTGCAGTGAGAATCGACATGGTCCTCAGTACTGGCCCAGAACCCTCGGATTGGAAAACGTCAGGGTGGCAACGCAATCATAGAATCTCTACAGTGCAGAAGGAGGCCATTTGGTTCATCAAGTCTACACTGACACTTGGAAAAAGTACCCTACCTAGGTCCATGCCCCGAACATATCCCCATAACCCTGCACATCTTTGCACTGTGAGTGGAAACCAAAGCACCCTGAGGAAACCCAGGCAGACATGGGGAGAATGTGCAAACTCCACACACAGTCACCTGAGGCCGGTATTGAACCTTGGTCCTTGTTGCTGTGAGGCAGTAGTGCTAACCACTGACCCACCGTGTGGCCCTAAATGAAAATCACAGGACATGCAAGTATTGAGAATGCTAAGTATCTGGCAGCATTAAAATCACCATCATGCCAGATGACCATAGGCTCCTTTCCCCTTTGAGAGGGAGAGCTGCCTGGTTTAACTGAGGATCACCACACCTCAGACGAGGAGCAAAGCTGAGAAGGCAGACCTTCATGAATAACCTCAGCTGGTACAGGAATTGAACCCACACTGCTGGCCTTCTTCTGCATCACAAACCAGCTGTCTAGCCCACTGAGCAAAACTGGTTCTCATTATTATCCGAGGTGGACTGCTATAATTGTGGGGGGAACCATTCTCAGGAGATCTGTCATGTTCAGGAGTTTGTCTGCTTCCGATGCAACCGAAGGGGCCACATTCAAGCATGTTGCCGCGTGAGGAAATGCACGCGAATGCAAAAAAACAACAGCAGCAGCAATCCACAGCACCACTGAACAGAGTGCAGAAGAACTTTGATGAAGAGCATGCAAGGTTTCAGTTGAATGCAGTCCAAGTCAATAAGGCGACCCCACTGAAATTTTCTTAAGGATAAATGGTAAACTCCTTAAAATGGAAGTCAACATCAGGCTTCAGTGACTGTAGTGGGGTAGAAGACTCTCCAATATCTTGGAAAATGTCTTTAAACGTTATGAGTACTACAGCCAAGCTTTCAAAATACACTTGTTAAATTTTGAAGATCCTCAGAACAGCCTAACCCCAGTGACCTAAAGAGGGCAGGAGGCTAATCTGCCTCAGGTTGTCATGGAAGGACAGAGACCCAGTCTGTTGGAGGCGATAGGTTACAGAAGATTATGATCAACTGGCTCGAAATCTTCAAAATATACAATGACATCCTCCGATATTGAAGATGAAGATGTCTTCCACAAGGAATTTGACTGGATTAAGGGCGTCAAAATGAAGATATATGTCAATCCAGATTCAATGCCCAAATTCCATGGAGCCAGACCAGTGACATACGAATTACATCAGGTGATTGAAGCAGAGCTAAAGAGATTGGAAGTGTTGGGTATAATCAAGCCAATTCCGTTTCCAGAGTTGGTGGCACTGATAGTTCCTGTCCTTAAATCAGATAAGGATATGTGGGGACAATAAGCAGATGATAAATCAAACTGCCCAGTCAATCGGTATTCGATTTCCCATGATCAGTTGGACGGGGCCCTCATGTATACAAAACTGGACCTCAGGCATGCCTAGCTCAATGAGGAGTCTGAGAGGTTTGCTACAGTCAATTCTAACAAAGGCCTCTTCCAGTGTACCAGACGAGCCACATTGCCAGGATGCCCCTGGACCAGGGGGTAATTGATGGCATGCATGTTGCCTTGCTCGCACTATGGCATCAGGGAATGCCCTTCATTAACAGGAAGAGATTCCACTCCCTGAATGTTCAACTCATGTGTGATCACCATCTCCGGATCATGCACTTGTGTGCACACTTCCCAGGGAGTGTGCATGACATCTACATCCTGGGACACCTGGGATCCCCAGCACCTTCGAGAACCACCCAGGGTGATGAGTTGAGTCTTGGGGGATAATGAGTACCCGCTGAGGTCCTTACTGATGATGTCTGGACAGAGACCGGAGTCTGAGACGGAAACCCGATATAACAAAGCTCATTTTACCAGTGGTGCTCTCATAAAGCAGTGTATCAAACTGCTCAATCTGCCGTTCTGATGCCTGGACCATTCCGGTGGTGCACTGCAGTACACCCTCTAAAGGGTCTCCCACTTAGTGGTGGTCTGCTTTGTCATCCACAACCTGGCACAGCAGTGGGGCGGCATGCTGGAGGAAGAAGAGGAGGAGGAAGGACATGTGGCCTTGTCTGAGGAGGAGGAGGTGGACCTGGAGGCGATGGAGGACAAGCCTGCAAGTACCCGCAGGAGGAGCCGGAAGATGGAGGACAGGCAGCGGCGAAGGTCCAGCATGCCCGGAGGAATAGGGAGGTCCTCATCCTCGCCTGATTCTAACAGGACAAGGCTGCATCTGTCAGCTTACCCCCACCCCCACCCTCTCACTCCCATTCACCTCCTTCCACCCTCCCAGGGTCTGTGCAAAATCAAGTTCAGTGAGCTGGACCTGTGTCAGAGGGTCAGTATACAAGGCAGGAGAGCGATGATAACTCGCTGTGAGGAAAGCTCTGATGCCCCTCAGTTCATGCCAAAGTCTGACTCCTCTCTTTCTGCGAACAGCGCTCATCCCCATCCACTGAACAGGATTTGCATTCATTTGGGGCAGTTGATCTTGGACCATTGTGTCTGGGGTCAAGGGGGGAGGGGGGGGGAGCAGAGGGCAACAGGGTGTGGGGTACAGTCAGGCCCACTGGGAAGATTGACGTGACAGAGGTTTCACATATATCAGGTGTAACATCTTTTTAATAGTGAACATTGGCTATTTCCATTTCCCCTAGCTACGCATAGTGACTTCCCCACCACCACCTCCCAGTGCCCACTTAGTGCTCCTCAATTTTCTTGATCTTACGGGGTCTACTGTTATGCCTAGTTGTGTCCCCTGGATGCCCATCAGATGTGGAGGCAGCTTGCTGTTTTCCGCATCCTGTGATGTTTGATGCCGGAGGCAGACATCTTCTAGAGGGCCTGGAGCCGGAACGCTGACTTACCGGTATCACTGGCTTTGCCATGCCATCCTGTTCTGCCTACTGCCGTTGAGATGCACCAGTGCCGGGGGGGGGGGGGGGGGGGGGGGGGGGGGGGGGACATTCGGAACATCTGGAGACCGCCGTCGTCCCCTTGGTGACGGACCCCAGATTGGCTTCCAGCGCTTCCTCCTCCCTAACAGTGCCCATAGGGCACTGGGGCACTCCATGGGATGGAGGGCCAGCTGGAGTGAGCTCCAGAGGCCTCTGGATCATTGGGCTCTGCCAGTCCTGACACCTCCCTGTTATCTGCACCATGGTATCGACGCCCTCAGCGATGGTCCTCAGTGACTGGGCCACGCTCTGAAGTGCCTCAGCAATTACATGTCCCTCAGCAACTGGGACATGATGTTGAAGCCCTCAGCCATGTTCGTCACAGACTGAGCCATGCCTTGGGCACCACCACTCAAAACACTGACTTTGTGCTGCAGACATTCCACTGCAGTCGTCACACCAGCAGGGTTGGTCTCGGTCCCATGCATTAACATCACCTGTGCCTGTAACCTTTATGATCCTCCTAAAGGCTATGCACTGACTGGAATATCGCTGACATCTGCTCCTGAATCTGTTCTACATCAGTGTTGCAATAACCTTTTCCAGACGATCTGCATCCTGACTCCCTTGGGTGTTCCTGCCTCAACCTGATGTTCACCAGATTCTGTCCCAGAAGCCTGTTCACTAATGCCACCTGGATAGTTGACTCCTCGGTGCTCTCTTCCAATGTGGTCTCTTGGGGGGGGGGGGGGGGGGAAGGACCCTTTTGTCTGACATGAACAACTCACTTGAGGCAGGTCATCTGGGTTAAGAGGCAGTGGATCCTCACCTCTGCGCCTCTGCGGCGCAGGCTAACCTTGTCAATGACTGCTCTCTGCTCGGACACCCCTGAGATTTCCAGGGCCTGTTCCTCATAGGGGGTAAGGACTCAGATCTCTGGTACTCCTGATTCTCCTCCTGTCAAGGGTAATGAGTCCAATTTGCCTATGATTGAGGCAGTGCCTCCTAAGGTGACACCAACTGTGGAAAAGTCGATTGCCCAGAAGGGTGCTGAGCCTGTGGCGGTCCTGGAGGTCTCTGGACTGATTGACCTTTTGATCGCCTCTCTTTCCCCTGTTCTCTCTTTGAAAATTTCTAACTTCTGCATATATGTTTTTGGGGTAGGTGTAATACGGGACTTAAGAGAGGGAGGGATGTGGTAAAGTGGCCCATTTAAGGGAGTGGTCTCCGTGGACCACGTGACCGTCTCAGGGCCAATAACCCAGGAGCACGCGATTTCCGGTCAGTAGTGAGTTTGCGTGGTACCTTGGGACCAGGATCCCGGACAGTGTGGACCAAGGAGCTGTAGTGATCAGACCTTTCCATAGAATCATAGAATCTACGGTATGCAGACAAGCTCTTCAGCCCTAACTTATCCATGCTAACCAAAAAGCCCATCTAAGCTAACCCCATTTGTCTGTAGAATCATAGAATCTAAATCTAGAATCTTTTGTATTGTGCTCTATGCCTGTTATCTATCTGCCTTTCCCTTTCAACAATAAGCCCCTTTGTTAAATTCCTGGAAGCCTCCAGTGTATGTCTCGAGCCACCACAATCAGGATTTAGGAAATTGCCTGTTGAGGGTCATTACTTATTGGTAAATTACGGCCCAATATCTTGCTTTTTAAGTACTGATCTTACACATTGGCTGGGAATTTCTGGTCACCCCTACCACTGGCTAGTTTTCCAGTGGCATCTTCCAGTCCCTCTAAAGTCCATAGGCTTACATGGTTCGAACTCCCAGCTGTTGGGGAACCCAACATGGGGGAGCTCAATTCAGTGGATCTGCAGGCAGGAAGGGCCAAAAAATCCTGTTCCCATTGATTTGAAATGTAATTTATGGAAATTAAGAATTCATCTCTCTAATTTAGAGATTGACTGCTAATTTTACAGCAATATGTTTGGGAGAGCAGTAAATAAGCATGCCTCACGTTAGACTTCAAGGGATCTATTCATTTAAATAATCATTTAATTCTTCCAATGAAATTGGACAACAAGCTACAAGTGTGTAGACTGCTGGACCAGAATATCCACATCCTCCGCAGGTCGGGCAGAGCCCTGGGCATCTGGAAGCATGAGGAAAAGGACTAATGGCAGGAAAGACATGGAAGCCATACTGTCAACATAAGATCGATTGTCAAAGATGGGGCTATCTGGACATGTCATATAGACCCATTGCTGCAGGAGATTGCTACAGTCCAGGTAGTTGATTACAGAGGTCTGTGGCAACATTGTGGAAGACTTCCCACCTCGTAGCATCAGCCACCATGCCCAAACAGTAGCCATTGAAGTACTGTGGCCTTGAATCTTTGCTGCTGGGTCATTTAAAGATCTACTGGAGAACCTTGGGATGATCTTGCAAATAGTTGCATACTATTGCATCCCGTTGCTCATTAGTGCCTATTTGCCAGAACTGGACAACATATTCAGAGACACAGAGGTAAGTGGGTTCAGTCTCCATCACTGGAATCCCCCAGGTGCAGAGAATCTTTACTGCACCCATGTTATCTTTAAGGCACCAAGTGACTGGGCAGTGTGATTCATTAACAGGAATGACTTTCAATCCTTCAACAATGAGCTGTTCTGCGCCTCAGCAAGAGATACCTACACTTGCTTTCTTGACAGCTGCCATATATCCTTCACCTTGCACCAATCCAAACAACCGCAGCTCTTCTCTCCAATCTCACACTAAGTTGTTGGATTTTAGTTGGTTACTCTCACCCCTTTATGAGAACCTGAGACAGAGAAACAGAAACATTATAATTAAAACCATCTCTTCACCAGGCCATCGAGCAGGCCATCAGACTACTGAAGATGCAGCTCCAGTGCCTGGATCATTCAGATTACACCCTGCAGCACACTCCTGCAAGGATCCCGCACATTGAGATGGTTTGCTGGACTCTATAACATGTCTTCTCAGAAAAGAGTGATCCTTGAACTACACTGCTCAATAGAGGAAGAGGAGAAGCAATGGTTGAAGGAAGAGGAGGAAGAAGAGTACAGAGGTGTTCCAACTGCACCAGGGAAGTGAACGGGCCAGGCTCAGAAGTCGTGGATCTTGTTAGGATGCTGTCAATGTCAAGGAATATCTGATCCAGGCAGATTTTTGTCTAAGCTTCTCTAATTAGGAGGGATGACATAGTCTGGAACTCACTTTGAAAATGTTCTCACAGGAAACTCATTGGATATGCAACCTGGAATAGATCCATTCTTAACATCAATGAAGGACGTAGAACTGAACAGGAGTTTCACTGTACATGTCCGGTGACCTTCGCTCCCCTTCACCACTTTCATTTGTTTGGAAAACAATGATAGTTTTAAGAGATTAAAACAAGGTATATTAGAAGATTAGAAATGAGGTACAATTTTAAGTGGGTTTAATGTAACATTTCTATAAGGGTAAAAGGTAAGGTAAAAGCTATAGTTAGATTTTAGAAAATACAGTACAGTAGGAGGCCATTCAGCCCATCGAATCTGCACCGACCCACTTAATCCCTCACTTCCACCCTCATCCACATAACCCAATAACTCCTCCTAACCTTTTTTTGGACACTAAGGGCGATTTAGCATAGCCAATCCACCTAACCTGCACATCTTTGGACTGTGGGAGGAAACCGGAGCACCCAGAGGAGACCCACGCAAACACGAGGAGAATGTGCAGACTCAGCACAGACAGTGACCCAGCGGGGAATCAAACCTGGGACCCTGGTACTGTGAAGCCACAATGCTACCCACTGTGCTACCCTGCTGCCTATATTTATACTGGACAAAGGTGTTTGCATGTCTGAGGGTTGGTTAAGTACCAATTGTTTTCGTACTGTGCTTTGAGAGGGCTACGGCACCAAGAATAAATAAAAGGCGCAAGCATGTGAGTATTGCTTAGCAACTAGGGCCTTGTGGGGTAGAGAAGCTTTTAAGCTTTAGTTCAGCTAATTTGGTTGCAGTTGCAGATAGATAGTGAGAGAGAACGAAGCTCTCCGAGCTCTGCTTGAAGCATTTGGTTTAGAAGGAGAGAGAGAGAGCATCTCTTTCAGCTTTGCTAGAGTTAAGAAAACAAGTGCAGGGCAGCACAGTGGCACAGTGGTTAGCATTGCTGCTTCACAGCGCCGAGGTCCCAGGTTCAATCCCGGTTCTGGGTCACTGTCTGTGTTGAGTTTTCACATTTCCCCCGTGTGTGTGTGGGTTCTGCCCCCACAGCCCAAACATCTGCAGGTTAGGTGAATTGGCCACGCTAAATTGCCCCTTAATTGGAAAAAATTAATTGGGTATTCTAAATTTATAAAAGAAAAAAAAAGAAAACAAGTTCTGAAGAGAATCTATGTGTAATTGTTAAGCTAATGAGTGGTGTACATAATCAAATTTTTTCATATTCAATGATTTTTTTTGTTGGAACTAATTATTGGTCACGTGACTCTGTTCCTCTACATTGTATTAAAAAAGTAAAAGTTACCATAATTTGAGCCAGGATTCTATTCTGGGAGCTTCCCATCCAGTTATAACATCAACTGGAATCGTAACACATTAAACATCGCAAGCTCTTATGTCTGGTGTTATGTTCAATATTTTCAATGTGAAAAATGAGAGTAAAAATGCTCCATTGCAGGTGTAATAAATCTCAGTGATTCACTCAGCTTTTGGCCACTTCCGTGCAGTACTTCCCTTGCGACCTTGGAGAAGATGGAGGCAGCCTGTTCATCTGCTCACAGCTGAGCTCTGCATTGTGATTGTCCTCATTGTATAAGTGCCAGCTGGAGCCCTCGAGAGGTTGCTGCACAAACACTAATGCAGGAGCAGCCTCTGTCACTGGGCCCTATTGTACAGCTGGCTTCTCAGTCAGAAGGGCCAAGGAGGTCATTCATAATGGGTGTTTGTGAGGGGTGGCATCGGTCACCCTGCTTGGTAACTATCTCAGCCCTAGGGTATAACGGTGATGGCTACCCATTGGACCTCAACTGGCAACCCCTCCAAACCTCTTTGATTGGTCACAGCTACATGGTGTAGCATGCATTCTGTGAATGGCATTGCGACTCCAACTATGAGATCTGCTATCATGGTATGTCACACTCGTTTGGATTGTGCCATCTTCACACATCCTCTGTAGCTCATCTGCAACTGTTTGTGGTGCTTAACATCCAACTACCCCTATGTTCATCCCTCTTTCTGTTGCTCTCCACTTTGCCCTCTGGGAGAGATCAGCTTTGACCAAATGGTCATATTATGTTTCATTTTGTTACTTTTTAGAGTTCTTTTTTCTCTTGCAATTCCAAGCAACCTTCATTTGTCTTATAGTATGATATGAATTTTTTAGCATGCGCCACAGCATCCACATTTCCAATGCATCCATTTTTTTCTACAGATCTTTATTGTCCGAATTTCTGAGGCATACAGAAAAGTTGATAGTATGTGACATCTTTAAAAGCTTGAATTTTTTGTTGTCAACACATCATTTATCGTCACAAAATTACTTGTGGCTATCTCTATCCTTCCCCTGATGTTGGCATGGCACTGACCATCTTCTGTTATCATTTGTCCTAAGCCACATTTACTTATTTGTTCTTGTGTGAAACCATCCACTTCAATCTTCTCTCTAGTTTCTTCTAATGTATTCCTTCTGACCGCCATTGTTGTTGTCTTTTTGGTGTTTATACTCAATCCATATTCTAAGCTTCGATGTTTTACTTGATCCTTGATATATCCGAGGACTTCATCTATTTCTGTCAGTAGTGCTGTGTCATCAGTGTATCGCTATTTTGTTATGTTCTTGCCTCCAATTTTTACCTCTGACTATTTGTCCTGAGGTTGAATAACTTTGACGATGGTACACAATCTTGTTGTACTCCGCTCGTCTCATGAAACACAGCTGATCGTCCATCTTTGAGCCTGCTACCCGTTATTTGGTCCCAATGTAGAGTCTACGTAAATCTCACATCTTTAATGTCACTTTCAACACCTTCTATATTAGCGCATGGTGCTAAATACAATCAAACACTTCTTCAAAATCTATGAAGCATATATAAATATCCTTCTTTACTTCTCGTTATTTGTCAAAGATTGTTTTTACATTCCTTGGGCGGGATTCTCTCAGCCCAGGGCAGGGCCAGAGAATCCCCACGACCGGCGCGAATCGCACAACGCCGCTCCGACGCCAGCACGCGATTCTCTGCAGAGCGGAGGTGTGGTTGGCATGGCGCTGATCGGGGGCCACTTTACGCGGCTGGCCCACCGATCCGCGGCCTGGCATCGGCCGAGCAGCCATCGTAAAAACGCCGAGTCCCGCCGATGCCGACCACACCTGCTCTCAGCCGGTGGGACCTCGGCGTGGAAGGGTTGGGGGGGGTGTCCTGTAAGGGGAGGGGGTCTGCCCCCAGGGGGGGCTCCAATGTGGTCTGGCCCGCGATCGGGGCCTACCGATCGGCGGGCCAGCCTCTCTGGCTGGGGGCCTTTTTTCTTCCACGCCGGCCCAGTAGTCCTGCGCCACATCGCGTCGGGGCCGGCGCGTTGAAGGAAACCACTGAGCATGCACCGTTGGTACCATGCCTTGTGCGTTGGGGCCGGTGCTACTGCACATGCACGGATCCTGCGGAGCCCAGTTCGTGCCGGGATCAGCAGCTGGAGCTTCGTGAACTGCTCCAGTGCCATGCTGGCCCCTTTTGCGGGCCAGAATTAGTCGTCGAGTCGGCCCGTTCATGCTGTTGTAAAACGTGACGGCGTTTTTACGACGGCGTGGACACTCTGCCGCGGGATTAGAGAATCCCGCTCCCTATATTCTCTCTTATATTCAGACTCTAGGTCTAAATCCAAAGTATGCTTCACCAATATCTGTTTTGTTTGTATAATTCTTTTTTTAAATTACGATTTTCAAGATCAATTTAATGAAATGACTCATTAAGCTTACAGTTCTAAAATTATTGCACTCCATTGCTTGAAGTTTCACAGGTAACTTAATGAATATTGAATGCCAAGTCACTTGGAATGCACCCTTTGAGATATATTTGATCACAAATTTCTGTTTATCACTTCTACTTCCATTTCTGTTGATACTTTCATCTATGCCTGGGGTTTTTCTTGTACTCATCAATTTCAAAGTATTCTTTACCTCTGATATCATGTTATTTAGACTATCATTTGCCTCTATATCTTGAGGGTCCCATGATTTGGATCATTGTGCCATTTATTATGTCTATCATTTTCCTGCTGCATCCCTTTCAAACAATATTTTGCCATTGTTGTCTTTTTATCTGTTGTTACCTATCAGTCAAAGATTTCACCTTCCAGCACAATACTTTCATTTTGTGATTTCTTTCCAGTTCCAATACTTCATCATACAATGCATTATACCATTTCTCTTTAGCCTCAAGTATGTACTCCAGCAGAAAATCACTGTGAGCAGGAAATTGAGGCCTTCTACAGTGACACCCTGAAGTACTATGATCAAGTCAAATCAACTGATGTGGTAAATGTAATAGATGACTCAAAAGTCGATAAAGGAACATCAGGAATGCACATTGTCATTATGATCTTGGATTGAGAAACGAAAGAGGAGAGAGTCTGATACAATTCTCCCGACCCCCGCAACTTTATTTACAATTAGACATTTCCTGAGTGATTTTCAGTCGTTCCTTTAAGAACTGCTGGTTAGAACATAGAACATAGAACAGTACAGCACAGAACAGGCCCTTCGGCCCTCAATGTTGTGCCGAGCCATGATCACCCTACTCAAACCCACGTATCCACCCTATACCCGTAACCCAACAACCCCCCCCCCCCTTAACCTTATTTTTTTTATTAGGACACTACGGGCAATTTAGCATGGCCAATCCACCTAACCCGCACATCTTTGGACTGTGGGAGGAAACCGGAGCGCCCCAGAGGAAACCCACGCACACAGGGGGAGGACGTGCAGACTCCACACAGACAGTGACCCAGCCGGGAATCGAACCTGGGACCCTGGAGCTGTGAAGCATTTATGCTAACCACCATGCTAGCCTGCTTAATGCCAATTAAGTGCCAGTAGGCAGGTCCAATTTGCTGGTGCCAATTTATTTGTGGCCAGCACCCAGGGCACCCATTGCATGGCACAAAACATAAATGACAGAGGTCTGGACATTTCCTGGAATAGGACATGGTGTACTTTGCCGCTATTACAATCACACCTCCAGCTGGCATGATATTGCACCAAATATTGATGTCAAGTTGGGGAAATATAGAATGTGAACTTGGAGACTGTGCTCAGGATAACTCAGTTGGATGAAACATTGAAAGGCACTGGATCATAGGGTTTCAAACACATTAGAGCTCTGATTTTTAAAAATGCATTACCATCTACAATACACAATTTATTGAATGCCGATATAATTCTTGATAATATTCCACACAGTTAGACACAAAATGTGCAATCTGTCAACTTTATAATAATAATCTTTATTGTCACAAGTAGGCTTACATTAACACTGTAATTAGGTTTCTGTGAAAATCCCCATGTCGACACATTCCGGCACCTGTTTGGGTACACCAGAGCGAGAATACAGAATATCCAATTCACCTAACAAGCACATCTTTCGGTACTTGTGGGAGGAAACTGAGCACACAGAGGAAACCCACACAGATACAAGGAGAACATGCAGACTCCACACATACAGTGACGCAAGCTGGGAATCGAACCTGGGACCTGGCGCTGTGAAGCCACAGTTCCGCCCACTGTGCTACCGTGCTGCCCTATTTTGTGAGAACGGAGATATTCCTTTCAAATCCAATATTTAAAGGGTTCTAAAATCCTAGCTTATATATGGATACCGAATACAAGTGTCTTCTTGTGTTATACTGGAAGATGATAAAAGGAATCAAGTCATGTGGCATGAAGCTGCGAAGGTCCAGTAACCAGTTATATCCATTGGGCGCGATTCTCCCAAACCGGGAGAAATCGTAAGGCTGGCGTCAAACCCGGGCGGGTTTGACGCCAGCCCCCCCCCCTTCCCGACCGGGAACCGATTCTGGTCCCCGGTCGGGGCTAGCAGCCCGACGCCGTAAGCTCCGGCATCACGGGCTTAACGAATTTCGTTAAGCCCGCTTGCCCGAGTTAGCGCCGGCTGACGCGTCATATGACGTCAGCCGCGCATGCGCGGATTGGAAGACTCCAACCCGCGCATGCGCGGATGACGTCATCGCGTATTTGCGCGAAACCCGCGCATGCGCGGGCCGGGATGCCCCTCAGCCGCCCCGCGAATGGATACTGCGGGGCGGCGGAAGGACAAATAGTGCGCGGGCATCGGGCCCGCTGCCCGCGATCGGTGCCCACCGATCGCGGGCCCATGGCACCCTTGGCACGGCCGTGGTACTGCCATGCCAATCGGTGCCATGGTTATAAAATGCGAGTGTTTACGGCCGTTTTTACGAACGGCCAGACCAGGTGTGTTTGCCGTTCGTAAAAACAGCCGTAAAGGGCTGGGAACTCGGCCCATCTATCAGCTGTGAATCGCGCCGGCCGTAAAAAAACGGCGGCAGCGATTCGTGTCGGGAGTTGGGCGTGGGGGGGGGGGGAGAATAGCGGGAGGGCGTCGGAACAGCGTGGCCGTAAAATTTTACGAGCCACGCTATTCTCCGCACCATCGGGAGTGCGGAGAATCTCGCCCAAAATCTTTTGAGTGTGGTTGCTTGCTCAACATAATGAACAGTACAAATGGGAATGCAAACCTCTCACTTGTTTGTGTACTTAATGGTCTCTGGCATATTACAATAACATTTCCGTTCAGAAAATATGATAGGGAGGCCTCACTTTTGAAACAGTCTAAGAAATCTTTATTTAAAATATCAATGTGGACCTTACGTTCTTGTCACTGATTTAGACAATCAATGTTGACTGGTGATTTTTTTTCTGAAATGGGCTCTTAAAATCTCCAATGCGGCAGATAGTAAAAATGCACTCATTATGAGCCAGAAATGTGCCACCAAACATACTGGTGACGGCGAGAATAAGACAGCCAGGGGTTGGCACAGGCCATTACTTGCACAATAGCAGGGAGAGTCAAGGTGTGAACATATCGTCAGAAGGAAAGCACTTCTGACAGTGCATACATCCCTCACGACTGTGATGCATCGGACAAATTATATAATCAGGGCTCCAGAATGCAATCTAAATCCACAATGTTTGGAGTTGAGAATGCTAGTATCTGACCTACGAAATGTTGGTTATGTTATTCATTAAGCAGCCAGCAGATTTTAGGCAATTTTTGCCCATAGATGTTTCCCAGTGGGCCTTGACAATGCCTGACAGACATTAATCAAACAGACCATAACATTATTTTGCTTCAGAAAGATTCTGCTCACATCTTTTTGTAAAGTTTCCTCTGCTTGTATTGGTTTTAGAAAAAACTTTAATTAGAGGTGCCACTGGAGTCAAATATCTTTTTTCCCTCCTTTACAAATAATCTTTAAATTGCAAAATCAAAACATTGCAGGCACTGGAAATCTGAAAGCGAAACAGAAAATGTGGGGAAACCTTCTTTAAAAAGACACGGGGAGTCCACACCGAGCAAAATTAGGAAATGTAAATTTAATTTACACACAATATGTACATTGCCCAGTAGATCCCTACCAGGTTCCTGTTCTGGTTGGTGCCTTACTGGCCAACCTTATAGACAGAGGTTAATGGAGTTACCCCGCCCCTAGCGGGAGAACTCGTACTCCACAAGAACCACAGAGAAGATATTCATTCCCATCCCTTAGGCCCCGTTTGGGCTATTGCACCTTCAGCATTGTTGAAGAGGAGTGATGATAACATTTCAGATATTGCCTTCATTAGGATTCTTCCTGGACGTCCCAGTCTTCGAGGGACGGTGAGGCATTATGCAGGAGAAATTGTTTGCATTCTGCTTATATTGTTGGGTGAAAATTAACTTAGATAGATAGAACAGTACAGCACAGAACAGGCCCTTCGGCCCTCGATGTTGCGCCGAGCAATGATCACCCTACTGAAGCCAACGTATCCACCCCCAGTAACCCCCCCCCCCCCCCAATTAACCTTATTTTTTAGGACACTAAGGGCAATTTAGCATGGCCAATCCACCTAACCCGCACATCTTTGGACTGTGGGAGGAAACCGGAGCACCCGGAGGAAACCCACGCACACACGGGGAGGACGTGCAGACTCCGCACAGACAGTGACCCAAGCCGGAATCGAACCTGGGACCCTGGAGCTGTGAAGCATTTATGCTAACCACCATGCTACCGTGCTGCCCTTGAGGGGGACCAATTTTTAGGGGTAACATCTTGCGTTTGACCTCTTCAAAAAGGCGGCAATTGTGAATTAATAGTCAACAAGCTCCAAGTATCCAGCTTAGGTGTTCACGCAAACTAAATAAAAGGAAATTCTGTTAATATAAAATGTTCCTACATCCTGAGTTTGATCCTTGGGCATCTTCATTCTCCTGCAGATAAATTCTGGTAGTCTTACTCAAGCAACTCCCCCCAAACCCCAGCACCTACAAGGCTTATGTCTGCTATGTATGCCAGTACTCAGTAATTTGAAGCCTTCAGTGAATTTGTTAAGCACAATCCTAACCATTTAATGGATAAGATTGTGACTGGCAAAGCCGATCATTTCTATATCACTATCATTCATAGATTCTTACCAGTCATAAATTAGAGAAACCAGAACCTTACAAAACCCTAATTGGGCTGTGTATTAGAGATGATCAGTCATTAGTTCTTGATCAGTTGTTCTCAAAGAGAAGGGATGGTCATAAATAGTCCAGGACTGCTGATGGCCTGAATTCATTGAGGGTTTTTCAGAGTGATTGTTGAAAACAGATATGGCAGCAGAGCCACGGAAGCTCACATGGTAGCGGAGAGACACACAGTGGTGACAGGACTCAGATAAAGACATTTTACTGGCAGTGGCTCGAAGTATGTTGAAGAAGACTGACAATTGTTCAGTATTTTCTGTTAAGTTGAGGTAACTAAAATGATAAAAGGTATGGACAAAGTAGACATTGAATGGATGCATCCTCTTGTGGGGCAGTCCAGAACGAGAGTTCACAGTTTTAGAATAAGGGGTAGCAGATTTAAAACAGAGATGAGAAGAAATTATTTCTCTCAAAGGGTCCTGAATCTGTGGAATTCACTACCCCAGAGTGCATTGGGTGCTGGGATATTGAGTACATTTAAGGAGCAGATAGACAGATTTTTAATTCAGGATTGGTTGAAGGGTTATGGAGAACGGGAGGAAAGTGGAGTTGAGGCCGAGAGATCAGCCATGATTGATTTGAATGGTGCAGCGGGCTCGAGCATCTGAATTGCACACTACTGCGATAGCAAAGCTTACAGAAACCATTCATTCTTGGACAACGCATCTGTTTGTAAACCAATGGCTGGTCTGACGAGCTAATGCTGTACATGTTGAATTATTTCCATGCTGAGGAAGTAACTGTTCCAGTGAAAAATAGTTAAATAAGCAAATTTCAGGAATCAGCAGTTAATAAACCCTGGCCGGAATTCTCTGTTTGGGAGACTGTTCCCCTGCCGGAGATGAATTGGAACTGATTGGTGCTTCCGCTCAGGAAGCAATTCAGTATCCCTCACCATGCAAGTTTATGCATGGCGAGGAATGCAAGGGATTCCCAATGGAATCCGTTATCGGGCCGCCATTTTGGGTCGGCGGTCCGATAGCGAGATCCCGTGGCCAGCCATCCCCCCTACCTGCGTCGCAAAACAGCCTCCCACCGCCCTCTGCCCTCCCATATCGTGATTCACCCCCCCCCCAACCCATGTATTTACTGGATCCCCCCACAGGTACGGGGGTGACCCGAACCACTCGCACCCCCAAGACCCCAGATAGGGGAACCCCCCAGAGATCCCCGAGGTAGGGTAACCCCCTACAGAGATGCACCGAATAAGGAGACCCACTGAATAGGGGTCCGTTGTAAACATTGCGGCCACAACACAGAGTTCCTCATCCATGAAAGCAGATGAATGAAGCAAGACTGTGTTTGTGGAATCACGGTCAATCACAGATATGAATGAATGCTTTGTAGCTATGGGATCTGAGGGGTTTAAACACAGGTCAATACGTTTCTCTTTCCAGGAATGGACAGGTGTGCTTCCTCTCTCTGAACCAGCTGGTGTATACCAGGTAATCCATTACACGAGATCCATGGAAATTAATACTTTTTTGGACCAATGGTCATGGGGTTTACTTTTACTCAAGATCTATTTTAACACAAAAATATACTGTGCTTCGCTTTGTTGATTGTTTCATAACAGGGGCATATTTGGCAGCTATATATTAAAGGACTCAACCAGTTCAGTCAGTGGTGATCCTATCCAGCCACTGAATTCAAACGTTTTCTCTTAAGTCACAGAACAATTAAAATGCTATTGTTTTTGCTCAAGGCTTCTGTAACCAAAACTGAAACAAAGATGGGGTTGTCAGGTAGAATATTAAAGTGTATAGTTGTGTTTAGAATTGAAAATTAATGGTGAACACAATGAACATCGTCTTGCTAATGTGCTTCATGTGAAGCAGCTGAAGTAAATGCACACTTTTGTATTATATAATATCTGCCATTTGTTCTCTTGAGATAATGCTGTTTGGAACAGCTGGTTATTAGATTCTGTTGCTACAAACGGTTGCCTGGCCTCAATGAAACTATCTCTGTTGGAAAATAAAAGTTGTCATTTTATCAAATGGTGGATTCCTCTATGTAACTGTGTGTGAGAAGCAGACCCCTCAATGTACTAAAAACAGGTGGTGAACAGCTTTAGAAACACTTAAGAAGTGAAAATTACACAGCAACATCTTATCCCACTGCAGCAATACCCTCACTATTTAACTTCACATTTCACAGTGAGAAGCAAAGTTAGAAGCGTGGGAAAAGGTCAATCAATGCTGAATCATAAAATTATTCCCCTTTAATGCACAATTAGCATATATTTCAGACACGAAGAGCAAATAAACATCTTTGTGTTTTGATCAGAGAGTAATGAACAGATTTTCCTTCCTGTCATTAAAAATGTTTCAGAAACATGGGGCAGAATTATTTTGTGGCCTGTCCCAGCAGGGGCATGGACGGAAAATGTGGCAAGCATTCAAAAGTTTGGCAGGACTGTAAAATCCTGCCAGTGGGAGGGACTGTAAAATTCCTCCCATAGGGGCTAGATGCTGGGAAATTTCTTGCATCCCAGTGGAAAAGTCAAGGGTGAGGCCACCTCCACTTGACTGGTTTGTCCCATTGTCAATTAATAGTTGTCTGAACCATTCATTGGCTTGGGGTTGACCTTCTGCAGCCATTTGGGGAGCAAATCATGCCTCCGAGTGTTGCTGGCCAATCTAATGGCTGATCTTAGCAGTGCCAACGGGGACGGTGACTAATACTCAAACTGAAGCCAGTCCCAAAGGAGACACGCTACAATGAAAAAATTAAAGGAAATGAAAAGCGCTTATTGTCATAAGTAGGCTTCAATGAAGTTACTGTGAAAAGCCCCTAGTCGCCACATTCCGGCGCCTGTTCGGGGAGGCTGGTACGGGAATCGAACCGTGCTGCTGGCCTGTCTTGGTCTGCTTTAAAAGCCAGTGATTTAGCCCAGTGTGCTAAACCACCCAGTTGTGCAAATGGAGTGTGCAAATATTTGTTCCTCAGCCACAATTTGGGGTTTGACTGATGTTAGTCCAGCAGAGCTGCAGTCTCTTATGTTTGCTGGTAAGGATCCAATGTAAATCTTTGGGAACATAAGGATTTACAGAATCAGTTGTGCTCGGGATATGGGAGGGAAAGCGGGAGATGTGCTGAATTGGAGGCTCAGGAGGGAGACAGAAAGTGGGAGAGGTGGTAGGAGGAAAGCGATGAGGTGTAAGGCATCAAGCAGCCGGTTTCAGGAGAGAAGTGATGAGGAGGAAGCGTCTGCAATTCAGAAGAGGTGGACTGCAAGTGGTGGGAAACAGCAAGCAGGAGGTAAATTATAGAATCCCACAGTGCTGGAGGAAGCCATTTGGCCCACCAATTCTGCACCAAAGCTTCAAAAGAACACCTGACCTTGACCCACTCCTCCATGTATCACTGTAACTCCACCTAACCTACACATCTTTTCGGAAAGCGAAAGAACAATTTAGCATGGCCAATCCACTTAACCTGCACATCTTTGGACTGTCAGACAAAACTAGGGTTCCTGGAGGGAACCTATGCAAACACAGGGAGAACGTGCAAACTCCATACACACAGTCATAGAATTTACAGTGCAGAAGGGGGCCATTCGGCCCATCGAGTCTGCACCGGCTCTTGGAAAGAGCACCCTACCCAAGGTCAACACCTCCACCCTATCCACATAACCCAGTAACCCCACACAACACTAAGGGCAATTTTAGACACTAAGGGCAATTTATCATGGCCAATCCACCTAACCTGCACATCTTTGGACTGTGGGAGGAAACCAGAGCACCCGGAGGAAACCCACGCACACACGGGGAGGATGTGCAGACTCCGCACAGACAGTGACCCAAGCCGGAATTGAACCTGGGACCCTGGAGCTGTGAAGCCATTGTGCTATCCACAATGCTACCGTGCTGCCCTAAAGTCACCCAAGGCTGCAATCGAACTGGGTACCTGGCACTGTAAGGCACAACCATTGTACCACCATGCCACTGCCATCTTTTTACTATTAAAGTTATTAGAAATTGATGAGTTATTAAGATTTGATAATTTTAAACATAAAGAGTAAAACTTATTTTATTTCATGCATCAAAGTGAAGAAAATAGTTTGTTTCCTAAAACAAGAAAATGGATAATTTTGTTTCATGCTTCAAAGGAATGGATACATGTACGATTTTTAAAAGGCTACTGGAATTTTTACAGTGTTAATTTTCTTCATATTTAACTTAATATCAAAGTGACACCTTAAACAATGCATATTGTTGATTTTCACTTCTGTTAATATTCTTTCTACCATATCCTTGGTAAATCTCAGAGTAAATAATAAAATATATTTTACCTACAGGTTATTTGTTTCTAAAGGGGGCATAGATCTGCATGTTACATTGAGATGGTGCACATAACAAAATGTATTCCAGAGAAGGATGGAAAGAAAAGAGGGACCATTTCCTTGGACTGGTTCTAGGGAATTGAATGCCTACTTGAAGGACAGTGTAAAGTATTTCCTTGAAGTGTGTTTCTGGTCGTGCTAAAAGGAAAAGGGCAATGTTCTGTTTTGTGATTCAAAACATAAGTTGTCTATGAAGATAATGTTTAGATTAGTGTACTATTAGCTTTCTGTTGCAGTAAAAGTCTTAAAAAAGTGAAAACTTGTCATGTCATCCTTTCAATTATTAACCGAAAGTTTGAATTTCTTTTTAAAAGTTAACGGTGTCTACAGAGATTGTAACACAACATATTTCTAGCTCTTTGAAGAACCAAATCAGTTTGTACCTTAGCTCTAAAATCTAATCTATGCAATTTTATGTGTTCTGGTTATCATGGCATATCGACAGAGGTTGCCAAAGGCAGGTGATGGAGGGTAGGAAGCATGCAGTTCTACATCCTGTGGATGTATGAAAAGCAAAATTCCTGCCCCAAACTTACTGAGGAACAATGTGCGAGCTATCTCATACTAACCAATAGCAGCTGCCACTTGCCTAACTCAGAACAAGATGAAGGAAGGGATGGTACCAAAACATGGACACCGCCACCCGTAGCTATCAAATTGACTTAAATTCTATTCCATGGGTCACGTTAACAACAGGCAACATCACCCAGATTCCTGTCAAGATGTGATGGAAACACCGTTCTGCAAGAGGAATATGGAAATCACGGCATGAATCTCTTTTCAGTGAACCAAAACAGTTCCTCTTTGCATCTCATTAAGGTCCTTATGGCCATCACATGAAAATGAAAATTGCTTATTGTCACGAGTAGGCTTCAAATGAAGTTACTGTGAAAAGCCCCTAGTCGCCACATTCCGGCGCCTGTTCGGGGAGGCTGTTACGGGAATCGAACCGTGCTGCTGGCTTGCCTTGGTCTGCTTTCAAAGCCAGCGATTAGCCCTGTGAGCTGTGACTGCCTTCAAATGGTACATCTTCTTGGAGCAGGAAAATTGCTCTTCCCATGCATTTCCCAATCAGAGATGGGCCAAAAACAATTCTCTTGATGTCCATAATGAAGGACTAACACACTTTGGAACCAGGTTTTCATTAAAAGTAGCTCCAGTATACTGTAAACAATTTGGCTTCTAATGGGCAAAACTTGACAGAAATACTTGTTTGGAATAAAAACTATCGAGAGCTAAATCTTCCTGTCACACAGCATCATTTCACTGAAGTTTCAGTATCAGACACTTTGGTAACATTCAGAACAGGAGACTAATTGGTAGGCTTCCTTTCTTCTCATCATTACAGTGGCAGATTTTTTTTCCTGTATGGCAATCATTCCATGTAATGATGTTTTTTTACAATGAAGAATAACAATCTACTTTTAATGTTTCCTGTTTTGAGTCTTGAAAAAAATGACATAAAGGATGAAGACACATTTGAACCTACCTTTTAAATCCTCAATGGCCTCACATTCTGCATCACCGTTAAGCATCTGAAACTGGATCGAGTGTGCAGTTCGACAATGACTAATTCAGACAGGAGAAGAAATTGCAAGAAAAGTTCAAGCCAATTAAATAGCATTACAGTTAAACATTTAACGATATTTGGACTTTAGTAAGGCATTTGACAATTTCCCTCATAGCAGACTGGTACAAAAAGTAAAGTTGCAAGGGTTTAGGGGTGTACTAGCCAGATGGATAAAGAACTGGCTTGACAACAGGAGACAGAATAACAGTGGGAGGGAGTTTTTCAGAATGGAGATTTGTAACTAGTGGTATTCCACAGACATCAATGCTGGGACCACAGTTGTTTGTAATATATTTAAATGATCTGGAGGAAAATGTAGACTGTCTGATTAGCAAGTTTTCAGATGACACTAAGATAGGTCGAGTTGCAGATAGACTGTCAGAGAATACAGCAGAATATAGATAGATTGGAGAGTTGGGCAAAGAAATGGCAGATGGAGTTCAATCCGGACAAATGCAAGGTGGTGCATGCTGGAAGATCAAATTCAGGGGTGAATTATACAGTAAATAGAGATAGAGATAGAGATAGAGATAGAGATAGAGAAATACAGCACAGAACAGGCCCTTCGGCCCACGATGTTGCGCCGAACCTTTGTCCTAGGTTAATCATAGAATTTTGGACAATTTGTCATGGCCAATCCACCCAACCTGCACATCTTTGGACTGTGGGAGGAAACCGGAGTACCCGGAGGAAACCCACGCAGTCACGGGGAGGATGTGCAGACTCCACACAGACAGTGACCCAAGTCGAAATCGAACTTGGGACCCTGGAGCTGTGAAGCAATTGTGCTATCCACAATGCTACCGTGCTGCCCTTAAGAAGTTAACCTACACTCCCTTATTCTACCCTAATCCAAGTACCTATCCAATAGCCGCTTGAAGGTCCATAAATTTTCCGACTCAACTACTACCACAGGCAGTGCATTCCATGCCCCCACTACTCTCTGGGTAAAGAACCTACCTCTGACATCCCCTCTATATCTTCCACCATTTATCTTAAATTTATGTCCCCTTGTAATGGTGTGTTCCACCCGGGGAAAAAGTCTCTGACTGTCTACTCTATCTATTCCCCTGATCATCTTATAAACCTCTATCAAGTCGCCCCTCATCCTTCTCCGTTCTAATGAGAAAAGGCCTAGCACCCTCAATCTTTCCTCGTATGGAACCTTTTGGAGCATTGGCATACAGAGGGATCTGGGGGTTCAGGTCCATAGTTCCATGAAAGTGGCAATGCAGGTGGATAAGTTGGGCAAGAAGGCATATGGTATACTTGCCTTCATAGGCCAGGAAATTGAGTACAACAGTTGGCGGGTCATGCTACTGTTATATAAAACATTAGTTTAGCCAGATTTGGAATATTGCCTGCAGTTCTTGTCGCCACACTACCAGAGGGACATAGATGCTTTGGAGAGAGTACAAAGAAGGTTTACCAGGATGTTGCCAGGTCTGGTGGGAGCTAGCTCTGAGGAGAGGTTGAACAGACTTGGATTGTTTCCGTTGGAAAGATGGAGGCTGAGGGGAGACCTGATTGAGGTCTACAAAATTACGAGAGGTACAAACAGGTTGAATAGTCAGTGTGGTGGTATTCCTGTAGATAATATTACATGTACTCAGCAGTGTGACCTCCTACCAGCAAGTGTCCATTTTCTCAGCAGTGTGACTTCCCATTAGCAGGTGGCGTTGGATATAAGTCAGGTGACTTCCGGCTACCAGCAGACGGTTATAAGGCTTGAGGACAGTTGTGCGTAAGGGTAGCTCCAGGAGAGTCTAATGTAGATCTATGATAACTTGATTTGTATCTGATCATTACCTTACCACGTGTACATTAATAAATCATCGTTCTGACTAAGTCACCGGTAGTTTTATAGATTCGTTGCCAGACAAAGAAAATGGAACACAACAGTCAGAAGCTTTTTTCCCAGGGTGGAGGACTCAATTACAAGGGGGCACAGGTTCAAGGTGAGAGGGGGAAAGTTTAGAGGAGATGTAGGGGAAAGTTTTTCACGCAGAGGATGTGGGTACCTGGAACGCGTTGCCAGTGAAGATGGTGGAGGCGGGCACAATAGTAACATTTAAGATGTATCTTGATAGACACATGAACAGGCAGAATGGAGGGATACAGATTGTTTGGGCAATGAGTAGTGGGTCTAAATAAGGAATCTGGATTGACGCAGGCTTGGTGGGCCAAAGGGCCTGTTCCTGTGCTGTAATGTTCTTTGTTTTTTGATCCCTTTCTGTAGGTTTTAACTGCATGACAAACTCGACTAATACACAGAGCAATGTTGCTATAACAGTCATCCTAACGTAACATGCCTGACTGGCAGAGTATCTCGAAGGTTATTGGAATAGTTATTATGTACTTCCAGTGATAGGGATGTGCTGAGAAGTCGCACATCAGGTGGCTCTCCTCCCATGGAACTGAAAATAGGCTCTTTCACCCAAAACAGCCCCCTAACACAAAGGATAAAACACCCCCACACCTCAACCAACAGCAATGCGAAGGGAAAATGCTGAATAACAGCCACTCCAGAGGCCGCGAGGAATGGAAAAAGGCAGGACAAACAAATGGCTGAGGCAGCTGACGCACGAGACGGTGAAACCCAGGCCTTGCCAGAACGGGACGGACTGACCCATGCACAGCAGGAGTTGGGTGGAGGATGTTTCTCTCAAGGGAATTGAGAGAACATAGAGAGGAGACAAAAACTGACATAACAAGCTGCGGTCAGGGTTATGGTCGCAGAAGCTAATAATAATCGCTTATTGTCACAAGTAGGCTTCAGTGAAGTTACTGTGAAAAGCCCCGAGTCGCTACATTCCAGCGCCTGTTCGGGGAGGCCAGTACGGGAATTGAATCCGCGCTGCTGCCTTACAAGCCAGCTGTGCTACCATGCAGGTGGCCCTAGACAAGGCAGAGAGGCGACTGGAAGCTTGGGTGGCACAGTGGCACTGCTGCCTCACAGCTCCGGGGACCTGGGGTCAATTCCAGCCTCGGGTGACTATCTGTGTAGAGCTTGCACTTTCTCCCCGTGGCTGCGTGAGTTTCCTGCCATAGGAAAAAGAAATGCAGGTTAAGTGGGGTTACTGGGTTACTGGGATAGGGTGATGGTAGGAGAGGTGCTCTTTCCAGAGACCGGTGCAGACTCGATGGGCCAAATGACCTCCTTCTGCACTGTAAATTCTATGATTCTACGAAAATACTATCAAAGAGCTGGAGAAGGTCACAACAGACCAGGACGACCGGATCATCACCCTCGAATAATAAGTAACAAGGCTGGTCGCGACACAGGGGAGTCTGAAGGGGGAAATCGACGATCAGGAAAACTGATCGAAGTGCCAAAATCTATGGATTGTGGGCCTGCCGGAGGGGATCGAAGGTAGGAACCACACGGACAATGTGGCCTAAATGCTGGGCAATCTGGTGGGAAGGAATGGCTTCCCCAATTCACCAGAAATTGACACAGCGCACAGGTCACTTCGCCCAAAGCCCAGAGCCAGGGAACAGCTAAGGGTGATAATCGCCAAAATGCACTGGTACCAAGATCGAGAATTAATCTTGCGCTGTGCGAGGCAGAGAAAGAACTATAACTGGGACAGAGAGTGGGGGAGAAGAAGGCGGTGGGGGGAGGGGGCTGGAGGGAGAAAATACCATCAGGTGAACACTGGAACAAAGAAAGTAAGGGCATTAGGCTGGCTCCAACAGGCCACACATGGCGGTGTGGAGCAAGATGGCACCACGAGCAACCACTTTGGAGGGCCCCTGAACAACGGGAAACCCTGGAATGCAGGGGTTCACCCATGTGGCGTATACACATTTCGCGGTCATGTTGGGTGGCCCCAACTGGCAATCGCAGTTAGGGTGGTAAAGAACTGGAGGGGGATCCGGAGAGGAGGCAGAGAGCACAGAGTCTCGCTCTATGTGGATGACCTGCTCCTCTCCATCGCGGACTCGCAAAACAGCATGGAAGGAATCATGGCGCTCTTGAAAGAGTCTGGAGCCTTCCTGGGCAAAGGAGGCCCGGCCAACCATGTCCACATGTTCTGGTCTTTCTGGTCTTTCCCCAGACTTCTTGGTTTTTGGACAGCCTTCTTTGAGGCAATATCCAAGGTGGTGGGAATGAGGGTGCAGCCTTGCCCAAGAGTGGCATTCTTTGGGGTATTAGAACAGCCACATCTCTTCATGGGAGGAGGACCAGCACCCTTACCTTTGCCTCCCTAATCGCCCGCCAAAGAATCTTTGTCGGCTGGCGATCAGCAGCACCACCCAAAACTGCAAACTGGCTGTCTGACCTATCGGAATTTCTCCAAATGGAGAAAATTAAATTTGCCATCCGGGGGTTCGAAGAGAGCTTCCACAAAATATGGGAGACATTCACCCAGTTGTTCCAAGACTTGTCTGTAGCCAACAGGCAATAAGCCAGAGGAAGGAAGATGGTAGCCACGGTATAACAATGAAAGAGGCACAGAGCCCAACTATGCCCAGCACATAACAAAATACACAGCATCACGCCCATCCCAACAGGAACAGAATAAAAGAGCTGATGAGGGAAGAAGGCACACCAGACGGCCAGAAGGGGAGAGGGGAGAGGGGTCAGGAAGGAAAGGGGAAGAGCGGAACCGGGAAACCAGTTCGAACTAAATGCCTACTGGAGCACGTAAAACGAGAAGCTGGAACCGTTTTAAATAACAAAAGATAACCCATGTAGATAACAGAAGATGACAGATTAATGTATATTTTTCTTTATTTTTCTGTTCTTTTTAAAGTATGTCCACTCTTAACTTTGTTCTGTATAATATGGAAAATCCACAATAAAAACATTTAAATAAAAAGTTATTATGTACCAAATAATAGAGGCATGAATAAGAGTCAGTGCAGACGCGGTGGGCCGAATGGCCTTCTTCTGCACTGTAGAGGTTCTATGATTCTAAGAATCCCATGCACCATCAGAAGCTATAAAACTCAATCTTGTAGAAAAAGGAATATAGTCCCTTCCATGAATTCAGGACCTCACAGAATGCACTACAGCCAATTAAATATTGTTGAAGGGTTGACAATGGTCTTGATTTTGTTCATCAGCAAAACTCTAGGTGTTTACCTTCAGTACAACTGTGAAACTGGCAGTAGCTTCTGGCGCCTGCACACATGTAATTAAATCTAAAAATTCTCAAGTCGCTGAGAATGATTCCTTGCTCCTCCACAAGACATGCAGTTGAGTGTGCGTGTGAAATTGTTATTTTTTTTGGTTAATATTATTCTCTCTCATTCATCAACCTGAGAACTGTGGCTTTTGTTGCCTTACCTTTCTCCCTCATGGGAATGTACCTTGATTGAACTTGAACTAATTTGCCTTTGAAGGCAGTCATTATAGTTTTGCTTGTCAATCTTTGATTCCAATTTACCTGGGATAGATCTGTTCTCACGCCACTGAATTTCACCTTCCCAATTCAGTATTTGTTTTCCTGTCTGCATTATGTCCTTTCCATGGCTGATCTAACCTTTACAATATCATGATCATTGTTTGCAAAATGTTCCCTGAAAGACGCTTGTTTATCTTGTGTCAGCTTGCCAAGAGTCAGATTCAGCAATGCTTCATTCCTCCCTGGACCAGAAGCATAATGGTCAAGAAAATTCTCCTGAACCACATCAAAAACTCTTCCCCCTCACTATCCTTTACACAGTCACTATTCCAGTCCACATTAAGACTACTAACATCCCCTTTATTATGGCTATATCGGTTTTTGCACCTCTCCTTAATTTATTCGCAAATATGTACTTGTTGCTGACCATATGGAATATATCCAGTAATGTACTGTTATTGTTCTTAACTCTAACCAAATTGGCTCAGTCCTTTGCTACTCCAGAATATCCCCTCTTCAGTACTGCAATTCCTGTTAAGTATTACAGCCACCCTCCTTCCTTCTTTCCTGAACCCGCTGTACCGAGGAATATATAGCAAGTTCAGTCCTTATTTGAGCCTGCCTCCATTTCACCAAATTATCATATTCCCACGTGGCTATTTATACCTTCAACTCAACCTTATTTAGCACAGTCCACATAGTCACATAAATAGCCAGTAAATCCAATTTAAACCAAATTGCATTTCCTCCTACTCTGACCACAATTAATATCTTATTGTTTCTTATTCTATCTGTCTCTCGCAATTCTTTGTGTTGCTTGTTTTTCCTCTGTAATGTTACCTCCTGGTTTCCAGTCTGCTGCAAGTTAGTTTAAACCCTCCCCACCAACGAACTGCCACATGAGGACATAGATTTCTACTCTGTTGAGGTGCAACCCAACTGGCCTGTATAAGTCCCAGGAGAGGGCAGAGAGAGAGAGCAAGAGGAAATGCTGATAAAGGTAAATAAGAATTGGAAACGCTGGATACAGCAGAATTCTGGCAGAGACATTCTCATGTCTACTCTTGAAATAGCATTTGGGATGGAGGCCAATGCCAGGAATATGAGAGTGTTACATGCCGCATAGCCCAGCAGGTTTAGAATGAAGTGTTGATTAAGTATTAAACTTCATTACTGAATAGTAGACACTGAGGGTGGAAGCAATCAACAAACAGAAGGCAGAATGTCAGTGTTCATTATGTTCTGATGAGGAAATCCAGGGAAAAACCACGCCACAAGAAAGTGCTTCTGTGTACATTCCATAAATGGAAAGAGGCAGCACAAAATTACACTATAGTCCTTTCATGAAAAGAAGGTATTAAAAGGGAATTGAATTGGACGCTGGTGTGTGGAGAGCAGCAAAAATTCACATTTAAATGGCCTCGTTAAGAAGCTTCAAATGAGCATTAACAAACAAAATTTGCAACCAAGCTACAGACAGCGGACCAAAAGTAGGATCAAAGAGCGAGGTTTTAATAATAATGATCACTTATTGCCACAAGTAGGCTTCAATTAAGTTACTGTGAAAAGCCCCTTTTGAAGGTAGTGTCTATAAGATGGGAGGGGGAGAGCTCCAGGGTGGGAACTGCAAAACCTCAGACCTCAGAAGCTGAAAGCAAGGCCACCAATAGAGGTCTGATGAAAATTGTAGACACATACGAGCAACAGGGGAACACCACAGAGATCTAAGGTTTGAGGTTTGGAGGAGGTAACAAAGATCGTGAGGGGTGAGATCTTTGGGTGATTTGAAATCAAGGATAATAATTCTTCAATTATCATGCTGCCAGATTGGGAGACAATGTTGGTCAGCCAGCAAAGCAGTGGTGGCTGAATGGGACGTGATGTTGGTTAAGAGGCAGACAACAAAAGTAAAAATGACCTCAATTTTATGGAGGATGGAAGATTGAAGACGCTGACCTGGAAACCTTTGGAATCGCCATTGCCTGGATAATGGCTTAAGCAGCAGTTGGGCTAGGGTGGAGTTAGATTCTCTGGGGGCTTGGCAGAGTACATGATGAGAGGATAGATAAAACTAGAACTAGGGAACTCAGTTTGAAAACAAGCGTCTCCCATTCAAGACAATGGTTCTCTCAGAGGTTCGTTAGTCTTTGGAATACTCTTCCACTGAGATAAATGGAGGCTGGGTCATAAAAGGCTGAGTTAGACAGATGTTTGATTGACAAGGAGATCAGGAATTATGGGAGGACAGGAGGGAAAGTGGAGTTAAGGCGACAATAAAATCAGACAGAAGCTTATTGAATTGCAGAGCAGGCTCGATGGGCTGAATGGTCTACTCCTATTTCTTACAATTCCCCCCTTCCTCTTCCAGAGGAGGAACTGTTTTATTCCAGAAAACCAGGTAGTGTAGGATAGAAATAGAGCCAATCTTTACAGAATTATCTGCAGAGCGAAACATTAAAATTGTGCATCTTGTAACTGAGCCATTCGGGTGTCCCTATTCATGGGAATGCAACTGAATTCACAGCTCAGCCGACCATCTGTATACAATTAAAAATACTTAGTATTCAATTAACAGGTTCCTTCCTTCCTTTTTAAATAAGTTTATATGCCCAAACACAATTTCAAAACAAATTAAATCAATGATCACCATATTATGTATAGAACATTACATTTACAGATTCCTTCATTTAGCGCATCTAACCATTTCTTTGCACATGCATTTCTGTTTGCAAAACAATTTGACATTTGATAATTTGCATCTGCCATTTAAATTTTAGAGATTTACTTTTTCTCAAGTATTTCTTTCAAGCCAAACAAGGTCACTCTGTTGGCCGGGATTCTCCGATCCCATGGCCAAGTTCTGACGCCGGCGTCAAAAGCAGCGCAAACCACTCTGGCGACAATGGGCCATAAGGCCCGGGTATTCACCCCTTCCTAGGGGGCTAGTACGGCGCCGGAGTGGTGTCCGCTGCTGTGGCGCTCAAAGCTGGCGCTCCACGGCCGCGCAGCTCCACGCATGCACATGGGTTCCCGTCTCCACGTTGGAGCCCGTCAATATGGCGGACCCCTACAGGGGCCGGCACGGAGGAACATAGGCCCCCCATAGAACTAGCCCACCCACCGATCGGTAGGCCCCGATCGCGGGCCAGGCCACCGTGGAGGCACCCCCGGAGTCGGAGCCCATCAACCCCCCACCAGGACAGCCCCCGCAGCCAGAACTCCGAGGTCCCGCCGAGTGGAACCATACGGAACCCACGCCGGCGGGTCTCGGCTGAACTCGGCAGGCACTCAGCAAGTCGAGGTCCGGAGAATCGGCAGGGTGGGGGGGCGCTTTCAACAGCCCCGACAAGCGCGGCGGTGATCCTGCGGGCACCAGAGAATCGGCGCCGGAGAATCGGCGGGCTGGCATCGGGGCGGCATGGCGTGATTCTCGCCCCCTCCCCAGTGATTCTCCGACCCGGCGCGGGGTTTGAGACTCCCGGCCAATGTTATCTTTTCTCAGAAGAACATATTTGCAGAGTGAACTTATCCCGCAAGGAATGATTATTGACATTGGATTCCATGGGTATACAAACTTCAGTATGCCCCTTGTACAGTATTTCTAGTGATTTCACAGCCAAAGTATTTTTAACAACCCTTTTTGATTGATTTCACCCATGAAGGTTGAAGGAAATAATAATTTCACAAGGATATTTTTCAACGCAGCACAGTCTGATCCAAGGTGTTACCCTACTCGGAGAAGAGAACACCAATGAGACCCAGTTGCTTGCCCATATGAGTCACCTTTGCGCAATCCAGCAATTTAAATGCGAGTACCAACCCTAGATCCGCAAATTGAATTTGATCAATCTTTTGTATAATCTGTAAAAGTTTGTGATATGTTTTTCTATGGAAAGATCATGGACTGGATTCTCCGCAGCCCGACGCCGTAATCACAGCCGGTGAAAAATTCAGTTGGATGCCGTAATCGGGCCTGGAGCCGGCCCAACGATTCAACGGGCACCGAAAATCGGCGTCACCGTGGAGTACGCCACGCTACCAGGGGCCCATTGCCAGAGGCTCGCTCATCAATCCTCCGCTCCCGACCGGCCGAGTTCCCGGCGGCGTAGAACTAACCACCTATTGCTGGTCGGGATGCTCGTGTGGCAGCTGCGGACTCAGTCCGCGGCCGCCCTGGTCGGGAGCGGGCGGATCGGAGACCAAGAGGGTCTTAAAGGTGGCAGGGGATTAAATGTGCGCGGGTTGAAGTTCAGGGGCGCAGCCAATTGGGGGATCTCCTTCTTCGGTCTGGCTCCATGATTCGAGTCCGCCATGGAGCATGGCGCGGCCACTGGAGGTCACCGCTGTGCACATGTACGGCCTCGACCCGGATGTGCGGGGGCGCATATCTGCAGCAAAAGCTGTGAGATTCACTCCAGGTCCCTGCTAGCCCCCTGCGAGGCTGTGAATTTGTGTAACATTTTTCAAGGAATTTCGGGAGTAAAACCCCACCGTTTTATGTCGCCGTGGAATTTTGGGAGAATCCAGCGGCATTTATTTTCCCAAATCTATAAAATTCTGACAATGCCCCTTGGCCAGTTAATATATCCTGCGCAATTCTCCGTCGGCAGGATCATGCGATCCACCGGCAGCGTACCCATGTCCCTGGGTTTCCCGGAATCCCGCTGCCGGCGGGGACTTGCCACGCAGGAAAACACGGCTGGCGGAAGGGAGAATCCTGCCCATCGTCTTTCTTATACGCATCTACCAAAAACTCTAAAGTCTTCATCACTGTCTAACTGATGGGCATTGATTTCACAAAGTACTCTTGATTTCTGATTTTACACCTTGTAAGATACTTCAATTTAAGGCCACACCTTCTTTTCTCTTTGGTCGGGACAAAACCATTTCCAGATATCCACTTCATTCTTCCATTGGTTATATGATTCAAACTCTGGGAATGGAGGGAGGAGAAATCATGCCTGACAATTTAAACTTGTTTTTTGCCATTTTCCACAATGACCACGAGGAATTTATTTTTGTCTGATAATCCATTTTTCTTTGGGTGGGACTTTCCGATTCCGCCCACCACCGGGTTCATCCCGTCCTGCCAAAAGTCAATGAATTGTTGGCGGGGAACGTAACCCCGTCAACTGAATTGCCATTGCACTCTCAATTGGACACCTATTGGCAGCAGATGGGACATCTGTCCACAATTGGATGGAATCCCACCTCAGAGGGCGGGTGCTGGCCAATCTGATTGCGAGAATGGTTCCGGGGGAGACGAACCTGAGTGATTTGGGAAGGTAGGAGAAGCTAGATTGAGAGGAGATTCGATAGAGGTGTTCAAAATCCTGAGGTAACGGCACAGAATAGAATAGGAGAAACTGGACCCATTGGTGGAAGAATTCAAATTTAATGTGATTGGAAAAAAAGCAGAACAATATAAGGAAAAACCTCATTATACATCAAGTGGTTTGTTTTTGGAATGCACTGCCTGAGAGTGTGCTTCAGGCAGATTCATTTGAAGCTTTTGAAAGGGAATTTGATAATTAATTTAAACATGACAAAACTACGGGGAAAGGCAGGGGTGTGAGATAGATGAGTTGCACTTGCAGAGACATGACACGGATACTACAGGCCAAATGGCCTCCTCCTGTGCTACAATGATTCTATAAATATTGCCAATTGTTCATGAAGTCTAGACATAGTGTCCAAGAACACGTCTTGAATTGTTTCTGAGGTGCTCTTCGTGGCTTCAGTAACAATACACATGAAGCATTGAAAACCCCTTCAAAAATCACTCAATAACACAAAACCTAACATTAACACCATGTTTCCTTCCAAACATTTGGTTGCAGTTAGGACAGGATATTAGTTAAAGCACTAGGCACTGGAATGCCGTGCAGCCTCGAGCACTGGCAAGAAACCTATGTGGAAAACAGCTGTTTAATGACCCTCTGGATGACTTTCCTGGAGCCAACTTCAACTCCGTCACCAAGGTGGCACCATTCGCAAAATGAGTCCCAAACTGGCATTGCCACTTATAACCCAACCTTGCAGACTTTGGAGGTTGTTTAGTGTCTAAAGAATTTGGTGAAAATTACCTCAGATATGTTTACAAACATAGAAATATAGAAACATAACAAACACAATGTAGAAATGAATGTAATTGCTGATGATACTTCATTGATATTTTCAACAAAAGATTTAAATTTACAGCTCCTGCATATTGCAGGAGCTCACTCAGAACAGTTTATTTTTGTACAGTTAATTTTCTATTTATACTTA
The DNA here is from genome assembly GCF_902713615.1 of Scyliorhinus canicula. Lineage (NCBI taxonomy): Eukaryota > Metazoa > Chordata > Chondrichthyes > Carcharhiniformes > Scyliorhinidae > Scyliorhinus > Scyliorhinus canicula. The sequence goes on from NC_052147.1 coordinate 186,668,181, forward strand.
GGGACATTAATGCATGCTATTATGCTAGGCCTCTTAATTAAAAGTTAAATTAAATTAAATTAAAAGTTTGGAAATAATGGGCACAATTCTCCGGAAAGGTTTCTCAGTGCTGTAGCGAGCTTCCTAGCGCTTGGCCCAGCGAGGCCGGCAACTCTATTCGACGCTAATTGGTCCACTTAATAAGGCCCCACCGGCTTCTCACCGCAAATGAAGGCTTGCCAGCTGAATCGCCAAGACGGCACTCGCCATCCCCCCGCTAACAAGGTCAAGCAGCACTTAAGCAGCACTTACTCAGCAAAAGCCAGCCAGCTCGCAACAATGGCGTCGCGGAGACCGGCCCCAAGATTCAGGGCTGCAGATCTGGGGAAGCTGCTAGATGCAGTGGAGGCCTGGAGGGATGTCTTGTTCCCCCGAGGGTCCCGGAGATTGAGCCACACAGCAGCCAGTGCTGCCTGGAACAAGGTGGCGGCGGCTGTGAGTGTGATCAGGAGGACTGGCCTCCAGTGCCGGAGAAAAGTTAACGACCTACACCGGGCAGCACGAGTGAGAAAACGCCAACGCCACCCCACCCCCCACCTCGAGACCTATCCGCCACGAGCATCCACCCCAACTCTCCATGCAACCCCAGCCCCTCCTCCACTCCCCCTCTCCCTCAACCCCCCCAACTCTTCCTTCACATCACACCCCCTCCCACCACTGTGAACTAAGCGCGTGGCTAATGATGCCTTCTCTGTGTCTCCTCAGGAAAACCTCTCACACAATCTCCTGTAGAGGGTCCAGACTGGCGGTGGGGTGCCACATTTGAGAATCCTCACCTCCTATGAGGAGCGTGCCCTGGAAGAGACGGAAAAGGCGAGGACAGAGCTGTCACCAACGCGGAGTCTGACGGACATCACAGAGATGAGGAATCATCTGTCAAACGTAAGTTGTTATTGCCTTAATGACTGACCCATCCCTCCTACTGCCCACATGTTCATTCCCCCGCAGTTCCACCAGTCGATGGCACCGGCCTACCCGGGTGGGCCCTCTCCTGGCTCCAAGGAAGACATGGTTGAGCCGTCACAGCTGTCATCCCCGCCCTCCACCAGTGCAGATACACGCACCTCGGTGGGAAATGTTAGTTGTTAGGCTTCTGGGGCACAATCTAGTGAGCACCACACAGCTGCTGATGTACATCAGGTGGAGGCAGGAACCCCCAGGTGTGACAGTGACTGGAAGTCTGCTGGATCCCAGGACCCAGCTGGTTCCCAACCAGATGCTGAGCCTGTGGAATAGGTTTTCCTGGAGCTGATGGAGACGTTAGGGAATGGCCGGAACATTTAGAGGGAGATGTCAGCGACACTCCAGCAGGTTCCATAGGCCATGGGCGCAGGAGATGCCGCTGACAATGGGTGACACGGAGGCCAACACTGTGAGGGTGGCGACCACAGTGGAAAGCCTGGTGCATGATGTCGGCACAATTAGTGAAGGTGTCCAAGGAGCCATACAGCATGTGGGACTCATGACTGAAGGCCATGACTGAGGATCTCGGCAGACTGTCCAACTCATTGGGAGACCTGACACAGTACCAGGCTGACCTTGATGAGGTTCTGCGGGACATGTCCCACTCTCAGATGGGCATGGGGAGCATCACTGAGGGTGCAGACACAATGGTGCAAGCATCAGGCAACTGCCAGGGCTGGCTGAGCCAGATGATGCAGCAGCAACAGGAGCTCGGACCAGCTGCTCCTCCATCCCAAGGTGAACCCTCGGGTCCCATGGGAACCGACCAGGAGGAGGGGCCGCTGGGTGGCACCTTGGACCCGTTCCATGGAGTGGCGATGGTGGCCACCAGCGCCCCAAATTCTACCCTTCTAAACAGGCCACTTCTCGTAGCCAGCACCCTGGGCAGGGTGGCACGGCTGTGCATGTACTGTCGACAACTGAGACGGGGCTATACATAGAACATAGAACAGTACAGCACAGAACAGGCCCTTCGGCCCTCGCTGTTGTGCCGAGCAATGATCACCCTACTTAAACCCACGTAACCCATATACCCGTAACCCAACAATCCCCCCCATTAACCTTACACTAAGGGCAATTTAGCATGGCCAATCCACCTAACCCGCACATCTTTGGACTGTGGGAGGAAACCAGAGCACCCGGGGGAAACCCACGCACACACGGGGAGGACGTGCAGACTCCACACAGACAGTGACCCAGCCGGGAATCGAACCTGGGACCCTGGAGCTGTGAAGCATTGATGCTAACCACCATGCTACCGTACGGCCCCAGAGCCCCCAGAGGATGCCCGCCAGGGGCATCAAAGGCCATGGGACGAGGTAAGCAGCTGGCTGCCCCCACCTCTGATGTGCATCCTGGGGACACACCTAGTGGTAGAGCTAGGAGGGCCAAGCATATCGAGAATCACTGAGGGTACCAGGGCAGGGGATGGGATGGAGGTGGGGGGGGGGGGGGGGAGCGGCACAATCAGGAGAATGGGGAATTGTTACACACAATAAACACCTTTATGCACAACTAGTCTGATGCCATTGTCACTTTCTTCCTCAATGCAGGCCGACCTCCGAACCATTGGCCCATCACTCTAGGCATCTTCCACTCCCCGTGTCACTCACCCACCCTCCGGCCGTCGACATGATCCCAGAGCTGTGCCCCATTCCTTGGGTGTTCAGATGTTGGCTGCTGCATGTGTGGTGTTGCCCCCTGGCAGTGTTCAAGCACTATGTCCAGGCATCAACGTGTGATTGGGATGTTAGGCAATGAGTCCCACATGGGTATGGCCCACCCATGCATGGGAAGCCACTTGAGTTGTGTGAAGTGCTCACTTAACCATCATTGTCAATTCCCTATTAGCAATAGCCTTCAGCTGCAAGGCCAGATGCCTCGGCAGTCGATGGGGGTTATGTGTGTTCAATGGAGCAGATGGGTAGCGACAGGGGTTGTCCCCGGAATGGGTATACATGATCAGGGGTTGCCATGGCAGCCCACCCTTACCAAGAGTCCCCAACACCCCACTGAGCACTGGGGTGGCAGGTCCAGCGCCCTCGGGCTCTTTGCCTCTGAGCAAAGATGGCCAATCACCTCCTCGGCCCCCGCAGAAGCCATTCCGCCAGGTTCACGATTTTCAAAAGAAGTACCAATCGGCGGAAGCATGACCACTTGCTGGGGAGGCGGCTGAATGACGGGAGGCCGTTGCATATGGGGTTGCTCGGGTTAGTTGTATGGAAATGGGGCTTAAGTGGAGATAATTGGCTTCTCGCCATGCTACGGTGAGATCCTGATTTTGCCTACGGGAGTGGGTCAGTTGCAACGCAAACTCTTTGGCGCCTGGCACAGTTCTCATTTTTGGCCTCTCCCACTAATCACCGGCCTCGTTTCACTTGAATGAGAGTGTAACGAGGCCGGAGAATCGCACCCAATGTGATGCAATATACTTGTTAGTCATGACATCAAAATAACAAATCCCAGACATTAGAACAAAGAACAAAGAAAATTACAGCACAGGAACAGGTCCTTCGACCCTCCCAGCCTGCGCCGATCCAGATCCTTTATCTAAACCTGTCTCCTATTTTCCAAGGTCTACATCCCTCTGTTCCCCGTCCGTTCATATATCTGTCTAGATGCATCTTAAATGATGCTACGTGCCCGCCCCTACCACCCCCGCTGGCAAAGCGTTCCAGGCACCCACCACCCTCTGCGTAAAACACTTTCCACGCACATCTCCCTTAAACTTTCCCTCTCTCACTTTCAAATCGTGACCCCTTGTAATTGACACCCCCAATCTTGGAAAAAGCTTGTTGCTATCCACCCTGTCCATACCTCTCATAAGTTTGTAGACCTCAATCAGGTTCCCCCTCAACCTCCATCTTTCCAACAATAACACTCCTAATCTACTCAACCTTTCTTCATAGCTAGCACCTTCCATACCAGGCAACATCCTGGTGAACCTCCTCTGCACCCTCTCTAAAGCATCCACATCCTTCTGGTAATGTGGCGACCAGAACTGCACGCAGTATTCCAAATGTGGCCTAACCAAAGTCCTATACAACTGTAACATGACCTGCCGACTCTTGTACTCAATACCCCGTCCAATGAAGGCAAGCATGCTGTATGCCTTCTTGACCACTCTATCAACCTGCGTTGCAACCTTCAGGGTACAATGGACCTGAACTCCCAGATCTCTCTGTACATCAATTTTCCTCAGGACTCTTCCATTGATCATATAGTCCGCTCTTGAATTTGATCTTCCAAAATGCATCACCTCGCATTTGCCTGGATTGAACTCCATCTGCCATTTCTCAGCCCAACTCTCCATTCTATCTATATTTTGCTGTATTCTCCGACAGTCCTCCTCGCTATCTGCAACTCCACCAATCTTAGTATCATCTGCAAACTTGCTAATCAGACCACCTATACCTTCATCCAGATCATTTATATATATCACAAACATCAGTGGTCCGAGCACGGATCCCTGTGGAACACCACTAGTCACCCTTCTCCATTTTGAGACACTCCCTTCCACCACTACTCTCTGTCTCCTGTTGCCCAGCCAGTTCTTTATCCATCTAGCTAGTATGCCCTGAACCCCATACGACTTCACTTTTTCTATCAATCTGCCATGGGAAACTTTATCAAACACCTTACTAAAGTCCATGAATATGACATCTACAGTCCTTCCCTCATCAATTAACTTTGTCACTTCCTCAAAGAATTTTATTAGGTTTGTAAGACATGACCTTCCCTGCACAAAACCATGCTGCCTATCACTGATAAGTCTATTTTCTTCCAGATGTGAATAGATTCTATCCCTCAGTATCTTCTCCAACAGTTTGCCTACCACTGACATCAAGCTCACAGGTCTATAATTCCCTGGATTATGCCTGCTACCCTTCTTAAACAAAGGGACGACATTAGCAATTCTCCAGTCCTCCGGGACCTCACCCGTGCTCAAGGATGCTGCAAAGATAGCTGTTAAGGCCCCAGCTATTTCGACCCTCACTTCCCTCAGTAACCTGGGGTAGATCCCATCCGGTCCTGGGAACTTGTCCACCTTAGAATACCCCCTTCCGTATGACTTTAAAAAAAAAATTTAGATTACCCAATTATTTTTTCCAATTAAGGGGCAATTTAGTGTGGACAATCCACCTACTCTGCACATTTTTGGGTTGTGGGGGCGAAACCCACGCAGACACGGGTAGAATGTGCAAACTCCACACAGACAGTGACCCAGAGCAGGGATCGAACCTGGGACCTCAGCACCGTGAGGCAGCTGTGCTAACCACTAGGCCACCGTGCTGCCCTCCGTATGACAACTTGACCTAGAGTATTTAAACATCCATCCCTCGCCTCAACCTCCGTCCTGTCCCTCTCCTTGGTGAATACCGATGCAAAGTACTCATTAAGAATCTCACCCATTTCCTCTGACTCCACGCATAAATTCCCTTTTTTGTCTTTGAGTGGGCCAATCCTTTCTCTAGTTACCCTCTTGCTCCTTATATACGAATAAAAGGCTTTGGGATTTTCCTTAACCCTGTTAGCCAAAGATATTTCATGACCCCTTTTAGCCCTCTTTATTGCGAGTTTGAGATTCGTCCTACTTTTCCGATATTCCTCCACAGCTTCATCAGTTTTGAGTTGCCTCGATCTTATGTATGCTTCCTTTTTCATCTTAGCTAGTCTCACAATTTCACCCGTCATCCATGGTTCCCTAATCTTGCCATTTCTATCTCTCATTTTCACAGGGACATGTCTGTCCTGCACTCTAATCAACCTTTCCTTAAAAGACTCCCACATTTCAAATGTGGATTTACCCTTAAACAGCTGCTCCCAATCCACATTCCCTAGCTCCTGCCAAATTTTGTTATACTCTGCCTTTCCCCAATTTAGCACTCTTCCTTTAGGACCACTCTCATCCTTGTCCATGAGTATTCTAAAACTTACAGAATTGTGATCGTTATTCCCAAAGTAATCACCAACTGAAACTTCAACCACCTGGCCGGGATCATTCCCCAATACCAGGTCCGATATGGCCCCTTCCCGAGTTGGACTATTTACATACTGCTGTAAAAAACTCTCCTGGATGCTCCTTACAAACTCTGCTCCATCTACGCCTCCAACACTACACGAATCCCATTCAATGTTGGGGAAGTTAAAATCTCCCATCACAACCACCCTCTTGCTCCTACATTTTTCTATAATCTGTCTGCATATTTGTACCTCTACTTCATGCTCGCTTTTGGGAGGCCTGTAGTAAAGTCCCAACAATGTTACTGCACCCTTCCTATTTCTTAGCTCCACCCATATTGCCTCAGTGCTCAAATCCTCCATAGTGTCCTCCTTAATCACAGCCGTGATATCATCTCTGATGAGTAATGCAACTCCTCCACCCCTTTTACCTCCCTCTCTATCCCACCTGAAGCATCTATACCCTGGGATATTCAGTTGCCAGTCCTGCCCTTCTCTCAACCAAGTCTCAGTAATACCAATAACATCATATTCCTAGGTACTAACCCAAGCCCTAAATTAATCTGCCTTACCTGCTACACTTCTCGCATTAAAACAAATGCACCTCAGACCACCTGTCCCTTTGTGTTCATCATCTCTTCCCTGTCTACTCTTCCCCTTAGTCACATTGAGTTTATTATCTAGTACCTTACTGGCTTTAGTTGCTGCCTCTTTACTGACCTCTAACTTCCTAAACTGGTTCCCAGCCCCCTGCCACAGTGTTAGCCAAAGCACCCCCTAGGACATTGGTTCCAGTCCTGTCCAGGTGTAGACCATCCGGTTTGTAATGGTCCCACCGCCCCCAGAACCGGTCCCAATGTCCCAGAAATCTGAACCCCTCCCTCCTGCACCATCTCTCAAGCCACGTATTCATTCTGACTATTCTTGAATTTCTACTCTGGCTGTCCCGTGGCACTGCTAGCAATCCTGAGATTACTACCTTTGAGGTCCTACTTTTTAACTTATCCCTTAACTCCCTAAATTCTGATTGTAGGACCTCATCCCGTTTTTTACCTATATCGTTGGTGTCTATATGCACCACGACAACTGGCTGTTCACCCTCCCCCTTCAATACAGAATAATTATACTTGTACCATTCATATCAGACAGAATTGCTAAATGTCTGAGGATGTAAAAATGCTATAATTATTATTTATTCATTAATATTAGTTATATAACTAGATTTCTAGTTAAAGAAAATAGCGCTATTTATTTACAGGTCAATCCTCATTTGCATACCAAATTAGTTTTCATCTTTATGCATTAATTTTTAAGAGCTCAATTGCTTGTGTTCCTTGCTATAAAAATAAATTGGCTTTTGACAGATACAGTACTGTCTAAATATAAATATACTGTGGCAGAAATTAGTATGCATCGCCCATTTTGTAAGTATAAAACCGCCTCAAAGCACTTAAAGTTTAGCTGTAGAACGAGGGCAACAAATGTGCCAAGGTTTGGTCTAACTGTTTCTTGAGGCTGCTGTTCTTTTGATCGCATCAGGTGGGTGCCTAAAATCAGCATTTTTCCATTTCAGGGCGTAAATAAAAATCTTAAAACCCTGTTGAAAGACTATGTTAAGACAGTTGTCGCTGCCGGGAGAGTTAGTTGTCAAATCTACCCCGGTCACAATTCTTCAACACCAAGAGCTACATTAAACATTTTATTGTCTTAAAAAGACTGTCCCTGTCAGTCAAGGACTCTCAGGAGACTTGGCCCTGATAGCTATCTTCAACTCACAGGAATTAGTTGTCACCACTAGGCAGGGACCCAAAAATGGATCACTTTGTTTGGGACAGGTGTCTGTGAAGTGTGTCCAGCCTGTGAAGAGAAGGATGCAGAATTCCAATGTGGGGGCAGCGCGGTGACACAATGGTTAGCATTGCTGCCTCATGGCGCCGAGGTCCCAGGTTCGATCCCGGCTCTGGGTCACTGTCTCTGTGGCGTTTGCACATTCTCCCCGTGTTTGCTTGTGTTTCACCCCCATAACCAAAGATGTGCAGGGTAGGTGGATTGGTCATGCTAAATTGCCCCTTAATTGGAAAAAATGAATTGGGTACTGTAAATTGTTTTTTAAAATTATTCCAATGTGGCAGCAGGCTATTCCTGCTCCACACCCTTTGGTTGCCCACCTCATGCACATCAAGGCAGTTCAGCTAAGGAAGTTCCAGGCTTTCCATGAAATGTTCAGGAGCAGGAATCGGCTCTAGGAGGAATTTTCCCAGAAATTGACAAAGGCCGATAATGGACAGGAAAAGTGGCATTGAAGCCGCTGGTAGCAACTACAGCATCCTCTGCCATATAGTGCAGGACTTCGAGAAAAACACTTAAAGGGGTGAGCACCACAACATAAAGTTGGTGGGCCAGCCTCTAATAACCAGCCATACAAGCAGCTTAGCCCCTCGATGATCAGGACACCATTTTTAATGGCCAACCCGCTGCAAAGGAGTTCTCCTGGAACCTTTCCCTTCCTGGCAAAGCCCCCTGACACACCCCAGGCATTGCCTGGACAGTACCCAGGTAGTGCTTGGGTAGTACCCAGACATGACTCTCTCCGCCCTGAGTGACGCACTCTCCTGAGCTCCTCTGGGAGATCTGCTCGCCAGTTGGGATATCAGTTGTGACTCACACTGCGCTGCCATCATGCCGATATGGATGGGTTTACTGACAGGCAGAGAGGCCTGTTAATTAGGTCATAACGCATTCAAATTATTTTCCCAATGTTGAATGCTGGGAAATGCATCCTCTCACTGTCAGGGGAAAGGACAATTGTGTCATGCATTTACATTGGCATGGAACGCGATTTGGTGTTCTCATGAAATTTTCTGCTTACATCGCCAAACCTGCTTGCTGTGCACCTAGCCTCCATATGAAGTACCATAAGTCCCCAGAACGTCTGTAGAGGCAGGCAAATAATCCTAAAAATATTATTTGGAAGTTGAAAATCATCAACAGTGATAATGGTCTCAGGCCTGCAGTGGGTTCATTCCATTCCACCTTTGTCAACAGAACTGGTGGAAAGGAATTTCAACCTCATATTGTTTTGTTATCATAGAATTTACAGTGTAGAAGGAGGCCATTCGGCCCATCAAGTCTGCACCGGCTCTTTGAAAGAGCACTGTATCCAAGCCCACACCTATCCCCATAACCCAGTAACCCCACCCAACACTAAGGGCAATTTTGGACACTAAGGGCAATTTAGCGTGGCCAGTCCATCTAACCCGCACATCTTTGGACTGTGGGAGAAACCGGAGCACCCAGAAGAAACCCACGCACACACGGGGAGAACGTGCAGACTCCGCACTGAAAGTGACCCAAGCCGGGACCCTGGAGCTGTGAAGCAATTGTGCTAGCCACCATGCTACCGTGCTGCCCTGGGCATATGTTTAGGGCATTTATTAATCAGCAGTAAAACATTTAAGCTGGAGGCCGCTGCCTTGCGCAGACCCGGAACAGGAAGTGCGGAGCCCGTATTCGCAGCTGAAGCTGTGTGAAGCACTCCGGATCCCTGCTGGGACCCTGAAGTTTAGTGGTATTTGCCTGGTATTTGTTTCTGGAAACTTGGGAGTGCAATGTCTGCATTTTTATGCTCGTGTGGGGACATAGCCCCATTCTGGGAGAATCCAGCCCCAGCTCTTTTTCCATCACCTCTGCACCCACTCTTTTGCCCAGGAGTCTTTCCTCCTCACAGTAGACATTTGAACTCCCTCCAGAACTCTCTCTCCGCCTGAATCTCTCCCTCTGATCCGCTTTAGAAGTTTTCATTGAGGACTGCCAGTGTGACAGTCTCTACTTCCATGCTGTAACCTCTATAGAAGCAATGTAACATCTGAACTGCAGCACTCATTTCTCGGATTCAACCTAACACTGTCATCAGACCTGCCGACAAAGATGGTGTTTGTGGTGAATGTGATTCACACCGGATTATAATCTGTATATACATGTGTCTATATTGTAAGTGCAGTTGCACTACCTGACCACCAGGGGGAGTAGCTCTGGGAATGCTCGAGAATTGTACTGGGCTTCTCCCTTGGCTCCGCCCAGGACTCCTCCCCCTGGAGCTGCTGTATAAAGATCAGTGCCACATGGTCAGCCGGCCAGTTCACCGAAAGTTCAATGGCTAACAGGCTGGCTCTGTTGTGAGTATATTAAAACCGCTATTCTAATCCTACAAGCACGTGTCCGTAGAATTGTTGGTTCCAACAATTTAATACACTCAGGAAACAGTCGAAGAAATCATGGAAGCAGCCCTCAAGCCCGGACGCCTAGAACTCGACCCACAGGATGCAGAGGCTAAGGAATTTTTTTCCTACTGGCTGAGATGTTTTAAAGCCTACCTGGCAGAAGCCAGCACCGCTGGAACAACGGAGGAACAAAAACTCAGCCTACTGCATGCGAGGGTAAGCCACAGAATCTCCACACAGCTGAATCCGGCCGGTTCTTACACCGCAGCGCTGGCAATATTGGACAAAATGTACGTTAGGCCCATTAATGAGGTTTATGCACGCCACGTGTTTACGACTCGCCGTCAGCGGCCTACAGAAACGCTAGCCGAGTTTGTAAGGGAATTGAACAATCTTTCCAATGACTGTAATTATCAAGCCATTACCGCGGCTGAACATAGGGAGCTTGCTGTGCGGGACGTTTTCGTAGCGGGCCTTAGATCTAACTATGTGCGCCAAAGACTGCTAGAAAAGGGGGCCCAGGACTTAGACACTACTGTGGAGGCTGCTACCACTATGGAAGTCTCCTTACGCAGCCTCACCTCGTTTCCTGCGGACCCCCGACCTCATCGTGGACCCTCGACCAACAGTCCCCCCAAGCCTGTGCCGCACGGCCCCCCAGCTACCGCGCTGCCAAAGCCAGTTACTCTGCTGCCCCAGCCAGCTACTCGGCTGCTCCAGCCTGCCATTTCTGTGGCCAAAGCGGAAGCACTGCCCAGCCCGTAACACGACCTGCAGCAGCTACGGGCGAAAAAGACACTATGCCAGAGTGTGTCTGGCGAAGAAAGCCCCAGCCTCTAACTCTCCCACGGCTCGAAGCACTTGTTCCGCCCCAGCCTATAACCCTCCCACGGCACAAAGCACTCGTTCCCTGAATTCACAGGCCTGCAGGCCCCGAAATGCTGTAGCCTGTATGCTGACTCCGGCCCCACCCGACATGTGCGACTCATGGGGGCGGCCATCTTGGCAATCCTCCTCCATGCGGCCGGCCATGTGCGACTCATGGGGCGGCCATCTTGGGATCCATCCCCTTCAAACTCTGAAACTCACCTCGACGACTACGAACTCAGAGGGCAGTCATCACGGGGCCACTCCAGCACAGCTGATCGAGCCACCGACTACCCGCAACTCAGCGCAGTCACCCTGGATCAATCCCGCCCCAAGCACCTACGAAGTTCGATGGCGGAGGTCCAGATCTAAGGGTACAGCACACCATGCCTCTTTGACTCCAGGAGCACCGAGAGCGTTATACACCCAGAGCTGGTAAGACGCTGTTCGCTTCCTATTTTTCCTGTGAGCCAAACTATCGCCCTCGCTTCGGGCTCTCACTCAGTCCAAATGCAAGGACGCACCGTCGCTACGCTCACAATTCGAGGTGCTAGTTATTCAAAATGTAAAATTTATGTCCTGCCTGACCTCTGCGCGCCACTGTTATTAGGCCTGGATTTCCAGTGCAACCTCAAGAGCCTCACCCTCAGCTTCGGCGGACCCCTGCCCCCACTCACTATCTGCAGCCTAGCCACGCTGCGCATCGCCCCCCCCTCCTCTCTTCGCCAATCTCACTCCAGATTGCAAACCAGTAGCTACTCGCAGCAGGCGATACAGCCTACAGGATAGGGTCTTTATCCGATCGGAGGTCCGAAGGCTGCTCAGCGAGGGGATCATGGAGGCCAGTGATAGTCCCTGGAGAGCTCAGGTGGTGGTCGTCAAGACCGGGGAAAAATTTTGCATGGTCGTCGACTATAGCCAGACCATAAATTGCTTTACGCTCCTAGACGCGTATCCCCTCCCCAGAATTGCAGACATGGTTAATCAGATCGCCCAATATCGGATATTTTACACGGTGGATCTGAAGTCTGCATACCACCAGCTCCCAATCCGCCCGGAGGACCGCCACTACACGGCATTCGAGGCCGATGGCCGCATCTTCCATTTCCTCCGGGTCCCTTTCGACGTCACTAACGGGGTTTTGGTGTTCCAACGAGCAATGGACCGAATGGTAGACCAGTACGGGCTGCAGGCCACGTTTCCGTATCTGGACAATGTTACCATCTGCAGCTATGAACAGCAGGACCACGACGCCAACCTCCACCGTTTTCTCCAAACGGCACGGAAATTAAATCTCACTTATAACAAGCAGAAATGCGTTTTCCGCACAAACAGACTGGCCATCCTCGGCTACGTCGTGGAGAACGGAGTCCTGGGCCCAGACCCGGACCGCATGCTCTTAGAACTCCCCCTCCCTCATTGCCCCAAGGCCCTCAAACGGTGCTTGGGGTTCTTCTCATACTGCGCCCAGTGGGTCTCTCAATATGCGGACAAAGCCCGCCCACTCTTTAAGGCCACACGATTTCCCCTGTCAGCTGAGGCGCGCCAGGCCTTCAGCTGCATCAAGGAGGATATCGCCAAAGCAGCCATGCGGGCGGTGGATGAATCCACTCCCTTTCAGGTTGAGAGCGACGCCTCAGAGATAGCTCTAGCAGCCACTTTAAATCAGGCAGGGAGGCCCGTTGCATTTTTCTCCCGTACCCTATCCGCTTCAGAACTCCGACACTCCTCAGTCGAGAAGGAAGCACAAGCCATTGTGGAGGCTGTTCGTCACTGGAGGCACTACCTCGCAGGTAGGAGGTTCACCCTCATCACCGACCAACAATCGGTTGCCTTTATGTTTGACAACTCGCAAAGGGGCAAAATAAAAAATGATAAAATCCTTCGGTGGAGGATCGAACTCTCCACCTATAGTTACAATATTAAATATCGACCGGGGAAGCTCAACGAGCCTTCGGATGCCCTATCATGCGGGATGCGCCAGTGCGCAGATCAGCCATCTGAAAGCCATCCACGTTGATCTCTGCCATCCAGGGGTCACCCGGCTCGCCCACTACATCGGAGCCCGAAACTTTCTCCAACGAGGAGGTAAAAGCGGTCACGAGGGACTGCCCGATCTGTGCAGAGTGCAAACCGCACTTCTATAGACCAGACAGGGCCCACCTGGTCAAGGCTTCCAGGCCCTTTGAACGCCTTGCGATCGATTTCAAAGGGCCACTCCCCTCCACTAACAAGAACATTTATTTCCTCAACATCATCGACGAGTTCTCCCGATTCCCTTTTGCCATTCCATGCCCTGATAAGACCTCCCACACAGTCATTAGGGCCCTGCATAGTGTCTTCACCCTGTTCGGTTTCCCCAGCTACGTGCTTTCATCCTTTATGAGTGACGAGCTGCGTCAGTACCTGCTCGACAAGGGCATCGCCTCGAGCAGGACTACCAGCTATAACCCCAGGGGGAACGGGCAGGTGGAGAGGGAGAACGCGACGGTCTGGAAGACCGTCCTACTGACCCTCCGGTCTAGAAAACTCCAAGTCTCCCAATGGCAAGAAGTCCTCCCAGACGCGCTCCACGCAATCAGATCCCTCCTCTGTACAGCTACAAATGAAACCCCTCACGAGCGACTCTTCATTTTCTCTAGGGGCACTACCACGGGAGTCTCACTTCCGGCGTGGCTGAGGACACCAGGCCCGGTCCTCCTGTGGAAGCACGTCAGGGGGCACAAAACTGACCCCCTTGCTGAAAAGGTGCGCGTCCTCCATTCCAACCCCCAGTACGCATTCGTGGAGATCCCGGACGGTCGCCAGGACACAGTATCCCTTCGGGACCTGGCACCCGCTGGATCCAGCCCCCCCAACCCCCACTGAGGAACCCCTTACCCCGTTCCCTATGCTGCCGCCCCCTCGCGTCCCCGATTCCGCAAGCTCACCCCACCGGTTCCACGCGCCAGAACCAGCCCGCCCCCAGCGCCCCCAGTCTCCGGTCGAGCCAGAGGCGTATAAAGTTCGGACGAGACCTGCTCCGAAGTCTGCCATCGTACCCCAGCTCTCAACACGCACCCAGCCACCGCAAGAGGATGCAAACCCGGTGCTCCGCAGATCGAAAAGAACAATTCGTCCACCGGACAGACTAACTCTGTGAGCCACCACCCCCGCTGGACTCAATTTTTTTCACAGGGGTTGAATGTGGTGAATGTGATTCACACCGGATTATAATCTGTATATACATGTGTCTATATTGTAAGTGCAGTTGCACTACCTGACCACCAGGGGGAGTAGCTCTGGGAATGCTCAGGAATTGTACTGGGCTTCTCCCTTGGATCCGCCCAGGACTCCTCCCCCTGGAGCTGCTGTATAAAGATCAGTGCCACATGGTCAGCCGGCCAGTTCACCGACTAACACTAACAGGCTGGCTCTGTTGTGAGTATATTAAAACCGCTATTCTAATCCTACAAGAACGTGTCCGTAGAATTGTTGGTTCCAACAGTGTTGTTGCCGTCTGTACAAATGGACTGCTATCTAGCAGAGGCAGAATAGCAACTTTTTGACACTCCCTCCCACTTCTCCCTGAAATAATACCACACCAAAAAACATCAAGCTATCATTTCCAGGACTCTCAATGACCTCATACCTCCGCAGACCTTTCCTCCACAGCTTCCAATCTAACAGCCTCCAATCTCAAACAGCCCCTTTCTACCTCCTTCCCGAAATCCACAATTAGGACCGTTCTGGTCGTTCCATCATTTCAGCCTGTTGCTGCCCCACTGAACCTATATCTTCCGATCTGGATTCCATTATTTCTTCCTTTGTCTAGTCTCTTCCAACCTACATCTGGGGCTCGTTCCATGCCCTGTGTCATTTTAATAATTTCTCTACACCTCTATTTCCCAGCAGAACAGTCAGGGAAGTCTTCATTGCTTCCATGAATGGCTAGTCCAAATCAGCTCCCATCCACCACTACAATCCTCCACCTGGCTGATCTAGATCTTGCATTGAATAACTTCTCCACCAACTTGACTCACTTCCTCCAATAAAATATGTTGCTATGGATACTCATCTGGGTCCTAGTTTTGGCTGCCTTTTTGTGGGATATGTGGAGATTTGGTGTTCCAATGCTAATTAGACCTCCTCCCCACCTATTTTTCCAATACATTGATGTATGAATTAATGTAATTTACTACTTTTTGCCCTGAACCGGAATATTTCATGAGAGGTTTGCATTTGCTTTCAATTTACACTCTTCTCTGGCTCGCCCCTTCCTCAACTTCTAGGTCAACATTTCTGGGGCTAGACTATCAACTAAGATTCACTACAAGCCAACTGACTTCGACAACTACCTCACCCACACTTCTTTCCACTTCACAACTCGGAAGAACTATTTCACTTTCTTTGTCTCTGTTCTGACTATGCAAGCTTTCATATTAGCGCTTATGATATGTCTTCCTTTCCCCTCAACTCAGGGTTTCCCCCACCATGGGCGATAGGGGTCAAGGCTGCATCTATCCTGTTTCATGCACTACTGCCGTCACACCTTCCCCCTGCCTCTCAGACCCACCATTGGGTTCCCTTTGTTCTCTTTTTCCATCTCACCACCTTCCACCATTTCTGTCATCCCCACTGTGCTGCCACCACCATACACATATTCCCTTTCCCTCCCTTTCAACATTCCAAAGGAACCATTCCATCCATGCTGCCCCAGTCCACTCCTCAGTCACCTCAACACCCATTTATTTTTTATGCATTTATCCTTGCAATTGCTGAAGATGAAGTAACTGCTCTTTTACCTCCTCTTTTCACATTGTCCAAGGTCTCAAACAGCAACTTACTTGTACTACTTTCAGTATAGTATAGCTGCATTTGCTGCTTACAATATGGTCTCCTCTACATCGGGGAAACCAAGCGCAAACTGGGTGGCTACTTTACGGAACCCTCCATTCCATCCGCAAGTGTGTTCCCCACTTGCTTCCCGTTTTAAAGCACTGTGTAGAAAGTTACGCTTCAGTTGTATAGAGCCTTTGTCACACCCAACCCAGAATATGCCTCTCCTCAAGGAGCAAATAATGGCCTTTGGGGGGATACACCTTGGGTGGGATTCTCCATTAGCCGATGCCGAAACCGCGAAACATGAATGGGTGGAGAATCGGTTCTGATGCCAAAATCATGGCAGGCGCCGATTTTACTTCAAATCGCATTGCTCCAGCACCTCGACAGCGGCACATACAGTAAACATGGTTTACATATAATTAGTGGCCCTGACCTGGTATTCTCTGGGGCCTCCATGATTCTCTGCCTCCGATGGGCTGAGTTCCTGACGGCACAGTTCACTTGTGCTTTTAAAAACCATGAAACCAGCACCGTGGCTAATGAAGGAGAGAGAGAGGAGGTAGAACATGGAGAGGCGCGACTGTGAGCTGCTGGGCCAGACACTGGACATGGTGGCTGGGGTGTGGGGAGGCCATGCCAGGGCTGGGCAAGGGGGAGAGGAACGGGGGGGGGGGGGGGGGGAAACAGGAACAGTGGCCATTACCGCGGACTGCAAGGCAGCCATCTTGCTGCGTACCGCACTAACCACCGACCCCACACCCTGGTTCTGCTAAGTGACACCGACTGTATGGGTGACCCACCCCCCACCCCTGCACCCCACCTCCGCCACACCTGCCCCACCCAGCCGCCACCCACCAGGGGCCAACACAGGGCAATACCCATTGTAGCTCATATGGTAGCTGCAGTGCCTACACCTGCCGGGGGCAGTACCAGCCAACGGAACCCCTGGCATCAGGAATGGGTGTCAGTGCCAAAGGCCCGCAATGGTGCCAACTACTAACGGGAACAGGGGTGCGGGAAGGGGAAGGGACAACTTGGGTCACCATGTAGCCCGGTGGACCTGGTTGGGCTCGAGGGTATGCACAATGTTCACATGTTTGCCTTTCACCCCATGCAGATAATGGTTATTGGAGCTCAACCAGGAATGATGGCCTTCCTTCTGGTTGTCGCAGCCGTGGGGGATGCCCTGCGGCTGTACAAGCTGCCGCTGCACAAAGAGGAGGAGGAAGCTGCAGCAGCACAATGGACAGCAGCGGAGCGGGCATCAGAGTTGGAGAGCTGGCTGTCATTCGAGGACTTGCCGGACCGGGCATGCTGTCGAAGACTCTGGCTGAGCAGAGTGACAGTGTGACATATCTGCCAGATCATGGCATATCTGGCACCGCGATGTGTGGGAGAGCATAACTGCTCCCGGTAGCCATCAAGGTAATGGTTTCCCTGAACCTCTATGCCACGGGGTCCTTCCAGGCGTCGAGTGGGACCTGTCGGATCTCACAGACCTCGGTGCACAGGTGCATCCACACAGTCATGGAGGCCCTATATGCCCAGGCAACTCAGTACATCTATTTCAATGTGGACCGAGCCCACCAGGATACCAAGGTAGTGAGGTTCGCCGCCATTGATGGGATGCCCCGGGACAAGAGGGTGATCGATGGGATGCCTGTCCCCCTGCGAGCACCTGCAGATGACAGGCCGCTCTACACAAACCGAAAGGGGTACCACTCAATGAACGTGCAGCTGGTTTGTATCCGGGCAGTGTGCACGATATCTTCACCCTGGCACATTCGATGTTCCCTGAAATGTTCAAGACCACCCCCCCCCCCAGCCACCTCACCCCATCAACCCAGACTGGGGCCTGGCTCCTGATAAATGCAACCCAGCCAATTACCGCCCTATCAGTCTACTCTCCATCACCAGCAAAGTGATGGAAGGAGTCATCAACAGTGCTGTCAAGTGACACTTGCTCAGCAATAACCTGCTCGAGGGGCTGTTTAGCACAGGGCTAAATCGTTGGCTTTGAAAGCAGACCAAGCAGGCCAGCAGCACGGTTCGATTCCCGTAACAGCCTCCCCGAACAGGCGCCGGAATGTGGCGACTAGGGGCTTTTCACAGTAACTTCATTTGAAGCCTACTCGTGACAATAAGCGATTTTCATTTCATTTCACGGATGCTCAATTTGGGTTTTGCCAGGGTCACTCAGCTCCTGACCACATTATAGCCTTGGTTCAAACATGGACAAAAGAGCTGAATGGTAGAGGTGAAGTGAGAGTGACTGCCCTTGACATCAAGGCAGAATTTGACTGAGTATGGCATCAAGAAGCCCTAGCTAAACTGGAGTCAATGGGAATCAGGGGCAAAACTCTATGCTGGTTGGAGTCATACCTGGCACAAAGGAAGATGTTTGTGGTGTTTGCAGGTCAATCATCTCAGCTCCAGGCCATCAGTGCAGGAGTTCCTCAGGGTAGTGTCATAGGCCAAACCATCTTCAACTACTTCATCAATGATCTCCCTTCCATCATAAGGACAGAGGTGGAGATGTTTGCGGATGACTGCACAATGTTCAGCATCATTTGCGTCTCCTCAGATAATGAAGCAATCCATGTCCGAATGCAGCAGGACCTGGACAATATCGAGACTTGCACTGACAAGTGGCAAGTTACATTCACGCCAAACAAATGCCAGGCAATAACCATCTCCTACAAGTGAGGATTTAATCACCGCCTATTGACATTCGATGGCATTACCATCGCTGAATCCCCCACAATCAATGTCCTGGGGGTTACCATTGATTAAAACCTGTACTGGGCTAGCCATATTAATACTGTAATTCTGGGTTAATAGGAATCCTACGGCAAGTAACTCACTTAACATAGAACATAGAACAGTACAGCACAGAACAGGCCCTTCGGCCCTCAATGTTGTGCCGAGCCATGATCACCCTACTCAAACCCACGCATCCACCCTATACCCGTGACCCAACAACCCCCCCTTAACCTTACTTTTATTAGGACACTACGGGCAATTTAGCATGGCCAATCCACCTAACCCGCACATCTTTGGACTGTGGGAGGAAACCGGAGCACCCGGAGGAAACCCACGCACACAGGGGGAGGACGTGCAGACTCCACACAGACAGTGACCCAGCCGGGAATCGAACCTGGGACACTGGAGCTGTGAAGCATTTATGCTAACCACCATGCTACCCTGCTACCCTGCTACCACTTCCTGCCCCCAAAGCCTGTCTACCATCTACAAGACACAAGTCAGGAGTGTAACGGCTGTCCCACAACCAAATGGCGAAATGGAGAATTCCCGATGGCATGTGTGGCGGGACGGAGAAACCCGGCCCACGTCTTTGGATGATTTTGCCAGGTTTTGTTAACCGTCTGATATTTTTTGGATAAGGAATTTGATCATTATCTCGTAAAATGTTAAGCTGCAAATAATTTCTTATACCAGACAAAATTGTCCACACACAACAAATTATTATGAATAAATGTCTTCTGACACAATTAGCCAAACACAAACATAGCTTATTTTTATTGCTGCAAAATGAGTCAAATCATACGCTAATGCATTGATCTATCCAGTTGTCAGCATTTCTGTTGCACCTTGTATTCTTAAACAAAGCTAAATGCTAATTTCTGAACATTAAGTTTTATTTTACCAAACTAGTCATGTTCCCCAGCATTACAGCAATCCATAGCAGAAGCTGTTTTTTTTCCAAATTACATTCCATTTTATAAAGTATCAGCAAAACAATATAAAAAGGAATAAAAATCAACATCAAATTGGAATGAGCACAGGTATCAATCATTATCAAAGCTGAGGATTAAATGTATTAGGAATATAAAGGCAGGAATTATGTTCAGAAGTATTAAACATTTGGTTTATTTTTGTACTCATGCTGAGAGGTGTCAACACTGAGAATTAAAACACTTATTCTAATTTCCTAAAATCCACAGCATAGTAAAACTCATTTTACTTTGCCCTAACAAACAAGTAGAGATAGTAAGGACCTTACTGAAGCAGTAATTTATATCTCTCAAGCATCAGTTCGGCCATTCCAGATAAGATTTTTAATGTTTTGCTGCATTTACCGGTAGCACAGTGGTTAGCACTGTTACCTCACAGTGCCAGGAACCCGGGTATGATTCTTAACTGACTGACTGTGTGGAGTTTTCACATTCTCCCCATGTCTGCGTGGGCTTCCTCCAGGTGCTCCAGTTTCCTCCCACATTCCAAAGATGTGCAGGTTAGGTGGGTTGGCCATGGTCAATGTGCAGGGTTGCGGGGGTAAGCCTAGGTAGAGTGCTCTTTCAGAGGGTTGGGGCAGATTCAATGGACTGAATTTCATAGAATTTACAGTACAGAAGGAGGCCATTCGGCCCATCGAGTCTGCACCGACTCCTGGAATGAGCACCCTACCCAAGGTTAACACCTCCACCCTATCCCCATAACCCAGTAACCCAACCCAACACTAAGGGCAATTTTGGACACTAAGGGCAATTTATCATGGCCAATCCACCTAACCTGCACATCTTTGGACTGTGGGAGGAAACCGGAGCACCCGGAGGAAACCCACGCACACACGGGAAGGATGTGCAGACTCCACACAGACAGTGACCCAAGCCGGAATCGAACCTGGGACCCTGGAGCTGTGAAGGGATTGTGCTATCCACAATGCTACCGTGCTGCCCTAATGGCCTCCTTCTTCAATGTAGGGATTCTATGGATTCTAAACTGAATTATGGACAACTTTGTTTCTAAGAACTGTTTCCATGAATTGGGTACAGACTGTTCAGCTTTTCAGCCCAATAACCAGCTTGACACTGTTTTCAACTTTTGAAGAAAGTTGCCACTATTATGGGCCAGGGTTTAGAGAACACCAAAGTATATCATGGAGTTCACCCGACCTACAACTTTTAATAGATTTTAGTTATGAGGAGCACAAGAGCCTACTTTCCAGGTGTTATGCAACTGAGTTCTTGGCCGGGATTCTCCTTTCCGGGGACTAAGTCCCCACGCCGGTGGGTAAACCGACACCAATGACTCCGGCGTCTAAGGGCCCCCAAGGTGAGGAATTTTCACCTGTCTCAGGGGCTAGGTGGATGCCGGAGCGGTTGGCGCCGCTCCAGCAGGCGTCGAAGGGACTGTGCGAGTGTGTGCATGCGCCAAATGGCTGGTGTCATCTTGCGCATGGGCGGAACAGCCGTCGTGCTTTGGCGCAATGCGGGGGTTCTCTTCTCCGTGTCGGCCACGGCGGAGCCCTACAGGGACCGGCAAGGAAGGAAGGAGTGTCCCCATGGCACAGGCCCGCCTGCAGATCGGTGGGCCCTGATCGGGGGCCAGGCCATTGTGGTTGCCCCCCCCCCCCCCCCCCCCCCCCCACCCCGGGGTCAGATCCCCTCGCACCCCACGAGGACCGCCCCAGCCGACTTACCTGCCAGGTCCCACAATGTCTAACCCACGCCGGCAGGACTGGCCAATAAAGGATGGCCGCTCGGCCCATCGGGACCCAGAGATTTGCCGGGGTGCCGCTGCCAATGGCCACCGACCGGCGTGGCGTGAACCCTGCCCCCACCCAAAAAACAGCGCCGGAGAATGTGGCGTCGGCGCGGCTGGATTTGTGCCGCCCCCCAGGGATTCTCCGCCCAACGGGTGGTTGGAGAATCCCGCCCCTTAAGTATTTTTAAACAAAACAATGTTTATTCTATGAATTAGTTAACATTTTATAAACAAGGGCAGCACGGTGGTGCAGTGGGTTAGCCCTG
This sequence comes from Scyliorhinus canicula, assembly GCF_902713615.1. Taxonomy (NCBI): domain Eukaryota; kingdom Metazoa; phylum Chordata; class Chondrichthyes; order Carcharhiniformes; family Scyliorhinidae; genus Scyliorhinus; species Scyliorhinus canicula. The sequence goes on from NC_052147.1 coordinate 186,689,830, forward strand.
CTGCCTCACGGCGCCGAGGCCCCAGGTTCGATCCCGGCTCTGGGTCACCGTCCATGTGGAGTGCACATTCTCCCCATGTTTGTGTCGGTTTCACCCCCATAACCCAAAGATGTGCAGGCTAGGTGGATTGGCCATGCTAAATTTCTCCTTAATTGGAAAAATGAATTGGGTACTCTAATTAAAAAAAACATTTTATAACAACACAGTAAACATCTTATCAACTACCAACACAAATACCCCACCCAAAGATACAGTACTGTTTCGGTAACCCTTAATAACTTTCCTAAAACATCCATAAGCCAAACACCCTTTTTCCCGAATAAAATAATAGGTTTGCATTCCTTACAGAAACAGGCATTACTGTGAAGTTATCACGTTGTCTGGAAACATTCTTTCGCACGCAGAGAGAGAGAGACCAAAATAAACCTTCTTAGTTTGAATGCAGCTCTCCAACTGAAAACAAACTGAAAAAACTCAGAGCCACAAAGCAGCTTCCAGCTCAGAATGAAAATAAAATAAAGAATCACAGCCCAGCTCCACGCACACAATGATGCCACTGCAGCCATTTCGTAAAACACCCTTTTTTATAGGGCCCCTCACATGACATCACCAACAGAAAAATTGAGGAAAATTAGCGATGGAAGTGCAGAAGAAACCCACAACATAGGCAGGGAGCATCTTTAGCCAATATTGGGAGGCGGGGGGGGGGGGGGGGGGGGGGGGGGGGGGGGGGGGTCGGGGGGTGCAGGTTTCCGTCTTAGAGGCGGGAATCAGAAGCTGAGAATTTTCCTGACGCCAACCTCACCCAATCCTGCCTCAGTCCTGTAAGTACCTGCCCAATGTATTTTCATCTGAAGGAGGTGGGCACTGGCTGGGGATGTGGCCTTCTGACACCAAAAGCAAGACTGAGTTGACATTGGGAGGCTGGTGAATTTTTCAAAAAAATATATTCTTTCTTGCTGGAAAGGCCAGCATTTGTTACCCATCCATAATTAGGCTCGAACTGAGCAACTTGCTTGGTAGGCCATTTCAGAGGACAGTTCAGAGTCAACCACATTGCTGTGGGTCTGGAGTCACATGTAGTCCAGCTAATGTAAGGATGGCAGATTTCCTTCTCTAAGAGACATGAGTAAACAAGATGGGCGTTTGCAACAACAAAACAAATTTGCACATATGTGCAAAAGACAAGGTTGAGGCATTCGCAACAATCTTCAGCCAGAAGTGCCAAATGGATGATCCATCTCGGTCTCCTCCAGAAGTCCCCAGCATCGCAGATGTCAGTCTTCAGCCAATATGATTCACTCCACGTGATATCAAAAAACAGCTGAAGGCACTAGATACTGCAAAGGCTATAGGGCCTGACACTATCCCGGCAATAGTACTGAAGACTTGTGCTCCAAAACTGACCTTACCTATAGCCAAGCTGTTCCAGTACAACTACAACACTGGCATCTACCCAGCAATGTAGAACATTGCACACGTGTGTCCTGTACATAAGAAAGAGGACAAATCCAACCCAGAAAATTACTGCCCTATCAGTCTACTCTCCATCATCAGCAAAGTGATGGAAGGAGTAATCGACAGTGCTATCAAGCTACTCAACAATAACCTGTTCACGGACGCTCAGTCTGGCTTCCGCCAGTCACTCAGCTCCTGGTTCAAATATAGACAAAAGAGCCACATGCCAGAAGTGAGGTGAGAGTGACTGCCCTTGGCATCAAGGCAGCATTTGACTGAGTATGGCATCAAGGGACCCTAGCTGAACTGGAAGATGGTTGAGGTGGTTGGAGGGCAATCATCTCAGCTCCAGGACGTCACTGCAAGAGTTCCACAGGGTAGTGCCCTAGGCCCAACCATCTTCAGCTGCTTCACCAATGACCTGCCTTCCATCATAGGTCAGAAGTGGGGATGGTTCCGGATGACCGCACAATGTTCAGCACCATTCGTGACTCCTCAGATAATGAAGCAGTCCGTGTCGAAATGCAACAAGACCTGGACAAAGTCCAGGCTTGGGCTGACAAGTGGCAAGTTACATTCGTGCCACACAACCATCTCCTACAGGAGAGGATCTAACCATTGTTCCTTGAAATTCAATGGCATTACCATCGCTTTACCCCCCCCCCCCCACAATCAACATCCTGGACGTTACCATTGATCAAAAAATGAATTGGACTAGCCACATTAATACTGTGGCTACCAGGGCACGTCAAAGGCTAGGAATCCTATGGAGAGTAACTCACCTCCTGCCCCCCCCCCCCCCCCCAAAGCCTGTCAACCATCTACAAGGCAAAGGTCAGGAGTGTAATGGAATATTCTCCACTTGCCTAGATGAGTGCAGTTCCAACAAGCTCAAGAAGCTCAACACCATCCAGGACAAAGCAGCCCGCTGGATTGCTACCCCTTCCACAAACATTCACCTCCCCACCACCGATGAACGGTCGCAGCCTTGTGTACCATCTACAAGATGTACTGCAGTAACTCATCAATGTTCCTTTGACAGCACCTTCCAAACCCAAGATGACTACCATCTAGGAGGACGAGAGCAGCAGATACCTGGGAGCCCCACTATCTGGAGGTTCCCCTCCAAGTCACTCACCACCCTGACTTGAAAATATATTGCCGTTCCTTCGATGTCGCTGGGACAAAATCCTGGAACTTCCTCCCTAACAGCACAGTGGGTATACCTACATCAATACTGCAGCGGTTCAAGAAGGCAGCTCACCACCACCTTCTGAAGGGCAACTAGGGATGGGCAGAAAATGCTGGCCTAACCAGCGACGCCCACATCCCATAAATGAATTTTTAAAAATGATAGGTTGTTGATCACTATTACTGGGAGCAGCTTTATATTCCAGATTTATTAATTTAAAATCCACCAGCTATCATGGTGGGATTTGAAACCATATCCCACCAGCATTAATTTGGAATTATCAGTCCCGTGACATCAGCACTACACCACCATCTTTTCTAATGCCATACCAAAAGTTAGAAGGCCTCTGTCATCAGCTCTGTTCTCAATAAGTTTGTCAGGGTCCCTATTCCACATTCTTTAACCAGCTTCACCTCGCCACACATGTGCCTTGCTTCATCAATAGCACCCATGCCACTTCCATACCGTCAATGCATTTTTCATATCCATTGTTCGAGGTACAGAACCACTGAACCCTTCAATAAAACTGACAAGTCACTGAAATACTCATGAAACTGTCAAAATAACAGGCTTTTCAAAATCCCCTTGGAATAAATTGCCCCCTTACAAGCTCCTAAAACTGTCAATCACAACCATTCATATACCCATTGAAGAAAGCTTTAATCCTTTTAACATCTCATATTACAGTTCAAATAAACAAACAGGCGTTGAAAACCCATTATAAAGAAAGCTAAATATATTGAAAGCTGTTGGTCAAATAAAGCTCATTGTGCCCTTCGCAGCTGTGGAAACAAGCCCCAGCAAACCTGAATCCATTCATATGTTTGGAGCTCAGCCAATTATATTCCATTGCGTAAGTGTGTCAACGAAGACCTTAAAACTGAATGCATTGAAATTTTCAAATAAGGCTGAACTGGCAATCAAAGAAGACATATCCAGGACACAACATAGAAAGCATCCTATCGGGCTGCATCACAGCCTGGTATGGCAACTGGCCGGCCCAGGATTGCAAGGAACTTCAGAGAGTCGTGAATACCGCCCAGTCCATCACACAAACCTGCCTCCCATCAATGGACTCCATCTACACCTCCCGCTGCCAGGGGAAAGCGGGCAGCATAGTCAAGGATCCCTCCCACCCGGCTTACTTACTTTTCCAACTTCTCCCATCGGGCAGGAGATACAGAAGTTTGAGAACACGCACGAACAGACTCAAAAACAGCTTCTTCCCCACTGTCACCAGACTCCTAAATGACCCTCTCATGGACTGACCTCATTAACACTACACCCTGTATGCTTCATCCGATGCCAATGCTTATGTAGTTACATTGTATATCTTGTGTTGCCCTATTATGTATTTTCATGTATTTTCTTGAATTTTGTTTAATTCCCTTTTCTTCCCATGTACTGAATGATCTGTTGAGCTGCTTGCAGAAAAATACTTTTCACTGTACCTCAGTACACATGACAATAAACAAATCCAATCCAATCCAATCCAACATCAGCTAGACAAATGAGAAAATATTGCAACAATCTTCAGCCATAAAATTTGGTTCCATAGCATTAATGTGTTCAGCACTGCTGATGCCTTTTAGAACCAAAATAGCATCCACTCTGTGCATGCAATCTTCTGGTCTAATGTTTGAATAAAGACACGGGGAGTCCACACCGAGTAAAACAAAGAGCTTTGATTTATTTACAATAACGTATACCCACTTCTAGGCACTTCCCTACTGGGTATCTTCTTGGTTTGTGCCTTACTGGCCAAACCTTTATTCAATGCTAAATTGAGTACCCCGTCCCTCAACATGAAAATGAAAAAATGAGAATTGCTTATTGTCACGAGTAGGCTTCAATGAAGTTACTGTGAAAAGCCCCTAGTCGCCACATTCCGGCGCCTGTCCGGGGAGGCTGATACGGGAATCGAACCGCGCTGCTGGCCTGCTTGGTCTGTTTTAAAAGCCAGCGATTTAGCCCAGTGAGCTAAATCAGCCCCTCATGAGAGCCCGTACTCCACGGGAACCATGGGGAAAATAATCATTCTCATTCTGTAAATCCCGTGTGGGATATTACATTCCACCCTCCCCAAAGTCCGAAGACCCCCTCAACGATTGATGAGGAGGAGCAGGTGGAGGACGTTGGACACTCTTCAGTTCCGGTAAATCATCGTGGGCCTGATGCGCTGGATCAGTTGGGGTATACCTCGCAGGGGAACGTTGTCTGCGGCAGGAACACTCTGGTGGTCGATCGGCAGGAGGTGACTGAACTTTGAATCAGAATCCATGACCTCAGACATCTGTCCCCATTTCTGAACCCGAAGATGCAATGTCGGGCATGTCGGCATTGACACAGACTGGAGGCGTCACAGCAGGCTGGTTTGGCAATTGTGTCGGAGAATCTTGTAAAGGTTTCTTCAGAGGAACCTCATGAGTGAGTGTATATGATCCAAATGCCATCTCATTAGTTGTCCCTGGACCCAAACTTGGTAAGAGACTTTCCTGTTTGACGGACAACAACCCCACAGAGTTCGAGAGTACCATCATTGAAGTTGCGAATGAAACCGCGTTGCAGGTGCAAAGTGTTGAATAGGTTGACGTTGATCAGGGCAAGGCCCTTGCAACTCCAGATTACACCGCACATTTGCACCAATGTCTGGGAGAATCACACTGAGTCAGGTACAAAGCATATGACCCATGAGCATCTCAGCACTGGCCACCCCTGTTATGGCATATGACGTGGTCATGTATGAGAATAAAACATAATGCCAGTCTGGTGTGCATCGAGCCCAAAATCTGCTTTTTTAGCCCCCGTTTAACCATCTGCACGACCTTCTCTGCCAAGCCATTTGATGCCAGATGTTGTAGGGCAGTGAGGACATGTCAAATCCTGTTGCCTTGCATGAAAGTGACAAATTCTTCACTCATGAAAGAGGCCCTGTTATCTGTTACAAGCTCCGCTGGGATTCCATAGATGGAAAAGGAAATGTGCATTCGCTGAAGGGTCACCCAGCTGATGATCATTACCATCTTGTAGACCTCCAGTCACTTGAAGTGGGCATCCACCAGGACGAGAAACATCGAACGCACAGATCAGCTTGTAAGTGAGCCCAAGGGTACCCCAGCCACTCCCAAGGGTATAGGGGTGCCGTCGTGGGGAACGTCAGATGCTTTCGACAGATGGAGCACTGTTGGGATGTCTTTTTATTAATTTGGAGGATGTGGGGATCGTGGGTTAGGACAGCATTTATTGCCCATCCCTAGTTCCCCGTCAGAAGGTGGTGGTGAGTTGCCTTCTTCAGCCACTAAAGTCCTTGAGTCTCGCTATTGTTCTCCAAACCCGGCCACCAGACATAACTTCTCACCAGCATCTTCATTTTAGACACTCCAGGGTGCCCGTTGTGAAGGTCCTTTGACACGATGGTGTGACTCTTCACCGGAACAACAACCCTCATGCCCCACAATAGGATACCGCCTTCTACGGTCAGCTTCAAGAACTTTGAGGAGAAGGCCCCTGGCAGCTGTTGGTGCTGACCATCGTGTAGCACCAGATGCCACACCTTGGCAAGGACGGGGCCAGTCTGCATCCAGTCACAAATGCACGATGAAGTGACAGGAAAGGAGTCCATGAAATTCAGGACACCAACACATTTGTGCGCCATAGGGGGGGTTTGCAGATTTGGTCGGCAGAGAAAGACGGATCAACGCATCAGCATGCGCAATCTGGGTCCCTGGACTGTTTTCTAAAGAGTATTCGTAAGCATCCTATAATAAGGCCCAGCACTGAATCTTTGCGGAAGAAATAAGTGAGATCGACTTGTCCTCAAGGAAGAAATAAGTGAGATCGACTTGTCCTCACGGAAGAGGCCGAGCAATGGCTTGTAATCTGTGATGATAAAGGAATGGCAGGCATGGACGTACTGATGAAATCACTTGACTTCAAATATGACTGCCAGACCTTCATTTTCTATTTGAGCATTCTTTCGCTCAGCCGCAACCTGCTTCCACGAGGCAAAGGTGATTGGACGTTCGCGGTCATCGCTCATCTGGTGAGATAGGAATACCCCAATCCATACGGTAATACATCACATGATGAATAATAGCTTCAAAGGATCAAAATATGTCCAACACCCCCAAAGTGAACATTTACTGTTTCACTTCCTTAAACACGTCATTCTCAGCCTTGTTCCACACCCAAGGCTGGTGCTTCTTGAGGAACAAATGAAGGGGGGAGCCAAGACAGTTGCCAAATTCGGAATGAACCTGCCATAATAGTTTACCAATCCAACTGCAACTTGTGTAGCCATTCGCGGCCCAACAAGCTAGGCCACTTCCTTTCTCGACAATGAGGGAAAGGCAAACTGATTGGTGCCCATAAACTACTGGAGCAAGCATCGCTCCCACAATATTCACCTGTTCCCCAATGTAAGTTTCCAAACGAGCTGCCGTGTCGACCAAAGTCAAAATGTACACACTCCTTTTCACAAGATTAAAGGTAATCTGCACCAGCACAGAAACGACAGCTCCCGTATCCAATTCCATCTGGAGTATATTGTCAGCAAACTGTGGCGGAGCACCATTAGGAACCACAAGGGGTGCTGCCGAACAGTTTAACTGCACTTCAGTCTTATCCTCTGCCTCTTCTGGGTCATCCAAATGCAAGGCCCAGACCGAGGCTGATTCCTAACACACATGGGTGCCTGGAGCACTGTCCCTCCTGCTGCCTGTGGTTAGATCCACACGTTGCACTCTGGCCAAAATCTCCTTCAACCGAGTCCGGGGACATCTCAAGTCCTAACGGCAGACCCTTCTCCCAGAGACCAGAGTCTCTGTGGCAGTTAGTTTGGATCGTGGGGCTACCACGTGAGGGGTAATACCCCAAAACGCTCACCTCGATCCTTTGTATAGCTTGGACGCCGCGTTCCGTGCTCTCTCAGAACAATGAGATCTGTAGTGCCTATTGAGAAGTCAGGGCGGTTTCGCCAAAAGTTTTTTATGTGTTTCAATATTATTTATGCTACAGACCAAGCAATCGTGGAGCACATCTGATAAAGCAGTTCCACACGCACAAAACTCAGCTATCTTTCATAGCCATGATATTAACTCAGTGACGGACTGACCGGGGACCTCTCCACCATATTAAAATGATACCTTTGAACGATCACTGACAGGGTTGGGTTAAAGTATAGTGCCATAAGTGCCACAAGTTGGTTGAATTAATGTGTATCTGGCGCCGCCGGGTACATAGGACGCCTGATCACCCTAAAGTGTGCAATAGTATGACCGTCTAGCGTTTTTTCTCTGTGATGTTGTTGGCCTGGAAGAAGTAACACATTCTTTCTGTGTGTTGGCTCCAGTCTTCAACATCAAGGTCAAATGCATGTTGTTGCCCAACCAGAGGCATGGTGAAATAATTGGTTCCAACCTGGGTCCAGAAAGTCAGGGACGTGGCTCAAGGTAGGTCACAGTGTCGACAGCAAACCAGTTTACTCCTCATCGCCAGTTTAATGAGGACATGGGGAATCCACAATGAGTAAAATAAAGAACTCCAATTTATTTACAATATAGTATATACAATTCCCGATAGACCACTACCGGGTCTCTTCTTCGTTTGTGCCTCACTGGCTGACCATTTATACAATGCTAAATTGCTAAAATGCTACAATGCCAAATGCTCGGCGGGGCAGCTCGTACTCCATGAGAACCACGGGAAAATTAATCATTCCCACCCTGTAAATCCCGTGCATGATATTACAGATGTGCAGCATCTTGGTGAGGTTGTTAGCTTGGGCAAATACGAGCGTGTGCCATGTAAAGTAGAGAAATTGCAACATCAGTTAATGCTGATCCTGTGCAACAAAGTGTAAATTTTGACTTCACCACTTATGAGCTAATAATGTTTCTTAAATATGCACAACTGACCATGCGGTCAGCAGCAGGAAGGACCCCCACCCACTAAGTAGCACTACTTAAAGGGATTGTCAACAACTTGTATGTCAGTTGTTGATTAATTTATATTGGCTTTGTGTGTGGAAGTGCTGCATTTTGAAGAATTGAAGACAGTGGCGAAATCTGCAGGGAGTGGTGCTGTACACGGAGATGACCTTGGGTGTGACTGCAACGGCTTCGGAAACTTCCTTCCAGTCATGGGGGATGTACTTTTAATTCCTCTTGAGGGATATGGAGCAAAGGCAGCAAAAAAGAATACAAGCTGCTCTCACAGGGAGGAGGAGGGAGAAAAGGGTTCTCAGCAGGAAATCTTATACACCCAGAACATCATGAAGGCACAGTCTTTGCCACCAACCAGCTCAGGGAGAGGTCAAAGAGTGAGGGAGGAGGCAATGTGCACATTCTGATCTGGTCTGGCTCATTTGACTATGCTTCCTGTGCAATCAACGGCAAATCTCCCTTACGAAGGCAAATACTGCGATGCTGGCAATCTGAAATATAAACAAAAAATCAGAGCAGGGTGATGAAATGTCATCAACCTGAAATGTTAACCCTGGTTCTCTCCACAGATGTTGTCTGATCTACTGATTATAAGCAGCAATTTTATTTTTATTCCAAATCTTCCTCGTACAACATTTTACCATCCGTCCATTACAGGCTCAGCAGTGTTCTCTTGGTCACCGTCGTAAAACAAATACCACAACAAAATAACCATTCCATACAAATTTAATCCAATGGAATTTCCCGGGTGGGATTCTCTGTCAGCCGATGTCAGAATCGGGAAACACGATTGAGCAGAGAATCAGTTTTGACATCAAAATCGTGGTGGGTGCCGTCTCATGCCAAATAGCAATTCTCTGGTGCCTCAACAGCAGCGTCAATCTGTTTCACTCCACACGTACAGAAAATGCCATTAGTATATAATCAGCGAGCGACCCCAGTACTCTGTGGGGCCTCTGCGATTCTCTGCCTGCACTGGGTGGAATTCCCGGTGACAAGGTTCATTTGTGCTTTTAAAAATTGAGAAACAGACGCCGTGGCTGATGAGGGAGAGAGAAGATGTAGGACACGGAGAGGCGCAACCGTGGACTGCTGGTCCTGACACTGGCTGGGTTGGCTGGAAGTGGGAGACGTGATAGAAATGGACTTTTCTAGTCAGCTATAACCATGACAGTAAGGGAAGATGATAGAGGTAAAAGGGTTAAATGAGAACTCATCAAGAATAATTAACTATAATCATATAAAATGAAATGAAAATCGCTTATTGTCACAAGTAGGCTTCAAATGAAGTTACTATGAAAAGCCCCTAGTCGCCACATTGGGCAGCACGGTAGCACAAGTGGGTAGCACTGTGGCTTCACAGCTCCAGGGTCTCAGGTTTGATTCCCCGCTGGGTCACTGTCTGTGCGGAGTCTGCACGTTCTCCCTGTGCCTGCGTGGGTTTCCTCCGGGTGCTCCGGTTTCCTCCAACAGTCCAAAAATGTGCAGGTTAGGTGGATTGGCCATGCTAAATTGCCCTTAGTGACCAAAAAGGTTAGGAGGGGTTATTAGGTTACGGGGATAGGGTGGAAGTGTAGACTTAAGTGGGTCGGTGCAGACTCGATGAGCTGAATGGCCTCCTTCTGCACTGTATGTTCTATGTACTATGTGCAGACTCGATGGGCTGAATGCCCTCTATCTGCAACTCCACCAACCTTTGCGTCATCAGCAAATTTACTAACCCACCCTTCCACTTCCTCATCGAAGTCATTTATAAAAACCACAAAGAGCAGAGGTCCCAGAACAGGGGCGAAATTCTCCGACCCCACGCAGGGTCATGGGCAGCACGGTAGCATGGTGGTTAGCATAAATGCTTCACAACTCCAGGGTCCCAGGTTCGATTCCCGGCTGGGTCACTGTCTGTGCGGAGTCTGCACGTCCTCCCCGTGTGTGCGTGGGTCTCCATTGATGATGGTTGACGCCGTTCAGTTACCAATATCGAGTGGGGGGGGAGGAGGAGAGTACCGGCGTTTGTGCGGGGGGTGGGGTGGGGTGGTGGTGGGGAGAGAGAGTACCGCCGTTTGTGTGGGGGGTGGGGTGGTGGTGGGAAGAGAGTACCGGCGTTTGTGGGGTGGTGGTTGTGGTGGGGAGAGAGTACCGGCGTTTGTGGGGTGGTGGTGGTGGGGAGAGAGAGTGCCGGCGTTTGTGTGTGTGTGGGGGGGGGGAGAGAGAGTCCCGGCGTTTGTGGGGCGGTGGTGGGGAGAGAGTACCGGCGTTTGTGTGTGTGGGGGGGGGAGAGAGAGTCCCGGCGTTTGTGGGGCTGTGGTGGGGAGAGAGTACCGGCGTTTGTGGGGTGGTGGTGGTGGGGAGAGAGAGTACCGGCATTTGTGGGGTGGTGGTGGTGGGGAGAGAGAGTACCGGCGTTTGTGGGGTGGTGGTGGTGGGGAGAGAGAGTTTGTAGGGCGGTGGTGGGGAGAGAGTACCGCCGTTTGTGGGGCGGTGGTGGGGAGAGAGTCCCGGCGTTTGTGTGTGGGGGGGGAGAGAGTACCGGCGTTGGTGTGGGGTGGGGAGAGAGAGTCCCGGCGTTTGTGTGTGGGGGGGGGGGAGAGAGTACCGGCGTTTGTGGGGTGGTGGTGGGGAGAGAGTACCGCCGTTTGTGGGGCGGTGGTGGGGAGACAGTCCCGGCGTTTGTGTGTGGGGGGGGGGAGAGAGTACCGGCGTTTGTGTGGGGTGGGGAGAGAGAGTCCCGGCGTTTGTGTGTGGGGGGGGGAGAGAGTACCGGCGTTTGTGGGGTGGTGGTGGTGGGGAGAGAGAGTCCCGGCGTTTGTGTGTGGGGGGGGGGGGGGGGGGGAGAGAGTACCGGCGTTTGTGGGGTGGTGGTGGTGGGGAGAGAGTACCGGCGTTTGTGGGGTGGTGATGGGGAGAGAGTACCGGCGTTTGTGGGTGGTGATGAGGAGAGAGTCCCGGCGTTTGTGTGTGGGGTGGGGAGAGAGAGTCCCGGCGTTTGTGGGGTGGTGGTGGGGAGAGAGTACCGGCGTTTGTGGGGTGGTGGTGGTGGGGAGAGAGTACCGACGTTTGTGGGGTGGTGGTGGTGGGGAGAGAGAGTCCCGGCGTTTGTGCGGGGGGGTGGGGTGGGGTGGTGGTGGGGAGAGAGAGTACCGGCGTTTGTGCGGGGGGTGGGGTGGGGTGGTGGTGGGGAGAGAGAGTACCGGCGTTTGTGGGGTGGTGGGGTGGGGAGAGAGAGTACCAGCGTTTGTGTGTGTGGGGGGGGGGGAGAGAGAGTACCGGCGTTTGTGTGTGGGGGGGGGGGGGAGAGAGAGTACCGGCGTTTGTGTGTGGGGTGGGGAGAGAGTACCAGCGTTTGTGTGTGTGGGGGGGGGAGAGAGAGTACCGGCGTTTGGGGGGGGGAGAGAGAGTACCGGCGTTTGTGTGTGGGGGGGGGAGAGAGTACCGGCGTTTGTGTGTGGGGGGGGGGGGAGAGAGTACCGGCGTTTGTGGGGTGGTGGTGGGGAGAGAGAGTACCAGCGTTTGTGTGTGTGGGGGGGGGGGGGGGGGGGAGAGTACCAGCGTTTGTGTGGGGGGGAGAGAGAGTCCCGGCGTTTGTGGGATGGTGGGGGGGGGGAGAGAGAGTCCTGGCGTTTGTGGGGTGGTGGGGGGGGAGAGAGAGTCCCGGCGTTTGTGGGGTGGTGGGGGGGGGAGAGAGAGTCCCGGCGTTTTGTGGGGTGGTGGGGGGGGAGAGAGAGTCCCGGCGTTTGTGGGGTGGTGGGGGGGAGAGAGAGTCCCGGCGTTTGTGGGGTGGTGGGGGGGGGAGAGAGAGTCCCGGCGTTTGTGGGGTGGTGGGGGGGGGAGAGAGAGTCCCGGCGTTTGTGGGGTGGTGATGGGGAGAGAGTACCGGCGTTTCTGTGGGTGGGGAGGGGAGAGAGAGTCCCGGCGTTTGTGTGGGGGGGGGGGAGAGAGTGTACCGGCGTTTGTGGGGTAGTGGTGGTGGGGAGAGAGTACCGCCGTTTGTGTGTGGGGGGGGGGGGAGAGAGAGTATGTGTGGGGGAGGGGAGAGAGAGTCCCGGCGTTTGTGTGTGGGGGGGGAGAGTACCGGCGTTTGTGTGTGGGGGGGGGTGGGGGGGAGAAAGAGTCCCGGCGTTTGTGGGGTGGTGGGGGGGGGAGAGAGAGTCCCGGCATTTGTGGGGTGGTGATGGGGAGAGAGTACCGGCGTTTGTGTGGGTGGGGAGGGGAGAGAGAGTCCCGGCGTTTGTGTGGGGGGGGAGAGAGTCCCGGCGTTTGTGTGGAGCGGGGGGGAGAGAGTGTACCGGCGTTTGTGGGGTAGTGGTGGGGGGGGGTAGGGGTGGGTAGGGGTGGGGGGGGTAGGGGTGGTGAGGGGGGTAGGGGCGTTGGAGCCCCTACCACCCTCTCTCAACTTCGGTACCCCCGCCCTCTCAATGCAGGTTCCCCCCCTCAACGCCGCAACCCCCCCTCTCTCTCAATGCCGGTACCCCCCCCTCTCAACGCCGGTTTTCCCTCCTCTCAACGCCAGTACCTCCCCCCAACGCCGCAACCCCCCCTCTCAACGCCGCAACCCCCCCCCTCTCAACGCCGCAGCCCCCCCCCTCCTCTCCTCTCAACGCCGGTACCCCCCCCTCTCAACACCGGTACCCACCCCTCTCCTCTCAACGCCGGTACCCCCCCCCTCTCCTCTCAACGCCGGTACCCCCCCCTCTCCTCTCAACGCCGGTACCCCCCTCTCTCTCTCTCAACGCCGGTACCCCCCTCTCTCTCTCAACGCCGGTACCCCCCCTCAATGTCGCAACCCCCCCCCCCAATGCCGCAACCCTCCCCTCTCAACGCCGCAACCCCCCCCCTCAACGCCGCACCCCCCCCCCCCTTCAACACCGCAACCCCCCCCCTCAACGCCGCAACCCCCCCCCCTCTCCTCTCCTCTCAACGCCGGTACCCCCCCTCTCCTCTCAATGCCGGTACCCCCCCTCTCTCTCTCAACGCCGGTACCCCCCCCCTCTCAACGCCGGTACCCCCCCTCTCCTCTCAACACCGGTACCCCCCCCTCCTCTCAACGCCGGTACCCCCCCTCTCTCTCTCAACGCCGGTACCCCCCCCTCTCCTCTCAACGCCGGTACCCCCCCTCTCCTCTCAACGCCGGTACCCGTCCCCTCTCCTCTCAACACCGGTACCCCCCCTCTCTCTCTCTCACCGCCGGTCCCCCCCTCTCTCTCTCAACGCCGGTACCCCCCCTCAACGCCGCAACCCCCCCCAATGCCGCAACCCTCCCCTCTCAACGCCGCAACCCCCCCCTCAACGCCGCAACCCCCCCCCTTCAACGCCGCAACCCCCCCCTCAACGCCGCAACCCCCCCTCTCCTCTCCTCTCAACGCCGGTACCCCCCCCCTCTCCTCTCAACGCCGGTACCCCCCCTCTCTCTCTCAACGCCGGTACCCCCCCCCCTCTCTCTCTCAACGCCGGTACCCCTCCCCTCTCCTCTCAACGCCGGTACCCCCCCCACTCTCCTCTCAACGCCGGTACCCCCCCCTCTCCTCTCCTCTCAACGCCAGTACCCCCCCCCTCCTCTCAACGCCGGTACCCCCCCCCCACTCCTCTCAACGCCGGTACCCCCCCTCTCCTCTCAACGCCGGTACCCCCCCCTCCCCTCTCCTCTCCTCTCAACGCCAGTACCCGTCCCCTCTCTCTCTCTCAACGCGCCACTTCCGCAGCGGGTGAAACTGACGCATATCGCGTCAGTCCGCTGCTGGCCCTTTCGGAAACGGAGATTTACGGCTTTAAAAGAAGGCCCCGATGCCGGAGTCATCCGCACCGCTTTTGCCCGCCGGAAATGGGCGTCACGCAGGTCTTCGGAGAATTTCGCCCCAGATCTCTGCAGGACACAATTGGTCACCGACCTCCAGGCAGAATACTTTCAATCCACTACCACTCGCTGTCTTCTTTCGACCGGCCAATTCTGTATCCAGACAGCCAAATTTCCCTGTATCCAATGTTCCTTAACGTTCTGAATGAGCCTACCATGGGAAACCTTATCAATGCCTTATTGAAATCCATTTGCACCACATCCGCTGCCCAACCTTCATCAGTGTGTCTTATCACATCCTCAATGAGGCTTGTGAGGCATGACCTGCCCCTCACAAAGCCATGCTGACTATCATTAATCAAACTATGTTTTTCAAAATATTCAGAAATCCTGGATGGGATACCCTGATCCTGAGGCTAAGTGTTGACGCCGTCGGAAACGGTGTTGCGTTTCCCGACGGCGTCAGCACAGCCCCAGGATTAGCAATTCTGGACTCTACAGGGGGCCAGCTTGGCGCTGGAGCAGTTCACGCCACTCCAGATGCTGAACCGGCCATGGAATGGGCGCGGGGGATGCGCGCATGCGCAGTGGGCCCAGCACGAACCCGCGCATGCTCAGTCCCACCGGCAATGATTTCCGCGCATGTGCGGTGTCTCCCTTGTCCGCGCCAGCCCCGAGCCAACATGTCTCAGGAGTACAGGCAATGAAATGAAATGAAATGAAAATCGCTTCTTGTCACGAGTAGGCTTCAAATAAAGTTACTGTGAAAATCCCCTAGTCGCCACATTCCAGCGCCTGTTCGGGGAGGCTGTTACGGGAATCGAACCGTGCTGCTGGCCTGCCTGGTCTGCTTTCAAAGCCAGCGATTTAGCTCAGTGAGCTAAACAGCCCCTGTGCTAAACAGCCCCGCAATGGTGCGGAAGGAAGAAGGCCGGGAGACAGCGAGGCCAGACCGCCGATTGGTGGGTCCCGATCGCGGGCAAGGCCACATCGAAAGCCCCCCCACCCCCGGGGTTGGACCCCCCCTTCCCCATCACAGGCCGCCACCCGACCCTTCAACGCTTAGGTCCCACCGGCGGCGTTCTAACTTGCTCTGAGCCGGCAGGAATTGGTTTTGTTTCATGGCCGCTTGGCCCATCCAGGCCGGAGAGTCACGGGGCGGGGGGGGGGGGGGGGGGGGGGTGTAGACCGGCCCTTGACCGGTGCTCTGCTGACCACGTCGGCGCCAATTCTCCGCTCTGCAGGGAATTGCGTACCGGTGTTGGGGCGGCATGGCGCGATTCGCGTGGCCCAGTATTTTGCTCAGCACAGACCTAAGACTAACTGCTCTGTAATTCCCAGGGATTTCCCTATTCCCTTTCTTGAACAGGGGAATAACATTCATATTCCTCCAATCATCCGGTACTCCTCCAATGGAGAGTGAGGATGCAAAAAGCATTGCCAATGGACCAGCAATATCCCCCCTCGCTTCCTATAGAAACCTTGGGTATATCCTGTCTGGCCCAAGGGAGTTATCTATCCTGATGCTTTTCAAAATTTCCAGCACATCCTCCTTCTTAATAGCAACCTGTTCGAGCTTATTCACCTGGTTCACGCTGTTTTCACGGGCAACAAGGTCCCTCCCTCGAGTGAACACTGAAGCAAAATATTCATTTAGGGCCTCCCCTACATCCTCAGACTCTCGGCACGAGTTCCCTCCACTATCCCTTATCGGCCCTACTCTCTGATCATCCTCTTATTTCTCACATAAGTGTAGAACGCCTTGGGGTTTTCCCTCGTCCTTCCCACCAGGGTTTTTTCATGCCCCCTTGTGGCACTCCTAACTTCATTTTTGAGTTCCTTCCTGGCTACCTTGTAACCCTCCAGAGCTGTGCCAGATCCTTGCTTACTCAACTTTACGTAAGCTTCCTTCTTCCTCTTGACTAGAAGCTCCACTTCTCTTGTCATCCAAGCCTCCTTCACATTACCATTCCTTCCTCGTCTCAGTGGGACAAAACTATCCAGCACTCACAGAAAGTGCTCCTTAAACAACTCCCACATTACTATTGTTCATTTCCCTGAGAACATCTGTTCCCAATTTATGCTCCTCAGCTCCTGTCTAATGGCAGTATTGTTGCTCGTTCTGGGTGAGTGTGCTTAACACTCAATTTGGCTCTGTTTCGTCCCTTAGCATTGGAGTCGGCAGGTATCATTAAGATACCGCCACAAGTTTTAAGTTCAAGTTCAAAGCAATAAATCCATACACCAGTTCGTAAGTTCAAACAAGACACGTTTATTATATTACAGTAATCTACTAATCATGCATATAAACTATAAGACTAGGCTAATCCTACCACTAATAGGCCAAATACTTATCTGGATAAGGGGACTGCCGGATCAGGGAACAACGGCCTCTAGCTTTGTCCTGGGTCCGCAGGCTTCCAGTAGTTATGGACTAAAGGGGGTCAGAAGTGTCTACTCTCGTAGCGTGCGTTGTGACACTTACTTGTTGGCGGCTACTGTCCAGGCCTCTCCTCCTCAAGGTTCTTCTGCTGCAATGGTGTTGTGCTGGGAGAGCTGGCTGGTCAAGGAGAGGCTGGCAGAGAGAGCTGGTCGAGGAGAGGCTGGCAGAGAGAGAGAGCTGGAGTCGCGGTCTCTGTCTTATACTCCTCTCAGGGTCTTGCGCCCACCTGGGCGGACCCTCTATACACTCGCAATCGATTGGGTCTCTTCCCAATCGATTGATTTGAATTCCCCAATAACGGGGCAGTACCTCGATCACTGGGGCGCTTCTTGGGACTTATTGTTTTGGACTTATTTGGCGCCGAAAAGTCTGGCCTTCCATTCAATGTATTGATCAGTGTTTAACTTGTTTCTATTGTATCTGGGGATCGCCCGGCATCGCCTCATTAGTATGCTAACTGTTCCTTTTCATAGTGCTGTCTGGTTTCTGCAGCAATCAAAACTGGTTTCTGCAGTAGTCTGAATATACAAGCGCTTTGCAAGCTGCTTGCTTTTACAACATGTCCAATTTCCCTGCATTCCTTGCAATCTTCCATTTTGTGTTGGGCAGTGGTCACCCCAGGTGGCTACCGTATAATTTCCCCTCCCATAATTAATTACCTTCACATACTCTCTGTTCCTATCCATCTCCATGACTATGGTAGAGGTCAAGGAGTTGTGGTCACTGTCACCGAAATGCTCTCCCACCGAGACATCTGTCACTGGGCCTGGTTCGTTGCAGCACAAAATCCAGGCATGTTGCCCTCGTTAATGTAACGAGGGTACTGAACTGAAGTGAATGATAACAGTCAAGGTTGAAGCTGGAACTTAACTTGGCAGGGTCAACGCTAAGCATCATCTTAATCCTGAATGTATGCGTGTCTCCCAGGCCACCATAGCCTCCATGTCATAGCAATCTCCATGCTTTTCTGGATGCTGCAGCTGGTCATCAGCTTCCTCATCTTCATCTTGTTCTGAGGGTGGCTCATGTTTCTTTAAATCCTCATTGGTCAATGCCTCACTCCCCATCTCTGGTGCCAGGTTGGGCAAAGCACAGCAGACCACCAGAGTATAGAGGACACTTGCTAGGGCATATTGAAGTGCCCAACTGGAATAAAACAGACACCTGAATCTCATCTCATCTTCAGGAGACAAATGTCTGCTTGATAGTGGTCCAAGCCACTGTATTGCTCATGTTGTAGTGTTCCTTGGCCTTTGTCATAGGTGTAAACAGACATTTCTTTAACAGGTAGCTTTATCACTAATAATCCAGTCTTGAAGGTGAGAGAGGTGGGGAGTGAACAGCTCAGGCATCTAGGTGCGCCTGAATATAATGGCATCATAATTGCTCCCAGGGTAATGTGCACATAACTGTAGAATCTGCTGACAATGGACGCAGCCCAGTTGCATGTACATGGTATGGAATCCCTTCCTGGCAATGAAGGTTTCCAACTGGCTTAAGGGAGCCTTAATGGCCACAAGCCTGCAGTCTATTACACATTGGGGAAATCCAATAATGACCTTAAATTCTCTCAGTCTGACTGTCCACATCAGTTCAATATAGTTTGTAATGGCCCTTCCAAAGAAGACATTGATCACCAGCTAGATGAAATGATGTACGGCTAATTTGGTGATGTTACGCAAGTGTCCAGTGAAATGATCAGGAGATACAGACATTTAGAGCCCTGGTAACCTTCACTGCCACCGACATTGAGTAAACCCCCAGTGCCAATGTGTTCAGCTTATTCGTCATCATGGCACAACGTTCTGTGGTGCCTTGTGGGAGAGACACACTCTTCAGAGACACTGTTGCTCCGACATCTCTATCTCTATCTGTATACCCTGGGCGCAGGATACCCTTTCATTACACTGGTGTCTGCTTGTGGTTTATTCTGCAGCCTTCTACTGGTTCCAATCCTGAGGTTTCCCCTGCAGGTAACCATGAGGTTGCTGCTCTCTGGATTTGGTTGTCCAACCCCCTCCTTCTCAGGTTATCCTCCTCGGTGAAGGATTCCCCTCTTGGGTGGATGGTGGCCATGGAAATTAAGCACTCTCAATATGGAGGGCTACTCTGCCAGTTGTTTCCCCAACACTGCCAATCTCATCTTCCTTTCCACTTGCTCTCAATGGACTTACGAGGCAGGAGTAATATGGCATGATGGAAGCTCAACCACAAATCCCTGGCCTCCCTCCTCAATGTTAGGCACTCAAGCTGCACTGAACCAGCCTTCCTGTATCTCAAACTGCTGAATGCATTGCCGCTTGTTGCCCTTAAAGAGTTGCTTGGTGAGCTTTGGCCCCCAAACACTCTCCAAAAATTAGAATGGGCCCTAACATACTGTTCAATTGCATGTTTAATCAGCTTTAACAAGCTAAACATCCAATGGCTTTGCAGAAGTTTGCATTGTTCACACTTTGTTGACGCTTTTGGAAAAATACAGAATATTATGATGTCAGAGGTCTATCCCAATGCCATCACAAGTGAATTTTTTGTCACCCTCCTGCTTCCAAGGTGTCATCTATGGGGCCGGAAAATATTTGCCATAAAGCAATTACAGCACACAAGGAAATGTGGTTATTGAACTTTTTGTGGCACTTCAGGACTGAACTATTGGCATTAACTTCCATGGCTACCTGACTTTGTAGTATTTATCTGGAGAGCCTCTTGGGTTGTTGAGGGAAAATTACCTCTCTCCTCCTGTACTCTCATTCTGCATCAGGGACTTCAGTATCACATTGGAGAATCTTGGGGTACTCTTTTTGTTCATTGTGCCATTTCCACTCTTCCTCCAGCTCATGCATTTCCTCCCAGAGTCTAAAGATGTGCAGGTTAGGTGGATTGGCAAAGTTAAATTGTCCCTTAGTGTGTCCAAAGATGTGCGGGGGAGTGGACCAGGGTAGACTGTTCTTTTGGAGGGTGGGTGCAAACTCAATGGGCTGAATGGCCTCCTTCTGCACTGTAGGGAATCTATAATGGAGTCCAGTAGCTGCTCCAGCTAGAAAGCACCCCACCTTTGAGTATAGACTGGTAAGCAGGCTAGCTTTAAGTTGTGAACCTCGAATAGACTTGAGCCTTGCTGTTGCATGCAGCTGCTCAGCAGTGCTATATTCCAGACATCAATTGGTGAAGTGTATAACTGGAGTCAATATTTTACTCACTCTTATATTTATTTACAGTTTACAGATTACAAACATACACCTCCTAATCCACAGCCACTGTTTCAATGTGTGTCTAATTTTAGGGGCACAATGAATTGGCATAAATGTCCACCTGTTACATGCAATCAAACCCAATTAACATACAAATAACAGATTCCCTTTTCTTTCTAAATAAAAATGAGTGTTAATATGTACAAAAATTGAAAATAAAATAAATCTAAATAGTTCCACTCTCCTGCACATATTTGTCCATATTCTGTGCAAAGATAATGTATCGTAAAACGCCCGTCCACTATGATCCCAAAAACATGTTTAAATGTTTCACAAAAAGAAATGCATGTACAGAAAAATGATGGCATGCATCAACTCACTTAAATTTTGAGATTTGAATTCTCCACAGCATTTGTTTCAGACCAGCAATGCCGATCCTTAACGTTTCCCATTCATACACTTTGTCGATTGAACATTACCCTACAATGAAATATAATCTGCAAAACACTGAATGGATAGGCTATCATCATTATGCTCATTATATATAAGACTAATCAAAATATAATCTACAAAACACTGAATAGGTAGGCTATTATCATTATGCTCATTATATACAATACGGGTGCTCCGGATTCCTCCCACAGTCCAAAGATATGCAGGTTAGGTGGACTGACCATGCTAAATTTCCCCTTAGTGTCCAAAAGGTGAGGTGAAGTTATGGGCATAGGGTGGGGACAAGGGATAAGGTAGGGTGTCTTTCAGAGGGTTGGTTCAGAATTGATGGGCCAAATGGTTTCCTTCTGCACTGTAAAGATTCTACTCCAAAAGAGTCAGTGTATTAGCAGCCAAAGTACTTTTAATTTTCTGAACTTCACAAGCTAAAGTTGCATCAAGGTGAAGTAGCAGAATATTCCATCAGAAATATTAGGCAGATTTGCACGTGAAACATCACTAAAATGGTTAGTTTATGTTTTTGAAGCCACTTAAGGATGGAAACATTTGTATTCATTTCTCCAGATTTTTTAAAAATGTTTTATCTACACTTAAAACATTCTAGAACTTAGCATGTTTAAATTGTAGCATTTAACTCCAATACCAAAAATAGCATCTGATCTTGTCTGAGCGGTGAATACGTTCAACTGACCAATCAAAGTTCACCATTGCTTCCCATTAAGCAAGTTACAGCACTTGGAACTCAACAATGAGTTCAAAAAATTTAGACTGTAACCGTTCTCCTCCATCTTGACCCTGTATTTTTAACCCCAAAATATTTTTTCTCCCAACACAATCCCCCTCCCACCACTCCACTGCCACCGGTCCATCTAACACTTATTCTTAAGTTTTGTTTTCACTGAGCATTGACCTTTGTGTTCCTATCAACATATTCTGCTACTTCACCTTTATGCAACTATCAGCACCTTCAACCATTAACACTTCCTCTGACTCGTGTCCAACAAATATTAGTTGCAATCTCTCCTGGCTCCCACTTATCACTGACCTCCTACTTTGCTTCAGCTGCTCCACCCCCTTTATGTAGTATATAATCCATCAAATTTCTCCCTCTCTTTAATTCTGAAGAAGAGTCATATGGACTTGGAACTTTTATTCTGTCCCTTTCTCCACAGAGGCTGCCAGACCTGCTGAGTTTTTTTCCAGCTCATTTTGTTTAGGGCAGTACGGTAGCACAGTGGAGGGCAGCATGGTAGCACAGTGGTTAGCACAGTTGCTTCACAGCTCCCGAGTCCCAGGTTCTATTCCCGGCTTGGGTCACTGTCTGTGTGGAGTTTGCACTTTCTCCCCGTGTCTGCGTGGGTTTCCTCCGGGTGCTCCGGTTTCTTCCAAAAATGTGCAGGTTAGGTGGATTGGCCATGATAAATTGCCGTTAGTGTCCAAAAAAGGTTGTGTGGGGTTACTGGGTTACGGGGCTAGGGTGGAGGTGTGGGCTCGGTTAGGGTGCTCTTTCCAAGGGCCGGTGCAGACTCGATGGGATGAATGGCCACCTTCTGCACTGTAAAGTCTCTGGTTCTATGGTTTGTATTTCACCATTGCTTTGTCTGGTCTCTAGATATAACATCATTAACTGTGGCATAATTAATTGGGATGGGAGTAACACTTGCCAAATAGGATTGTTAATTTAAAGTTATTTCAGACTTACGCTGCCCAATTACGTAAAGCTTAACTTTCAATTCCAATCTACTGTTATGATAATGTCCTTTTCAAATTCCTTTGTACCATCCTATTGGAAACCATCAACATTCAGCATGAAGATGCATTAAATGCTTTCCTTCGTGATATCAAGAAAACATTACAGAAGCTGCTTACGATTGAATATATCCAATTTTCAGCAAACCAATCTCACTGAAAATTGGCACATCCTGAAAGCATCAGTCTGCCCTTAGACACATTTGTTCCATTTCCAAAGTTATCCTTCTGTATTTTCTCCCTCCTCAGGCAGACAATTTCAGAAAAACCTCTCTCTGAAAAATAGCTCTCTGCAGACGTTGATTGATCTCCACCTTCATGAAATGTTGTCAACCAAGCCAAAAATGATTTTCAAGATTACTCTACCAGTGGTGAGAGAGTCCACTCTAATCTATGGATCATAAACCCTCTTCAAAACCCTTGGGAACTATCCTTGCTTTAACCTTATAAATCCCATCTGTAAGGAGCTCTTTATTACAATGCACTCATGACTCAGCGTGTTAGTCTCATCTGGTACCTCAGAATAAACTTCAAACTCCCTGCAACACTACTTTGCCTTTCTTATTAGTTTATTCTCATGTTTATTAGCAGCCACCAGAACTTCACAATCGTGACTATTTCTGTTCTTTTTCTGTCCCACAATTGTTCCGTGACCTTTATTTTATATGTAATCTATTCAAACCAATTGTTTGACCAATGTATTGGAGTTCTTTGAAGGAGTCACATGTATTGTGGATAAAGGGGATGTTACTGCACTTAGGTATCCAGAAGGCATTTGATAAAGATCCACATTAAAAGCTGTTCTGGAAAATAAAAGCTCATGGTTTAAGGGGTAAAAATTTACATTGATTGGATATTGACGAGACGGGAAATATAGAGTTGGCATAAATGTCTTTTTTCCTGGTTGACAGGATATGATGAATGGTGGGTCCTCAGCATTTTTATATACACGACTTAGATAAAGGGACTGAAGGTCTGGTCACAACATTTTCTGGTGATGCAAAGATAGATGGGAAAGTAAATTTTGAAGATGTAAGGAGGCCTCAAAGGGACATTGCGAGCTGAAGCCATCCCTTTGCACTGGGTTCATCAAGGGAGAGGCCCAATCGGGTTTCGTGTGGGGTGCCGAGACCCACGTGAGTCAGTCAACCAGCACCTGGATCAATTTGGATCACACCCTTGTTGCCCGTGATCCAGTTAATTATATTTAAATGAGCCAATAGGCTCATCTGAATATGCACGGCCTGTTTAAGGTTGCATTTTCCCAGCTCCTGGGAGTCACCAGCTGCACCAGCAATGCCTCACACTGGTGCCAAATAGTACTGGTCTCCACAAATGGAGACCAGGCCTGATGGCCACACCGGGGAACTCAGGCCATTGGAGCCCCCCAAGGGATCGAGAACAGGGCACCCGGGCAGTGCCAAACTGGCACGCTGGCGGGTAGGTGGCTCCAGGTTTGCAGGGCGCCATATTTGCACTGTCAAGGGGCGGGGCTTGAGCGTGGCCATGCCCAAGAAAGAAGGGTATGAAGGGTGGGGAAGTGAAGGGGAGGTATGACGAGGAAGCATGAAGGTGGGGGAGGGGTGAATGGGGGGTTCCTGAAAGGGGGGAACCTTAAAGTGGGGACTGATGGTTGTGGGCCCTAGAGATAGGGGAGCCCTTAGCGTTCGCATAGCCGGGTATACTCACTTGGGGAGAGGTCGGGTGATGCTCCGAAGCCCACAAGGATGGATGAGTGTGGGCACGGTCACCCTCATGCCTGGGTAGTGGGAGGGGGTGGAGGGGGTCACAATAGCTTTTAGTGATGGGGGAGGTTGCACCTCGAGGGGCTAGGGTTTGGGGTGTTGTGTAAGTTTTTGTGGGGGGGGGGCTGTACTGTCTATGGGTGGTGGGTGTGGGGGACCCTCACCTGGGCATACAGCTGCTGACTCAGACAGAGGAAACATGCCAATTTCTGGAAAGAGTAAACAGTGACCTGTGTTTAAAGCCCTCAGATACTTGAGTTAGAACATAGAACATAGAACAGTACAGCACAGAACAGGCCCTTCGGCCCTCGATGTTGTGCCGAGAGGTCGGGTTGCAAGTTGCAGTTGCAAGTGATTCATTCATTTCCCTTACTGGGCTGTGACTGACAGCTTCCACACACACACACACAGCTGTGAGCTTTGCTTCATTCATCTTCTTCATGTTTCAGTAACTCCAAAGTGCTCTGACCACATTGTTTAGAACCATCAACCACTTCAAAGAGAGTTAAGTCAATATCCAGCTGAGCACTTCACAACCAGTCAAGTGTGAAGGGAGTGATTAGAATCCATGTATCTCTCTTTGAAGTGGTTGCATGGCTAGGGGGAATGCTTTGCCATGCGGGACAGGGGTAGATGGCCAGCCACGGGACCTCGCTCTCAGGCCACCTGCTGAAAATGATAGCCCGGTAGCGGGATTCCCTCAGGAATCTCTCATATTCCTCGCCATGCATAAATTTGCATGGCAAGGCAAATTGAATTGCTTCCTGATCTGCGGTCCCAGTTCCAATTCACCTCCGGTGGGAAAACATGGTTCCCCAAACAGAGAATCACAGCCCATGTCTTATGTACTTGAACTCGATGCTGGAGGAGGTGGTGGAAGCAGGGACGATAGTGATGTTTAAGGGCATCTTGCCAAATACATGAAGAGGATGGGAATAGAGGGACACGGACCCCGGCAGTGTAGAAGATTTTAGTTTAGACGGCAGCAGGTCGGCACAGGCTTGCAGGGCTGAAGGGCCTGTTCCTGTGCTGTACTTTTCTTTGTTCTTTGTACTTCAGAATTTTTCATCACTCTTTTTAAGAGTTTTGTCTTGATGCAGCGGTCTTGTAAATTATCATCAACTTGCCAACTAAATAAATAAGACTAATTTCTGTATAGATTCCATTTTTTTTTACAGGAAGTGTGATTTATTCTAGATTTATGTTTTCAACAAGAACAGTACAACAAATTGCTTTTTCCTGTGTGACATTAAGTCTGAAGTAATAAATATGTCAAAGTCATATGAGAGTACCTTTAAGAAATGAGTGTTTTTATAGAATAACTGTAGTGGATATACCTTTAGGAAATGGGCGTTTACTACTTCAGTGATGTCAGAGTGTGGGTGGAGCTGGGCTGTCTATCAGCGTTTAGTTTCACTTTGAGAAAAGCTGGGTGTGTCTGTGTTTTTTGGCTTTGTTTCAGTGTTGGAGCTGCAGTCAGCCACAGAAGGTGCAATGTTGTTCTCTCTGTGCTGTATTCTTTGGAGGTTGTATTTGAATTAATGGTTGCTACGATATTCACTGTGTGTTTTAAAAAGTTTTAACTTGAGTTCATTGAATAAACATTGTTTTGCTTCAAAACATACTTTTCCATTTCTGCACTACCACACCTGTAGAGTGGGTCGTGTGCTCCCCATACCACAATCTATTAAAAGTTGTGGATAAGGTGAACCCCATGATACACTTTAGGGTTCTCTAAACCCTGGCCCATAACAAATTGGGAGCTCGAAGGGGATAAAAGTTTATTTATTGGATTGGTTTTGTGAACTTAAAGACAGTGAGGGGTGAGCATATTGTGGTTGCTTTTCAGGTGTGGTGTTTCAGTTTAAGTCGGGAGTGTGTTGTGGACAATGGCTCGTTCAGAGGCTCTGAAGTTTTTGGGGGTGGAGACAGTCACACGCAGTACCTTATGAACAGAGACTAAAAGCAGACTGTTAGATTTGGCAAAAACATTGCAATTAGCATTACTTGACAAAATGCGAAAAGATAAATTAATTATGGCGGTGGCTAAGCATTTAAAGTTAGCTGAGATACAGTTTGACTCATTGGAAATGACAAATTAAACAAATGGAACATGAGAAAGAGAAATTATACTTTCGGACGAGTTTAAAATATCAATTCCTGCTGTAGTGAGAACTCATGTGGAAGAGCAGAGGTTTAAAACTGCAAAATTAGCAGCAGAAATGGCAGATGATTATGAATTAGTTCATAAATCAAAGCATGGTTTCCGATATCAGTTTCAACCTGCGAGGGATAGAAACTGAGGACATGAGAAAAACTCAAGTGGTCGAGGTAAAGGTGATCTGATGGGAGATAGAACATAGAACATAGAACAGTACAGCACAGAACAGGCCCTTCGGCCCTCGATGTTGTGCCGAGCAATGATCACCCTACTCAAACCCACGGATCCACCCTATACCCGTAACCCAACCCCCCTTAACCTTACTATTTAGGACACTACGGGCAATTTAGCACGGCCAATCTACCTAACCCGCACATCTTTGGACTGTGGGAGGAAACCGGAGCACCCGGAGGAAACCCACGCACATACGGGGAGGACGTGCAGACTCCGCACAGACAGTGACCCAGCCGGGAACTGAACCTGGGACCCTGGAGCTGTGAAGCATTTATGCTAACCACCATGCTACCGTGTTGCCCAAGATAAAAAGGAAAGTGTACCTCTGATGAAAAAATAAATCCAGGAGGGTGGAAAAGAAATGAAAAGTTTCAAATGTTTTCACTGTAATAAACTAGGCCATGTAAAGTCACAGTGTTAGTGGTTGAAGAAAAGCACTAGGAAGGCTAATATGGTAAAACAGCAAAAGACAGTGGGGTTTGTTAAAGTGGTAAAGGAAAGCCCAAGTGAAGCGAAGGAGGTGCAAAGGATTGTACAGCCTGATCAAGAGGTGATTGATAAGAAGGTGCCAGATCTCTTTGAAGAATTTCCTTGTGTGGGTAAAGTTTACTCATGTGTATCAGAAGGAGCAGGTAAAGAAGTCACAATTTTAAGAGATACGGGAGATAGTCAATCTCTAATGGTAAGAGATGAAGAGGTATGTAGTTTGGGAAGAATGTTGCCAGAAAAGGTGGTAATATGGTGAGAGGAGTAGTGTTCCATTATATAAGGTAAGGTTGGAAAGTCCAGTGAAGAGTGGTGAAGCGGTAATAGGAGTAATAGAGAAACTATCTTGTCCAGGAATACAGTTTATCTTGGGTAATGTTTTAAGCTGGATCGCAGGTGGGACTGATGCCTACTGTGGTTCATAAGCCAGTGGAAAACCAGACAATTGAAGTGTTGTGTATCCTGGGATTTTTCTTGATTATACAGTAACAAGGTCGCAAAGTCACAGGTTAAGCCAAGAGGAGAAATCAAAGAGTGAGCATGACGTTGAAGTGCAATTATCAGAAACGATTTTTGATCAGATGGTTGAAAAAGAACAAGAACAGGTGGAGGACGAGGCGCATATTTTTAGTTCAGGAAAGTTGACAGAGTTACAACAGGAAGATATAGAAATAAAACGGATGTATCAGAAAGCATACATGGAAGAGGAATCTGAGTGTATACCAGAGTGTTATTACAGTAAAAGTGATGTCTTGATGACAAAATGGAGACCTTTACATCTGCAGACGGATGAAAAGTGGGCAGAAGTTCATCAAGTAGTATTGCCAGTTGGGTATAGAAAGGAGGTGTTGCACATGAGGTACCAGTGGGAGGTCATTTGGGAGTAAGGAAAACTCAAGCTAAAATACAAAATCATTTTTATTGGCCTGGACTACATAACAATGTAGTCAAATTTTGTCAATCATGTCACACATATCAAGTGATAGGGAAACCTCAAGCAGTGATAAAACCAGCACCCTTAATACCCATTCCAGCATTGGAGGAACCTTTTACAAGGGTCTTAATTGATTGCATAGGACCGCTTCCTAAAAAAAAGTGGGAATCAATATCTTTTGACGATAATGGATGTGTCTACTAGGTTTCAAGAGGCCATTCCAGGACGTAATATTACAGCTAAAAAGATTGTAGAGGAGTTACTTAAATTCTTTACGAGATATGGACTACCCACAGAAATACAATCGGATCAAGGATCGATTTTTACCTCAAGGTTACTCAAAGAAGTTATGGATAGCTTAGGAATAAAATATTTTAAATCAACTCCGTACCATCCAGAATCACAGGAAGCGTTAGAAAGGTGGCATCAGACATTAAAGACAATGTTGAAGGCTTATTGTCATGAATATCCAGAGGATTGGGATAAAGGAATTCCATTTGTACTGTTTGCAATTAGGGATGCACCTAATGAGTCAACCAAATTCAGTCGTTCTGAATTAATTTTTGGTTATGAGGTAAGAGGACCACTTAAATTGTTTCAGGAAAAAATGGTGAGTGAGAAATCGGAAATTACATTATTGGATTACGTGTCAAATTTTAGGGAACGATTAAATAGAGCAGGTGAATTGGCTAGACAGCATTTAAAAGTTGCACAAAATGTGATGAAACGGGTAGCGGACAAGAAATCCAAAGTTCATAGTTTTGCCAGTGGAGATAAACTTTTTGTATTGTTGCCAGTGGTAGGTGAACCATTAAATGCAAGGTTTTCTGGACCTTATCAGATTGAAAGGAAATTAAGTGAGGTGAATTATGTAGTACGAACGCCGGATAGAAGGAAGACTCACTAAGTGTGACATGTGAATATGCTTTGAAAGGGAAGGAGAGCAAAGGAGGAGGTTTTACTGATTCTTACTCAAAGTAACGAACCAAACCCAGATGACTTTGAATTTGACATAACTCAAACTAATTGGAAAATGAGGATGTTCTTAAAAATTGGGATAAATTGTTTAGTTACCTCACAGAGGAAAAACGGACTGACGTGGAAAATTTATTGATATCACATGGGCAAGTTTGTAGAGATAAATGGGGAAGTACTAAAATGGCTATACATGATGTAGATGTGAGAAATGCTGTTCTAATTAAACAACATCCATACAGACTTAACCCTTTAAAATTGCCACAGGTTAACAAAGAGATTGAGAGTATGCTTAAAAATGGCATAATTCAAGTGGCTCACCCATAGTGATGGTATCAAAACCAGATGGTACCCAACGGTTGTGTGTGGACTATAGAAAGGTTAATGTAGTTACAAGAACAGACTCTTATCCTATCCCACGTTTGGAGGATTGCATTAAGAAAGTGGGACAACCAGCTTTTATTTCCAAACTGGATTTACTTAAAGGTTACTGGCAGGTACCTTTATCCAAAAGGGAGAAGGAGATTCTGCTTTTGTGACTTCAGATGGTATATACCAATTCAAAGTTATGCCATTTGGCATGAAAAACGCCCCAGCCACATTTCAACGGTTAACTAACAAAGTTGTTTCAGGATTACCCAATTGTGCGGTATACATCGACGATCTGGTAATTTTCAGCCAGAATGGACAGAACATTTAAAACATCTGATGGAATTATTTGATCGACTTCAGGAGGCAGGTTTGGTGGTAAACCTAGCCAAAAGTGCATTTGGAAAAGCCCAAGTCACTTTCCTTGTCCATACAATCGGACAGGGTCGAATGGTCACATGGGATGTGAAACCAACAGTTATTGAGGAGTTTCCAATACCATTATCACAAAGGGAAATAATGCGATTCCTTGGCATGAGTGTGTTTGATCAAACATTTGTGCCAAATGTTTGTAGCGTGGTTGCTCCACTGATGGACTTGCTGAAGAAACGTCAAAAATTTCAGTGGACAGAGGAATTTTAACAGGCATGCCTGAAAGCTGTGATAACCAATGCTACTGTGATGGTGAATTACAAGGGACTCTGTGATCTGAGTGAACTAAGGTATCTGACTTTAAAGAGATATTCCAAGGCGTAGAGAAATGGATGGATTGTGCAGAGCCTTCTTGTTCAAAGAGACTGTCAATCGAGAGGGATTCCAGTTGGAGGAAGAATAGAAAAATGGACCATATTATTGTACCTGTTTGAGCGTGTTGTTTTTTGAAACAAAAAGTATATTTACTGTGGGCATTTCTTAAAGGATAGTGAAAAGGTGAAAAATGAAACCATCTTGAAGTTGATGGTTTATTTTTTTTTTCTTGGGGGTAGGTGTCATGTGAGAGTACCTTTAAGAAATGGGTGTTCTGTAAAATAACTGTAGTGGGTGTACCTTTAAGAAATAGGTGTTTATTACTGCAGTGTTGTCAGAGTGTGGGTGGAGCTGGGCTGTCTGTCAGCTTTTAGTTTCACTTTGAGAAAAGCTTGGGTGTGTCTGTGTTTTTTTGGTTTTGTTTCAGTGTTGGAGCTGCAGTCAGCCACAGAAGGTGTAATGTTCTTTCTGCCATGTAACAACTACCTCTTGATCTTTTGGTGAATTCAGAGTGATAACTGTTCTCAGTAGTGAATTTAAACCTGATGAGCTTCTGTTATAAGGTTTTTTTTATGTCTTATGGATGTTAAAAGGAATATAAGGATTACTTAGTGTTGTGTTCTTTGGGGGTTGGATTTGAATTAATTGTTGTTCAGATGTTCACTGTATGTTTTAAAAAGGTTGACTTGAGTTCATAGAATAAACATTGTTTTGCTTTAAAAGACACTGTTAGATCTCTGCTTTACAACACCTGTAGAGTGGGCTGTGTGCTCCCCATACCACAATCTATTAAAGGTTATGGGTCAGGTGAACTCCATGATACACTTTGGGGTTCTCTAAACCCTGGCCCATAACACATAATTGAATATTTACACAAACTGTAAAAAAAGGCAAATTCAGTGTTCTAATTTCATTCATCTGTGCTTTTAGTAGCTTATTTCCAAAATGCTGTTCCTTAAATGGTCATCAATATTGCTCACTGAGGCCTTTTCTTTAAATTATAGCTCATACAGGATGTTTTCCAGATGGCCAAAATAAATATCATTCTGAAACAACATCTGCATTGTACTTCAGATCAGTCTGTGCCCCATAAGCAAATAGAACATACTGAAATTAATTCCACATTGAAGTTCACTGACTCTGATCATTCCCAAACAAATTTAGAGTTGTAAAAATAAATATCATTTTAAACTGACAGAACTTATGTTTGGACATTTTTAACTATACAGTACATGATGTTAACTATGTTGGGCTCTGCTGCATTCAGTGCTTTGCTAATTTCATTCAAATTCTTACATTTGCCTTATGCATTCTGTCCCTTCATTCTTCAAATCTGCTGTTATCTTCTCCTCAGCAAACCCACCCTTCATCACTCTTGTTCTTGAAAATTGCAGTCACATCTCCAACCTCCCTCTCTTTTGCAAGGTCCTTGAACCTGCTGTCATCTCCCAAATCATTGCAAATTTCTCACACAATTCCTTTTTTGAAGCCCATCAATCAGGTTTCTGCCCATGCCACTGCAATGTAACCATTGTTATCAAAATGACAAGTGACTGTGATTGCGGTCAGCTATCCCGCCTTATTGTTCTCAAAATGTCGACAGCATTTGACATCATTGACTGACACTGCCCTTGTCCAATGCTTCTGTTTCATTATTCAGCTGTGTGGAACTGCCCTTGGCTGGCTCCAATTTTATCTATTGAGTTGTAGCCAGAGAATCACCTGTAGTAACTTCCTGTCTTGTCCCTGCACTGTTACATCCGGAGTCCCGTGAAGATTTGCTCTTCTGTTTCTCATCTGTGCACTGTCTCTTGTGACATCATCTGTAAATACATTAGGCTTCACATGTATGCAAGTGGCATCGAGCTTTTCTTCAACACCACCTCTCTCAGTGAAACCAAAATAATTCTCATGCTAGAAATCTGAAATAAAAAGCAGAAAATGCTGGGAAAACACAACAGGTCTGGCAGCATCTGTAAAGAGAGAAACAGGGTCAACATTTTGAGTCTGTATGATTCTTCTCCAGAGCCTTTCTAAACCTCTGCACTGCCTTGGATTTGTCAACTTGTTAGTCTGACATCCAGTATCGGTTGAGCAAAAATTACCTCCAGCTAAGTTTTGGTTTTGGTAACCACAGCAAACCCTCTTCCCTAACAACTGACTGCAATGCTTTCTTGGCCACTCAACTTGAAATGATCTTTGACCTCATATCCACTGCATCATCAAGATCGCCTCTTTCCACCTTCATAACATTGCCTTTGCTGTCCCTGCCACAGCTCTTGTTTCCTCTAGATTTGACTGTTTCAATGCTCTCCCGGCCTGCCTCCCACCCTGCATCGCCTATCTGTATGAATTTATTTAAAATTCAACTGTTCATATTCCAGCTTGCAGTAAACTCCATCAATTCACCACCCCGAAGTTCACAGATATACATTGGCACGGACCTGACTTAGTTTGGCAATGCCTTGATTTTAAAATTTCCATCCTTGTTTCTAAGCCTTGTCCCTCACTCACTCTGTGATCACTTCCAGACCTCCAACATTTTTACCCTTCTCCAGTTCTCTTGCACATCCTTACTTTCAACCATTCTGCAATTAATAGTTGTGGTGATAAGTGCCCACATGCATTATAATGTGAAGGTGCTCAGTAGAGCAAGGGTTAATGTGGGACTAGAGACTGGCACCACCCATGTTGTGACGTATGCAGTCGAATGGCAAGAGACTCTTAGAGAACAACCCAGAGGCAACAATCCAAGTGAGCAGCTATCCTGCATGGAGTGGCAGCATGCATGGCCATACCTTGGAACTGTAAATTGTTAAAGCTTACCTGTAAAGGTCTTGAGCACACAAGTCTCAATATCTCATCAATGTGTCACTACCCGTTGAGGCAAAAAGAACCATAATATATATATTACAACAATTTTTAATTACTTTTATAAATTTAGAGTGCCCAATTCATTTTTTCCAATTAAGGGGCAATTTAGCATTGCCAATCCACCTCCCTTGCACATCTTTCGGTTGTGGGGGCGAAACCCACACAAACACGGGGAGAATGTGTAAACTCCACATGGACAGTGGCCCAGAGTCGAGGTAGAACCTGAGCAACAATGCGAACCACTGCACCATCGTGCTGCACATATATTACAACAATGCCTGTGCCTTCATCTGCCTCAAGCCTTTGGAATTCCCTCCATTAGACTTTTTATCTATCGATCTCACCCCCTTCTCTTCTAAATCATTCCTTAAAGTCTTGCTCTTTGACAAAGATGTTGATCACCTGTCCCCCATGGGGGCTTAACTGGGCTGTGTTGTGCCCACTGTTCAGGCCACCAAACTCTCAAAACTGGGATCTGGGATGCTTGCACACTTCTGGCAGGAAATCCGCATATACCATTTAATAAAAGGTTTGAGTGTAAACCTAGTGACAGTTGGGAGTATGAAGAGCTGCAAGACAATGATGCAAATCAGTGTGGAACAGTCATTTGCTATGAACACTGTCACTATCAGATTGCATACTCCAGCCAATATCCTGTCATAACCTTAAATAGCTGACTACAACATTAAAAGGTGTGATGGACCTCCCCCCACAACAGTAGTATTATAAGTGTTGGGGTTAATTGCTATATTATTTTGATTAGCTGCTGATGCAATTCTTATGACTTTCTGCAACTTTTGTCTACTTGAGTAAAGTTTCAATAATCTGCAGGGAGTGGTCTGGTTGGTGCTGAAGTACTTTCTTGTTGAATCAAAAGGATGTGCTAAAATAAGCCATTTCAGATATGGGTGGCCTGGTAGGACATCTTCTGGAAATTGAGCATGGCTAGGAGATGGAAGACAGGACACAGTGAGTTGGACAAATCTCTAGAAGTGGAGAGAGAAAAAGTGCTTTCAGCAGGAGACAATGGGTGGGATTCTGTGATCCTGAGGCTAAATCTTGACGCCTTGGGAAACGCCGTTGTGTTTCTCGATGGCGTCAACATGGCCTCAGGATCAGCAACTCTGGTCCCCACAGGCGAAGCCTACAGGGCCTGGCCCCGACCCTTCCACACCGAGTTCCCGCCGGCAGAGAGCAGGTGTGGATGGCACCGGCGGGACTCGGCTTTTTTACGACGGCCGCTTGGCCCATCCCGGGCTGAGAATCAGCAGGGGAGCCGCGTAGAGCAGCCCCTGACCGGCACCCGGCCAACCACACTGGCGCCAATGGCGCCAATTCTCCGCTCTGTGGAGAATCGCGTCCCGGCGTTGGGACAGCGTGGCGCAATTTGCGCCAGTCACAGGGATTCTCTGGCCCGGCCCCAATATCTGTTAGGATCAATAATAGTATATGGTGGAAGAATAATACAGCAGCTTGTCTTTTATCTTCAGCAAGTTTATAGAGCTCAGTAGAGTTACAAACTACTTTTGGTTCCCCCAACTTCAACTGTATCCATTTATACACTTTTTGAGGTTGAGTTAATGATTATCGGGACCAGAAGTCTACGATCAGAATTCACCCCGCCGTCATTGCCGCAGAACGGAGAATTTGGCACTAAGCCAAAACTCCATTCACTGCAGCAGAACTGGAGAATCCTAATGGTAAGAACGGACAGAGAATTCTGGCCGACCTGCAGTGGCGGACTGGCCAGGGTGTCAGCTTGCCCGATGGCAAGTGGGCCCCTGATGAAGTGGGCCCCCTATATCAAATAAAAATACAATAAAGAAACAAACACAGACAACTGTTTTAGTAATAAAAAGGAATAAGAAAAAAAAGAGAACAGGACACAAATAAGCAGTGCATGAAAAGGAACGAAGCAGGGGAGGTTGTGGAAGGATGTGGAATAGGGGGGCCCGGGTCAGGCATAATTAAGGAAATTCTATGTTTTCAGCAAGAGTGTGTGAATTTGAAGATAAAGTTACAATTCGTGATTTGAGATGGTCGGCAACTTCAAAGGATATCAAGCAGTAGTCTTGGTTCAGCCGGTACATTGGTCCGGGGCCTGGAGAGCCAAGAAGGGGCCCGTGAATCTCTGAAGGGCCCTTAAAAATTATAATTAATTAGATAAATAAATCTCCAACTTCTTTCCTGAGATTTGTATTCTAAGTCAATAAAATATAATTGTTTTTAAAAAGAGCAATACCAAATAAAAATGCAATAAAGAAACAAACAAATAATCACTCAGTGTATGAAGGAACGAAGCAGTGTTAAACTGATGTGAAAAGGAGTGGGGGGGGGGGGGGTGGGGGCTGGTTCACCCGGGTCGGACATAGTTGGAAATCCACGTTTTCAGCAAGAGTGTGTGAATTTAAAGATAAAGTTACAGTTCGTGATTTGAGATGGTCAGCAACTTGAAAGGATATCAAGCAGTACATAGGGTCATGAGGTCACCGAAAAGGAGAAGCGGTACCTTTGACCGTGAATCATGAGGTCAAAGATTTTGAAATGATAAGCCATGATCGGTAAACTCAAAGGGTTGCGACTTGTAACACTACACTGGTATCAATCTGGACATGTTAACTTTGGTCGTGGGACCATTCTTAATGTCTTACTATAGTCGGACCAAACTTCTAAGTTTCAACAGTTGTCTCAGTTGCTTGCTGGTGTGAACACTGGACAGTGGATTGTCTCCTCTTCTGATGCTGCATAGGCCACAGTAGTATTGACTAATGAACATAGCGTATTAAAGTGTAAGTAAGTTATTTTATAATTTTTTATCAAGTAGGGGTTTATCTGGCGTTCCTTCAAGTTATTCTTGCAATCATCAATATTCATTTTTCCCAATGTGGGCTATTCTTAATTAAGTTTTTATTTCAGGAATATTACCCCTACCAGCATGGAAAAGAAAAAGCATAAATCTGGGTCACTAAAATGCAAATAACAAAAAGAAGCAGAAAGGAAGGAATCAGCCAAGCGATGCAGGCCTATTACAGAGTTTATAATACCACAAGCACAATCCACATCAATATCCAGTTCTGCAAAAAATAATGAAGAAGCAAGAAACAATGCTCATGGTGATGATGCAATGACATGCGAGTTACAAGAACAGAGAAGAGCTACTTTGAATGTAGAGACAAATACAAGTGCATCCATTACTAATCAACCCAGGCCCAATATTTCTTCTGGCTTCCTTGTTCCGGTATCTGTACTGCCTGTAGTTGCAACATCTGAACACATAGCTTCAACTAGTGACCGGGAATCAGATATTCCTTCAAGCATAAATGACTTGGTTTCTGAAACACATCCTGTAAATGAACCTACGCAAGAAAATGAAAGATCAATTACTGGAATCTTCCAATATCCATCACGAGCAAAGCTAAAACAGTTTTTTGCTGAACATCCACTTCAGCCACTTGATGATCTGCCATTTGATGCTCGTTTGTATGAGAGGAAAATTGTGAATGACTCAATCCCAAGAAAATGGCTAACATATAACAAAGAAAATAGATGCTTATATTGTTCATACTGCTTAGCCTTTGAGTTTCCCAACACTTGTAATCCATCACCCTTGTACATGGCTTTAGTGACTACAGGCGTATTAGCCAGAGCTTGACTTTACATGAATCAACAACAACACATGTCAGAAATGCTCAGCAATATATCAGTGTGATTAATGATGGCACCTTAGATACATTTTTTGCAGCATCACTAATTAAAAAGAAAGAAGTATTGAAGCAGAGAAGTATTGTCATGAGGATTATAGACATCATAAAGATGTTAGGCAAGCAAGCACTTCCTTTTCGAGGTCACAGAAATGAATCGGCCTACACTCTAGATAATGAGGTTCTGAATCATGGCAATTTTTTAGCTACAGTGCAGTTGATGGCAAAATATGACCCCATTATGGCAGCTCACGTTTCTGCAGTGCAAAACAAGTCTAAACAATTATAAACATGTTAATCAAAATTATGAAGAATATGATACAAGAAAGAATTAGTCATGAAGTCTCTCAAGCAAAATATTATTCTATTCAGGTTGATTCAACACAAGATAATTCATCCATTGATCAGTTTATCATTATTATTCGGTATGTGCTTAAAGGTATTATCTGTGAGCGACTACTTTCAGTTGTGCCAAGTAATGATGGTACAGGACAGGGACTTTTTGATCTATTGATTGAAACATTACAGCATCTTAAAATTGACCCCCAAAACTTTTTATCTGATAGCACAGATGGTGCGCAAACTACCATGGCCAGTATAATGGTTTACAAAGTAAAATTGCTGATGTGGCTGATCAACATGTTCATATATGGTGCTATGCCCATGTCTTGAATTTGGTGATAACTGAAACAACAAAATGTTGTGTGCCTGCAGTTTCTTTTCTCAATTTGCTCCAGAATATAGCAACTTTTATGAAAGCATCATACAAGAGAATAGCTGTATGGATAGAAGTTGTTGGAAAACATCGAGGACAAGAAAAAATGAAACGATTAAAGCTAATTAGTGAGACCAGATGGTCAGGAAAATCCAATGCAGCAACAACTATATTTGGACGTTTTGATGATGCCGCTGCCAGTACTTTCGTAAATCTATTGACATGCTTATCAATGATACAAGATTCAGAAACGTTTGATGCAAAAACAAAACATCAAGCAAATGTTTTACTTCAAAGTCTTCTAAAGTTTGAAACCATATTGACAGCATTTACTTACTTGTATATATTTGAAACTACAACCCCGTTATCAAGTTATCTACAGACAAGTGGTTTAGATATGTTTACTGCATGGAGTGTGGTAGATTCAGCTACAACAAAGTTGAAGGAACAGACAAGAACATTTGATAATGTTCACAGCAAGGCTTTGGAATTTGTAAATAAATGTAATGACAGGATTTCACAGATGAATATGGATGAAAATCAAACATTGGAAATTGATGCGTTGGAAACAGCATTCCCAGTTAAGAGGCAGAGGAAGAAGAAAAGAATGGCAGATGAGCTTATTGATGATGAATGAAATTCCTCAGATTCTCTAGCTGATTTTCGAGTAAATGTGTTTAACCTAATAATGGATCGCATTGTCCAGTCACTAGAATCACGCTTTGTACAACTCAAACAGTTGTATACAGATTTGTCCTGCTTGGACCCAGCAAAGTTTAAAACTATTGCAGAGAAGGGCCTTGAAGATGAAGCATTAGAAGGTATTATTAACCTGTTTCCACAAATCAGCAAAGATCAAGTAATATTGGAATTGTTTTCTTTTGCTTCAAACTTTGATGTATTAAAGCTATTGCTTAATGATGGTGAGAATATGGATTCCAGTTGCAACAATTGTAAAATTTGCAGCACTTGCCCATCGTGTGTACTAAAAATTCTGGCATCCAACAGACTTCATGACAAGGCATATGATAACCTTTATGAACTTTATAAAGTCATCTATCTGCACACTATCTGTTACTCAAGTCCAATGTGAGAGGACATTTTCAAAGCTAAAGATCATAAAGACAAGGTTAAGAAATTCGCTGTCTGAGGAGAATTTGGAATCATACATGTTGCTATCCATTGAAAAGGAATTGTTAGATGAATTAGATGCAGAAGCAATTATTGGCAGATTCGCACAATCATCTAGCGAACACAAACGATTGCTCTTAATATAGTGAACTGCATGCAATGCTCTATTGTGCTTTTGAACTACCTGTTAATGTGTAAATTGTGCAATAAACTATTTAAAAATATCAACCAATTACATTTAAAAAAATTAAAATTAAAAATTCAATTATAACATTCTGTATTTACATTTGGTATCTACTGCCAGTAATATGTACAGTACATGTACACTGTAATTACTAAGAAATACACATTTTTTTCCACAAAAATTTTAATTGTACCCTTTTTTCCATATGTATTTTTTGAAAATTTTATTTATTCGTTAGGAAAATTAAATGATAGCATTGTAGTTGTGGGTGGGCCCCCTTTGTCTCCTGGCAACCAATATTTTTAGACCCAGTCCGCCACTGCCGACCTGTCTTTAACAATGCAAATAGCTTAACAATGTCATTGCCAAAGCACAATTGCTGATACAGTGACAACATCCTCTGTGGGGATGAGAGTGCAATTCTCTTCCCTGAACTTTAGTGAGTACCAATATACAAGATGCATTTGGTTCACAAAAGAGCTTGTCACTAAAATCTGGCAACGACTGCAAACTCAAAGCAATCTGAAAGCAAGCCAAGAATTGCCAGCGACATTAATGTGACTGGAGCTCTTAACATTTATGCGTCTGGTTCCTTCCAGGCTGCTCGTGGAGATATGAGCAATATTTTACGATTTACATTAGCTACATTAAATGTGGTCAATATTGTTCTCTACACAGAGGAACAATTTCGCTCTTGACAGAGACAAGTTTGTGAGCAATCATAATTGTGTGCACCGTTTGCAGGCTTCCCCATGGTGAAGCGTGCCATTGACAGCATGCGCATTGCCCAGCATGCAATTAGACACAATCATTTTCATGAACTGAAATGGATTCCATTCTCTCAATGTGCATCTGAAATACATCCACAGGCTATGCATGTGATTGCCTATTATTCTGCCAGCAAGCAGTCACGACCTTGTATTCCAGGGGTGGGCAAACTACGGCCCGCGGGCCGCAAAGGTCTTTATGCGGCCCACCAAGATCAAGTCATAAAAAAAAATTTTTTTTAATTTTTTATATTTTTTTATAAGGTTAATGGGGGGGCTGTTGGGTTACTGGTATAGGGTGGATACATTGACTTGAGTAGGGTGATCATTGCTCGGCACAACATCGAGGGCCGAAGGGCCTGTTCTGTGCTGTACTGTTCTATGTTCTATATGAGGCGCCCAGAATCATAACCGGGTGAAGCGCCATTTTTGAAAAGTAGAGAAAAAAAGGGCTAAAGGCAGGATGCCGCCAGGGGAAGCGCTGAGGTATATGCCGCACGCTAATTGGTTACAACCGGGACTATTAATTAATATACTATGCGGCCCTTTAAAATTGTGAATTTCTGAATGTGGCCCTTGCACGGAAAAGTTTGCCCACCCCTGCTGTATTCATTCTGTAGCAGCTATATTTGATCCATAACGGCAAATGAAAGGGTAGACACTGGACCACAAAGGCTATTCCTTCATGACATGGCTCATACCTACAGCATGGAACTGTTTGCTTAATAGGCTGAACAGGATAGCCATGCTACCACAAGGAACATTATAGTGCACACCACTGACATTCTCAAACAATGCTTCCACTGCCTTGATTATGGTGGAAGCAACCCACAGTGTTCAGTGAGTGGGTTTGAAGACTTGTAGTAGTGTGCTGCATGCTCCACAAAGTTACCACAATGAAGGAACAGTTTTTGCCACCATCTATCAGCCAAAAAGCTGTGGAGGTGC
This sequence comes from Scyliorhinus canicula, assembly GCF_902713615.1. NCBI lineage: Eukaryota > Metazoa > Chordata > Chondrichthyes > Carcharhiniformes > Scyliorhinidae > Scyliorhinus > Scyliorhinus canicula. Next base: position 186,730,014 of record NC_052147.1, read on the forward strand.
AGGAAATGGAGGAACAGGACGAGGAAAGGAGGATCCAACATAAACAGCCCTTTCTGTCCAGGCTCTACATTATCAGAATATTCATGAGCAATATCAATATCCCCAACTACACCTCCCCAATCACCAACAGCCCCAATACTTCATTCCTTTCCTTTATCATTGACTTCATCGTCCTCTTTCTGACATGCAAAACATTAAACAATCAGAAACCTGGGGGCTGTGCAGGAGGAGGTTGTGGGGAGGTCAGTGGTAGACCAAGCATGCTTATATCGAGATTTGTATTCCATGGATTCGCTGCATTTCTCCCAGAGCAATGCTTCAGCAAACTGACTGATCTTTGGGAGAACAGATCGATGGACTGCTGTTATATCCTGGAAGCCTCTTCAAGCAGTGGAATCCATACTCACAATGTTCGCAAATCCAACCTCCCACTACAACACTCAGACGTTGACGGAAGCAATTTGTACTACAATGGGATCTTGGACACCAATATCAGATGCTATATGTGTGCTGATGGATGTGATCACCAGCTCCATGGTGGACTCTGAGCTCTGTGCAAAGCCCTGTTTCAACTTGACTCCTTGACACTGTATTACATGGCATTATACACCAGTGATATTTAGTTGTGTACATCCATCAGCGTCTTCTGTAACAAAGGTCACCATCAAACTGAAACGTTAACTCCATTTAATCTCCATAGACACTTACTGACCTGCTGAGTATTTCCAGTGTTTTTTGTTTAATTTCACGTATCCAGCATCTGCAGTAGTTTGCTTTTGTCTCCTACTTCTGTCGCCTAGCTTATCAAGGTCCTCATCTCACTTCTCTCCAGTAGAACTAGTGTGCAACCTTGTTGACCATCACATCATCCTCCTCTGACAATGCAAAAAATGCAACAATCTGCGGGCTGTGCAGGAGGAGATTGCGGGGAGGTCAGTGGGAGAGCAAGCATGCTTATATTGAGATTTGTATTCCATAGAGCAGCTGCATTTCTCCCAAAGCAATGTCTCAGCAAACTGGCTGATCTTTTGGAGAACAGGCTGATGGACTGGTGTTAGCTCTGGTTAGCTAACACGTGAAATGTGGCAACTAGGGGATTTTCACAGTTACTTCATTGCAGCGTTAATGTAAGTCTACTTCCCCTGTCCGACACCCTACCCACATCGCCACTCTAGCTCTTGTGCATTTGTTCCTGGTGTCTCACTATGTGGAGATTCCTCCTCCATCTTAAGCTGCAAAACACATACAATGTTAATCTCTAAATATCAATCTCTGAGCTGGTGACTGGACATGTAGGATTGAGTAAAGATGTTTGAGCTTCACTGTATTCTTCATCTTCCTTTTCTAACTGGGAAGATTCTATTTTTTGATATCAGAACTGTAAAAGGTAGCAAGGTGTGGGGTTTGTGGTGAGGGAAGAGGGGACAGTAAGAATTGTATGCTTATGACATCTGCAACTTGTTAGTCAGAAGAGATTGTAAGATGGAGGAGAAATGGGAGTGAGAAGGAGGATTATATGTACAGATAACCCCTCCAGCCCCATCACTGGCCATGGCCTCAGTGATGCCTCTTCCCATTACAGCCAGTATTGTTTCCTCCATGGAGGATAAAACATGTAGGCCTGTTTATCCTCATCCGGTTGTCTGCTGCTGCCTGATGAGGTATGCTTCTTTGTCCTGCAAGAAAGAAAGGAGTATGCCCGTGGTGTCTCTCTCATTTGGTCTCTCTCATGGTTGAATAGCTGCTAGTGAGTTGGGGTGCAAGGTTGGCAACAGTGAAAGGTTTTGATAGCGGGGATGCAGAGTGAATGTTTCTTCACGTGGGGAAGAGCACAGCTAGAAACCATCAACAAAATAGTCATCAAGAAATCCATTCGGGAATTCCGAAGAAACCGCTTTGGCCAACAAGTGGTAAAATGTGGAACTTGGTACCACAGGGAGTGGTCAGATAAATAGTGTTGATGTATTTAAATGGAAGCTAGACAAACATATGAGGGAGAAGAAAAGAAAGGGTGATGATGGTAGATTTAGGTGAGAAAAATGTTAGAAAGCTTGAGCTGAGTACCAATGTCGACATGATCTGGAATAAGTTATTAATGAGGATTATAAAACAACTTTCAATTTATATTGGTAATATTTGAAAATAAGTAGCAACTCATGAGGCAGGATTCTCTCACCCCTGGGCCCGGCTGGGGAATCGCCGCGACCGGTATGAATCGTGCCATGCCGCGCCGACGCCGGTACGCCGATTCTCCGGGGCACGGAGAATCAGAGAACCAAGCGGCCACGGTAAAAAAGCCGAGTCCCGCAGGCGCCGTCCACACCTGCTCTTACCCAGTGGGACCTCAGCGTGGATGCATCTGGGGGAGGCCTGGTGAGGGTGGAGGGGTGTCCGGCCCCAGGGGGGGGGGCATCCGTTGTGGCCTGGCCCATGAGTGGGGCCTACCGATCAGCGGGCCGGCCTCTTGGCCTGGGGGCCTCTTTTGTTCCACGCCGGCCCCTGTAGCCCTACGTCATGTTGCGTCGGGGCCGGTGTGGCGAAAGGAGCCACTGCGCATGCCCGGGAATCGCGCCGGTCCCACTGTGCATGCGTGCATTGGCGCCAGCCCACTATGCATGCGCAGACCAGTAGCGCCCATCTGACGCTGGGGATTGGCAGTTGGAGTGGCGTGGGTCGCTCCAGTGCCGTGCTGGCCCCCTGCAGGGGTCAGAATTGCTGCTCCTAAGGCCATGTCTCGACAGCATTTACAACAGCGTCAACACTTAGCCTCAGGATCATTCTGCATTCTCCCTCTGTGTACCCGAACAGGCGCAGGAATGTGCCGACTAGGGGCTTTTCACAGTAACATCATTGCAGTGTTAATGTAAGACTACTTGTGACAATAAAAATTATTATTAATTAAAATGTATTAGCAATGAGGACCAATGTGGCTATTGTGAATAAAAGGTGAGAGGCAGGTGAAACTTAGTCCAAGAAAGGCAGAGTGCAGCACAATGGACAAGTTGGATTTGAGAGAGAGGGGAATGGGAGACCAAGGGCGGGATTCTCCCATACACGGTGGGGCAGGGGGTCCCGGCGGGACGGAGTGCCGTGAACCACTCCGACGTCGGCACGCCCCAAAGGTGTGGATTCTTCCCCACCTTCAGGGGCTAGGCTGGCACCGGAGTGGTTTGCGCCCCGCCAGCTGGCGTGGAAGGCCTTCGCCGCCACGCCAGCTGGGGCCGAAGGGACTCCGCCAGCCGCCGCGAGTCCGTGCATGCGCGGGAGCATCAGCGGCTGCTGACATCATCCCCGCGTATGCGCGGGGGGATGGGAGCTCACCTACACGTCGGCCATCGCGGAGGCTGACACGACCGACATGTACGAAAAGAGTGCCCCCCGGGCACAGGCCCGCCCGCGGATCGGTGGACACCAATCGTGGGCCAGGCCACAGTGGGGGTACCCCCCCGGGGCCAGATCGCCACGCGCACCCCCCCCAGCACCCCAGGACGCCAGAGCCCTCCCACGCCGCCAGTTCCCGCCGGTAAGGGACCTAGTCTGACCTAACCCGGCAGGACTGGCAAAGAACCAGCGGGACTTTGGCCCATCGCGGGTCGGAGAATCGCCGGGGTGCCGCTGCGAGTGGCCGCCAACTGGCGCGGCACGATTCCCGCCCCCGCCGAATCTCCGGTGCTGGAGAATTCGGCGGGAGCGGGATTCAAGCCGTCCCCCGGCGATTCTCCGACCTTGCGGAGGGGTCGGAGAATCCCGCCCTAAGAAAGCTTCTGGTATCAAAGACTGTATGAGAGTTTTGGTGGCTGGCACTAATCGCACGAGAGCTGGGCATTGTTTTGAGATTGGCTGTAAGTGACCCTGTGAAGGAAAAGATGTGGGATTTAAAGTTCATCTGGGGACTGAACAGTTTAACAAGGTTGTAAATTTTCTGCTTTAGTCTTAAACAATGACTGAAGATAGAGATTAAAATGGTGGTGTGGTGCCGAACAATAAAAATAGCTTACGGCTTCCCAGTGTTGAGATTGAGGAAGCTGTGACTCATCCAACATAGCTCCATGCTGGGATGAACTTGGAGCGGATCTTGTGTTCCTATGGACCTGCTGTCCTTCCGAATCGTGGATGTCACAGGTTTGGGAGGTACAGTCAAAAAGGCCTTGCTGATTTTCTGCAGTGAATTTTGCAGACAGTGCACATTTCAGCCACAAGTGTGCTAGTGGGAGAGGGAATGGACATTAAAGATGGTGGATGAGCTGCCAATCAAATCAGAAGCTTTGACGAACTTGGACGGAAATTTCCGGCCACGCCCACAGCCAGAATCATCCATCCCTGCCGAAAGTCAATGGACTTTGCACTGGGTGGCTGATTTTCTGGATGTATGACCGGCCACGACTGGGCCAGAATGTTGTGGCAGTTGTACTCATCCTCTTATGTAACCTATGCTGAAGCTTTAAATGGATTATAGACTTGGGCAGCCAAATCCTTTGCTCTCCCACTTCCTCGTCTCTCAATATTAAGAAATTATTCTGATTTGTCATTTCTGGATCCAAAGCAGAGGGCAGCAGAGCAGAGCTACTGATCAGCTGTTCTGGGGAAATTTGCATACGTGCAGTGCGGTCAGCCTAAGTTGAAGGTGAATCTGCGAAGGAGACCCGAGGAGTTTGAGTGAAGGCAATCATCCAGCAGAGGGCAGCAGAGCAGAGCTACTGATCAGCTGTTCTGGGGAAATTTGCATACGTGCAGTGCGGTCAGCCTAAGTTGAAGGTGAATCTGCGAAGGAGACCCGAGGAGTTTGAGTGAAGGCAATCATCCAGCAGAGGGCAGCAGAGCAGAGCTACTGATCAGCTGTTCTGGGGAAATTTGCATACGTTTGTGGAGAGGCTGTTGGCAAGTGACAGTTAAACCCGAAACACTTCGTGAGTGTTTCCCACCCTACCTCCTCCTCTAACCAACCCCCCACCCCACGGTGGTTGGGGAGCAGGGGCCTGTCGTGAAGGTGAGTGAGTGCCTTTAAATTTGCTTACCTTTCAGCGGGAGCAGGGTTTGAGGTAATATCAGGTAAGCTCTTCCTTTCTTTTTCTTTTTCTTGTTTTTTTTTTAAATCTAGAGGTGATGTCAGGGAAGGCAGTACAATGCTCCTCCTGCAGAATGTTTGAGGTGAGGGACGCCGTCAGTGTCCCTGCTGATTTCATCTGTGGGAAGTGCACCCAACTCCAGCTCCTCAAAAACCGTGTTAGGGACCTGGAGCTTGAGCTGGATGAACTTCGGATCATTCGGGAGGCAGAGGGGGTCATAGATAGGAGCTTCAGGGAAGTAGTTACACCAAAGACTGGAGATAGATGGGTAACTGTAAGAGGGACTGGGAAGAAGCAGTCAGTGCAGGGACCCCCTGCGGTCGTTCCCCTGAGTAACAAGTATACCGTTTTGGATACTTGTGGGGGGGACGACTTACCAGGGGTAAGTCATGGGGTACGGGCCTCTGGCACGGAGTCTGTCCCTGTTGCTCAGAAGGGAAGGGGGGAAAGGAGTAGAACATTAGTAATTGGGGACTCAATAGTCAGGGGCACAGATAGGAGATTTTGTGGGAGCGAGAGAGACTCACGTTTGGTATGTTGCCTCCCAGGTGCAAGGGTACGTGATGTCTCGGGTCGTGTTTTCCGGGTCCTTAAGGGGGAGGGGGAGCAGCCCCAAGTCGTAGTCCACATTGGCACTAACGACATAGGTAGGAAAGGGGACAAGGATGTCAGGCAGGCCTTTAGGGAGCTAGGATGGAAGCTCAGAGCGAGAACAAACAGAGTTGTTATCTCTGGGTTGTTGCCCGTGCCACGTGATAGTGAGATGAGGAATAGGGAGAGAGAGCAATTAAACACGTGGCTACAGCGATGGTGCAGGCAGGAGGGATTCAGATTTCTGGATAACTGGGGCTCTTTCTGGGGAAGGTGGGACCTCTATAGACAGGATGGTCTACATCTGAACCTGAGGGGCACCAATATCCTGGGGGGGAGATTTGTTAGTGCTCTTTGGGGGGGTTTAAACTAATTCAGCAGGGGCATGGGAACCTGGATTGTAGTTTTGGGGTACGGGAGATTGAGAGTATAGAGGTCAGGAGCACAGATTTGACTTCGCAGGAGGGTGCCAGTGTTCAGGTAGGTGGTTTGAAGTGTGTCTACTTCAATGCCAGGAGTATACGAAATAAGGTAGGGGAACTGGCAGCATGGGTTGGTACCTGGGACTTCGATGTTGTGGCCATTTCAGAGACATGGATAGAGCAGGGACAGGAATGGTTGTTGCAGGTTCCGGGGTTTAGGTGTTTTAGTAAGCTCAGAGAAGGGGGCAAAAGAGGGGGAGGTGTGGCGCTGCTAGTCAAGGACAGTATTACGGTGGCGGAAAGGATGCTAGATGGGGACTCTTCTGAGGTAGTATGGGCTGAGGTTAGAAACAGGAAAGGAGAGGTCACCCTGTTGGGAGTTTTCTATAGGCCACCTAATAGTTCTAGGGATGTAGAGGAAAGGATGGCGAAGATGATTCTGGAAAAGAGCGAAAGTAACAGGGTAGTTGTTATGGGAGACTTTAACTTTCCAAATATTGACTGGAAAAGATATAGTTCGAGTACATTGGATGGGTCATTCTTTGTACAATGTGTGCAGGAGGGTTTCCTGACACAATATGTTGACAGGCCAACAAGAGGCGAGGCCACATTGGATTTGGTTTTGGGTAATGAACCAGGCCAGGTGTTAGATCTGGAGGTAGGTGAGCACTTTGGAAACAGTGACCACAATTCGGTGACCTTTACGTTAGTGATGGAAAGGGATAAGTATACCCCGCAGGGCAAGAGTTATAGCTGGGGGAAGGGCAATTATGATGCCATTAGACATGACTTAGGATGTGTTGGTTGGAGAAGTAGGCTGCAAGGGTTGGGCACACTGGATATGTGGAGCTTGTTCAAGGAACAGCTATTGCATGTTCTTGATAAGTACGTACCAGTCAGGCAGGGAGGAAGGGGTCGAGCGAGGGAACCGTGGTTTACCAAAGAAGTGGAATCTCTTGTTAAGAGGAAGAAGGAGGCCTATGTGAAGATGAGGCGTGAAGTTTCAGTTCGGGCGCTTGATATTTACAAGGAAGCGAGGAAGGATCTAAAGAGAGAGCTGAGACGAGCAAGGAGGGGACATGAGAAGTCTTTGGCAGGTAGGATCAAGGAAAACCCAAACGCTTTCTATAGGTATGTCAGGAATAAAAGAATGACTAGGGTAAAAGTAGGGCCAGTCAAGGACAGTGGTGGGAAGTTGTGTGTGGAGGCTGAGGAGATAAGCGAGATACTAAATGAATACTTTTCGTCAGTATTCACTCAAGAAAAAGATAATATTGTGGAGGAGAATGCTGAGACCCAGGCTATTAGAATAGATGGCATTGAGGTGCGTAGGGAAGAAGTGTTGGCAATTCTGGACAAGGTGAAAATAGATAAGTCCCCGGGGCCAGATGGGATTTATCCTAGGATTCTCTGGGAAGCCAGGGAAGAGATTGCTGAGCCTTTGGCTTTGATTTTTAGGTCATCATTGGCTACAGGAATAGTGCCAGAGGACTGGAGGATAGCAAATGTGGTCCCTTTGTTCAAGAAGGGGAGTAGAGATAACCCCGGTAACTATAGGCCGGTGAGCCTAACGTCTGTGGTGGGTAAAGTCTTGGAGAGGATTATAAAAGATACGATTTATAATCACCTAGATAGGAATAATATGATTAGGGACAGTCAGCATGGTTTTGTGAAGGGTAGGTCATGCCTCACAAACCTTATCGAGTTCTTTGAGAAGGTAACTGAACAGGTAGACGAGGGTAGAGCAGTTGATGTGGTGTATATGGATTTCAGTAAAGCGTTTGATAAGGTTCCCCACGGTCGTCTATTGCAGAAAATACGGAGGCTGGGGATTGAGGGTGATTTAGAGATGTGGATCAGAAATTGGCTAGTTGAAAGAAGACAGAGAGTGGTAGTTGATGGGAAATGTTCAGAATGGAGTTCAGTTACGAGTGGCGTACCACAAGGGTCTGTTCTGGGGCCGTTGCTGTTTGTCATTTTTATAAATGACCTAGAGGAGGGCGCAGAAGGATGGGTGAGTAAATTTGCAGACGACACTAAAGTCGGTGGAGTTGTAGACAGTGCGGAAGGATGTTGCAGGTTACAGAGGGACATAGATAAGCTGCAGAGCTGGGCTGAGAGGTGGCACATGGAGTTTAATGTGGAGAAGTGTGAGGTGATTCACTTTGGAAAGAATAACAGAAATGCGGAATATTTGGCTAATGGTAAAATTCTTGGTAGTGTGGATGAGCAGAGGGATCTCGGTGTCCATGTACATAGATCCCTGAAAGTTGCCACCCAGGTTGATAGGGTTGTGAAGAAGGCCTATGGTGTGTTGGCCTTTATTGGTAAAGGGATTGAGTTCCGGAGCCATGAGGTCATGTTGCAGTTGTACAAAACTCTAGTACGGCCGCATTTGGAGTATTGCGTACAGTTCTGGTCGCCTCATTATAGGAAGGACGTGGAAGCTTTGGAACGGGTGCAGAGGAGATTTACCAGGATGTTGCCTGGTATGGAGGGAAAATCTTATGAGGAAAGGCTGATGGACTTGAGGTTGTTTTCGTTAGAGAGAAGAAGGTTAAGAGGTGACTTAATAGAGGCATACAAAATGATCAGAGGGTTAGATAGGGTGGACAGCGAGAGCCTTCTCCCGCGGATGGAGGTGGCTAGCACGAGGGGACATAGCCTTAAATTGAGGGGTAATAGATATAGGACAGAGGTCAGAGGTGGGTTTTTTACGCAAAGAGTGGTGAGGCCGTGGAATGCCCTACCTGCAACAGTAGTGAACACGCCAACATTGAGGGCATTTAAAAATTTATTGGATAAGCACATGGATGATAAGGGCATAGTGTAGGTTAGATGGCCTTTAGATTTTTTCCATGTCGGTGCAACATCGAGGGCCGAAGGGCCTGTACTGCGCTGTATCGTTCTATGTTCTATTAAAGCGAATGGCCTCATAGTTTCCCCCATTGAACTCCACATGCATTTTTATGGTCACTTAATTTGTTTATGTCCTTTACTTCCCTGCTCCCATTTATACAACTTTACTTTGTTTCTTGTGCAAAAGCAAAATAGTGTGAATGCTGCAAATCTGAAATAAAAACAGGAATGCTGGAAAAACGCAACAGCTGAGAGAGAAGAAACAGTTTAAATGAGCCATTTGAAATAATTGCCAACCGTGGTTTGGACTAATTAAGAAGAGTTGATCCCAATTGTCAGGCTATTGCTCTGGCAGCATCTGTGGGAAGAGAAACAGAGTTAATGGGCGTGATTCTCCGCTCCCCACGTGGCCTGGGAGAATCGCTGGAGGGCTCCCCGACATTTTTAACGCAGCCCTGGCACATCACGCAATTCTCTCTCCCACCCCCCCCCCCCCCCCCTCCCCCCGGCTCGGAAAAATCGCTGCTCGCCGTTATTCACGGCGAACGGCGATTCTCTGAGCCCGATGGGCCGAGCGGTCGGCCCTTCACGCCCATTTCACGACAGCGGCAAACACACCTGGTCACTGCATTCGTGAAACGGACCTCAGATGCCCGTTTGGGGCATCTAGGGGCCTGATTGGGACGGGAGCACCATGACTGTGCTCGGGAGGGGACAGGCCCGCGATCGGTGCCCACCGATCGTCGGGCAGCGTCCAAAACGGACGCACTCTTTCCCCTCCGCCGCCCGGCAAGATCAAGCCGTCACGTCTTGCCGGGCGGCTGAGGAGAAAGATGGCCACCGCGCATGCGTGGGTTCGTGCCGTCTACGCGATGAAGTCATCCGCGCATGCGTGGATTGGAACCGGCAACCTGCGCATGCGCGGTTGACTTCACATTCTCGGCGTAACGAGGTCGCTGCCGAGAAAGATGGAGGCCCGCTCCTAGCCCCCCGGGTGGGGGTGAATTAGGTGCGGGGAGCGAGCTCCAAGGCCGTCGTGAACCTCGGCCAAGTTCACAATGGCCTTCACGTATTCGGCTCCCTGCAGAGAATTTTGCCCACTGACTGTAATTTTCCAGCTTTTCATGCCAGCTTGATCTTCCAGTCCCATCGATAGTGCACCCCCACTCAGGATTTCCCAGCCAGCAAGGGGTGATATGAAGGGGAAACCCCGTTGGCAATGACAAGACAGAAAGATTCTGCCGCCAGCCAATGGCGACCCCCTCCACTGCCGCAAAACACTCAGTGGGTTGCACGGAAAATCCCGCCTGTGTTTGAACTCAAACCATAATTCGTTTCTCTAGTCATTTTGGACTCTAAACGTCAAGTCTGTTTTTATCTTCATAGATGCTTCCAGAAAGGCTGAGTTTTTCATCAGTTCTGTTTTTTATTACTCTGTCTCTTCTTTCTTTGATTGTACATTCAAAAAGGAAAGACCTGTAAGGTTGTGTGAGAGGTTGGCTTGGGCCAGTAGTAAATAATGTAACAGGTGGCAGGGAGCAATTTTGAGGCAGGGTACCTGGGCCACTGTGGTGATCTCTACCACTGTATATATGTGTGTGCTTGCATTAGGGGATGTATGACAGTACCTGTATTACAGGTTTGCTGGTAAGCCCCTGCCGGCTAGCTCCACCCACAGGGAGCTGTATAAATATTCATAAGTTTCCCTGAGATGCCATTCTACAGCTGCAACCGGAGGAATAGCATCTCACTGTAATAAAGCCTCTCTTGTACCTTATCGAGTCTTTTGTGTGCAATTGTTAGCGCCACAATTTATTACAGTGAAATTTTCCAACACCATGGACATCAGAATCAAGCCTGCAGCTGGATCCGCAGTCGCCGCACGCCAGGAAATACTTTAACCACTGGCTGGCTGTTTTCGAGGCCTAAATCACCTCAGTGGACCCTGCACCATCGGAGGCTCAGAAAGTACAACTCCTTTACTCAATGCTGAGCTCCAGTGTGTTCCCGCTGATTCAGGACGCGCCTAATTACGCCCGGGCCATGGAATTGCTCAAAGAGAATTACGCTCAATCGACAAACACTCTGTTTGCGAGACATGTACGCTCCACTCGCGTTCAACAACCGGGTGAGTCGATTGAGGACTTTTGGCGGGCCCTTATCCCTCTAGTACGGGACTGCGACTGCCAGGCCGCCTTGGCCACGGAACATTCGAATCTACTCATGCGGGATGTATTTGTAACGGGTATTGCATCGGACACCATCCGGCAACGACGTCTGGAAGGGGCCGCTCTCGATCTTGCAGCAACAAAGACCTTAGCGCTCTCAATGACGGCCGCTTCCCGTAATGTGCAATCCTACCCCGCCAGCCACGCGGCCCACCCATCCTACCCCTCGTGGACCTCGCAACCGACCTCCCTGACTGGGGCCGCTCCCGCGTATTATACCTGCGCTGCTCACCGCACCACGCACCCTGGGGGTCCCCGGGGCTACATGCAATCAGTGGGAGCTGCCATCTTCCTTCCCCGACTCCACGTGCGATCAATGGGCGCCGCCATATTTCACCACCCCCGCCATGTGCACACCATGGCGCCGCCATCTTCATCCTCCAACTCCATGTGTGTTCCATGGTTGCCGCCATCTTTCCCCACCCCCACAATGTGCACTCCATAGTCGCCACCATCTTGCCCTGCCCCCGCAACGTGCGCTGCATGGGCACCGCCGTCTTCTTCTCCGCAGGTACTCCAGATGCCGCCATTTTGTCCTCCCCTCGGAACTGGACCACGGGACCCAGGTCGCTGCCGCTACTCATCGGACTCGTCGGACTTGTTGGTCAATTGCCCGCTACTCGCCACCATGACGCTCGACCAATCCCGTCCTCGCAACCTGGCCACCGCTTCTACAACGGTGCTTGTCAACGGCCACGCAACCTTCTGCCTCATCGACTCCGGGAGCACAGACAGCTTCATCCATCCGGACACGGTAAGGCGCTGCTCCCTCATGGTCCATCCCGCCAACCAGCGGATCTCCCTGGCCTCCGGATCCCACTCTGTCCCGATCCGGGGCTTCTGTCTGGTCAAACTCACCGTACAGGGCCTTGAATTCAACCGTTTCCACCTGTACGTTCTCCCCAACCTCTGTGCGACACTTTTACTGGGCCTGGACTTCCAATGTAACCTCCAGAGCCTCATTCACAAAATCGGCGGACCCTTACCTCCACTCACTGTTTGCGGCCTCACGACCCTCAAGGTTGACCCTCCCTCCCTCTTTGCCAATCTGACTGCAGATTGCAAGCCCGTCGCCACCAGGAGCAGACGGTACAGCACCCAGGACAACACCTTCATCAGGTCCGAAGTCCAGCGGCTGCTTCGGGAGGGTATTATCGAGGGCCAGCAACAGTCCCTGGAGAGCCCAAGTGGTGGTGGTTAAAACTGGGGAGAAACACAGGATGGTCATGGACTACAGCCAGACCATCAACCGGTACACGCAGCTCGACGCGCACCCCCTCCCTCGCATATCTGATATGGTCAATCAGATTGCACAGTACCGGGTCTTCTCGACAATAGACCTGACGTCCGCCTACCACCAGCTCCCCATCCGTAAATCGGACCGTCCCTACACTGCCTTCGAGGAGGAAGGTCAACTCTATCACTTTCTTAGGTTTCCCTTCGGTATCACTAACGGGGTCTCGGTTTTTCAGCGAGAAATGGACCAAATGGTTGACCGGTACGGACTGTGGGCCACGTTTCCGTACTTAGACAATGTCACCATCTGCGGCCATGACCAGCAGGACCACAACGCCAACCTTGCTAAATTTCTCCACACCGCATCTCTCCTCAACCTCACTTATATAAAGGAGAAGTGCGTGTTCCGCACAGACCGCTTAGCCATCCTCGGCTACGTAGTCCAGAACAGACTACTGGGGCCCGATCCCGACCGCATGCGCCCCCTCATGGAGCTCCCCTTCCCCACTGCCCCAATGCCCTCAAACGCTGCCGTGGGTTCTTTTCTTACTACGCCCAGTGGGTCCCACAATACGCAGACAAGGGCCACCCACTGATCAAGTCCACACAATTTCCCCTCACGGCCGAGGCACAACAGGCCTTCGCTCGTATTCGTTCAGACATAGCCAAGGCCGGGATGCACGCAGTAGACGAGACACTGCCCTTCCAAGTAGAGAGCGACGCTTCAGATGTCGCCCTTGCCGCCACTCTGAACCAGGCAGGCAGACCCGTGGCATTCTTTTCCCTCCATGCCTCCGAAATGCGACATTCGTCTGTTGAAAAGGAGGCCCAGGCAATCTTTGAAGCAGTGCGGCACTGGAGGCATTACCTGGCAGGCAGGAGATTCACTCTCCTCACTGACCAACGGTCGGTAGCCTTCATTCAATAACACACAGTGGGGCAAGATCAAAAACGATAAAATTTTGCGGTGGAGAATCGAGCTCTCCACCTATAATTACGAGATCTTGTATCGCCCCGGCAAGCTCAATGAACCCCCAGACGCCCTCTCCCGAGGTACATGTGCCAGCGCACAAGTGAACCAGCTCCGTGCCTTGCACGAGAGCTTTTGCCATCCGGGGGTCACTCGGTTGTACCATCTGGTCAAAGCCTGCAATCTGCCCTACTCTGTCGAGGAAGTACAGACAGTCACCAGAAACTGCCAGGTCTGTGCTGAGTGCAAGTCGCACTTTTACCGGCCAGACCGCGCGCGCCTGGTGAAAGCGTCCCGCCCCTTTAAACGCCTCAGCATGGATTTCAAAGAGCCCCTCCCATCCACCGACCGCAACACCTACATCCTTAGTGTGGTCGATGAATTCTCTAGGATCCCCTTCGCCATCCCATGCCAGGATATGACGTCTGCCACCATCATCAAGGCCCTTGATTCCATATTCGCTCTGTTCGGTTTCCCTGACTATATCCACAGTGACAGGGGATCCTCATTCATGAGCGATGAGCTGCTTCAGTTCCTGCTCAGCAGGGGTATCACCTCCAGCAGGACGACCAGCTACAACCCCCGGGGAAACGGGCAGGTAGAGAGGGAGAACGGGATGGTATGGAGGGCCGTCCAGCTGGCCCTACGGTCCAGGACCCTCCCAGCCGCTCGCTAGCAGCAGGTCCTCCCTGACGCGTTCGGTCACTGCTCTGCACTGCAACTAACACACCCCATGAACATGTTTTTGCCTTCCCTAGGAAGTCTACATCCGGGGTGTCGCTCCCGACTTGGCTCGCTGCTCCAGGGCCAGTCCTCCTTCGTAGGCATGTCAGGCACCACGAGGCAGACCCTCTGGTGGACAAGGTACGCCTGCTCCACGCGAACCCCCAATATTCCAACGTGGAGTTCCCCGACGGCCGCCAGGACACAGTCTCGCTCAGGGACCTGGCTCCCGTGGGGGCCGATCCCATGCCCACACTCTTCCCTACCCACGCATCACCCTCTTTTTTCCCAGCGCCCCTGAATTCAGCCCCACAAGGTCCATCCCTCGTTCCCCTGCCCACACTACAGGACATGGAAGATTTTGGCTCGCTCCCGGAGTCATCCCGCCACTGGCCAGCACCAACACCGCCAGCACCTATGCCATCGTTGCCGACACCGCCTGTGCAGACGTCGCCGCCACTGCTGCGTCGCTCGCAACGGAATGTCCGACCGCCGGTCCGACTCAACCTATGACGGGCACAGGGTTGCCCGATGGACTCTTGGTTCCTTCCCCCCCTCCCCCCTCTGTAATTATATCACTTTTATGTATTATAGTTTCACGTCACCCCTGCCCGACTCATTTGTTACAGGGGGTGAATGTGGTGATCTCTACCATTCTATATATGTGTGTGCTTGCGTTAAGTGATGTATGACAGTACCTGTATTGGCAGAGAGGCAGGATAAATGGGTCTTTTTCTGGTTGGCAAGAAGTAACTAGTGGGTGACACAGGGCTCGATCCTTGGACCCCAACTAATTGCAATCTATACTAATGACTTGGATGCAGGCATGGAAGGTACGCTAGCCAAATTTGCAGATGACGCTAAAATAGGTGGGATTGTAAGTTGCAATTAGAAAATAAAAAATCGACAAATGGATGTGGATAGGTTAGGTGAATGGGTCAAAATTTGGCAGATGGAGTTTAACGTGAGTAAATGTGAGATTATTTATTTTGAAAAGAACAATGGAAAGGCAACTTAATATTTAAATGGAGAGAAACTTCAGTGCTTTGGGACAGAGGCATTTGGGTGTCCTCATGCATGAATTGCAGAAAACTAGTATGCAGGTACAGTAGGTAATTACAGTAGGTAATAAGAAAGGTAAATTGAATTTTGGCATTTATGGCTAAAAGAAGAGAGTATTAAAGCAGTGCAGTGTTGCTGCAGCTGTACAACGCATTGGTGAAATCACCCTGGAGTACTGTGTACAGTTTTGGTCCCCTTATTTAAAGAGGAATTTAGTTACATTCAGTGCAGTTCAGAGGAGGTTCATTAGATTGATTCCAGAGATGAGTGAGTTTGTCGTATGAAGAGAGATTGAACAGTTTAGGCCTATACTCTCTCGAGTTTAGAAGAATGAAAGGAGATTTAACTGATGTGTATAAGATGATAAAAGGTATTGACAAAGTAGATGTGAAGCAGATGTGGGGCAATCTAAAATGAGAGGCCATAGTTTTAGGATAAGGGGTAAAAGATTTAAATCAGAGATGAGGAGAAATTACTTCTCTCAAAGGGCAGTGAATCTGTGGAATTCACTACCCCAGAGTACAGTGGATGCCGGAACATTGAGTAAATTTAAGGAGGAGATAGACAGATTTTTAATTAGTAATGGCTTGAAGGATTATGGAGAATGGGCAGGAAAGTGGAGTTGAGGCCATGATGAGATCAACCATGATGGTATTAAATGATGGGCTGAATTACCTAATCCTACTTCTGGATCTTATGTTCTTATGTTATGTTCTTAATACAGTCAGTGACCTCTTTGAAAAAAGTACTTACATTTGTAAAGCATCAACTAACTCTCAAACTCCACATAGGATTTCTTAGTCACCCCAGTGGATTGAAAATGGGAGGCCTCAGATCGGTTGAGGATTTGTCCGCAAAACATTAAACCCACTGATCATAAGAAATCCACAATCTAGGGCTGGATTCTCCATCGGCGGGATGGAGAATCCCACCCCTGGTCTTTTAATTTTGGTAGTCTTCCTCGTGAGTTTTAGATTTTCTATTGCAATATGTTTTTACTTGATAATGAATAAAGGATCTCTTGTAAAGGGTATCAGCTAAATGGATAAGAAATTAAGCTCTTCATTAAGTAATACTTCTGCATAATGCATGTGTTCAAGTGATGAATTTTAAATCGGTTATTTTCCAGTCACTGTATGGCCTGGAGATTTGGCTCTGTGGAAGGTATTTTGTACAATACTCCAGAAATATTATTCATGCAACTGAACAGGTCTCCTAATGTGGTTATAGGATATATTTTAATGTAGCAATCTTACCTTGGTACTGTTGTTATCTATTTTGAAATGTGTGCAGAGTGAACAACAGTGACTATGCTTCAAAATAATTTAATTGGCAGTACCTGCAAAGTGCTTTAGGCCCATTTTCTTAGATTATGAAAGATGCATGTGTTTCTTTTGTGCAGGTTGGTGTTTATGCCTGTACTGCTAAAAAAACAAAGAAGGTCATGACAGGTACAGGTCATTGAATAAGTTTCGATGCTCTGTCTTGAGTTGCAATGCTTGATGTTTCTGGACAGGAAGAAGATCCGTGGGAAGACTAAACCTTTCGCTGACAGTATTTCAAAAATTATTTTTTCCACCTTTCTTCCTGATGATTTTGGAAAGGCAGTATTATCCTTTATAAAATAGAAAATGCTCGAAAAACTCAGCAGGTCTGACAGCATCTGTGGAAAGAAAAGCAGAATTCACAGCCAGGATTTGGCACCCATGGAAAACACGGGTACAAATGGCGATGTGGCTGCAAAATCCCACGAGAGGCCAAAAACAGTGGGTGGGATTCTCCCGCAATCGGCGGGGTGGCCCGTAACGGTGCCAAGAACGGCATCATTCGGCATCGGGCCGCCCAGAAGTTGCGGAATCTTCCGCACTTCCGGGGGCTAGGCCGGCACTGGAGGGATTGGCGCTGCGCCAACGGGCACCAAAGGGCCTCCGCGACTGTCGCGAGTTGGCGCATGCGCAGGACCGTCAGTGTGTTCTGGCGCATGCGCAGAACCACCAGCGTGTTTCCTGCGCATGTGCAGGAGGTTTCTTCTCCGCACTGGCCATCGCGGAGCCTTACAGAGGCTGCTGCGGAGGGAAAGAGAGCCCCCACGGCACAGGCCCGCTCGCAGATCGGTGGGCCCTGATCGCGTTCCAGGCCACCGTGGGGGCCCTGGGGCCAGATCCCCTCGCGTCCCCCCGAGGACCCCGCTAGACGGCCAACAAGCCATGTCCCACTGGGATAGACCATGTCTATTTCACGCCGGTGGGACTGGCCAGGAACGGGGGGCCGCTCGGCCCATCGGGACCCGGAGAATTGCCAGGGGGCCGCTGCCAACGGACCCCGGCTGGCGCGATCCCCGCCCCCACCCGAAAACCGGCGCTGGAGAATTCAGCAGCCGGCGTTGGAGCGGCGGGGTGGGATTCACAACGCCCCCCCCCCCCCCCCCCCCCCCCCCCCCCCCCCCCGGCAGCGGGTCGGAGAATCCCGTTCAAGATTCTTATCGGTGAGAACTTGCTGCTCGATCGTCCCCACCTGTCCCCGCCTTGACATAATGAGGTTCTCGCCCAGGGATGTCAGGAGCCTCATTTAAATACATTATCATTTCATGAGTCGGCTTCTCCACTGTATCATCCCCCGCATTGGAAATGTGCCTGTCACGTCAGCAATGTTTACACCAGGTTTGGAGCAACGCGAACCAGGTGAAGAGATCATGCTGGGGGCACTCAGTTAAGTAAAGCCCCAGAACATGAGAGAGATGCCCGGGAAGTACCCTGGCAGTGCCCTGGCACTGCCCCCTGGCAAGGTCAGCACCCAGGAGATTCCTCTGGTGAACTCCATTCGGGGGGGGGGGGCATTTACATGGGGAGGAGAATCCTCATGTTTAGTTCACAAGGCTAAATCACTGGCTTATAAAGCAGACCAAGCAGGCCAGCAGCACGGTTCGATTCCCGTACCAGCCTCCCCGGACAGGCGCCGGAATGTGGCGACTAGGGGCTTTTCACAGTAACTTCATTGAAGGATACTCGTGACAATAAGCGATTTATATTATATGTGCTGGGGGTGTTTGTTTTTGTTCACCAGAAATCAAGGCGTCCTTTAAAGTGATACCCTGATCTCTGGAAAGCTGATGCTACCGGCTCTTTGGGCCCCACCCGCCTGCGTGACAGCGCGAGGCACACCTCCAAGGTTTTTTTATTCCTAAGTGCTGGACAATATGGTGAGAAAAGCCGGCTGTGCAGCAAACAAGCTGCACGTTGCTTTTCTCGCCTGGTTCAGCATTCCGAAGAAAAAAAACAAAAATTAAGCCTAACGTTTCGAGTTCTTATAGAAACATAGAAACATAGAACAGTACAGCACAGAACAGGCCCTTCGGCCCTCGATGTTGTGCCGAACAATGATCACCCTACTCAAGCCAACATATCCACCCTATACCAGTAACCCCCCCCATTAACCTTATTTATTTAGGACACTAAGGGCAATTTAGCATGGCCAATCCACCTAACCCGCACATCTTTGGACTGTGGGAGGAAACCGGAGCACCCGGAGGAAACCCACGCACACACGGGGAGGACGTGCAGACTCCGCACAGACAGTACCCCAGCCGGGAATTGAACCTGGGACCCTGGAGCTGTGAAGCATCTTTGCTAACCACCATGCTACCTTCTTCAGAGCTGACATGGATTCAACAGTTACCTCTGTTTCTCTCTCCACAGATGCTGCCAGACCTGATGAATGTTTGCAGTATTTTCTGTTTTTATTTCAGATTTCCAGTATCCGCGATATTTTGCTTTTATTTTAATCTAATCCTTTGCTGTCCTCATTGCTATTTTTGAGCCCTATGATGCTCGTTAATGGATTCAGAGGAAGGCAAACAAGAATGGAGCAATTTGTTCATTAGGAAAAGGCAAACTCAAGGGTGACAGCTAGCTGGTGGAATGCATGGTTCAGCTGCTCAATATCTGCAGTGTGAACGCCAGTTCATTCAGACGGCCAAGTCACATTAATAGACCTCTGACAAGCTGCAAATCCAAAATAGCTCTAAGTTACCAGATTGGAAGAAAGGCAAATCCAGGGCAGGGGTGAGTATATTGCAGAGGCAGGAACTTGAGAAAGGGCAGCCCAGTTTATTTCTGTGAATCCTGGAGGATTGCTCCTGCTCACCCCTGAGTAAAAGTACTTTTAACACTTAGCTTTCAGGGCCTCTTCATCTTGTCCACCAGGTTCTGCTGATTATGGGATTCTGGTGGTTCGAATCAGAAGGCTGCCAGAGTTGGATGAGGGTCCTCTGTACATCATCGGACTCCCCTATGCATGGTTTTGTGAGGTTTTCTGCTGACTTAGGTGGGCACATTGGTCAGTGGGATGTGAACATAAATGGGGAATAAGTCCAGCACTGTGATTTTAACTTTGTCACCATCCCATTGTGGCAGGGCCTAGGGAGTCAACTTTGCCCCTTTAATTTATTACTAAAGGCATAGGACAAAGCAAGTTCAAACAAAATAGTTAAATGGGACTAGGATCTGATTTAAATGATTCAACAAAATGTGCGAGATATGGATGAGAATTTAGTTACTTAACTTTTTTCTGATATAAAAATTGTATATTATATAAGTAATTTATAAAAGATCTTAATTAAAATACAAACGACATTACTAACGAAAGAAGATAAGCATACACTTTTACAGGAATATATTGATATGTGAACGATGATTTCAAACATAAATAATGTGAGATAATGGCCTGGAAAAATTAATAATATTGGCTGTTAAAACATGATTATCCATTTTAATGTTAATGTTCATTTGAATGCTAAGCCAATTAAACAGTCTGAATGGATGAATCAGGAAGTTTATGCTTTTATTGTGCAATTGCAGTGTCTGTAGTCTCGTCGTGAGTGAGACTTTCTAAATTGAAATTCTACATATAGACTCAACATTTTCAACCTCTTTCCTTGATGATCAAGGCCGAGCATTGTTAAATACGGAATGAAGTGCAGCTGTAACAAGAGACAATTAGCCCACATCTAAAGCATGTTGATGGTTTTATTTTACATCCTTTTATAGATTAGGACTCAGTTGTTTTGTCCAGATCAGGACATAATTAAAAACAGCACATTTTGAGTGATTTGCAGCAGGCATTTTGCCACAAAAGGAATTGCATCTTCAAGCAGTTGAAGATGTTTCAAGTATTAGTTACATCAGCAGAAGCCTATATGATAAGAATCATATGATAAGCAAGATGATGGCGCCGGAGCGAGGCTTTTAATCCACTTTTAACTTTATTTATACTCGTTCTAACCTTTTAAAAATTAATTCTAAAGCTAACATTACATTGTATATATTGTGTTGCCCTATTATGTATTCTCATGTATTTTCTTGAATTCTGTTTAATTCCCTTTTCTTCCCATGTACTGAATGATCTGTTGAGCTGCTTGCAGAAAAATACTTTTCACTGTACCTCGGTACACGTGACAATCAACAAATCCAATCCAATCCAATCCATCAGCCTGGGCAGAGCTGTCTTCCGAAATAGTGAATGTCTAAATCCAGTCTTATCAACTCTTCCATTAACCTTTGATAAGCTGCACATGTGCATCAACTAAGCCTTTGTGTTTGCTTCATGACAACAAAAAACAAGTTAGTTTCAATATAATGGCCTAATTTTAATGTCTCAAAAATATGCATATGTATAGGGAAGGAAAGATGGGATGGCAGATTTTATTTTCAGTTTAAAAGCTTCAATTTTGGAGGTCCATAGATTTAAACGCTCTGCTCCGTGGCTCATTAAATAGAAATCTGTTTTAAAATTCCACAATTTATTATAGTGACCCAATTTCTGCTCTCGCCTCCTCTTTTGGCAGTGACTCTGATGACTGACAGGAAACAGCGGGTTCCAGTGCCCCTCCTTTTCCAAGCTTGAGACATAGCTTTTTCAGCTTTAGCTTGAACAATTGCAGGAAACTGAGAAAGGTGGAAATTGGTTCCTCGAAGGGTTTTGAAAGATAGCATGGGCACACCTAACTAAATGGTGGCTGCTTGCATGACCGTGAATGAGAGGAAACCATCCACATCGAATGTTTTGTTTTAATTGACTGAGTTGACAGCAGCTCAGATTGTCATTTCCTTAAATTGGTGGACACGCACACTCCCAGGATGCACCTTCCGCCTAACAGTTCCTTTACATTTGATGATTATTTACACACTTTCGGGATGCATTAGGAGTGGCAGTAGTCTACACTGCACCTTTACCATTCAAGACAGCAGGAAATGGAGGAAAACTGTGTCTCCTGTTTTACATTCAAAATAGCATCAATGAGAAAGTGAAGTACACTACAAAGAAGATTTAATGCAGGCTTTGTGTGTCCGCTGTACTCAGTTTGAGCGCTCTCACCTCGGAGTCAGAAGGTTATGGTTTCAAGTCCATTCCAGGACTTGTGCACAAAAGTCAGTTTTAAAAAAAATCAAAGCTGAGACTCCAGTGCAGTGCTGAGAGAGTGATGTGCCGTTGATGGCACTGATTTGAGATGAGATATGAAACCGAGTCCCTGCCTGCCATCTCAGGTGGACAATCGATCCAATGGCAATATGTTGAAGAAATGTGGGGGAAACTAACCTCAATGGCTGGATTTTATAGGCCCTGCCCAAAGTCAATGGGCATTCGGCTGACAGGAAGCCGCATCAGAAAATCCCAGCCAGTGTCCTGGCCAGTATCACAGGAACAGAAATTGGTCATTAGCATATTGCTGTTTGTGAGTGTTCGTTGTGTGCAAATTGTCTGCCGCATTCAACAGTGACTAACATCAAATAGGCTTGGCTATGAAGTGCTTTGGCACATCTTTTGGTCATGAAGGCACTATATAAATGCAAATCTTTTATTTTTTCATTAATTTTTAGAAACTGGAAGAGAAATTAGTCTCTACTACACTCCAATTTTAGGTACAGAACAGAGATACAAATTACCAAATTGGAGCAGATGCTGTTTTCGTTGTCCCGGCAGCCACCTGAAATAGGCATTGGTCCCTTCCACATATAAATGAAAAACCTGAATAGGATGGTACCGCGCGCATCAGGAGCCAGGCCTTTTCCATTCAGTACTTTTTTGCTTTTTAAAGTTTGATGTGAAACTAGGAGATGGTTTACAGCTGGCCTGTATTCCGTCCCTCTCCCATTGGCTTTCCCATCTTGGGACTCCCTTGAGGGCTGCTGCTGATCCACTTGAAATGGGCGAGCTGCTTCTGATCAATTATTGACGGGTGGCCCTAGGCGTAACTGAGAAGCTGTATTGGACTCCCAAGTTTGGTGAATAATGTGTATGTGTTGTTGGTGATGTGCTCAAAATTCCACTATAATCAATTTCTAACCCGCTTTTTCCATTTCACCCCCAAACTATTCAAATTAAAACATGATAGCTTTTTCAAAGTAGCACAAAGACTGCAGATAAGCCAATCATTGCCATATGTGCACACTGTGAACTACTTATTCAGTCATTTTTTTTCCCACAATTATCATCAGCTGAGAGTCATGAGAATGACTTTGATTATTTACTCATTCTTCCCTTTCATATTGATATTTTGCCTGTGGTTCCGTGACATTTTTCATGCTCTTCTTAGTTTTAGTGTGGGTTCTTTATTGCTGTCCATGAAAGGCTGTTTCTAGTTTATCAGCAGCAAGATTAATGGGACAGATTTTAACTTTAACTGCTGAGTGATAAAGCCAATTCAGTGGATAGTCTGCTTGTTTTACATCATCTAATCGGTGACCCCGTGGGTTGAATTTTAACCGTGGCATGCCGATCCAGATGGCAGACCAGGAAGTGGGCACCACTTCCATTCTCTTTTCCTTTTTGCTGGTGCCAATGAGATTACAATTAAGTACAATGTGTTGAGACGGGGGGGAAACCTTTCAGTGAAGAAACCCACCATCAGCTGAAAATGCGCAAATGTATTACGAATGAGAACCCGCCACAGGCTGGCATGAGGTCCAAAATGCCACAAATACATCATTGACTTTAAACCCGCTGCCAGGAAATCAACATTTTGTCTCCCATCTAATTCAGTCACCGCATTCTCGCATGCTCCATAAAATCCTCCTCTTCTGAAAATATCATGGGCTGGATTCTCCCCTACCCGGCGTGACGGAGGGTCCAAGTGGAGGGGAGTGGCGCCAACCACTCAGGGGTCGGGCCTCCGAATTCTCTCCACCTTTGGGGGCCAGCCCCGCGCTGGAGCGGTTGGCACCAGAAGACTGGCGCAAAAAAATGGCGCCCCCGGCAGCAGGGCTGGCCGAAAGGCTTTCACCGGTTTCTCTTCCGCTTGGCGGCCGTGGAAGGAGAAAGAGTGCACCCAGGGCATTGGCCCGGAGTCTGAGCGGGGGGCCCCGATCACGGGCCAGGCCACCGTGGGGGCACCCCCCGGCGTTCGATCGCCCCCTGCCCCCCCAAGGACCTCGGGGCCCGCTCGCGCCGCTGATCCCGCTGTTACAGAGGTGGTTCACACCTCGGCAGCGGGAGAGGCCTCCCAGCGGCGGGACTTCGGCCCATCCGGGCCGGAGAATCACCACAGGGGCCTTGCCAATCGGAGTGGCAAGATTCCCGCCACCGCCACTTCCCGGGTGGCGGAGAATCTCTGCCATGGCGGGGGCGGGATTTTTGCTGGGGGTCGGAGAATTTCGCCCCCATATCTAAATTCCTAGGCCCATAAATCAATTATCATTGAAAATGTTCAGAATATAACATACTTTGTCATCTGCTTGTTTTAGCAAGAACAGAAAAATCTCCTAGTAATTAAAGCAGAGTGATTAATTTGGTCATTTTCTAGAATTTGTAATTTATATAAATGGTGCATCAGTTCTTTTTAAATCATAATTATCAAGTAAATAGATTTATAAGTTAGTGAAGGAAATAAATTGTGTTCTAGTAGACAGTTTATTCCAGTATATACAATAGGGAAGGAAGTGTATTTCGAGTTCTATGGGGCATAATCTGGATTAGATATAGGACGCAAATCTCCCACTTCGAGATTAAGAGCGGGATTTACCGGCAGTTTGCTTCGGCGGGAAATTCAAGTCCCACACCAGCGCAGGCGTTACCCGGCGGCAAGGGTGCTACGGGAAATCCCATTTACAGCGGTGAGGCCGATAGATCCCGCTGATGGGCTGCCTCCCCCTCCAAAAAACACGCAGGGGGATCAGTAAATCCAGCCTTAAGTGGGGTGGTAGGCAGTTTCGGCAGCACCTTTCCTTCTGGCTAGATGGTGGGATCCTGTGCCATATTTTGTCCTGGAAAGCTCATTAATTATGCTCAAATGAATTCTCCTCCAAACCTCCGGCAGATCAACAACTGACTTGTCCGCCCTCATGCAATTGCGGGTTTGAAGGTACATTCCTCAACACGTGCCCAGCTTGTTCATATCACTCTCTCCAGCCCACCTGTTTTCAAGAAACCCTCCAACAAGTCCTGAAACCAGAAGCAAAAGGAGAGTAGTCTCAGGATGGATGCACCAACAGCTTTCAGTGCCAGGACCCTCAAGGCCCTTGTTTGAGGAGTCAGGCCCACCAGCATGTCCTCTACCTGAAGGACAACTCAAAGGAGCACATGAACCTCACATCTCCGGTCTGGGATGCCATTGCCCAGGAGGTCTGCTTGGCTGCCACCTGCCCGCGAAGTGCCATCCAGTGTGGATGCGGAGGAATGATCTCCTCCGCTCCACCTGGGTACGTCCTCTCTCAGCTCCCTCCATTATCAAACTCTCAGCATGGCATCATGTACTCAAACAGCGACTCTCTTCACAGAACTCACACATTCAGTCATGGGAGGACACTTATTATCTCAGCTACACTTTCACAACACCACCATCTCATCTGTCTTGTTGTTTTGGACTACAATCTATGTCCCTTTGGGGAGGGCGCACCACACACAGAGGACATGTATTTCATCCAATCTCTGCCCACCCCCTGTGATCACAACTCTTTCGTTTGTCTCCATACAGAACAGTGGGGGTGGATATAAAGTTGTAAGACATGGGGGTAGGTTGATTAATGGGCCTAGTTTTAGAAGTACCAGTGAGGGCAAAAGAGTGAAGATGGGGAATAGGGAAAATGAAGTGAGAGAAGGCTTGAGTGTTGACAGTGAACAAAGAAATGGTCGCCTCTCAAAGGGCAAGAAAAAGATATGGGCAGGATTAAAATGTATGTATGTAAATATATGAAGTACAATGATCAAAATTGGGAAGGTGCAAGCAGAAATTGTTCGAGGGACATATGACAATATGCTCCAGTTGCATTGACAAAAACGTGGCTCAAGCCAGAACAGGGCTGGATACTTAACATCCCGCTTATAGAATCATAGAATTTACAGTGCAGAAGGAGGCTATGCGGACCGTCTGCATCGGCCCTTGGAAAGATCACCCTACTTAAGCCCACACCTCCACCCAATCCCAGTAACCCATAACCCCACTTCACCTTTTTGGACACAAAGGACAATTTATCTTGGCCAATCCAGCTAACACCTTTGGACTGTGGGAGGAAACCGGAGGATCCAGAGGATACCCACGCAGACGCAGGGAGTGTGGTGATGTTCATCACTGTAAATACACAAGGGGTTAATGTACATACATGTAGAATAGTTAGACACTCGAGGGAGCACCAGAGACATCATACACACACACTCAACCAATACATCAGTTAGAGGTGACACGACCACAGGAGGGCATTACACCAATATATAAAGGACACCACACACATGATCTGCCTCCTTCCAGTGGAGTCAGTCAGAAAGTACAGAGACAAGGTTGATTCGATATCATTCCCACCACGTGGAGTGTAGCAATCTGGTTAGTCAGTCTGAGGAGCTATAGGAGGATTTACAGTAGGGTCGAACTCAAGTTATAGTAGTGTATATAGTTCAATAAACGTGTTGGAGTTGTCTTCACGTCTGATCCTTCCTTTGTCGAGTGCACACAAGGAAGCCGCTTATGCTACACCTAAATAGCATAACAAGATATGGTACCACGAGTGAACTGTATCAATCCAAATAGCCATTCGTCAGCGTGCAGTGACGACCAGCTACAATACCCAGCCAAGATGTTCGAATTCCCGGTTCCGCCGCAGCTCCAGTGCCACGGCGATCTCCGTGAAAACTGGCGGGCATTTGGCAACGGTTTGAACTATTCCTGGTGGCAGTAGACCTACAAGATGGAGAATGTGCAGACTCCGCACAGACAGTGACCCAAGCTGGGTTATAAAGATTTTAGTAAGAACAGAGTGGGTAAAAAGGAGGAGGTGTAGCAGTCTTGGTCAAGGATAGTATCATCGTTCTTCAACTAGATGCAGTTCCTGAATTAGAATCAAAATAGTTGGAGCTGTGAAACAGGAAGGGAGCGGTGATCTTGTTTGGTATTTATTACACACATCCAAATAGTGGGGAGGAAGTGGAAGAGAGCGTTTGTAGGCCTCTGTAGGAAACCTGCAAAGCAAGTAGGGTTGTGATATTTGGAGATTTCAATTACGTTAAGGTAGGCTGGGAAAGTGGTAGAGTGTGGGGCACGAAAGGGGAGAAATTCCTCCATTATGTTCAGGAGACCTTTCTGAAACAGTACATTTCAAATCCTACCAAGGAGCAACCTGTGCTGGATCTGGGGCAGGATTCTCCCCTACCCGGTGGTGCGGGGGGTCCCGACACCGAGGAGTGGCGTCAACCACTCCGGCGCTGGGCCGCCCCAAAGGTGCGGAATCCTCCACACATTTAGTGGCTAGGCGCACCCCAGAGTGGCCAGTCGGTGGGGAAGGAGCTTGACGCCATGCCAACCAGTGCCAAAGGGCCTCCGCCGGCTGCCGCGAGTTGGCACATACACGGGAGCGCATCAAAGACAGCATCAGAGTTAGAGGAATCAATGATGCTCCAAGAGGTTGTGAAGCTCCTCGTATAGGTTGTGATAGATCTAAAGCTAGTTCAACAATCTGCAAATCCTCAAGTGCACATGTGATAGCTGTGGAAAGAGAAGTTGCTGTTATTGAGTAAGAAGATCAAGAGTCGTACTTAATCAGAGAGCAAGTAAAACAGCACAGAGAAGATTAGAGTGAATAGGGTTGAAGTTAAAATTCCAGCACCCACATTACAAATGAAAGCCGGAGTTTCACAATTTACTTTCTATATTGTTACAGCTGCAGCAGTGTCTTCTAACTCGGAAGGAGAGAACAAGTGGTCCCTAAGTCACATTCCCTTCTGCAAAACTGATGTTAAACTGATTAAAATTCCAATAACAGTATTCCTATGTTAAATGAAGTTGGTTCACAGTGGAATATGATGATGCATCCTATTACTTGCCATTTCTTATTGCAGAAGGGAATAAAGTCTCCCCAATGGAAATAAATTAGGAAAATGTGGTTAAACTAGGTTGACTTATTTACAGTAGGGATCAGCAGGGGCATATCAGCGATTAAGGGAATGCTAAGAGAGCAAAAAATGATCATTGAACAATGAGGAACAAAATTATAAACTTAGCCATAACTAAGATATCAAATACTATCGGCTATCGGCTTCCGTTCCTGAGACAAAGTGTTGACGCCGGCGCAGGATTTCTGGACTTCCACAACAGCAAAACTGGCGTCGCACCGGGACCGATTCAGTGACTGTTTGTTAAGGGGCTAGCACCGGTGCCACGTGGAACACAATCGATTCCAATGAGAAACGGTGCAGGATTCGCGATTGACATTCAGGAGGCTGACAAGCTTCAGCCGCATATACACACTTCACTCCCCACACACACCTTCACAGCCAACAAAATGGCAGCAAGGTGCGCGGCCCCTCTTGACATGGATGCAGAGCTGGAGAACCTCCTGGACGCCGTGGAGGAGAGGCAGGCCAGCCTGTATCCCGGCCCGGGAAGGAGGCTGCCAGCCACCGCCGTTTGCCATGCCTGGGCACAGGTGGCAGAGGCGGTGAGCGCCACCAGTAACAATATCCAGACCGACCTGCAGTGCAGGAAACAACTGCGCGACCTCCTCAGGGTGGCCTGAGTAGGCAGCACTCCACACCTGTGACACCCCCATCCCACCAGGAGGGCGGCAGAACCCCCACACTGCACCACATGCCGTAACCAGTACCTGCCGCCATGGGCGGGTGCCCTGGCCACTGAAGCCACCAGCTACCCACGCCCTTGACTGCATGTGTTAGACTGTCTAACATGCGTGTTTTCTGTACCCCACCTTTCCCCCATCTGCCCCATAGGAGAAGATTGCTCATAACTGCTGGGAGGAGGAGAACCAGGACCGGGGGACGGGGGGACGGGGGGGTGTCGGAATAGGCCGAGTGGCCGGGGTGATCCCCCCCAAAGACAGGGGCAGTGTCCAGGCATAGACCGCCATTACAGTGGCACCAACTGACCACCCACCTTAGCCCCTGGTCCTGACCTGTGTTATCAGCTGTATGGGTGTACCCACCCTCACACCCCACTGCACCCCTCGCCACACAACCCCCCTCACCCCAACTGCCCCCCACCCCCGCCGTCCACCTGGCCACCACCCACTGGCGAACCACCCAGGGCAAAACCCACGATTTCCCTTGGCGAACACAGTGCAAACCAATGGTAGCCCTGGCATCCGAGATTGGTGCCAGGGACAAGGGCCCCCATGATTCCGGCCACCGACAGGGATGAGGATATTGGGGGGAGGGGAGAGAGGTGCAGACAAATTGCTCAATGCCAACCAGGGCCAGCATGTAGCCCGGTGGATTTGGTTGGGTATGCAGGGTCAGCACCATGCTAATATGTTGGCCTGTCACCCTGCAGACAATAGATATTGGAATTCAACCAGCAATGGTGGCCTTCCTACTAGTCGCTGCAGCCCTGGGGGATGCCCTGCAGCTGTACGAGCTGGAGCTGCCTGAGGAGGAGGAGAAGGAAGCTGCAGCAGCAGAGTGTGCAGCAGCAGAGCGGGCAACAGTGGAGTCGGCAGCAGAGAAACAGGTGGCAGCTGCCCAGGATGGGGAGCCGGCAGCTCAAAAGGCCGTGGAGGAGGAGGTGCGAAGGAGGCTCCGCATGAGTCCTCGTGTGTACCTGCACCACCTGTCATTCAAGGAGCCCTTGAACGGGGCATGCCATCGAAGACTACGGCTGAGCAGGGAGACAGTGCAACATATCTGCCAGATGATAGCACAAATGGCCCTGGGGGTGGAGTATGGGGGACACACAAGCGACCAATCGCCGTCAAGGTGACGGTCACCTTGAACCTTTAATCCATGGAGTCCTTCCAGGAGCCGAGTGGGGTCCTGTCCAGGATCTCACAGACCTCGGCGTTCAGGTGCATCCGCACCATCACGGAGTCCTTATATGGCCAGGTAGCTCAATATATGTGGACCGAGCCCACCAGGATGCCCGAGCAGCGGGGTTCGCCAACATTTCCGGGATGATCCAGTTCCAGGGGACGATCGACAGGATGCATGTTGCCCTATGGGCACATGCGGATTACAGGCCTCTCTACATAAACAGAAAGGGGTTCCACTCGATGAATGTTCAGCAGGTACGTGACCATCAACTGCACATCACACATCTCTGGGCCCAAAATCCTGGCAGTGTGCACGACGCCTTCATCCTGGCACAGTCGCCGATTCCTGATATTGGCTCCTGGGTTTGTTTGAGGTTGCGCGACAAGCGTGACAATCTTTAAACAACCGCACAACCTCAAACAAACCATTGTTTGCGGAAAACTACCCAACCTTCAGAACAGCGACCATGACACCACACAACCCTGCCATAGCAATCTCTGCAAGACGTGCTAGATCATCGACATGGGTACCACCATTACATGTGAGAACACCACCCACCAGATACGTGGTACATACTGGCGCTACTCGGCCAACATTTTCATAGAATTTACAGTGCAGAAGGAGCCCATTCGGCCCATCGAGTCTGCACTGGCTCTTGGAAAGAGCACCCTACCCAAGGTCAACACCTCCACCCTATCCCCATAACCCAGTAACCCCACCCAACACTAAGGGCAATTTTGGACACTAAGGGCAATTTATCATGGCCAATCCACCTAACCTGCACATCTTTGGACTGTGGGAGGAAACCGGAGCACCCAGAGGAAACCCACGTACACACTGGGAGGATGTGTAGACTCCGCACAGACAGTGACCCAAGCCGGAATCGAACCTGGGATCCTGGAGCTGTGAAGCAATTGCGCTATCCACAATGCTACCATGCTGCCCCTGAGGTTTTCTACCTCATACGCTGCAGGAAAGGATGTCCCGAAGCGTGTTACATTGGCAAGGCCGTGCAGACGCTGCGACAACAGATAAAAGGACATCACGTGACAATCACCAGGCAGGACTGTTCCCTTCCAGTCAGGGAACACTTCAGCAGTCAAGGGCATTCAGCCTCTGATCTCCAGGTAAGCGTTCTCTAAGGCAGCCTTCAGGACACGCGACAACGCAGAATCGCCGAGCAGAAACTCATAGCCAAGTTCTGCACACATGAGTATGGCCTCAACCGGGACCTGGGATTCATATTGCATTACATTCACCCCCCACTATCTGGCCCGGGCTTGCGAAATCCTACCAACTGTCCTGGCTAGAGACAATTCACACCTCTTTAACCTGGGATTACCCCTCTCTCTGGATCTGTAAAGACGTAATTACGTGCAAATGCTCACATTCAAAGCATCTTTGACTTTGTTTACATATATGTTTCTGGAACCTACCCCTTCATTCACCTGAGGAAGGAGCAGTGCTCTGAAAGCTAGTGATTTGAAACAAACCTGTTGGACTTTAACCTGGTGTTGTAAGACTTCTTACTGTGCTCACCCCAGTCCCACGCCAGCATCTCCACATCAAACAAAAGCCAGTAGCTTTCCATCGCAGGCTTTGCCACGGGGAGCAGTGACTGCTGCTGGTGAAGCAACCAGTGAGAGGTCTCGGGTCACTGAGGAAACTAAGACATAGATGGAAGGGTGATGGCTGGTTTAGCACCATGTGTGTGGTGGTATTCCAGGAAGCAATATTATAGATGGCTGGTGGTGCGACCTCCAACCAGCAGGTGGTGGTAGAGACCCACCATGCGGTCTCGAGACGGTTGTCATCTGATAAGGCACTCAGATATAAGTGCGGGCACATCAGGTGATCGGCAGCTGGTTATAAGACGTACATGAGGACAGTCGTGCCTCGGGGTAGTTCCAGTGGAGTACAAAGAAACGCCTTGATAACTTGCTCTATATCAGATTGCTATCTTACCAGTGTGATTCAATAAAGATTCTGGTTCGGACAAGTCATTTGGTAGGTTCCTTACTGGACAACAGACACCAAACATAACAATGGGGCGGTAGTTGCTCCTGGTGGTGGGAGAGGGAGCTCGGAAGAAAGGGCAAGGGGCTGGCTCTCAGTGGGCATTCCCCCCTTCATGATATTAGATCCCTTCTTTAGACAGGTCTCCAAATGCCTTTCGGGAGCTGGCATTAAACTCCCCGTGGCAATCACATTCAGAAAGCGTACAATCGAACAATATACTGTTGTAGCAAATGTTGTTTTTCCGAAACTGGGGTTAGGTCCAAAGTTAGTGTCAATGCAGCTTCTAATGTGGAGGCAGTTGATTCTGAGAACAAGAATTGGGGAACTTTCAGCACTTGTGACCTTCAGTTTGATGTCAAATTGGAGCTGCATGCGAGATTCACTTCCTCCATGAGAACTGAGTATAATTGCGATAACTGTCAGCCAATAGTTGCCAGCTGATGGATTGCTGAGTATCTGTTCATTGATGTGAGTCTTTCCCTGCAATATCTGTATGAAACTTTAATGTTGGTTCATAGAATATATGTATTGCACTTGCATATTTTTCTGGTATTGACCACTTGGGCAACAAACTTCCTATGATATGTTTGGAAAGTCCATGTCTGGAATAAATACTTATTTTTTTCAGTAATATGTCCCCAAAAGGAGTTGACATGAAGTTGAAGCAAACTGTTAGCTGGTATATGACTGCATTAATCTCCTGTCCCTGAAGAGGACTATGGCTTGAATCGTCCAGCTGTTGGCAGGTTGAGCATAGCTGAGATAGGGACATGAATTAGAGCTAAAAGCATGCATATTAATAGACAGGTTGGGAACAGCAACACGAGCCAGAACATGTTAAAGTGAGATGGACACACAGGTCAGTCATGGTATAGTGAGAGTGGCTTTTTTTCCAAAAATATATCTTATTTTCTTCCAAATCTTATCAAGTCAGTTATCAAATCTGACATTACTCAAGTGCAATGCAGATACATTTCTTTCAATACAGCACATGAGGTGCCTCACTACATTACAGGCTATAATTGCAATGTATATTTAAATTTCATGTCAATAATTTTCAGGTGCATACAGCCTGAAGGATTTTAGGATTTCCAGCCCCATTGTGTACTGCGACACTTTCTCCTCATGTCTATGTGGGTTTCCTCTGGGTGCTTTGGTTTCCTCCCACAGTCCAAAGATGTGCAGGTTAGGTGGACTGGCCATGCTAAATTGGCTCTTTGTGTCCAAAGATGTGCAGGTTAGGTGGGGTTATAGAGTTACGAGGATAGGGCGGGGGAGTGGGCCTGTGTAGGGTGATCTTTCACAGTGTTGGTGCAGACCTAATGGTCTGGATGGCCTCTTTCTAGCAGTAATCAGGATGCGGGGCAGAAAATAAATCAGGAGAGAGAGAAAGCATGTAAAAAAGGCACTATCACAATGATCATGGGGGACTTCAATATGCAAGTGGACTGGGAAAATCAGGTTGGTAGTGGACCACAAGAAAAGGAATTTGTGGAACGTTTAAGTTATGTTTTTTTGGAGAAACTTGTGGTAGAGCCCACTAGGGAATAGGCAATTCTGGATTTGGTGATGTGTAATGAGGCAGACTTGATTAGGGATCTTCAGGTGAAGGAACACTTTGGGAGCAGTGAGCACAATATGATAGAATTTACCGTGCAGTTTGAGAGGGAGAAGCTGGAATCAGATGTAACGGTATTACAATTAAATAAGGGTAACTACAAAGGCATGAGGGAGGAGCTGGCCAGAGTTGACTGGAAAAGGAGACTAGCAGGGAAGATAGTGGAACAGCAATGGCAGGTGTTTTTGGAGGTAATTCCGGAGGCCCATCAGAAATTCAACCCAAGGAGGAGGAAACATGCTGAGCGCAGGACAAAACATCCATGGTTGACGAGGGATGGCAAGGACAGCATGAAAGCAAAAGAAAATCATACAAAATTGTGAGGATTAATGAGAAGCCAGAGGATTGGGAAGCCTTTAAAAGCGAGCAGAGGACAACTAAAAAGCAATAAAAGCAAGCAGAGGACAACTAAAAAAGCAATAAGGGAAGAGAAGATGAAATATGAGTGCTAGTAATATGAAAGATAGGAAGAGTTTTAATATTCAATATATAAAAGGTAAGAGATAGGTAAAAATAGACATTGGACCACAGGAAAACGTGGCTGGAGAAGTAATAATAGGAAACAAAGAAATGGCAGACATATAGTTACTTTGTATCAGTCTTCACAGTGGAAAAGCTGCAGGAGAATCAGGGGGCAGAGGTGAGTGTAGTGGCCATCACTAAGGAAAAGGTTCTGGGGAAATTAAAAAGTCTGAAGGTGGATAAGTCATCTGGACCAGATAGACTACACCCCAGGGTTCTAAAAGAGATAGCTGAGGAGATTGTGGAGGCATTGGTGATGATCTTTCAGGAATCACTGGAGGCAGGAGGGGTCCCAGAGGACTGGAAAGTGGCTAATGTAACACCGCTGTTTAAGTAGGGAGGGGGACAGAAGACGGGAAATTATAGGCCAGTTAGCCTGACTTTGGTAATTGGTAAGATTTTAGAGTCCGTTATTAAAGATGCGATTGTGGAGTACATGGAAGTGCATGATAAAATAGGACTGAGTTAGCACGGCTTTGACAAAGGGAGGTTATGTCTGACAAATCTGTTGGAGTTCTTTGAGGAGGTAACAAGGAAGTTAGACAAAAGAGCACCAGTGGACATGATTTATTTAGATTTCCAGAAGGCCTTTGACAAGGTGCCGCATAGGAGATTGTTCAATAAGTTAAGAGCCCATGGTGTTAAGGGTTAGATCCCGGCATGGATAGAGGATTGGCTGACTGGCAGAAGGCAGAGAGTGAGGATAAAGCGGTCTTTTTCAGGATGGCAGCCGGTGACTAGTGGTGTGCCTCAGGGGTCTGTGCTGGGACCACATCTTTTCACAATATACATATTACAGTGAGGGTGAAACACAGACTGGGGCATGTCACAGTGAAGGTTAAACCAGGCTGTCAGATCGTCAGGCTCAGTTGTGCTGCCAGTGATTGTGGCCTGAAACCAATGGACAGCAGAAACGCTGCACTTTCCACCCAACACTGTCCACTTCCATTTCTTCATGTTTCTTGGTTGCGATGAATAGAAGAACAATTTCGTATTTTATAGTTGGTATTTTTACAGCAGTGTTTTTAAAATCCTAGGTTAAAATGCTGATAGACATACGCCTGATAGAGCAGTGATTGAGAGAGGCGATCAGTAACCTTTGCAAGGGAAGTCTTTCCGTAATAGATATTAAAACCCATTTTATGTGTTTGCCGAGAAAGAACTAATGTAATGTTGTAACAGTTTGAGCCTGGCTAAACAGATCAAGACACATCTTGTAACACGTGACAAAAAAATGTTGTATGCTTTGAGTACAGCTAATGGGAGGGGCCAGGTCTGTCTGGACAAAATAGTTACATCCAGGGCTCTAAGCTGATCAGAAGGATTTCAGGTTGTTCCTAAAAAAATAGGTTTCTCTCTCCAAGGACATTTTACACCAAGGTGAGCAAGTAAAACCTGATTGTTAATTTTATACGTAAGTGGCATTTGAAATATATGGTTTGCTCAGTTGGAATGTAAATGTAGGTTTCTGGAAGCAAGTTAAGATGTTGTACCTGTGTTCAAATTAAAGTTTGTTTTGGTATTAGAGCTGTCTACTGGTCAGTGTAATCACTCCTGTGGTGCAATAACATTTCCTCAAAGTTCAACCAAATGCGAATACTTGCGTTTTAATCCAGGATCTTGACCAAAATTGGGATCCATAACATGGCTCATTCACCAGACTGGTCCCATATCTCCCTGCATACTTCCAGAAAACTGTTCTTCATTACAGTTCCTGTATGCACTATTTCCATTGTCACTGATGTGGAGATGCTGGCGTTGGACTGGGGTGAGCAGAATAAGAAGTCTTACAACACCAGGTCAAAGTCCAACAGACTTGTTTCAAACACAGTGCTCCAAAAGCTAGTGTTTGAAACAAACCTGTTGGACTTTAACCTGGTGTTGTAAGACTTCTTACTCCATTATCACTGTACTGGAGTACAATTTTTTAAAATTCAGACAATTTTGGTGTAAGTGTGAAAATAAGTGCTAAATGAATGCTGTAGTAGTTAGACATATCTATTCTCCCTGATTGCCATTCTCTTCTCAACCACCATTTACTGTCCCTTCACCCTCCACATCCTCAACTCGATCGCTCCTCTGTCCATGGTCACTGCTTCCACCAATCAGACTTTCTGATTACTGTTTTCCATCTGGTCACCACATACCTCGTCCCCAGTCATCACGTGCTCTGTCTCCTTCTTGGCAGGGTCAAGGGAGCAAGACGTGGATCTTGTTGACAAAATTACCTCAGAGAGGGCAAGTCAGAAAAGAGAAACATGATAACAATGTGAGTTCAGGGGAATGGGGGATTTTAGAGGAAACTTGGCCTCTTGGGGAAGTGAGTGAAATGGCAGCTGATCGGATGGCCTCAATCTTTATAACAAAGAGGTGTATGACCTCCTTGTATTTGATGTTGCAGCTGGGCATGGAGGAGTCAGGGGTTTAAGAAGATGGTTTGATTTTGTGAAAAGAAGGCAGGGGACCTTTTTGTATTCATTTGCAACAGTGAGGTGTCCGTAAAACGTGGGAAGCCATTCAAACCTCAATCGACTTTGACAGGAGCAGAAGGTCCAACAGGCAGAAGGAACAATATAATTCGCCCTTAATGTTAAATTGTGATTTATAATGTTCCTGCCAAACTATCTTGGGGCATTTGATTAGTTAAAGGTGCCATATGAACACATGTTGTTGTCGATCGCAAATCATGGAAAATGTGAAACAGGAATGTTTTCTGTCATGCAGGTATGAATGGAACTTTCCATCTTTCCATCTGGAGCACAATCATGAATGCCATTTATTCTGGCTCAGTTTCAATTTCTAATTAATGCCCATCAACTCATTTAAACAGGTCCAATTATGATTGGGTTTGTGAAGGTGGTTAAATGGGCAGAACTTCTGAAATGCCCTGGAGCCACTTTCAACCCACCACCTTCTGGCTTTTCGTCAAGTAGGAAAAGGCACCACCAGCCAAGTCTCTCACAGGAGGTGGGTTGACATTTTAAACTGGATAATGATGTTGCAAGCCACTGATTTAACCTGCTTTGCAGTTTTAACTATGGCTGGCCATGGCTCCCAGGCTGACTCCTCAGGGAGAAATCAAACACTTTGACAGTACATTTTGTGCTCCAAGATGAGCACAAGTGTTTTTTCCAAGTCTCACGAGTGCCCCACTTCCCCATTATACAATCCTGCTCCTGTACAAACACCTTCCAAGCTGAGATCAGACTCCCACCCCAGGGTTAGGGATTGAACCTATCCTCCTCCTCCAGAGTGCTTGCCACCCAACTGAAGCAAGTCTGTCAAGCAGGATGATTGCTGGGGTGGGGAACTCACCAAGACCAAAGGTCACACAGTGTTGAGTTAAAACGAACAGGGAATCTCAGATCCCCATGTTTCCAGAGCATAACTGGACCATCAAGATTCCCAAAGCATCGATAAGTAAAGATTTCCCTCATAATCTTAATTTTGTCCATTTATTTGTGAAAACTGCAAACTGATAGCTTTGCCAAACGCACATAAATTGAAGGGGGCTGTAACTTAGTTGCCTGGATCGTTTCCATTTGCATACAAATAGTTTATTTTTGTTCAAAAATTTGCATTTCAATTTCCTGCAACAAAACATGATTGCAATCATTAATCTTAGCAGGAGCAGAAATACAGCGGAGAAAGCAGAAATAGTTTGACTTTGCCAAGGCCACAACAGAGTTCCCCATGGCTGTACAATGGATACCCTGGTCTTACAATAACCGTAGAATGTGCAAGGCTATATTTCATTTCGCACTGAAGTTGCTTGTGTTTAAAGAGAATATATCTAAATCTGCCCCATGGGATAAGCTGCATTTGTTATACATTTTCTTGTTCAGCAGCAGAGATGACTATTCATATAATCTGATCCTGCTGTGGGAATGGGTTTCAGCAATGTCAAGAAAATCTGGATGTGATAAAGATTAGTGACAGCTTTGCTGGCACAGTTAATAACAGTTTTGCAACCTGTTTGGTATCTTGAACTAACCGAGATCCTATTGAATTCCTGGACTGGATTTTAAATTACAATGCAGTATTCAAAGCAAATGACTGCTTTAATTGTAATAAAGTTGGAAACAAAGGCCTTGATTTTTACCTTGTGGAGGTGGGATGATGTGTGGGAAGGGTGTGGGGGGAGGGGAGGGGCAAGTGTGGAGGATCCTGGTCGTGAGGAATAAACCCAGCAGACAATAACATGGAGTCAACCAAAATTTCCATGTCTCTCCTTGTCTTGCAAACGTACTTGCTGGGCAGCAATTAAAATCCAGACAAAGTATTATCTCTCCATTTACTGATGGCATTTTGAAATGGAACACTTACACACTACAACTGAATCAATATTAAACAAATTGCAAAGTGTGAGGGTTTTTTATTAATAAAATGACTTACGATATGATGAGGATATATGGTGAAAGAATACATTCTTACTGGACTTTTGTGTGGGAAAATTAGCCAAATCCTCTCCTTACACAGTTTAGACACAAACATACCCTGATTTGGAACTATGCCTATTTTCCTCTGGTCATATCAAGACACGGGCAGCACGGGGGCACAGTGGTTAGCATTTTTGTATACTGAGCTGAGGACTTGGTTCGAATCCCGGCCCTGGGTCACTGTCCGTGTGGAGTGTGCACATTCTCCCCGTGTCTGCGTGGGTTTCACACCCACAACCCAAAGATGTGCAAGTTAGGTGGATTGGCCACGCTAAATTGTCCCTTAATTGGAAAAAATAATTGGGTACTCTTAAAAAAAAATTTTAAGTCATAGCAAGACACAAAATATAAACTTGCAATACAAATCTTGTTCTCATTGTTATTTGTCTTTCTCCCACCCATATAAATGTATTCTATTGTACATCATCCTTGATTGAGAAAGAAAGCAAGCAGCCTGCACCCAATGCAATTCTTCAATTAGCTATCGGGAGCGATGCAAGAATTTCCCATAGTGGCAAGCTGTCAGATTTCTCTCCCCTCCAACAACCACATCATAGCTGCCTGTGACAGCATGGCTGAGATT
The DNA here is from genome assembly GCF_902713615.1 of Scyliorhinus canicula. Lineage (NCBI taxonomy): Eukaryota > Metazoa > Chordata > Chondrichthyes > Carcharhiniformes > Scyliorhinidae > Scyliorhinus > Scyliorhinus canicula. The sequence goes on from NC_052147.1 coordinate 186,768,593, forward strand.
CAAAACTGCTGCAAAACATCAAAACTAAATTACAGTGCTATAGGTGGCATATTTAGGCCTAACTCATTTTCTTTGTCATCTGGATCCCTGTCTTCACTGTGCCCATTGAACAATAAAGAGTGGCACATTTTGATGTTGGCAACTATCGTGTTCACAGGCCAGTCCACGTGAGAGGTTTAAAGAAACTGGTTATTTATTGTATAAGAAACTATTTACATGTGGTACATAGGTCCCAGTCTGGACTTCTCTACTCAGCTCCCACTCGGGCCGAACTTCTATACATAGTGTCCATTGCTCCACTGATGGGGCACCCGCCCCTCAGCGAGGAAGCTCGTACTCCATGAGACTCACAGGGACATTGATTGGTCTGACCCTGTAGGCCTCGGGCGGGTTATAACATCCCTCACCCGCAAGGTCTGAAGACTCCTCCGAGGAAGTCTGTTCCATTTCGTCCGCGGCTGCACTTTGTGCGATTGTGGAGCTGGATCAGGCGATGGATACCGTTTCCTCGCTGGTCGCCATGGTTGAATGACCATTGGTTGCTGCTCGTTAGTCTGTTCACCGTTAGAAATGTCTGATGCTTGGGTCTCCATGTCGGAGTCGCAATCCTCGACCTCCTTCACTTCTGCATCGGGTGCCCGGTGGGGCAACGCCATCTTAGCTGCAGGTGCCAGGGCTGTCTAAGCTGAAGCTGGTTCCTCTGGACTAGTTTTGCATATCGCTGGCCTCCTAGTCTGGGGATGATTCAAGTGCCTCTTCATTTTTCGGTCCTATACCCGGACCTGGTACGAGATCAGTCCGGTTTGTCGAACTTCACCATCACCGAAGTTACGAACATAAACTGCGTCACCTGGTACAAACTGTTTACGCCTGTCTGGGCAACGCCCTTGTTGACCGCTGTGTATTTCTTTCAGTTCGCCTATTTGAAGCTGGGTGATGTGGGGCCATGCGGATGTGTCTCGCCTCATTAGTTTTCATGAAACCCCCGAACTCCTTTGTTGGTGACTAACACTTCCGGTATACCGTATGTGCTAAACGAGAGTCGCAGTTTCTCAATCGCGCCCTCAAAATCATGGATGGCATCCTGTGGACCTCCAGCCACTTTGAATGTGCATCGGTTATGATCAGGAATGTGGAGCCTTGAAACTCACCGGCACAATCTGCCTGAAGCTTACCCAAAGCCGTCCTGAGCACTCCCAGGGATGAAGAGGTGCAGAAAGCACGAGCTTCTGCAGTTCATGGCACACGCTACATTGTTGGGCCAGTCACTCCAACTCCGCAGCCAAGCCCGGCCACCAGACATAGCTACAGGTGAGCATTTTCATTTTGGATACCCTTGGGTGACCGCAATGAAGGTCCCTCCGTATAGAGTGTTGACCTTTGTAAGGGACCACGACGCGAGTCCCCTAGAGGAGGATGTAGTCTTCCAAACTGAACTCTGCTATTTTGATGGTGAAAGGTTTTAACTCACTGGGTAATTTCCAATGCTGGCCCCTGTATATGGCAAACGTTGGACAATAGCGGGTCTGTTTGTGTCCACTCACATATTTGGGCTACTGTCATTGGCAACGTATGCATGAAGTGCAATGCGGCGATAACTTAATCGCCGCTGGGGTGGGGGGTGGGGATCTCGTCGGTTGCAGGAGTCAACTCAACACATACACATTCGCGATATGCGTGCCAAGCAGCTGTTCCAATGTATACTTGTACGCCATCAGTAGGAGAGTCCTCTGGATTCTGACCAATGCTATGGGCAGAATGGACTTATCCTCATTGAAGAGTCCCAACAGCGGTTTATGTTAACACCATGAACCAATCCCCACACATACTAATGGAACTTCTTGACAGCAAAGACCACGGCAAAACCTTCCTTCTCTATTTGCACATAATGATGCTCAGCCGTGGGCAATGTTCTGGAGGCGAATGCAGTTGGCCAGTCCCTACTGTTATCCATCCGATGTGACATAACTGCACCAATGCTGTATGGAGAGGTTCCTAGTCCCAGAAACGATCGGTTGTGTTTTCCGGTGGGGAGCCTTGTTTTATGGCACGCACCTTTACCTCCACAAGGTGTAGACCCTTCCGAACGCCAGATAGACGACTTCCTTGGCTTGAAAAACACACTTTTCTCTCTTAAGACGTAGGCCCATCTCTGAAAAGCAGCAGAGTACCTCAACTAGATTGCTCAGGCACTCACAGTCCATCGTACCCATGACCAAAATATCATCCAAATAGATGCCACAAATGCCCCACAGAATATTTTCCATAACTTGCTGGAAAATGGCTCAAGTCAATGATATCCCCAAAGGCAATATGGTAGACTCACATAATCCCCTGTAGGTATTTAGTGTAATGTTCAACTGAGACACAGGGTCCAACTCGAATTGGAGGTATGGCTCATATCGAGCTTTGTGAATGAGTGACTTCCAGCCAATTCTGCATATAAATCCTCTAAACCGCGGCATTGGGTACCGGTCCAATCTGGAGGCCCCATTCACAGTCATTATATAATTGTCACAAAGGCGAACAGTTTTGTCCAGCTTTAGGATGGGGACTACCGGTGCTGACAAGTCGGCAAAATTAACTAGCTTGATGATGACCCCCAGGTCTTCCAGCCACGTGATATTCACCTTGACTTTTGGTAGCAGAGCACAGGGAACCGGGCAAGCCCAAAAATATTTGGGTTGTGCATCAGGGTCCACATGAATTTTCGCCATGGCTCCTTTTATTTTCCCCAAGCCGGCTGGAAAACCTCAGGCAACTTCCCCAATATCTGGAGCCCATCCGGAAAATTAGCTGCCAGTTAAGGTGGAGTCGCTGCAGCCGATAGCATCCAAGAAAACTGGGGCCATGCCCTTTTACTATAATCAGCGGTAATCATACAGACTGTTTTCAGTAGACTACTGGGGTTATCGTAGTCCCCGCTATGGCCAGCGGTTCTCCCGGATATGTGGCCTATCCTGCCTCAGTATCCCGTAATTGGAGGCATTGTTTTCTCAAATGTTTGTCTGCCAATGATCAAGACGGTGGCTCTCAAGTCCAATTCCATTTCTAAGAAATGGCCTTTAACTTGAATGGTGATTTTAACTGGGTGCAGCTTTCGGCACCATGATGCAATTTAATTGCATCCACTCATCCTCCGGCTGCTTCAAGAGTAAGGTGTGGGGTCTGGGTTGGCGCCAGCTTTATCGGAGTGGTGGGTTGACTTCCTGCCCGTGGTTTCATCTCCCTGCGCACCTTCGGCCATATAATCTAGGATATTCCTCTTCGGGTTCAGGGGACAGGTCCTGCCGAGTCGACTCAGCCCTGACCTCAGTGGTGTTCCATCCAGGGTGGGGTTTGTTAAGTAATGGGTTAAGAGACATTGCAATTAGTTGTCTCATTTATGTTAAATGTTCAATGATTGTCTCATATATGTTAAGTGTTCAACGATTGCCACTGATATGTAAAGGGGCTTCAGGTGGACTCGGGATCTTGTGATGTGATGATTGAGCTGGATATGGAACAGGATAAGGCAACAGTTTTTGGAAAGACGGTGGACTTATAATTTACACAGTCGGGACATTATTGTATTCCATGATTGACAAATAATGTTTCAAGTAGAGTGGTTAAGGATGTGTTAATGGCAATTGATAATGCGACTTTAGCTGGTAAAAAGCTTATTGTAGTAAAACTGCATAGGCAATTTGCACATCCGTCTCCTCGGAGGCTGAAAAATGTATTAAAGGATGCAGGGGTAAGGGATGACGACTATTCTAAGTTGATAGAACAGGTTAGTGATCGCTGTGAAGTTTGCAGGAAGTACAGAAGGACACCAGCACGACCGATAGTAACCCTACCTTTGGCCAGGGATTTTAATGACATTGTGGCCATGGACCTTAAGATCTGGGATAAAGCAAATAATATATTTATTCTGCATTTTGTAGATTTAGCAACCAGATTTAGTCAATCAACGATTGTACGAAGTAAAGAAAAGAGAGTAATTTTGGATAAAATTGTCGAAAAATGGATTGGGACAGGAATGGGTCCACCAGCAAAATTCTTTACGGACAATGGGGGAGAATTTGCAAATGACGAGTTTAGGGATATGTGTGAAAACACGAATATCAGAGTTATGAACACGGCTGCCGAAAGCCCGTTTAGTAATGGTGTCTGCGAAATAAATCATGCTGTTATCGATGACATGCTTCAGAAAATTTGGAGAGATCGACCAAACTGCACGCTAAATTCAGCTTTAGCATGGGCGGTACATGCAAAGAATTCATTGCAGATGGTTGGGGGCTATAGTCCTTATCAATTAGTGTTTGGTAGAAATCCTAAAATTCCCTCCATTTTGGATGACCAGCCTCCAGCTTGGGAAGAGACTACAGTTAGCTCAGGTTTTGCTGAACATTTAAACGCGTTACATAGCAGTAGAAAAGCTTTTTTGGAAGCAGAAGTCTCTGAAAGAATTCGCAGAGCTTTAAGACATAATGTACGGCCATCAGATGCCATTTTTTAGCAAGGAGACATGGTATACTATAACAGAGACAATTCTAATGAATGGAAAGGCCCAGGGAAGATCATAGGCATAGATGGCAAAACATTTATTTTGCAACATGGTAATCAAACTGTTAGGGTACATTCATCAAGGATAATGGGTACCGATTCCAAATTTTCAAATTTAGACAGAGCAGACAGACATGACGAGGAACCAGAGTCATCTGGTACGCATGTGTTACAGAACTATGAGGACCAGTTAACTGATATAGACAGGGTTTCTGTAGAGGAACATGACACTTCTGATAAATTAGATTAGGCCATTTTTCCGAAAGGGCAACTGCCAAAGGTTGGTACAAAAGTGACATACTTGCCTGAAGGGTCTAGTCAATGGAAGGATGCAATTAGTAGAGCAGGGAAGGCCACTGGAACGTATAAACATTGGTTGAATGTACAGCATTGAGGGGAGGAAGTTAAGACAATGGATTGGGAAAACGAAGTTCAAAAATGGAGGGCACAGAAACGCAGTGCCAGTTCAGATAGTACATCGGATAGTGAACAGGTTCGCAGGAAAAGGTCGAAAACTATTGAAAGGACATCCCGCTACAGAAGAGAAAGATCAAGCAGTAGCAGTACAGAACGAGATACCAGGCTGGAGAGGGGACGTAGTTTATCAAGATCTCGGAACAGAAGTAAGACTACGAATACTAATAGAAGTAGAAGCCCACATGCACGTGAGATTTTGGTGGCTTCAAATAAATTAGATGAAAAAGTTATCAAAGATGCTAAACAGCAAGAATTGCATAGTTGGAGTGAATTTGGGGTACACACGGAAGTACCGGATAGGGGACAAAAAGCTCTATCCCACAGATGGATTTGTACAGAAAAGGTTCTTCCAGATGGAACTTATAAGGCAAAGGCCAGGCTTGTGGCAAGGGGATTTGAAGAAAACTTAGACGATCAGGATTTAAGGGTAGATTCACCGACAGCAGGAAAGGTTATTTTAAAGATCTTCTTGGCTCTATTAGCCACAAAGGCATAGGAATGCAAATCTATAAATATAAAAGCTGCTTTTTTGCAGGGGCATCAGCTCCAGAGATACATTTTTCTCCGTCCTCCTAAAGAAGCAGCTAACACAGAGGGGTACTGTGGAAGTTGAACAAATGTGTATATGGATTAAATGATGCACCTAGAGTGTAGTACTTTTCGGTAAGGTCAGTCTTGTTAAGGCTGTTGCCAGTTGAAAGCAGATCCTGCAATGTTTTACTGGCATTATAAAGGAAATCTTGCTGGCATCTTCATGATGCATGTTGATGATTTTCTGTGGGGTGGGACTAGTCATTTTGAAGCCATTGTAATCTCTGGTTTGAGGAAAGAATTCAGGGTTGGAAGTCAGGCTTCAGGTGCGTTTAAATATATTGGTTTGGAAATCGGACAGACTCAGTTAGGGGCAACTTTACGTCAGCAATCATACTTGGAAAGCATCAGTCCAATAGCAATTAGTCGTGGCCGGGTTTCACAAAAAGACTCAATGGTTTCAGAGATAGAAAAAGAGCAACTGCGAAGTTTAATTGGGCAACTGAACTGGTTAGGAAGACAGATTAGACCGGACGTGAGTTTTGATGTTTTAGAGTTGAGTACAAAGATGAATGATCCCAAAGTGGAAGACATAATAAGAGCAAATAAAGTGTTGGCCAAACTAAAAATGCAGTAGTGTGTTTTGAAGTTCCCTGTTTTAGGTGATCCTAGGCATTTGACACTCATAGTTTATAGTGATGCGTCTTATGCAAATTTATGTGATGGAGTTTCAAGCGCAGGTTTTATAATTTTCCTTTTGGGGAACAATGGTAAATGTTGCTCTCTTGTGTGGGAAACAAAGAAAATAAGGAGAGTGGTCAAAAGCACTTTGGCTGTTGAGACGTTAAGCTTAGTGGAAGCGGTGGATATGGCCTTTTATATAAGTCAGATATTGACAAAAATTTGGGGATTAGGGGATTTGGGTAATATACCTATTGACTGTCACATTGACAATAAATCCCTGTGGGAAAATGTGCACTCTACAAAAAGTGTCAATGAAAAGAGGTTACGGATAGACATCGCAAGTTTAAAGCAGATGTTGGACAGAGGGGAAATAACAAAAATTAAATGGGTTGACAGTAGCTATCAACTGTCAGGCTGTTTCATGAAAAGAGGGGCCAGTTCACAGAAGCCTTTAGATATTGTGAATGAAGGGCACCTGTTTCTGTGAATGTTTTTTTTTATTCTACTTTTAAAAAAAGGGGGGGGGGGGAATCAGGTATGTGTTTTAGTTCCTTGAAATTTTAGTTTCTTGAAATGTTGTTTTCACGTAATTGTTTTTTTTCTCCAAGGAAGGGGAGACTGTTAAGTAATGGGTTAAGAGACATTGCAATTAGTTGTCTCATTTATGTTAAATGTTCAATGATTGTCTCATTTATGTTAAGTGTTCAATGATTGCCACTGATATGTAAAGGGGCTTTAGTTGGACTCGGGATCTTGTGATGTGATGATTGAGTTTAGTGCAGAGTCTGTTAAAGTGAAATAAAGGTGTTTGTGAAAAGGAGCTGGACTTTTGTCTCTTCATACCACAGCATCCATTTGTTTAACAGGGTTCCGGGGGCTCCCATTTTAGGGGTTGCCGGACGCCGGGAGGTGCCGCATGAAAGGGGTTGCCTTTCATTCCTTGCAAATCTTGCAGTCACTTCTCTTCACTCTCTCTCGTCAGAGAAATTTCCACGGCCTTCTTTAAGTCTAGCAGTGGCTCGGCAAGTGATATCTGTTGAGTCGTCATGTTATTCACACCACAGACCAATCTATCCCATACCATTTTGGAAACAGAAGGACCATACTTACAAAACTCACCAATTTCCTCAGATGCATAAGAAACTTGGTTACAGAGTCCTTTGGGGTTCTTTCAGCCGTGTTAAAACAGTACCGTTGCATGATGACCGACGGCTTGAGGTCGTAATCATTTGCCACTAGTGTTACCAACTCCTCAAACATCTATGTGTCTGGAGACAAGGGGTACTTAATGTTTGTTACGCTGAAGGTGGGCGCTCCACAGGCAATCAACAGGATCACTGTCAGGCTCTCATCACCCATTATAGCATTGGTCCTGAAGAAACAGAGCATATGTTCTGTGTATTGTGTCCAATCTTCTATGCTTGCATCAAACACATCCATTCTCTTGAAGAGTGGAATTTTAAAAGTCGTGCAAACATTTCCCCAGTGGTATGGGTGGTCTGGTTTCCAATGACTAGCGATGCCATTTGCAGCACCTATTTATCCACATCATGAATATTGGCCAGGATTCTCCGAAATCCCAGCCAAGTGTTGACGCCGGCGTCAAAACTGGCGTGGGCGACGCCGGCGTCAAAGGGCCTCCAGGCCCAGGCATTGACCCCTTCCTCGGGGGCTGGAACTGCACTGTGCACTGCTCCGGCGCCGAACGCCGGCTCACCACAGCCAACACAGGCACGCCATGGCCGGCGCAGATCCACGCATGCGCGCCACAGCCATCTCCACTTGGGAAACATGGTGGAACCCTACAGGCGCTCGGCGCGGAGGAACATAGTCAGCCCCTGGGAATTAGTGGGCTGCCGATCGGTTGCCCCCGATCGCAGGCCAGACCCCCGTGGAGAGGCCCACCAACCCCCACCGGAGTTGACTCACCCCGCCCCCCAGCAGGATGGCCCCCGCAGCCAGAACGTCAAGGTCCTCCCGGGTAGGACCATACATAAACGACGCGGGGGCTGCTTTCAACAGCCCCTGACCGGCGGCGCAGTGACTGTGCCAGCGCGAATGGCGCCAATTGTGCGGTCGCCGGAGAATCTGCAGCCCGCCGTCGGAGCGGTGTGGCAGGATTCGCACGCCCCCCCTGCCGATTCTCCGACCCGGCACGGGCTCGGAGAATTCCGGCCACTTTGTCCACACAGGAGTCCGCAAAAGAGGCCTAAAGAAACTGATTGTGTATTGTGTAAGAAACTATTCAAATGTTGTACACAGGTTGCAGTTGGGTCTTCTCTGCTCGGCTCCCACTTGGGCCGAGCTTTTATACATACGGCGGGATTCTTCCCTAACCGGCGGGGCTGGCCGTACCGGCGCCGAGGAGTAGCGTGAACCACTCCAAAGTCGGGCTGCCCGGAAGGTGCGGAATCCTCTGCATCTTCAGGGGCTAGGCTGGCGCTGGCGGGGTTTGGCGCCGCGCCAACTGAATGGCCTCCGCCAGCCGGCGTGATTTGGTGCATGCGCAGGAGCGTCAACGTGTGCATGCACAGGGTGGGTTCTTCTCTGTGCCGGCCATGGCGGATGTTTACAGCGACCAGCGCGGAGGGAAAGAGTGCCCAACGGCACAGGCCCACCCACGGATCGGTGGGCCCTGATCACGGGCCAGGCCATTCTGCACCCCCTGGGGCAAGATCCCACCGCACCCCCCCTCCCGAGGTCTCCGCAGGCTGCCCGTGGAGCCAGATCCCGCGGCAAGGACCATGTTTGATTTACGCCGGCGGGATTGGCCTAAAACGGGTGGCCACGCAGGCCATCGCGGAGCGGAGGATCGCCCGGGGGGGGGGGCACTGCCAACGGCCCCTGACCAGCATGACGCGACTCCCACCCCCGCCGAAAAACTGACGCCGAGAATCTGGCAACCGGCATTGGGGCGGGATTCACGTCGCCCCCCGGCTCATCTCCGACCCGGCGGGGGTTCGGAGAATCCCGCCCTAGTGTCCATTGCTCCACTGATGGGGCACCCGCCCCTCAACAGGGAAGCTCATACTCCATGAGACTCACAGGGAGACTAATTGGTGTGACCCCATATGTCTCAGGTGGGTTATAACAGCAACAAACAAAGAGAAACTGGCTTAACGCTCAACAAATATATCCCAGTAATGTAGAAAAGAAGCCAATGCTGCTGAGCCAGTAGCATGGAATAATTGAAAGTAAAGCTCATCGCCAAGACGACAATGATTGCTTCCTCATTACCAGTGGAGAAAATGGCCTTAACACTGCTCTGTTGGTTAGAAGATCAATGCTTCTTGGGGCGAAATTCTTCCTATCAAACATCTTCGCAAATAATCAGTATGACTTTGTTTTGCCATGATTTTTCTTGCAACTGGAATTTTTACAGGATAGAACTATTGGATAGGAATATAGATAAAAGTAAAATTAATGTTTTAAAATGGCTGGACACACCTTGGCGTCCAAGGATAAATCATAAGACCACAAGACATACGAGCAGAATTAGGCCATTCGACCTATCGAGTCTGATCCGCCATTCAATCATGGCTGATATGTTTCTCATCCCCATTCTCCTGCCTTCTCCCCATAATCCCTGTTCCTCTTATTAATCAAGAACCTATCTATCACTATCTTAAAGACACTCAGTGTTTTGGCCTCCACAGCCTTCTGCAGCAAAGTGTTCCACAGATTCACCACCCTCTGGCTGCAGAAATTCCTCCTCATCTCAATTTAAAGTAAGAAGTCTTACAACACCAGGTTAAAGTCCAACAGGTTTGATTCAAACACGAGCTTTCGGAGCGCAGCTCCTTCCTCAGGTGAATGGCGAGGTATGTTCCAGAAACATTTATATAGACAAAGTCAGAGATGCTGGACAATGCTTGGAATGCAGGCATTTGCAGGTAATCAAATCATTACAGATCCAGGGAGAGGGATAATCAGGGATTATCCCTCTCCCTGGATCTGTAATGATTTGATTGCCTGCATTCCAAGCATTCCAAGTATCTGAGGAAAGCTGTGCTGGCTTTGGAAAGGGTCCAGAGGAGGTTCACAAGAATGATTCCTGGAATGAAGGACTTGTCATGTGAGGAGCAGTTGAGAAATCGATGGAGTTTAGAAGGATGAGATGGGATCTTACTGAAACGGGATTACTGATCAGGGATTATCCCTCTCCCTGGATCTGTAATGATTTGATTGCCTGCATTCCAAGCATTGTCCAGCATCTCTGACTTTGTCTATATAAATGTTTCTGGAACATACCTCGCCATTCACCTGAGGAAGGAGCTGCGCTCCGAAAGCTAGTGTTTGAAACAAACCTGTTGGACTTTAACCTGGTGTTGTAAGACTTCTTACTGTGCTCACCCCAGTCCATCGCCGGCAACTCCACATCAATTTAAAGTATCATCCTTTCAGTCTGAGGCTGTTCCCTCTGGTTTTGTTTCTCCTACCAGTGGAAACATCCTCTCCATGCCCACTCTCAGCGCCGGCCCTAGGGTTGCTGGCGCCCCGGGCAAGCTGAACTTCGGCGCCCTTCGGGGGTTGGGGGGGGGGGGGGGGGAGTGACCACCGGCGAGCCTGGATCCATCCGCCATGTTTGTGCGGGGCGGCCTGAGGGAGGGCGGCCACCGCGCATGCGCTGGTTGGCACCAGCCCAACTGCGTATGCGCGGGACCCGCACTCCTTGATGGCGCCCCCTAGCACATGGCGCCCCGGGCGACTGCCCGAGTTGCCGGTACCTTGAGCCGGCCCTGCCCACTCTATCCAGGTCTCACAGTATCCTGTACGTTTCAGTAAGATCCCATCTTATCCTTCTAAACTCCATCGAGTTCTCAACTGCTCCTCATATGACAAGTCCTTCATTCCAGGAATCATTCTTGTGAATCCTCTGGACCCTTTCCAAAACCAGCACAGCTTTCCTCAGATACCCGGCCACAAACTGCTCACAATATTCCAAATGGGGTCTGACCAGAACCATAAACAGCCTCAGATGTATATCCCGCTCTTTATAATATAAAATATGGAACATACAGTGCAGAAGGACGGCATTCGGCCCATCGAGTCTGCACCGACCCACTTAAGCCTTCACTTCCACCCTACCCCCTAACACAATAACCCCTCCTAATCTTTTTGGATATTAAGGGCAATTTAGCATGGCCAATCCACCTAACCTGCACGTCTTTGGACTGTGGGAGGAAACCCACGCAGACACGGAGAGAACGTGCAGACAGTGACCCAGCATGGAATCAAACCTGGGATCCTGGCGCTGTGAAGCCCCTATGTTACAGTTAATTCTAGCCCTCTCGACATGAATGCTAATATTGCATTTGCCTTCCTAACTGCCAACTGAATCTGAATGTTAACATTATCATAGTTATAGGGCGGAATTCTCCGCTCCCGGGAAAAATCGTGAAAGCCGTCGTGAACTCGGCCGAGTTTCACGACGGCCTCGGAGGCCGCTCCTCTCCCCGTATTCACCCCCACCCGGGGGGGCTAGGAGCGGCGCTCCGTTATTCTCGGCTGCCGGGCCTTGACGCCGGCGCGCCGAGAATGATGTGACAGTGGCGCCTATGTGACATCAGCCGCGCATGCATAGGTTGGCCGACTCCAACCCGCGCCTGCGCGGCTGATGTCACGACGGCTGACGGCTCAAACCCGCGCATGCGCGGTGGCCCTCTTCCCCTCCGCTGCCCTGCAAGAGGTGGCGGCTTGATCTTGCGGGGCGGCGGAGGGGAAAGAGTGCGTCGCTTTAAGACGCCAGCCCGACGATCGGTGGGCACTGATCGCGGGCCAGTCCCCTCCCGAGCACGGCCATGGTCCTCTCTCCCCTCTCTGCCCCCCACAAGCTTCAAACGGGCTTTTTGCACCCATGTTCACGACGGCAGCGACCAGGTGTGGTTGCCGCCGTCATGAACCGGTCGCGAACGGCAGGCGCTCGACCCATCCGGGTCGGAGAATCGCCGGTCGCCGTGAAAAACGGCGAGCGGCGGTTCTTCCAAGCGGGGGGTGGGAGAATCGCATGGGGCGCCAGCGGGGCGTGAAATTAGTCGCCCGGCCCTCCCGCGATTCTCCCACCCGGCGAGGGGAGCGGAGAACCGCGCCCATAATACATTTGAAGAAAGTGTTAAAACACAAAATTGCTTCCCAGAATAGGCCTTGTTTGGAAAGGGCCCCAGCCAGACTGACTTTGTGATGAATACTTTCCCCTCATGTCATAATGAGGGTGTCCTGACCGCGCTGGCTCTCAGTACAAGGCTGGGAGGGTTGGCCGCATTGTGATGGTCTGCTGCGTCCTCCACAATATAGCCCAGCAGAGGGACGATGTGCTAAAGTAGGAGGATGAGGAGCAAGGCCAGGCCTCGTCCGAGGAGGAGGATGCAGGGGAGGGGGACGATGAGCAGGCCATGTGGCCCAGGCAGGCACCGGAGGCTGCAAAACGCCTTCGGCAGGGACAGTGCGGTCAGGACACCCTTATTATGACATGGTTCACTGACTAGGAGGGGCGAGTGAGGTTGCTGGCCAGAGGCATGGACGCCACATCCCAGACCCACACCCACTCACCTCCCACACCATCAAACTGCCCGCATGCACAACCCCTCCATGATACATACCTGCGGCTCAACGAGCTGGGGGCACTGGGTTGGTAGTGACAGCGGGTATGGTCCATGGGATAGAGGGTGATGGCAACCCGCTCCGCGATGAGCTATGGTGCTCCACATTGTATGACAATGTCTGATCCATGCCCACTGTACCACATTCCACCTGAGTGATCCCTGCATGCGAGCTGTCCATTCCATCACATGGTCCCATTGAATCCCCGGAGTGGGGGTGCTGGGGACGGTTAGGATGGGGGGGAGGGGGGGAGGATGGTCCACCCATAGGGCCCACGCCCCCAATCCCCCTGGCCAGCACCGACTGGCCCACCCCCACACCCAGAGCACCGAGGCAAGTTTCAATGGTGTTAACAGTTGTTTATTGTGAAGAAATATATACAGTCTGTGCCCTGGCCCCCATAACTCAACTGTGCCCTCACCAATGCTATCTTAACTTTCTGGCCTTGCGGGCCCAAACACTATGCCTAGCTGGATCCCCAGACGGTGCAGCAGGAGTGGAGGTGGCCTGCTGGGGCTCCTGCCCTGCGACAAAGGTCCCCGTCGATACATATCTCCTGGGGCAATGTGACCTGGATGGGCCCGGCCACTGCTCGGGCGTCCTGGGTGGTGTGGTGCTGCCCTGTTCTGCCCGCTGCCCACCAGATGCATCACGGACAGGGGGGGAGTCTGAAGTGCTGCGCGGCTCTGGCACTTCCCCTACAGGGGTTACCAGCATGCGCCCCAGCACCTCCTCCTTCCTCGGGGTGCCCGATGGCCCCCGGGCCACTCCATGGGACGGGGGTGTGAGTGGAGCCATCCACTGAGGCCCCCCCTGCCACCTGGCACTGCAGACCTGGAGGCCTGCTCTGTTCTAGACCAAGGTCTGCACGTTCATGGCCATGGAGCATAGAGAGTGGACCACCTCCGTCTGGTACTGCGCCACATCACACTGCGTCTGTACCATCACACTGAGGATCTGTGCCACATCAGCCAGTGACTGGGCGGCCTCACACTGGGTCTGGGCCACATTCCTCTGGGACTGGGGCACCTCGCCCAGTGTCTGTGCCACGCCGGCCCGTGCCTGGGCAATGCCGCTGGTGTTCTCAGCCATGGCCTGCTGTGACTGGGCCATGCTGAGGAGCACTGTTGCAGTGTTTGTTGTTCTTTTTCTATTTGTCTATTTTATTTTCTGTCTATTTCCTTCTTGTCCACGGACATACCAGCATACTGTTTCTATTGAAGGCATTGTAAGGATGTGCACTTTTTTTTCTTCTTCTCTTTACTTGGCCTATACGTGATCAATGGTGATGGGAAGTTACAAAGAGATACTGCTTGAGGAGACCGGTACTGCAGCCTCTAACCGAAACCTAGTGAATTCAATTAACCTTTTCTGTAACTTGTTTTGGGCATTTGCATTATGTACTATTATCAAAGTTTAATACATTCTGCCCAAGTAGCTATGGGGTAAACCCATAATTGCAGAAATGAAAATGTATAATACACTTTCATGCTATTCCAATCAAAATATAAAAGATGCCAGAAAAAAATGTTAGGAACAAGGTAAATCTGCTAATTATATCATTAATATAGATAATTTGATTTGATGCCTTACGCCATAGGCTTTTCTTGGCCAATATTCTCCCCTCCTAAAATTGTTTTGCTGTTTGGATTGTGTTTGACTTGTGAGTGTCATTCATTTGCTCATTTGACCATTAATCGCGCATGAACCTTTTCAATGAGTGTTGAGCACAGCCAAGCTTTCATCTTGTGTCTTCAGCAGAAATAGTTGAAAAATGACTGGGTCAAGCAATCGTAGCTGATTTGCCCCTTGACTAATTCGGGGGCACTGGAGCTAATTGGAATATCTCTAACTGCTGCAAATAGTGAGATCAAACATTCAGCACAGATCAGAATTTGTCACTTTTCAATCAGGTGTTTACAGGTTAAAATTACCTGAAACATCGGAGAGTCATTCTATTAAAAGGTTACACATAATTTTATTTAAAAATTCCACAAGCACCAAGTCAAGCTATCATTGCATTCAACATGGTAATGAATGGTTTCATGATGCTGTTAGAGAATGGATATTGAATGAACACTGGCAGAAGGAGGTAATAACAATAATAATCTTTATTAGTGTCACAAGTGAGGTGTTCTTTGGAATTCTTGTTCTCAGAATGGATATTGTAGTGTTTACAAAGACCACAGAAGCTAGGTTCATAAACAAAGTGAACATTTATTTACACTACTTAATTAAGCTCGACTTTTACTCCTATAGTAAACAATAATCTAGTAATTTACAATCTTCACTCTATCTATAACTGTACTGAACTCTCTATCACTGCTCTCTCTAGCTCTCCTCCAGCTCTCTCCCAGAAGTCTGTGAGTCAGTGATTTATATGATTCGGCATCTAGCTCCATCTAGTGGCTAATTATGATATGACATTAACTCTTTGTATTCTTAACATTACCCATAATGTCACAACAAGTAGGCTTACATTAACACTGCAATGAAGTTACTGTGAAAATCCCCTCGTCGCCACAATCCGTCGCCTATTTGTTGATTCATTCCTTATTCTATTAGATTCTTACCACATTCATTACACCTTGTACTGAGCATCGTGCACTGAGTATCTCAGTGAGAAATTATGGTCAGTGGTTTTTACTGTTATTTCTCCACTGCAATAAAAGTGACCATGTTTGAACTAACTTTGTTTAATACTAGTTAGAAAACAATACCACTAACTTCTTTTTATAGTTAACAATTTAATTGAAAATGTACTTTTTTTCTGCAGAGAATGACACATTTCAGATGCAGACTTGGTGCTGAATGACTAGAACTTACTCAGAGAAGCCCTAACATAAATGGAAATTGTTCATAAGGCTTTATCACCGAATGCTGGCATGATATTCCAGCATTGGCCCACAGGCAGCTCAGCCGTATGAAGGCTTCACTGTCGGACTGCCTAACTCACCAGCTGTCGCTTCAGGCACGCCCTAGGACAGGAGATTTGGACTGAGCTAAAGAATGGAGCATGGGCATGATGATGATTCCTGTGGATTCAGAGAGCTCTCCTGCATTTTCTGCATCCACAGGACGTTTTTTAAAAAACAGAAACATCTTTCTTAAACTTCGCTGAAGTTTGCCGCAGCGGGAGCCACTGAAGAAGGCTGAGTGGGGACGATCTGAGGCCTTCCCTATTCAATCTGTCATTATGCTCATAATTTACTCATCTAAGAGGCTGCTGCCTTCTTTGTGCATTCATTCAGAACTCTGAAAAATAGCCTCAGGAACATAACAGTGCATGGCCATCTGCACAAATTACAGATTGTCCCACTACCTAGATTGGTACAAATTAAACTTTTATTTACAGGAGTAACACATACGAGTTTCTGGACTTTGAAGCTCACTGTAAGCATGAGGCCTGGTACCTCATCTTCAATTATAAGCATTGAGTTAAATCATTTATGTTCATAACACTTCCTATTTCTTTTTGACAGTAGATGCTTCTAAAGCTTCTACTTAGCTCATTTATAGTTTATCTGGAACCACCTTTTATTTTTTTTCTTACTCATTACCATCCACTTTTGCCATTGTAGCAGCAGGCCCTTTTAATGGGGGTGGGGGGGGGGGGGGGGGGGGGGGGGGGGAGAGGAGGATGAGAGAGTGGGGGGGGGGGGGGAGGGAGGTTTCTTAAACAAAAACAGATAATACCAGACAATCTCAGCAGGTCAGACAGTATCTGTGGAGAGGAAGAAGGGAGCTAACGTTTCAAGTCTGGTTGACTTTTTGTCAAAGCGGTCTCTGAGGATCGGGTCAATTGGCCAATCGGGCCGTAGCGCATGGATCCCGTGGCTGAGCGCGGGCTTTCCCAAGCAGAATAGATCTTGGAGCTGTAGAAATCGGTAGCACATCCTAGCACTCTGCATATAGTCACTGTTTTTCCAATACCTGGTTCAAACCTGATGGTTGCCAATCAGTCAGGCATGCCAGTCATGCACCATTTACCTTTCCATCTCTCCTTCCTTCCAGTACCAATCTTTACTTTTGTTCTTTCCCCCCTCTACCCTTTCCTTGCCTCTATACCTGCTCAAGACCTGTTACATCTCTAACTTTTTCCATTTCTGATGACAGGGCACTGGAATGAAAACTCTGATTCTCTCTCCACAGATGCTGCGAGACCTGCTGAGCATTGCCACCACTTTTTGTTTTTATTTTTAATTTTTACGTGTGTTCCTTTACACTAAGCATACATTCAATGGAATGTCACTGGCAGGTTCTGTGTTATCTTTAAAGGTAAAACAGTAAATGTTGACATCTAGCACATGTCTATTTTAAGCTATGTAAACGTTGGGCGAGATCTAACAGGAGAAGCACGATGTGTAGTAACGAGCGCGATTTGCCGGATGCTTCCCGAGGCTGTATTATTTCAGTAAATATTACATAACAATGTATTTTACATCCCATACACTTATATTGTCCATTCACAGATGCAACCATTCCAGTTTCTTTCTGTTTCCCATTGATCGTCTCAACTTTGGTAAATCTGGTGAATCTGTGTGATAGTTCTGAACACCTGTAGGTACATTTACTATGATTGTGTCATTTTTCCGAGCATCATTCTGTTTGCTGACATTTAACTCGTTCACTGCTTGTGTCTGTATCGATGAATGTAAATTTTCATATACATCCTTGCTGTTTAGCAACAGGCTGTTTCACTTTTAGGAGTGCTCGTCTATTCCTCCTTACAGCCTATCTTTGCTCCAGTATAGGGCCTTGGACCTGTTTTCTGAAGTACCTTTGCACGTTTTGACCAATCATCGGGATCCTATACTCTCACCATGTCATTTGGTTTCAAAGGTTTCAGGCTCCTGGTAGACTTGTCATAATATTCCTTGTATTTCTTCTTCTGAGAATCCATTTGATCTTTTATCTTCTCATTAACTCTTTGCTTGGTATGGCATGGCAGGGTTGTTCATAGTTACCGATTCATCAACATTTCTGTGTGGCATGGTAGTACAATGGTTAGCACTGTTGCTTCACAGCGCCAGGGTCCTAGGTTCGATTCTCGGCTTGGATCACTGTCTGTGCCGAGTCTGCACATTCTCCCTGTGTCTGCGTGGGTTTCCTCCGGGTGCTCTGGTTTCCTCCCACTAGGCCCGAAAAACGTGCTGTTAGGTGAATTAGACATTCTGAATTCTCCCTCTGTGTACCTGAACAGGCGCCGGAATGTGACGACTCGGGGCTTTTCACAGTAACTTAATTGCCGGTTAATGTAAGTTTACTTGTGACAATAAAGATCATAAAAATAATAATTCTGCTGGCGCTAAGCCACAGCTTAATGGAAATGTTCGATAGCTTAGCAGCGCTAAATATGGATCATCTTTACTGTCCATAGCCTTCTTCAGTAATTGCTTGACTATCTGAATCCCTTTCTTTGCTTTGCCATTTGATTGTGGGTATAATGGACTTGACGTTACATGCTTAAAATCATATTGCTGTGCAAATTCATTCTAGTCTTTATTGTTGAAGCATGGTCCATTATTAGTCATTTCTACCTCAGGTATTTCATGTCGTGCAAACGTTGCTTTTGTGTGCATGATTACACAATTTGCTGATGAACTAGATAATTGTGCTGGCTCTGGATAATTTGAGTAATAATCTACCATCAGCAAATATTCTTTACCATCAAGGTAGACCAAACCTATCCCAACCTTTTGCCAAGGAACTGACACAATTTCACCTATCTTCATTCGGGGCCTCACGGTAGCATGGTGGTTAGCATCAATGCTTCACAGCTCCAGTGTCCCAGGTTCGATTCCCGGCTGGGTCACTGTCTGTGTGGAGTCTGCACGTTCTCCCCGTGTGTGCGTGGGTTTCCTCCGGGAGCTCCGGTTTCCTCCCACAGTCCAAAGATGTGCGGGTTAGGTGGATTGGCCATGCTAAATTGCCCGTAGTGTAAGGTTAATGGGGGGATTGTTGGGTTACGGGTATGCAGGTTACGTGGGGTGATTAAGTGGGGTGATCATTGCTCGGCACAACATCGAGGGCCGAAGGGCCTGTTCTGTGCTGTACTGTTCTATGTTCATTGGTTCCTTTGCTTGTCCATATTGATATCGTTGACAAGTGGTCCACTTTTCCACGATGTTCTGTATGTCTTTGTTTATTCCCGGCCAATATGCAGTTTCTCGTATTCTTCTCTTCCATTTCTCGATTCCAAGGTGATCCTCATGAATCTTTTGTAGTATTTCCTTGTGCAGCGACTTTGAAATTATTATTCTCTCCTGCCTCAGTAACAAACCATTTACGACACTTAGCTCTGATCGTTTGTGATGATACTTATAACATGAATCTTTCAGCCATCCATTGTTGAGATTGTGTACCACCATTTGTAATACTTCACCTTTCTCTGTTTCTTCAAGAATCAGTTTTGACTTTGCATCCGACACTCGTGATGTTTCTGTAATCATATCTACATGAAGCTGCACATGCTCTCCAATAGAATTGTTATTTCATGCTTTCGAAGCTCGAAACAATGCATCCACTACTGCTATGTGCTTGCCCAGTGTATAGATTAATTCAAAGTCATATCTCTGAAGCTTCATCATTAGGCATTGAATGCAAAGCAACACCTCACTGAGATTTTTTTTGACTATTGCAACCAACGGTCTATGATCTGTCCAGACAATGATTATAGGTAGACCATATACGTAGCTATGGAATTTATCCAAACCATTCGCTAGCCCTAAACATTCTTTTTCTGTTTGTGCATCACGACATTCAGATTCTATTGTAGATCTTGAAGCATATGCTACTCGTTTCCAATTACTACCATTTTCCTGTTGGAGGATAGTGTTCACTTTTTATATTTGCATTTAAATCTTTAGGATCCGTGCATATTCGAAGATCATTGTTTCTATTTTTTACACATATCATCAAATTGACCAATTCTGTCGGCTCTTCAATTTAATTTATAATGCCAAAATGTGTCATCCTATCTAATTCAGGCTTTAGACGGTCACATAATAGTGCTGGAACTCTTCTTGGAGCATCTATCACTGGTTGAGCATCATTTTTCTAATTGAATCTTGTAAGTGAAAGGTAAAACATCAAAACCGTGGAACATTTCTGGAAAAGTCTGCACAATGGACTCCACTGATCCACTGTGCATACTCAGTGCATAGTCAGTGCTGTACACTCTTTTCACCAGTTCCAGTGCTTCACACGCTTCATCACCTAATAACGACTCACGATCTTCAGCTACGATCAAGAATTTAATTTATGAACTTTATCTTTTACTTGGACATCCAATTCACACATCCCAATATGTCAATTTTCTGACCATTATAGTTCTTCAATACGTCTGGTTTGTTCAATATTCTCTGTTTTAATTGCACAGTCTTGATATCACCGATGCTTATGAGGTTTGCTCTTGCTCCTGTAACTAACTTCACAGTGATAAGCAATCAATTTACCAACAAGAAACTGTCCATTTGTCCTTTGTCATTGTTCCATTATCATTTTTGTCACTTTCTGTTCTTGTAGGTTACATTTCATTCTTTTTGGCTGTGTTTGCCCTTCCTCAGAGACTACATCATACATATTTACATACATATGTAAATATACATATTTACACATACACTTGTTTCTGCATATCACTACAAACAGACTCCAGGCAATAGCCTATGCTGTCTACCATCAAGCTAGTGGCTCAGATATAATTCTGACACTTACAAAAGCTGGCAACCACTGAAACTTTAGAAGTCATGCCTCCAAACAAATTCATTCTATGTGCCTCTTATGGTCAGAGAAGTCTACTCTGGAAACACGGAGCATTCTACAATCAGTCAATCTCCCCTTGGAAGGAACATTCCAGATTGTTTCTGATTCTGGACTCTGGACATGAAACACCTCACACATTTGCATGTGGGTGTATGCATGTAAAAGTAAGCCAAGCCTTTTGTTTCCATCCTGCCTCATAATGCTGTGCAAGCTATTAATGATGGACTGGAACATTTATAAATTTAAGGGTTGGGGAAAATATGGCACAATTTATAAAGGGGGAATTCAAAATAAAAAAATAACCTTTCTGTTTATGGACGGGTAGAGATTGGGGAAATCTGGATACTTTAAATTGACACATCTCCTGGCTCTGTTACATTACTCTCTGCAACACCACCACAGATATTACTCTCTCCAATAATATCACAGACATTACACTCGGCAATACCTCCACAGACATTACTCTCTGTAATACAACCACAGACATTACTCTCCCTCCCACCTGCATTTCCAGGAAATTCTACTTCACGATATGGGGTACATTATGATTATGTGCTCTACTCTAAAACAACTAATTGTGAGTCAGCTAGAAGGGAGTTCAATGGAAATAAAAATCTGGAGAGATGGAAAGCACTTTGCCCATCCACTAAAACTTTGCTTTATATGGATGTCTGTCTGTGTGGTGGTTTAACATTCTCCACGTGTCTGCGTGGCTTCCTCCAGGTGCTCCGGATTCGTCCCACTTTCCAAAGGTGTGCTGTTTAGGTGGGGTTGTAGGGATATGGGAATAGCTTGGGGGAGTAGACCTTGGCAGGGTTGTCTTTCAGAGCGTCAGTGTAGACCTGATGGGCTGAATGGCCTCCTTTTGTACTGTAGGAATTCTATGATTCTATTACATTGGTGTCCCATTTGTTAACCTAAAATCATCTTTGGCACACTTGCCTGCTGCCAGTTATTGTCCTAGAAAAGTAAAGCTGGGGTTTAAATGCAGCACCATGAAGTGAAGTTGCTTGATTTCACATGACTCAAAGTGAACTATCCTCCTAAATATTTTAATATAATGTTTAATTGAATATATTCGCAGCCAAGCATGCCTTTTAAACAAATGGCAATGAAAGTGAGGCTAAAACCTATTCTACATTGCGACTCATTTTCTCTTCCATTAACTTCAATAGAAAGTAAATTAGATTAGGTATATAACGGGCAATCGTTACCCTATGTTTCCTGGCCAATGACAAACAATTAAATTATACCATTTTGTTTGCTTGGATTATAATATTAATGATTATGCAAAAAGCCAGCAGCTGTTGAATGACAAATAGTACAAAACAAAGTGGGATTATTTAAAATTTGAAACCCAGAACTTTATAACACTAATCGTTACATAAAATCAATCAGTTTTCACTGTTCATTGGAGATAACGATTGCCTTTTTTAATGTTCAGCAATTCACAGATTGTAACTGCTATTTACCTTTGAGAAACAATTTTGGCACTAAAACCGCTCCTTTTTAAGAAGTAACAAAGTCACCCAAGAAAAAAATAAATCTCTCACCAATTAATTGGAAACAAACCTGCCAGTTGTCCTAACCTTGAATAATAGATTGGATAATTTAATAAATGCAAGCAGCTCTCCTATTGTACTCCTCAATGTAATTTGTCTCATTGTTTTATAATGAGAGGAGCTTTACACCAGATAACACATTTTGCATCTAAGGCACATCTCAGAAAATGGCTGATATACTTAGGGAGCAGGATTCTCTGTTTGTGAGACTATGAGTTGGATTCTCCATTGGCGGGATCCTCCATTTTGCCAGCAGCGCACTCATGCTTGGAGTGCTCACAATGAGAAACACCATTGGCTGGCTGCCGGGACGGACAATTCCGCTGCCGATGGGCGATCCCACCACAAAATGGGTGCAGCGGAACGGAAGATCCTGCCCTATGTTCTCCTATCCAGAGCTGAATTGCACTGGAAGCGTTTTCCAATCCTTAACCATTAACATTTTAGCATGCCGCAAATTGCGAGGGATTCCTTAGGGAATCCCCTATCAGGCCATTTTGAGTGGCTGGACCCTCTCCCACCTGCAACACAATTCAGCCCCCCCCCCACCCCTGCAATGCAGTTCAGCTCTCCCCCCCCCCCCTGTATTTTCTATATCACATTCACCCCCCCCCCCCCCCTGCAGTACAGGATTGACCCTCCCCCACCTTCAACTACCAGTGCTCGATTGCTCCTCTGTTGTACATAATTGGCGGGGTTTACAGATTTGGCAGCGGAAGTGCGGAATGTTCTCCTCCACCTAACCATGGTGTCATTGCCTTGAGCCTTCCTCTGACTGCATCTGGCAGGTTCCCAATGCCTCAGTTTTAAAACTATCAATCTTGTGTTCAAATTCGTCCAATTACTCATTGCTTCCTATCTTTATAATCTCCTGTCACTTCCCAAGAACCCCCTGTATTCCTCCAAATAATCTGTTTTGATAATATGAGTTGAGAGAGAAATATTGACTAATATGACTTCTCTTCTTTGATAAATGCCATGTGCACTTATTTTCACATTATGATGGAGGCTGGGGTCTTGGGTTAATGATTCATCTGAAAGATGGCATTTCTGGCAACGCAGTCTTGGTTAAGTCCTCGAGTGCTGTAGTGGAGTTTAAACCCATAACCTGCTGACCCAGAGGTGAGAATGCTACAATTGAACCAAATAATGCTTACTAACTATCGGTATATACATCATTTTAAATTGCACTGTTCGTGAAGAATAAAAAATATGAAAGTTTGAACCGTATTGCCTGCAATGTGTTTCTTTTGTCTCTGTTCCACTATTTGTAAGAGACCCACTGAAACTCACAAACCATTTCAGAATATTTTGTGTAAATATAGATAATATATAACAATTAAAAGAAAATAAGTATGACATCTGTTGAAATTCATACCCAGTTTAAGAATCTTGTCACCAACAAAGAGTTTTTGTAACACTTGAATGTTAAATGAACTCTTTGAAATGATACAGAAGTATGTATCAGAAGTGCTTATTGAACAGAAGTCATCAAACTTTCCCACCCACAGACCATTTTGATGGGATGAAAAGAACCCACAGACATGAGTCCATCCCCACCTTTTTTCTACTGCCAGTACCGGAAAAAAAATATCAGATTAATGGGAAGAATGGTACTACTTTTGGCGAGACACCAATGAAGCTCAGGGGTGAATTTGAAAGGCAAATAAGAGAAGCAAAGAGAGAGCATGAAACACGGCTGGCAGTTTACATAAAATGGAACCCAAAGTCTTCTACAGGCACATAAATAATAATAGGCCGGTAAGAGGAGTGGTACTGATAAGGTACCAAGAGCAGATTTACACATGGAGATGGGGAGATTTTTCAGTTGTTTTTACCAAGGGAGATGCTACCAGGGCCTTGTTAAAAGAGGAGGTAGTACAGACACTTGAATGCTTTAAAATTGATAAGGTGGAGACATTGGATAGGCTATCTACTGAGAAAGCACCAGGGCCAGTCTGTACGTTCTCCCCGTGTGTGCGTGGGTTTCCTCCGGGTGCTCCGGTTTCCTCCCACAGTCCAAAGATGTGCATTGGTGGATTGGCCATGATAAATTGCCCTTAGAGTCCAAATTTCCCTTAGTGTTAGATGGGGTTACTGGGTTATGGGGATAAGGTGGAGGTATGGGCTTGGGTTGGGTGCTCTTTCCAAGAGTCGGTGCAGACTTGATGGGCCGAATGGCCTCGTTCTGCACTGTAAATTCTATGTAAAGGGCCGGATGAGATCCATCCAACAATGTTGAAGGCAGTGGTCTGGAAAATTGCAAATGTTGGACACTTGTTCAAAAAAGGATGTTAAAATAAGCCCAGCAACTATAGCTAGCCAGCTTAACCTCAGAAGTGGGAAAGTTGTTGAAAACAGTAATTCAGAAGAAAATTAATGTTCACTTGGCAAATATGGATTAACTAAGGAAAACCAGCATAGATTTCTTGAGGGAAAATTGCATTTGACTAACTTACTTGTGTTTTTGATGAGATAACTGAGAGGGTAGAAGGGGCTAACGCTGTTAATGTGGTGTAGGTAGACTTCCAAAAAGTGTTTCATAAAATGCTACACAACAGACTTTTAAGCAAATTTAGAACTCATGGAACAAAGGGACATATCAACACTGGTACAAAGTTGGTTGAGTGACAGGAAAGAGTAGCGGTGAACGGGTCTTTTTCAGACTGGAGAAAGATTTATGGTGAAGTTCTCCAGTGATTAGTTTTAGGACCTCTCATCTTTATGATACATATTAATGACCTAAAGTTTGGTATATAGGGCACACAATTTCAAAATTTTCAAATTATATGTAACTTGGAAGTATTGTGAACAATGAACAGGTTGATGGAATGGGCGGAAAGGTAGCATATGAAAATTAATGCAGAGAAGTGTGAAGTGATTAATTTTGGACGGGAGAACACCGAGAGACAACTTAAAATAAAGGGTATAATCCTAAAGGTGATTCAGAAGTAGAGAGATCTAGATGGATATGTGCAAAGAACATCAAAGATGGCCGGCCAGGTTGAGAGTGCGGTTAATAAAACATACTGAATCCTGGGTTTTATCAATAAGGGCCTAGGGTACAAAAGCAAGGAGGTTATGTTAAATCTGTTTAAAACACTGGTTCGGCCTCAACTGGAGTATTGCATCCAGTACTGGTAGGCACCACACTGAAAAATAAAGTTACCATAGTCACAGATGACATAGGCTGCTTTCTCCTTTGAAGGGGAGAGCTGACTGGTGGTGATTTAGCCTGAGGATCACCAAATCTCAGATAAGGGGCCAGGTTGAGAAGGCGGGGACTTCAAGAATAACCTCAGCAGGTACGGGAATTGAACCCAAGCTGTTGGCCTTAATCTGCACCGCAAACCCGCTGTCCAGCCAACTGAGCTAAACTGTTCACAAAGCATTAGCGGAACAGACCCGGTATTTTCCAGAGTCTCTGCGATGCTTCGCCTCTGCCGGGGGGAATTAACGACGCTGTGATTCACTTGTGGTTTCAACAATCGGGAAACAGGTGACATGGCTAATGAGGGAGAGAGAGGAGGTAGGACAAGCAGAGGCATGACTGTGGACTTCCGGTCCTGCCGCTGGCAGGGCTTGCTGGGGGGGTTCCTCTACCAAACCCTGGGGAGGAAACGGAGGGTGACACTCTGAACAGGGGCTGGGCCGTGGGGTCAGGGTGACCCTCCCTGTGGAACAGAGGTGTCCAGACACAGACCGTAATTGCAGCGGCCTGCAAGGCAGCCATTTTGCTGCATGCCCCACTGACCACACACCGTGGCCCTTGGTTGTGCAGAGTGCCACTGGCCAAATGGATGCTCCCAACCCACCACCTCCCGCAACCCAGCCCGCATCCTTCACTTCCACAGCCCTCACCCTACCACCCCGGGACACCAACCCCTCCCCACCAACTCCTCCACCCCCACAACCGGGCAACACCCAGCTGCAGGACAGCACGCAGCCCACCCAAGTACAGCACCCAATGTAGCCTATTCAAGAGGGTGCCAGTCAGGGGCCATGGAGAGTACCGCTGGCATGGGTAGCACCAACAGCTGATACCAGTTGGAGGGAAAGGGCACCAAGGCCAGAGTCCCGCACGGGGCAAGGGGTGTGGAGGGAAGAGTGCGGGGGGAACGGCTGGGGGTAGATGTTGGGTTAAGGGAGGGGGACATGTGGAGGCAGGGGCTGTAGTGCAGGGCTTGGCCAAGGTGTAGCCCATTGGACTTGGTTGGTCACAGGGATGCGCACCATGCTAACATGTCTGCCTTTCGCCAACTGCAGGCAATGGACTTTGGAATTCAACCAGGGTGGTGGCTATTATCTTCGTCATGCAGCCCTGGGGGATGCAGTGAGGTTGAGCGTGTTGGAGCTGCTCGAGGATGACCCTCCAGCAGCGGAACCTTTCACAAAGAACATGAGGCAGTTGGCGAGGATGGGGAGTCAGCTGCCCAACAGGCTGAAGAGGAAAGAGGTGCCGCATGAGGCCTCAAGTGTACTGGCAGCGCCTGTCATTCGAGGACCTGCTGGAACGGACTTGCCATCGAAGACTCCGGCTGAGCAGGGGGACAGTGCAACAGATCTGACAGATCTTGGCGCACCTGGCACCGGGGGATATGGGGGAGGACACCGCTTCCAGTGGCCGTCAAGGTGACAGACACTCTGAGCTTTCATGCCATGAGGTCCTTCCAGGTGCCGAGTGGGGATCTGCCTAGAATCTCACAGACCTCGGTGCATAATTCCATCCATGCAGTCATGGAGGCCCTATATGCCCAATCAGCACAACACATCAAATTCAACGTGGACCGAGCCCACCAGGATGCCCGGGCAGTGGGGTTCACCATCATCATCGAGATGCCCCCAAGTCCAGAGACTGATCGACGGGGTGCATGACCCTCTACATTTAGGAACACCGGCACATGACAGGCCCGTCTTCACAAATGGAAATGAGTTCCACTCGGTGACCATCAGCTGCACATCATGCATGCCTGTGCCGGATACCTGGGCAGTGCACATGAAGCCTTCTTCCTGGCACACTTGACAGTTCCTGGGCTAGATTCTCTCAGAATGGGACTATGTCCCAATGCCAGTGTAAAGACACTGGTGTTTCACTCTGGAGTTTCCTATAAAATTGATCAGCCAATTCACTCACCTGCAGGGAGCTAGCAGGGACCCAAAATGATTCATGCAGCTTTAGCTGCGGATACAGGCCCCGGTTCTTCCGGTTTTGAGTCCGCGCATACGCACGACGGCGGCCTCCAGCGGCCAAGCCGAGCGCTATGATGGTACCGGACTGCGGAGGAAGATGAGAAATGTAGGCCCCCCAATCGGCCACGCGCCTGACGATCCGACCACACCGATCTATCCCCCGCCCCCCACCAGGACGGTCATGGACTGAGTCCGCAGCCGCCATGCGAGCTTACCGAACGGCGATAGGTGGTTAGAACAACGCCGTCGGGAACGCAGCCGGTCAGGAGCAGAGGATTGCTGGGCTGGCCTCTGGCAATGGCCCCCAAACTGCAGAGATCTACCATGCAGTTTTAGTGGCACTTGCGAACACGAAAACTCAGTAGAAATCTGAGTTAAAACTTCTCAGGTGTAAATAAGAATTGTTTTATTTGTCTCTATTGATTACAATTGGGAATCATTAAAAGTCTTATTCTCTAATAAGTCCAGCTAGCAAAGGACTCAAGAGAAGCAATCTTCGGAAAATTTTACTTTCAAATAATACAGAAATGAGTTTCTTGCTTACGGCAAACATCTTACAATAACTTCAAAAGTCAGAGTTAGAAAGTGAAATATGAAAGACAGAGGGGCAGTGGATTGATTCTGGAATAAAAAATGGGCGTATGAACTATCACGGTTATACTAAATCATATCTGTCCTTAGCCATCTAGCTAAACCCCTATGTAATCCTAATTGGTTTGGGTTAGAATCAAATAAGTTTGATTTGATTTGATGGTTAGCTGTCTGTCTTTAATGTGCAACATTAACATAAAATGTTTCACAAATGAATTCTTGTATGTGTTCTGGAATGCGATTCTGTGCCGTTATCACAAGCTGTTTGAACTGGATTCTTGCTGAGGACAATAGCCCCTTTAGGCTACTGTGCCATTGCCATGGAGCCTACCCTGTCCTTGGACACTGTCTTGAGAAATGTATTTATTGGCTTAATGAAAAGTATTTGTTTTATCATGGTTTTTGTGTTTCTGTTAAATTGTGTACCTTAATGTTGTACTGTATTGAAATGAATTATGCTGTGTCATGCTGAATATGTGTTTTGAAATGACCTGAGGTTATGAGTGAATTTTAAAATGGTCAATAGACCAGGGGCTTAATGCTAAATAGCTATATTTTAACTATCGCTTTTACCTATTAGATGTATTAGAAAACAGCGGGTTTCTACACAACCACGTCGAGACTCCGCGATCATGGCAATTATCGGGTCCCAGAGACTCGCCGGATCGGCACCGGGCCCAATTTTGGCGTGAATCTGGATTCTCCGCCCCCGCACCAAATGTGATTTTGGCGCAGGGCTGCGGAGAATCGAATCTCCTGACTTAATTGAGGAGCACCTCCAGCTGAGGGTTAGCTCATGGCCAACAAGGGTTATCTACTGTGGTTGTGACTACTGACGCCTATCCGCAGAGTGCAGACCGAGGTGGGACCCCTCTACAACAATGGCCATGCTGCAACCAGGAATATGATCAGTGCTTCAGCATCCTGAAGAAGCAGTTTGGGTGTCTGGACCGCTCTGGAAGGGCCCTCCAGTACAGCGCTAAGAGAGTCTCTCACATCGTGATGGCCTGCTGCGTCCTCCACAGCATCGTGTAGTAGAGGGCAATGAACCAGAGGAGGCGGATGGAAGCTAGGCCTCGTCCGATGAGGAGGATCCAGGGGAGAGTGAGGATGGGTAGGGCATGGGGCATGGGCAGGCACGAGAGGCCACATGCTGTGTGCACCTGGGCCAATCCGCACGGACGCTCTAATCACCTCCAGGTTCACCAACTAAGGGGTCTGGCCAGGAGCACAGACACCGCATCCCACAGTCCCAACCCGCTATCTCCTCATGAACACCTTCCCTGTGGCACCCCACCTCCCTTGCAACCCCTTTTGTGATTCTGACTTATGCTTGGCAGTGCCAGTGCCAAGATACCAGCTGTGAAGTGCTGAGGTTCCCATGTTCCAGGGGGAGGGCTACGGGCCACTCTGCCTGGCCCAAACCATCCAGGGGCCTCCGATAGACTGGGGGGACCCCCAAAGGTTCAATTCTGCCTGATCCACATTTGTGAGGACCAGTACTGAATAGTGCCCGGCTACGGCCTCGCTGAGGAGGCTAGTAGATCCCGGGAGGCCAGTAGATTCCAGATAAGCTTGCGAAAGTAGGCTTAAAACCTACTTAGGCATGCTCCACTTGGCCACGCCCCCTTTTGGGCAGGAATCTGATTCCAATGCATCCAGGGCTTGGGTGTGTCTCGCGATGCGTTAAGGCAGCAGGGAAGCCCATGGAAGGCCTCTCCCGGGATGCTGCGATCTCGCTCAAGCGCAATGTAACTGGTAGATCGTGCCCATAAAGTCATAGTGGTCTACAGCACACAAAAAGCCCTTCAGCCCATCCCGTCTGCGGTGGTCAGAAACAACCACCTCAGTATTTTAATTCCATTTTTCCAGCGCTTGGTCCATAGCCTTGTATGCATTGATATCGCAAGTGCACATCTAAATCATTCTATAATACCTGGTTCCAAGTTAGAGAGTTTCAACATCCTGCCAGGCTCCATGTTCCACCAGTTCCCTTCTTTCTTTTCAGCCAATGGCCTCTCAGAACTAACGGGAACCTAAATCATGCCTACAAAACTATACTGTTGCTCTTTGTGCTGATGACGACACATGTCGTGCATACGGGAGCCGGTCAGGTTATGTGATGTCATGCACCTAGTAGGGATGGGGATTTAAGCTTGTTCTCTCATATGGTCTCAACCATGATATCCCATATCAGCGACTTGCATCTTGGAACAGCCTGCAGATTATCCGGAGGACTCTCGTAGACCACACTTTTGAGAGCCACTGCACTAAGAAAGCAAAGTGTTTGAAAATCATTGTGTAAAAACAACCAAGTTATTGCTTTTATTTGACTAATCAGGATTAACTGTGCATCATTTAAAGTTTCTGGGACAATTTACTGCTGCTCATTAATCCTTAATATTGCTTTTATAACTGGAGGAGTAAATGGAGAACAACTGCATATATATCTAACCAACAGGGTATTACAATTCATCACTAGACAGCAGCTGCTAAATGGTTTACAGAGACAATTAGACTGGACCAGGGCCTGCTGAGCAATTTAACTGGTAACTTAACAGGTGTCAAAATGTAGCATTTTCTGTTTTACTGATCAACAGCTAGAATCAAGCTTTGGTGAAAAAAGGAAAAGAAGTGTTATATTGTGCAATATAAAAGGAAGCTTTCCTCAGAAGCAACCACTAAAGCTGACCTGAGAACAAATTGCAGGGAAAATAAACACCCTTTGCCCAGGTGGCTATAAAGAAATCCACACACGGATAATCTTAACGGATAGCTTTGAATGTCAAGCGCCAGCCCCGGGAAAGCATGCCAGAAAATGCCTTATCACAACCTGTAATTTCTGTGCTCGAAAATGTTTGTCTGCACAGTTCTGCATGAAAGAAAAGCAGCACTGAATGCATTCTATGCACAGACATGTTGTAACATGGACAAGAATAAAGAGAATTGCAACTTTAACCATGGGTATCCTGAAACCTTAGGGGCTTGACACAGGAAACTCTTGTTAGCCAACATGAGCGCGTTCAATGATTCCACAATTATCTAGCCTGATCTCCAATATGTTCTGTCTTGGAGTTCAGCTTTATGCTGACTGTGTTATTTCTGAATTTGGTGTCAATCAGAATGAGCAGTTTCCTGTATTATCTCAAGGCTATTTACCCGATGGGAGCACAGAATGAACAGAGACCAGAAGTGAATGTCGTCCCAGGCACTATGGGCTCTGAGACCATTTGTCGATTTTAATATTTCGAAAGTCTTGCACATCAGCTAGAGAGCCTACATTGCCTCCTTTCAGGAAACCCATCATATTAAGTGCAAATGAGGCACTTGACTAGGCAGCAATGGGCTTTCCCCAGGATATAGGACCCTGGGATTGAAAATCCCATCTTCCAAGAGCTTCAGGCCAATCCGACGTCAGGAGCTAACAATACAGGCAGCTCACTGGGAAGGAATGGTGCTGCCGGTAATACAGCCAGGGCACAGCATCGTCATGAGACCTAAGTGAGTGATGGCAGGAGAGGGGTCGCAGGGTAGGGGTCTCAGGGGAAGAGGGAGAAGATTTTGGCAGCAAGAAAAATGGGGTTGGTCTTCAGTGGTCCCCACTTTCCTGATGACAGGTCTCTTAATCAGACATACTGTGTGCCTGACAACAAGGGACCATGTTTCTGCTGCCCTTATTCTTGAAGATGGTAGTGGTTGTGCGTTTGGAAGGTGTATCACTCTCACCACCTTTAACCAGCAGCATCACAGCTACACACCGACTGATATTATGTTTAGTGACCCAGAGCAGGTTGGAAAGGATGATTGACAGGTCATGGAGAAAGTAGTGGTAGAGGCAGATGAAGAATAAATGTCAATTGGTACATTTTATCAGCATGGTTTCTGTTTTGCTGTAAGGTTAGGATTCTGACTTCACTGGGCAAGAGAGAGACAGTTTATATGAGGCATCAGCATTCATGCAAAATATTTTGCACTGTCTGGTGTAGAATATAGAGAGGTCCTCTTGACAAATTTATTCAATCATGGATGAACAGCTGTCTGGACTACAATTTTCATGGGGAACATGGTTCCTTCAGTGATGCGAGCAAATATATACCGTAGTCTAAAGCAAGTATTTCCCTGGAATTCTCATGCTGCAATGCCATTGCTGTCATTGGTTTTGAAAAAACGAAGGAGTTTTATTTTGGTAAATCTGAGGTGTGCCTTCAACGTTCGTTTTACAGTACAGGTAGTAGCTTGTAAAGAAAGACAAGCTTTTATGTATATGATGACTTATGTGATCTCAAGAGAAAGGTTGTGATTTACTGGCCGCATCCCACTGGAAATGGGATGGGACATGGCCGGTTGATTGGCCAGGACATCAGGACAAATTCCATTCCTCTCCTTTTGAGTAGTGCCAATGGAATCCTCACATCCACCTGAGTAGCCAGATAGGACCTTGGTTTAATGCCTCATCTAAAAGGCTGCTCCTCTGGCCGTGCAATACTCCCTCAATCCAGAACTGGAGTGCAAACCTAGATTGTGTTCTCATGCTCTAGGCTAGGGTTTGACCTCTCAACCTTCTAATGTTAAGAATCTGAGCAGGTTGAATTGAAGCAGAAAATCTAACTCACTTGGCTTGTGTGGGCTGAAACATGTTAATAAATCAACGTAGGACACACTCTGAAGCAACTGAATCCCTCAGAATGGACACGGAATTGAAATATTAGTGATATACAGCCCATATAAATTGTTAATTAATTCCTCTCCTGAAGATGCTCTGTTGCACATTTCTAGTATTTCAGGCTGTTTTGCCTTATATTTTAACACTATACTTAGTCAGAAATAACTGCAGGTTCAGCTTGTTCTATCTATACATTAAAATGTGTGGGTGATAGAACATAGAACAGTACAGCACAGAACAGGCCCTTCGGCCCTCGATGTTGTGCCGAGCAATGATCACCCTACTCAAACCCACATATCCACCCGATACCTGTAACCCAACAACTCCCCCCCTATAACCTTACTTTTATTAGGACACTACGGGCAATTTAGCATGGCCAATCCACCTAACCCGCACATCTTTGGACTGTGGGAGGAAACCGGAGCACCCGGAGGAAACCCACGCACACACGGGGAGGACGTGCAGACTCCGCACAGACAGTGACCCAGCCGGGAATCGAACCTGGGACCCTGGAGCTGTGAAGCATTTATGCTAACCACCATGCTACCGTGCTGCCCCAAATGGCTATTTTCGAATCCTCCGAGGTAGTGATGAATGTGCAATCGAAAGCATTGCTATAGCAGCCACTCCAATCCCTAAATTGTAAGGAGAATAATGAAATGTGCTTGCTGGATGCAAAACTCAAAAATAAATCACAATTTTGACATCTTTAATCTTGGAATCAACCTGAATTGTGCATAAAATGTGCCTTTAAAAATGTTTTTAAATTCAAAATGGAGATTATGCTGCTTGCATGTTCTTATGTGTACTCAAAATGAAGGCTGCAGTATATTTGATTAACAGTGGTAATTATACTTTGGTGTAACACTTATCTTGCATTTATGGGGTGTGCAATGCCGAGCAGCTCTGCGATACCAAAGCTTTTTGTAATTGGGTAGTTTCTGAATCTGTTTCTTAAACTTGTTATCTCCTTGATACTGCATAAAGTGTAGTTATGGGGATCTGAATTAAATTCTTGCTTTTTAGGTGATCTTAGGACTCAAAACTTTCTTTTGTGACAAAAAATGTTGGCAAAAGTAAGACATAAGTAATTTGCAAAGAGTTTGCAATTCAGTGCAGCTGGGTCACGTTGATGCAGTATCAAACTTTTATACTGACCTATCGCTCTGGAGTCAAAAACAAGGCGCCTGTGGAGGGAGGTGGCAGAGGCTGTCAGCGCTGTGACTGTGACACCGAGGACAGGCACCCAGTGCCACAAGAAGGTGAACAACCTCATCAGGGCAGCCGGGGTGAGTCCCCCCCCCCCCTGATGTGCGGCACAGCCCCAGGTGCAACCAACCCAAACGCTAACCCAACCCTAACCCTAATGTGCTGCAAACCTCTGCCAATATATGCGCAACCGCTGTCGTGCAGTCATATACCTGTCTAACACTGTTGCCCTTTACCCCTGCCACCCACCCGTCCGCCCCCCACAGAAGAAGCGTTCACACAACAACAGGGAGCGTCAGAGGATTGGAGGGGGCCCAGCTGATGAGAGACCACTCACCGACCATGAGGAAAGGGCCCTGGAACCTGCAGGTGGACCTGAGGACCGGGAGGTTGACGATGCAGAGGTCGGGGGCCCGCCAGCAAGTGAGCCACCCACGGCCCTTCCCCCTCCCCCATATCCCCCATAACCCCCCTCCCATATCCCCCTCCCCCATATTCCCCCTCCCCTATAATCCCCCTCCCCCATATCCCCCTCCCTCATATCCCCCATATCCCCCATATCTCCCCTCCCCCATATCCCCATCCCCTATATACCCCTCCTCCATATCCCCATATCCCCTCCTCATATTCCCCCTACCCATATCCCCTCCCCATAACCCGCCTCCCCATATCCCCCATATCCCCCATATCCCCCCTTCCCCAGATCCCCCATATCCCCCCTCTCCCATAACCCCATATCCCCCTCCCCCTTATCCCCCCTCCCCCATATCCTCCCTCCCCCATATCCCCCATATCCCCCTCCCACTTATTCCGCCTCCCCAATATCCCCCAATCCCCCCTCCCCCATATCCCCCATATCCCCCCTCCCCATATCCCCCCTACCCCATATCCTCCATATCCCCCGAGCACCGCCCGTGTGTCTAACCATGCTGCTGTATTGTGTATTGCAGGACCAAACGTCGAGGCACCCGTCCCCGCGGATGCCGACCGCCCGCAGGATTCCCCAGGGTGGCCATGAGAGAGGGAAAGGCCCGGCCTCTCTGGCGTGCAACGCCCGCAGGATGCCCCATGGTGGCCACGAGAGAGGGAGAGGCCCGGCCTCTCTGGCGTGCAACGCCCGCAGGATGCCCCATGGTGGCCACGAGAGAGGGAGAGGCCCGGCCTCTCTGGCGTGCAACGCCCGCAGGATGCCCCATGGTGGCCATGAGAGAGGGCGAGACCCGGAGCAACACGGAGACAACGCCCTCGTCTCTTGCGGGTGCGGCGACGCAGGCGTGTGACACCCAGCGACGAGGGGAGCAGCCACAGGCCCCAGTCGCAGCCGAT
This sequence comes from Scyliorhinus canicula, assembly GCF_902713615.1. Taxonomy (NCBI): domain Eukaryota; kingdom Metazoa; phylum Chordata; class Chondrichthyes; order Carcharhiniformes; family Scyliorhinidae; genus Scyliorhinus; species Scyliorhinus canicula. Next base: position 186,803,738 of record NC_052147.1, read on the forward strand.
CCAGGACAGCCCTACCGAGGACACTCCTACCCAGGACACCCCTAACCAGGACACCCCTACTCAGGACAGCCGTACCCAGGATATCCCTACGCAAGACATTCCTACCCAGGACACTCCTACCTAGGACAGCCCTAACCAGGACAGCCCTACCCAGGACAGCCCTACCCAGGACAATCCTACCCAGGACACTCCTACCCAGGACAGCCCTACCCAGGACAGCCCTACCCAGGACAGCCCTACCCAGGACAGCCCTACCCAGGACAGCCCTACCCAGGACACTCCTACCCAGGATACCCCTACCCAGGACAGCCCTACCCAGGACAGCCCTACCCAGGGCAGCCCTACCCAGGACAGCCCTACCCAGGACACTCCTACCCAGGACACCCCTACCCAGGACACCGACACACATGACGCTGGAAGACAGGACAGTGAACATGCATGAAATAGGCAGTGTGATCTCACACATGCGCAGAACGACCGGCATATTTCCGTGCATGCGTAGAGGTTCCCGTCTCCGTGCCGGTCCCCGGGCAATATGGCGGAGCCCTATAGGGGCCCGGCGCGGAGGAAAGAAGGCCCCCCACAGAACCAGCCCGCCCGCTGATCGTCGGGCCCGATCGCGGGTCAGGCAACCATGGGGGCCCCCCTGGGGCCGGATTCCACCGCACCCCCCCAGGACCGCCCCCGCACACTTACCTGCCAGGTCCCGCCATATATGAGGTGAGTAATTCACGACGGCGGGACTGGGCAAAACTTTACGGCCACTTGGCCCATCGGGGCCCGGAGATTCACCGGGGAGGCCGCTGTCAACGGTGTCAACGGGAATCCCGCCGGCCCCCGAAAAATGGCACCGGAGAATAGGGCAGCCAGCGGCGGGGCGGGATTCGCGCCTCCTCCCGGGGATTCTCTGACCCGGCGCAGGGTCGGAGAATCCCGACCCATGACTCTTTGACACTATCTGTGGGTAAGAGGTTAACTAAATGAGAAAGAGTTACATCTTCACAAAGCTAGATGCAAATAGTGGTTTTTGACAACTACTCCTGCTATGCAGAGTCTGAGCTGATCACAACCTGCATAATCCATTTGGGAGGTTTTGCATCAACAGACTCCACGTCAGCACCAGAAACCTTCCAGACGACAATGTTAAGAACCTTACCCAATTTGCAGTTATCCCAGTGGATGGAGTCATACGTCATCTGATGTACTGATCCACTCAGACAGAAAATTATACGAAAGTGTGAACTATACTGTGACAACTAAAGGAAGTAAGACTTACACACAACAACAAATGGAAATTCTCGCAGCTGATTGTCAAGTTCTTTGGGCAGATAGGGAGTTATCTCCGAGGCTGTGCAATATACCATTGGGGGTTGAGGGGTTGAAAGGGAGAAAGGTGAACTCAAAAATAAATACTGCAGATGCTGGAAATCTGAAATAAAAACAGAAAACGTTGGAAAAACTCAGCAGGATGTTTTGAGTCCAATATTACTGTTCTTCGCAACTCTCACAAACTTCTACAGATGTGCGATAGAGAGCATCCTATCCGGCTGCATCACAGCTTGGTTTGGCAACTGCTCGGTCCAAGATCGCAAGAAACTGCAGAGTGTGGTGAACTCAGCCCAATGCATCACACAAGCTTGCCACCTCCACATTGATTCTGCATACACCGCCCGCTGCCTCAGGAAGGCAGACAGCATTATCAGAGACCCCTCCCACCCAGGCATTACCTTCTTCCAGACCCTTCCATCAGGCAGGAGGTACAGAATTCTGAAGACTCGCACATCCAGATATAGGAACAGCTTCTTCCCCACAGCTACAAGACTCCTCAACGACTCCCCCTCAAACTGATCTGTTCCCTGTAAGAACACTATTCATGATGCCCTATGCTGCTCTTGCTCTTGTATTTGCTTCGTTTGGCCCCTTGTTCCACACTGTAACCAATCACTGTTCTGTCGATGTACCATTTGTCAATGTTCCCTGTTGATTATTCTTGTGTCTATATGTACGTACTGTGTACGTTCTTCGGCCGCAGAAAAATACTTTTCACATGTACTTCGGTACATGTGACAATAAATCAAAGCAGATCAAAAGAAACGTAGGACTTTACGCTGTTGAAAAAGGAGGGGCAGTTGGAGCAAAATAGAAGGTCAGAGATAGGGTGGAGGGCAGGTGGGATTAAATGACAAAGGTGTCATTGAACATGAGACAAAGTAAGTGGCAATAATAGCATTAAAGACTAAAGCAGATCAAAGATAATCAGTGTTAGAAAGCAAAATACCGAATATGTTACTAGCTCAAAAAGAGTCAGGGTTCTTAATTTAGTCCCAAATTCTACCACTGAGGTATAAATAACTGTTCTGTAGTTACTGTGGTCATCCTTATACCCTTTTTGAAAAAGGGTGTAACATTTGTAATTCTCCAGACCTATGGTCTATATTGTAGAACAATTGGAAAATTATGACTAGTGCCTTTATAATTTCTACCCTTACTTCCCTTAGCATTCTGAGATATTTTTCATTATGTCCTGGTGACACAACCTTAAGTACAACCAATTTATCTAATAACCCTGCTGATTAGCTATTAGCCCATCCAGTTTTTCAAAGTTCTCGACTTTCATTTTTTCTTGGAAAGTATATTCTTTCTTGGTCAAGATAGTTATCTCAACCATGTCACCTACCTCCATGTGAAAATTCCCTTTTATTATTCATATCTGCCCCACTCCTCACTTTACTATATTTTTGCAATTTATTTGCCCCAAGAAGACTTTTAGATTCCCTTTTATGTTAGCTTCCAGTCTCTTCTCATGCTCTCTCTTTGCTTCTCTAATATGTTCTTTCACTTCAACTTTTTCAAATGTATGACCAACCTAGCACCTGTCATATGCACCTTATTTCTGCTTTATCTTGCTTGCTATCTCTTTCTTCATCCAAGGAGCTCTTAATTTGTTTGATGAGCATTTCTCCTTGTGGCAATTTCACTGCAAATGTGCTCCTCTATAACTTTCCCACTCGGTGTTGGCCTGTATATTACACCAAACAATGCCTCTATTGTTCCTTCATTGTAATCAAATTGATTCTGGGCATAATAAAAGCTTCCCAAATCGGAGCATTGCGGACATCACGACACCAGTTCTCTATAATATGACAGGTGGGCGGGATTAAAAGTCAGATTCTTGGCCATGTTATGTAAAAGTCAATTAATAGTGTATTTAAGGTCTTTAATGACAATTTCTCACCTGCTGAAAGCTTTGCTGAGGGCTATATTTTTTTCCTGGTCATCTCCCAGGGCTATATATTAGCTGAGAGAGATTGGCATGTAGTCTCACTCCTCTTGAAAAGATGTGCAAGAGTGCACTAATTAACAGTTTCAGTTATTTTGTGGCAACCAGCCTCCCCATGATTAGCTAACTGGGTGCCACCCTGGATCCTGTGCTCATCCATCATATTCTCATCTGCCCACCACCCACTGTACAACTGGACCAAACCTTTAAATGCACAATGACATTGTCGAAGACAGTGAGTGGGATTCTCCGCGATACCGGAATCGGGAACTGCGATTGGGCGGAGAATCAGTTCTGATGTCGAAATTATGGCGGCTGGCCAGTTTCACGCCACATCACAATTCTCCGGTGCCTCAACAGCGCCGTCAATGCGTTTCATGCTTCATGTACAGTAAACACCGTTGACATATCATTAGCAGGCCTGGGCTGGGATTCTCCAATCCCACGGCCAAGTTCCGATACCGGTGTGAAAAGTGGTGCCAACCACTCCGGTGTCAACGATCCCTGATAATGAGAAATACACCCCTTTCTAGGGGGCTAGATCGGTGCCGGACCAATCCCTGCAGCTCCAGCTGGTGCGGAACAGCCAGCGCAAGTTTGCGCATGCATGCTGCGGCCGGCGTGATTCCGCGCATGCGCAGAACGGCCGGCTTGATTATGCGCATGGATTCCCGTCTCTACGCCGGCCCCCGGGCAATATGGCGGAGCCTTACAGTGGCCCGGCGCGGAGGTTCATGGGCCCCCCATGGAACCAGCCCGTCCGCCGATCAGTAGGCCTGATCGCGGGCCAGGCCACCATGGAGGCACCCCCCTGGGGTCGGAACCCCCCACCCCACCTCCAGGACGGCCCCCGCAGACACACCTCCCATCTCCCACTGTGTGGGACCTCAGTAACCCACGCCGGTGGGACTCAGCCGAACCCGGTGGGCACTCGGCCCGTCAGGGCCTGGAGAATCACCGGGGGTGCCCCTTTCAACGGACCCCGACTGGCGCGGTAGTAATCCTGGCGCGCGGTTGGAGTATCCCGGCCATGATCCGGTATTTTCCAGGGTCTGTGCAATTCTCCGCCTCCACTGGGTGGAATTCCCCGTGGCGAGGCCCACTTGTGATTTTAAAAATCAAGAAACAGGTGCTGTGGCTGATGAGGGAGAGAGAGGAGGTAGGAGAAGGAGAGGCATGACCATGGGCTAATGGCAGGCCACTGGCCGGGCTGGCTGGGATGGGGGCTGCTCGGGCAGGGGGAGGAAGGGAGGATGGGTGTTGGGCCAGGGAGACCCCCAAGGGGACCGGGGCGGTGTCCAGGCATGGACCACCATTGCTGCAGCCTGCAAGGCAGCCATCATGCCTCTGGTTCTGCGGAGTGATACAGGTCATATGGGTGCCCCACCCTACCAATGCCGCAACCCAGCCCCCACTCTCCTCACCCTCCACCATACCACCCCCCCTAACTTGCCAGCACCTGCCATCGGCCCATCCAAGGGCAATGGCAACAGTGGGGCGCCAGACGGGGGCTGTGGAGTGTACCACCGGTATGGGCAGGGCTAGCTCACAGTACCCCTGACAGCAGGGACAGGTGCCAGGGCCAGAGGCCTCCACTGTGCCAGGCGCCGACTAGGCCATGGGTGCGGGGATGGGCGAGGGAAGGGGACATGTGGGGGCAGGTTCCGCAGTGTAGCCCGGTGGACCTGGTTGAGCATAGGGGTACGCACCACGCTAACCTGTCAGCCTTTCACCCACTGCAGATAATGGACATCGGAATTCAACCAGCAATGGTGGCCTTCCTGCTGATCGTTGCAGGCCTGGGGGATGGACTGCAGCTGTATGAGCTGTGGCTGGTCGAGGAGGAGGAAGCTGCAGCAGCAGAGTCTGCTCCAGAGGAACAGGAGGCAGCCGGTAAGAAGAGGGAGCCGGCCACCCAAGGAGGAGGAGGAGAAGGTGCAAAGGAGGCACAGCATGAGGCCTCGTGTGTATCGGCAGTGCTTGTCATTCGAAGACCTGCCGGACTGGGCATGCCATCGCCGTCTGCACAATGTGTTCACCAGGGCCATCGCGCACGGATGCTCTTATCACCTCCAACCCCCACCGAGATACATACCTGCCACACTATGGGGTGGGGGCCCTGAGTTGGCAGTAACAGTAGGTCTGGTCCATGAAATGGATGATGATGATCCCGCTGTGGTGCTCTGCATTGTTTGACAACGTCTGACCCTTGCCAACGGTAGCACTTTCCACCATCCACCTGGGTGATCCCTGCACGCGAGCTGGCCATTCCATCACATGGTGCAATCAAATCTCTGGGGTGGAAGAGGTGGGGATGGTGAGGAGGGGGTGCAGGGGGGAGGTGGAGGGTGGTGGGACACTTGAGCGGTGAGCGCTGGCTGAACTGCAGTCCCTGAGCCAAGCCCACCCCTAACATCCACCCATTTCCCCCACCCAACTCCGCTCCGCCACTGTGGCCAGCCCAGACCAGCCCAATCCTCACACCCAACTGGCAGAGCACGGAGGCAGGTTGTAATATTTTGCACAGGTGTTGAATCTGAAAACATAGATACAGAAACCTGCCCTAGTCCCTGATGCTAAACTGAGTTGTGCATCCATGCCAACTTAACTGCTGTTTACTTTTCTGGCCTGACAGGCCCTAACGCCACATCCAGATGAATCACAAATGGTACATCAGGAGTGGAGGTGGCCTGCCATAATGGAGCATATGTGTGGTGCACACCAGATAGTGTCCCAGGAGGCTCTTCACTAAAGTGCCCAACCAAGGTGAGTGTCTCTTGGACGGTGGAGAGTGTTGGAGACAGCTGTGATGGGAAATCCGTGTCACTGTCGGACTCGAGCACCAGGGTGTCCTGGGTCTCTGGTTTATGGCTCCCATCGTGCGGGGCCCTTGTTGCTGGTCAGCACCTGGGGCTCAGGCTGTGGCTGGGGGGCCGGCCCGCCCCATCACCAGCAGTTCCTGCAAGACGTAAGACAAGATGCATGATTGTACCGCGTTCGTTGGGGGGGCGGGGGGGGGGGGGGGGGGGGGGGCGGGGGGGGGGGGTGTAGTGGGGGTATGGGGATGGTGTGGGGGTGGGGTGGTGTGAGGGTGTGTGTGGGGAGAGGGTGTGTGTGGGGGTGAGGGTTTGTGTGAGGGTGGTGTTGGGGGGGGGGGTTTGTCACAGGGAACCGCAACCCCGTGGGGTCTCACTTCCTCACCCAACACCGACCTCCAACCCGGCGACTGCCCTTTCTCGGGATGCCGACCATGTCCAGTGCCTGCTGCTCTGCCATGCTGAGGGGCCACAGATCTGATGGTCCCCCTCCAGACTTTTCCCTGTCCCGGCTGTTATATACAGCTTTCTCCTGGAGGAGGGAAACAGAAAATGACAGTGTTAGACAATCTGACACATGCATGCTCAGGGGGTGGGTAGCTGCTGGCATCCCAGGCCAGGGCACTCGGCCATGATGGCTGGTATTGGTGCTGGCATATGGTGCATGGTGAGGTTCGGTGCTTCTCCGGGCGGGTGTGTGTTGGATGGGAGTAGATGCCAGGGGCACAGTGCTGCTTTGTGCATCACCTTCCACCCAGTTCCCTAAGATTGAGGTGGAGGACATGTCTGTGGAGGTTCCTCCAGGGGGAAATCCTGCCAGACGACAATGAGGCACGCCAAGGCATGTCCAGGTGGCGTGCAAGGGCAAGAAGGTGGAAGGTGTGCAGCAGCAACCCATTCAGGAAACCCCTCCACGCAGTGCGAAATGACACATAGGGTATTTCAGCAAGGCGGTGAGGATTGTGGGGTACCAGTGCCCGAGGGAGGGTTCAAGGCCTGGGGCTAATGTGGATTTCTGTCCGAGCAGGGGATGCCACCGTACACCTGTGCTGCCTCTAGACAAGTGCGCGGTAGTTTTGTGGCCTTGGATGACGTCAGCCGAATTCTGGACGGACACCACTGCGGACTCGGTGAGCCTGTTGGGGGGGCCATCCAGTCCCATCCTCCACTATCCAGATTGCCACCCCTCTCGCACTGCAAATCGTCCCTGAACCCTTCCCCCACTGAACAGCAGCCCGCCAATCCCGGATTGCCTCGGTGCCCCCCACCCCCAAATATGGGGGTCACCCCCACTCTTGCAGGGACCCCTGTAAAAGAGGGGGGGGGGGCTCATAGGCACCCCTGTAATGGCGAGACCCCTCAGTCACTGTAATATTGGGAACCCCCCACAGGGACCCCCGGCTTAAAAGGAATCCCTCCCAAACATAGACCCTCCACACAGAGCGCATCAACCCCCCCCCCCCCCATAATATAAATGTAAGTTATAGAGCATCTTTGCATTGCAATCAAGTTATTTGGGGATTTGACTACTACATTTGCTTGTATTTGATATATTAGAGATTTAATCAAACACTAACATTTACAAAGATGGTTAAAAACAAAATTATGGCTGGAAAGTCTTTCTCTATTTTTAATACAGTGGAACCACTGAGTCATTCAAACATTTTATTTTCTTTAATCCCGGTTCAGTACACAAGATATCACTGGCTTATTTCAGATTAATAGATCTTAAAAAGGCCAAAGATAAGCCTGTGTATGGGAAATCATCTGAAATTATTGTGTATCACTGCTTTCCACAGAAATGAAAATTCATCTTTGCCTTTTCTTCTGACTGATAACATTTAATTACAAAACATCTTTAATGTGCACTCTGCTGTGTGCGCAATGAAAAGAATTGGATGTTAGTTACAGGTGAGTTGCTCAGTTAACACTTCAAATACTACAATGAAACAGAAATTAATTTTTTTTAGTGGACAAAATGAAATTGTGTATTTTTCACACTTGAACCATGGAATACAACCACAGAATCCCATAGAATTTCTACAAAGCAGAAGGAGGCCATTCGGCCCATTGAGTCCACACCGACTCTCTAAAAGAGCACCGAGGCCCACTTCCCCACTGTATCCCCATAATCCCACCTAACCTGCACACCTTCGGACACAAAGGGGCACTTTAACACGGCCAATGCACTTAACCTGCACGTCTTTGGACTGGGGGAGGAAACCGGAACACCCAGAGGAAAGCCACGCTGACACGGGGGTAAGTGCAAACTCCACATTCCAGACAGACAGTCATCCAAGGGTGGAATTGAACTGGGTCACTGCTGTGGGGCAGCAGGGCTAACAATTGTGCCTTGAATTAAACAAGCATTCTATCAAGTGCAATATACGCATTCAGTACTTTTATGTGGATGCAAAAGAATTTGAGAACAGCAGTGACTTATTTATGTGGTTTAAAAAGGCAACCAAATCTTGAACTTTCTTTAGACCTTAAAAATTGATCCCTCCTGTTTCAATCATTTTACATCGCATGTATGAGATATTTGCCAATGTAATCGCTTAAAACTTTGATTTAATATTAGCTTGGAGCATAGAATTAATTCGGCTTAGTGTGAGTTTACAATTACAATTTACCTTTTCTCATTATCATCCCGGCAAGGAAAGATAGAACATAGAACATAGAACAGTACAGCATAGACTAGGCCCTTTGGCCCTCGATGTTGTGTCGAGCAATGATCACCCTACTCAAACCCACGTATCCACCCTATACCCGTAACCCAACAACCCCCCCCTTAACCTTACATTTTTTTTAGGACACTACGGGCAATTTAGCATGGCCAATCCACCTAACCCGCACATCTTTGGACTGTGGGAGGAAACCGAAGCACCCGGAGGAAACCCACGCACACACGGGGAGGACGTGCAGACTCCGCACAGACAGTGACCCAGCCGGGAACCGAACCTGGGACCCTGGAGCTGTGAAGCATTTATGCTAACCACCATGCTACCGTGCTACCCCCCCATGCTACCGTGCTGCCCCCCCCCCCATGCTACCGTGCTGCCCCCGTTGCACACATTAATCCTGTTTGATCCCCTCATATGAAGATAAAAAGCGTTTAGCCTATTGGAATCACCAACTAGCAACTAGAAAATCTATCTGACAGCTTCCAAATGTTTAATTAACAGCATTTATGAGCACTCATTCAACTCATGCTACCAATTTCTTCAATATTTTCATTGACTAGACTCAAGCACAAAGGGGCAATTAAACTAAAATTACATAACTGTTGGGAGGAAATATTAATGACTATTCTATTTTTTTTTTGCATTCTCATTAAATCAGCTTAAATCAGAAAGTGTTCTTGAGAACCAGAACTCAGTTACTGTTTGATTTGTACGTGTTCCTGAAACAATGAATGAGAAGCTTCAGCTGTCAATATTCCTAGCTCCATGCAGAGTATTAATCTAAATGTTAGAGATTCCTTCAACATTTTACTTATCTCCTTTGACTGATTCTCAGAAAAATTATCTTCTTTCAGCTTTCAGAGCCATGTGCTGTAACACGTGTCACTGGCTGTTGGGAAGTTAAGAGACAATAGCCTGCCCAATAACCTAAATGAATATGCCACCACCCTCACAGACTTTATCAGCAAATGTGCCAAATAAAGTAGCACGTAAGTTCCCCAACCGGATACCATGGCATAATCAGGAGATTGACTCCCTATTGAAGGCCAGATTTGAGGCGTTCAAGTCAGGTGACCTTGACCTATACAAGAAATCCAGTTACGACCCCCGCAAAGTCATCAGGGATACCAGTGACAATATCAAACCAAGCTAGAGTCACAGACTAGCATTACAGATTAACTCAACTCACTCTATGTTCGGTTCAAGCAGGAAACCATCAAATTGCTGTTAGCTGTCCCAGCAGCCCCGGACACATCCACACCCACCATCACACCTTCCGAAGTCAGATCAGCCCTCTTGAAAGTGAACCCTCGGAAGGCGAGGGGTCTTGACGGAGTCCCTGGTTGTGTACTCAGATCCTTGCCAGACCAGCTGGCAAATGTGTTCCTGGACATCTTCAACCCCTCCGTTCTCTGTTCTGAGGTCCCCGCCTGCTTCAAGAAGACCACCATCACACCGGTGCCATGGAAGAACCAGGGAACGTGCCTCAATGACTTGAAGCCCTGATATTAATTGTAATGAAGTGCTTCGAGAGGTTGGTCATGAGGCACATTAACTTCATACTCCCAGAACGCCTAGATCCACTGCAATTCGCATACTGCCACAATCGGCCCACAGTAGACGCCATCTCCCTGGCCCTGCACTCATCCCTGGAGCATCTCAACAACAAGGACTCCTACATCAGACTCCTATTTATTGACTACAGCTCTGCCTTCAACACCATAATCCCAGCCAAGCTCATATCAAAGCTCTAAAATCTAGGACTTGGCTCCTCACTCTGCAACTGGATCCTTGACTTCCCGTCCATAGACCACAATCAGTAAGAATAAACAGCAACACCTCCTCCATGATAGTTCTCAATACCGGGGCCCTGCAAGGCTGTGTACTTAGCCCCCTACTATACTCCCTATACACACACAGCTCTTGTGGTAAAATTTGGTTCCAACTTTATCTACAAGTTTGCTGAAGATACGACCATAGTGGATCGGATCTCGAATAACGATGAGTCAGAATGCAGGCGAGAGAGAGAGAATCTAGTGGAGTGGTATAATAACAACAATCTCTCCCTCAATGTCAGCAAAACTAAAGAGCTGGTCATTGATTTCAGGAAGCAAAGCACTGTACACACCCCTATCTGCATCAACGGAGCAGAGGTGGAGATGGTTGACAGCTTCAAATTCCTAGGTGTGCACATCACCAAAAATGTTTCCTGGTCCGTCCACGTCAACTCTACGACCAAGAAAGCACAACAGCACCTATATTTCCTCAGGAAACTAAGGAAATTCGGCATGTTGACATTTACTTTGACCACCTTTTGCAGGTGCACCATAGAAAGTATCCCTATCTGGCTGCATCACAGCCTGGCCTGGCAACTGCTCAGCCTAAGACTGCAAGAAACGTCAGAGTCGTGAACACAGCCCAGTCCATCACACAAACCTGCCTCCCACCCATTGACTCTGTCTACACCTCCCTCTGCCTTGGGAAAGTGGGCAGCATAATCAAAGACCCCTCCCATCCAGCTTAATCACTCTTCCAACTTCTTCCATTGGGCAGGAGATACAAAAGTCTGAGAACACACACAAACAGATTCAAAAACAGCTTCTTCCCAAAGTCTGCACGTTCTTCCCATGTCTGCGTGGGTTTCCTCCGGGTGCTCCGGTTTCCTCCTACAAGTCCCAAAAAACGTGCTGTTAGGTGAATTGGACATTCTGAATTCTCCTTCTGTGTACTTGAACAGGCGCCGGAGCATGGCGATGAGGGGATTTTCACAGTAACTTCATTGCTGTGTTAATGTAAGCCTACTTGTGACACTAATAAAGATTATTGAAAAGATTATTATTATTATGTTACCAGATTCCTGGCATGATGGACTTACGGACTGATTTGGTCTGTTCACACATCTTCACCCGATGCCTGTGTATATGTATTTACATTGTGTATTTTATGTTTGCCCTATTATACATGTTATGGGCCAGGGTTTAGAGAACACCAAAGTGTATCATGGAGTTCACCTAACCCACGACTTTTCATAGATTGTGGTTATGGGGAGCAGAAGGGCCTACTTAACAGGTGTGATGCAACAGAGATATAAAGTACTTTTAAAACAAAACCATGTTTATTTATGAATCAAGTTAACACTTTATAAACTAACAGTAAACATCTTAACATCTATCAACGCCAATAATCCCCACAGATACAATATTCTAACAGTAACCCTTCATAGGTTTTCTAACAACATCCATAAGACCAAAAGGGCCTTTTTACAGATATACAGCAGGTTTAAATTCTCTACAGAAACAGGTATTACTTTGAAATTACCCAAATGATCTGGAAACAGTCTTTAGATTGCAGAGAGATATCAATATACAGCTACTTGCTTTGCCTGCAGCTATCCGTCTCTGGAAACAAAACTAAAACACACTGTAGCTGCCTGCTCAAAAACGAAAGTGAAGGACAGACAGCCCAGCTCCACCCACACTCTGACATCACTGCAGCTATTTGATAAACACCCAGTTCTTAAAGGTACTCTCACATGAAATGTATTTTCTTTTCATGCACGGAAGGATCTGTTTGAGCTGCACGCAGAACAATACTTTTCACTGTACCTCGGTACACGTGACAATAAATTGATCCAATCCAATCCTCTGTCAAATACTTGCATTCCAATTTTAGAGCCCCATCCCAATAACTCTCGTGACTGTTGGGACATTCTGAACCTTCTTTTCCTCAAAAGCAAGAAAACCATGACGTGAGGAAAAAAGCTGCCCCCTCCACTTGGTTTACTTTGTGCTGTTGCTTCAGTTAAGCTCGCCATAGTGTTTACTCACAATAAAAAGCTCCTTTTTAAAGAAATTGTGGGTGATATACACTTTAGTAGTTAACTGTTTTGTACAGAGTAATGGTAGACCACATGGAATAAGAGCAGACCAACTGGTTTGGTCTTGTCTAAGTTAGCTGATCTCATCCAGCAAGATAGGGAAGTTATTTGACCTCCCCACCCTCTCCTCTTATGCGAGAGGGAAGTAAAATCAGCCAGTGCTACTACTTGGAAAGAACACCCTACTTAATCCCAGGCTTCTACCCTATCCCTGTAACGCAGTAACCTCACCTAACCTTTTGGACACTAATGGCAATTTATCATGGCCAATCCACCTAGCCTGCACATCATTGGACTGTGGGAGGAAACCAGAGCATCCCGAGGAAACCCACGCAGACCCGGGGAGAAAGTGCAAACTCCACACAGACAGTTACCCGAGGCCAGAATTGAACCCGGTTCCCCAGAGTTGTGAACCAACAGTGCTAACCAATTTGCTACCGTGCAATGTATGGGAACTCCACCATCTGCAAGTTCCACTTCAAGTTTCCTACCATCCTGACTTGGAACTAGATTGCCATTCCTTCACTGTCACTGGGTCAAAATCCTGGTACTCTCTTCCTAACATCACGGTAGGTGTACCTACACTGCCTGAATTGCAGCAGTTCACCGAGGCAGCTCACCACCACCTTCTCATGGACATTTAGGGATGAGCAATAAATGCTGACCGAGCCATCTAATGATTGAATATAAAAGAGTATGTATGAGAATGTCAGTAGAGGGCTGTTGTATTGGCTGCGATATTTTAAGCTACTGAACATTTTGAAGAGAATGAAATCCACAAAGGTGTACAAATTATATTGGGACACCGTACTTATTTTATTCCCCTCAGGAATTAGTGGAACTCATTCCAAACTTTATTGTTTGTGAACGATGATGTTAGTTTCATTCATGGACTGTAATATCCTTTAGATGTATATCTGACATAAGGTCTGTCTTTACAACCTACAATAATGAACCACCAGCTATTATCTGACACAACATATTAAAAATGACACTTCTTTTGGCTCAATGCTCTTTAAGCTATTGAAAAATTGCTGGCAGACTAGAAAAATATTTATGTTTGTCACTGCTCAGTTAACAGCTGCTTATGCTGATAAGAGACTGACAAAAATATGCGCTGGATGAACATTACATTTTCTAATTTAGGCAGCAAATTCTATTTATTTTACATATTCTGAATAGTGGTTCTAAGCACTCCTTGTAATGGTTGGAAATGGATGTCTACTGGCAATTGTAATTTGCAATTCAAACCAGTGAAGGGATAAACAGAATAGCTTGTGATTATGATGAGAACATTGGATTCTATGATTTGCAGTTTCATAATTGGCCTTATTCAGACAGAATGTAAATTGTATGATAAGCAAAGGGAAATATTTTGTTGTGTACCAACGGTAATGACACTGTAAGTGCAGTCCTTATAAACCAGTCTATTATTTTGTAGCATGCAGTGTTTTTAGTCATCGACATGACAGTCATTGGGAAGGACAGCATTTATCGCCAATCTTTAACTCCTCTTGAGAAAGTGAGGGAAGCTGTCTTCTCAAATCATTGCAGTCCATGAAGTGAGGTATATCCACAGTGCCTTTGGAGCGTGAGTTCCACGATTTTGAGCCAGTAACAAGTGAAGGAACAGTGGTATATTTCCAAATTAGGATGGGGTGTGACTTGGAGGGGAACTTGCAAGTGGTGGTGTTCCCATTGATCAGCTGCCCTCTTCTAGGTGGCAGAAGTTGTGGGATTAGAGGGTACTGTGGAAGGAGACTTGAAAATGTATCTTGCATATGGCACTCACTGCTGTGATGGTGCACTGGTGAACAAGGAGTGAATGTTTAAGGTGGTGGATGAAAGATTTTGAAAGTATGGGTTGTTATGGGAGCACCATTTTCAGAACCCCAAAATGTATCATGGAGTTCAACCAACCTCTCCCTTTAATGTATTGTTGCTTTTGAAGAACACGGCTTAGTCTCCAGGTGTGGTATTACAATTATGGACACGTGAGTTTTTAAACACAAAACAATGTTTATTCCAGGAATTCAACTTAACCTTTTTAAATAAACATTGGATCATTTACCACCCCTTACTTCAAAGATAACCCCGAAAATAATACAACACTAAATAATCCCTCAAAATGTTCCTTCAAACCTCCAAAAGACTTAACACCTTTAAATAGAAACACATCAGGTTAAAGACATTACTATTAAATCACCCAAATGATTCAGAGATAGTCTTTCCTGGCAGAGATCACCGCAGATCCAGCTCACTGCAAACACAGACACACCCAAGTTCTTTTCCTCAAAACTGAAACTAAACACTGCAAAATGGCTGAGCTACAAACCCAGCTCCACCCACACTCTGACATCACTTCAGTAATATGAGCTGCTCCATTTCTTAAAGGTACATTGCTTAAATATCCATTTCTTAAAGGTACTCTCACATGACAGGGTGCAGAGAGGGAAAAGGTAAAAATAGGGGATCATCAATAAACGATAGCCACCAAAAAATTAAATAGGAAGCTCAGATGAGACTTGTTTACCCAGAGTGTGAGAAGGTTGAACTTACTATCCCAGGTAATGTTTGAGCAGGATATGTTCTGGAGAAACAGTAAAGCGAAACAACCCAATTTATTAAAGGATACTCAGATGAAGCAATCACACTTTAGCAGATTTTACTTGAACATAAATCAGAATGAACTCAAACTACACATGAATTAACAGTCAAATGATACTACAAATAAAGAGGTTAAGTTTCACTTTAAATAGAACAAAGCTATGTCTTACGTAACTGCAGACACTCACATATTTCCCTGCACAAATGTGACACTATGTAGCTACACATTTCCACAATCGGCTTTTAGGCTTTTCTTTATTCACACATGGTAGGTCAGGAATCCTATCCAAACAGCTTTCACGATTGAGTTTTACAGGTATGATGATCATAAGCAAGGTACACCTCCACAAACCCTCGCTCCTTCAGGTCACGACAGTTGCTGTTGTAGTTTTTCAGATTTCCTTTTTAACCGATAATATGCCAGTACACAATTTGGCAACTTCTGGGAAAACCATCAGCTCTTTAGTGTCTCCGAGCTACTCACACAGCTTTCTAGGTCTTTTTAGCCAGCTTGCAGAGTGCTGTCATAATATGCACCCATGCACATCATGAGGTAAAGACAGGCAGTGATAAACACCCAGGTTAGCCAATCAACACACAGGACAGAACACAACCAATCACCAGACAGAACACTAGAGGGGGGTTTCCTACTATAAAACACACGAGGCATCAGCACGCCGCCTCTTTCCACTGGTGACAACTGTAGTGACAGTCAGGGTGTATATATCAGTCAGCACCTTCTACACATGGATCAGAGCTAGCCTGGTCTAGTTAGTTTGAGTTAGTACACTTAGAGCAGTCGAGTGTCAACCCACAGCAAGCTGTGTGCATTGTTACAGAAGTTCAATAAATCGTATTGAACCAACGTCACCAATGGTATGGATCCATTTAAGAGAATGCTGGACAAGTAGGTGAGGGAGAAAGGAATTAAGGACTTACCCTTATAGAGTTGGATCAAGAAGAATGGATGGCGATAGAAGTGGAACATGAATGTTGGAATAAACTTGTTGGATCAAGTGGTCTTTTTGTGTGGTGTAGTTTCTATGTAATACTGATGATGCCCAGCTTTACCTTGCTGCTACTTAATAATAATATAATCGCTTATTGTCACAAGTAGGCTTCAGTAAAGTTACATAGTTACCTAGTCACCACATTCCGGCACCCACAGGGGCTGTTTAGCACACTGGGCTAAATCGCTAGCTTTGAAAGCAGACCAAAGCAGGCCAGCAGCACGGTTCGATTCCTGTAACAGCCTCCCCGAACAGGCGCCGGAATGTGGCGATTAGGGGCTTTTCACAGTAACTTAATTGAAGCCGACTCGTGACAATAAGTGATTTTCATTTTCATTTCATTTCATTCTGGGAGGCCGGTACAGGCATTGAACCCGCACTGCTGGCTTTGTTCTGCATTACAAGCCAGCTGTTTTAGCCCACTGTACTAAATCAGCCCCTGGCCACTACCAGCCACTACTTTTTGTAGTGTCTTCAGCTTTTCCATGTTAGGAGACTATGGGCGTGATCCAATGGCCATGCTGCATCAGAGAAGCAGCTCACCATGGCGCAACAAGACTGGAAAAAGCCAGGAGACCCTGCTCCTGGGATTTACCCGGCTCACCGTGACTCACAAGAGCCAAGGCGATGTAAATCCTGTTCGCCGTGCCTGAGTGCAGATGGCAGAAGCGGTCAGCGTCACCAGCACCTTTCAGACTGGCCCGAAGAAACTGTACAACCTCCTCAGGGCAGCAAGGGTGAGTAGGCAGCACTGTGCCTCCAGCACTAACCCCCGTCCCAGACACCCGTACCCCCCCCCCCCCTCCCCCGCACTCTTGACGGCAGGAAGATTTCCCTTCACAGCTGTCTCCAACACCCTCCACCATCCCAGAGAAATTCACCTCAGTAGGGCACTTTAGTGAAGAGGCTCCTGGGACACCCACTGGCACGCACAACAAAGCTGCTCTGGTAGATCAGATGGAGACAGGAACACCTGAGGGGACGGACAGTCAAAGGGCGGGCCGATTCCAGGGACTAGCTGCAATGCAGATGGTTTTTGGCTTCTATGGTGGAGATGCAGTTGCAGAGCCAGGGATTACATGAGGAGTCCAACAGCGTGCAGGAGCAGGAGGTAATGCCTACTCTGCGTGCCACCCAGGCCAACACTGCATGGGTGGCACCTGCTGTGGAGGCACTGGGGTGATGGTTTTGGCTATGGATCAGCATGACCAAGGCCTGGGGCTTTCTGTGCAGGCACACACCGAGGCTCAGGACAGGGCTGCCATCTTACAGGCAGCCATGTGGAAGAACAACTTGGACATTTGCAGCGGCATTCCTGAATGTGGCCCAGCCACAGCGGGCAATGGCTGGGAATGTCGGCAGTCTTGTCCAGGCACTGGCCAACGTGGCGCAAACACAGAGGGAGGTGGCCCAGTCCCAGCGGGAGATGGCACAGTCACTGGCTGATGTGTCACAGACCCAGAAGGTGGTGGCACATGAGTGGTGGGGTGGCCGGGAGGAGGGGGGCCTGGGAGTGGAATACGATGTCCGTGCCCCTGACCAGTCTCCCCACCTGACTAGTTGGTTAACCTAGAGGTGATCAGAGCGTCCTGGGCGCATTGGCCCTGTGCACACGCCATGCAGGCTCTCATGTCCTGCCCATCCTCGCCATCCCCTGCATCCTTCTCATTAGACGTGGCCTGGCGTTCATCCTCCTGCTCCAGCATGTCGCCCCTCTGCTGCACAGTGTGATGGAGGGCGCCGGAGGCGGCCACTACGTGGACGGTCCTCTCAGCTTCATACTGGAGGGCCCCAACAGAACAGTCAAGGCAGCTGAATCGCATCTTCAGAGTGCCTCGATCATGTCCCTGGTCACTGTGTCGATGTCGTTGTAGCGGGTCTCGGTGTCGGTATGTGGCCTCCGGATTGGCCTCATCAGCCACGACTGAAATGGATAACCCCAGTCACCCAGGAGCCGGCCCTCCAGCCGGGGGAGGTGGGGCATATTAGACATGTCAGGAATGTGCCAGGATCAAGGCGCCATGCACACTGCCCTGGTATCGGGTGCAGATGTGCATGGAATGCATTTCATGGTCTCACGCCAGCTGCACGTTCATCGAGTGGAACTCCTTTTGGTTTGTTTCGAGCGGCCTGTCATCTGCAGGTGTTTGTGGGACAACATGCATCCCATCGAACACTCCCTGGAGCCGGCGCATGTAGGTGATGGTGGCGAACCCCTCTGCCCGGGCATTCTGGTGGACTTGGTTCATATTTTAATGGATGTATTGTGCTGAGATAATTATGGGGAGCAAGGTAATGGGGAAGGAGTTATTTTGGAATAATTAGAAAGAACCAAAGCAAGTCCGGGAGGGAATTGAGACAACAAATAACCGGTGCCACAGTACCAAAGCAGCACAGACCACAAGGCGATCTCTGCTGGACAATGATCAAAGCTCCTCTCCGCAGTCACTCCCAGTTAAGTCACGAACCAATTCATCCTAAATGACCTCCTGCTCATGAGGTCCAATGCTAAATGGAACTAATAAAGCAAGAAATCAATTTTCTCCTCAGGTGCACAATGAGCAGACCACATTGAGAAGCTGTGAAGACACCCAAATATGGAAAGGCAACAGGACTCAATGGTACAACGAATGAACTACATTTTGGCTTTCACCAAAAAGCTAAGTAGATAAATTCAGATAAAAGATAGCTATCTTTTGGAGTCAAACAAGAATCATTCTGCGGTTTAGTGGCAGAGGAGAGTCCCTTAAACAGAGAGGCTCAGAGGATTATGTGGGGTCAACTGCTTCACTGGGCAAGGAATTCCATAAATTCACAACCCTTTGGGTGAAGAAACCCTTATTTTGAGGGTGCACCCCCTAGTTCTGTTTTCACCCACCAGTGGAAACAACCTGCCCACATCTAGCCTATCTATTCCCTTCATAATTTTATATGTTTCTATAAGATCCCCCCTCATCCTTCCAAATTCCAACAAGTACAGTCCCAGTCTACTCAATCTATCCTCGTAATCCAACCCCTTCAGCTCTGGGATTAACCTCGTGAATCTCCTCTGCACACCCTCCAGTGTCAGTACGTCCTTTCTCAGGTAAGGAGACCAAAACTGAACACAATACTCCAGGTGTGGCCTCACTAACACCTTACACAATTGCAGCATAACCTCCCTAGTCTTAAGCTCCATCCCTCTAGCAATGAAGGACAAAATTCCATTTGCCTTCTTAATCACCTGTTGCACCTGTAAACCAACTTTTTGTGACTCATGCACTAGCACACCCTGGTCTCTCTGCACAGCATTAATATTTTATCATTTAAATAATAATCCCTTTTGCAGTATTCCTACCAAAATGGATAACCTCACGTTTTTCAACATTGTATTCCATTGTATTGTGGAGGAGAATGCTGAGACCCAGGCTATTAGAATAGATGGCATTGAGGTGCGTAGGGAAGAAGTGTTGGCAATTCTGGACAAGGTGAAAATAGATAAGTCCCCGGGGCCGGATGGGATTTATCCTAGGATTCTCTGGGAAGCCAGGGAAGAGATTGCTGAGCCTTTGGCTTTGATTTTTAGGTCATCATTGGCTACAGGAATAGTGCCAGAGGACTGGAGGATAGCAAATGTGGTCCCTTTGTTCAAGAAGGGGAGTAGAGATAACCCCGGTAACTATAGGCCGGTGAGCCTAACGTCTGTGGTGGGTAAAGTCTTGGAGAGGATTATAAAAGATACGATTTATAATCATCTAGATAGGAATAATATGATTAGGGACAGTCAGCATGGTTTTGTGAAGGGTAGGTCATGCCTCACAAACCTTATCGAGTTCTTTGAGAAGGTGACTGAACAGGTAGACGAGGGTAGAGCAGTTGATGTGGTGTATATGGATTTCAGTAAAGCATTTGATAAGGTTCCCCACGGTCGGCTATTGCAGAAAATACGGAGGCTGGGGATTGAGGGTGATTTAGAGATGTGGATCAGAAATTGGCTAGTTGAAAGAAGACAGAGAGTGGTAGTTGATGGGAAATGTTCAGAATGGAGTTCAGTTACGAGTGGCGTACCACAAGGATCTGTTCTGGGGCCGTTGCTGTTTGTCATTTTTATAAATGACCTAGAGGAGGGCGCAGAAGGATGGGTGAGTAAATTTGCAGACGACACTAAAGTCGGTGGAGTTGTAGACAGTGCGGAAGGATGTTGCAGGTTACAGAGGGACATAGATAAGCTGCAGAGCTGGGCTGAGAGGTGGCAAATGGAGTTTAATGTGGAGAAGTGTGAGGTGATTCACTTTGGAAAGAATAACAGAAATGCGGAATATTTGGCTAATGGTAAAATTCTTGGTAGTGTGGATGAGCAGAGGGATCTCGGTGTCCATGTACATAGATCCCTGAAAGTTGCCACCCAGGTTGATAGGGTTGTGAAGAAGGCCTATGGTGTGTTGGCCTTTATTGGTAGAGGGATTGAGTTCCGGAGCCATGAGGTCATGTTGCAGTTGTACAAAACTCTAGTACGGCCGCATTTGGAGTATTGCGTACAGTTCTGGTTGCCTCATTATAGGAAGGACGTGGAAGCTTTGGAACGGGTGCAGAGGAGATTTACCAGGATGTTGCCTGGTATGGAGGGAAAATCTTATGAGGAAAGGCTGATGGACTTGAGGTTGTTTTCGTTAGAGAGAAGAAGGTTAAGAGGTGACTTAATAGAGGCATACAAAATGATCAGAGGGTTAGATAGGGTGGACAGCGAGAGCCTTCTCCCGCGGATGGAGGTGGCTAGCACGAGGGGACATAGCCTTAAATTGAGGGGTAATAGATATAAGACAGAGGTCAGAGGTGGGTTTTTTACGCAAAGAGTGGTGAGGCCGTGGAATGCCCTACCTGCAACAGTAGTGAACACGCCAACATTGAGGGCATTTAAACATTTATTGGATAAGCATATGGATGATAAGGGCATAGTGTAGGTTAGATGGCCTTTAGATTTTTTCCATGTCGGTGCAACATCGAGGGCCGAAGGGCCTGTACTGCACTGTATCATTCTATGTTCTATGTTCTATGTTCTATCTGCCAGACCTTAGCCGATTCACTTAACCTATCCAAATCCCTCTGCAGACTTCCAGTATCCTCTGCACTTTTTGCTTTACCACTCATCTTTGTGTCATCTGCAAACTTGGACACATTGCCCTTGGTCCCCAACTCCAAATCATCTATGTAAATTGTGAACACTTGTGGGCCGAAACACTGATCCCTGAGGGACACCACTAGCTACTGACTGCCACCCAGAGAAACACTCATTAGTCCCCACTTTTGCTTTCTATTAATTTACCAATCCTCTATCCATGCTACTACTTTACACTTAATGCCATGCATCTTTATCTGATGCAGCAGCCTTTTGTGTGGCACCTTGTCAAAGGTTTTTTGGAAATCCAGATATATCACATCCATTGGCTCCCCCTTATCTACTGCACTGGTAATGTCCTCAAAAAATTCCACTAAATTAGTTAGGCATGACCTGCCCTTTATGAACCCATGCTGCGTCTGCCCAATGGGATAAAATCCATCCAGATGCCTCGCTATTTCTTCCTTGATGATAGATCCCAGCATCTTCCCTACTACCGAAGCTCACTGGCCTATAATTACCCGCTTTCTGCCTACATCCTTTTTTAAACAGTGGTGCCATGCATGGCGTGGAGGATGATGACAGCCCACTCTGTGATGAATTCCGGGCTCTACATCGTTAGACAATGTCTGACTCATGGCCACAGCAACACCCTCCACCTGGACCATCCCTGCATGCAGCCTGAACACTGCAGCGCACAGACCCGTTGTCTGCCTGCGGGCAGGGTGGTGAGGGTGACCTGGGGGGGGGGATGGGTGGGGCGCACACAAAACGCACCTGAGCTTGACATTTTATCACCCCTCACACACACTAGCATTCAATTCCCACCCCACCCCCGTGCCGTGTTGTTCATCCTGGGGTAACACGGATTGCACACGATGCAATTAACTGATCAAGTATACACCAAACGAAGGCGTTGGTTCAATAAATAATTTATTGAACTCGAGCAACAGAACACATAGCTGCCTGTGGGTTGACTCTCGACTACCCTAAGTAAACTAAAGCTAACTACCTAGACCAAGCTAGCTCTGATCCACGTGCTGGAGGTGTTGAATGATTTGTACCACCCTATCACTATAGCTATCACCAGTGGAAAGAGACCGAGTACTGATGCCTCGTGTGTTTTATAGGAGTCAGTCCCCCTCTGGTGTCCTGTCTTGTGATTGGTCGTGTTCTGTTCTGTACATTGATTGGCTCACCTGGGTGTCTGTCACTCCCTGCTTTTACCTCATGATGTGCATGGGTGAATATTATGACACCCCGCACGCATCGGACAGAGCACGGAGGCATCTTCCGTCGGTGTAAAAGTGAGTTTAATGACAAATTAATGACATACACGTGCCCTCGCTCCTATAACTAGTCTGTGCCCTGCAAACGTGCCGACTCAGTGTCTAATTTTCTGGCCTTACGGGCCGTATGACTACGCCGAGGTGCTTCTCCAGACCATACAGCAGAACTGGAGGTGGATTCCTGTGATTCCTGCCCTGTGACGAGAATCCCCATTGGCAGCCGTTTCCTGGGGCAGCCCAGCCTGGATGGGCCAGGCTGCGCCTCAGGTGAGCGGGGCGGCGTGCTGCCAGTCTGTTCTGCCCATTGCCCAACAGATGAAGCTGGGATGGAAGGGGGGGAGTCCGAGGTGGCACAATGTTCCGGGACCGCCCCTGCAGGGGGAATCCGGAAGAGGCCTCAGCACCTCCTCCTCCCTCGGGATGCCCAATGGCCCCCCGGGTTCTCCATGGGACGGGGGTGCGAGCGGATCCAGCACCCGAGGCAACCTGGCACCTGGCGCTGCCAGTCCTGGAGGCCACCCTGGTATCGACAAGGGTCTGCAAGTTTGCAGCCATGGACCTCAGAGATTTGGACATCCCTGTTTGTGTCTGGGCGACGCCGGTCAGCATCTGGGCAATGGCGCCGATGCTCTCAGGCATGGCCTGCTGAGACTGGGCCATGGCCTGCTGAGACTGGGCCATGGCCTGCAGAGACTGGGCCATGGCCTGCTGAGACTGGGCCATGGCCTGCTGAGAGCGGGCCATGGCCTGCTGAGAGCGGGCCACGGCCTCTGAAATGAGCAGCTGGCTCTGGCTCATGGCTGCCTGTGAGAGGGCAGCCATGTCCTGGACCATGGCCCCCACCTGCAAGAATAGCCCCAGGCCTTGCATACTGCTACCCATGTCCAACACCGTTGCCCCTATTGCCTCCACCGCGGATGCCACCCATGTGGTTTCGGCCTGGGTGGCATGCATGACTGGCACCACTCCCTGCGCCTGCACGCGATTGGACTCCTCCACCTTCGTCTGCAGGTGCTGCAAGCCGGCCGTCACCCCCTCCACTTGTCCCTGCGTCCCTGACTGAATCGGGTCTATGGGTGAGCGTGGGAACTCCAGGAACCCGGGCCCGTCTGGATGGCAGCTGGTTGCTAGTGCCGGGCTGTTCTCCGACTGTCCGGCCCTCGGCTGCTCCAACCTCCACCCGCTTTACTGGGACGGCTGTGTGGTGCACACCAGTGAGTGTCCCAGAAGCCTCACCGCTGAGGTGACCAACCGCGGTGAGTGTCTCTGAGATGGTGGAGGATGTAGGGGATAGCAGCGAAGTCCGGTGTCCCCTGGAGTGGCGTGTCCTGTACGTCCATCCACTGTGTTTGGGTGTCCTGTCCGTCCATCCCCTGTGTTTGGGTTTCCTGTCCATCTGTCCCTGTGTCTGGGTTTCCTGTTCATCTGTCCCTGTGTCTGGGTTTCCTGTCCATCTGTCCCTGTGTCTGGGTTTCCTGTCCATCTGTCCCTGTGTCTGGGTTTCCTGTCCATCTGTCCCCTGTGTGTGGGTGTCCTGTCTGTCTGTCCCCTGTGTCTGGGTTTCCTGTCCATCTGTCCCCTGTGTCTGGGTTTCCTGTCCATCTGTCCCCTGTGTCTGGGTTTCCTGTCCGTCTGTCCCCTGTGTGTGTGTGTCCTGTCTGTCTGTCCCCTGTGTCTGGGTTTCCTGTCCGTCTGTCCCCTGTGTGTGGGTGTCCTGTCCGTCTGTCCCCTGTGTCTGGGTTTCGTGTCCATCTGTCCCCTGTGTTTGGGTGTCCTGACCGTCCGTCCCGTGTTTGGGTGTCCTGTCCGTCTGTCCCCTGTGTCTGGGTTTCCTGTCCGTCTGTCCCCTGTGTGTGGGTGTCCTGTCCATCTGCCCCCTGTGTCTGGGTTTCGTGTCCATCTGTCCCCTGTGTGTGTGTCCTGTCCGTTGGTCCCGTGTGTGGGTTTCGTGTCCGTCTGTCCCCTGTGTCTGGGTTTCCTGTCCATCTGTCCCCTGTGTGTGGGTGTCCTGTCCGTCTGTCCCCTGTGTCTGGGTTTCGTGTCCATCTGCCCCCTGTGTCTGGGTTTCGTATCCATCTGTCCCCTGTGTGTGTGTGTCCTGTCCGTTGGTCCCGTGTGTGGGTTTCGTGTCCGTCTGTCCCCTGTGTCTGGGTTTCCTGTCCATCTGTCCCCTGTGTGTGGGTGTCCTGTCCGTCTGTCCCCTGTGTCTGGGTTTTGTGTCCATCTGTCCCCTGTGTTTGGATGTCCTGACCGTCCATCCCGTGTTTGGGTGTCCTGTCCGTTGGTCCCGTGTGTGGGTTTCGTGTCCGTCTGTCCCCTGTGTCTGGGTTTCCTGTGCGTCTGTCCCCTGTGTCTGGGTTTCCTGTCCGTCTGTCCCCTGTGTCTGGGTTTCCTGTCCGTCTGTCCCCTGTGTTTGGGTTTCCTGTCCGTCTGTCCCCTGTGTCTGGGTTTCCTGTCCGTCGATCCCCTGTGTTTGGGTGTCCTGACCATCCGTCCCATGTTTGGGTGACCTGGGTTTGTGTGTCCTGTGTGTCGGTGTCATCGGTGTGGGTCCGCTGTGTCGTGGTGTCTTGAGTTGACTGGGACAGGGGGCTGTTGGTGTGGCTTCCCTCCCTATCGCTGGATGAGGCCTTACGGCGTGCCTGCACTAGCACTGGATGGGGCGGCGCACGCCTGATGGCTTGGGTCGATCCCTGGCTTGTGGTCACCCTGGCACGGCCTGGGGGTGGCCTGCATCCACAGGGACGGGTGGATCGCCGAGTGGTCCTGCAATACACAATACCGCATGCCTGGTTAGATATGCAGACGGGGCAGAGGGGGGAAGTGGGAAGGGAGGAGGAGGGGAAGGGGGGATAGGAAGAGGGGGTGATGGGGGATGGGAGGAGTGGGGGAAGGGGGGAGGAGGGGGGAGGGGTGGGGCAGGCAGGGGGATCTCAGTTGGTGGTGCACCCCCGCTCTCTGTGATGGAACCATCAATTCAGCGAACACGTGTAGTTGGATCTGAACAGAGGCTTTAATACACTTACAATAGAGCCAGCCTATTCGTCGTTGAACTTCAGGTGAAATGGCAGGCTGGCTCTAAGGCACTGATCTTTATACATCGGTCCCAGGGGGAGGAGTCCTGGGTGGAGCCAAGGGAGGAGCCCAGCACAAATTCTCGCGCACTCCCAGAGCGACTCCCCCGGTGGTCGGATAGTGCAACTGCACTTACAATGGGTAGATAACGAACATATATACATGGAGTGATATTGGCAACTATATATAGTGTGAATCACATTCACCACATTCACCCCCTGTTAAAAAAATCAAGTCCGGCGGGGGTGATGGCTCAAAGAGTCAGTCTGTCCGGTGGACGAATTGTCCGTTTTGATCTGTGGAGCACTGGGGTTGCAGCCTCTTGCAGTGGCTGGGCGGACGTCAAGGTCTGGGGTACGGTTGCTGGCTCCGGGGCGAGTCTTGTCCGAGCCTCATACACCTCCTGGTCGTATGGAGACTGGGGGCGCGGGGGGCGGGCTGGTGCTGGTGCTCGGGACTGGTGGGGTGAGCTCGCAGAATCGGGGGCGCAAGGGGGCGGCCGCATAGGGAAAGGGGAAAGGAGTTCCTCGGTGGGGGTAGATGGGGGGCTGGATCCAGCGGGTGCCAGGTCCCGGACGTATACTGTGTCCTGGTGACCGTCCGGGAACTCAACAAATGCGTACTGCGGGTTGGAATGAAGCAGGCGCACCTTTTCAACAATGGGGTCAGTTTTGTGTGCCCTGACGTGCTTCCTTAGGAGAACCGGGCCTGGCGTCCTCAGCCACGCCGGAAGTGAGACCCCTGTGGTAGTGCCCCTGGAAAAAATGAAGAGCCGCTCGTGGGGGGGTTTGGTTGGTAGCTGTACACAGGAGGGATCTAATTGCGTGGAGCGCGTCGGGGAGGACTTCCTGCCATTGGGAAACTTGGAGCTTCCTGGACATGAGGGTCAGTAGGACGGTCTTCCAGACCGTCGCGTTCTCCCTCTCCACCTGTCTGTTCCCCCTGGGGTTGTAACTGGTAGTCCTGCTCGAGGCGATGCCCTTGTCGAGCAGGTACTGACGCAGCTCGTCACTCATAAAGGACACACCCCGGTCGCTGTGCACGTAGCTGGGGAAACCGAACAGGGTGAAGACATTATGCAGGGCCCTAATGACTGTGTGGGAGGTCATATCGGGGCATGGGATGGCGAAGGGGAATAGGGAGAACTCGCCAATAATGTTAAGGAAGTAAATGTTTTTGTTAGTGGAGGGGAGTGGCCCTTTGAAATCGATCGCAAGGCGTTCAAAGGGCCTAGAAGCCTTGACCAGGTGGGGCCTGTCTGGTCCATAGAAGTGCGGTTTGCACTCCGCACAGATCGGGCAGTCGCTGGTGACCGTTTTTACCTCCACGTTGGAGAAAGGCAGGTTTCGGGCTCTGATGTAGTGGGCGAGCCGGGTGACCCCTGGGTGGCAGAGGTCATCGTGGATGGCTTTTAGGCGGCTGATTTGCACGCTGGCGCGTGTCCCGCGGGATAGGGCATACGAGGGCTCGTTGAGCTTCCCCGGTCGATATTTGATATCGTAATTGTAGGTGGAGAGTTCAATCCTCCACCGAAGAATTTTGTCATTTTTAATTTTGCCCCTTTCCGAGTTGTCGAACATGAAGGCGACCGACCGTTGGTCGGTGATGAGGGTGAACCTCCTACCTGCGAGGTAGTGCCTCCAATGTCGGATAGCCTCCACAATGGCTTGTGCTTCCTTCTCGACTGAGGATTGTCGGAGTTCTGAAGCGGATAGGGTACGGGAGAAAAATGCAACTGGCCTCCCTGCTTGGTTTAAAGTGGCTGCTAGCGCTACCTCTGAGGCGTCGCTCTAAACCTGAAAGGGAGTGGATTCATCCACCGCCCGCATGGCTGCTTTGGCGATGTCGTCCCTGATGCAGCTGAAGGCTTGGCGCGCCTCAGCAGATAGGGGAAATAGTGTGGCCTTGAAGAGTGGGCTGGCTTTGTCCACATATTGGGGGACCCACTGGGCGTAGTACGAAAAGAGCCCCAAGCACCGTTTGAGGGCCTTGGGGCCATGGGGGAGGGGGAGTTCCGGTCTGGGCACAGGACTCCGTTCTCCACGACGTAGCCGAGGATGGCTAGTCTGTTTGTGCAGAACACGCATTTCTCCTTCTTATATGTAAGGTTTAATTTTTGGGCCGTCTGGAGAAAACAGTGGAGGTTGGCGTCGTGGTCCTGCTGGTCATGGCCGCAGATGGTAACATTATCCAGATACGGAAATGTGGCCCGCAGCCCGTACTGGTCTACCATTCGGTCCATTGCTCGTTGGAACACCGAAACCCCGTTAGTGACGCCGAAGGGAATCCGGAGGAAATGGAAGAGGCGGCCATCGGCCTCGAACGCCGTGTAGTGGCGTTCCTCCGGGCGGATTGGAAGCTGGTGGTATGCAGACTTCAGATCCACCGTGGAAAATACCCGATATTGGGCGATCTGGTTTACCATGTCTGCAATTCTGGGGAGGGGATACGCGTCTAGGAGCGTAAAGCGATTGATGGTCTGGCGATAATCGACGACCATGCGGAATTTTTCCCCGGTCTTGACGACCACCACCTGAGCTCTCCAGGGACTGTTACTGGCCTCTATGATGCCCTCACTGAGCAGCCTTCAGACCTCCATTCTGATAAATACCCTAAATACTCTAGCTAGATCGAAGGAATGCTACAAAAACATCCCGCACAGCAAGCTCCCTATGTTCGGCCGCTGTTACGGCCTGGTAATTGCAGTCATTTGAGAGATTGTTCAACTCGCGTGCAAATTCAGCCAAAGTTTCAGTAGGCCATTGTCGGCGAGTCATGAACACATGGCGGGCAAAGACCTCGTTCATGGGCCGAATATACATTTTGTCCAAAATCGCCAGCGCAGCGGTGTAGGAACCGGCTGGATTTAGTTGTGTATAAATTCTGTGGCTTACCCTCGCGTGCAGTAGGCTGAGCTTTTGTTCCTCCGTAGGTAGGCCTTAAAACATTTCAGCCAGTGGCAGAAGTTTTCTTTCGCCTCTGCATCCTGCGGATCGAGTTCTAGACGTCCTGGTTTTAGAGCGGATTTCATGCTTTACTTCGGCAGCTTCTTAAGTGTATTAAATTGATGAAACATCAATTCAGCGAACACGTGTAGTTGGATCTGAACAGAGGCTTTAATACACTTACAATAGAGCCAGCCTATTCGTCGTTGAACTTCAGGTGAAATGGCAGGCTGGCTCTAAGGCACTGATCTTTATACATCGGTCCCAGGGGGAGGAGTCCTGGGCAGAGCCAAGGGAGGAGCCCAGCACAAACTCTTGCCCACTCCCAGAGCGACTCCCCCTGGTGGTCGGATAGTGCAACTGCACTTACAATGGGTAGATAACGAACATATATACATGGAGTGATATTGGCAACTATATATAGTGTGAATCACAGTCACCACACTCTGCATCCGCAACCTCCCAGTCCTCGTGTCCGCCTGCAAGGTCCAGGGCCCTCTCTTCATGAATAGTGAGGGGCCGCAATTCAGGTGGGGCCCTCCAGTCCTGGCATGCTCCCGGTTGTTCTGGGCGCACTTCTCCAGGGGGGGGGGGGGGGGCGCGGGGGAGAAAAACATCAACAGCAGTGTGAGGCAGACATATACTTGCAGCCCAGCAGTTGGGTGTGTGTTGGCATAGGTTCACAGACCATCCTGCCAATGCAGCTGGCGTTGGTGGGGGAAGCCATGTGGGTCTCAGTTAGGGCTGTACCGCCCATCATGCGGAGGAGGGGGGGCGGTGACACATGTGTGCGGGGGTTTGGGGGTTGGTACCCTGGGCACAGTACTCACCCTGGCTGCCCTGACTCGGTCATTGACATTCTTGTGGCACTGGCTGCCTGTCCTGGGTGTTATGCCCACGGTGCTGACAGCTTCTGCCACCTCCGTCCACAGGCGCCGGGCGGCGTTGGCTGCGACCCTGCAGCAGTGTCCGGGGCTCAGGGCATCTCTCCTCTGCTCCACGGCATCCAGGAGCATCTCGATATTCCGGTCCTGGAATCTCGGCGCTGCGCGGCAGGTGGCCATCTTCCCGCATTGCCCTGTGTCTCTGTTGGTGGTCAATTATGACGCGTGCGTCTGTGACTCCATTCCGGATCGGACAATCCCAGCCTACAGCTATGTTGAAATATATTACAGGGCTAGTAATATGGTCATCAGCTAGCACCACAATTGCTGTTGAATCATGCAGGCTGCGTCATGTTGCTCGTTTTACTGGAGTGTATTAACACGCCTCCGTTTAAAGGCCGTGTGCTTAACACTGCTATGGCTCTGTGTATGTAATTATGCTCAGGAGTCGCCAGGTGCCGTATTTAGACACCTCACAAGTATATCAAGGTAAGGTTCAAAGTAATAAATCTGTACACCGATTAGTAAGTCCAAACGATTGATATTTATTATGACAAATATAATAAATACACATGCATACGCTAAAGAGACTAAGTTACTTCTAATACTAAACAACTAAAATACTTATCTAGACAGGAACAGGCAAGGTCAGGGGACAAGGCCTTCGTCCCGTTCTTGGTCTGCAACTCTCAGATTCTTAAAGTTGTCAGGATCTAGCAAGGTCTGGATCACGTAGCGATCGTTGTAATGGCACTTACAGTTCGATGGCTGATGGCTCAACGGCTGGTGATGGAACTGGAGTCAGGATGCGATGTAGCAGCAAAGCAGAGCCGGAGCAACAAAACAGTCAGAGCCGGAGAAAACAGACCGAACCATGTGCGGGGTCTGTTCTTATAGTTCCTAGAAGTCCGTGCCCCCTTGGGGCGGTTCTTTTACCTGCCAGGTATCGATTGGGCCTTTCCCAATCGATATCTTCCAAACCCCCCCAATCTGAGGGTCGTTCCTCGATGGGTGGGGCGGTCCCTATGGTTCTTTGTGTTGGTTACTGTGGTGCCATTCTGTCTGGGCGTCTACTCAAAAGTATCCATTGATACTTAAATGTTTCTATTGTGCGGGGTCTGGATCTGGATCACCTCATTACTATGCAGATCTGTTCCCATTTGCACCTTTGGCTGAAACTCTGCACCTGGCCAAAAACTGGTTTCTGTGCGTGCAGAATGCAAATTAGTCTTCTGCAAACTGCTTGTCCTTGCTAAGACTGTTTTTCCCTGCAGCCTTGGCAGTTCTCCATTTTGTAGCCCAGTGTCCATCTTAGATGGCTACAGTCAGCCCAGACGAGTTCTCCCTTAGCAATAATGTGTTGCTCAAGAGTATATTTTGGAAAAGCCAGTGGAAGGGTACTGCCCAAGAGCAAGCAGGAGAGACAAATATAGGAGAAAAGGAAAAAAAAGGGGGAAAAAATTGATGTTTGCCATTACTGATGCAGAGCACAATGCTTCTGTCATTATTAATCAGAATATATATGAATCTACGTGAGAAATGTTATGAAAGATCTGTCAGCGAATTATGTAATGAAGGAAATATCTTTCAATGGCCTACAAACCCAATTTACCTACTTTCGTATCGCTCATAGCCTTCTCTTTCCAGAAACTGCTTTAAGATAATGAATATGTCAAAGCCAGCTGCCATGTATCTGATATCTAATTAGATTGAGATGCACAAATCTGTCAAAGTTTCACTTCATTTTTAAAAAAAAAATCACCCAGTTGTGACCATGGATATCTTTTATGAGCATTATGAAATGTAATTCTTCCAAAGTATTGAATGAGTTTGGGATGTTAATTCAGACATGATAAATTGTAGTTTACCAAATTGCAGAAGGAAATATGAGTGGCCACTTTTGTTCCCCTTGCTATTTAGCTGACTTACTTCTGGGCATGAATTCAATCCTCATTTGGTGAATCCACTTCTTAATAATTATAAATAAATAAAGCCAAATATCAGGTGTTGCCATTCATAGTTTCATATAATGGTGTGTGTGCGATGATTTCAAAGGTGTGGATCTTTTCAAAAGATATCGCAAGATAGAAATTATGTGGAGGTCAATTCTCCATTTCTCAGTTTGTATATCGAGTTTTCTTCAATTCCCATGGTTTAAGTAATGTTGAAAATTGTTATTACGAGTAGTGGAAAATTGGTACGAATTAAGAGTATTCAAGCTGAAGGCTCCTCAAGAAACTAGGGGCTAGATTCTCTGATTTCAAGACTAAGTGCAGACGCTGGCATGGGCATTTTATGACAGAAAAAACGACGCAACAGCTGCTCCGCATCAGCACCATTGCCATGTGGAACACAATCAATTACACAGAAAACGGTTTCGGATTCCCCGGGCCTGTGATTGGCACACATGAGGCTCACACACCGCAGCCACACTTAAGTGGTCTCTCCCCCCCCCCCCCCCCCCCCCCCACACACCGTACCAGTCAACAAGATGGCTGGAATGAGAGCAGTGCCATGGTTCAGGGACACTGAGCTGGACACCCTCCTGGACGCCATGGAGGAGAGAAAGGCGACTGTACCCGGGCCAGGAGGGAGGCTGCCAGGCGTCGCCGTGCCTGGGCGAAGGTGGCAGAGGCGGTCAGTGCCGTAGGTAATGTCGTCTGAACTGACATGCAGTGCCAGAAGAAACTCCACAACCTCCTCAGGGCGGCCCTATACCCCTGGCATTAACACCGCCCCCTCACACGCCCGTAACCTGGCCCTCCCTCCGGGGGACGGCCGAACCCCCAACCTGCCCCAATGCCAGCCACCATGGCTGGGTGCACTGGTCACTGACGCCACCATCTACTCAACCCCTGGGCTGGATGCGTCAAACCGTCAAACAGTGTCATTGTATGTGTTTCCCCTCTCCCCCCCAGGAGAAGGCCACGCACAACCGTTGGTATCAGGAGAAGACCGGAGGGGTACCACCGGAACTACGACCCCTCACCGTGCCCAAGCAGAGGGCACTGGATGTGGTCGGCAGCCCGGATGAAAAGGAGGTCACCAAGGTGGAGATCGGTGGTGGGCGAGGACGTGAGAACCTGATTAGTTGCGCATCCCCATGAAACTTGTGTGGACAGCCCCACAAAGACCCCCCTCACACCCCCAATCCCTTAACCCATACCCCCTTCACCCCCTCACTCCTCACCCCTCAACCCCCTGAACCCTACCCCCAACCCACACCCTCCCCCAGCTTGCTGTCTAATTATACATGCCATCTTGTGTCTGACAGGACCTGCCCAGCCCCATGAACCAGCTGCCGTCCAGACGGGTCCCAGGCTTCTGGAACATCCCGTCCCAGCCACAGTGCAGGCGGGGTCAGATACCCAGAGACCACAAGAGAAGATGTCGGTGAGCATCTAGCACCTGTAGGCGCAGGTAGAGGGGTTCATCCGTGTGCGGAAGCAGGGTGTGGTGGTGGTCATGCGTGCCACCCAGGCCGACACTGCACAGGAGGTGTCCGCGGTGGAGGCATTGGGGGCGATGGTTTTGGCTGTAGATCAGTGTGTCCAAAGCCTGGAGCCGAGGCCCAGGACAGGGCCGCCCTCTCACAGGCAGCCATGTGCCAGAGACACCTGGAAATTGCAGCGGTGCCCCTCAGCATGGCCCGGTCACAGCAGGCCGTGGCTGAGAACGTCGGCGGCCTTGCCCAGCTCTGGCCGGCGTTCTGCACTAAGTGGGGTGACACAGTCACTGGCTGATGTGGCACAGTCGCAGTGTGATGTGGTGCAGTCCCAGACAGTGATGGTCCACTCCCTGTGCTCAATGGTCACGCGCGTGAAGACCCTGGTCGAGCCCAAGCGGGGCTCCAGGACTGGCTGTCCCAGGTGGCGAGGGCGCCTCAGGGGATTGCTCTGCTCACACCCCCGTCCATTTGAGTAGCCCGGCGGCCATCGGGCACTCCGAGGGAGGTGGATGTGCTGGGGCCCACCTGGTGACTCCCGCAGGGCAGGAGGTGCCAGAACACCACAGCACCTCAGACTCCCCCCCTCCTGCCCCTGGGTGCATCTGGTGAGCAGCGGGCAGAACAGGGCAGCAGCACGCCACCCGGGACACCCGAGCAGTGGCCGGGCCCATCCAGGCCAGGTCGCCCCAGGAACCCTTGTCGCAGGGCAGGAGACACAGCAGGCTGCCCGTGTGATGGACTGACCAGTTCGCATTCATTGATCACCCAGGTGGAAGGTGCTATTGTGGGCAATGGGTCAGACATTGTCATACGATGTGGAGCGGGCTGTCATCATCCTCCATCCCATGGACCAGACCCGCTGTCACTGCCAAGCCAGGGCCCCTAGCCCGTAGCGCCGTAGGTATGTAAAACGGAGGGGTGTGAAAGCGGGCGGTTTGGCGGGGTGGGAAGTGACGGGGTGTGGGATGTGGTGTCCATGCCCCTGGTCAGAAACGCCCCCTCCTCAGCCCTATCCACCTCCTCCGTCCTAGTTGGTGAACCTGGAGCCGATCAGAGCATCCCTTGTGTGTTGGCCCTGATGATAACGTTGGGCGGCCTACCCTGCCTGCCTGGGCCCCATGTCCTGCTCACCGTCCCCCCTCCCCTGCATTCACCTCATCAGATGAGGGCTGCCCTTCCTCCTCATCGTTTTCCTGTAGCACATCGCCCCTCTGCTGTGCGATGTTGTGGAGGATGCAGCAGGCCACCATGATTTGGGCGACCCTCTCAGCATCATACTAGAGGACCCCTCCAGAGCAGTCCAGACACCTGAAGTGCATCTTCGGGAGGCCGAAGAAACGCTCGATCACATTCCTAGTCACTGTATGGGTGCCATTGTAGCGGGTCTCCACGTCGGTCTGTGGCCTCCGGATAGGTGTCATCAGCCATGGCCATAGCGGGTAACCCCTGTAGCCCAGGAGCCTACACTTCAGCCGGAAGGTTGGCCCTCGAAAACGTCAAGATTCACTGAGTGTGCCAGGATGAAGGGGTCGTGCACGCTGCCCGGGTATTGGGCACAGAGGTGTATGATGCGCAGCTGATGGTCACAGACCAGCTGGATGTTCATTGAGTGGTACCCACTTCAGTTGCTGTAGAGCCGCCTGTTATCCGTAGGTGCCCTTAGGGCAACATTCATTCTGTCTATCGCCCCATGGACCCGGGGCATCCCAGCGATGCCAGTGACCTCCGCTGCCCGGGCATCCTGGTGGGCTCAGTCCACATAGAATGGAATGTAATGATCCGCCTGGGCATCTCGAGCCTCTGTGCACTGAGGTCTGTGAGATCCCGGACAGGTCCCCACTCGGCGACTGGAAGGACCCAGTCATTGAGAATTTCTGGGTGACCATTACCTTGATGGTCACCGGGAGTGGTTGTCCTTCCCCATACCTCCGCGGTGCCAGGTGTGCCATAATCTGGCAGATGTGTCGCACTGTCTCTCTGCTCATCCTGAGTCTCCGACGGCATGCCCGAATAACAGGCGCTGTGGGTACACACGAGGCCTCTTGCGGCGCCTCCTTAGCACCTCCTCCTCCTCGACCTGCTGGGTAGCCGGCCTTCCAGCCTGTGTAGTTGCCACCTGTCCCTCTGCAGCCCGGTTCTCTGTAGCCTGGTCCTCTGCTGGCCGTTCCGCTGCTGGCCGCTCTGCTGCTGCCCGCTCTGCTGCTGCCCGCTCTGCTGCTGCCCGCTCTGCTGCTGTCCGCTCTGCTGCTGCCCGCTCTGCTGCTGCCCGCTCTGCTGCTGTCCGCTCTGCTGCTGCCCGCTCTGCTGCTGCCCGCTCTACTGCTGCCCGCTCTGCTTCTGGAGCATACCCATCCTCTCTGAGCGGCCACCGCTCACCTGGCTGCAGGACATCTCGCAGAGCTGCGACTATCACCACGGCGGCCAGCATTGCTTGTTGAACGCCAAATGCCGTTGTCTGCAGGAGGTGGAAGGTCAACATGTTAGCATGGTGCATAATCCAATCCCAGCCAGGGTCCATGGTCTATGCAGTGGCCCCGGTTGGCAATGCGGGCTCCGCCCATGCATGTCCCTCCCCCTCGCCAGCACCCATGACCCATCGGTAACTGGCACTGTTGGTGTCCCGGTCCTGCGGCCCATCCCGACTGCCAGAGGCACCGTTGGCTGGCACTGCCCTCACTCGGGCTGACGTGGGTGTGGCCCCGGGTGGCCTGCCGATGGATGGCGTCCAGTAGGGAGAGTGTTTGGAGGTGGGGGTGAGGGAGCGCTGTGGCGGGGGTTAGGAATTGGGGGTGGGTGCACCCAAAAGGCCTGTGTCACAATGTCGAACCAGGGGCTGGGGTGGGTGGTCAGTGGATACGCAGCAGGTTGACTGCCATACTGGCGGTCGGTGCCTGGGCCAGTGCTGTGGGGGAGCATCCCGCCTGCCCGGCCTGTCCCCCTGTACTCCCCCTCCCTTCATCTGGCCCTGGCAGGGTGACCCCCACCGCAGCCAGCACAGCCGGTGTCCGGGCCAGCAGCTCGCTGTCACTCACGCCATTTCCTGCCTCCTCACTCTCGCTCAGCAGCCACGACACCAGGTTCACGATTTTTGAGACCACAAGTGAACGGCGCCATCGGGAACTTGGCACATCGGAGGCATTGAATCTCGGAGGCCCCGGAGAATCGGGAGAATGTCAGGCCCGCTAATGATATACCTATTGTACTTTAACCCTGTGCAGCAAGTGCCGCAATTACGCTATTTGTGGGGTGCTGGAGTACTCTGATTTGGGGTCAAACTGCCGTCTGCCACAATTCTGCCATTGGAAGCTATTCTCCACCTAATCGCTTTTCTCGATTTCGGTGTCAGAAAGTGGAGAATCCCGCCCATGGTGTTCGTACAAATATTAATACATGTCACGGCCCAGACACCGGCAGTGCCAGCTGTGGTGGGGGGCCCCTGCCAGGGCTGGAGGAGGGAATGGGGGAGACAGGCAGAGCAGCCGGGGTGCCCCCCCCCACAGGAATGGGGAGGTGCCCAGGCACCGACCGCCATTACAGTTGCCATCTTGCTGCACACACAGCTTTGACAAAGGGTCATCTGGACTCGAATGGTTCACTCTTTTCTCACCCTACAGATGCTGCTAGACCTGCTGAGATTTTCCAGCATTTCCTCTTTTGGTTATTAATTATATGTACAGCGATTAAAACAAGGGTTTTTAAAATTGATTCATGGGATATGGGAATCGTTGGCAAGGCCAGCGTTGAATCGTGAAAATCGTTACCCGTCCCTAACTGCCATTCAGCTGAGTGGCTTGCTAGGCCATTTCAGAGGGAAATTAAGAGTCAACCACATTGCTGAGGATCTGCAGGTCAACCAGGTAAGGATGGTACGTTTCCTTCCCTGAAGTACGTTAGTGAACCAGATGGGTGTTTGCACCAATCGATAATGATTTCATGGTCAGCGTTAGCATTTAATTCCAGGTATTAATGTTTTCACTTTGAAATTATTTATATAGTATACTTATATAATTATATTGGTTAAGTAAGGTAATTTGGACATTCTAAATTCTTACTCAGTGTACCGAACAGGCACCGGACTGTGGCGACTAGGGGATTTTCACTGTAACTTTATTGCAGTATTAATGTAAGCCTACATGTGACACTAATAAAAGTTATTATTATTATGTTGGGGTCATTTGTATGTCATTTTTAAATCTGTTGCAGTTTCATATAGGAATCTACTCAGTTAGCATGCAGGATTGATAAATGAAATCCTTACTTAACTAAAATATTACTTGTATGTGCACACAAAATATTAGGACTAAATAATGGATGGAGGCTTTCAAAATTTATCAGCATAAATGAAAATTTAAAACCACGATGGGAAGAAAATACATGTTTGAACACACGTTCCCTACATTCACAGTTGTTTGGTAAAGTTGATTATAAACTTCTCTTTGTAGTTGATGCTGAAAGCAAACAATTTATCGGAATTAATTTTTCCAGAGCGCTTCCATGGAACATTAAACTACAATAGAAGTACTGTATCTCATGCACAATTGTCACCCCTCAAAGTGGCACACTTGAAAGCATCACACTTGCACTGTCTGGATTGATTTACATTTATTCATCAAATGGCAAGAAATTGCAATTAAACATGTCAGAATCTTACCATTCAGCTAGCAGCAAACTGACGTCAATCAGCAAACAACTACTAAAAAATAATAAGCTTGGAAAAGAACAGAACCAACAAAATCTCTTGACATTCACGTATAATAAAATGAAAATCGAACAGTAATGTAACTATCCTCATCTGATGCCAGTAGTCTAACTTTTGATTCAGTCACATTTCAGGTTGACACTGTTCGATTGACTCAATGTTTTTCATGACCTACAAACACAACAACTAAGATCTTCGGGAATAATACTCTTGCTCGCTGAATGAATGATAACCTCCATGAAAAGAGTTTCAAAGCATATTTTGAACAATTTGACTGTTTCAACTTTTACTTTTTATTGGTAGATGGTGCTCAGTCTTACATTTATTGAATTTGGATTGCTTGTTTCGATACTGTCCGAAAAGAAATCGAGTCATTTGATTGGTTCCGATTCTCGTTTTGTTTTGCTTTAGTCATAAGGGCCCGGATTCTCCGATCCCCCTCCGGGTCGGAGAATTGCTGGGGGCGCGAGAACCGGCGAATGGAGAATCGGTGGCAATCGCGCCCGCAGGGTTGCTGCCGCGCCGATCGGGGGCTGGTTTAGCTCAGTGGACTAGACAACTGGTTTGTGATGCAGAACAAGGCCAGCAGCGCGGGTTCAATTCCCAGACCAGCTTGCCCGAACAGGTGTCGGAATGTGGCGACTAGGGGCTTTTTACAGTAACTTCATACTTGTGACAATAATTTGTTCGATTTTAATTTTATTATACGTGGTGTCAAGAGATTTTATTGGTTCTATTCTTTTCCAAGCGAATTATTATTTCCAAACTTATTATTTGTTTTTTTTGGTGCCTTTGTTAACCTTGAGTTCCTTTGCAGCATTACCCCTTGGCTGCAACATATCAAGGGGAATGCAATTCTAGTAATTTGTTGAAGGACAGATTGCAGATTGCTGCAAGAGTCAGAATACGCCTTTGAGTACTGAGTTCTGGAGCTATGATGGAATTTCCGGTGTCTGAATGACAGCTAGCATGGATATCATGACATTGAAAAGTTTCCAGTTTTGTTTCAGTGGACACTAACACAGCGGTCACCAGATGCTGCATCATGGCTGGGTCCACAAATGATACCTTGGGGTTGGTCATTATTCCACACTAGGGATGGGCTCCAAGCTCTGTGCAAGGCCCCTGCTCTATTTTGAAGCAGGACACCTCCATATGCTCTTGACAATGCCGAATGACTACCTGGCAGGCCTATCAAGCAACGTGCATTCTCTGGTAGGGAGTGCCATTGAATCCTCATCTGAGTCCTCTGCAGCAGAATCGTCCTTGACCTCGCTGTCTGAGGAGTTGACATGTGCCATATCCTTCCCTTTGCCTTGTTGAAGCCAGCTTGTGCCCCCGGGACTCACCATGTGCAGTTCCAAACACTATATAGTCACTAAAAGTACATGCAGTGGCAGTATCTAAGCTGGTCCCTGTGTGTGTGTTAGTTCAAGTGATGGTGTTTCTTCATTGGTGGAGTGCTGCCACTCTCTCCCTTCTCCTGAAACTGCTGTGGCTGGGCAGGTGGCAATTCGTGGGTACCTAAAAATACAGAATATCTAAAGAGGAGGGTTGGGGTGAGGGAAGCGGAGTGGGATGGAAGGCAGGAGGGTCAAGGTCATGCCACCTGCTAACAGCTAGAAGGATGAGTTTGAGCTGAGAATTGAAAAGAAGCTGAAGGCAGTAAATATTATCCTCAATGGCCTGGGTGATGCCAGATGAAAAGGGCTCTGTCACACCAAGTTGGATTATGTAGAAAACCATCTCCTCTATCGGGCTCAGTTGATGCCCTGCGGCCCTCCAGGTCTGTGCCAATCATGATGCCTTAGCGAAAAGAAACCTTCTGCCCTTACTCGGTTCCTAACCCTCTATTTACTCTCTATTCATGTAACCATTAAGATGCCTCTTAAATGGTGCTAATGTGCCTGATTCCACCACATTCTTTTGCAGTGCGTTCCAGGCACCCACCACTCTCTGCATGAAAAACCTACCCTGCACATCTCTCTTACCCGCTCACTTTGAACCTGTGCCCCCTTATAATTGACACTTTCACCTTTGAAAAAGCCTCTGACTATTCATCCTGTCTATGTCTTTCATAACTTTGTAGACCTCTATCAGGTCTCTCTTCAGCCTCCGTCTTTCCAGTGAAAACAATCCTAGTTTATTCAACATCTCTTCATAGTCAACACCCTCGAGACCAGACAACATCCTAGTAAACTTTCTTTGCACTCTCTCCAAAGCTTCCACGTCCTTCTGATAATGTGGTGACTAGAACAGTACGCAATACTCCAAATGCGGCCGAACCAAGGGTCTATACAGCTGCCACATGATTTCCCAACTCTTGTACTCAATGCCCTGGTTGATGACAACAAGCATTCCAAATGCCTTCTTAATCACCTTGACCACCTGTGTTGCCACTTTTAGGGAACTGTGGACCTGCAGGCCCAGATCCCTCTGTATGTTAATGTTCCTAAGAGTTCTGCCATTTGCAGTTTAATTCATACCTAGCTTTGATCCTCCAAAATGCATCACCTCGTATTTGTCCGGATTAAACTCCATCTGCCATTTCTGTGCTCAACTCTCCAATCTATCTATATCCTGTTGTATTCTCGGCACTATCAGCAACTCCACCAACCTTTGTGACATCTGCAACCTTACTAATCAGACCACCCACATTTTCTCCGATAAACAACAGAGGTACCAACACTGATCCCTGTGGAACACCACGAGCTACAGATGTCCATTTTGAAAAACACCCTTCCACTGCTACTCTGACTTCTATAATCAAGCCAGTTCTGTATCCATCTCGCCAGCCCACCCTGAATCCCATGTGATTTTAGTTTTTGTACCAGTCTGCCATGTAGGACCTTGTCAAATGCCTTACTAAAGTCCATATCAACTACATCCACAGCCGTTCCCTCGTCAATTTTCTTTGTCACCTTTTCAAAAACTCGATCAAGTTAATGAGACATGACCTTCCCCGTTCAAAACTATGCTGCCCGTCACTAACTAGTCCATTCTCCTCCAAATGTGCATATATCCTGTCCTTCAGCATCTGGGTACAGTATCAAGATGTAACGGTTGAATGCTTAGCGTCTGGGCTCCCTGATGAGTAAGTGATAGGATGTGGTGGTTTGTAAGCATTTGAGATCAGAGATGTAGGAGATAGGAAATGTTATCCATGAGTCCATTACGCTTTTTTCGGACTCTGCTGTCAGGTCCTTAGTGCCAGACTCCTCTCATAGACCAACCTGACCACCTTCTCCCATTTCCTTCAGAGGGCGTTCCTTGATGACCCCTGGCTTTTTTCTCCCTTCCTTTTGACTTCCGCCATTAAGGCCTCCAGTGCTGCATCCTTGAATCTAAGAGTCCTCCCTTTGCCCTGGTTTTCCTTTGCTTTGTTTTGAATTGCAGTACAATACTCACACTCAACAGCAGCTCCCAATCATTCAGTACAGCTCCACTTTCAAAAGAATAGATTGCCTTTAATTGATACAGGAGAGATGGAACATGTGCTCACTTCACAAGTTATTAGGCCTCCTATTGAGCTTGCAGCCAGCCAGTGACATGGGTCGTGCTCGGCTGCACACTACAATTAAACAGAATGTGAATCACATCCCCAAATCCAAAAACGGATGCTGACTAATTTTTAGATGTATATCTCTTCCTTCAACACATCACACATCTAATAAAAATGATATCACTGTGGTGACACTGCGAGAAGCCAGAATAAGAAGAGGGCAGGAGCATAAGCAATGAGATAAGATACTATTGGCGTATTACTAAAGTGATGATGATAAATTCTATCATCAAAGAGTGGTAGACAACGGTAACAAAATCTTCAACTCCCTCTCCAACTTCTCTGTTCTCTCTAATGATCCATAATATTACCATAGGTTCATCCAAACTTTTCACATTGAGGGGTGGCACAATGTGGAGCTGGTGTTCAAGTTTAGGGAAGAAAAGGAAGCAGAATTAGATGAATGGAAATTTACAGCGCTCTGAATCCAAACAGGAAAACCTTGCATATTTATGAACAAGCTTCAAATGAGAAGACTACTTTATTGCCTTACCTTCTCCACATCATGTTAAACACTGGTGGTATCTGGCATTGGTTTTTGCTTAAATAAGAAATCAATGCCTGCTTGGTCACTTGATGTGGTGCTGGGAAGTATGTCAGGAAGGATCTTGATTTTGTCCATCCGTTTTACGTTTAGGCTCTTAATTTTCCCCAGTTCATTACAAAATACATCTTTGTACTTCTTTATTAATTCTAGCAGGCCTTCTTCTTTTATTCAAAAACATCTGTCTATTTAATTTAATTTCTTTGAGCCAATCGTGGCCCAGTAGACCTGGTCCTCAGCCTGATGCAACTATTAGTGGGAGTTGGGCAGATTTCTGCTGATATTTCATTGGGACGGTGGTTGTACCCATGATCTTGATGGTCTCTACTGTATAGGTCTCCAATTCTGCTGACATTTTCCTTAAGCCCAAAGTCTGAACCCCTTCTCACAAGTACCTGTACATGTGAGTTCCCCTATGACAGAAACGGAAGCTCTCCTGTGGCTCTCCCTTAACTTAAACTGCTGCAGGATGGCTCAGGACTTTGGATTCGAGTGTGCGTTCACAAAATCCACTAGGCGAGATTCTCCGGTCTCTGACGGCCGAAATCGGGTTCAGCGATTGGCCGGAGAATACACGTTAGTGCCAAAATCAAGGGTTTTGCGATGCTTCGCACCCTCCTAAATGGCGTACTCTGGGAGTATGCCGCACGCCATATGGACGGCCTCAGGAGGTTACCTGAGGTCCTTCCCCCCGCCCTCCTCCCCCGATACTCCATCCCCGATGGGCCGAGTTCCCAACGGAATCGGTCGCGTGTGGTGTTTGTTTTTCGGAAACACAGCGTGGCAGCTGCGGACTAAGTCCACCGCCGTCACCATCAGGGGGCCTGCCGATCAGCGGGCATGAGGGTTTTGGCAGGGTTTGGGGGCACCGGTGGGGGTGGTCTGGGGGTGGCGAGTTGGCCAAAAGGGGTCACTATTTGGCAGGCCGCACCTGCGCGCAGCCAGCGCCATGTTGCACGGCGCGGCTGCTACAGGCCGCCAGGTGCTCTGCGCTGCGTGCCTGCTAGCCCTCCACCAGACGGGGGATCGGTGGTTGTTTTGCGCTGCTTTTTCGGTCGTAGAACGTCAGCATTGCCACGCCGGCGACACTTAGGGCGCGATTCTCCGCAACAAGTCGTAAAGGCTGCCGTGAAACTGGCCGTGTTTCACGGCAGCCTCTGCGCCCCCTCCTGGGACCCGATTCTCCCCCCCGGGCGGGGCTAGCAGCGGGGCCCCGTGAAGCACGGCATCGTGGCCTTAGCGACCGTCGCTAAGTCCGCGCGCCAAGCGTCACGATGGCTGATGCGCACGATGACGTCAGCCGCGCATGCGCGGGTTGGATGGCTCCAACCCGTGCATGCGCGGATGACGTCATCACGCAGACGCGTCAAAACCGCGCATGCGCGGGCCGTCATGCCCCTCAGCCGCCCCGCGGACTGATCCTGCGGGGCGGCGGAAGAACAAATAGTGTGCGGGTATCGGACCCGCTGCCCGCGATCGGTTGCCACCGATCGCAGGCCCATGCCACCCTTGGCACGGCCATGCCAATCGGTGCCTTGGTTGTCCAGGACGGCACTTTGCGGCCATTTTCACGAACGCTGAAAGTAGGTGTGATCGCGGCCGTGAAAAGGCCTGGGAACTCGGCCCATCGGCCTGGGGAGAATCGCTGTTCACCGTAAAAAACGGCGAGCAGCGATTCGTGTCGTGGGGCAGCCGTGGGGAGGGGGGGGGGGGGGGGGGGGGGGAGAGAATAGCGGGAGGGCGTGAAAAATGTCGGGGCGTCGTCCCGCTATTCTCCGACCCGTCGTGGGCAGCGGAGAATCGCGCCCTTAGTCTCAGAATCGGAAAATCCAGCCCACCACCTCCACAAATGAACTAGAATTGGGCAGGCTTGGTGTGTAAGGCTATGAATTAGACTAGGCCTGAGTCCCACATCCCTTAAAAGAATTGCCCACTTTGTCCCCTCCTCCTCTATTCCCTTGGCCATCAAACAGCAACCTCGACATAATGAGTAAAACGCTTTTGAGGGGGTGGAGCGAACGCAATTTTGGCATTGGCGACCGGAGAATCCAGCCGATTGTGTCCAATCCTCAATTGAGTCACCAAAGGTATCTAATTAACCAAATAGAGGCATTTTTTCCTGCATCATACTCTGCTTTTCAATCTGAGTTCAACCTCAACGGGTTCTGGACTTACACGTCCTCTGTTTTATCTTTGCTGCCACTGTAATAATTGCTGAGAATGAAACAACTGACATTTATTTACAACACATTGGGGTGAATTCTCCATCCTGGGACACCCAAAGTGCATTTCCCAACAGGACGGAGAATCGGAAAATCGGGATTGGCACTTGGCATTGGCAGGCACTGATCCAAACATAATGTTCTGACCCTCTGCTGGTGGTGGGGTTGGGTTCACGCCCACGCGCCAGCAGGAGAATGTAAATGAATGCAAATGGGTCTTAATGACCCATTTACGTCCATTTGGTGGGCCGGGCACCCTAATCTCCAGCCCTCTATGATTCTCCAGTCCCCTCGGCCGGGTATCATGTGGGCGCGGATTACAATCAAATGTGAGCCTGACGTGGTGGACCTCACGGTGGGCCAAGAGGGTAACTCTGAGTTACCCCCAAAGTCCATCTGAGGGCTACCCTCACTCCCCCACAATGCACTCTTTATCCACCACTCCTCCATCAGACCCCCCCCCCCCCTCACCCAGAGAAGGCCCAAGAGACTCTGTTAATAGGGAGTCCCCCAGTGACCTTAAATGAAAGACCCCCAGGGACCCCCCCTTACTAGGGTGATTCCCAGGGACCCGTTTAATGGGATGACCCCCCCAGAGACCCCCTTAATAGGGTGATCCTCCCAGGGACCCTTTGATATGAAGACTCTCCAGGGAGCCCGTTAATTTATTGCCCATCCCAAGTTGCCCTACAGAAGATGGTGGCAAGTTGCCTTCTTGAACCGCTTCAGTCCCTGAGGTATAGGTACATCCACTGTGCTGTTAGGAAGGGAGTTCCAGGATTTTGCCTCAGCGACAGTGAAGGAATGGTGATATATTTCTAAGTCGGGTGGTGAGTGACTTGGAGGGACACCTCCAGGTGGTGGGGCTCCCA
Source organism: Scyliorhinus canicula (assembly GCF_902713615.1). Classification (NCBI taxonomy): domain Eukaryota; kingdom Metazoa; phylum Chordata; class Chondrichthyes; order Carcharhiniformes; family Scyliorhinidae; genus Scyliorhinus; species Scyliorhinus canicula. The sequence goes on from NC_052147.1 coordinate 186,848,647, forward strand.
GTTTCTGATCAATGGTAACCCCAGGATGTAGAATGTGGGGGATTCAGTGATGGCAATGCCATTGAATGTCAAGGGGTGATAGTTAGATCCTCTCTTGTCGGAAATAGTCATTGGCTGGCACTTGTGTGGCACAAATATAACTTGCCACTAGTCAGCCCAATCCTGAATAGTGTCTAGGTCTTGTTGCATTCACCTGAGGAAGGAGCAGGGCTCCGAAAGCTCGTGTTTGAAACAAACATGTTGGACTTTAACCTGGTGTTGTAAGACTTCTTACTGTGCTCACCCCAGTCTAACACCGGCATCTCCACATCATGTTGCATTTGGACATGGAGCATTACAGTGACCAAATATCCTTGCAGTGGGTTTTAAAGAGCACCTCCCAGCTGCTCAGTCATTCATAGATATATAGATACAGAGAAGATAGGAGCAGGAGGAGGCCTTTTGGCCCTTCGAGCCTGCTCCGCCATTCATCACGATCATGGCTGATCATCCAACTCAATAGCCTTCTTCTGCTTTCTCCCCATAGCCTTTGATCCCATTCTCCCCAAGTGCTATATCCAGCTGCCTCTTGAATATATTCAAAGTTTTAGCATCAACTACTTCCTGTGGTAATGAATTCCACAGGCTCACCACTCTTTGTGTAAAGAAGTGTCTCCTTATGTCTGTCCGAAATGGTTTACCCTGAATCCTCAGGCTGTGACCTCTGGTTCTGGACACACCCATCATTGGTAACATCTTCCCTGCATCTACCCTGTCTAGTCCTGTTAGAATTTTATAAGTCTCTATGAGATCCCCCCTCATTCTTCAGAACTCCAGCGAGAACAATCCCAACCTAGTCAATCTCTCCTCATATGACAGTCTCACCATCCCTGGAATCAGTCTGGTAAACCTTCGCTGCACTCCCTCGAGAACAAGAAAATCCTTCCTCAGAGAAGGAGACCAAAACTGCACACAATACTCCAAGTGTGGCCTCACCAAGGCCCTGTACAATTGCAGCAACAATTCCCTGCTTCTATACTCAAAGCCTCTCGCAATGAAGGCCAACATACCATTAGCCTTCTTTACCGCCTGCTGCACCTGCATGCTTACCTTCAGCGAATGGTGCACAAGGAGACCCAAGTCCCGCTGCACACTCCCCTCTCCCAATTTACAACCATTCAGGTAATAATCTGACTTCCCGTTTTTGCTTTCAAAATGAATAACCTCACACTTATCCAAATTAAACTGCATTTGCCATTGATTTGCCCACTCGCCCAACCTGTCCAGATCTTGCTGTAGGATCCCTGCATCCTCGTCACAATTCACCCTCCCACCTAATTTGGTATCATCTGCGAACTTTGAGATGTTGCATTTTGTTCCCTCATCCAAATCATTGACATATATTGTGAATAGCTGGGGTCCCAGCACCGATCCCTGTGGTACCCCACTGGTTACTGCCTGCCAATTTGAAAAGGACCCATTAATCCCAACTCTTTGTTTCCTCTCTGCCAACCAGTTTCCTATCCATATCAATACATTTCTCCCAATCCCATGCGCTTTAATTTTGCACAATAATCTCATTTGCGGGACTTTGTCACACGCGTTCTGAAAGTCCAAATATACCACATCGACTGGTTCCCCCTTGTTGACTGTACTAGTTACCTCTTCAAAGAATTCCAACAGATTTGTCAAGCATGATTTTCCCTTCATAAATCCATGCTGACTCTGACTGATCCTGCCACTGCTTTCTAAATGTTCCGCAATAAAGTCCTTAATATGGATTCAAGCATTTTCCCCACTCAAGATTCACCTGAGGAAGGAGCAGTGCTCCGAAAGCTAGTATTTGAAACAAACATGTTGGACTTTAACCTGGTACTGTAAGACTTCTTACTGTGCTCACCCCAGTCCAACGCCGGCAGCTCCACATCATGTCCACAACCGATGTTAGGCTCACTGGCCTATAATTCCCTGCTTTCTTTCTACCTCTCTTTTTGAATATCGGTGTGACGTGAGCTAACCTCCCATCTGCATGGACAGTTCCAGAGTCTATAGAATCCCGGAAGATGAGCACCAATGCATCCACTATTTCCAGAGCCACCTCCTTAAGCACTCTGGGATGCAGATTCTCAAGCCCTGGGGATTTATCCGCCTTCAATCCCATCAGTTTTCCCAGTACCATCTCTCCACTAATGTTGATCTCCCTCAGTTCTTCCCTCTCACTAAACCTATCATTATCCAACATTTCTGGGATCTGATTTGTGTCCTCATTTGTGAAGACAGAATCAAAGTATGTATTTAATACTGAGCCATTTCTTTGTCCCTTATTATGCATTCCACTGTTTCTGTCTGTAGTGGGGCCTACATTTCTCTTTACCAATCTCTTTCTCTTCACATATCTGTAGAAACTCTTAGTGTCAGTCTTTATGTTCCCTGCAGTGTTCCTTTCATACTGTACTTTCCCCATCTTAATCAATCCCTTCATCCTTCTTTGCTGAATTCTAAACTGCTCCCAATCCTCAGACCTATTATTTTTCTTGGCCAATCTGTATGCTTCTTCCTTGGATCGGATACTATTTCTAATTTCCTTTGCAAGCCATGGTTTGGCCCTCTTACCCCCTTTGCTTTTGTGCCAGACAGGAATGAACAGTTGCTGTAGTTCTCCATGCAGTCCTTGAATGTTTGCCATTGTCTATCCACTGTCATCCCTTTAAGTAACTCTCCCCAATCTATCAAGGCAAACCCACGCCTCATATCCTCATATATGAGTCTCTATGCGCACCCTAGTCTCTGAATCAACTACTTCACTCTCCATCTTGATAGAAAATTCTGTCATGTTATGGTCATTCATCCCCAAAGGGTCTCGCACAGCCAGATTGGCAATAATTCCCTTCTCATTACACAGTACCCAGTCTAAGATGGCCTGCTCTCCAGTTGGTTCCTCCACATATTGGTCAAGAAAACCATCCCATACACACTCCAGGAATTCCTCCTCTACAGCATTGTAGCTAATTTGATTTGCCCAATTAATGTGAAGATTAAAATCACCCATGATCACCGATATTCCCTTATTACATGCATCACTAATTTCTTGTTTAATGCCATTCCCAACCTCACCAGTGCAGTTTGAGGGTCTATATATGACACCCACTAATGATTTTTGTCCCTTGGTATTTCTCAACTCTACCCATACAGATTCAACATTGTCAGAGCTAATATCCTTTCTCACTATTGTGTTAATTTCCTCTTTAACCAGCAGTGTCACGCCACCACCTTTTCTTTTATGCCCATCCTTCCTAAATACTGAGAACCCTGGGACATTCAGTTTCCATCCCTGGTCACCCTGCAGCCATGTCTCCTTAATCCCAATTATATCATACCCATTTTTATCTATCTGCGCGATTAGTTCATCCACTTTATTGAAAATGCTCCGTGCATTAAGGTACAGAGCCTTTAAGTTTGTCTTTTTCACAATGCTTGTCATGCTCCCAATATTTTTCTCTACTGCCCTGTTTGAATTTTGTCTTTGGTTTCTCCACCTATCACTTTTCTTATTCACTTTTCTACCTTTTGCTCTTGTCCTTGCTCCCTCTTTCTCTGACTCCTTGTGTAGGTTTCCATCCCTCTGGCATTTTAGTTTAAACCCTCCCCAACAACTCTTGCAAATAGCCCCCCCAGGACATAAGTTCCAGTCCTGCCCAGGTGTAACCCATCCAGTTTGTACAGGTCCCACCTCCCCCAGAACCAGCCCCAATGCCCCAGGAACCTGAAACCCTCCCCCTGACACCATATCTTCAGCCACGTATTCATCTTAGATATCCTGTCATTTCTACTCTGACTAGCACGTGGCACTGGTAGTAATCCTGAGATCACTACCTTTGAGGTCCGATTTCTTAACTTCCTTCCTAGCTCCCTGTATTCTGCCTTTAGGACCTCATCCCTTTTTTTTACCTATGTCGTTTGTACCGATGTGTACCACGACCACTAGCTGTTCACCCTCCCCCTCCAGAATGTCCTGTACCCGCTTCGAGATATCCTTGACCCTAGTAGCAGGGAGGCAACATACTATCCTGGAGTCTCATTTGCGGCCACAGAAATGCCTGTCTATTCCCCTTACAATTGAATCCCCACTAACTATTGCACTCTCACACTTATTGCTCCTCCCCTCTGCAGCAGAACCAACCGTGGTGCCATGGCTTTGGCTGTTGCTGTTTTCCCCCGAGAGGCCATTCCCCTCAACAGTATCCAAGATGGTATATCTGTTCTGCAGGGGAATGGCCACAGGAGATTCCTGCACTACCTGCCTCGCTCTCTTTCTCTGTCTGGTGGTCACCCATTCCCTTCCTGCCTGCGGAGTCTAAGCCGTGTGACCACCTCTCTATACATGCTATCCACGATACTCTCTGATTTACGGCTGCTCCACAGTGTCTCCAGCCGCCACTCCAGCTCTGAAATTCGAGCTTCCACGAGCTGTAACTGGAGACACTTCCTGCACAGATGCTGACCCTGGGGACTGGAACTGTCCCCAGCCTGCCACATGGAGCAAGAGGAGCAGACCACGCCTTGGAGCTGTCCTGACATGAATTATTCCTTTAAATTAAACCTTTAAAATTAAACGTTAGAAGGATATTTTTGTGTCAGATTAAATCCATTCCCTGTGTACTATTTAATTATATTTTAACTTAGTATTTAATCCCTGTTGATCTGACAACAAATTTAAAATAGTTATTTAATTGAAATTTCAAAAGTTATTTAAATCAACTCAAAAATATTAATTTAAATCAACCCAAAATAGTTATTTAAGTCAAATTTTAAAAAATAAAAAAATAGTAATTCAAATCAACTTAAAAATAGTATTCCATGTCAAATCAAAACTAGTATTTAAATCAGTTACTCCAGATGTTCAAATTTAGCCCAGTCTGCCTTTCAGCCAATCAGGTCATAGTCTCGTGTGACGTCACTTTACCGGGTTTTTTCAATTTTGAAACAGACAAACAGCTGTCTTACGGAACAGCGCTCTTTATTGAAGTCTCGCCCTCTCTCTTCGAATCACATCCTCAGGATCTGGTGGTCTGCTCAATGGTTGGCTTGCTGAGCATGTTGCATTAATTTTTTGTCCTATGTGCCTCTGTCTGGAGCTCCCTGAGAAGTGTGAGTAGCCTTTATGTTGAGCAATCTGAGTGGACCTTCGCTGGGTATCTTAATGGTTATATGGGTATAATAGTCGATGCCTGGTACCTGAGAGAATCCAGAAGTTGCAGTGAAAGCCAATGCCTACTGACTCTGCAAGGTTGCCCCTGTCTTGAAATGACAAAGAGGGCATCAGTAAACAGAAAAATGCAGTGGTGCGTAAGCACTTGCAAGATGCCACCAAGGGCCTCAGCTCGACCCTGGAAGGAACCAGAAGCAAAGACGTTCAAGGTCACAGTGTCATTGATGACTGTTGACAGGAATCGGCTGGCGAGGCGTTACGGCTCAAATGGGAGGAGAGTGGGGTGGTGAACATTGCCAGCACCTGGAACAGTGACATCCTGTAAGTAATAGGTCAGCCACAGATTCACCACTGCATCCATCCATGCTGATGTTGGATATAAGTAAATGGACAATTGTGAATTTCCCAGGTACCAAATCAATCACTAAAGAATGTAAAATGCCAGCAGACATGTGGCTTGACTTCTGTAACAAAAGAATATTTATGGAAGAGTATTTCTACAATTCAGAAGACCAGTCATCCACCATGGCTTTTAATCACACTTGATTCCATCACAAGGTAGATCAGAAATGGGATTTAGGTTTGTCCTTCCAATCCTTCCGTACATCAAATAAAATCCAAGTACAAGGAGATTTGATTCATCTTTTGAAAGCTGTGGACAAACTTGACATTTGAAAAGTTTTAAAAATGAAAGTGTTATTGGAGGATTCCTGGTGTTTGGTCCCGATTGTATAAATATGCTGAGGACTTGAATACTTTAGCAGAATTCAGCTTCTGTGATGGATTATTATTTTTTTAAAGAATGAGCAAAATAGATAAAATACAATCTAGTAAATATCTTGAACTATGTTAGGATTAGGTGATCAGAGCAGAGATTTTGAAACATTAAGAAGCTATATAAGATTTTGCAAGACACCTCTATTTATTTGTAAAACATGCTGTCACCTATCAAGGGATTCTTTCACATAGTAACTGGACAGGCTTTTGTTGCCTGATATCAGTTAAAATGATGAAATGATGCGAGTTTAAAGAATTATAATTGTATTCGTTAGATAACAGAATCAGATGAGGATTCATTGCAGCACAAATTCCAGGTGCAATGACCTTTCCAATTTTCAGGATTTTCTTTTATGTATTTCAGAGTAGGGTGGCAGATAAGGTTGAATGTAACTGCATCTTGATTTAAATCAGCACAAGATTTCACTTGTGACATTTAAACAAAAATCTGGGGGCAGAGAGGACAGAAAGCCTGTTTGCAATTCATGGAAAACCCAAGCATTTAGTACTGAACCCAGCTACACTGAGATTTCACTCTGCTTCCTCTGACGCATTCATTTCTGGTAAGGCAGAGTGGGATCGTCTCTCCAGTTGCATCAACACGCCGTCCCATCCACCCCTGCTATGCCAGATGGCGCCTGTGAGGGTTTATGGGCTACGTCAGGAATTTCACCCTTTGTCCCAGATTTGTGTCCTGGATCAGGAATACAGAGGCTGGAGATTTCCCAGCTCTGCGAACACAGCCTTTAAAAATAACTTCCCAGACTTCAGAGGCAGGATTCTTCGTTTCAGAGACCGACGTGTTTATGAGCGACTTCCATAACAGCAAAATTGGTGGCAGTCCCAGAGCAATTCAAGATCCGTTAATGGGCGAGCACCAGCGCCACATAGAACATGAGCGATTCCAATGGAAATCGGTGTTGGATTCACCAGGGTCAGGATTGGCACCCGGGAAGCTGACAAGCTGCAGCCGCATATTAGCACTCTACTCCCCACACACACTCATTCCAGCCAACGAGATGGCACTGGTTGCACTGGAGAGCGCCCACCCATTGATTGGCTGGCTGGGGTCAGGAGGTACCTGGTGGTGTGGCCTGAGGAAACACCCATACGACCCGTGGCACTAGGTTTACAGTGGCCATTCAGTGTCGTGCGCAGCCACAAGGCAGCCTTGCAGGCTCCGGAAATGGTGTTCCGTGCCCGTCCACCCCGACTTCATGGCCCACACCCTGTCCAACCCCCCCCCCCCACCCCCCCTCCGCTACTCCCTCTTGCCCTGGCAGAGGCCCCCCACGGCCACAACTGTCAGCACATTATAGAAATGTTGACCTCACGGCCGATTCTCCGCACAATCGCATTTCCCGATTTCAGCATCAGCCAATGCAGAACTCCGCCCAGGATCCAGGATCTTTGGTTTGGGGTGAGGGGTGGTGGTGGCAGGGTGGGGTGAGGGGGGTGGGGAGTCAGGTTCGATTAGAACTCATGGCAGAGCTGAGGAGGGCGCCGAGTGCAGAAGTGGGCTGGGCAGATGGTTGTGTCCAAAAAATAATAAATCATGAAACATCCCATCAACTAACATCCCACACATTACTATGCCACATCCATGCCACCCATATTACCTCATGCCCCCATCACCTGTTGCCTGGCGTACACCCCACTCCAAAGTATGCAACCCAAACAGCCTCTATGGTCCCTCATGTCTTCCTTGTAAAGGAAGCCTCCCACCCATCACCCTTTTCCCTTACACCTCCAATGTTAACTCACCTAGAATCCACCATGAGCAGGCCTAAAGAGGTCATAAAATAAAGTTCCACACAATAAAGTTCTAAGAGTCTATTGCAGACTTCACCAAATTGAAAAAAGTGTTTTCGTTCATAAAAACCCATGCATTACATTTGTATTCCTTCATCAAACTAAGGGTGGAATTCTCCGCTCCCGTGCGGCATCGGGAAGGCCGTCGTGAACTCGGCCGAGATTCACGACGGCCTTGGAGGCCGCTCCTCACACCCTATTCACACACACACACCCCCCCCAGGAGGCTAGGAGCGGCGCTCCGTAAATCTTGCCTTTAACCCTGTATTCAGCATTCAAATTCGATCATCCAAAATGAATTACATCACATTTATCAAGGTTGAACTCCATCTGCCACTTCTCAGCCCAGCTATGCATCCTATCAATGTCCTGTTGTAACCTGCAACAACCCTCAATGCTATCTACAATGCCCCCAACCTTCGTGTCATCGGCAAACTTACTAACCCACCCTTCCACTTCCTCATCCAAGTCATTATAAAAACCACAAAGAGCAGAGGTCCCAGAATAGATCCTTGCGGGCAGCACCGGCCCTAGGGTTGCTGGCGCCCCGGGCAAGCTGAACTTCGGCGCCCTTGGGGGGGGGGGGGGAACCGAGGGGGGGGGGGCCGAGGGGGGGGGGTGAGGGGGGGTGGGGCCGAGGGGGTGGGGCAGGGCCGAGGGGGGGGCGGGGCCGAGGGCCGAGGGGGGGGCGGGGCCGAGGGGGGGGGGCCGAGGGGGGGGACCCGCGGGGGGGGGGGCGGAACCCGAGGTGGGGGCGGGGGGGCGGACCCGAGGGGAGGGGCGGACACGAGGGGGGGGGGCGGGGGGGCGGACCCTGGGGCGGGGGGGCGGACCCGAGGGGGGGGGCGGACCCGAGGGGGGGCGGACCCGAGGGGGGGGGCGGCGGACCCGAGGGGGGGGGGCGGGGGGGCGGACCCGAGGGGGGGGCGGGGGGCGGGGGGGCGGACCGAGGGGGAGCGGACCGACCGAGGGTGAGGCCGCACTGGGGGAGGGCGGCCACCGCGCATGCGCTGGTTGGCACCTGCCCAACTGCGCATGCGCGGGACCCGAGTCTCTGGCGCCCCCTAGCACATGGCGCCCCGGGCGACTGCCCGAGTTGCCGGTGCCTTGAGCCGGCCCTGCTTGCGGGACGCCACTGGTCAGCGACCTCCAGGCGGAATACTTTCTATCCACCACCACTCGCTGTCTTCTTTCGGCCAGCCAACTATGTATCCAGATGGCCAAAGTTCCCTGTATCCCATGCCCCTAACTTTCTGAATGAGCCTACCATGGGAACCTTATCAAATGTCTTACTGAAATCCATATACACCACATCCACTGCCCGACCTTCATCAATGTGCCTCGTCACATCCTCAAAGAATTCAATGAGGCTTGTGAGGCATGACCTGTCCCTCACAAAGCAATGCTGACTATCTTTAATCAAACTATGTTTTTCTAAATAATCATGAATCCTATCTCTCAGAATCCTTTCCAATATTTTGCTGACCACAGACGCAAGACTGATGGGTCTGTAATTCCTAGGGATTTCCCTAGTCTCTTTCTTGAACAGGGGAACAACATTCGCCTCCCTCCAATCAGCCGGTACTACTCCAGTGGAGAATGAAGACGCAAAGATCATCGCCAACAGCGCAGCAATCTTCTCCCTCACTTCCCGTAGTAACCTTGGGTATATCCCGTCAGGCCTAGGGGTCTTATCTATCCTGATGCTTTTCAAAATTTCCAGCACATCCTCCTTCTAAATATCAACCTGTTTGAGTCTATTAACCTGGTTCACACTGTTCTCATGAGTAACACGGTCCCTCTCTCTAGTGACTACTGAACCAAAATATTCATTTAGGACCTTCCACATCTCCTCAGACTCTAGGCACAAGTTCCCTCCACTATCCCTGATCGGCCCTACTCTCACTCTGATCATCCTCTTATTTCTCACATAAGTGTAGAACGCTTTGGGGTTTTCCCTAATCAATCCTGCCAGGGATTTTTCATGCCCCCTTCTAGCTCTCCTCAGTCTATTTTTGAGTTCCTTCCTGCTACCTTGTAACCCTCTAGAGCCGAGCCAGATCCTTGCTTCCTCAACTTTACGTAAGCTTCCTTCTTCCTCTTGACTAGAAGCTCCATTTTTCTTGTCATCCAAGGCTCCTTCACCTTACGATTCCTTCCTCGTCTCAGTGGGACAAAACTATCCATCACTCGCAGCAAGTGCCCCTTAAACAATCTCCACATTACTGTTGTGCATTTCCCCAAGATCAATTGTTCCCACTTTATGCTCCTTAGCTCCTGTCTAATAGCAGTATAATTTCCCCTCCCCCAATTAAATACCTTCCCATACTGTCTGTTCCTATCCTCTCCATGATTCTGGTAAAGGTCAAGGAGTTGTGGTCACTGTCACCGAAATGCTCTCCCAACGAGACATCTGACATCTGGCCTGGTTCATTGCTGAGCACCAAATCCAATATGGCCTCCCCCCTAGTCAGCCTATATACAAATTTAGTCAGGAATCCTTCCTGTACATACCTGACAAAATCTGCTCAATCCAAACCATTTGAACTAAGGAGGTTCCAGTCAATATTAGGGAAGTTGAAGTCACCCATGATAACAACTCTGTTACTTCTGCACTTTTCCAAGATCTGCTGACCAAGTTTCCTCTATCTCTCTGCTGCTATTCGGGGGTTTGTAGAAAACTCCCAATAAAGTGACTGCTCCTTTCTTGTTTCTGACTTCCATCCATACTGACTCAGTAGACAAACCCTCCTCAACTACCTCCTTTTCTGCAGCTGTGGTGCACTCCCTAATTAACAGTGCCACTCCCCCTCCTCTTTTACCTCCCTATCTATTCTGTTGAAAACATCTAAACCTCGGAACATCTAACAACCATTCCTGTCCCTGTGAAATCCATGTCTCCGTAATGGCCACAACATCGTAGTTCCAAGTACTGATCCATCCTCTAAGTTCATCTCCTGTATTCCTGACACTCCTTGCATTGAAACAGGCACAAATTAACCCATTCCACTGAGTACAACTTCCCTATCAACTGTCTATCCTTCCTCACAGACTTGCTGCATACTATTTCTGTCTGTTCAACAGCTACCCTGATCCATAGTTCTGGTTCCCATCCCCCTGCCAAACTAGTTTAAACCCTCCCAAAGAGCTCTAGCAGACCTCCCATCCAGGATATTGGTGCCCCTCCAGTTTAGGTGCAATCCATCCTTCATGTACAGGACGCACCTTCCCCAGAAGATATCCCAATAATCCACAGATCTGAAGCCTTCCCTGCTGCACCAGCCCTGTAGTCAAATGTTCAGCTGCACTCACTCTCTGTTCCTTGCCTCACTTGCACGTGGCGCCGGTAGCAATCCTAGGAGCATGCAACTGCCCCAGCCTCCATCCCCTCTTACCTTACAGAATACAGCTGCATTGTGGACCAACTGGAACTTCGCCCTCTGACTCTGCTCTCAGTCAGCTGTACTCTCTGTAAACCCCCGGCTCCCTTCATGCTCTTTGAGGAAGTGTAGGAAATGAAATGAAAGGAGCACCTTGCTCCCTCCTCACCTAACTCCCTCAGTCACCAAACTTTCACTATAGCACTCAAATGCACCCAAATTCAGCACTCCCTCAGTCACCAAACTTTCACTATAGCACTCAAATGCACCCAAATTCAGCACTCAGTGCAAACAAAATCTGCACTGTAACTAGCTCAGATTTATACTGTGACCCGAGCCTCTGAAAACTGGCCTGATCAAATTAACTAATTAACAAGCTCCAGCTGCAAGTAGCTGCAAGTAGAACCTCTGTTTAAAGCTGATTGAAAACTCACCTTCTTCTAAACCCAAACAGCCGCTTTTAAGTTAATTAATTGAATAAAAGAAAGACTAGACTTTAGATAAAAATGAACGCTTAATATCCCTCAGTCACCAAATTCAGCAGTCAGTGCATACATTAGAGTTATGCTGCATTAGAAACCCTCAGGCTACATCAATGGACAGAGTGAAATAGCAAACAATAGTTTTTTAAAATCGGCAGACATTTCTTACAATGATCTGAAGGCAGGACTGTTAAATGCCTTGCACTTCTGACCGTTCCCTTTTGACAGCTCCCTTGGACAGTTTTGACAGCTCTCCATGACAGCTCCCCTTGACAGGTGCTTCTGACAGTTTTGACAATTGATTTTGACAGATCTGTTGACAGTTTGACAGTTTGAATGAGCCGATGCCGACTTTTAACACTTCCAAAGGGCACTTGACCTCCACCAAAGGGCACCTTACATCCACGAGAGATGTTCTGGGAGCAGCTCCAAAGAGGTACCTTACCTCCCCAAAAGGGTACCCTGATTCTCCAAATGAATCCACAAATTTCAAATCTGTTCTTATCTGGTCTAATCTGCAGATATCAAGTTTCACACTATTGGCCTACCAAAACTCCACGTCAGTGAAGATGATTGAAATGGCCCACTGCCTCCGTAAACCACAAACGCAGAACATGTGCCCCACCCCTGACAAACTGAAACTGCTGTTTTTGACGACGACACTTCTGGGGCGGGATTCTCCAATGACTGATGGCGAAATTGTGAAACGCAATTGAGCGGAGAATAGGTCTGATGCTGAAATCATGGCAGGCGCAATTTGACACTAAATCGCTTCCTCCATCAACTTGATAGCGGCGTCAATGTAGTCCGGAACATACATACATTAAATACCTTTTCCATGTAATTAGCGGGCCTGAACCGGTATTCTCCGGGGCCTCCGAAATTCTCCGTCTCCGATGGGCCGAGTTCCTGATGGTGCAATTCACTTGTGCTTTTAAAAATTGTGAAACCAGCATCGTGGCTGCTGAGAGAGAGAGGGGCCACAGAAAGAATAATCAGTGATCGGGTGGAGAATCAATTTTGACACCAAAATCGGGGGCAGCACCTGTTTGAAGTCGGTTTCCTAGGGGCCGCCCCTTCTGAAGCGGCATCATCGCAGTGTCTGCATGCTGTTGGGACGGCCTCAATGCGTCACCTGAAGGCTCTCCCCTGATGCTCCGCCCCATATGGGCCGAATTCCCGATGGCACAGTTCACCTTTGGTTTCAGCTGTGCAATAACCTGGCGTAGCGGCTACGGACTGTGTCCAGCGCCGCCACCGTCGGGCGGGAGCTGTGCTGCCGGCGGTAGGGGGCTTCTGCGAGGACTGGTGGGATTGGTAGTGGGTGACCAGAGGGTGGCCAGAGGGTGTCCGGGGGGGCACTATCTGGCAGTGTCTGGGGGGGGCACTATCTGGTAGTTCGGGTCCGTGCATGGACGGCGCTGTTTTATGGCACGAATGCTGCAGATCATCGCCATGCGCATGTGTGGCCACAGACCTGGCTATTCTCCGGCCGTTTATTTTGTGCAGGCCGGGAATTTTACGTGGCTGCTCGTCTCTCACTAGTCGCAGGATCGGTGAGGGGGCGCTGCCAATTTTTTCCATGTAAAACGCCACAAATCCTCCGCACTTAGCCTCAGAAACGGGGAATCCAGCTGCTGATTTTTAGGCATTTCCACTATTTTCACCACAATGTACAGCTTCTGTGCTGTGGCAAAAACCTGGGCCTTCATATCTAGGACAGGCCTCAGCAGAACAGGATGTGAACAGGGCGCACTCATTGGGCATCGTATCTGCTATGGAGGTGACTTAACATCTTTCTAACAAATAATTACGAACATGTGCAAGTGAAGCACTGTTGCAGTTTTGATACACTCTCCCCGTTTCCGCAATTTGGGATGATGTTTAGAGCTACTAACATGGTGGGATGAAGGTCCTGCCCTCTGATACTTATGCTGGAAGAACAGACTCAGAAATGTTGGTGTCAGAAGATCTGGGGCTGGATTCCCCGGTGGCCGACGCCGAAATCGCGTTCGTCGAGCAGCCAGAAAATCACATTTCCCGATCAAATCAGGGGCGGATCCGCCCTCTCCAAATATGGCGTGCCACATACCAACAGCCTCAGGCCATTACCTGAGGCCCGCCCCTGAATGTTCCGACCCAGACCGGCTGAGTTCCCGACGGCGCAGGACATGTGTGGCCTCACCCGTTGGCAACTCGGCGTGGCGGTGCGGACTCAGTCGGGGAAGGATCAATCTGCCGGCAGGGGGACATTATTCGGGGCTGGGGGCATGGTGGTGGGGCAGTCCAGGGCGCGTGAGCCGGCCAAAGGGGGAGACTACTTTGCGGGCCAGGTCCGCGGGCTGCATCTACCATGAAACATGGCCACGGTCCCAGCAATTCTCCGGGGCACATCGGCAGCTAGTGCCAGGTGGCTCTATGCTGCCATCCTGCCAGCCCCCCAGCAAAACGGGGAATCGGTGGCCCTTTTGCGCCAGTTTTCCACCGTTCCCGTGCCGGCGTGGGGACATAGTCTCCAAATCGGAGAATCCAGCCCATGATTTTTGCTGATTCCCACTGCTCACACACTAAAATGGTAGAATACAGTAGGAACGCTGTCTGCTGGTGAAAGATGTTGATCACTTTTCCTTTCAATTCTATTAAATACAAAGGGCATTGATCTTGGTGCCACTTTGGGGAAGTAATTGGTCACAATGTTCTTTCAAATAGGATGCTGATAGTTAAAAGACTTTGCTGTTAACATCCTTAGAATCAACACAGATCAATAAGGCTACATTTCAGTGGCAAACGTTTTAGCATCCATCAAGTCCCCTTAATAGTGAGATTCCTTACAATTCTACATTTTTCACAATCAGAGGGCAGAATTCTCCGTTAGCTGACGCTGATATCGTAATCGGCAATCGGGCGGAGAATCCACTTCAATACCAAAATCAGTTTGACACCGGTCAGCCATGCTTCGTTACCTCTGAAATCACGTCATCACATCACGTGCCCCACACCATGACAGCGATGCTCCGCCTCCGATGGGCCGAGTTGCCAACCACACGGGACACGTGTGGTCTCAGCGGTCGGGAACCCGGCGTGATGGCTGCGGATTGTGTCCATTGCCATCACACTCGGCCAGGATCCATGCCATGGCGGGGGGGGGGGCTTCTGCGTGAGCTGGGGGGACTGATGGGGGGTGGCCAAGGGGAGCCTGTGGTGTCACGGATGGCAGGTCCGGTCCGCGCACGGCCGATGCCATGTTGCAATGCTGACTGCTGCAGGTCGTTGCCGTGCGCATGTGCTGCCACATACCTGGCCATTTCCAGCCATTTTCACCATGGCAGCCAAGTGTTTCACCCAGTCCCGGAATCAGTGACAGGTCAGCGCCGTTTATTCCATCGTAGGACGCCCGTAAATTCTCCGTTCCAGCCAGCACTTAGCTGTTGAAACGGAGAATCCAGCGCAAAGTTTTCACGGTGCAGAAGAAGGCCATTCAGCCCATCATATCTACACCGATTCTCCAAACAGGCATCATGACTTTGTACCCACATCAAACTCCTGCCACCATCTTCCACAATTATAACCTGAAAGATCAACCGCAGTGGAAAGGAATCCATTAGAAACTAATAGGGTATTTGTGGTACGTGGGCATTGACAATTAATCAGTCACAGAAAACCAAATTACTGCAGATGCTGGAAATCTGAAATAAAAACAGGAAATGTGGGAAATGCTCATCAGCTTAAGCAACATAGTTTGGATTGAAACAGAGTTACCATTACAGGCTGTTGACCGTTCATCAGAACTGGGGAAATATGGAAATCTAACAGGTTTTGAGCAAGTGAAAGGGGAGAGGGGGAAGAAAGAAGAACAGAGGGGAAGGTCTCTGCTCTAAAATTGTTGAACTCACTGTCGAGTGCCAAACACATGAGATGCTGTTTCTTGAGGCTGCATTGACCTTCATTGGAATCCTATAGCAGGCCAAGGACAGAAAGATTGGAGTGGAAGCAAGGTGGACAATTGAAATAACAAGTGACTGGAAGATCAGTGTCATACTTGGGAACTGAACGGAGCTGTCCTGCAAAAAGATTGCCCAGTCAGTATTTGGTATCCCTGAGTAGAGGAGACCACATCGTTAGCAGCGCTACAGTAAACTAAATTGAAAGAATCACAGTTTCACTTGGAAGGAGTATTTGGGGCTTAGGATGCTGAGACAGGTGGAGGCAAAAGATTAGGTGATGTATCTCCTGCACTTGCATGAAGAAGTGTTGGGTTGAATAAGGAGTGCCCCAGCTGTCACGGTGGGAATGGTCTCTTTGGAATGCTGAAAGGGAAGGCAGGGGGGAGGGGGGGGAGATGTGTTTGGTGTTGGTATCATCCTAGGGGATACAGAAATGATGGAGGATGCTCCATTGAATACAGAGGCTGGTGGAATGAGAGGTGAGAACAAGGGGGGAAACCTATCATAATTCTGGGAAAGAGGGGAAGGGTTGAGAGCAGAAGTGCGGAGAAAAGATCAAACACAGTAGAAGGGTTTCAACCACTTTAAAAGAATCCTCGGATGAGGATATAAGAAGAAGAGCAGAAGTGCTAGGATGGAAGTTTGTGTGACATTATGGGAAATGTTAAGGATACAAAGGGTTAATGTCATATCATAATTAAACACTAGATGGAGCTAGATGCAGAATTATATAAAGCACTGACTCAGAGACTTCTGGGAAAAGGCTGGAGAGAAGAGCATAGGGAGCAGTGAGAGAGATCAGAGTACAGCTATAGACGAGTGTTAGTAGAGTATAGATTGTAGATTGTAGATTGCTCGATTATTGTTTACTATAGGAGTAAATGGCCGAGCTTCAATAAGTGGTGGAAATAAATGTTGGCTATGTTCATGAACTTAGCTTCTGTGGTCTTTGTGAACACTACAACATTCATCCTGATGAAAGAATCACAAGTTGCATTGTCTGAAATGGATCCAATGGAGACAGAGAAATTGGGAGAATGTAATAGATTCATTACTGGGGGCATGGTGTGAGGAACTGTAATTCAGATAGCTGTGGGAATCCGTGGAGTTGTAGTAAATATGAGTTGATCCTCTATCTCAAGCAATAGAGACTGGGAAATCCAGGAGGAAAAGGAACGAGTCAGAGTTAGACCAAGTGAAGATAACAGAGGGTGGAAAAGGGAAACAAAGTCAAGGAAATGTTCCAGTTCATGGCGAGTGCAGGAGGCAAGAGCCGATAGAGTCATCCATGTTCTGGAAAGATATATGAGGATGAGGGCCTGAACTGGACTAAAAAGGAGGAAACTTTGTTCATCAGGTAATTAATCAGTACCTGCCTCAGTTTCTCTGGAGATAACAACTCAACAAAAGACAGAGTCACGTGGGCTTCGCTAGCTCAGCTGGCATTTATTGTCCATCCCTAATTTCCCTTGAGAAGCTTGTGTAGAGCTGCCCACTTGAACTGCTGCAGTCCATGTGATGTAGGTGCATCCATAGTGCTGTCAGGAAGGGAGTTCCAGGACTTTTACCCAATGACAGTGAAGGAATGGCGATATATTTCCAAGTCAGAATGGTGAGTGGTGGGGGCAGCATTGTGACGCAGTGGTTGGCCCTGCTGCCTACGCCGCTGAGGACCTGGGTTCGATCCCATCCCTGGGTCACTGTCCGTGCGGAGTTTGCACATTCTCCCTGTGTCTGCATGGGTCTTTTTTTTCAACAGATGGCCCCAGTGGGTTGCAGGGACAATGGTGAGAGAAAAATAGATCAATGGAAGAAATGAAAATAAATTGATAAAATTGAAATGGGGTGAAGGTGGAGGGCAGAGTTCACAGTCTGAAGTTGTTGCACTCAATGTTAAGTTCAGAAGTCTGTCACGTGCCTAACCGGAAGATGAGATGCTGTTCCTCCAGTTTGCGTTGGGTTACACTGGAACATTGCAGCAGGGCAATGACGGACATGTAGACATGAGAGCAGGACGATGAGTTGAAATGGCAATGAACAGAAAGGTCTAGGCCTGCTTGCAGACGTTTAGTCTCTCCAAAGTTGAGTCTCTCCAACGTTGAGGTTTCCACATTGGAAGCAGAAAATGCAATAGACCAGATTGAAGGAGGTGCATGTGAAGCGCTGCCTCATTTGAAAAGAGTTTTTAGGCCCTGGGAGGGTGAGCAGGGAGGAGGTAAAGGGGCAGGTGTTACACCTTCTCCTATTGAATGGGAAGGTACCGTGGCAAGAGGGTGAGGTGTTGGGGGTGATGGAGGAGCGGAGGAGTGGACCAGGGTCCCTGCAGAATGCTGACAGGGGGAGTGAGGAGAAGATTTGGTTGGTCGTGGCATCATACTGGAGTTGGCGGAACTGGCGGAGGATAATGCTTTGAATGTGGTGGCTGGTGGGGTGAAATGTGAGGACAAGTGGGACCCTATCCTGGTTCTGGGATGGAGGGGAAGGGATGAGAGCAGAGGTGTGGGAGGTGGGTTGAACATGTTTGGGAGCCCTGTTGAGGTAAAGATTGGACAGAACAAAACACCTCCATTTTCTCAATGTGACTGGGAAATGAATATTGATGAAGGACAAGAGCCAGGAGAATTGGGCAATGTAATATGACCCAAAATGGTTTTGAATTGTTTGATCTTCCTTTGTTAAAAAGTTGTGCCATACTTCATAACTGGGAACCATAGAATCCATAGAATCCCTCCAATGCAGAAGGAGGTCAGTCAGCCCATTGAGTCTGCATCAACCCTCTGAAAGAGCACTCTATCTCGACCCAATCCCCCACCCTATCCCTGTAACCCACATCGTTGGATACTAAGGGACAAGTTCACGTGACCAATCCGAAGCAGGCACTCCCAATGCAGGCTTTGGAGATGTGTGGTTGTCGCTGTGGTGGAGAGTGGCTGCTGCTGTTGCTGCTCTCTCTCTCTCTGTTCCTGTTGCTGCTCATCAATTTGCTGCCTCTTCCCAGTGCTGGTTGCTGCTGAGCTGCCTGGAAGAGGTGAAGAAAGGAAGGCGAGAGGAAGAAGGACCAGAAGAAGGTGACTTCAACACTGAGGTGGGAGCAGAGCCTTTTGAACTGCTTGTTTGCTGGGCCCCTCCCAGGCTGAAAGCCTGTCTGGCACAGTACCCCCAAACATCAACATCAGCCTTCAACAAGGACAAAGCATTCATTTTCCATCAGGTGTGCTTGTTCCAGGACAGAGGGATCCAGAGGACAGTGTGTTTGCTGAGCCCCTCCTGGGCTGAAGCCTCAAACACCAGCAGCTTCTTTCTGCAGGGAGGATGTCAGATTCCATCGGTGTGGTCATTCCAGGGTGGGAGCACGAACTGTGTTTTTGCTGAACCCCCATGTGGGCTGAAGATCTGCTTGTGCTCATCTATCCTCCCACCCTCCAGCTCCACACCACAGCCTCAGGAGTCCCCCACCTCAGGCACCAATCCATCCAAGGTGCCCCACCCTCCTGTGCCGCTATCCTCTTCCTACCACCATGACCCTTGCTCTCTCTTCCCTTCATTTCCTTGTTCCTCTGCATACCTTCCAAGGGGGAGAGTACATTGTTCCACCCTGCTCTTCCCCTAAGCCCCCCCCCCCCGTCTATTTTCCAATCTACACCGACACAACAAAACTCACATCGGTGTGGTGAGCGTGGCACTTAACCCCTATTTTCCGTGTTAGCAATCGGAAGGGTGGCAGGGCTGCGGGAGTAATGGAGGCTGAAGAGGCCACCGTCCCCACATAAGTGACTCTAGCCCGCCCCCTGCCAGTGGCATAGGTGGAGTGGCCATGAGGGCAAGTGGGGTAAGGGATGTGGAGCTCTAGAGGGAGGTAGGGCGGGACATTGGAGAGTATGACCCCCTTGGAGGAACCTCAAGAGGGTACACCGCCATGTAGGTCCCGCCCTACCTCCCTCCAGAGCTCCACATCACTTACCTCCAACTATTGGGAGAGGTACGTTCGAGGTGGCACCGTTCCCTCTTGGCCTAATTGATGCCCCGCTCAGCACATTGTTATGGGCCAGGGTTTAGAGAACCCCAAAGTGTATCATGGAGTTCATGACCCACAACTGTTAATAGATTGTGGTTATGGAGAGCACACGGGCCTACCTTACAGGTGTGATGCACCAGAGATCCACAGTACTGCCTGCAAGAAGGTGGGGCATTAACTAAATAATTGCCCACCTCCAAGACCACTAGGGACACCAAAGTGCCATGGCTGGCATTGCCACCCCTCCCCTTTTACCAACGTTACCACTCCACCACCATGAAGGTACACCACGTGGGAGCCTACCAACCAGTCGGCTGCCGGCGCGGAAGAGGGAGGGCATCCGCAAGGCTGCAAAGTCTTTGAGGTGTGGATCAGCCCCAGACACCTCCAACCCCGCTGACCAAGAGAACCCCACGTACTGGGATTCCACCTCAGGGGCTACTGATATGCCTTGCGCAGGAGAGACCCCATCTCATCCAGGTCCCATTGATGCCTCAATGTTGGGTACTGGGCCCGGCATCGCTACAGTATGGGTCAACAAGGGAGGGCGCCGTTGATGCGCATGACCCCAGGCCAGTGTCTAAATCAATGGAGGCAGAGAGTCGATGGAAAGGGGGGATGATGTAAGGATGGAAGTCTCCTCAACGCAGGCCACCCCCCCATAAACAACGCCACTCCTTGGAGGGGGGGAGAAAAACATCATGTCCCCCCCCCCCCCCCCCCGGAGCAGAGAGGGTGATGCCCTGACCTCAGCCCATCGACATCATATCCCGTCCGCAGCCGCCATGCTAGTATGCTGACCGACTTGACCATGTTAGATCCACGCCGTCGGGACATTGGCCGATCGGGGGCAGAGAATGGCGGGGCGGGCCTCCATCAATGGCTGAAGTTTGTGACATGCAGCGCCGCGGACTCTCTGAGTACACCGCTTTTCGAGGCCCGGAGAATCGGCGACGGTCCCAATTCCATGCAGGGAAATGGATTCTCCACCCCGGCTCCGGCCGCGATTTTCACCTCCTGATCTATGAACACCCGGTGCAGAGAGGGACAGGGAGGAGTTCCTTGTGAACCTGCTCCTGAGCCTGGCGAAGCATGCCATTTGTAGGTCTAGGCAGCGGGTGAGCCAGGGGGTCATCTGACTAGACTGTCTGTCCCTCTTCCGCGATTACCTTCCCTAGAAAGGGAGCATGCAGTGTCCACGGGCACCATCGAGGCTTTCCGTGCCCGGTAGGCACCGCAGGGGTTAGGGTGCTTCATTGACCTCTTTAATTACACTCTTATTTGATGTTTATTAAGTTTATATTGATCTTTGTTTTAAATAAATTTAGAGTACCCAATTATTTTTTTCCAATTAAGAGGCAATTTAGCGTGGCCAATCCACCTACCCTGCACATCTTTAGAATGTGCAAATTCCACATGGACAGTGACCCAGAGCCGGGATCGAACCTGGGACCTCGGCGCCGTGAGGCAGCAGTGCTAACCACTGCGCCACCGTGCTGTCCTCAGTTTCCATTGATCTTTGTTAGGTTAGGGCTGTGTCCCTAATAGGAGCAGCCCTCTTTGCTTTGTCCCTAAGTTTGTTTCCTTCCTTCTATTTTGTTGGTTGACCTCAAAAGAGTGGCTAATCCACCCTAACCTGCACATCCTTGGACCAATCTTGAAAATTCTGAGGCAAGTTGTTCACAATTATCAAAACGATTAAACTTAGTGACATGTAATACAAAAGAAATAATTCAGAATTAATATTTAACTCAACCTTTTATTCTTGTCATAAAATGTCCACATGTGTAATTCCCTCCTACACAACAGCATCCAAGTTTAATTATATGTGGGGGGCAGGAGGGAGCCAACAGCTATAATAAGAATATATGGATGATGTAGCTACATGACTCACTGAATCATGAGCATATTCATTAATCTTTGTTTTAGATTAACGGAAGTAAAGTTCCATCTCAGAACTTTCTGATACAACAGGGATATACTTCAATTTAATTTAATTTGAATGAGGTAAAGTTCACTTTATCGCTTGGAATTGAAGTGTTTGAGATTTATAAGTAGTATGAAAGATTTAAGGCTCTTCAAAAGAAGATATATTGGGGGAAATGAGAAAACAGAAGTGCAGGGAAATGTTGTGGCCCAATGGATTGTTCCCTTGCCTCAGTACCAGAAGCTTAGGGTTCAAGTCCCACCCTGGTAAGCATTTACCAGATGGGAAGAAGCATTTGTGATGTGGCTAAGATGGTTGAGAATCAATATACTAATCCTTCTAGTGTTCACATGGCGAACAGGAGGGATTGATTCCTGGTCAACAATTACATGCATCTTGCTAGGGTAGCAGCACAGGATGGCATGGCAGCACTCTAGTTAGCACTGCTGCTTCACAGTGCCAATGTCCTGGGTTCGCTTCCCGGTTTGAGTCTGCACGTTCTCCCAGTGTTTGAGTGGGTTTCCTCCGGGTGTTCCGGTTTCCTCCCACAAGTCCCGAAAGATGTGCTGTTAGTGAATTGGACATTCTGAATTCTCCCTCTGTGTATCCGTACAGGAGCTGTAGTGTGGCAACTAGGGGATTTTCACAGTAACTGTTTTATGGTTTTATGATCCTGATCCTGATGCTGCTGGCTCAATCAGAGGGCCAGCAGTTCTGAAGCCTCAGCAACTCCACCATAACAGGTGGACATGGCTGAAGAGGAAGATAGGTGACCTTGATATACCTCAAGATGTCGGTATGCTGGAACAGGTTAATAGATCAGGACTGCTGAGTACAAAAAGGCCCAGCTGATTGAAATGGAAACCTCTGTGGGGGAATCACTGGGATGAGGTAGGGGTTGCAATTCCTGGCCGTGGCCCTTCTCTTTGGCTCAAGGAGTCTCTGTCTCCAATGGAGTTCCAAGCAACTGCAGGAAAGCCACGTCCATGAAGTTGGCAACCTCCCCACACACTGGGGTGTCTAACCCCGCCTCGGGAAAATCCCTCGCTCTGTGGAATGGCTGCTGCTCTGCACCCTGGCCAACTACTGGGAAATATCCCTGCTGATGGGAGCTGTGCCGAAGTGGCTTCCTGCAACTTTACCGCAACCTCTCCCACCGCACTACCCTCCATTCATTCCACCCCCGGGAGCTGGTAAAATTCAGGCTCACGTTTACAAGTTAAGTGATGTCCTGATGAAAGATCTTTCAGGACAAAAGCAGTTTCCCTTTTGTAGCCTCTTCAGCTGCTCTTACGTGAGCCTGTACACTGCCTGGAAATGTTTTTCTCCTCCGGGATTTAGCGATTTGTTTTCACATGTGTAAAATGCAGCAGACTGTCATGATTCTTGAAACTTTAGCCAGCCGTTATTGGATCTATTTAGTCAACTGGAGCATTATTTCAAGTTTACCAATTATTGTGCTCAATAACTATACTGGTGCATGCATTCACCTCATCATAACTGTGTTTACATGGAGTGCTCAAATTCCGCTGAGGCGTTATGAGTCATGGCTGCACATGATAGCCTTGATTATATAAAAGGCACCCTGAGGCTACGAATTAAACATTAGTGGGAGAGCATACTGCGTTAAATTGAAAGCAGTAAACCGGGCAACTCGGAAGCAAGCATAACTTCTGTAATCCAAAACAATCTGAACAATGAGAGAATGAATCATTTTCTATTCATGTAGATTGTGACATTGTGCGAGAGTCATGTGGGTGACATAATCTCCTGGACATTTGGAATACCTTTTGCAGTGGCCTTGTTAACTGTAGTTGGTCCGCCATGGAAAAAGAGATAAAATGACTTGCTAAAGCCATCAAGGCATTGGTCACTTAACAGAAATATTTTGTAGATGTGCCTGTTGTTCCCAGCAGCAGAAGGCAGTGAGACGAGATGCATCATAAAAATCACCAGGACTAATTTTAACCCTGAATGCTGCAGGACACCTACCATGTTTATAATGAATGTGGCTGCAGAGTAACATTAAGCATGTGACAGAATTGATGAAAGCCCCTCAGCAGTTGGTTGTCTGACATAAGGCCATAAGATGTAGGAGCAGAAGTAGGCCATTCGGCCAATCAGGTCTGCTCCACCATTCAATGAGACCGAGGCTGACCTAATATAATCCTCAACTCCACTTTCCCGCCTTATCCACATAACCATTGATTCCATTACTGATTACAAATCTGGGGATCTCAGCCTTGAACATACTTAGCAACCCAGCCTCTACAGCTCTCTACGGTAAAGAATTCTACCGATTCACAGCCTTCTGAGGGAAGAAATTGCTCCTCACTTCTGTCTTAAATGGGCAACCCCTTACTTTGAGATTATGCCCTCTGGCCCTAGACTCTCCCACAAGGGGCAGCAATTTCTCAGCATCTATCCTGTCAAGCCCCCTGAGAATCCTGTATGTTTCAATAAGGTCACTCTCTCATTCTTCTAAACTTCAATTAGTACAGGTCCAACCTACTTAAAGTCTCTTCGTAAGACAATGCCTCCATACCTAGGATAAAACTAGTGAACTATCTCTGGGCTGCCTCCAATGCCAGTATATCGTTCCTTAAATAAGGGGACCAAAACTGTTCACAGTATTCCAGGTGTGGTCTAATACCTAGTGCCTTGCATTGTTTTAGCAGGACTTCCCTATTTTTATACTCTAATCCCTTTGAAATAAATGCCAACATTCCCTTTTCCTTCCCAGTTACCTGCGGAACTTGCATGCTAGCTTTGCGTGATTTCTGCACGGGGACTCCAAATCCCTTTGTGCTGCAATTTTCTGCAGTCTTTCTCCATTTAAATAATGCTGAGCTCCTTTATTCTTTCTATACAAGTTCAGAATTTCACATTTTCCTATATTATATTCCATCTGCCAACTTTTTGTCCATTCACCTAACTCTTTGTGTCATCCTTGCCGCTTTCCTTCCCATCTATTTCTGTGGCATCTGCAAACTTGGCAATAGTGCATTCGCTTCCCTCATCCAAGTCATTGATATATTTTGTAATTAACTGTGGCCTCAGCAAATATCCCTGTGGCACCCTACTAATTACAGGTTGCCATCCTGAAAATACACTTCTTACCCCAACTCTCTGTCTTCTATCAGTTAGTCCATTCTCTATCCATGCTAATATACTACCCCAAAACCATGGGTTCTTATCTTACTAAATAGCCTTTTGGGTGGTACCTTAACAAGCATTTATTTTTTGAATTTCAAGTATATTATATCTACAGATTCCCTTTCATCCATCCTGCTCATCACCAACTCAAAGAATTCTAATAATTTTGTCAGGTATGATTTTCCTTTCATGAAGCCATGCTGTCTCTGACTGATTATATTCTGCATTTCTAAATGCCCTGGGCTGGATTCTCCGCACCTCGACATCGAAATCACGGCTGGCGCCAGGGCGGAGAATCCAGTTTGATGCGGAAATTGAGACTGGCGTCAGTTCGCCAATTCTCAGGGCACTGAAAGGCAGCGTCACCGGGGAGTACGCTACGCCATCTGGGGCCATTGCCGGAGGCCCGCTCCGACATCCTCTTCCCCCGATCGGCCGAAGTCCTGACGGCGTGGAACTAACCTGGTCCAGCTGTTCGGGATACTCGGGTGGTGGCTGTGGACTCAGTCCATGGCTACCCTGGCTAGGGGCGGGTGGATCGGAGGCCAGGGGCGGGCCTTATAGGCGGCCGGGGAATGTTGAGAGTCGAGGGTCGGGAAAGCGGCCGATCGGCAGGTCTCCTTTGTGGGTCCACCTCCGCAGTCTGAGTCCTCCGTGGAGCACAGCGCGGCTGCTGGAGACTGCCGCCTTGCGCATGCGCGGCCTCTGGCCCGCAAGTGCGGGGGCCCGTATCTGCAACAAAAGCTGCGAGATTTACTCCGGGTCCCTGCTAGGCCCCTGCAGGTCCGGGAATCCGTGTCCCTTTAATCCAGAATTTTCAGGAGTAAAACTCCACCCTTTTGACGCCGGCTTGGGGACATAGTCCCGCAAACGGAGAATCCAGCCCCTTGTTATTACCCCCTTTATAACAGACTCTAACATTTTCCCAATGCCAGAAGTTAAGCTAAGTGGCCGATAGTGACGTGTATTTTGTCTCCCTCCTTTTTTGAATAAAGATGTTACATTGGCAGTTTTCCAATCCACTGGGACTGTTTGAGAATTAAGGATTCTTCGACCCATTATGCCATAAGAAATAGGAACAGGAGTAGGCCATTCGGCCCATCAAACCTGCTCCACATTTCAATACGATCATGGCTGATCCAATATTTCTTTTTTTTTTAAATAATTTTTATTGAAAGAGTTTTTCCATACAAACATTTACCCCTACTATTTTTTAAATTATATACAACACAATCCCTCTAGGCAAATATCCCTCCCTCGCCCGCCCTCTCGCGCCCACCAGTCCTCCCCCCCCCCCCCAAGCAACAACTTAACAAACAAGGCAGCCTACAGTTTCAGACATGAGCAGCGAGCAGACTTGCCCGCGTTACAGTCGTGCATGTCCCCCCACGACCATTGCTGCCCCCCCTCCCCTCCCCCCCCCCCTCCCCCCCCCCCCTCCCCCCCTCCCCCGTCTCCCCTCCCTCCCTCCACTCCCCCCCTCCCCTCCCCCCCCTCCCCTTCCCCCTCCTCCCCTCCCTCACCCCTCCCCCCTCCCCTCCCCCCTCCCGCCCCCTCCCCCCTCCCCCTCCCCTCCCGCCCCCCTCCCCCTCCCCCCCTCCCCCTCCCCCCCTCCCCTCCCCCTCCCCTCCCCCCCTCCCCCCCCTCCCCCCCCCTCCCCTCCCCTCCCCCCTCCCCCCCTCCCCCCCCTCCCCCCCTCCCCTCCTCCCCTCCCTCCCCTCCCCTCCCCCCTCCCCTCCCCCCCCTCCCTCCCCTCCCCCCCTCCCTCCCCGCCCCCCTCCCCCCTCCCCCCTACCCCCCTCCCCCTCCCCGCCCCCCTCCTCCTCCCCCCTCCCCCTCCCCCTCCCCCCCTCCCCCTCCCCCCCCCTCTCCCCCCCTCTCCCCCCCTCCCCCCCTCCCCCCCTCCCCTCCCCTCCCCCCTCCCCTCCCCTCCCCCCCTCCCCTCCCCCCCCTCCCTCCCCTCCCCCCCCTCCCCTCCCCCCCCTCCCTCCCCTCCCCCCCCCTCCCTCCCCTCCCCCCCTCTCCTCCCCCTCCCTCCCCTCCCCCCCTCCTCCCTCCCCTCCCCCCCTCCCTCCCCTCCCCCTCCCTTTCCTCCCCCCCCTCCCTTTCCTCCCCCCCTCCCTCCCCTCCCTCCCCTCCCCCCCCTCCCTCCCTCCCCTCCCCCCCTCCCTCCCCTCCCCCCCCTCCCTCCCCTCCCCCCCCCTCCCTCCCCTCCCCCCCTCCCCTCCCCACCCCCCCTCCCCTCCCCTCCCTCCCCTCCCCCCCCTTCCCTCCCCTCCCCCCCCTCCCTCCCCCCTCCCCCTCCCTCCTCCCCCCTCCCTCCCCTCCCTCCCCTCCCCCCTCCCCTCCCCCCCCTCCCTCCCCTCCCTCCCCTCCCCCCCTCCTCCCTCCCCTCCCCTCCTCCCTCCCCTCCCCCCCCTCCCTCCCCTCCCTCCCCTCCCCTCCCCCCTCCCTCCCTCCCCTCCCCCCCTCCCCTCCCTCCCTCCCCTCCCCCCCTCCTCCCTCCCCTCCCCTCCTCCCTCCCCTCCCCCCCCTCCCTCCCCTCCCTCCCCTCCCCTCCCCCCTCCCTCCCTCCCCTCCCCCCTCCCCTCCCTCCCCTCCCCTCCCCCCCCTCCCCTCCCCCTCCCCCCCTCCCCCCCTCCCTCCCCCCCTCCCCTCCCCTCCCCCCTCCCCTCCCCTCCCCCCCCCTCCCCTCCCCCCCCCTCCCCTCCCCCCCTCCCCTCCCCCCTCCCTCCCCTCCCTCCCCCCCCTCCCTCCCCCCTCGCCCCTCCCCTCCCCCCCCTCCCCTCCCTCCCCTCCCCTCACCCCCCCCCCTCCTCCCTCCCCTCCTCCCCCCTCCTCCCTCCCCTCCCCCCTCCCCTCCCTCCCCTCCCCTCCCCTTCCCCCCCTCCTCCCTCCCCTCCCCCCCTCCTCCCTCCCCTCCCCTCCCTCCTCCCTCCCCTCCCCTCCCCCCCTCCTCCCTCCCCTCCCTCCCCTCCCCTCCCTCCCCCCCCTCCCCCCCCCCTCCCCCCTCCCTCCAACCCCTCCCCCCCTCCCTCCCCTCCCTCCCCCCCCCTCCCCCCCCTCCCCCCCTCCCTCCCCCCCCTCCCCCCCTCCCCCCCCCTCCCCTCCCCCCCCTCCCCTCCCCTCCCCCCCCTCCCCCTCCCCCCCTCCCCCTCCCCCCCCCTTCCCCTCCCCCCCTCCCCCTCCCCCTCCCCCCCTCTCCCCCCCTCCCCCCCTCCCCCCCCTCCTCCCCCCCTCCCTCCCTCCCCTCCCCTCCCCCCCCTTCCCTCCCCTCCCCCCCTCCCCTCCCCTCCCCCCCCTCCCTCCCCTCCCCCCCCTCCCCTCCCCCCCTCCTCCCTCCCCTCCCCCCTCCCTCCCCTCCCCCTCCCTTTCCTCCCCCCCCCCTCCCTTTCCTCCCCCCCCCCCTCCCTTTCCTCCCCCCCCTCCCTCCCCTCCCTCCCCTCCCCTCCCCCGCCCTCCCTCCCCTCCCCCCCCCTCCTCCCCTCCCCCCCCCTGCCCTCCCCACCCCCCCCTCCCCTCCCTCCCCTCCCCCCCCCTCCCTCCCCTCCCCCCCCCTCCCTCCCCTCCCCCCCTCCCTCCCCCGTCCCCCTCCCTCCCCTCCCTCCCCTCCCCTCCCCTCCTCCCTCCCCTCCCCCCCTCCCTCCCCTCCCTCCCCTCCCCCCCCTCCCTCCCCTCCCCTCCTCCCTCCCCTCCCCCCTCCCTCCCCTCCCTCCCTCCCCTCCCCCCCTCCCCTCCCTCCCCTCCCTCCCCCCCCTCCTCCCTCCCCTCCCCCCTCCCCCCCTCCCCCCCCCTCCCCCCCCCCCTCCCCCCCCCTCCCCCCCCCTCCCCCCCCCTCCCCCCCTCCCCCCCCTCCCTCCCTCCCCTCCCTCCCCCCCTCCCTCCCCCCCCTCCCCCCCTCCCCCCCCTCCCTCCCCCCCCTCCCCCCCTCCCCCCCTCCCCTCCCCCCTCCCCCCCTCCCCCCTCCCCCCCTCCCTCCCCTCCCCCCCTCCCTCCCCTCCCCCCCTCCCTCCCCCCCTCCCCCCCCTCCCCCCCTCCCTCCCCTCCCCCCTCCCTCCCCCCCTCCCTTCCCTCCCCTCCCCTCCCCCCCTCCCCTCCCCCCCCCTCCCCCCCCCTCCCCCCCCTCCCCTCCCCTCCCCCCCCTCCCCTCCCCTCCCCCCCTCCCCTCCCCCCCCCTCCCCTCCCCTCCCCTCCCCCCCTCCCCCTCCCCCCCCCCTCCCCTCCCCCTCCCACCCCTCCCCTCCACCCCCCCTCCCCCCCCCTCCCCTACCCTCCCCTCCCCTCCCCTCCCCCCTCCCCCCCCCCCCGGGTTGCTGCTGCCACGACCCCGAACGTCCATCTCTGATCTAAAAAGTCAAGGAAAGGTTGCCACCGCCTGGAGAATCCCTGTACCGACCCTCTCAGGGCAAATTTGATCCTTTCTAGCTGAATATAGCTAGCCATATCGTTAATCCAAGTTTCAACACTTGGAGGCCTCGCGTCCTTCCATTGAATTAATATCCTTCGTCGAGCCACTAGGGACGCAAAGGCCAGTATTCCGGCCTCCCTAGCCTCCTGTACCCCCGGTTCTACCCCGACCCCAAAGATCGCAAGCCCCCATCCTGGTTTGACCCTGGACCCCACCACCTTCGCCAGTGCGAAAAGTAGGGGGGATAGGGGACATCCCTGCCTGGTCCCTTGGTGGAGCCCGAAATCCTCCGACCTCCTCCCGTTTGTCACTACACTCGCCGTCGGGGCCGAGTAGAGCAACTTCACCCACTTAATAAACCCTTCCCCAAACCCAAACCGTTCCAACGTCTCCCACAGGTACTCCCACTCCACCCTATCGAATGCCTTCTCCGCGTCCAGCGCTACCACTATCTCAGCCTCCCCCTCCACTGCCGGCATCATAATTACATTCAGCAATCTCCGCACGTTCGTGTTGAGCTGCCGCCCCTTCACGAACCCCGTCTGGTCCTCATGGATTACCCCTGGCACACAATCCTCTATTCTAGCTGCCAGGATCTTTGCCAGCAACTTGGCATCCACGTTCAGAAGCGAGATAGGCCTGTAGGACCCGCACTGCACGGGGTCTTTATCCCGCTTCAGTATCAGGGAGATCAGAGCCTGCGACATTGTCGGGGGCAGAACCCCCCCCTCTCGCGCCTCATTAAAGGCTCGTACCAGTACCGGCCCCACCAAGTCCACATTTTTCTTGTAGAATTCCACCGGGAACCCATCTGGCCCCGGCGCCTTCCCCGCCTGCATCTGACCTATTCCCTTGACTAGCTCCTCTAGCCCTATTGGCGCCCCCAGCCCTTCTACCAGCCCCTCCTGGACCCTTGGGAACCTCAATTTGTTTAGGAAGTCCTCCATTCCCCCTCTCCTCGTCGGCGACTCAGACCGATACAACTCCTTGTAAAAATCCCTGAAGACCCCGTTCACTTCTTGCCCCTTCTGTACTACCTTCCCGCCCCTCTCCTTCACTCCCCCAATCTCCCTAGCCGCATCTCGTTTGCGAAGCTGGTGTGCCAGCATCCTGCTCGCCTTTTCCCCATACTCATAGACCGCGCCCTGTGCCCTTCTCCACTGCGTCTCTGCCTTCCTGGTGGTCAGCAGGTCGAACTTGACCTGCAGGCTGCGCCGTTCTCCCAGCAGCCCCTCCTCTGGTGCCTCCGCATATCTCCTATCCACTTCCAATATCTCCCCCACCAGCCTCTCCCTCTCCTGCCTCTCCTTTCTTTCTCTGTGTGCCCTTATGGAGATCAGCTCTCCCCTGATCACTGCCTTCAGGGCCTCCCAGACCATCCCCACCTGCACCTCCCCCGTGTCATTCAAGTCCAGATAGCTCTCAATGCTCTTCCGGACCCTTTTACACACCTCGTCATCCGCTAACAGCCCCACATCCAGCCGCCACAGCGGGCGCTGGTCCCGCGCCTCCCCCATTTCCACATCCACCCAATGTGGTGCATGATCAGAGATCGCAATGGCCGAGTACTCAGCTTCCCGTACCCTCGGGATCAGCCCCCTGCTCAACACGAAGAAATCGATTCTGGAGTACACTCTATGGACGTGGGAGAAAAAGGAATACTCCCTCGCCCTCGGCCTACCAAACCTCCATGGGTCTACTCCTCCCATCTGCTCCATGTACCCCCCTCAGCACTTCTGCCGCTGCCGGCCTCCTATTGGTCCTTGAGCTCGATCTGTCTAGCCCGGGGTCCAGCACTGTGTTGAAGTCCCCCCCCATGATCAAGCCCCCTGCCTCCAGTCCCGGAATGAGGCCCAATAGGCGCCTCATAAAACCCGCGTCATCCCAGTTCGGGGCATATACGTTGACCATCACCACTTTCTCCCCCTGCAGCTTACCCTTCACCATCACATACCTACCCTCCTTATCCGCCACCACCTCCTCCGCCACGAACGACACCCTCTTTCCCACCAGAATCGCCACCCCCCGGTTCTTTGCGTCCAATCCAGAGTGGAACACCTGTCCCACCCACCCCCTTCTCAGGCGAACCTGGTCCACTACCTTCAAATGGGTCTCCTGTAACATTGCTACATCAGCCTTCAGTCCCTTCAGGTGTGAGAATACCCTTGATCTCTTGACCGGCCCATTCAGCCCCCTCACGTTCCAAGTGATCAGCCGGGTCGCGGAACGACCCGCCCCCTTCCCCTGCCGATTAGCCATGTCCCGTTCCCTGCTCGCCCCGGGTCGACCCTCCCCTTCTGACCCGCTCCCCATGGCGATGGCCCCCTCCCCCCACCTCTCCAGTCCTCCACTTCCCGTTTCTGGTCTTTCCAGCAGCAACCCGGTGTCCCTCCCTAACCCCCCTCCCCCCCCCCCCCAGACTAGGACCCCTCCTAGCCGCGATGTACCCTCCATCGTACTCCCGTAAGTCAGCTGATTTGCGCTGACCCGGCTGCTCCTGCCACACTCCGACTCCCCCCGGCTCGGGGGGGGGGGCCCTCCCCCCCCTTGCCACTCCTCCCTGGCCCCGCTCCAACGCGGGAAAGGTCGCCATTGCTAGCCACGCCCCGCACTCCTCCCCTCCCCCCTCCTCTGCCCCGCGCGCGGGAAAACAGAGGAAAGCCCGCGCTTTCGCCCTGCCACACCCCACCCCGCCATCTTCAGTTCCACCCCTGTCCCCGTCCATGCCTGTAAAGAACCCCCCCTAGGAGCCCATATCCCCGATCTGCTCTCCCCCCCCGTCCCGCCTCCCCAACTTAACATTATAAATAACAGATAGATAACAAATAACAATGTACTTAACAGTCGCCCTCTACCAAACAGTATAAATAACCATAAATAACCATGCATAACCACAATAACAATAACTAAGGGAAGTTGGCAAAGGGGGGAAAAAACATCAGAAGAAAAACCCAAAGCAAGAGTTCAAGATCCAAACAAGGAAAGAAGAAGAAAAAAAAGGAAACCGTTCCAATAAGAGTTGCCCAGTTCCGACCCAGCCGAAAAAAAAAAGAACCGCTTGTTCAGCTGAAAGTACCCGAGCGGCTACGGCCGCCAAGTACCCCCTGGGTCTAATTCGAGTCCAGTTTCTCTTCCTGTACAAAGGCCCACGCCTCCTCTGGGGACTCAAAATAGTGGTGTTGGTTCCTGTATGTGACCCACAAGCGCGCTGGCTGCAGCATTCCGAACCTGATCCTTTTTGCATGTAGCACCGCCTTCGTCCGGTTGTACCGGGCCCGCCGCTTAGCCACCTCCGCACTCCAGTCCTGGTAGACCCTCACCGTCGAATTCTCCCACTTACTGCTCCTTTCCCTCTTGGCCCACTCCAGCACTCTCTCACGATCGCTGAGTCGCTGGAACCGCACCAGTACCGCCCTCGGGGGCTCATTTGCTCTTGGCTTCCTAGCCATGACCCTGTAGGCCTCTTCCAGCTCCAGGGGCGAAGGGACGGCCCCTGCCCCCATCAGGGAGCTCAGCATTTCTGCTACGTATCCCGGGAGGTCTGACCCCTCCAGGCCTTCTGCCAGGCCCAAGATCCTCAGGTTCTTCCGCCTCATTCGGGTATCCAGCTCCTCAAAACGGCTCTGCCATTTCAGGTGGAGTGCCTCGTGCACCTCTACCTTTCCCACGAGTACCGTGGCCTCCTCCTCCCTCACAGTCATCTCCTGCTGCAGCTCCCGAATCGACGCCTCTTGGGTCGCCTGGGCTCCCATCAGCCTGGTGGTCGTCGCATTCATTGACTCCAAGAGCTCCATTTTCAGCTCCGTAAAGAAGCGCAGGAGAGCGGCCTGCTGCTCCTCCGCCCATTTCCTCCATTCCTCGGGTGCGCCACCGGCCGCCATTTTGGTCTTCTTCCCCCGCTTTTTTTGGGGAGCTGCTGTTGCTTTTTTTACCACGCCACTCCGGGTACCGACCATAAAGTTGGTCTGGTTCTCCTCAGGGAGCCTTCCCCCACCGGGATTTGTCCTTACAGCGCCGTTGGGGCCCTTCAATCGGCCCGAAAACACCTTTGTAGCAGGAGCCGCCAAACGTGCGACTTAGCTGGTCATAGCCGCAACCGGAAGTCTGATCCAATATTTCTAACGTCCACTTTCCTGCCCTTTCCCCATAATCCTTGATTCCCTTATCTATCCATCTCACCCTTAAATAAAAACAAGGACTGTTCCCCCACAGCTCTCTAAGTAAAGGAGTTCCAAAGACTCACAAAATAAATTCCTCCTTATTTCAATCTTAATTTGGCACAACTTTATTCTGAGATTATGCCCTCTGGTCCTAAACTCTCCCATGAAGGGAAACATCCTCTCAGCGTTTACCCTGCCAAGTCCCCTGAGAATCCTATTTATTTGAATGTGATCACCTCTCATTCTTGTAAATTCCAAAGAGTAGAGCGCTAACCTATTTAACCTTTGCTCATAAAACAATCCCTTCAAACTGGAGATCATCCAAGTGAACCTTCTCTGAACCGCCTCCAATAAAATATCAGTTCTTAAATAAGGGACCAAAATTGCTTACAGTACTCCAGATGCTACCTCACTAGTATCTTGTACATTTAGATGATTTGGACATTCTGAATTCTCCCTCTGTGTACCCGAACAGGAGCCAGAGTGTGGCGACTAGAGGCTTTTCATAGTAACTTCATTGCAGTGTTAATGTAAGCCTACTTGTGACAATAAAGATGATTATTATGTTAATGCTGCATACAGTACCTGGAATAGACACAGAACTGGATTCTATGTACACTGACACCCATATCGAGGTCTATGATGAGGCAGAGAATCGCAAAGATGCTATCGGCGCTGAGTTTTGGCGGGCACCGATCCAAATACGATGCTCCGACCCCCTGCTGGCCCCCAAATCGAGATCCACGACTACACACCGGCAGGAGTATGTAAATGAATGCAAATGGATCGTAATGACCTATCTGCATCCGTTCAGCGAGCCCGCCACCCTGTGCGCCTGCCCTCCATGTTTCTCCAGTTCCTGCAGCCGGAAATCACATGGGCATGGACCACTTGTGGTCTCTACCAGGGTGGCCCTGGCATGCTTGATCTCGTGGTGGACCAAGAGATAACTCCACAGGGATTTGCCCCCAGAGTCCATGTGTGCACTGCACCCCACCCCACAGTGCACTACCCGCCCACCCCTCCTGTACCAGAGCCCCCCAAATCCTCCCGGGACCCATGAAGAAAGAGATCCTCCCTACCCCTTGGGAATCCCATGAATAGGGAGACTCCAGGGACTACAGTAATAGGAGGCTTCCTGGGACCCCTGCAATACTGAGGCCACCCACAGTACCCCCTAACTAGAGGGACCCCCACAGAGACACCCTAACTAAAGGGACACCCCACATGGACCCCTGACGACAGGGACCCTTGACTAAAGGGACAACCCCTTCCCCCCCCCCCCACCCCTGCAGAAATGGGACCCCTGTCTGGAAGCTAGAGAGCAGTCCAGACAAGGACAGTGAAATAAATTACAGCTGTAACACTTACCTGGAAGATCTATGTGTCCATTTCTCAAAGGAGAACAGCTGTGCCCTGTGTTTCAACCCATCCATTAGCTGCAAGCCATTCATAACTTTCTAGTAGTAGGCTGTGATTAACAGCAACCACAACCCAGCTGCAGATTTGATTCACTCACCTCCCTTCATGGATCAGTGACTCTAAGTGGTGGAATCCAATGTTTAATAACATTGATCACATCAAAGGGAGGTAAGTGCATTCCAAGCACAAAGTGAGTCCCTCGCGTTAAGGGGGCCCTGTCGGGAGGAGAGGGATCTCCCTATTGCAGCTGTCCCTGGGAGGGTGAGTCTCCCAATTGCAGGAGTCCCTGGGAGCCTCCCTATTACAGGGTACCTAGGGGGTTCTCCCTATTCCATGGGTCCCTGAGGAAGGTCTTTCTCTTATAAGGGTCCCTGCAGGGTGTCTCCCTATTGCAGGGGTCCCATGAGGGTCTCCCTTTAACGATGGTCCTTGGGGTGGGTCTCCCTATTGCGGCAGTCCCTGGGGGGTCTCCCTATTACTGGGGTCACTGGGGGGGGTCTCCCTTCTTATGGGGTCCCAGAAAGGGGCAGTTCACCCTCTGTACCTGGGGCATGGGTGGACACCAGACAATTCAGGGCTGAGGGGCTGCTTTGCGGTGCGGAGTTGGGTGGGGGGCCGGGCCTGATTTGCAGTGCGTGGCGAGTAGCCAGCGGCGGGACTTCACTAATGGGCTGCTCACTCAAAATGGCAGTTCGGGAATCCCGCGTATTCCTCACTATGCATAGATTTGCATGGCAAGGGATACGGAATTGCATTCCGATTTGCGCATCCAGGGGAATCATAAAATGGGTGGAATTCTCCTTTGGCGGAAGACCATAGGGGTGGATTCTCCATCTTAGCAGCTATATGCCGGTTGAAATAGAGAATTCCCGGGTGTTTTACAATTGCAAAATCGCCACCGAACCCTCACCGATTCCGGGACGGATGAGGGGCTAGCAAAGGCGGCAGGTGAAACTCCCATCTCCCACGCCAAAAACGGCTGGAGAATGGCCAGCTCCGTGGCCGCGCACGCGCACGGTGATGACCTGCAGCAGTCGCGCTGTACAACATGGCGGCAGCCATGCGCAGACACGACCTGCCAAATACGGCCCCACAGCCGACCCCCCCCCCCCCCCCCCCCCCCCCCCACCAGTCCCCCCAGCCCTCGCGGAAGCCTCCCGGCCAGCGGCACAGCTCCCAGCCGAGTGTGGTGGCGATGGACACAATCCACAGCCGCCATACCGGGTTCCCAACTGTTCAGACCACATGTCAACCACACGTTTCGGATACACAAGGGGTAATATTACAACTGGCAGAAAGCCTCACCCGTCGTTTAAAATTTGTAGGTGATCCTCAGCCAAGTTGCCTATCTGTGCTCTCTACAAACAAGGCTGACTAATGGAAATATGTTCAGTTAAATAACCTTTGTACTGAGCTGGGAATTATGAAAGAGGAATTGGATGTAACTCTCTTTGGTCAGGTGAAGACACAGCATTGAAGTAGTATGGATGTAAAGCGATTGATACTCCTGAGTGGAGGATCATCATTTGGTTGTAGCTTCTGGGTTCAAGAAATAGGGAATAAAAGCAGAAAAAATTGGATAAACTCAGCAGATCTGGCAGCATCTGTGGAGAGAGAAACAAAGTTAACGTTTCAAGTCTACATGACTCTTCTACAGAACAGAAGAGGGAGGGAAATATGATGAATTATATACTTGGAGAGGTGGGTGGGGCAGAATGGGAAGTCTGTGATTGGTAAGAGATAAAGAGAGATTGACAAGGATATCATGGACATGATGCAAAGTGCCTGTTGATGGTGCCATTAGAGATTGAAGAGTGTTAGCAGAATGTGTTAATAGGAGAACAAAGATCAGTTTTCAGTGGGAACAAATTGAACAACATGGCACAGTGGCCATGTGGGAGAGGGGTGATTAGTGTTGGAGAACCGAATACCAGAAAACAAAACACGTGAGGTCAAGATTGCGGGAAAAGCTCACAGTCTAAAGTTGATGAACTCAATGTTGAGCCCAAAAAGCTGTGACGTGCCTTATTGGAAGATGAGGTTTGGTTCTTTCAGTATGCCTTGGAAACGACTAGAACATGACAGCAGGTCAAGGAAGGACATGTGGGCACGAGAACAAGATGGTGAGTTAAAATAGTAAGCAATTGAAGGTTGGGGTCATGCTTGCGAATGAAGTGAAGGTATTTCACAAAGTGCTTACCCAGTCTGCGTTTAGTATCACCAGAGGAGACCACATTGGGAGCAGTGAGTACAGCAGACTAAATTGGAGGAGATGCAAGTGAAATGCTGCTTTACCTGAAAGGAGTGTTTAGGCCCTTGGACAGTGAGAAGGGAGTAGGTAAATGAGGAGATGTTGCACCTGAAATTGCATGGGAAAGTGCCGTAGGAAAAGGGTGAAGGGTTTGGATGATGGAGGAATGGACCAGGCTGACGCAATGATGGGGGTTGAGGGATAGATGTGTTTAGTGATGGCATCATGCTGGAGTTTGGGGGAATGGAGGACATAAGAACATAAGAACATAAGAACATCAGAACATCAGAACTAGGAACAGGAGTAGGCCATCTGGCCCCTCGAGCTTGCTCCGCCATTCAATGAGATCATGGCTGATCTTTTGTGGACTCAGCTCCACTTTCTGGCCCGAACACCATAACCCTTAATCCCTTTATTCTTCAAAAAACTATCTATCTTTATCTTAAAAACATGTAATGAAGGAGCCTCAATTGCTTCACTGGGCAAGGAATTCCATAGATTCACAACCCTTTGGGTGAAGAAGTTCCTCCTAAACTCAGTCCTAAATCTACTTTCCCTTATTTTGAGGCTATGTCCCCTAGTTCTGCTTTCACCCGCCAGTGGAAACAACCTGCCCGCATCTATCCTACCTATTCCCTTCATAATTTTAAATGTTTCTATAAGATCCCCCCTCATCCTTCTAAATTCCAATGAGTACAGTCCCAGTCTACTCAACCTCTCCTCATAATCCAACCCCTTCAGCTCTGGGATTAACCTAGTGAATCTCCTCTACACACCCTCCAGTGCCAGTACATCCTTTCTCAAGTAAGGAGACCAAAACTGAACACAATACTCCAGATGTGGCCTCACTAACACCTTATACAATTGCAACATAACCTCCCTAGTCTTAAACTCCATCCCTCTAGCAATGAAGGACAAAATTCCATTTGCCTTCTTAATCACCTGTTGCACCTGTAAACCAACCTTCTGTGACTCATGCACTAGCACACCCACGTCTCTCTGCACAGCGGCATGCTTTAATATTTTATCGTTTAAATAATAATCCCGTTTGCTGTTATTCCTACCAAAATGGATAACCTCACATTTGTCAACATTGTGTTCCATCTGCCAGACCCTAGCCCATTCACTTAACCTATCCAAATCCCTCTGCAGACTTCCAGTATCCTTTCGCTTTACCATTCATCTTAGTGTCATCTGCAAACTTGGACACATTGCCCTTGGTCCCCAACTCCAAATCATCTATGTAAATTGTGAACAATTGTGGGCCCAACACAACGCAAAAGGACGGTGATCCTTTGAATGCAGAGGCTGCTGGGGTGCAAAGTGAGGACAAGAGGGACCCTGTCATAGTTTTGTGAGGAGGGGATGCGGTGACGGCAGTGGTGCGGGAGAGGGGTCAGATACACCTTGTCAACTACAGTGGGAGGGGAAACCTTGGTTGATGAAAAAGGCACATGTGCGAAGCGCTGTTTTCGAAAATGCATCATTGGAACAGATGTGGCAGAGACAGAGAAACTGGGAGAATGTGATGGAGTCCTTACAGGGAGCAGGGTGTAAGGAGCCCTAGTCACGGGTGTTGGTAGGTTTTTAATGAATATTGGTAGTCAGTCTAGTGCCAGAAATGGAGACAGAGAGGTCAAGGAGGGGAAGAGAAGTGTCAGAGAAAGACCTTGTGAAGGTGAGAGAGGGATGGAAATTGGAAGCAAAGTCGCAAAAGGTTTCCTGGTCTAGACGAGAGGATGAAACAGACTGACATAGTCATTGGTATAATGAAAAAAAGAGTTTCGAGAGAGGACCTGAGGAATATTGGAACAAGGAATGTTCCTCATACCCCACAAAACCACAGATGTAACTGGGACCCATGCAGGTTCCCATAGCCACACCTTTTATTTTCAGTAAGTGAGACAAGTTAAAGAAGAAATTGTTCAGTGGGAGAACAAGTTCAACCAGGCGGAGGGGAGTGGTGGTGGACTTGGATTGTTCAGGCCTCTGCATGTGGAAGAAGCGGAGAGCTCTCAGACCCTCCTCGTGGGGGATGGAGAGGCAGAGAAATGGATATTGTGTAAACACAATATCTTCCTGCTCTCCGATATTTGTAACGGTATTGGACCTCTATCCCAATTGGAACCATGATTCTGAACATCCTCCATACCATTTACCTGATGAAGAGATTTATAAGTTGTACAATCAATGCAAAAACATAGACGTGGCAGTAGAATTGCATTAAATTACTGTCAATGATATTTAACTATAGATTAAAATATATTTACCATGTGGTATCAAAGAGTTAGGAATGACTAACCTTTAGTAGTGTTGGTTCTTCTTCACATGAGGTATTTCCCACATATCAGAGCAGTTTGTCTGATGGAATCAAACAATTGACTTGGAGACCACTTTGTCTGAGAAAGTTTTGTTGACACAATTTATTATTAGTGACAGTCAGTGTTTGACCTCTGCTGCAATACTTAGTTACACCATGGGCACAGACCACCAGATGCCAGGAGAGAATTATGTGAAATGTGAAAACTTACTTGAAGCAGCAATCACCACAAAATGAGAAATTACGTTGGGCAGTGGCTAGGGATCTCCTCCTCCCAACTATGTCTTATCCTTTAGCACTGCCACTGAGAATTCACAACCATCACTAATCCCTCAAGACTACTGAGCTATCCTCACACAATAGTGTTTCCTGAGGAAGAAAGGTTACAACCACTTTAATCACACACTTCCAATAAAGATTTAAACATACCTCCCTGACATCACACGAGGGTGAGGAAGCTATGTTCAGTGAGTTTGACATCACAGGAATGTGAATTTTACAGAGGGACACGATGACTGAGTCAGAGAAAGGCTAAACCTCAAGATAACAGGATTCTTATCTACGTACTCACAACGCCTTCAGTCAACTAAGCCATTCACATAAACATCTAATGTATTTACAAAAGTGTGATATTTCGACAGTGATCATTCATCTTCTTCCTGCGCTGGGTGGCGTTTTGGGTGCAGTTGCCACGACATCCCCTACAATGACCATCCAGGCTGGAGAGGTAAGGCTTGTATACCTTCTGGAACCACCCCTGGGAAAGAGGATATTCCTATGCACCCGGACTCCTCTAATCAAAGCCTAAAGGGTCTCATGGTTGAAGTGGGGAAACAGCTTCTTCTTAAACCTTGAAGACATCTCTGGACATGTCCTGGATACAGCTGGGCTGGAGAGAGGAAGATGTGTGTTCAGCTGTCATTTAAATGTGGCGCCTGGATCCTCGAGCCACAAGGTAGTGGTGGGTGGAAGGATTAGCCCATAACCCACAACGTGATTTGGAGAAATACACACTTGTGCATAATTAATGAGGGTTCAGGGCAGAATCGGGCAGGATTTCCTGCCATTCCAAGCAGTGCTTTACTCACCACTCAATCCACCCGCCACCGCACATAGCTTGAAAGTCAGAAATTTCCACCCATAGAACCTGAAGCAGACCGAGGGTAACCTTTAGCCAAAATTCAGCTTGAAGAGTGGAGGATGCATTGAGGGCAAACACGGGAAAGGAGGTACGAGAATGACTCGATGGAAGTCGTGAGAGAGAATCCCAGGAGAGAAGGGAGTGAGCCTTCCAGCTGGAGAAGCTTGAAAAGGAATTGAAAGTACAGAAGGGTACTGAAATAAGACAGATTGACGTAGCTAAGGAGAACATGTTGGATGGATGGATTTGTTTATTGTCACGTGGACCAAGGTGGTGGAAGCAGGGACGATAGTGACGTTTAAGGGGCATCTTGACATATCCATGAATAGGATGGGATTAGAGGGATACGGACCCCGGAAGTGTAGAAGATTTTAGTTTAGACGGGCAGCATGGTCGGTGCAGGCTTGGAGGGCCGAATGGCCTGTTCCTGTGCTGTACTTTTCTACGTTCTTTGTTCTTTGTACAGTGAAGAGTATTTTTCTGCGAGCAGCTCAACAGATCATTAAGTACATGAAAAGAAAAGGAAATAAAAGAAAATACATAATAGGACAACACAAGGTACAGAATGTAACTAGATAACACCGGCAGCGGGTGAAGCATACAGGAGTGTAGTGTTAATCAGGTCAGTCCATAAGAGGGTCGTTTAGGAGTCTGGTAACAGTGGGGAAGAAGCTGTTTTTGAGTCTGTTCATGCGTGTTCTCAGACTTTTGTATCTCCTGCCCGATGGGGGAGGTTGGAATAGTGAGTAGGCCGGGTGGGAGGGGTCTTTGATTATGCTGCCTGCTTTCCTCAAGCAGCGGGAGGTGTAGATGGAAGCAGCGGGGGGTGTAGATGGGGTTACCTATTGGGGAAGCTACTAGT
Organism: Scyliorhinus canicula; assembly: GCF_902713615.1. Classification (NCBI taxonomy): domain Eukaryota; kingdom Metazoa; phylum Chordata; class Chondrichthyes; order Carcharhiniformes; family Scyliorhinidae; genus Scyliorhinus; species Scyliorhinus canicula. Next base: position 186,889,892 of record NC_052147.1, read on the forward strand.
AATTCAAATAACCCTGGCTTGGGGACAAGCTTTGATCTGTAAAATTATTTATGATTCATACTCAGATTGAAGAAAATGATGGTGAAATCTTCTTGACAGCCTTTGAGAAACTGGGTATATCAGTTCAAGTGGCCGGCAGGGATTTGGAATGTTCTAATTCAAAGTCAATTAGCAGGGACCGCCCATGAGGTTTATTTCATGCTGTCTGCAGAAGGATCTATAAGCTAGGAACAGGAAAAAAGTGTAACCCCAGTGCCAGAATATATCACCAGAAATTTAGGAGTTCTCACAAATGGCACACTCAAGCCTTCCTGAGATCTGAAAGAATTGAACAGTTTGCATCAGTGGGCATGTGTGCTCAAAATTGAATGCGAGTACAAATGATTGAGGGAAATAATCCTGCTAGAGAAGTTCAAAAGCTGCATGTCGGGGCTGGTTTAGCACAGTGGGCTAAACAGCAGGCTTGTAATGCAGAACAATGCCAGCAGCGCGAGTTCAATTCCCGTACCAGCCTCCCTGAGCAGGCGCCGGAATGTGGCGACGAGGAGCTTTTCACAGTAACTCCATTGAAGCCTACTTGTGACAATAAGCGATTATTACTATTATTATTTAGTGCAGCGATTAAAAAACCCATGTGGAGGAACAAAGAGCAGCCACCATAGCAGACAACTATGAGTTGACCCACAAGCGTCTAACTCAAAATAAACCGGGGTTTAGTGACTCCTCGAAGCTAGGGAGAGAAGGGGTGGAGGTAGATAAAACAGAAACAAGTTCCAGAGAAAAGGCAAGTCAAGAAAGAAAACCAGACCGGTCCCCAACTTTTAAATGAATATCTCTGGATTGTGAGCAAGCAAGGGGCACTCTCTGTGCAGCTCCAGGCTGGGATTTCCTGGCTCCACCCATGATGTATTTTCTGGCGGCAGCAGCAGTTCACCACTGGCCACCAGTGGGATCTTCCTGTCCCACTGAGGTCCATGGTTGTTTCCCACTGCTGGGGAAGACGCCAGGGTAGAGGGGGGGGGGGGGGGGGGGGGGGGGGGCGGTGGGGGGGGGGCATTCACCTTCAGCCGGAAAATACTGCCGACAGGATGTGTCGAAAAATCCTGCCCTCAGTGTGGAAAACCTGGAGACAGGAAAGAAAATTGCTGGCATTACCAGGATCATCCGACTTAAACCGTAACTGTGGCCCTGAAAGCAGTCAGTTCATATTCCAATATTATGACCACCAATCTAGACATCTGTCAGGATTTTCTGTTTGAAGGGAAAATTACTCCTTTTGTATCTGCGGCCCTGAGAAATGAGATGGTTATTTTCAGGGACACATGGCTGTCTTCAAACCAAAAGTAGCATACGTGCTGCCTGAAAACCAAAGAAATACTACACCATTAGTAAAAGGACTTACTGGCGAATGCATGATGATTCCCTCAGTTAAAATTTACCTGCATAGTAAGTTGGTCACTGCAACAGTGATGATCAGAAAAATACCAAGCTTACCAAATCAAGGGATCAACCTACTGACAGGAAACAGGTAGTTTTAAGTGATCTCTATTTGTATTGTTAAATATTATAATAAAGGTATAAATTGAAGTGGGTTTCTTTTATAAATCGACAAAGAGTCCACACCGAGTTTTGTAGAAACAAAAATCTACTTTATTTACAACTATTTTTATGTACCTCTCCATTTGTACCCTACTGGGTCTTCTTTCCTCGGTGCCTTACTGGCCGACTCTATTTATACACAGCCAGATATTGTTAGGTCGCCTGCCCCCTTATTGGGTAGCTTGTATTCTGCAAGGTCCATGGGGTAGTTAATCATTCCCATCCTGTAAGACCCTTGTGGGTTATCATAGTTTCATTTCGGGTTTTGTGCAGGAGAGGGTACAACACTAGTTAGATTATTAGACAAAGGTTCTTGCATCTATGGGGGCTTTTGGTTTCAGTTCAAACTGTGTTTCTGTTGTGCTGAGAGAAAGTTTCTGGCGTGAAAAGTAAGCATGAACTAGGAGAAAGAATAACATATTGCTTAGCAGCCATGGGCACCTTTAGCAGAAAACAATTTTTGAGTGTGTTTTAAACTGAACCAACAGGCAGTTGGAGCGAGTCACCACCTTCCGGCGCCTGTTCGGGTACACAGAGGGAGAATTCAGAATCTCCAAATTACCTAATAGCACATCTTTTGGGACTTGTGGGAGGAAACCAGAGCAGCCGGAGGAAACCCACGCAGACACAGGGAGAATGTGCAGACTCCGCACAGACAATGATCCAAGCCGGGAATCGAACCTGGGATCCTAATGCTGTGAGGCAACAGTGCTAGGTTTTGCAGAATAGAGTAACTCAATGTCCAATGAAGATTCCAACAGGTGGCACTGTCTGGCAGAATTCCTGGTCTTGGCCCTTGCAACACGGTTGCAGGTTGAGACCTATGCAGCAAACGTATTCTTGTATTCTGGGAATTAGTTCACTTAGCACGCAAAATATGGGTTCTTTCTGGAGATCAGACTTTGAGGTAGATGGAGGTCGGGGGCAGGCAACTTGTCTGGACTCTGGTTTTCACTTCTGAGGTTAAGCTGCAACCTTTTCAGTGTACCACCATGTATCAAACTGAAGAATAAAGAGAAGTTTCCCAGAAGTTTGAAGTTAAAGGAATAAAGAGGAACTGGAATTGGAATAGGGTACTGCTCACTGAAGTTAAAGGAAGACCTGGAAAGGGAAGACTGGGTGAAATTGGCTCGGGAAAAGTCAGAGGTTGGAAGCAATCGAAAGGTTTGGTGACTTTATTTATTTCTAGTCTTTGAAAACAATAATGTCCTGTGAAGGACTGACTACCTGAGGTTTAGTGTTGAAGCTTGGGTGCATGTAATAATTCAAGGAATACTGAAAAGAGAGCTGTAAAACCTGGAAATGGATCCTTGTTAGACACGACTGTGGGAAAGCATTGTTTGAAAGAAGATTCTAAGGCATGTCTTTTTGAGAGTGGAATTTGGAATTACTCGTCTGGAAGCCGAAGTCCCGTGAGTTAAGTTGGCTCATGGTGTAAGAATTATCTGTGGGGATTCAAGAAAAATTCACAGAAGTTCACTTGCGTGGCATCTGCCACTTGGTTGCAGAGTGGAATGTGTTTAACCACAGTCAGTCTGTGAGTTTAAAGGGGCAGTGTGTTTACCAAGAACATTATAGCATAAAATATATTTTGTAACCTGCAATATCCTTAAAATATGTGCACATCTGTGAAGATAAGTGGGAATGAAGGAATATTGTATTATTGTTAAACTTTTCATGTTTAATAAATATATTTTTTTATTGTTGAAAGCTAATTGGTAGCCCTGTGACTCTATTCATCCACCTTTTTAGGGCAGGAGATCCTTCGGGGAGTGGAGTTATGCAATGTAATTTTTTTTTAAATTTAGTTACACAATTCATTTTTTCCAATTAAGGGGAAATTTAGCGTGGCCAATCCACCTACCCTGCACATCTTTGGATTGTGGGGGCGAAACCCACGCAAACACGGGGAGAATGTGAAAACTCCCCACGGACAGTGATCCAGAGCCGGGATCGAACCTGGGACCTCGGCACCGTGAGGCAGCAGTGCTAACCACTGCACCACCGTGCTGCTCTTTGCAATGTAGTTTATCATGTGATTAAAACTTTTGTTGCTTTCATCATTGTTTCCTTGTGGTCGCTTTGTCTGCATGTAACACCTTATGTTTAAGAACAGTTCAACCTCTCACTGTGACCTCACAAATAAGAATTGTCAATGGACTTGAACCTATTAGATGTTTGGGTTTTAGAAACAGCCATCGAAAGGTTAAACGGTTTACAGACAGTGACATAAATTTGCAAAATGCAAGCATTGCGCCCCCCCCCCGCCAACAACCGATGAAAGATGATTCTTCCCAAGACTGCAGAATAAAATTTGATGCTCCACTAGCCACGCAGTTCACCAAAGGTTACAGATCTGCTAGTTAGTAGGGTTTCCAAAGCCCCACTATCAAACATGATGAAAAATCGTAGCCTGTTAGATGACACATAAGGGATTGAAAAAATGGAACACAGGGGTAGAAGACAATAGATTCCGAAACACAGGTTTTCCAAAGTGTAATTAAATTACACTTGTGCCTCATCCAAAGACAGATGGTGAGAAACACCTAACCTTGAAAAGTAAACCATTACAGACAATTGTATTGGAACTTAATATGTGGATAGAATGAGTGTACCAAATGCTGGATCCCTTTTCTCTTGCTACCATGATGTTAAACAAAATGCAATTAAGAATCCATGTTTCTCCTGTATGGAGGAGGAGGATCATCCTCAGTGAAGGCGTATACTATTCATAACTTCACTATGGATGACATGAATAATAATAATCTTTATTGTCACAAGTAGGCTTACAATGAATGAAGTTACTGTGAAAAGACCCTAGTTGCCACACTCCGGCGCCTGTTCGGGAACACAGAGAGAGAATTCAGAATGTCCAATTCACCTATCAAAATCGGGGAGAACGTGCAGACTCCACACAGACAGTGACCCAAGCCGGTAATCAAACCTGGGACCCTGGAACTGTGAAGCAACAGTGCTAACCACTGTGCTACCTTGACGCCGAAAGTCTCTACCGTGCAAACTGTCTTTTACTTTTTAAAGCAGATCATCACAAAGTGGTTAAGCTGGTTCCCAAGGATGAAATTAAATGAAATGAAAATTGCTTTATTGTCACGAGTAGGCTTCAATTAAGTTATTGTGAAAAGCCCCTAGTCGCCACATTCCGGCGCCTGTCCGGGGAGGCTGGTACGGGAATCGAACCGTGCTGCTGGCCTGCTTGGTCTGCTTTAAAAGCCAGCGATTTAGCCCAGTGAGCTAAACCAGCTAAGGTGACCTTTGCAACTTCAACACAGGGGACAGATTTTCCCAAAGTTTGGCCAAGTGTCACTTTTAGCACAGAAACCATTTCAAATTCTGACTACCTCAGTGCGCAATCCGGTCCGCAATTTTTTTTTTTTTTAATAATTTTTATTGAGAAATTTTGATTTTATACAACAATAACGCACCTTAGTAAAATACCGAAAATAACAATAATATTAACAATCATATACATTCGCCCCATCCCCATGAACAACCCAGCATTTTAACAACAACGCAAATTAACACACTATAAAATTACAGAATACACACTACAATAATGCCCCCCCCCCCCCCGGGTTGCTGCTGCTATTGACCCAGTTACCTATCTCTGAGCCAATAAGTCCAGAAAAGGCTGCCACCGTTTATAGAACCCTTGTGTTGATCCTCTCAGGGCAAATTTGACCTTTTCCAATTTTATAAATCCCGCCATGCCACTGATCCAGGTCCCCACGCTTGGGGGCCTCGCATCCTTCCACTGTAGCAGAATCCTTCGACGGGCTACTAGGGACGCAAAGGCCAGGACCCCGGCCTCTTTCGCCTCCTGCACTCCCGGCTCCACCCCAACCCCAAAAATCGCGGGTCCCCACCCTGGCTTGACCCTGGATCCAACCACCCTCGACACCGTCCCAGTCACCCCCTTCCAGAATTCTTCCAGTGCTGGGCATGCCCAGAACATATGGGCGTGGTTCGCAGGACTCCCCGAACATCTGGTGCACCTGTCCTCACCCCCGAAGAACCTACTCATCCTAGTCCTGGACATGTGGGCCCGGTGCAGCATCTTAAATTGGATGAGACTAAGCCTCGCACATGAGGAGGAAGAGTTGACTCTCTCCAAGGCCTCCGCCCAAGTCCCGTCCTCTATCTGCTCCCCGAGTTCCTCCTCCCATTTAGCCTTCAGCTCCTCCACTGACGACTCCTCCACCTCCTGCATTACCTTATAGATGTCAGACACCTTCCCCTCTCCTACCCACACCCCCGAAAGCACTCTGTCCATCGTCTCCTGCGAGGGCAGCAAAGGGAATCCCTCTACCTGTCGCCTAGCAAATGCCTTTACCTGCAGGTATCTGAACATGTTCCCCTGGGGAAGGCCAAATTTATCTTCCAGTTCCCCCAGGCCCGCAAACCTCCCGCCAATAAACAGGTCCCTCAATTTGCTGATGCCCGCCCTTTGCCATCCCCTGAATCCCCCATCCGTGTTCCCCGGGATGAACCGATGGTTGCCACCCAGTGGAGCCTCCATCGAGCCCCCTGTTTCCCCCCGATGCCGTCTCCACTGTCCCCAGATTCTTAGGGTCGCCGCCACCACCGGGCTCGTGGTAACCCTCTGGGGGAGAGCGGCAACGGTGCCGTTACCATGGCACCCAGGCTCGTACCTCTACATGACGCCATCTCCATTCTTTTCCACGCCGCCCCTCCCCCCTCCATCACCCATCTACGCACCATTGACACATTGGCTGTCCAATAGTACCCCAGAAGGTTGGGCAACGCCAGCCCGCCTCTATTCCTTCCTCGCTCCAGGAACACCCTCCTCACTCTCGGAGTCCCATGTGCCCACACAAAGCTCAGAATACTGCCGGTCACTCTCCTAAAGAAGGCCCTGGGGATAAATATGGGCAGGCACTGAAAAAGGAACAAGAACCTCGGAAGCACTGTCATTTTGACGGACTGCACCCTCCCCGCCAACGACAATGGCAGCATGTCCCACCTCCTGAACTCCTCCATCTGATCTACCAGTCTGGTAAAGTTATGCTTGTGGAGAGTCCCCCAGTCCCTGGCCACTTGCACCCCCAGGTACCTAAAGCTCTCCCCTGCCCTCCTAAGCGGGAGCCTACCAATTCCTTCCTCCTGGTCTCCAGGGTGCACCACAAACACCTCGCTCTTGCCTAAGTTTAATTTATAACCTGAGAAGGTCCCAAACTCGGCTAGTAACTCCATCACTCCCGGCATCCCTCCCACCGGGTCCGCCACATACAGTAACAGGTCGTCGGCATACAACGACACCCTTTGTTCCTCTCCACCTCGCACCAAGCCTCTCCACCTCTCTGAATCTCTCAATGCCATCGCCAGCGGCTCGATTGCCAGTGCAAACAACAAGGGGGACAAGGGGCAACCCTGCCTGGTCCCTCGGTGAAGCCGGAAGTACTCCGACCTCCTCCTATTCGTGGCCACGCACGCCATCGGGGCCTCATATAGCAGCCTTACCCATCTAATGAACCCTTCACCAAATCCAAACCTCCCCAACACCTCCCATAGGTAACCCCACTCCACTCTATTGAAGGCCTTCTCCGCATCCAGCGCCACCACTATCTCTGCCTCCCCCTCAATCGCCGGCATCATAATGACATTCAGCAATCTCCGCACATTCGTGTTCAGCTGCCTTCCCTTCACAAAACCTGTCTGGTCCTCATGCACAACCCCTGGCACACAGTCCTCTATCCTGGTGGCCAGGATTTTTGCCAGCACCTTAGCATCCACGTTGAGGAGAGATATGGGCCTGTATGAACCACACTGCTGGGGGTCCTTGTCCTTCTTTAAAATTAACGAGATCAGTGCCCGTGACATCGTCGGGGGCAAAGTCCCCCCTTCCCACGCTTTGTTGAGTGTCCGCACCAGCAAGGGGCCCACTAGGTCCACGAACTTTTTATAAAATTCCACCGGGAAACCATCCGGCCCCGGTGCCTTCCCTGACTGCATCTGCCCGATCCCCTTAACTAGCTCCTCCAGCTCAATCGGCGCACCCAGCCCCTCCACCTTCTCCTCCTGCACCTTCGGGAAAGAAAGCCCGTCGAGGAACCTCTTCATTCCCCCCCTCTCTCCCGTTGGCTCCGACCGGTACAGTTCCCCGTGAAAGCCCTTGAAGACCCCATTCACCTCTACCCCCTTCCGCACCACATTCCCACTCTTGTCTCTCACTCCAGCAATCTCCTTAGCCGCATCCCGCTTACGGAGCTGATGAGCCAGCATCCTACTCGCCTTTTCACCATGTTCGTACACTGCCCCTTGTGCCTTCCTCCACTGTGCCTCCGCCTTTCTAGTGGTCAGCAAATCAAATTTAGCCTGCAGGCTGCGCCTCTCCCCCAACAGTCCCTCCTCTGGTGCCTCTGCATACCTCCTGTCCACCTCCAGCATCTTTCCCACCAGTCTATCCCTCTCACTCCTCTCGCTCCTCTCCCTGTGTGCCCGGATGGATATCAGCTCCCCACGAATTACTGCCTTCAGGGCTTCCCAGACCATCCCCACCTGAACCTCCCCCGTATCATTCACCTCAAGGTACCCCTCAATACTTGCCCGGACCCTCCTACCCACCTCCTCCTCCGCCAACAACCCCACATCCAACCGCCACAACGGACGTTGGTCTCGCACCTCTCCCATCTCCAACTCTATCCAATGCGGAGCGTGGTCGGAGATTGCAATGGCCGAATACTCGGCCTCCTCCACTCTCGGAATCAGTCCCCTACTCACCACGAAGAAATCTATCCGAGAGTAGACCCTATGTACGTGGGAGAAGAAAGAGTACTCGCGTGCCCTCGGCCTTACAAACCTCCATGGATCCACCCCACCCATCTGGTCCATAAACCCTCTCAGTACCTTGGCCGCCGCCGGCCTCCTACCCATCCTAGAGCTGGACCGATCCAGTGAAGGATCCAACACCGTATTAAAGTCCCCCCCTATGATCAGACCTCCCGCCTCCAGATCCGGGATCCGTCCCAACATACGCCTCATAAAGCCCGCATCGCCCCAATTTGGGGCATACACACTAGCCAGTACCACCTTCTCTCCTTGTAGCCTGCCCCTAACCATCACATACCTACCCCCCTTATCCGCCACCACCTCCGATGCCTCAAACAACACATTTTTCCCCACCAGAATCGCCACTCCCCGGTTCCTCACATCCAACCCCGAGTGGAAAACCTGCCCCACCCATCCCTTCCTCAGGCGGACCTGGTCCGCCACCCTCAGGTGGGTCTCCTGAAGCATTGCCACATCCGCCTTTAGCCCCTTCAGGTGAGCCAGTACCCTCGACCGCTTCACCGGCCCATTCAACCCTCTCACATTCCAGGTGACCAACCGGATCAGAGGGCGGTCCGCCCCCCTCCCCCGTCGGCTAGCCATAGCCCGTTGACTGCCCGCCCCAGGCCAGCACCCCCTGCTCGACCCCGTCCCCATAGCGACAACCCCTCACCTCTGTCCCCCCAGCCCCCACCAGCTCCTTCTTGACCCTACCAGCAGCAGGTATTCCCCTTTCCCCCCCTCCCTTCCCCCCAGGCTAGGAACCCTCCCAGCCGCGAACCGTCCTCCATTGTACTTCCGTGGGTCAGCTAACTTCTGCTGACCCCGGAAACTCCCGCCAATAGCCCGACCCCTCCCGAAGTGGGATCATCCCCCAATCTATCCCCTCTCCTGGCACCACTCCAGCGCGGGGAAGAATCAGTTAAGGCCCCGCCTCCCCCGTCACCATCTCCACCCCCCAGCCCCGCAGCACGGGAAACCAGAGGAAAGCCCGCGCTTTTGCACTGCCCCACCACACCCTTCTGACGTAGCTCCCAAATATCAGCCCCACTCCATACCCCCACTCCGGCATAGAATACAACATACCCCCCCGACCCTCCCCTCAAGATACACAGCCCAGACAATGTCCCACAGTGCAAAAACAAAAACATAGCAGAACAACCCCTCCGTAAATAACCATATCAAAATTGCAAAAGTACTAAAACAAGAAGAAAACAACAGAAGAAAAAGAGAACACAGCAACAGCAGAATCCAGCACTAATATCTTACAGCCGACCTCGCAACCCCCAACCCCTAGTTCAAGTCCAGTTTCTCCGTCCGCACGGAGGCCCACGCCTCCTCCGGGGAATCAAAATAATAATGCCGGTCCGAATAAGTTACCCACAGGCGCGCGGGCGGCAACATTCGGAACTTTATCTTTTTTCTATAAAGCACGTCTTTCGTCCGATTAAATCCGGACCGCCGCTTAGCCACCTCCGCACTCCAGTCCTGGTAGATCCGCACTACCCCATTCTCCCAATTGCTGCTCTTCACCTTCTTGGCCCAGCGCAGCACGCAGTCCCGATCACTGAACCGGTGGAACCTCACCAGCACCGCACGCGGGGGTTCATCTTCCTTGGGCCTCCTGGCCAGCACCCTGTGCGCTCCCTCCAGCTCCAAGGGCAGATGGAGAGATCTGGCCCCCACTAGCGAATTCAGCATTACAGCCACATAGGCTGTCAGGTCCGATCCCTCCAGCCCCTCTGCAAAGCCCAAGATCCGCAGGTTTTTCCGCCTCATGCGGTGATCCAGCTCCTCAAAGCGTTCCTGCCACTTCTTGTGGAGTGCTTCATGCCCCTCCACCTTACTCACGAGGACCACGGCCTCCTCCTCTCGTTCAATGGCCTGCGTCTGCAACTTCTTGATGGCAGCACCCTGGGTGGACTGAATCTCTGACAGCCTTCTGTTTGTTTCCTGCAGAGAGCTCAGTACTTCATCCTTGAATTCTTTAAAGCAGCGCAGGAGATCAGTTTGTTGTTTCTGGGCCCAGAGTCTCCATTCCTCTGGAGCTTTGTCGGTGGCCATCTTGGATCCCTTCCCCCGTTTTTTCTGAGGAGCTGCTGCTGTTTTTTCCACCTTTCCACTCCGAGTTCGAGTCATGGACTGCAGGGAAAGTCGTTCAGCACACCTTCCCCCACCGGGAGACGTCGAAAAATTTCCGTTTTGGGCTCTCAAAAGAGCCGAAAAATCTCTTTAAAACGGGAGCTCCCACATGTGTGGCTTATTGCTGCATAACTGCCACTGGAAGTCCGGTCCGCAATTTTTAGGCATTTTGAGAAAACAAAATTTCCACAGGTGGAAAATAGTGCTGTATCTGTGGTGCATCTGATTTGCCTGCCGTGGTGGTCATCTGAACACATTAATCAATGGGGTGATGTATTTTTTTAATAGAATTTACGGTGCAGAAGGAGGCCATTCGGCCCATCGAGTCTGCACCGGCTCCTGGAAAGAGCACCCTACCCAACACCTCCACCCTATCCCCATAACCCAGTAACCCCACCCAACACTAAGGGCAATTTATCATGTCCAATCCACCTAACTTGCACATCTTTGGACTGTGGAAGGAAACCAGAGCATCCAGATGAAACCCACGCACACACGGGGAGGATGTGCAGACTCCGCACAGACAGTGACCCAAGCCGGAATCGAACCTGAGACCCTGGAGCTGTGAAGCGATTGTGGTATCCACAATGCTACCATGCTGCCCTAAACAGCTGTTGTATTTAAAATGCATACTCACAAAGCACAGACTACGCATTCACAGAGCACAGATTCTGCACTCACGCATCACAAACTCCGCACACCCACAGCACAGATCCACACTCACACAGCAGTCTGCGTACTCGCACAAGAGACTGCACGTTCACACAGCACAGACTGCACACTCACACAGCACAGACTGCACACTCACACAGCAGTCTGCGTACTCGCACAAGAGACTGCACGTTCACACAGCACAGACTGCACACTTACACAGCACAGACTGCACACTCACACAGCACAGACTGCCAACTGACACAGCACAGACTGCACACTCACACAGCACAGACTGCACACTCACACAGCACAGACTGCATACACACAGCACAGACTGCCCACTCACACAGCACAGACTGCACACTCACACAGCACAGACTGCACACTCACACAGCACAGACTGCCCACTCACACAGCACAGACTGCACACACACAGCACAGACTGCACACTCACACAGCACAGACTGCACACTCACACAGCACAGACTGCACACACACAGCACAGACTGCACACTCACACAGCACAGACTGCACACACACACAGCACAGACTGCACACACACACAGCACAGACTGCACACTCACACAGCACAGACTGCACACTCACACAGCACAGACTGCACACTCACACAGCACAGACTGCACACTCACACAGCACGGACTGCACACTCACACAGCACAGACTGCACACTCACACAGCACAGACTGCACACTCACACAGCACAGACTGCCCACTCACACAGCACAGACTGCCCACTCACACAGCACAGACTGCACACACACACAGCACAGACTGCACACTTACACAGCACAGCCTGCCCACTCACACAGCTCAGACTGCACACTTACACAGCACAGACTGCACACTCACACAGCACAGACTGCATACTCACACAGCACAGACTGCATACTCACACAGCACAGACTGCCCACACACACAGCACATACTGCACATACACACAGCACAGACTGCACATACACACAGCACAGACTGCACATACACACAGCACAGACTGCCCACTCACACAGCACAGGCTGCCCACTCACATTGCACAGACTGCACGTTCACACAGCACAGACTGCACACTCACACAGCACAAACTGCACACTCACACAGCACAGACTGCACACTCACACAGCACAGACACAGCACAGACTGCACGTTCACACAGCACAGACTGCACACTTACACAGCACAGACTGCACACTCACACAGCACAGACTGCCAACTGACACAGCACAGACTGCACACTCACACAGCACAGACTGCACACTCACACAGCACAGACTACATACACACAGCACAGACTGTACACTCACACAGCACAGACTGCCCACTCACACAGCACAGACTGCACACTCACACAGCACAGACTGCACACTCAAACAGCACAGACTGCGCACCCACGCAGCACAGGCTGCGCACTCTCACATCACAGACTGCGCACGCACACAACGCAGACTATATACTCATACAGCACAGACTGCACACTCACACACAGCACAGAGCTGCACACTCACACAGCACGGACTGCGTACTCACACAGCACAGACTGTTGTACTCACACAGTGCAGAATTATCCCATGAGGCCGCACTTCCCTTCTCATTCCCCATACCTCTGCATTTTGTCCACCTTCAAGTATTTACTATTAGTAATATTGAATCTGCCCTGATATTTGCTCAGGAAGTTTATTCCAGATCATTAAAAACATTCTGATCTCCCTTTGACCAATTCAATGTATTCAAAGTGTTAAATTATTTCAATTATGTACCAAATTTAACCTAAGTGTACATGTTTATAGTACCTTCAAACACCATTTGATAAATACCTGCAAAATCATAACATATTTGAAATAATAGCTTGGATAATAGTATCTAACAGCTGCACAGAAACTCAAATGGATCCCGACAGCAAAACTGGAATGATTCACATGGTGGCTTATTGCTCTGACTGAAATATAAGTGAATGTAAATCATTGTGACAATGAAGAAAATTAAAAGGATATAATTGAGAAATCAGCACATCAAACCTGACAAACAACAGCTGTGACCTAATTTATGTAGCAATTCAATGCGGCACAGCTAAATATATGTAAAAAAAAATAAAATTTCTGAGCTGGCAATGCCAGGAGACTTTCAGAATCAACTTCCACTGCCAAGAGCTCACAGTAATAAGGCCAACTCATTTTGCAGTTGCTTTTTTCATATACTTTCACATTCCCCATCACTCAGTTATGTCACTCGGAACAGTGTGCATTTAAAGCATTTAAGGAACAATGACTGAGTTTAAAGACTGATTTGCATAGGCACTTTATTCATTTGCACGTTACTTTGTTAAGAGTACTTTTTTTTTAAAGGAAACCTTTGTGAAATTCGGGGAAAAGATGCAGGGTTCCAAAATGAATAAGCTGCCTTTTTGGGGGATGGGGCGTCACAATTGGCAACCTGCCCACATTTACATGAAACAAGGTGACAAGCGAGTAAAATTAATGTACCCACCACAACACTGGTGACTGTAGGATGGTCCTGAGCATGTCCGACACCAACCTGGTCACTTGTGTTGTTAGCGACCTCTATATGCACACAGGAGGCCGAGTAATGTACTGAACAATTTGCATGCTCCAGGCAGCTTTCCCTTTTTAAAGGTGCAGTCCCTCTAAAAGGGAAGTTGGAGCAGCACACTAGTGGCTTCTGGATAATCACTTTGGAACACTGATGGAGAGGCTGGTTGTCAAGCCATGCCAATAAAAAAGAATCCTACTCCAGTGCTTCGACACTGGAGGCAGTAGTCACAGGGGAAGGCTAGAGAGACATCATGTTTCTGTCATGTAGCGGCAGGAAGCCATCAAGAATGAGCCTCCATTTGATATGGGAGAAGAGAACATGTCAAGTGTGATTAATGCCCAGAGTGTCGCCCCCCAGGGCATGTCAGCAGTGTCAAAAGAATTTTAGTGAAGGCACTTGGGTGGTGATGACGAGTGAATGCATTAGAACATGCACGGTATAGGGCAGCACGGTAGCATTGTAGATAGCACAATTGCTTCACAGCTCCAGGGTCCCAGTTTCGATTCCGGCTTGGGTCACTGTCTGTGCGGAGTCTGCACATCCTCCCCGAGTGTGCGTGAGTTTCCTCCGGATGCTCCGGTTTCCTCCCACAATCCAAAGATGTGCAGGTTAGGTGGATTGGCCATGAGAAATTGCCCTTAGTGTCCAAAATTGCCCTTAGTGTTGGGTGGGGTTACTGGGCTATGGGGCTAGGGTGGAGGTGTTGACCTTGGGTAGGTTGCTCTTTCCAAGAGCCGGTGCAGACTTGATGGGCCGAATGGCCTCCTTCTGCACTGTAAATTCTATGAAAAACATCTGAACTCCCCTATTCATGAAGGCCTGCCTTCTCAACCTTGCCCCTTGCCTGAGGTGTGGTGATCCTCAGGTTAAATCTACCTCTAAGGGGAAAGCAGCCTCTGTCATCTGGGAGTATGGCAACTTTCCAGCTGTGATGTTAAAGATATTTTATACCGTGTTAGTAATAAAGGTGGTTTTAATATATCATATCCCTGTTTATTTGTGAATCACTCCTGGAGCAAGGTACCCTTTCCTCACAGTCTTACGAAATTAAAATATAATATTAGGGTTTCCATCCAGAATCCTAGCCACTGTTATGGTCTAGTCCAGGATTGTAATAAAATCGGGGGCTCATCCAGAAGTGTAATAAAATTTGGAGGCTCTTTAATGGGATTGCCATAGGATAAAGTATCAAGGTCAGGATAGCAAACATTCAGCAAAATTACTGTGGCGCTAACAATTGTACACAAAGACTCGAGTGCAGTACAAGAGAGGCTTTATTACAGTGAGATGCTATTCCTCCAGCGGCAGCTGTAGAATTGCATCTCAGTGAAACTTACGAATATTTATATTGCTCCTTGTGGGCGGAGCTAGCCGGCAGGGGCTTACCGGAGAAACCTGTAATACAGGTACGGCCATACATCCCCTACTGCAAGCACACATATGTACAGTGGTTGGATCACCACATTCACCCCCTGTAAAAAAACCGCGCCAAACTCTCCCCCCCCCCCCCCCCCCCCCCCCCCCCCCCCCGCCCCCGGGCCCCTGCGCCCGGCCTGCGCACCTCCCCCTCTCCTCTGGGCCCTTCCAGGCCTTTCCAGCACACCGCGCAAATCTCTCCCCTCCCCACCCCCGGCCCCTGCGCCCGGCCTGCGTGCCTCTCTGCCCCCGCTCTCAGCCGCTCCGTTCGGCCCGCCGTCACCGCTAACCCCGCCCTCAGCAACCACGAGGGCCCTGCGGGCGCCGCAATCTTGGGCCGCGGATGCCACGTGCGGGTCCTGGGCGGCACCATCTTGGGGCCCCGACTCCACGTGCGGGTCCTGGGCACCGCCATCTTGGGGCCACGACTCCACGTGCGGATCCTGGGCACCACCAGCCTGGACTGGCACGCAAGGTTCTGTAGCACCTGCTCGGCCGCGATAGTTCTTCTCCATGGCTCGCGGCCATTCAACTCGACCAGTCACGGCCACGCACGCTCGCCAAAACAATGATGCTGATCCACCTCAACGGCCACGGGATGGGCTGCCTGCTGGACTCCGGGAGCACGGAAAGCTTCGTTCACCCTGCCACAGTAAGACGCTGCGCGCTCCCTGTCCATCCAGTAAAACACAAAATAGGGTTAGCATAAGGTTCGCACTCCGTTCGCATCACCGGCTGCTGCATCGCGGACATCACGGTCCAAGGGAAGGTTTTTAATAATTACAAACTCCTTGTCCTCCCTGACCTTTGCGCACCGGCACTCCTAGGACTGGACTTTCAGTGCAACCTGCAGAGCTTGACCTTCCAATTCGGCGGCACTATACCCCGCCTCACTGTTTGCAGCCTCGCGACCCTCAAAGTGGACCCCCCCTCCTTGTTTGCTAATCTCAACCCCGATTGCAAACCCGTTGCGTCACGGAGCAGACGGTACAGCGCCCAGGACCAGACCTTCATCAGGTCCGAGGTCCAGAGGTTGCTGAAGGAAGGGGTCATCGAGGGCAGCAACAGTCCCTGGCGAGCCCAAGTGCTGGTGGTCCGGGCTGGGGAGAAAAACCGGATGGTCATCGACTACAGCCAGACCATTAACCGGTTTACGCAACTGGACGCGTATCCTCTCCCTCGTGTTTCTGCCATGGTAAACGATATCGCGAAATACAAAGTCTTCTCCACTGTGGACCTCAAGTCCGCCTATCACCAGCTCCCCATCCGCGCGAGTGACCGCAAGTACACCGCGTTCGAGGCTGATGGGTGCCTCTACCACTTCCTTAGGGTTCCATTCGGTGTCACAAATGGGGTCTCGGTCTTCCAACGGGAGATGGATCGAATGGTCGACAAGTACGGATTACAGGCTACCTTCCCGTACCTCGATAATGTCACCATCAGCGGCCACGACCAGCAGGACCATGACACCAACCTCCGGAAATTTCTCCAAACCACAAAACTCCTTAACCTCACTTACAATAAGGATAAGTGCGTGTTTAGCACCGACCGTCTAGCCATCCTCGGCTACGTAGTGCGTAACGGAGTGATAGGCCCCGACCCTGAACGCATGCGACCCCTGATGGAACTCCCTCTCCTCAATACCCTCAAATCCCTCAAACGCTGCCTGGGTTTCTTCGCTTACTACGCCCAATGGGTGCCCAATTACGCCGACAAGGTCCGTACCCTCATTCAGACCACGACCTTCCCGCCGTCGACAAAGGCCTGCCAGGCCTTTAGCCGCATCAAAGCGGACATCGCAAAGGCCACGATGCACGCCATCGACGAATCCCTCCCCTTCCAGGTCGAGAGAGACGCATCAGAAGTAGCTCTGGCGGCCACCCTGAACCAAGCGGGCAGACCTGTGGCCTTCTTCTCCAGAACCCTCCAGGCTTCCGAACTCTGCCACTCCTCAGTGGAAAAGGAAGCCCAGGCCATAGTCGAAGCTGTGCGACAGTGGAGGCACTATTTGGCCAGCAGAAGGTTTACCCTCCTCACAGACCAACGGTCAGTGGCCTTCATGTTTGATAATGCACAAAGGGGCAAGATTAAGAATGACAAGATCTTACGGTGGCGGATCGAGTTGTCCACGTACAACTATGAGATCTTGTATCGTCCTGGGAAGCTCAATGAGCCTCCTGATGCCCTGTCCCGCGGTACCTTCGACAGTATGCCCGGTCCTCGAATGACGATGCAGTATACAAAAGGCCTCATGCAGCTCCTCCTCCTCGGCCTGTTGGAAATCCTGGGTGGCTGTTCCTGTGGGACATACTCTGCTGCTGCTCCTCCTCGAGCAGCGCCAGCTCGTACAGCTGCAGGGCATCCCCCAGAACTGTGGGACTAGCAGGAATTCCTATATACATTGTCTGCAGAGGGTGAAAGGCCGACATTTTAGCATGGTGCATACCCCTGTGCCCAACCAGGTCCACAGGGCTACATGGTGGCCCCGGTTTGCCCTGTGGGCTCTGCCCCACATGTTCCCCCCATCCCCGCACCCTTGGCCCCATCAGTCTGGCACTGTGGGGGCCTCTGGCCCCAGGCGCAAATCCCTGATGCCAGGGATACCATCAGCAGGCACTGCTCTTGCCAGTGGCATGCTCCGCAGTGCCCGCCAGGTGGCAGCTGGCTGGGTCATAGGGACGTGATGGAGAGTGAGATGCAGGGGTGGGAGCTTGGATGGGGGGTGGGCGGGTGGGGGCACCCATATGGCCGGTGTCACTCTGCAGAACCAGGGGTCAGGATAGATGGTCAGTGAGTTGCGCAGCAAGATAGCTGCTTTGCAGGCTGTGACAATGGTGGTTCGTGCCTGGACAACGCCCCCACCCTTGGAGGTTAAAATTGGTGGCAGTACCAGAGCAATTCCAGAATCGTTAATGGTCTAGCACCGGCGCCACTTGGAACATGAGCGCTTCCAATAAAAAACGCTCTCTAACTCGCGATCGTCAGGATTGTCACTCGATAGGCTGACAAATGGCAGCTGCATATTAGCACTCCACTCCCCACACACAGTGATTGCAGCCAACAAGATAGCACTGGTTGTGCTGGAGCACACCCATCCCATTGATGGATTGGCCAGAGCCAGAGGATATCTAGGGGGTTGGCCTGGAGGGGGACACATACGACCCGTGGTAACAAAGGTCACAGTCAGGCAGCACGGTGGCCTAGTGGTGAGCACAACCGCCTCACGGCGCTGAGGTCCCAGGTTCGATCCCGGCTCTGGGATACTGTCCGTGTGGAGTTTGCACATTCTCCCCGTGTCTGTGTGGGTTTCGCCCCCACAACCCAAAAATGTGCAGAGTAGGTGGATT
Organism: Scyliorhinus canicula; assembly: GCF_902713615.1. Classification (NCBI taxonomy): domain Eukaryota; kingdom Metazoa; phylum Chordata; class Chondrichthyes; order Carcharhiniformes; family Scyliorhinidae; genus Scyliorhinus; species Scyliorhinus canicula. The sequence continues at coordinate 186,908,422 of NC_052147.1, forward strand.
GGCCACGCTAAATTGCCCCTTAATATAAAAAATAATTGGGTAATCTAAATTTATTTTTAAAAAATGAAAAAAAAACAAAGGTCTCAGTGGGCAGTCAGCGGCGTGTGCAGCCGCATGGCCGCTTTGCAGGCTACGGTAAGGGTGGTCCATGGCAGTCCACTCTGACCCCTAGGCCCACCTTCTGGCCGTCCCCGACTCCTCCCCCAGGCCCTGGCAGAAGCCCCCTGGCCAACATCACATCTGTGCCAGCCTGTGGGCTTAATTCTCTGTTTCTGAGGCTAAGTGGGCGTGCAAACAGAGAATTTGTGGGAGGCTCATGACAGGAAAGTTGGCGTGAACCCTTCACCGATTCTAGTACCTGTGAGGGGCTAGCACAGGCTCCTCATGAAACCCTCGCGGATCGCGCCAAAAATGGCCGGAGAATGGCTGGGTGCCGGGCCGCACATGTTCAGGGCTGACGACCTGCACCGGTCGTGCCGTAAAACATGGCGCCGGCCATGCTCGAACCCTAACCTACCAACCACGACCCCACAGCCTACTCCCTGGCCACTTCTCAACCGAAGCCATCACCCCTCAGCCAGCGGCACGTATTCCGGATGAGTGTGGCGGCACTGGACATGTGGCTCACGCTGTCGGGAACTCGGCCCATTGGGGATGGAGTATCACGGGTGAGCCGGCAGATGACACACCGACTGCATTGAAATGGCGTGTGGCGTACGTCACGATGACGCCGATTTGAAGGGGGTGGTGCATGATGGACCGGCGTCAAACTGGCACCCGCCTCGATTCCGGCATTGGAATCCATTTTCCACCCGCTCGGCGATCACGATTGCGGCGTCGGGGTACGGAGATTCCAGCTCTATATCTCTGGCACAGATTTTCCAAGAAATTATGGCATAAGTTAAATTTTATAGTGCCCTTGGCATTGCTCCACAAAGAACCTCATCGAAATAGTAAGAATCTCTTTTCACAGCTTCACTACATTTAGCCCCACCGCACCATGTTCACCGTCAATACCCCATTGAAACTGTGAACAGCTTCAATTCAGCCATATGCAGAATAAAGTGGACATCCAGAAGTTGCTGTTAGAGAGTGTAAATGATCCATATAGAGCACTGTAAATTTTCCCACACAATGGAATCCCTCTTGAAATCAAAAATTGGTGAAAACTTCCACTTGTACACATCAAGTCTTGAAGTAAAAAATCTTGAACAAAGTTACACCTTGTTGAATGAGGTGTACTTGGGCTTCTATTGGCATACTGACTTCATCATTACTAAACGACACAATCTCTGGCCCTGAAAAGCTAATTTAATATTTATGAAATGTCAACTTTCTCCAACAATGATTAAAAAATCTACATATTTTTAAAAGAACATAGTGTGTTTTCTCTTCTGAAAAGTGTTTTTTATATTTTAGCTTCTGTCTTAACACAGTCAAGCATTTATTTTGCAATCTCAAAATTTAAATTAAAAGTGAAGGATTTTAAGCAAAGCTTCTGGTTAAGCAAAGCTGTATGAGTACTTTAATTTGATTGGTTGCCTGCCTACTGCTGACAGCACTGCATGCTAAATATCCCCTTGACTTGGTGCCAGATTCAAAATCAGGAAAGGGGATATTCCCACCACAGGGATCGCTTGTCCTTTCGAGGGCAGCTTTCTTTGAGGTCAGCAGCAAGTGCCTTGCTTCGCCACTGATCACAAAATTCAGGCTAATGTTGCTTTGATTGCTGCTGTTGCTGGTGACCTGGTAGCAGCATGATTTATTGCTCTGAAAATGCTTTCCCTTGAACCTCGATGTCTTTGTACTGAGCTTAACTGCTTCATTTATCTATCGAAAAAGTAATTGGCTTTTTGACATGTTGGCTGAAATGTTTCCTATTACATGGAATTGATTTTCTGAAAGCCATTTAATGCTTATAATCATTCGCAGATCTTTGGTTCCTTAGCAGTGTCAATTGCTGACTTACAATATTGATTTATTCAAACATGGGAAAGGAATTAGATGACCAGTGGCTGCTCCAAATCTAATGACAGTGATATCTAAGAAAGTAATTATTAATTGTTCCCAATAGATGTTTTAGATTTAGATTTTTTTTTTTAGTATACCCTCTTTGTAAAACACAAGATTCACATTTCAAAATTAATTTCCCTACCGACATCTGACGGTTACAATTTCGAAGCTTCACTTAGCTCAGGCACCTGTAGCCACATGTTACACCCAGGGATTACACTTTGACAGCTTTTGGAAAGACAAAGCCTGACTAACAAATAAGTGCTCACTTCATGGAATAGGGCTTTGAGTTTTTATTAAACACCAGTACAAGAACAGGACAACTTGAGTGAAACCAAATGTAATTCCCTTAAATGTTATCTATTTATATTACCAGTATTAACCATCCCTGTGTTTCCTCTTGGTAGATTATGTTATGCAGACTAATTCAGTGCATTTCCAACATGCTGTTTCAGTGACGTACTTTTGCAAGGTGGTTAGCTGTTGTATTCTGTGAGAAACCCGTGGGATTGAAGTGGCCTTCAGCATTGTGAGCAGGGCTTCAAAGTATCCCAAATACAGGCTCCCAGCACCTCAGCAGCTGAGAAACTTTTCTGATCCTACCTACTCTATAGCACACATTGACTCACTTGAAGAGAATGATGGGAGGGTTCAAATACGCTGTAATCCTGAGAAATAACGCCTCAACCATGTTCATTCCAGACAAAACCCCTGCTGTCAAGCACCATCTCATGATATCCGAGGATTTGTATGATATGGTGACAACAATTATATTTTTAAAGCCTGACAACAGTTTCTTTCCCCCGTTCAGTCCCCAAATAATTCCAAATGCTCAGTCAAGTGCTGCCTTGATGTTGAGGTTAGTTACTGGATATGAATTTCCAAAACTCCCTAAATCCTAGCTGTTATATTACCTTACGTAATACATAGATTACTCTTTTGAACCAGTTGAGTTGTTGAAATGAGCAGTAGTCTTCTTTTAAAGATAAACTAATTTATTGAAGAATATAAATAAATAATGTGTTCTTTTACTTAATACTCAACTAATAAAATAAAGAAACAATTGTGGAGATAACTAATTAAATTATACAATACAATGCTTTGATCACAAAAAACTTCTCTCTCTAGCTTTACGGAGTGAGAAAACTATTAGTATAGGTCCCGATAGTGAGACCTCTAGTGTTCAATTGCCTGTACCAGCATTACATATATTGATCATGTATATTGATAGACAGAAATCACTGCACTAGCATTTTAGAAACTAGCAATTATAGCACTGCTATTCAAGAAAGGAGGCAGAGAGAACGCATCAAACTGCAGGCTAGTTAACCTGACATCAGTTGTCAGGAAAATGCTGGAATCTATTATTAAGGAAGTTGTAACAGTGCACATTTTAAATCATAATATCACAGAATCACAGAAAATACAGTGCAGAAGAGACCCGTCTGCCCATCATTTCTGCACCAACACATGAATCCCACCTAATCCCACTAGCAGCACTTGGCCCATAGCCTTGAATGTTAAGACGCGCCAAGTACTCATCCAGATACTTATTAAAGTATGTTAGGCATCCCGCCTCCACTACCCTCCCAGGCAGTGCATCCCAGACCTTACCACTCCTTGGGTAAAGTTTTTCCTCATATCACCCCAAAACCTCCCACCCCTCAATTTGAACTTGTGTTTCCTCATAACTGACCCTTTAACTAAGGGAAATAGCTGCTCCCTATCCACCCTGTCCATGTCCCTCAATCAAGTCACCCTTCAGTCTTCTCTGCTCCAGAGAAAATAACCAAGCCTAACCAAGCTCTCTTTATAACTTAAATGTTCCATCCCAGGCAACATTCTGGTGAATCGTCTCTGCACCCCCTCCAGGTGTAATCACATCCTTCCTATAATGTGGCAATCAAAATTACACACAGTACTCCAGCTGTGGCCTCATTAAAGTTCTATACAACTCCATCGCAACTCCCGTGCTTTTGTTATCTTTGCCCCGGTTTATAAAAGCGAGTGCCCTATATGCCTTTTTCACCACTCTATTAACCTGCTCTTCTGCCTTCAGAGATCTTTGGACAAACACGCCAGGGTCCCTTTGTTCTTCGGAACTTCCCAGTGTCAGACCTTTCATTGAATACTTCCTTGTTAAATTACTCCTTACAAAGAATATCACCTCACACTTTTCAGGGTTAAATTCTATCTGCCACTTATCCTCCCATTTTACCATCCTGTCTCTGTCTTCCTGTAGCCTAAGACACTCAACCTCGCTGTTAACCATCCGGCCAATCTTTGTGTTATCCGCAAATTTACTGATCCTACCCCCACATAGTCATCTATGTCATTTATATAAATGACAAACAATAGGGGGCCCAGCACGGATCCCTGTGGTACACGTATAGGTCACTAGCTTCCAGAAACTAAAGTAACCATCTATCACCACTCTCAGTCTCCTACTGCTGAGCCAACTATGAATCCACCTTATCAAATCACCCTGTATCCCATGTGCATTTGCCTTCTTAATAAGTCTCCGACGTGGAACCTTGTCAAAGGCTTTGCTGAAATCCATGTAAACTACACTACCCTCATCTATACACTTAGTTACATGCTCAAAAAATTCAATCAAGTTTGTTCGGCATGACCTTGCACTGACAAAGCCATGCTGACTATCCCAGATCAAACCTTACCTCTCCAAGTGGAGATAGATTCTCTGCTTCAGAATCTTCTCCAGCAGTCTCCCAGTAGTTTCCAAACCACTGACGTGAGACTCACTAGTCTGTAGTTCCCTGGCATGAATTTACAAACTTTCTTAAATAATCAACCACATTAGCTGTTCTCCAGTCCTCTGATAACTCCCCCGTGGCCAGAGAGGAATTAAAAATTTGTGTCAGAGCCCCGGCAATCTCCTCCCACGCCTCGCACAGCAGCCTGGGACCCAATTCATCTGGACCTGGAGATTTGTCCACTTTTAAAGAACAAAGAACAAAAAACAAAGAAAAGTACAGCACAGGAACAGACTGTTCGGCCCCCCAAGCCCACCAATACCTCCAATACATTGTCTTTTTTAAAATATAAATTTAGAGTATCCAATTATTTTTTTCCAATAAAGGGACAATTTAGCGTGGCCAATCCACCTACCCTGCACATCTTTGGGTTGTGGGGGCAAAACCCACGCAAACATGGGGAGAACGTGCAAACTCAATACGGACAGTGACCCAGGGCCGGGATCGAACCTGGGACCTCGGCGCCGTGAGACAGCAGTGCTAACCGATGCATTGTTACTCCCTATGACAATTTGCTCAAGAACCTCACAATCTCTCTCCCCAAGTTCCATAACGACCTCCTCATTCTCTTGAGCGAAGACAGATGTGAAATATTCGTTCAACACCCAACCAATGTCCTCTGGCTCCACCCACACATTTCTCCCTTGGTCCTTACTGGGCCCTACTCTTTCCCTAGTAATCCTCTTCCCATTGATATACGTAGAAAATATTGTGATTTTCCCTACTTCTACCAGCCAGAGTTTTCTCATATCCCTCTTTGCTCTCTTAATTGCTTTCTTAAGCTCCATCCTGCACTTTCCGTAGTCTACTAATGCCTTTGCAGACTTGCTCCCCTTATACTTTGTGTAATCTTCTCATCATATCTGAATGTCTCTGGTCATCCATATAATCAGACAAATTCAGCATTGTTTTACAAATAGGAAATTATGCTTGACAAATCTATTAGGATATTTTGAGAAAATAACTAGAGGGTAGATGACGTGAAGCAGTGGATGTAGTATAGTCAGATTTCCAAAAAGTATTCAATAAAGTACCACTCAAAAAGTTAATACACAAGGTAAGGGACAAAATGTTTTGACATTTACTCAAAGTTCTCACTCTGGCGAGAAAACTGGCATATAGCTCCCCGGCTGCACAGTTGACTTTACTCAGCAGATAATGCAGCATTTAGAGTAGAATAAAATGCTGCAGGCATCTCTAATGCCATCATACTGGCAGGGCGAAGCCTCATAGTGCCGGCAACGCTGGTTGTCTAGAGATTGCGGCGCCATTTAAGTAGCTGCTCATTTATGGAAATGAGGTTCCCAATATTTCTAGGCGGGAACCTCATTAGGTCACCAACAAGGGGCAGGGAAAGTCAGAAAATTAGATCCTACCGCCGAGATTCTCATTTCAGCGGTCTCGTGAGAGTTTCTGTCTGTGTCAACATATTCGGCAGGCAGAAAATCTTGGCCAAGACTCATGAAGGTCGAGGTAATATATTGACAGGATAGACAATTGGTGAATGGACAAGAAGCAAAGACTCAAGATAAACATGGCTTTTCAAATTATCAGGCTGTGACAATTGGTGGAGTTCTGCAAGGATCAGAACTGGAGCATCAGCTATTTACATTTTAGATTATTTACTGAGATGAAAAGACAGAAACTGATGTATCTAAGATGATAGAAAGCTAGGTGGGGATGTCCGGTGCAAGAAAGAAACAAAAAGGCTCCAAAGAGAGATAGACAGGTGAAGTGAGTGGACAACAAGGTGGCAAATGGAGCATAATGCAGGGAAGTGTGATGTTATTCACTTTGGCTGTGAGAGTAGAAAGCAGAATATATAAAACATTGTGAAGCTTACAAATGTTAATGTTCAGAGGGACTTTGACATAGTCAAAGGTTTGTGAACCTTTAGAATTCTCTACCCCAGAGGGCTTTGGATGCTCTATTGTTGAATAACTATAAGGCTGAGGTAGACAGATTTCTGATCTCTCGGGAAATCAAGGAACTGGGAAAATCAAGTTCAGGCAGAAAATCAGTTGTGATCACATTGAATGGTGGAGTAGGCTTGAGAGGCCATATGGTCTGCTCCGGCTCCTATCCTATGTTCTTGTATTCTTAGAGGAGAGAGGAAGTTGCACATTGGAAGCTAAGCTTTCTTGTCAGCTGTTTAGCATTCATGAGGGATAACAATAATAATAATAATAACCTTTTATTGTCACAAGTTTGAAGTTACTGTGAAAAGCCCCCAGTCACCACATTCCGGCGCCTGTTCTGGTAAGCTGGTACGGGAATTGAAACCGCGCTGCTGGCCTTGTTCTGCATCACAAACCAGTTGTCTAGACCACTGATCTAAACCAGCCCTAAACCAACTAAACCAACCAGCTAAACCAACCAGGATGTTGCACCTAATCTTAGAACCTCCATGACAGGTATGGCTAGGAAACAACTCCACTGGCCATGTCACTGGAGTGACCACAGACTTTGTGATAGACAGTCTTACTTTAAACCCATGCACTGATACAACAAATATATAATAGCGGACTTTTCATTTGTTGAAGGTTCCTTGGAATAGTCTTGCCTGACTTCAACAACTTTGGATATTCAGAAGTGATGGGATGCGAATCCATGAGGTACTGGATATAAATTGGCCTTCCAGAAAACACATTGATGCTCTTCTTTACATTATAAGTTGTCCCTGCACACTCATTCATTGGATATCATTCAGTGCACTTATTCTCCTGGTTTCCCAAGGCAGCACGGTGGTGCAGTTGTTAGCACTGCTGTCTTACCATGGCGAGGATCCGGATTCGATTCGGGCCCCAGGTCACTGTCGGTGTGGAGTTTGCACATTCTCTCCAAGTCTGTGTGGGTCTCAACCCCATAAACCCAAAAGATGTGTAGGGCAGGTGAATTGGCCATGCTAAATTTCCCCTTAATTGGAAAAAATAATAATTGGATACTCTAAATTTATTTATTTTTTAATTCGCATGGTTTCCCATGGTGGATGGACTGGAATTGCTGTTGTGTAGCTTAACATGAAGAACAATGCATACCTTCAAATGAAGACAACTTCCAAATGCCTCAAACTCACTTTGTGTTGGACACAAAGATACATTAAAGTGGTTCTGAGAGTATAACAAGAAGACTGAGTTCACTCAAAATGATATCACAAAATGACTGAAGGCACTGGGCACTGCAAGAGCTGTGGATACTGACAATTTTCCAGCAGTGGTTCCAAAGACATGTGCTCCAGAACTATGGGCACTTTAGCCAACTGTTTCACTATAGCTGCAACACTGGTATCTACCTGGCAATGTGGAAAATTTCCGAGGACTGTCCTGTCCACAAAAAGAAGGATAAAAGCAACTCAGCCATTTACCACCCTATCAGTCTTCTCTCAAACATCAGCAAAGTATTGGAGGATGCTGTTGACAGTGCTATCATGTGACACCCAAAAAGAAGCTCGCCGTGGTGCAGTGTTGTCGATTGAAGCACGGAGACCCTGCTCCCGGGATCTATCTGCCTCACAACGCTTTGCGAGATCTAACGTGATGTAAATCCTGCCCATTGTGAGCAGTGTCACTTTTTAGAAAATTTGCTTATTAAAGCAGGACAGCTAGTCTCACTTTAATGTGCCGATTTCCGATGTATCCAAGGTGTGGGTTCTATCTCCTTCACCTCGGAAACCTGGGGGAAGTGCTGTTCAGTACTGGTCTCCACAAATGGGGACCAGTCGGAACAGCACTTGTGTGGGTGTTCCAGAGGATTGGAGGCCCCCATGTGCATGCCCTTTGGGCAGTGTGGTACCCTGGCACTACTGATGCCAGCCTGGCACACTGACAAAGGAATATGGACAGGTTTGGTGACAGGTGGAAAAAAGGTGGCATTAGATACAATAGGAATGCCTCTAACTTCCAGTCAATTACCAACAGAACTAGCAAAGAAACAGAGCAGCAATACCAAAATAAGGATACGAGGGGCGGAATTCTCCATTGCCCGACGCCGATATCATAATCAGCGATCAGGTGGAGAATCGACTCCGCCGCCCAAATTCGGGTCGCCGCTGGTTTGATGCCAGTCAGGCATGCTCCACCCCATCAGAAATTGCATAATCGCGTTGCGCGCATTTGCAACGGCACTGGCACATCATCAACCCTTGATGGGCCGGGCACCCGACCGAGTGGCACACGTGTGGTCTCAGCAGTCGGGAACCCGAGGTAGTGGCTGTGAACTGTGTCCAGCAGCGCCACACTCGGCCGGGATCTGGTCCGCTGGCCGGAGGGACTTCCGCGAGCACTGCAGGGGCTGGTGGGGGTGGCCAGGGGGTGGCCTGTGGGGTCGCGGATGGCAGGTCGGGTCAGCGCTCGGCCGGTGCCATGTTGTACGGTGTGATCACTGCAGGTCGTCGGGCGTGCGTATGTACATCCTGGGACCCGGCCATTCTCTGGCCGTTTTCGGGACGGGAGCCGGGAGTTTCCCCCGGCGCCGCTGCTAGTCACTCACCAGTCCCGGAATTGGTGAGGGGTCGGTCCCGATTTTTTCATCACAAATTTCCCGCAAATTCTCCATTCGAGCCGACATTTAGCCACTGAAATGGCGAATCCAGCCCAATATTTCCTTCAAATATATACTCTAAAATAAAAATTGATGTGTATGATATATCCTAAAGCAAGAGACAACCTGCATCTAATTTAAACCTTTTAAATTCTCAACACATTCCAAGGTGCTTTTGGCAATGAATTACTGCTGAAATATGTGGCTGAATTGTTGCAGCTCATCACTGAGCGGGCAAGTGATATGGCAAGAGAAGCTCAGCCTCTTCTCGCTATCATGCTATATTGCCAGCAGCAGCACATTGAGCCACTTAAGGACCTCGTCGCTCCCCAGTGAGCAATTTCCCTGCATTGGGAAGGCCAAACACTGGCTGATAAACTCTGGAGTACTTCTGACAGATACCTCGGAAGCCCTCCTTCTGGCCCACTGAGGGACCAACAAGCGGCAACAGTTGTCCATGCCTACCTTACCACCATGGTCCTGATCACCCACAATTCTGGGGGTTCCCTGATTGGCTGTGGCTTTGCCAAACACACTTAGCAGTCTTTCAAGGCACCTCAACAGAGATGTGCTCTTACCCTCAAGCTGCAGCCTCAGCACAGTTCCTGAGCCGCCAACCTTTGACTGTGCCAGCAGCTCAGGTCAGAGCCGTTTGGCAAAATACCACTCCAGGGTCCTGCCGCCTACATGTGCGGGGTTGGTTCCTGCTTTCTGTCTCGGTTTGTGACTTCAGATTCCAGCTCATAGCTGCAGTTGTTTTTTTCGGCCGATACACCAGTTGGTCAAAATGAGAAAATGACTCGGCAATTTACTATAATCATGGGGGTGGAGAGATTGATGTTGGCCAAGATTATTCTCTGTTCTCCTTTGAAAAGTAAGAAGTCTTACAACACCAGGTTAAGGTGCAACATATTTGTTTCAAATCAGTAACTTTTGGAGCGCAGCTCTTTCATCAGGTGAATGAAAAGTGTAATGGAACATATTTTCATGAACAGGCATTTCGAATCGCAGTTCAATGCTTCATTTGAAAGTTCACACCTTCAATAATGCAGCACCACACAGAGATGTCGGCCTAGATTATAGGCTCACTTCGACAGTGTTCCAATAAAGTTCAGTGTAAACCCAAGGAACAGTGCCTCATCTTTAAATTTGGCATTTTACAGACTTCCGGGTTCAACATTGAGTTCAACAACCTTAGGCTGCCCCAATTTTCTTTTGTTCTCTTTGCAAATTGTGACCTTATTCTCAATTTCCTCTTTTTGTTTTCAAACTATTTATACATCATGATGTCATTCATGCCTCCTACAGAGGCATGTTTACTTTCTTTCTTTGTCCCATTAACACGCCATTTGGCCCTGCATCACCAACTCTTTTGTTATTGGCTGCGCTTGCTGCCATAGCAACACATGCAGTCACAGTGCCTGTGACGACACAGCCAGCGATGCACAGATAGCTGCTTGCATCAAAAACACCATTTTAGATGCCCGCTGCTCACTGCCCCACTCACAGCCCCTTATCACCTCATTCAACAATGCCCTCCCCGATGTCTCACTTGGCACCTCACTCTCTGGCCCGCTCACCTCCTACTTGTCCCATTTGCTGCTCGTCTTGTCGACCCTCTAGCTGCCCCCCTCTCAACCTTTGAGCCATTGAGGACCAAGCAAAGTGGCAGGAAGGGCGAAAGTCCATACGTAGCTCCTATGTCTTCTAAAGATACATCAAAGCTTCCTATAACCTCAAAGGGAGGCCGAGTTGTACCCGAGGTATCTATTGACGAAATTGTGCGAGATCTTAAATCTTCTATGAATAGACATTTTGGATTATCCAAAGTAGCTATGAAAATTGAATCTAAATACAACATTCTTAAGGGACAATGGTCCATTAACGACATAAAAAGAGACTGGGGAAAAATCACACTAACTAGCTATGAGGAGAGGTTGAATAAACTCAGTTTGTTCTCACTGGAACGACGGAGGTTTAGGGGTGACCTGATCGAGGTCTACAAAATTATGAGGGGCATAGACAGGGTGGATAGTCAGAGACTTTTTTCCAGGGTAGAGCTGTCAATTACTAGGGGGCATAGGTTTAAGATGCGAGGGACAAGGTTTAGAGGAGATGTATGAGGCAATTTTTTACATAGAGGGAAGTGGGTGCCTAGAACTCGCTGCCGGAGGAGGTGGTGGAAGCAGGGACGATAGTGACGTTTAAGGGGCATCTTGACAAATACATGAATAGGATGGGAATAGATGGATACGGACCCCGGAAGTGTAGAAGATTTTAGTTTAGACGGGCAGCATGGTCAGCTCAGGCTCGGAGGGCCGAAGGGCCTGTTCCTGTGCTGTACTTTTCTTTGTTCTTTGTTCTTTGTACACAATTGACCAATAAAATGAAATGAAAATCGCTTATTGTCACAAGTAGCCTTCAAATGAAGTTACTGTGAAAAGCCCCTCGTTGCCACATTCCGGCGCCTGTTCGGGGAGGCTGGTACGGGAATTGAACCGTGCTGCTGGCCTGCCTTGGTCTGTTTTCAAAGCCAGTGATTTAGCCCTGTGTTAAACAGCCCCAGTAAGACGTATGAAATGGTCTTGTGCAGTAATGGGACAGTTCCGTAAGCAACAAGAAACAATTACAAACACAAAACACGATTATGAACTTAAATCTACCAAAGATAAACTCGTGGCAGTCGTTGACCAATTGCGAGATGCAAAATCTAAGCTTGAAAAATCTGAACAAACTGAAACGTTACCAGCAGACTCAAATTTCAAAGTTCAACAGTTATCATTCCAAAATGGCGAATTGCTACGAAAAAATACTGACTCAGAATCCACAGTTCAACAGTTAAAATCACAAAATGATGAGCTAAAAACAGAAAACAGCCAATTACTTAAGAAAAGTGTACTTTGGAGAATGACATGAACACCATGAAATGTCATAACAAATTGCTGACAGACAATTTAACAGCTCAAAAGTTGACAAATATGTTTTTAAAACATCAGCTATATCTTAATTCTCCAAAGCAAACAGCCCCGCCACAGGTGGCTGCAGAAATGATTTTAACTAAAACTGTACCAGTGCCAGCTCCGGCATAGTTGCAAGCCGCTGCTGACATGAAAACTATGAATACTCTGATCGGAACGCCACAAGGGAAGTCTGGCCAAATAGACTATCTGTCCGTTCGGGGTTCAAGGACCCTTGCCCCCGAAAACAAACGGTTATCTCACTCTCAGACCGACCACAACTTGCTGCTGGCTCCGATTCAAAGCCTCTCATGGCAACTTTAACAGACTCCAAGATTGTTAAACAAAGGAAGCCTGTTCAATTGAACAATAATAGTTCAGAAAAAGACAACCCTAGTGGCAGACGAAGTGTAGTACAACTTAACCCATTAAGCACCAAACAGCTTAAAGTTGAAGTGCCAAAAACAACAGCCTGTATTCAAAACCATTTAAAAGATCTCACAGATTATGATGAAATGTTTGAAACAGTTTGGGAGGAGCATTCCAGAATGGAACTCCAGCCAAGAGAGGAAAACTGTGATATGAGCACATTAGGACCATTCAAAACCGCTTTTGTCACTGGTTTAAGACCCAAACTGTCCACAGCTTTAAACTTGCTCCTACCTGACTGAGAGCTAGAGGGTACTAACCGTAACAGACCTCAGCCCCAGTCCGAAACAGCAACTGCTAAAAATAGCACATCAATTGCAGCAGAATTACTTCTTTTCTTCCTCCAGTAACACTAACTCCGAACCCTGTTCTTACTCCGATAAAGAATTCCAGAAAAGATGAGGGGCGGGATTCACCCCTACCCGGTGGGGCGGGGGTGTACCGGCAGGATGGAGTGGCGTGAACCACACTGGCGTTGGGCCGCCCCAAAGGTGCGGAATCCTCCGCACCTTCAGGGGCTAGGCCCGCCCAGAGTGGTTGGCGTCCCGCCAGTCGGCGGGAAAGGGGCTGCCGCCACACCAACCGGCGCCGAAGGGCGTCCACCGGCCGGCGCAAGTCGGCGCATGCTCAGGAATGCCAGCGCGTGCTGGCGTCATCCCCGCACATGCGTACAGGGATTCGCTTCTGCACCAGGAATGGTGGAGGACCACAGCCTCCGGTGCAGAGGATAGAGTGCCCCCACGGCACAGGCCCGCTGATGGATCGATGGGTCCCGATCGCGGGCCAGGCCACCATGGGGCACCTCCCGGGGCCAGCACCCCCCCAAGAACCCCGGAGCCCGCCCGCGCCGCCAGGTCCCGTCGGTGAGGGACCTACTCCAATTTACGTCGGCGGGACCGGCAACATACGGGCGGGACTTCAGCCCATCGCGGGCCAGAGATTTCGGGCAGCCCTGGCGCCCATTGAGTCGCGCCGGACGTCGCCATTCTCCGAGGCGGGCGGCGCGACTCACGCTGTGCCTGTTTTTGGGGAGTGAGAGAATTAGAAGGACGGCGGGGGCACGATTCACGCCGAACCCCGGCGATTCTCCCATTCGGCGGGGGGTCGGAGAATCCCGCCCAAGGAATGCCATTTCTGTGGTGAAGACGGCTATTTTGCGAATTTTCACACTTTCAGATTTCATGACCAGAAAATGGATTCCTACGACCAAGACCCGTCCCCTGACTACAGAGATACGCCCCAAGTCACGTTTCACCAAAAAGGCTATAGCTAGCCAACACAACAGTTCATTGCCAGGAACTATTGACTGGAGAAGGGCAAACTGTCATTTGATGAATGATGCTTTATTAATTATTGTAAAAAAATTAACAAGTCTTGTTAGTTCTGTTTATCAACAAATTATGGCATGGCAAGATTAATAACCTCGAGCCTGGTGAATCCATCTACAGAAAGCCAAGTCCATTCAGAGCAAGAGTGATTCAGTCATATATTCAACAAGTTATTTTGGTTGTTATTTTAAAATAATGTTTAAAATTAAGTTAGGATATTAAATTAAACTTTATGCAATGTAAGACTCTGATTTAATTTTTTTTTTAAAGCAAATCCATGTTAAGGACAGACTGTACCCAATACAAAGATAAGGACGAGTTTGGCAGCAATCCAATTTTAACTTGCCAATCCATTCCAAGTTATACGCCCTTTTTGTCTCTGCACAGAAATTAACAAGTTCAGCAGACATGATTGATTAGTTCTAAAAAAAATTGAGAGTCAGTTAACAATTCATTGCTCAGTTTTAACAAGCCTACAGAATCTCACTAGTAATCTCACTAGTAAATAGATGAAATTGCCCACTATTCTTCTTATATTTTATCTGGAACAACCATAAGCCATAAAACCATAAGCCACTCTGTCCACGCCTTGCAGTATCCGAAAGTTTCAATAAGGTCCCCCCTCATCCTTCTAAACTCCAATGAGTACAGACCCAGAGTCCTCAACCGTTCCTCATACGACAAGTTCTTCATTCCAGGATCATTCTTGTGAATCGCCTCTGGACCCTTTCCAAGGCCAGCACATCCTTCCTTAGATACAGGGCCCAAAACTGCTCACCAAATGGGTCTGACCAGAGCCTTATACAACCTCATAAGTACATCCCTGGTCCTGTCCCTCTTGACATGAATGCCAACATTGCATTTGCCTTCTTAACTGCCGTCTGAACCTGCACATTAACCTTAACAAGGACTCTCAAGTCCCTTTGTGCTTCTGATTTCCTAAGCATGTCCCCGACAAAGCATACCCCTGGCTTCCAAAATTTTGGTCAGTGCCTTGCCATTTAGGATATGGTGCCAGCTATCCGTCATTTTCCTCATCTCCCTTCGCTATCAGGACTACCCGGTCAAAGAAATAAACATGCCCTCAGAGCACGAGATGCAATCTGTGCCAAAATTATTCCTTTCTATTGGGAGATAAGAGTTCCCAACAAATTGGAAAAAATAACAACCACCATAGAAAACGTAGCTGTTATACTGCCACTGCCCTAGATAAAAGTTCAGAAGAAATGCTAGCTATCCAAACTGTGGCTTTACAAAATCGAATGGCACTCGACTATTTGCCAGCCGAAAGAGGTGGCACATGCACCCTGATTGGTATAGAGTGTTGTACCTATATCCCAGATAATTCAAAGAAGTTAAAAACTTGGCATCACATATTCAGGAAGAAGTCAGGAAACTTGACCAATCCTCTGGTAGCTCTCTCTGGGGATGGCTTTCCGGATGGTTGGGTGCCTCAGAAATGTCCATAATTCAGGGAATCAGCTTATTTTGCGCAGCCGGATTTATCATTTGCATGACGCTCTGGCTGATCAAATGTGCGAGACAAAGAATAGCCAAACACAATGCCCCACCAATTCGAATGGTTTACAATAATCCAACCGCACCACCAGTCAATGAGATTGAAATAAATTATTATTGGTAAACTGTTATTTACTGTATTACTAATGTATTGTTAACTCCTTAATACTGAATCAGTAGAATCAAATTTATTTAATTAATTAATTGTTATTGTATTACATAATAATTCTTTAAGAATATTTCTGTAATGCTTGAAATGCAAAGCTGTGCCCGCTCTATTGTTAAAGACTGTTTTCAAACAAGTAAAATATCAAAGAAAATGTGAATGAGTTCCTCTTCGCACTTATACCGATCCTATCGCATTTCTTTCTTATTTCTATTTTATTATGATTCATCTCATTCCTTCGAATAATCAAAATGGCGGACTGAAAGAAACAAGCTATTTCTTTCAGTTAAAAGAGGGTTAATTAATAGTAATAAGTTGAATTAATAATTGACTTAAAAAGCTCAATCAGAAACCATTTTAAATGGATTCTTGTCATGCAAAATGGATATATTGCTTGACTGTGCAAAATGGATATTGCTCGCTTCTGCAAAATGGATATCTGTTTGCAAGGAACCGCTTGCAACGACCTAAGCAAATGCAACATTTCTTTTTTTTATATAAATTTAGAGTACCCAATTAATTTTTTCCAATTAAGGGGCAATTTAGCATGGCCAATCCACCTACCTTGCACATCTTTGGGTTGTGGGGGCGAAACCCACGCAAACACGGGGAGAATGTGCAAACTCCACACGGACAGTGACCCAGAGCCGGGATCGAACCTGGGACCTCGGCATAGTGAGACGGCAGTGCTACCACTGTGCCACCGTGCTGCCCACAAATGCAATATTCCTAATGAGGGTCAGGTTGACATTAGAGTTCATATGAGCCATCCGTTGTCCAAAAGAAAGGATTCCCTAGATAAAACGAATACCAACATACGATAAGTACAAACATCAAATACCAACAGGCGATAAAGCCCTACTGAGGAATTTATGGATGCAACATTTAATGTTAACTTTAAGGTTCAATTAAATACTGTTGCAGTTCACAGATCAAATCAAAAGCATTAGAAATTGACTCAAACCAATCAGCACGTTACAGGAGCAATGAATAGATTAATTTAGATTGATATCAAATTCCTTAAAAAAGCCATGATTTCAGATTATAGCCTGTTCTACAATTATCTTCTGTCTAATATCTAGCAGTCTATATTCTACCATCTATTTTAACCCAAGCAGCTGTCTTGTTTCATGCAAAGAAACCGTTACTGCTATTGTAATTTGAATTCAAGTCGTCTGTAAATTACTATGGATAATCTGATTCTCAAAACAGTCTTTTGCAGGCAAGGGCTGAACTGAGAACTTTGTAAATTCTGTAACAAGAATTTCTGCTATAATCGATCAATAGATACTAAATAAAATTACTTGGCACCCGAAACGGATAGACAAGATTCTGCATTGTTAGTTGCATGGTCGGCATTACTTAATATATGCAATAACAGGAAACTGTCGATCTTACAATACTATAGCCAAGCTTTCCACTTACATTGGGGAGACCGTGAAAATCCTTAGAATCATTAGAACACCAGTGACATACAAAGAGTAAGAGGCCAATCTGCCCTTGTCGTTACGGAAGGGCATAGGCCCATCCTAATGGGAAGAGACTGGCTACAGATGATTAGGCTCAATTAGCTGGAAATATTTTACATTTCCAACGGCATTCTCCAAAATGTCTCGAGGAGGTATGAAGACATTTTTTACAAGGAACTTTGTCAGATGAAAGGCGTCAAAGCCAAAATATATGTCAATCTGGATTCAACACCCAAGCTCTTCAGAGCCAGACCAATGCTCTATGCCCTGTATCAGATGGTTGAAGCTAAATTTAAGAGATTAGAAGTGCTGGGCATAATTAGACCATACAGTTTTCCGAGTAGGCAGCGGGGAGCCTCACTGACTCTAATCTGGATCTTAGCCATCCAAACCTGCAATTAGAATTGGACGAAGAATCCAAGAAGTTTGCATCAATGAACACCCACAAGGGCCTCTTTCAGTACACAAAACTACCATTCAACATTGCATATGATGGAAAATCTCATTTCAGGAATTTGCAAGGTGATTGTCTATCTCGTGACATTTGGACAGGGCATGGGGCCCGAAGAGACAGAGGAGGTTGCACAACTTGTGCACCAGGGCTCCCGCACACTGGACGCTCTAATCGCCTCCAGGTTCACCAACCAGGGGCACTGTCCAGCCCCCCCCCCCCCCCCCCCCCGGCTAGCCGATCTTTCAGAGGAGAAAGATGTCGCATGGAGTGGCGCTGTGGCACAGTGGTTAGCACTGCTGGCTCACAGCACCAGGAATCCAGGTTTAATTCCGGTTGATTGTCGGTGTGGCGTTTATACGGTCTCCCTGTGTTTTCTCCGGGTACTCCGGTTTCCTCCCAAAGTCCAAAGATGTGCAGGTTAGGTGGATTGGCCACGATAAAATTACATTCATCCAGGTAAGTGGAGAGTATCCCATCAGACTCTTGACTTGTGCCTTGTAAACATTGTGGACATGTTTTGGGAAATAAGGCGATGAGTTGCTCGCTTGCAGGATTCCCAGCTTCTGACCTGCTATGATAGCCACAGTATTCATCAGAGGGTCAATTTCGCTCAGTTGACTGGACAGCTGGTTTGTGATTCAGTGAGGCCATCAGCGCAGGTTCAATTGCCGTAGGCTGACGTTATTCAAGAAGACCTCGCCTTCTCAACCTTGTCCCTCACATCAGGTCGGGTGATCCTCAGGTTAAATCACCACCAGTCAGCTCTCCCTGTCAAAGGGCAAAGCAGCCTATGGTCATCTGGAACTATGGAGACTTTACTTAATATTCATATGGCTAATCAAGTTCAGTTTCTAGTCAATGGTAACACCCAGGATGGTGATAGTAGGAGATTCAGTGGTGGAAATGCTACTGAATGTCAAGGGATGAGGGTTAGATTCCCTCTTGTCGGAGATTGCCATTATCTGGCACTTGCGTGTGACACAAATGTTACTTTCTACTTGAAAGAACATGGCTGGATATTGTCCAGGTCTTTGGACATGAACTGTTTCATTTTCGAGGAATCGCAAATGGTACTGAACATCGTGCAATCATCAGCGAACATCCCCATTTCTGCCCTTATGATGGAAGGAAGGTCATTGATGAAACAGCTGATGATAGTTGGACCTAGGACACACCCCTGAGGAATCCTGCAGTAATGTCATGGAGCTGAGGTGACTTATCTCTAGTCCCCAAAGCAACGTGATCATTGATGGCTACCACACAGCCCAAACCAAACAGGTAGGTCCCTGCTCCTCCTCTCACTGTGGCTTGCTATTTCTTACCCATGCATAATTATTCACTTATGTTGCCCTTTTAACATCACAAATTATATCCCTCTGCATTTGTCTAGCAGTGCTGGGGTACACATAAAATGACAACACAGTGCTGGGCCATTCCACATTGCTGGTAAGTTGATCTTCTATACCTATAATGACAAAATAGGGAAGGAATGGTATACGGTTAATAGCCAGGCACTGCATCAAATAGACCGCTCATTGCAATATGCTAAATGGTTTAGCACAGTGGGCTAAACATCTGACTTGTAATGCAGAACAAAGGCCAGCAGCGTGGGCTCAATTCCCATGCCGGCTTCCCTGAACAAGCGCCGGAATGTGACGACTGTGGGCTTTTCACAGTAACTTCATTTGAAGCCTACTTGTGACAATAAGTGATTATTATTATTATTACTTGTGAGTCTCATTGAGAAGAGGAGCATTTCTTAAAGCTGGACACTGCTTGTGTTGAGCATTGTCGAGATTTAAAGTTTCCTCTCCCCTGACCTCTTCAGGCTTTTATATGCAAGACTATTCAGGGTGGACACCTCCATGGAAATTACAGGCTTAAGTTTTGTCCTGTTTTAAATTTAGAGTACCCAAAATTTTTCTTCAATTAAGGGGCAATTTAGCGCGGCCAATCCATCTAATCCACACATCTTTGCGTTGTGGGGTGAAACCCATGCAGACACAGGGAGAATGTGCAAACTCCACATGGACAGTGACCCAGGGCCGGGATTTGAACCCAGGTCCTCAATGCCGTAAGTAGCAGTGCTAACCACTGTGCCATGTGCCGCCCAGGTTTTCTTACTGTTTTCCAGATTGTTTGTTTTTTCTGTTTTATAGAATAAAACAGCTACATTTTGAGCATGAAGCTGAGCTGATACTCTTTTCTCAGTGTATGCTGATGTAAAATCGTACTTTGTAACTCATTTATTTTTATGTTAATACAAAACAGACCTTCCTGCAATTATATGACAGGTATAATTGCATTTTTGGATTGATCATTTTTTTAACCACCGCAAAAATAAGCTACTGTTATATGAAGGTTTTCAAACAAGGCAAAGTAGCCGCCAGATCAAATAACAAAAGAATGAAAAATTAGAATAGAACTATCAGCTTTGGAAGAAATAAAATTATTGGGCCGGATTCTCCCAACGGGAGTCTAAGGGTGCGATTCTCCGATGCCGCGTGACATCGGGAAAGCCGTTGTGAACTCAGCCGAGTTTCACGACGGCGTCGGAGGTCGCTCCTCGTACCCTATTCCCCCCCCCCCCAGGGGGCTAGGAACGGCGTTGCGAGAAACTCGGCTGCCGGGCCTTGACGCTTGCGTCAAAGCGGCGCGCCGAGAATGACGCGACGGCGGCGCCTACATGACATCAGCCACGCATGCGCAGGTTGGCCAGCTCCAACCTGCGCATGCGCGGTTGCCGTTTTCCCCTCCGCTGCCCCGCAAGACATGGCGGCTTGATCTTGCGGGGCGGCGGAGGGGAAAAAGTGCGTCTCTAAGAGACGCCGGCCCGACGATCGGTGGGCACCGATCACGGGCCAGTCACCTCCTGAGCATGCCCGTGGTGCTCGATCTTCCCTCCGCCCTCCACAGGTCCCACGCTTACCTGTCGCGCGATGTTCACGCCTGCAGCGACCAGGTGTGGTTGGCGGCGGCGTGAACCGGTCGGGTTCGTCAGGCCACTCGGCCCATTGGGGCCGGAGAATCGCCGGTCGCCGTGAAAAACGGCAAGCAGCGATTCCGCGTCATGCCATTTTGGGGGGGGGGGGTGGGAGAATTGTGGGGGGTGCCAGGGTGGCGTGCCGTGATTCGCACGGCCCTCCCGCGATTCTCCCACCCGGCGTGGGGAGCAGAGAATCGCGCCCTAAGTGCCGATGCCGGTGTAAAAACTGGAGTATTTTACTCCGGTGTCGGCACCCGTTCCCAGACCCCTATTCTCCCCCCTTTGTGGGTCTGGCAGTGGCGTCGTGCGATTTATGGGATGGGGCCTCAGCGTGGTATCAGTGACCCAGCGCTGCGTAAGAGGCGCGACGCCTTGGGTCCCGCGCATGCGCTGTTGGGCCGGCGCCAACTAGCGCATGCGCGGTGCCCGTCCTCCCCTAGGCCGCCCCGCACAAACATGGCGGATGGATCCAGGTTCGCCGGAGGAAGAAAGGAGGCCCGCCGACAGAGAGGCCGGCCCGCCGATCGGTTGGTCCCGATTGTGTACCAGGCCACTCCGCCCCCCCCTTCCCCCCCCCGGGAATGGAGCCCACCACCCCCACCCCAGATGCCGCCCTCCAAGCCTTTGCGACAAGTACCCGCTGACAGCGACCAGGTGTGGACGGCGCCGGTGGGAGTAGGCTGTTTACACGCGGCCGCTCGGCCCATCCGGGCTGGAGAATTGCCGCTCGCTGTTTCCGGCGATTCTCCGAGTGGCCCGGCGTGATTTGTGCGGCGCTGGTTTCCGGGGGATGGGAGAGACGCGTGCGGGGTCGGGGCGCCATGGGAGAATTCCGCCTATTGTTTCTGAGAAAACACAGAGCCTTGTTGTTTCTGAATAAAAAAAAGGGAGTGTCCCAGTTACATTTGGCAGGATTTTTTGACCCTAAGTGTTGATGCCGGCGCAGGATTTGTGGACTTTCAAGACAGCAAAGCTAGTGCCGCACCTGGACTGATTCAGCGACTGTTGTGGGGCTAGCACCGGTGCCATGTGGAACACTATGGATGCCAATGAGAAATGGTGCCGTATTTGCTGGATTGACGATTGACACTCAGGTGCCTGACAAGCTAGAGCCGTAAACGCACACTTCACTCCCCACACACACCATCCAGCCAACAAGATGGTAGCAAGGAGAGCGACACCCCGTTTCATGGACGCTGAGTTGGAGACCCTCCTGGACATGATGGAGGAGAGGCAGACCATCCTGTACCCTGGCCCAGGAAGGAAGCTGCCAGCCGCCATCGTTTACCGTGCCTGGGTGCAGGTGGCAGAGGCAGTGAATGCCAGAAGCAACACAATCCGAACTGGCCAGCAGTGCCGTAGAAAACTGCACAACCTCCTCAGGACGGCCAGAGGGAGTAGGCAGCACTGTGCCCCGGCACCAACCCTGCCCTACACACCTGTAACCCTCTCCCCTCTCATGCTCCCAACCAGGTGTATCCCTACCCTGCACCACATGCCGGCACGCATGCCGGCCGCCAAGGCTGGTGCCCTGGACACAGAGGCAATCACCTATCCACCCCATGGGCTGCATGCATCAGACTGCCTAACACTGTTGCTTTCTGCTAACCCCACCAGGAGAGGGCCACCCATAACTGTCGGGAGTGGAAGAAAATTGGGGGAGGATGGCCGGACCTGCGGCCCCTCACTGTTCCTGAGCAGAAGATCCTGGAAGAGGTCGGCAGCCCAGAGAAAAGGGAAATCGCCGGGGTGGAGATCGGCCGTGGGCAAGGAAGTGAGACCCCGCTTAGTTGCAATTCCCATGCCACTTGTGTCAGCCACCCCTTCAACGACATCCTCACCCCCACCCCCTGACTGCCCTCACCCTACCATCCCCACTCTCCCCTGCCCTGGCCCGTGTTTTGGCTTGTGTCTTGTAGGACCTACTGGTGATGGGGCGGGCCCATCTGGTGTCCCACACCCCCAGCAAGTGCCACAGGCGGAACCCCCTTGTGCTGACCAGCGCTGAGGAGAGCATCGTGTATGGCAGCCCTCGACCGACAAGAGACCCAAAACACCCCGGAGCTCGAGTCCGGGGTGACACAGATTTCCTGTCACAGCTGTCTCCAACACCCTCCACAATCCCAGAGACATCACCTCAGTTGAGTTTTGGTTATAGATCAGCATGTCCATGGCCTGGAGCATTCTGTGCAGGTGCTGGCTGAGACCCCAGACAGGGTTGTTCCCTGATAGGCAGCAGAGACCAGAGCAGGCCTCCAGGACTGGCAGCGCCAGGTGGTGGGGGAACCTCAGGGGATAACTCCTCTCGCAGCCCCGTCCCATGGTGACTCCCGCAGGGCAGGTGTCTGAACACTTCAGGTCTCCCCTCCCCCCCTCTCTCATGTCCCTGCACATTTGGTGGGAAGCGGGCAGAACAGGGTGGCACCACACCACCTGGGATACCCGAGCAGCAGCTCGGTCGACCCAGAAGACGACCGCCAACGGGGACCCATGTTGCAGGGCGGGAATCACAACAGGCTACCTCCACTCCTGATGTACCATCTGGTGCTCCACCGAGAAGTAGCATTAAGGCCAATAAGGCCAGAAAGCTGGATACCAGCCAAGTCAGCACGGCTGCAGATTTAGTTACATATTTCTACTTCAGCTGATGGAGAACCTCGCCCATTATATTTTAAATTTTACCAGATATTTCTGAAAAAGTGCAAGATAAATTAAAGAGACTCAGTAAAAGCAGATGAAATGTGCTTGTCAAATATTCAATCCATAATGTGTGCATTGTTTGAAAAGGTAACATTAATCAAACATTTGATTTGACAATAAGAGAAATGCTATAATGACACCCAATTATTTCAGTACAAATGCAACAGCAACTTGAGGAACAGGCAATAGTATAATTTAGCATGGAAATAAATGCACAAGTTGCTGTCATTCCACCATTAGCTTCTGGAAAACAAGGAGCCAAATCTTCCAGTCTCAAGATCACAAATAAGTGCCAAGTAACATGCATGCCATACTCATGCCAGGCAATGAGTCTTCCAACAACAGAGCATCTAATCGCTACTTCTTGATGTTCTATAAATATCATTAATTTCCCATCAACAAACTCCGGAGAGTTGCCATTGACCAGAAAATAAACCAGCCACATAAATACAAGAGCAGATCAAAGGCAGGACAGTCTCTGGTGACTGAAGTACTTTCTGACTCCCACAGCTTTTTCTTTACAGTGTACAAAACAGACAAGTGATGGAATACACTTCCTTTCATGAATGTAATTCCAATAATTCTCAAGAAGAGCAACACTATCTGGAACAAATAAACTCATTTAATATTATCCTGTCCACCACTTCAAACATTTACTCCTCTATCAAGCGACACATTGAGACTACAGTGTGTACCATGTAGAAGATGCTGAGTGGCAGCTTGGCAAGTTTCCTTCAACTGAACGTTCCAAATCCCCAACCTCTACCAACTAGGCAATAACAAGAGCAGCAAGACACATGTGGACACCATTGCCTGGTTCCCTCTATGCCGCACACCATCCCGACTTGGAAATATATTACCATTCCTTCATTGCGGCTGGATCAAAATCCTGGAAATTCCTCCCTAACAGTACCAATGGCACAATGATATTGTCACTGGATCAGTAACCAGAGACCCAGGATCATGTCCCAGGTGTGAATCCCACCATGGCAGATGTTGAAATTTGAATTAAATAAAAACCTGGAATTAAATGTCAATGTTCATTGTCATTAAAGACCCATCTGGTCCACTAATGTCCATTAGGGGAGAAAATCTTTCTCATCTGGTGTGGCATACATGTGACTCCAGACCCACAGTAATGTGGTTAACTCTTTAATGCTCTCTCAAATGGCCGAATAAGTTACTCAGTTCAAGGGTAATTAGGGGTGGGCAATAAATGTTGGCCCAGCCAGTGATGACCACATCCCAGGAAATAATTTTTAAAAATGGACTGCAGAAGTTCAAGCAGGTGGCTGACTCAAGGACAATTAGGAATGAGAAATAAATTCTGGTCTTTCCAGGGATGCCCACACGTGCGAATGAATGCAGAGCTTCACACACCCTGGTTAATTATTTTAATGACTAATGGTATTAATAACAGCCGAGAAGAAGCTCCCACAATGATACAAGATTATCCATGGAACACTTGAGGTAGAAAAATCATGAATGTTCCAGTTTACTCCTACTTGAGGCCTGAGCGTTTTGCTTCCTATCTCCTGCAGTCTTCTTTTTACTGCCCAAACAAAATACCCTCAGCGGAATTCTCCAATAACTGCCTCACACTGACCAGTTGCTTCCAGAGAATGATTAATCATCGCTCCCAAATCTTTTTTCTTTATGGCCTTTGCCAACAGAGATCCTTTTCACATTACCCACACATTTATACACAACATTTGTTAGCTCTGCCATCAATTCTTGACTCTTTGTTTCATATCATTCACAAATGATTTAAAATACTCGTTTTCAGAATATACCATTGTAGAATGTCACTCGTTACTTTTTCCTGGGCAGAACATCAACATCACCATGCTTTGTGTCTTGCTGATTTGGCAGACTCAATTCAGACAATGAGGGTAATTTTCCAAGAAGGTATTAGAGAACTTTACTCAATTTGCTTGGCTACATTTATTATGTCTGGAACTTGTCTTCTTTCATGAAAATGACCCATTCAATAGATCAGCTATATCCTGATAATCTGTAAAAGTATTACTCAGTTTATTCCCTTTAATCTATCCAGTCCTTAAAAGAGCAACCTTCCTTTTACTGTTTCCATCATTACAAAACATTTTAGGTCTGTCTTGCTTCCATCTGCAATTTGTCTCTTTTACCTCACCCAATACATTTTTAATACTTTAATTGAGCTTTGAAGGAATGTCAAGGATCCTTTTTGTTTTCTTGTAATTTTTTTAACGTTTCACACTTTTTATGTTCTTTTAAAGTTAATTCTTGCACCATTGTGAACTGTGGGGTCTTGCTATGCATTTTAATGTATGTGCTTTTGTTACGACACCTTGGGCAAGTGTGCGGTCAATTCCAGCCCCAGAGACCCCGGAGTCCCAACATATTGAATCAACCAATAATTTGTGTATTTCCATGAGATCTTAATAATAATCTAATAATAATATTAATCAGTGCCACAAGTAGGCTAACACTGCAATGAAGTTACTGTCAAAATACTCTAGCTGCTACACTCTGGCACCTGTTCGGGGACACAGAGGGAGAATTCAGAATGTCCAATTCACCTAACAAGCACGTCTTTTGAGACTTGTGGGAGGAAACTGGAGCACCCAGAGTAAACCCATGCAGACATGGGGCAAATATGTAGACTCTGCACAGACAGTGACCCAAGCTGGGAATCGAACCCAGGTCCCTGGCTGTTGTGAAGCAATAATGCTAACCACTGTGCGACCATAACCCATGACTGCTCCAATGAGGTACAGACACAAGATTTATAAGTAAAACATTTTTAAAAACTGTTTATTTAAAACAAGAGTAAAAGATGACCATATAATGGAAATACTGGAACAATGGTCCACCAGTCTACCTATTCCAAAAACCCTGCCCCACCTTTCACCCAGCCACATATAAGAGAAATATAAATATACAGTAGGGTAAGGAAAAGATTATAAATAACAGGGATTAACAGGTATGAGGGATTTGAGGATCTTCGCTGCTGAGGTTGAGGTCTTTGTAGGTAGTGATCTACTCAGCATGGGAGGTGTTGCAAATCATTGGATCTTTTAAGGACTATCATTCATTAGAACTCTCAGACTAGGGGCGGGATTCTGTGATCCTGAGGCTAAGTGTTGACGCCGTCGGAAACACCGTCGCGTTTCCCGACGCCGTCAACAAGGCCTCGGGATCAGCAATTCTGGCCCGTACAGGGGGCCAGCACGGCAGTGGAGCGACCCGCGCTGCTCCAGCTGTTGATCATGCCGCAAACTGAGCGCCGCAGGGTCTGTGCATGTGCAGTGGCACCTGCGCCAACGAGTGCATGCGCAGTGGCTCCATTCTCCGCGCTGGCCCCGACGCAACATGGCGTAGGGCTACAGGGGCCAGCGCGGAATATAGGAGGCCCCCAGCCAGAGAGGCCGGCCCGCCAATTGGTGGGCCCCAATCGTGGGCCTGGCCATATTGGAGGCCCCCCCCCCGGGGTCGGACCCCCCTCTCCCCCTCCCACAGGCCGCCCCCCAACCCTTCCACGCCGAGTTCCTGCCAGCTGAGAGCAGGTGTGGACGGCGCCAGCAGGATTCGGGTTTTTTACGACTGCCGCTCGGCCCACCCCGGGCCGTGAATCGGCGGGGGAACCGCATAGAGTGGCCCCCGATTGACGCCTCGCCCACCATGCCAGCACCAATGGCGCAGATTCTCCAGTCTGTGGAGAATCAAGTGCCAGCAATGGGGCGGCATGCCGTGATTTGCGTCAGTCGTGGGAATTCTCCGGCCTGGCCCCGGGCTGAGAGAATCCCGCCCCAGGTGTAACTCTGGGGAATCGCCTTCACACAGGGGATTCAGGTCTGTGCAATTCTATCATGCAACCACCAGATGGACTCTCAATGTCCCTTAAATATTACTGGAGTTCTCTACCTGAAAGTTTACATACATTCTACATCCACTCTGCCTTTCAACTGCTTGCCTGGTCTCTGTGCAGAGATTCTGGCTGCATCGTGAAGAGAGTTCTCAGACTGGGCTTTTTCCAGCCATTCAGACAGATGATTACACTGTTACAGACCTGGTGGGAGAACCTGATTGCAGCCTTTCAAACCAATAGTCTCCTTCACAGGTCTGGCTACAGTCTGCAATCTTTTAAATAGGAGTGCCTTCCACAGGTCTGGCTGGGAGCCTCTTAAATCGCCTGGCAGAATCTGGGGTGGTAGAGAAGGGTGGAGGTGTGGACTTAGATAGGGTACGCTTTCAGGGGCCCTTGTAGACTTGATGGGCCAAATGGCCTCCTTCTGCACTCTCAATTCTATGATTATGACTATGAGCTGAGAGAGAATGCCTTCATGCTGCTTCATGCCTGGATCTTTCACAAAACTGACAAAATAGGACTTGCTTCTCCTGTTCCAGAAGTTTCTGAGAAGCTTCACCAATCCCAAATGAGAATCTGTCCAAGGCCCAGATTTCAAACAAGCTGACTGGCTGCTTGCCAAGTCCATCAAAATGACATCACGTGCTCTGCCACAGAGCATACTAATTTTGAGGGGATCTTCCAGATCAGTCTGCATAGCAGTTTATATTGGGGGGACGGTGTGTTTCCGTTCAAAACCAAAAGACTGATTTTAAAACCAGTCAGCAGGACAGGCATGAAACTGGAAACACAAAACAAACCAGGAGTTAGCAAGTTCTTTACACTTTCATCAATTATATATTTTTGAACTGTTCTATTTTCTGGTATGATTTACTAACTTACATTGTCTAAGACTCTTCTCACAGGTCCGCAATTTTCTTTCCCAGAGTGGCATCACATAGTTGCTTTTGACCTGAACCTTGACAACAATATCAAATTTGACCATCTACAGATCACTTGATTCCAGATTATTCATAATTGGAGCAATGAATGCTGTTAGTTGTCAACAAATTCTGGGAGATAGGCAGAGACCGTTAGCAACGAGTGTCACAAGTGCATTTTAGGGTTTGCTACATTATCCAGCCTTTTCATTCATCAAAGTGATGGCAATGACTCCAGTCAGGTTCTACCGGTTTTTCCATCAAAGTTGCTTTGGGAGAATTATGTGGAAATTTAGTGTTAATGTATAGACTGTTTCTAAAGTCCTTGTCGTAAGATTAAACTGTTGGTGACATATAAATGAATAATTCATCAGGTTTCTATATTAATGCTGTTTCTAGCTCAATATTGATAATACTAGAACGATAGAAAGTGGCAACAGTACAAGAAAAAGTGAGTTGCTGGACATGCATATTGAACAATATATCACAAAATATGATGGTTAGATTGAAGCCCAGAACTTTTCCCTGTTGTGTGTTATGCCTGAATTACATTTTCATTCCCTGTTTATAGTTTTCTTCTCTCATGTGTGTACATTCAAAGTTATTAAAGTTTAAAGTTGCAGAAGGACTTGATAAACACTCTGTATTATTCAATTGCTGAAATATGTCCCCCTTAAGATGACAAAATCGAATTATTAACTTAAAACAGGGTGAGTTTGTGCATAAGTCAATTGTGGCCCCACAGATTTTGCAGGTCTGACATTTTGTGTTGCTGAACAGTATGTCTGCCCTTCACAAAGAACTGCTTTTGTTCCCTTACACCAATTTGCAAGTTTGGCACATTGCATGAAACAGCCTAAGTATGCAAAGAATAAATGTACATATATATATATATATGGATATTTATATTGGAAAGAGAGGCATTTGCATTAAGGTGAAAGGTGACAGTGTGAGACAATTCTTTCTTTTCCCTTTCTACTAAGTGACAGTATGAAATACACTTTTGCAATATTTAGCAGGGCTAATCAGAAATTCCCATTTGTTATCCCAAGAGCAGCTGAATCCGAATCTCATAATAAGAAATCAACTATACAAGCATGACTTTTCCCATTTTTCACACGTGTCATATTTTTGAAGAATTGTGTGCTTAGGGTGAGAATATGGTTAACAAAATTAATTTAATTTAAGATGAAAGATCACGAGAGAAAGAACATTTTAATTCCTTCTGCCTGGTCACATACCAAAGCCAGTCCCAGTGGAGAACAAAGGAAAGCAGTTTTCTAATACACCACCCAGTTCTTTAAGAATATAATTACATCAATGAATGATTGTTATTCCTGCTTAATCTATCGCTAAACATTTTAATTGGTCTGTTCTATCTAACTGCCTGTAATAGGTTTATAGCAAACACTGATGAGGTATTT
Organism: Scyliorhinus canicula; assembly: GCF_902713615.1. NCBI lineage: Eukaryota > Metazoa > Chordata > Chondrichthyes > Carcharhiniformes > Scyliorhinidae > Scyliorhinus > Scyliorhinus canicula. The sequence goes on from NC_052147.1 coordinate 186,937,949, forward strand.
TTTAAAGATTAAAGAGCTGAAACACAGCTTATAAGCAATCTCATAAAAAGGATGATGCATAAAGATGGTTATCATAATGTTTTAAACAAGTTTGAACTTAAATGCGTTTTTAATTATATTTATTTATAGTATTGAAGAGCGGATCCTGCTACTCCAGTGTTTGTTTATTTTATTGCTTTGTCTTCTGGGTTAGAATTTCTGAAAAATACTTAAGACATCAAAGAACATCATGGAGTCTTACCATTTTTGGAATATTTTACTTGTGTCCGATATCAATTGTATTGCCACAACCAATCACATTTCTTGCTGCTATTTGGGTAGCCGAGTAAGATGATATTCGCTCCTGCCAACATGTCTGCAGATCAAGAGAAAGTCACACTTTAATGTAATTAGGGCGGGTAATGGAAGTCTTTTAACAGAAAATTAATTATCTACAGGAAAAGTGTTGTTTCTCTTGGCAAATATGAATAAGAATGAAAGCTAACCTGGAGAATTAAAGAAGTGTATGACGGGACCTCACCCCAGAAATGATAACATAGATTTGTTCACTGGGCAGAGCCTCCTAAATGTACAATTTGTCCTTCAAGTTTCCGTGAAGATTGAGATAGTGCAAGCAGGGTCACTGGGACAGTGATTACAACTTGTTTTGTGAGTATGTCGCGTGCATCCAAGAGAAAAAAAAGAGTTGGTTTGATTAACCTTCTGTTGTTTTTCTTGCTATAATATTCCTGCTACAGAAACTGTATTTATTGGTGAATGTAGTCAAGGAGAGATACATATAAAACAACCCACTCCTGATCAAATAACAATGAAGTGAAAGGAATACAGGAGGGGAAAAGGTAATCGAAGTACGAGGTTGCTTTAATGGAGTGTAAACACCAGCATTGACTCAACTGATCTTATTCCTGATTCCTGATTTCTGTTCTGTAGATACTAGGAAATTCAATATATAAAGACAAGCTATGTGAGGTATCAAAGGAAGGGGCAGTGTTAAAAGGAAGCACCTGTTGTAAATGCATGTACACACATTAAAAATACATCAATATGAAATCCATTGTTCAATCTTTGTTTGGTTTTATGATTGAGAGAATATTTTTAGGCCACTTTGAATTGATTACTTTCATATGTCCTGAACATGCCACTGGCCCTTTAAACAGGCATCTTCTGAGCATCAAGGGAGCAGTCTGTAGGTTCTCGTTAAAGGGTGCCTTTTAGTTGACCTCCACCTTCAGTGCCTTATCCTCATATTCCTGCGCCTATGGTGCCAAAATTATAAAGAACATAGTGGAGAATGACCATGGTGTATTCAATGATAAAATATGGGGGGGGGGGGGGGGGGGGAGATAGTTATGACTGAAACTATGGAAATAGAGCTTGCATAATCCTTTCTCAATAACACAGCTGAGAAGACATTTTACAAATCGTTTCAGTCAAAGTTGACACTCAGACAATTTTTGCAGACACTTAAAAACTGTGGACTCAAGCACCACCTTGTTTCACAAGGAATGCAAGTAATTTGTTCCTCAACAAACATTTACTGGAAGCCAGCATGTATTGGAGACAATGGACGCGATTCAGTGGACACTGGTAGTTAAAGTCCGCTGCACGGCATGTTTAGAGGGATGTTTCTCGCCGGTTGTAGTGCCGAGAAACATCCCACTTTGCAATGGCACTTTGCCGTTTTTGTTTGGCCTTGGGGAGTTTCTCCCCGCCACACTTAGAGGAATTTTTGACTGGCAAGTTTCAGGTCACCAGCAGGAAAATCTCCTCACAGATCAGAGTGCCATTTTGTCTGGCAGCCCTGATCTTTCCCCATCCTACTTTCAGCCCCCTCATTTTTTACCCTCCCCAACCCATGTGGGGCATTGGGCACAACCCAGCTGCAACCTCACATCCATGTAATGTGGAGCGTGGTTGGAGATTACAATTGTAGAGTATTCCACTCTTACGATTTCTGGAAGCACCAATTTCTCCACTACACAGAAGTCGATGCAGGTGTAGACTGTAGTGATATCATGGTTGTGTTGTAATTCATCAACTGACCACTAGGAGTCTGATTAGTATATAAATGAATGTTAGAGTCAGGTGACCTCAGACTGGTTAAGGGAGCTGGGAGAGAGATAATGGTTTTTGCATGTGTTTATGCACTGTTATCCATCTGCTGTTTTGTATATATTTGACCCACAGTTAATGTTAATAAATCATTTATAGCTTTAACTACAAGTGTTCTTATAATATAAATTAGGCCATCTGACACAAAGATTACATGGTACGAGGGCTGGATGGTATTAAACACTGAGAAAAACAAGCCTGCCAGAAGATCCACAGAGATTTGAAAATTTTGCAGACTCCCAAATGGAGTCGTTGAAGCCACCAATGAGTCTCTGATTTCATGGTAATGTCGACAGCAACTGGCATGTGTTTAAACAACATTTTAATCTGTTTCTTACTGGAGTAAATTTAGGAGATCAATCAGATTTGTGTAAGGTAGCGATGCTCCTAACAATGGCAGGGCCTGAAGCAATTGCTGTGTTTAATATGTTTAAATTTCCAAATGATGAAAATAGTACAAATTTTAAGTAATTCGAAGATTTGATGAACATTGCACCCCCAGAAAGAATGACATTTTTGAATGCTATGTGTTTAGATCACGTTTACAGAAGACGGAAGAGTCCATAGATCATTTGATCACTGATTTAAAGTTAAAAGCTGAAACTTGCAATTTTTCTGAGGTGGAATCTTTTATGATTCGGGACCAAATTGTGTTTGGTGTGAATGAAAATAAGATGAGGGAACGGTTGCTTAGGGAATCGGAGTTGACTTTGGAACAAACAGTTAAGATTTCTCAGGTTCTCGAGCTAGCAGCATAGTATTTTAAAATGTTTCTCAGTAATGGAGGCGTCTCCTTGGAGGAAGACACTCCGGTTACCGCCCTGTTTCCAAAAACGCAGGAAACGTCCGAAAAAAGGCGGGAAAGTTACTGCAGGTCCTCGCACACCAACAAATAGGTTAAAGATCAGGGACTGGATTCTCCCCTACCCGGCGGGGTGGGGGCTCCTGGCAGGATGGAGTGGCGTGAACCACTCCGGCGTCGGGCCGCCCCAAAGGTGCGGATCTCTCCGCATGTTTAGGGGCCAAGCCCTAACCTTGAGGGGCTAGGCCCACGCCAGAGTGGTTGGCGCCCCGCCGGCCGGCGGGAGAGGCCTTTGGTGCCATGCCAGCCGGGGACAAAGGGATTTCGCTGGCAGGTGGAAGTCCGTGCATGCACCGGAGTGTTAGCGGCTGCTGACTTTATCCCCGCTCATGCGCAGGGGAGGGGGTCACTTCCGCGTCAGCCATCGTGAAGGCTATGGCCAACGCGGAAGGAAAAGAATGCCACCACGGCACAGGCCCGCCCGCCGATCGGTGGGCCCTGATCGTGGGCCAGGCCACCGTATGGGCAAACCCCCGGGCCAGATCGCCCCATGCGCCCCCCTCAGGACCCCGGAGCCCGCCCGCATTGCAAGTCCCGCCGATAAGGGAGGTGTTTCACGTCGGCGGGACCGGCATTACAGCAGCGGGACTTCGGCCCATCGCGGGCCGGAGAATTGCCGGGTGGGGCCCGCCGACAGGTGCGGCGCGTTTCCCGCCCCCGCCGATTCTCTGGTGCCGGAGACTTCGGGAGACAGCGGGGGCGGGATTCACGCCCCCCCCCCCCCCCCCCACCCCCGGCGATTCTCCGACCCGGCGGGGGGTCGGAGAATCAAGCCCTAGATATTTCTGTGTCAAAGATGCGATCAAAGGTTCAAATTAAGGCAGCGTTCTGCGTTTGGCAAGTTTTGTCCCAGATGCAAAGGAAAAAAATCACTTTGCTCAGAATTGTTACTCTAAGCTCAACCCCAGATCAGTCAGCACAGTGGAAGACTCAGTCTCCGGTGATGAAACATCATTAGTTGTTGGGGGTAATAGCAGAGAAGAATAACTTTTTGGAGACATCAAAAAATTCTTCAGCATGTAAAAATTGCAAACTGGTGCTCTATTTAAAATAAATGCGGTTGATGAGGACAACGACCTGCTATCACTTGAAGTGAACGGTACAGTGGTCCAATTGAATTTAGACACTGATGCTAAAGCCAATTTAATCAGCATGACTGATTTTTTTAAATCTTAAAATTCCGCCGATTAGAAGAAATCACAAAATATCTCTGAGAGATTATAATGGTTCAAGCGTTAAATGTTATGAAGCTTGTGACCTGAATGTGGTGGTGAAGAACACAGTTTATTCTGTCCCATTCTGTATTGTATCCGAGGACTTGGATTCATTATTAGGTGATCAGTCCTGTGAAGAATTGGGTCTAGTGCAGTTGATGTGCAGCATCCACAAAGGGTTGGATCAACAATCCAACGATTCTGTGAACATTATCAACAAATTCAGTGATGTGTTCATTGATTTTAGTGCACTAACATTTGCCAACAAGATACAATTTAAAGAAGATGCATTATCTAAAGCACCGATACAAACTATTAGTTGAGAAATTGATGAAGATGTAGACCTGCAAATCAATTTCATTTCTACCCTACCACCCGTATCAGATAGGAAACCACAAGTTATCAAGCAGACAGAAGAACCTACCAATGGGGTAAATTCCATGGTATGTATTCAACAAAAAAAATGATGATGCTCATAAAGTCAAGGCTCTCAAACAGCTTAACGAAAAAAGTGTACATGTTGTAAAACAATTATTACAGAGAGCAATGGACAGCCAGTCTGTTCTTCTGAGAATAGAAGATTCAGGCAATTAGTCGAGAAAAGCCATTGCACTTGAAGAAGTAGCACCTCGTTCCTATAATGTACAGACATAGGACGGGATGGTTTTAAGAAGAAATTATCGCGCGCACTTGAAAAACAGAAGACTTTCACAACGTGATGGATGACAAATCTACATCTGAATCAACATCAGCTGCAGTGTCAGATAGTTCAGCAATTCCTGAAACTGTGAATGTCATTGAGAACATTTCTGAGCAGCAAGGTCAAACAGAAGATCAACCAGAGTCAGAAGAAAACTTGATTGACTCAATTTGTAGATTTGGACTATTTGTACATACTATGCTTGCTGTTCTTGTGCGTATACACATATATGTTAAATCAGTTTTAAAAATTTTAAAGAAAAAAATAAAACTGTTAGACTCACAGGCTAATGGTATCACATGTAAATGTACTGATGTTAATGGATTAATTTATTCTTTCAAAGGAAAGGGAATGTAGTGACATCATGGTTGTGTTGTAATGCACCGACTAACCACTAGAAGTCTCATTAGCATATAAGTGGATGTTAGAGTCTGGTGACCTCAGACTGACTAGGGAGCTGGGAGAGAGATAGTGGCTTTGCATATTCATACTGTTATTCATCTGTTGTTTTGTACATGTTTTGCCCACAGTTACTGTTAATAAATTGTTTGCAGCTTTAGGTACAAGTGTACTTGTAATATAAATCAGGCCATCCAACAAGAACATTACATTGACCTTGTGTACTGGTGATTTAAATGAGAATTTTTTCTCATCTGGGTGCATGAACCGCCATGGATCCACTGCCCCATCTGTTCCATGAACGTTCCCAGTTCCTTAGTCATGCCTGCCAGTTTCCTCTTTTCTGGGGTTTGACCTGTCTTCAGTGGGTCCTGGACACAGTTAAAGTCCCCCCACCCTTCCCCACTTCCATCATTATCAGTCAGAGCGTATCTATGTTGGGGATTTCCGCCCAGGTCTCTTTAATAAATTCCATGTCATCCCAGTTCGGCATATACATGTTTACCAGGACTACAAGTGCCCCGTCCAGGACATCACTGACCACTGACCATGACGTAACGTCCCCTTGGTCCGTAACCAGCCTCTTTGCGGTGGACAATATTTTGCCTCTTGTCCTCACGGTAAAGGATAATAAAAAGTTTCCAAGAACTTCAGTTAATGCAGAGGAACTTAGTGCATAAGGTATTGAATAAACTAATGGGACTAAAGAAAAATAAGTCTCTGGGACCTGACGGCCTGTACCCTAGAATACTAAAGGAGGTGACAGCAGAGATAATGGATGCATTGGTTTTGATATTTCAAAATTCTCTGGATTCTGAAAAGGTCCTGGTGGATTGGAAACAGGCTAATGTAGCTCCTCATTCAAAAAGGAAGAGAGGCAAAAAGTAGGAAACTATAAAGTGGTTAGCTTGACCTCAGCGGTGGGGAAGTTGCTGCGATCAATCATTAAGGAAATCATCAATCATTGATTACCATCAACCATTTGGAAAGACAAAGCTCAATCCACCATTGTCATTATGGTTTTATGAAGGGTAAGTCATGCTTGACAAACTTGCTTGAGTTCTTTGAGGATTTAACCAGCAAGGCGGATAATGGGGAACCTGTGCATGTGGGATATCTAGACTTCTAGAAGACTTTTGACAAGGTTCCACATAAAATATTGGTCCAGAACATGAGGTTGCAGGGTTTTGGGGTTGAATGCTGGATTGGATTGAGGATTGCTTCACTGACAGAAAGCAGAAGGTCAGGTTAAATGGGTCCTACTCTGGCTGACTGTAACTAGTGTCATGCTGCAGGGTTTAGTCCTCAGACCTCAACTGCGAGCAGGGACAGAGTATAGCATAGCAGCATTTGCGGATGATACTAAAATATGTGTGAAGAGGAGATACAAATTTTACAGACAAATATGGATAGGCTAGGAGATTGGGCCAAAATTCGGCAGATGGAGTTTAATGTGAGGTTATCCATTTTGGCCGAATAAATAGTCAGGCAAGTTATTATCTAAATGGAAAGCAGATCCAAAATGCAGCTGAGCAGAGGGATCTGGGTGTCTTTGTTAATGAATCGCAGAAAGTCAGGATTCAGATGCAGCATGTAATTAAAAAGGCAAATGGAATATTATTGTTCATTGCAAAAGGACTGAAGGATAAAAGTAGAGAAGTGTTGTTGCAATTGTGCAGGGTGTTTGTGAGACCACATCTGGAGTATTGTGTCCAGTTTTGGTCTCCTTATTTGAGGAAGGATGTGGTGGCATTGGAGGCAGTTCAGAGGAGGTTCACCAGATTGATTCCGGGAATGAAGGAATTGATGTGTGAGGAGAGATTAAACAGTTTGTGCTTATATTCTCTGGAGTTTAGAAGAATGAGAGGGGATCTGATCAAGGTATATAAAGGCTGGATTTTCCATCCCGCCGCACCAGACTTCTGGTCAGCACGCTGGTGGGATGCTCCATTTTGCCAGCTGGTCAATGGGGTTTCCCATTGTGGGGCAGCCCCACGCCATCGAGAAACCCCTAGGCTGCCGGCAAAATGGAGCATCCCGCCGGTGGAGATTCCAGCCCAAAATACTAAAAGGGACTGATAAAGTAAATGTAGATCAAATGTTCCCCCTTGTGTGGCAATCTAGAGCGAGAGGTCACAGAGGCGGTAGATTTAGAACTTAGATGAGGAGAAACTACTCCTCGCAGAGGGTGATGAATTTGTTGAACTCGCTGCCCCAGAGTGCGGTGGAGTCCAAATCATTAAATGGTTTCAAGAGAGAGATAGATATATTTCTGATTTAAAAAACGGGTTCAAAGGATATTGTTTACACGTAGGGAAGTAGCTTTGAGACCAGGAAGAGATTGGCCTTGATCCGATAGAATGGTTTTACCAGGCTCGAAGGGCTGAATTGCCTACATCTGCACCTAATTCCTATGTTCCTATGCTCCTACATTTGAGATTTGTTTTTGCAAACACCAATCTGTTTTCAAAACAGAACATTTCAACTGTAATTCTGCTCAATCTTGGTTATTATCACATTAGTTTTCTTTTTTGAGCAGTTGTTTTTCTGAAAATCAGGTCTCTCTGAGTTTGAGGACTCTGCGCTGCATCCCGCCATGTGCAAAGGCGCGCAGCTGGAAAAACTTCCCAGCTTCAATGAAAATACTCCATTTTTTATAGCCTTATACTGTTTATCCCCTTATTTCCTGGCTTTCTCTTTTCTGGACATATTTTTTTCTGATTATTTTACTGGAAAAACATCCTCGTTGCCAGCTTTCATAGAATTTACAGTGCAGAAGGAGGCCATTCAGCCCATCGAGTCTGTCACGGCCCTTGGAAAGAGCACTCTACCCAAGCCCACACCTTCACCCCATTGCCGTAACCCAGTAACCACACCTAACCTTTTTAGTGCACTAAGGGCAACTTAGCACCCCCAATCCACCTAACCTGCACATCTTTGGACTGTGGGAGGTAACCGGAGCACCCGGAGGAAACCCACGCAAACAGGGGGAGAACGTGTAGACTTCGCACAGCCAGTGACCCAAGCCGGGAATCGAACTTGGGACCGTGGAGCTATGAAGCAACTGTGCTAACCATTGTGTTACCGTGCCGTCACAGTTCTTAATGCTGTTATGTTTTCGGGGGTTTTACTTTTACTCACAGTATAAACAAAGGATGACCTGGGCACCATAGGTTATTTAACCATTTGTCAGAGTTTACTGCAGAGGTGTTGCTTGCTCACAGACTAAGATGGAAGTGAGAGGAAAAATCTCCCAAGTTCCATGTGACATTTCTGTGCCATAATATACAGAGACGCATTAGTTACAATACATAACACTATCACTTGTAGCCACTGAACTAGTTCAGACGTTGAAACACCGTAAACTTTCAAGGAAGGCTAGTTTACAGTCGCGATCTGCACTGTAAGCCAGTCCAGTAATCGAGACTCAAACCATCAGCTCCCTTCTCTTTCTACAGATGCTGTCCGACCTGCTGAGATTGTCCAGTATTTTCCATTTTTTGTTTCAGATTCCAGCATCTGCAGTAATTTGCTTTTTCCATCCTTCCTATAGTGAGCAACCAGAACTGCACACAGTACTCTAGATGTGGCCTCAGCAGCATTTTATACAGCTCCATCATAAACTCTCTGTCCTTATATTCTATGTCTTGGCTAATAAAGGCAGGTATGCCATTTGCCTTCTTAATGGGCAGTGCGGTAACCCAGTGGTTAGCACTTCTGCCTCACAAATCCAGGGTCCTGGGTTCAATTCTGATCTCAGGTGACTGTGTGCAGTTTGTACTTTCTCCCCGTGTCTGCATGGGTTTCCTCCGGGTGCTCCGGTTTCCTCCCACAGTCCAAAGATGTGCGGGTTAGGTGATTGGCCATGCTAAATTGCCCCTTAGTATCCAAAAGGTTTGTTGGGGTATATGGGGATAGGGTGGAGGTGTGGGCTTAGGTGGGGTGTTGTTTCCAGGGCCGGTGCAGACTTGATGGGCCAAATGGCCTCCTTCGCCACTGTATGGATTCTATGATCTATCTGTCCTGCTGCCTTCAGGGAGCAATGGACATGCAACCCAAAATCCCTCTGGTCCTCCATACTACCTGTCATCCTGCCATTCATAGTGTATTCCCTTACCTTGTTAGTCCTCTCAAAATGCATTATCTCATACTTTTCAGGGTTAGATTTAATTTGCCACTATTCTGCCCATTTGACCAACCGTCTATATCATCCTGTAATCTAAGGCTTTCGTCCTCGCTATTTAACACACCATCAATTTTCCTGTCATCTGTGAACTGACTGATTATACTCCTGATGTTCACATCTAGATCACTAATGTACACTACAAACAGTGAGGGATCCAGCACAGATCCCTGGTACACTACTGGACACAGTCACAAAGACAAGCTTTGACCATCACCCTGTGTCTCCTGCCACTTAGCTAATTTTTAATTCAATTTTCCAAATTGTCCTGAATCCCATGGGCTCTTACCTTCTTGATCAGTCTCCTCTATGGGACTTTGTCAAAAGCCTTATTGAAGTCCAAGTAGACTACATCAACTACATTCCCCTCCTCTACACTTCTAGTCTACTCCTCAAAAAATTCAAAGAAATTTGTCAGACATAATCTTTCCCTGACAAAGCCATGCTGACTCACCTTGATTAATCCTTGCCTCTCCAAGTGGAGATTAATTCTGTTACTCAGAATTATTTCAAAGAATTTCCTGACCACTGATGTTTGACTCACGAGCCTGTAATTACCTGTCTTTTTCCTATTTCGCTTCTTGAATAATGGTACCAACTTTAGCTGTCCTCCAGTCCTCTGCACCTCACTGTAGCCAGAGAGGATTTGAAAATTAGTGTCAGAGCCTTGGCAACCTCCCTCTTTGCCTCATGCAACAGCCCAGTTTACATTTCATCTGGGCCTGGTGACTTATCCAGTTTTGAGGCTGCTAGAACCACTAATACCTCCTCCCTCTCACCACTAATTTGTTCAATTATATCACAGTCTCCCTCCCTGCTTTCTATACCTACCTTCTTCATAGTGAACACAGATGCAAAATACTCATTTGATACCTCACCTACATCTTTCGACTCCACACATAGGTTCCCATTTTGGCCCCTAAGGGCCCTACTCATTCCCTGATTACCAATATTTTTTCATGTCCCTTCTTCGCTCCTCTAATTTTCTTTTCAAGTACTTTCTGTATTCCTCTCGAGAATCCATTGTTTTGAATCCCCTGAATCTGCCATAAGCCTCCCTTTTTTCCCTTATCCAATCCTGTATACCCCTTGGCATCCAGGGTTCGCTGGACTTTTTGTTCCCACCCTTTGCCTTTACAGGAACATACTAGACTTATACTTTCTTTGTTTTCTTTTTGAATGACTCCCACAGCTCCGATATGGATCTTCCTGCAAGTTGCTGCTCCCAGTCCACTTTGCCCAGATCTTGTCTTATTCTATTAAAATTGGCCTTTCCCCAATTCAGAAAGCTTATCACTGATCCATCTTTATCCTTTTCCACAACTACCTTAAATCTTGCCGAGTTATTGTAACTAATACCGAAATGCATCACCAATGGACACCTGCACTACCTGCCTGGCTTCTTCCCCTAAACTTACTGCCCCTCTCTTGTAGGGCTTTCTGTGTGCTAGCTCTCCTGGATACGCTCTAAGTATTCTGACCCACTAAATCTTTCACATTTTGCCTCTCACAATTAATATTGAGGAAGTTGAAATCCCCTACTATTATTCCCCTGTAATGTTTACACTTCTCTGAGATTGGTCTGCATATCTGCTCTTCTATATCTCCCTGACTGTTTGGGGGCCTAGAAATCACTCCCAGCAATGTAATTGCCCCTTTTTATTTTTGGGTTCCACCCACATGGCCTCAATTGAAGAGCCTGTCAAAATACCATTCCTCCTCACTGCAATAATTGACTCCTTGATCAATTTTGCAACACCACCTCCTCATTTACACTCCCCCCCCCACCCCCCATCACCTCCCAGTCTCAAGTCTCACCTGAAGATTCCATACCCCAGAATATTGGACAGCAAGGTAGCACAGTGGTTAGCACAATTGCTTCACAGCTCCAGGGTCCCAGGTTCGATTCCCGGCTTGGGTCACTGTCTGTGCGGAGTCTGCACGTTCTCCCCGTGTGTGCGTGGGTTTCCTCCGGGTGCTCCGGATTCCTCCCACAGTCCAAAGATGTGCAGGTTAGGTGGATTGGCCATGCTAAATTGCCCTTTGTGTTCGAAATTGCCCTTAGCGTTGGGTGGGATTACTGGGTTATGGGGATAGAGTGGGTGTGTGGGCTTAGGTAGGGTGCTCTTTCCAAGAGTCAGTGTAGACTTGATGGGCCGAATGGCCTCCTTCTGCACTGTAAATTCTATGATCTATGATGAATATTGAGTTGGGAGTCATACCCCTCCCTCAACCACATCTTTGTGATTGCAATAATGGGCGCAATCTAACAGGAGAAACATGAAGTGCAGTAGCAAGCGTGACTTGCCCAGTGCTTTCCAACGGCCAACCTGACGAGATTGTGAGCAGTATCTAAAGTCAATTAAGACCGGTAATGATCCCCCAAGAGCTTGAGGGAGGAAATGACTGCCCGGCAGCTGATTCACCTGAACCTTGTTGGGCAGGTCACTGCTAACGAGGGGGAGCGGCACATAAAGTGCTCTACCTGAGCAAACCCCAGACAGCACACGGACAAGGCACCGTGCAGACCAGGCCAACATTTGAATGATATCGACTTGGACTGACTGTTGGTTGCAATGGAATCAGGACGGGATACCCTGTTTCCCTAAAGGGATTAGAACATCAGCCACAGGTCAGGCAGTGCCACCTGGGAGGCAGTGACAACGGCCGTCAGCTCGGGGAGTGCCACAAGGAGGATCTCCATCCAATGCCGCAAGAAGTTAAACGACCTCCAATGGGCCGCATGGGTGAGTTGACATCGGCCTCCTGGCAGTGGTCTTACCTGTCATCCTGAGACCTCCTCCAACCCCCCCTCCCAATGATTCGGCTGCTAGAAGTACACAGCACACATACCGTGCCTGTGCCCCAGCACACCCTGGCAGCCACCAACACAACCCATCACTGCTGAGCAGCAGTGCCCATCCATGCATGCAGCTCATGATGCCCTCCCTTTGTCCCCGCAGGAGAAATTGGCACACAGTATGTGGGAATAGCCCCAGATGGTGGGCTGGACATCGGACATTGGAGTCCTCACCCCCTATGAGGAACAGGCTCTGGAGTTCACAGGGGTGACCAAGGACAGAGTGATCACCGACAGCAAGGTTGGCTTGGGCCGCAGAGATGAGGATCCACCGGCTCCCACCCACATGGCCTGTCACACATGAGTTGTTCATATCAGGCATGATGCTCTTTTCCTCTCACTGATCACATGTCCATTCTCTCACAGGATCTCCATCGGATGATGCCGGCCTGTCCAGGGTGCCCCCCACAAATTCCAACACTTGGAGGAGAGTTCTGAGGATGCTACCATTGAGGCATCACAGCAGTCATCCTCACCCTCCACCAGCGCAGAAAGACACGCCTCAGTGGGAAACAGTACTGGACGGGCTGCTGGGGCACAATCTGATGAGCCCCACATAGTTACTCATGCACATCTGGTGGAGGCAGGAACATACAGGGCAGACAGCAGTCGGAGATCTGCTGGATTCCAAGACCCAATTGGGTCCCAGCCAGATGTCGAGGCTCTGGACCAGGTTTGCTCGGAGCTGTTGCAGGTGCTGGGGTTCAGTCGTGAGATTCAGGAGGGGGTGTCAGCAACACTCCAGTGGGTTCATAACTGATTGGAGGAGTCCCAAAAGCTATGGTGATGGCTGCAGTGGAAAGCCTGCAGCACGAAGTAAGCATCATTGATGGTGGTGTCCAAGGCATGGTTCAGTCAGAGACGGCCATGACTGAGGGCCTTGACAGCATGTTCCAGTCACTGGGGCATGTATCTCAGATGCATGTGGACCTTACTGAAGCACTGCAGAGCGTGCCCAGTCTCAGATGGGCATTGCCTAAGCACTCCAGAGTGTGTCACAGGCACTGAGGAATGTGTCCCAGATGCAGATGAACATAAACAAGGCACTCCAGAGCTTGGCACAGTCACAGAGGAGCATTGCTGAGGGTGTCGGCACCAGGTTCAGACAATGGGAAGCCGCCATCGCTGGCAGAGTCAGATGATGCAGGAGCCTCTGGTGCCACTGTAGCTGCCCCTCCATACCAAGGTGACCCTACTGGCACTGCCCAGGAGGAGGGAATTTCGGAAGCCGGATTGGCACCTTCCAACAGAGAGACAATGGCGGTCTCCAGCTCTCCTGATTCCTCCCCTCCTGATAATGGCATACCTCGAGGTCAGCAAGGCAGCAAGGGCCATCTGGCTCCATGTCCTCCAATGGACACATACTCGGGGCATCAAAAGGCACAGGGCACGGAAAGCAGCAGGCTGCCTCCACCTCTGATGTGCATTCTGGGGACACACCTAGATGTAGTAGCGGAGCACAGAGGGCAAAGCAGACAGAGGATTCCTGGGAGAACACTAGGGGGTGAGGGGGGCACCATCGGTAGTTAGGGACAGTTAGGGTTTTAATTGTTCACTCTTAAAACATGTTACACAAGGGACATGTGACACCTCTGCCACATTATTCTGCACTGCAGGTCAGCCTGCACCCCCACCCCTGTTGCCGTCTGCTCTCCTTCAGCCCCTGCCCTCTGGGCACAGAGATCCCAGATCTGGGAGCATACCATGTACAGGTGATGGGTGTGAGCGCACTGTTGGCAGAAAGATAGGAGTCAGTCTGTGGCATAGATTGAGGAGCATCAGAGCTTGCCTAACAGTGGGTATCATCAAGCTCCTTCCTTATAGAATGCCCCGCTGACAGTGTCGACGCAGGCCCATCATGCTGGAGTGATGGTGCACAGACCCTGGGTGTGTGGAACACCCCAGTGATCGAGGGGGGGAAGTGGGGCTTGGGGAGCTAGGTGGAAGGTGAAATAGGTTTGGGGGAGATATGAGTGGGGGGGGGGGGGGGGGGGTTAGATGGTGAACAAAGCCCTGTCCTATGAGAAGCGGGCGGGGATGAGGTTCTCTATCTCCCTTCTGTTCTCTAACTCATTGTTGTTTGAGATCCGACTGTCGTGTCATCAGCAACCCTGTAGATGGAGTTGGACTCGAATTTTGCCACACAGTCATAGAATCATAGACTTTACAGTGCAGAAGGAGGCTATTCGGTCCATCAAGTCTGCACCGGCCCTTGGAACGAGCACCCTAATGAAGTCCACACATCCCGATCCCCATAACCCAGTAACCCCACTAATGGACACTAAGGGCAATTTAGCATGGCCAATCCACCTAACCTGCACATCTTTGGACTGTGGGAGGAAACCGGAGCACCCGGAGGAAACCCACACAGACACGGGGAGAACGTGCAGACTCCACACAGACAGTGATTCGAACCTGCAAACCTGGAGCTGTGAATCCATAGTGCATTCGTGTGTGTATAGGGAGATAAGTAGGGGACTAAGTACACGACTTGCAGAGCCACAGTATTGAGGACTATCCTGGAGGAGGTGTCATTTTTTATCCTTACTTATTGTGGTCTATGGGTCAGGAAGTCGAGGATCCAGTTGCAGAGGGAGAAGCCAAGTCCTAGATTTTGGAGTTTTTATATGAGCTTGGCTGGGATTATGGTGTTGAAGGCAATGCTGTAGTTAATGCATAGTCGTCTGACGTAGGCGTCCTTGTTGATGAGATGCTCTAGGGATGAGTGTAGAGACAGGGAGATGGTGTCTGCTGTGGACCAGTTTTGACGGTATGCGAATTGCAGTGGATCAAGGCATTCTGGGAGTATAGAGTTGATGTGTCACATGACCAACCCTTTGAAGAACTTCTTAATGATAGATGCCAAGGCCACCAGACAGTAGTTATTAAAGCACATTGCCTGGTTCTTCTTTGGCACCAATATGATGGTGGTCTTATTCAAGCAGATGGGAACCAGATAGGCAAGAATGTGAAATTGAGGTTACAATCACATCAGCCATGAGGGGTGAGTGACCTGCGCTTGCTCATAATTCATATATTGATATTGCAAACTGTGGTCAGACATACCGCACTCTCAAGTAAATGACAGATGTGACGAAAGCATTCCCTGCACATTTGTTGGTCAATTGTAGTATTCATTCATTGCATCAGCCCATTGATAATCTTACTCTTTTGAACTCTTTGGGCAGATGCAAGAGGGTGTATCTGAGTACTCCCCTCCTGGTGATTGACCGTCACATAGACCCTACGGGAAGCAGCCAACGGCAACACCCGTGCTTCTAAAATGAAGACATGTCAGTGCACTAAACAATGGAATTTCATACCCACAAATACATAGAAAGCAATAATATTCATTTCAGCCCATAAGGGATTACAATGTGATCTTGGAAATGTATTTCTTACACTTCCTGATGCCATCTAATTCCGAGGTCAATTTAGAAACTTAACTGCATTGGAATACTTGAGGTAAACCAACAATTTGTATCCAGTTCAAAGCCCTCTGCTTACAAAGTATCAATCAATCAATTTGCAAGAGACAGTGGAACATCCCATACATACAATCACTTGAGTCTGGTTAATTCATAGATCAAAAACCTGGTTTCATCCCAAAACCAATTTATCACAGCCTCCATCTTTAAGTTGTGCAAATAAATGAATCTTTCACTCCAAATGGTTCAGTTGCCTTTATCGGCTATTCGACTGACCAATAAAAAATTAGCCGAAACCAGTTTTAAAATCACATTTACCCTCCTGAAAGTCAGAAATGTATGTTGCAGCAATGATTTATATTTGAAAAAATGAAATGAAATGAAAATAAAATCGCTTATTGTCACAAGTAGGCTTCAAATGAAGTTACTGTGAAAAGCCCCTAGTCGCCACATTCCAGCAGGTTTCATGAGATTTATATTAAACAATTGCAAACAGTTAGCCCCTTCCATAGGTTAAAGTACTGCAGAACGTTGAAATGTGTAGATCAAGACTTATTGCTGAGCATTGATGCCTATTCTCCATTTGTAGCTCCAATGTTTCTGAAAGATAACTATAAAGCACGGGTGTTATCTCTCAAAATCATGTGGGGCAGGATTCTCCGTGAATCGGCCGATGGCCCGTACCCAGCGCCAAAAACGGCGCGAATAACTCCGGCACCGGGCCCCCCGAAACGTTGCAAATCCTACAGCCGGGAATGAGCTAGGAGTGGCATGACGCCATTTGCGACGGCATCACCTGTCACGGACACGCGCGTCGTCACTGCACAAAAGACACCCCTCGAGACCCGGCAAAATGGTCGTGCACCGCTCAGCGCCAAGTGAGATCTCCCACTGCCTGCCCCCTTTCCTCCCCTTCCCCCATATCCCCTCTTCCCCTATATCCCCCCTTCACTCCATAGGGGGGATATGGGGGTGGATATGGGGGGGAAGGGGGATATGGGGGAGAGGGGATATGAAGGAGGGGGGATATGGGGGGAAGGGGGATATAGGGGACGGGGGATATGGGGGAGGGGGATATGGGGGAGGGGGGATATGGGGGGAGGGGGGATATGGGGAAGGGGGGACAGACCAGCCCATCAGGCATACGACACACCCAGGACATTCTAGGGCGGCCATGAGCCAGAGACAGAAACGGAGCACCAGGCGGACGCCATCCCCAGGACGTTCCAGGGCGGCTACGAGCCAGGGACAGACCTGGAGCACCAGGCAGACGCCGCCCACATCTAGTGCGAGTGCGGCGACGACGGCGGGCCACACGAGGAGGGCAGCCACAGCAGCAGGCTGCCGTCGCAGTCGACTCAGGACACTGACGCACAGGACACCAACGCACAGGACACTGACGCACAGGACACTGACGCACAGGACACCGACGCACAGGACACCGACGCACAGGACACTGATGCACAGGACACTGGCGCACAGGACACCGACGCACAGGACACCGACGCACAGGACACCGACGCACAAGACACTGACGCACAGGACACTGACGCACAGGACACTGACGCACAGGACACCGACGCACAGGACACTGATGCACAAGACACTGATGCACAGGACACTGACGCACAGGACACTGATGCACAGGACACTGATGCACAGGACACTGACGCACAAGACACTGATGCACAGGACACTGACGCACAAGACACTGATGCACAGGACACTGATGCACAGGACACTGATGCACAGGACACTGATGCACAGGACACTGATGCACAGGACACTGATGCACAGGACACTGATGCACAGGACACTGACGCACAGGACACTGACGCACAAGACACTGATGCACAGGACACTGATGCACAGGACACTGATGCACAGGACACCGACGCACAGGACACCGATGCACAGGACACCGACGCACAGGACACTGATGCACAGGACACTGATGCACAGGACACTGATGCACAGGACACTGATGCACAGGACACTGACGCACAGGACACTGATGCACAAGACACTGATGCACAGGACACTGACGCACAGGACACTGATGCACAGGACACTGATGCACAGGACACTGATGCACAGGACACTGATGCACAGGACACCGACGCACAGGACACTGACGCACAGGACACTGATGCACAGGACACTGATGCACAGGACACTGATGCACAGGACACTGATGCACAGGACACCGACGCACAGGACACTGACGCACAGGACACTGATGCACAGGACACTGATGCCCAGGACACAGCCACCCAGTACACTGATGCACAGGACACTGATGCACAAGACACTGACGCACAAGACACTGATGCACAGGACACTGATGCACAGGACACTGATGCACAGGACACTGATGCACAGGACACTGATGCACAGGACACTGACACACAGGACATTGATGCACAGGACACTGATACACAGGACACTGATGCACAAGACACTGATGCACAGGACACTGATGCACAGGACACTGATGCACAGGACACTGATGCACAGGACACTGATACACAGGACACTGATACACAGGACACTGACGCACAGGACACTGATGCACAAGACACTGATGCACAGGAGACTGATGCACAAGACACTGATGCACAGGACACTGATGCACAGGACACTGATGCACAGGACACTGATGCACAAGACACTGATGCACAGGACACTGATGCACAGGACACTGATGCACAGGACACTGATGCACAAGACACTGACGCACAAGACACTGATGCACAGGACACTGATGCACAGGACACTGATGCACAAGACACTGATGCACAGGACACTGATGCACAGGACACTGATGCACAGGACACTGATGCACAGGACACTGATGCACAAGACACTGATGCACAGGACACTGATGCACAGGACACTGATGCACAGGACACTGATGCACAGGACACTGATGCACAGGACACTGACGCACAGGACACTGACGCACATGACACCCACACACAGGGAATGAATGGGCAGGAATCACCACTCCAGGGGACCCCGGACTTCGCGCGGATGAGAAGCATGCCATTACGCCACTGCTATCTCCTACACCCTCCACCATAGCAGAGACACTCACCTCGGTTGGGCATTTTAGCAATGAGGTATCTGGGACACTAACTGGTGCGCACAACACAGCCGTCCCGGTACAGCAGGTGGAGGCAGGAGCAGCCGAGGGGCCAGGCGGTCGGAGGGCAGCCCGGCGCAGGCAACCATCTGCCGCCCAGACGGGTCCTGGGTTCCTGGAGTTACCACACCCATCCATAGACCAGATGAAGTCACGGACCCAGGGACAATTGAAGGGGGTGACGGCCGGCTTGCAGCAGCTGCAGACGAAGGTGGAGGAGTCCATCCACCTGCAGGAGCAGATAACGGTGCCTGTCATGCGTGCCACCCAGGCTGACACCGCACGGGTGGCGTCCGCGGTGGAGGCAATGGGTGCGACGATGTCAGACATGGGTCGCAGTATGCAAGGTGTGGGGCTTTCCGTGCAGGCGGCATCCATGGCCCAGGACATGGCTGCCCTCTCACAGGCAGCCATGAGCCAGAGCCAGCAGCAGATCGCAGAGACGCTCAACGTCGTGGCCCAGTCTCAGCAGGCAATGGCCCAGTCACTGCAGGCCATCGTTGAGGGCATTGCCACCATTGCCCAGGTGCTGACCGGCGTCGGCCAGACATAGACAGGGATGGCCAACTCCCTGAGCTCCATGGCTGAAAACTTGCAGACTCTTGTTGATACCAGGGCGGGCCTCCAGGACTGGCAGTGCCAGGTGTCGGGGGGGCATCGGGTGCTTGGTCCGTTCACATCCCCGACCCATGTAGAGGCCTGGGGGCCATCGGGCACCCCGAGGGACAAGGAGGTGCTGGGGCCCATTCCTGGTCCCCCTGTAGGGGTGATCCTGGAACACCGCGACACTTCAGACTCCCCCCCCCCCCCCCCCCCCCCCCATTTCCGTCCCAGATGCATCTGGTGGGCAACGGGCAGGACAGGGCTGGCAGCTCGCCATCCCAGTCGCCCGAGCCGCAGCCTGGCCCATCTAGGCCGGGTCTCCACAGGAAACGGCCACCAAAGCGGCCCCAAGTCACAGGGCAGGAATCACAGGAATCTACCTCCAGTTCTGCTGCACCGTCTGGGGAACCACCTAGACATAGCCATAGGGCCCCTAAGGACCAACAATTAGACACTGAGTAAGTTGGCACGGGTGCAGGGCACAGATTAGTCCTGGGGCTAGGGCACGTGTATGAACTCTTTGTTATTAAAATCACTTTCACACCTACAGAAGCTGCCTTTGTGCTCCGTCCGATGCGTGCGGGGGTGTGGTGTGAGGTGAGCACGAGTGTGTGTGTGAGGGGTGATAGAACATTGGCCTCAGGTGAGTGTGCCCCCCCTCCCCTGGGTCGCCCTCGCCAAGCCACCGGGCAGACGACAGGACCGTGCGCTGCAGTGTAACGGCCGCATGCAGGGACGGTCCTGGAGGAGGGTGGTACTGTGGCCATGGGCCAGACATTGTCCTACGATGTAGAGCCCAGAGCTCATCGCAGAGCGGGTTGTCATCATCCTCCATGGCCTCCAATAGACACGCTTCCACCAGCGACCGTGTGTGCCAGGTCCTTTGTGCCGCAGGTGGATGTGCAAAGGAGGGGTGGTGTGCAAGCAGGTGGGGTAAGGTTGGTTGATGTTGGGTGGGGGGGGGGGGATGAGGGTGGTAGACTGGTGCCATAGTGTGCAGTCTGTGCCCATACTCGGCGATTCCCACGCCCCCCTAGCCCGTGAACCGGGTGGCTATCAGCCAGTCCCATGCCCGCTGGCCCAGGCGGTTACAGTGGGCAGCCTCCCATCCATATCCAGCCCATCTGTCCTGACCATTGCCCCCATCCTCCTCATCTGGGGAGGTCTGCACCTCGTCTTGCTGCTCCTCCCCTTCCCCCTCCTCTGCCTGCAGCACATCGCCCCTCTGCTGGGCTATGTTGTGCAGGACGCAGCAGACCACAACTATGCGGCCAGCCCTATCATGACAGGTACTGGAGGGCCCCTCCAGAGTGGTCCAGGCACCTGAAGCGCATCTTCAGCAGCCCAAAGCACCTCTCTATCACACCCCTGGTCGCTGCTTGGGCATCATTGTAGCTGTTCTCCGCGTCACTCTGTGGCCTCCGTATAGGCGTCATCAGCCACGACTGCAACGGGTAACCCCTGTCGCCCAGAAACCAGCCCCGCAGCTGGGGGGCGGGCGGGGTGGTGGGGGCGTCCCTCGAACATGGTGCGGATGAAAGATTGCTCCAATACGGATGAGTCATGTACAGTGCCCGGGTACTGGGCACAAACGTGCAGGATCCTCATGCGGTGGTCCCAGACCACCTGCACGTTCATGGAATAGGTCCCCTTCCTATTGGTGAACACAGCCCTGTTATCCGCAGGCAGCCGCACAGCGACGTGCATCCCATCGATCGCCCCCTGGACCATGGGCAACGTGGCCACGGGAGCAAATCCCGCTGCCTGGGAATCCTGGTGAGCGGGGTCCACAGGGAACTGAATATAGTGGTCCGCAATGGCATATAGGGCGCCTGTCACTGCACGGATGCACCGGTGCACCAACGCCTGCGAGATGCCAGACAGGTCTTCACTCAGAGCCTGGAATGACCCCATGGCATAAAAGTTCAGGTTCACCATAACCTTGATGGCCACAGGGAGAGGGTGTGCTCCCCCAGTGCCACGCGGTGCCAGGTGTGCCATCAGGTGGCAGATATGGGTGACTGTTTCCCGGCTCATCTGGAGTCCCCTCCTGCATGCCAGTTCCGTGAGGTCCTGGTACGACGAGCGGGGACGGTGTACACGGGGCCTCATCGGGTGTCTCCGCCGCCGTGACACCACCACCACCTCCTCTTCCTCCTCCTCGTCCTGTCGTGCGGACGGCCCTCCAGCCTGGGTGGCTGCCACCTGCCTCCCTGCGGCACGCTCCTCTGCAGCAGCCTCCGCCGCCTCCCTGGCACGCTCCTCCTCCCGCTCACCAAGGCAGCATGCAGAAGTGCAGCTCCCGCCACGGCGGCCAACATCGCTGGGTGATGACCAAACTTAACGGCCTGCAGGGGGTGGGGGGTGGGAGTGGAGGGGATAGATGACATGTCATCATTGCCCATACCCCCCCCACTGCAGCCAGATGCCATGGGCTGCATGGTCGTGACTGTTGCCAGCTGGTACATGGCCAGGCGGACAGCCCTGCCCCACCTTCCCCGGCATGCACCGTCCCCAAACCCCCCCCCCCCCGCTCTTCCAAACCCGCCCCCTTCTCCTCCCCGGCACGCACCCTCCCCAACCACCCCCCTCTCTTCCAAACCTCCCCCCCTCTCCTCCCCAGAACGCACCCTCCCCAAATACCCCTCTCCTCCCCGACACGCACCTGCCCCAACCCTCCCCCTATCGTCCCCAGCCCCTGCCCCCTCCCCACCCCGGGCATGCACACTCCAATGGCTCCTGCGACCCCCCCCCCACCTGCGGCCATGCCGTCACTTCTCCGGCGGCCGCCCCATGCTGCCCTACGGCGACTGGATGACGCCGTTAAATAAGTGGTTTGATTTACGTCGGCGTGACCAGTGGTCACGTTGGCGGGACTTCGGCCCATCGGGCCCGGAGAATTGGGGCCGCACCGGGGCCCATTGCATCTCGCCGGTCCTCAGAATTCTCCTAGGCGCACGACGCGATTCACATCGACGGGACTTTTGGGGGGGCCATGGAATATTGCGGGGTGGCCGGGCGGGATTTATGCTGCCCCCCCCCTCCCAGTGATTCTCCGATCCGTCGGGGGTCGGTTAATTCCGCCGTTGGGGTTTGGCTCAGGTAAGATGAGAAAGTCTCAAATAAAGCCCAGTAGCCTGGCCACTGGGCTCATAGGAGGCTGGTTCATATCATAGCTGCGTGTCTCATATTTAAGCTATCTTCCAGGCTAAAAGGAGGCAAGGACTATTGCATCAGAAAGGCAAATGTCTTTCCAGCACTGCTTGTGGACCAAGAAGAGAAGAAGTGTTTCCCTGCAGCCAACCAACCTTACCTGTTTACCTGTCCGTCATCAGACTGACCTCATGATTACACCACCTCGACATGATAGCTGCTCCCTATTGCCCCTCCCCTTACCCCTGGGATTGCTCAACACCCCACTCCTTCCTCCCCCACACTGCAATCAGGTACCAGCCAATGCTCGGAATCAGCAACAAATGCCTTCCCCATGCCAGGCATCTCCCTCACCCATCGACACTTCCCTATGATCATGCTGCTGCAAAGCCAGCTCCCAACCTATTCCAGGGTTGCAACCTCCTCTTGCGCATTCTCCATCCTATACAGTGCCATGCCTATTGAGCAATCTGGGAAAAATAAATACTTACATTGTGATACTAAAACTGCACAGCTCCTCCCTGCTTTTATAAAACTCACCCAGGTAAGATTGGGGTCTATATTTATCAGGGTGAAGGCTCTCTATGCCCAAAGCTGGTTTCGTTTTAGTGACTTAAACACAAAAAAAGAGTTCAGAAATCCTTTATTTAAATGTTTGCTAGAAAACTGTTTCAACGTCTGGCTGCTTTTATGTTGGACATCCGTGAAAGATTGTCAAACATAGAACATAGAACAGTACAGCACAGAACAGGCCCTTCGGCCCTCAATGTTGTGCCGAGCCATGATCACCCTACTCAAACCCACGTATCCACCCTATACCCGTAACCCAACAACCCCCCCCAACCTTACTTTTATTAGGACACTACGGGCAATTTAGCATGGGCAATCCACCTAACCCGCACATCTTTGGACTGTGGGAGGAAACCGGAGCACCCGGAGGAAACCCACGCACACAGGGGGAGGACGTGCAGACTCCACACAGACAGTGACCCAGCCGGGAATCGAACCTGGGACCCTGGAGCTGTGAAGCATTTATGCTAACCACCATGCTACCCTGCAGCCCAAAACATTGCAGTTAATATATAAAACTCTCTAGTTGATCTCAAAATTACTTGGGATACTTAAAAGTACAAGTACTGGATCCCAATGACTTATTTGTGAGAGGACTTTTAACCATAAAGTATGCACAAATTCAATGAAAAGTAATGTCAGCATTTCGGGCACATGGAAGTGTTGAATGGGTAAAAAAAGAAACATGAGTTTTTGAAACAAATTGAGAGGAGTTTTCTCGCAGAATATTCACGGTTGACTTTAACCCCAAGCTGGTCCTTGGAAAGTGGAGGAACATTGGAAGAAAATGCAAAATGCACCTGACATAAGTTTCAGGCAGGGCCGGTTTTAAGCCTATTTGACCAATTTCATCAAATTGGGCCCTGCACCTTAAGGGGGCCCCGCGCCAGCGGCGACAGAGTTACCGTTTGAAGCCTTTTCTGTATTCTAAGAGGAACTATAGGGTAGTTTTTACTTTTGGGGAATGCACCGCATTACCGTCGACAAATCCTTCAGCCCTGCGCCGCCAAATCCTTCCGCCCGGGTAAGTAAGTTTCAAAATTTTAGTATATCAAGCATTTAATGTTTTTTTTTGGTTAAAGACGAGCTTACTACACGAAATATAAACATACATAAATTTTTACTTTTGTAGAGTAGGGGCCCCGCCATCACTTTTCTAATTGGGCCCGCAATTCCTAGCACCGGCCCAGGTTTCAGGACCAGGGTGTTTTCATTTCCCGGCCACAAAATCACCCAGTCCACTCCCCATATTTTCTGGGCAGTAAGAGAACAGAGAGCAACTACCACCAGTTGCCCACCAGATAATTGATGGAGAGAACTTTACAAGGTGTTCTTGTTGGAGGGGAGAGTCTGGGTCTGGCAAAGCTGGGATTTTACTGTAGGGGCCATGGTCGCTTTCTTATTCAGGCCCAAGTTAAAATGCAATTGGGCTTCAACTTTCATAATCGGGCTCTAATTTGCAGAATTTCATGTCTTCTATGGCAGTGTGCCTCTGAAGAACCCTTGCAAGTAAAAAGCGGAAACGGTGTGAAAGTGGCCTATTCATTCCGAACTGCCTACCCACTTGACCGGGTTAAAATTGACCCCCTTGTTCAAGATGTGAACTGAATCAAAAATATCTGAAAAAAGCTAATTGTTCAAGGGCTTGGGAATTCACCTTTCAGCTTATGATGACACATGTTACTAATGTGCGCACCTCCACAAAGTAAACTCTTCATTCCAGAAGTATGTATTTGTAGTTCAGGTATGGCTGTCAAGGGGATCCATTGGATTTTCAATGATGTTTTCAACCTTGGACATTGTAGTGATATGTATAATATGCTGGTATATAAAGAGTCAATAACTACATCATAGTGAAATACAACAACTTGATGGCAGCACTAGATTCATGTATAAGTAAGTGAACTCAAAGGATCTTGGGGCTCTTCGAACCAGGAGTGACTAGACAGCAGTTGGAGAGAGAGATTTGGCATAGTTAATACTCATAGTTAAAGATTGTTGATACTTATTCTGGATTACTTTATCACCAGTTATAGTTCTGTAAGAGTGAACAAACTCATTAGTATTTAATTCATTATTAATTAAACCTATTTTGCTTTGAAATTAAGATTGGTAGTTTCATTGAAATCTAACCATCAGACCATTCTGGAATTAAAACAAAGAGTAACAACATATTACAAACAAGTAATATAACATGGTACCAGGTTTCTGGCTTGACTAAACTAGCTAGAGTAATATCGTAAGATTAGAAAAAAGAAGAAAACCTTGGCAGCTATTCGACTTGAGAAGCATCGCAGCAAACAAAACCTTCGAAGATAAATGCCTCGATGGACAAAGTACAAACTCCTCGACACCTAAGGATAACCGGTAATTTGAATGCAAACTGGAGGCTGTTTAAATAGCATTTCAAATTTATCTGGAAGGAACAGATTTAACTAACGTTACAGATGCTTACAAAATTGCATTGCATTTAACTATGGCTGGTCAACATGTGTTAGAAATTTACAACTCTTTTCAATATTCTGCTGATCAGGACAAAGCTAAGTTTGCAGTTATTCTAACCAAATTTGACGACCACTGTAAGATCCAGACAAATGAGACATTGAATACTTAATTTTTCATGAAAGATTGCAAAACAAGGGTGAATCGTTTAATAACTTTGTAACAGATCTAAGACTGCTAGCACAATACTGTAATTGTTCAGCACTGCATGATTCTTTAATTTGGGACCAAATAGTGTTTGGTATCGAAGATCAGCACCTCAGGGAAAGATGACTGAGACAAAAGGATTTGATGTTAGAAGTAGTGATTGAAAAATGCCTTGCACATCTGCAATGTAAACATCAGGACTAAGAGTATTATATCTATGAAAAAGGCGCGAAAATCTACCACGAGGTTGAGTGTGTAAAAGTGGTGTCGCAGTTGAAGAATATGCACGTTTCAGACGGCAGCCACCTTGCGCGTGCACCCAAACCCTGCACATGCGCACTTTGTGAAAAAATGCGAGATGGACAAAAGCCGATCTGCGCATGTGCAAAGAAGTGTCGTGTGTAACAACATCAACGTCATTACATGTTCAAAGTGTGGAGCCTCCCACTTAAAAAGAGATGTCCTGCAAAAGGAAAGGATGTGGTGAATTATAAACCTAGTAATTCACACTGTGTTGTATCATATGTATTGTGTCCTTGTGGGCTCTGTATACGAGCCGTTGCACGGCTCTGCCCATAGGGGGAGTTGAGGAGTTTGTACGGGGCTCCACCCTTGGCTCCGCCCATGGCTCCCCCCACTAACCGTAAGTATAAATATCTGCAGTCGTGAGCCTGCTGCCAGTTCATCTCGTCGCAGGCAGGCTCAGTTGTAAGATTATTAAAACTACTGTTCATTTCCAATCACGTGTCTTGTGAATTGATGGTCTCATCAATTTAATAGTCTTAGGAAACTTGAAGAAAACGACTATGGATCAGCCCTCAAACCTGACCGACTAGAACTCGACCTGCAGGCTGCAGAGGCGAAATAAATCTTTCTACACTGGCTCAGATGTTTCATGGCCTACCTGGCTGAATCAAGCACTTCAGAAACTACGGAGGAGCAGAAACTCAGCACGCAAGGGTGAGCCACCGTATCTCTACTCAACTTAACAGTACTTCCTCGTATACGGAGGCCCTGGCCATGCTCGATCGAATGTACGTGAGGCCCATCAATGAGGTCTATGCGCGCCACATTTTTACGACCCGCCGCCAGCGCCCCGTGGAGTCGCTGGACGAATTCCTGTGTGATTTAAAAGCCTTTGCTCGGGACTGCAATTATCAAGCTTTATCAGCCGCCCAGCATATGGAGCTCGCCGTCCGAGATGTGTACGTGGCAGGGCTCAGGTCAAACTATGTGCACCAGCGGTTGCTTGAAAAAGGGGCCCAGAACTTGGAGGACACTGTAGAGTTAGTTACAACCATGGAGGTCTCATTCCACAGCCTCATCTCATTCGGACCAAGCGACCCCATCAAGGGCCATCGACCAGCGACTGCCCCAGGCCTGCGCCGCGCGGCCACCCACCCACTACGCAGCCCAAGTGTGCCATTTTTGTGGGCAGCCCCAACACCCATGGCAGCATTGCCCGGCCCGCAACGCAACCTGCAGCAGCTGCGGTCGCAAAGAACACGATGCCCGGGTCTGCCTGGCGAAGAAATCCCCCTCTTCAAACTCTGAAACTCACCTCAAAGACTACGACCTCAGCGGACAGTCATCACGGGGCCACTCCAGCACAGCTGATCGAGTCGCCGACTACCCGCAACCCAGCGCGGTCACGTTGGACCAGTCGCGTCCGAAACACCTCCGCAACTCAATGATGACCGTTAAAATCAACGGGTACAGGACACCGTGCCTCTTTGACTCCGGGAGCACCGAGAGCTTCGTACACCCAGATCTGGTAAGACGCTGTTCGCTCCCTATCTTCCCTGCACGGCAAACTGTCTCCCTCGCTTCGGGCTCACAGTCTGTTCTCCTCCAAGGGAGCACCGTCGCGACCCTAACGATTCAGGGCGCCAGCTACTTGAACTTCCAGCTATACGTACTCCCCGAACTCTGCGCCCCACTCTTACTGGGACTCGACTTCCAGTGCAACCTCAAAAGCCTCACACTCAGCTTCGGCGGGCCCCACTCACTATCTGCAGTCTAGCGACGCTAAACATCGACCCCCCTCCACTCTTTGCTAATCTCACTCCGGACTGCAAACCCGTAGCCACTCGCAACAGGCGGTACAGCCTGCAAGACAGGGTGTTTATCAGAACTTAGGTCCATAGGCTCCTACGTGAGGGGATCATAGAGGCCAGCAACAGCCCCTGGAGAGCTCAGGTGGTGGTTGTCAAGACCGGGGAAAAATTCCGAATGGTAGTGGACTATAGTCAGACCATTAATCGGTTTACGCTCCTCGATGCGTACCCCCTCCCCAGGATTGCAGACATGGTGAATCAGATCGCCCAGTATCGCATTTTCTCCACAGTGGATCTGAAGTCTGCATACCACCAGCTCACAATTCGCCCGGAGGACAGCCACTACACGGCGTTCGAGGCAGATGGTCGCCTCTTCCATTTCCTCCGGATTCCCTTTGGCGTCACGAATGGGGTTTTGATGTTCCAGCGAACAATGGACCGAATGGTGGACCAGTACAGGCTGCGGGCCACGTTTTAGTACTTGGACAACATCACCATCTGTGGCCATGATCAGCAGGACCACGATTCTAACCTCCATTGATTTCTCCAGACTGCCCAGAAACTCAACTTCACGTATAACACGGAAAAATGCATTTTCCGCACGACCAGGCTCGTTTTGGGTGAGTGTGCTTTACACTCAATTGGCTCTGTTTTATTCCTTAGCTCTAGAGTCACCAGGTATCCTTATGATACCGCCACAAGATTCAAGTTCAAGTTCAGATCAATGACTCAATACACCAGTCACTAAGTTCAAACAAGACACGTTTATTATTACAGTTATTTACTACTCATGCATATAACACTAAAAGACTAGGCTATTCCTACCACTAACAGGCCAATACTTATCTGTCATAAGGGAACTGCCGGATCAGGGAACAATGGCCCCTTGCTTTGTCCTGGATCCGCAGGCTTCCAGTTGGTGTGGACTAAAGGGGTTAGGAGTGTCTACTCTCGTAGCGTGCGTTGTATGACACTTACTTGATGGCGGCTGCTGACCAGGCCTCCCCTTCTCAAGGTCTTCTGCTGCAAAGGTGTTCTGCTGGGAGGGTCGGCTGGTCAAGAAGAAAGAATCAGTCCTGGGACCTGACTTTTATAGGTCCCAGGGGCTTCGCGCCCTTCTGGGAGGACCCTCTATAAACTTTCAATCGATTGGGTCTCTTCCCAATCGATTGATTTGAATTTCCCCAACAACGGGGCTGTTCCTCGATCACTGGGCGGTTCCTTCCACCTTATTTGTGTCCTTTGTTTCAGACTCCACTGGCGCCGGGATGTCTGACCTTCTATAGAATGTTTCAATCTCTTCTAATTGTTGTGTCCATTGTGCCTGGGACTCACCGGGAATCGCTCGATTAATATGCGCAGCTCGTTAGTTACAATGCTGTCTGGTTTCTTTAGCCTAGCAGCTAGAA
Source organism: Scyliorhinus canicula (assembly GCF_902713615.1). Classification (NCBI taxonomy): domain Eukaryota; kingdom Metazoa; phylum Chordata; class Chondrichthyes; order Carcharhiniformes; family Scyliorhinidae; genus Scyliorhinus; species Scyliorhinus canicula. The sequence goes on from NC_052147.1 coordinate 186,967,293, forward strand.
TACACAGGGGATTCTGCAAACTGCTTGTCTCTTTGCAGCTGTCCATTTTTCCCTGTAACCATTGCGTTCTTCCATTTTGTGTGAGTAAGTGGCCAACCCAGGTGGCTACAGCATCCTCGGCTATGTCGTGGAAAATGGAGTCCTGGGCCCTGACCCGGACCGTAGCCCCCTCTTACAACTCCCTCGCCCTCATTGTCCTAGGGCCCTCAAAAGGTGCGTGGGATTCTTCTCGTATTATGCTCAGTGGGTCCCTCAGTATGCGGACAAAGCCCGCCCACTATTTAAGACCACACTCTTTCCTCTGTCAGATGAGGCTCGCCAGGCCTTCACCTGCATCAAGGAGGACATCGCCGAAGCGGCCATGCGGGCGGTGGATGAATCCGTCCCCTTTCAAGTGGAGAGCAACGCCTCGGAGGTCTCTCTCGCAGCCACCCTAAATCAGGCAGGGAGACCAGTCGCCTTTTTCTCCCGAACCCTCTCTGCTTCGGAACTTCGACACTCCTCAGTCGAAACGGAAGCACAAGCCATCGTGGAACCTATACGACACTGGAGGCACTACCTCCCAGGTAGGAGGTTCACCCTCATCACTGACCAAAGATCGGTTGCCTTCATATTTGACAACTCACAAAGAGGCAAAATAAAAAATGATAAGATCCTGCGGTGGAGGATCGAACTCTCCACCTACAAGTACGATATAATGTACCGACCGGGGAAGCTCAACGAGCCCCCAGATGCCCTGTCCCGCGGCACGTGCGCCAGCGCGCAAGACGACCGCCTGAAAGCTATCCACAATGACCTCTGCCACCCAGTCATCAGAGCTCTGCACAGTATCTTCACCCTGTTCGGGTTCCCCAGCTACGTACACAGCGACAGTGGTTCGTCCTTTATGAGCGACGAGCTGCGTCAGTACCTGCTCGACAAGGGCATCGCCTCAAGCAGGACTACCAGCTACAACCCCAGGGGGAACGGGCAGGTGGAGAGGGAGAACGCGACAGTCTGGAAGACCGTCCTACTGACCCTGCAGTCCAGGAATCTCCCGACCTCCCATTGGCAGGAGGTCCTCCCCGACACGCTCCATGCTATTAGGTCCCTCCTATGTACAGCCACCAACCAGACCCCTCACGAACGGCTCTTTGTTTTTTCTAGGGGCACTACCACGGGGGTTTCGCTCCCAGCATGATTGAAGACACCGGGCCCGGTTCTCCTCTGGAAGCACGTCCGGGCGCACAAAACTGACCCGCTCGTAGAGAGAGTGCTCCTACTCCACTCGAACACCCAATACGCTTTCATCGAATACCCTGACGGCCGTCAGGACACTGTTTCCCTCCGGGACCTGCCGCCTGCAGGATCCAATCCCACCACTACTGCCACCGAGGTACCCCTCACACTATACCCCGCACAACCCTCCGCGCCCTGCGCCCCGCACCTACAGGTTCACTGCCCAATCCCAAAGGACGACTCGGCCGCCGGACCGGCTCAATTTGTAGACCCATCACCCCCGCCGGACTTGATTTTTTTTACCGGGGGTGAATGTGGTGAATTATATACCTAGTAATTCACACTGTGTTGTATCATATGTATTGTGTCCTTGTGGGCTCTGTATATGAGCCGTTGTGCGGCTCTTCCCATAGGGGGAGATGAGGAGTTTGTACGGTTCTCCACCCTTGGCTCCGCCCATGGCTCCTCCCACTAACCGGAAGTATAAAGATCTCAGATGTAAGACTATTAAAACCACTGTTCACTTCCAATCACGTGTCTTGTGAATTGATGGTCTCATCAAAGGAAAACAATGTTCACAATGTGGCAAATTAAACCATTTTGCTGCTCAGTGCAGATCTTCACTCGCATTTAAATCTGCTAAACGAGACAGATTAATGTTCGCAATGTGGAATCAAAAGAAAAAGAAGTGAAGAGGTGGTTTTGAGGTAGAGTGGTTGTCAACAGTATGCATGTGAAAAGTGATGATGTGTCTTTTGATGATATCGCCAAGGGGCATTATGTAGATCAGAAATAGCAAGGATCCAAGGGCTGAGCAGTGGGGACACCAGAGTTAGTGATGCTGATGATTCTCTGGCTGTGATCAGACAAATAAGAATGAAATCATTTGGGAACAGTCCCACCCAGCTGGATGGCAGCGGAGAGGTGTTGGAGGAGAAGGGTGTTTATTTCGTTAAATTAATTTTTATGGGAGATGGGTGTCGCTGGCTTGTCCAGCATTTATTGCACATCCCTAGTTGCCCAGGAGAATGTGTTGTTGAGTTGGTTCTTGAACAGTTGCAGTACTTGAGGTATAGGTACACCCATATTGCTCTTAAGTAGGAAATTGCAGGATTTTGACCCAGCAGCAGTGAAAGAATGGCGATATATTTTAAAGTCAGGATAGTGAGTGACTTGGAGGGGAACTTCCAGATGGTAGTATTCCCAAGTATGGTAGTGGTCGTAGGTTTGGAAGGTGCTGCCAAAGGAACCTTGGTGACTTCCTAAAGTGCTTCTTATAGATGGTACACACAGCTGCTACTGTGCGTCAGTGGTGGAGGGAGTGAATGTTTGTGGAAGGGATACCAATAAAGTGGGTTGGTTTTTCATGGAAGATCATAGATCATAGAATTTACAGTGCAGAAGGAGGCCACCTGGCCCATCGAGTCTGAACCGGCCCCTACAAAGAGCACCTTACTCAAGCCCACGTAGCCACCCTGTCCCCATAACCCAGTAACCCCCACTTAACCTTTTTGGAAACTAAGGGCAATTTATCATGGCCAATCTACCTAACCCGCACATCTTTGGGCTGTGGGAGGAAACTGGAGCACCCGGAGGAAACCCACGCAGACACGGGGAGAACGTGCAGACTCCGCCCAGACAGTGACCCAGCCGGGAATCGAACCTGGGACCCTGGAGCTGTAAAGCAACTGTGCTAACGACTATGCTACCTTGATGCCAAGCTTCTTGAGAATTGTTGAAGTTCCACTCATCCAGGCAAGTGGAGAGTATTTCATCACATTCCTGACTTGTGCCTTGAAGATGATGGATAAGCTTTGGGGAGTCAGGAGGTAAGTTACACGCCACAAGATTCATAGCATCTGACCTGCTCTTATATCCACAGTATTTATCTGCTAGTCCAGTTCAGTTTCTGGTCAATGGTAACACTCAGGATGTTGATAGAGGATGATTCAGCTGTGGTAATGCCATTGGGTGTCAAGTGGCGATGGTTAGATTCTCTTTTTTTGGAGATGGTCTTTGCCTGGCACTTGCTCTAATGTCATTTACCACTTGTCAGCCCAAGCCTATATATTGTCCAGGCCTTGTTGCATTTAGACATGGACTACTGCACAGCTAACCGTGTTAAAGGCTTACAGACAGGTTGAGAAAGACCAGGAGGGAAAGATTATCTTTTTTACAGCCACATAGAATGTTATTTGGGACTTTGATTAGGCAACACCCTGATTGGAGGGAATCAATCATGAAGTTTCAGGAAAGATGGGAGCACATTTGTTGCGGGGCAGGGTGCAACAGAACTCGGAGAGGAAAGCAAAGTTGTATAATCCCTAACTGCCCTTCTCAACCACACCCCATGAACGAATATTTTAAAAATGTATATGAATGTGGGACAGAAGTTTGCAAGGTCAGTGGGGCCAAGTTTTTTTTTTGAAGAGAGAGATGATCACAGCAGATCATGTGGATCAATGCTCAGTAGCCTGGCAGCAGCCATGGAGCTTTCATTCTGCAGCAGCATGCGGTGTAGTCTGCTTTTCACCCACCATCACAAATCAAAGGGTGGCCCCTGAGTGAGAAGTCATCCTTTGTCTTCAGGATTCATAACTCTTGTGCATGACCCATGCACGTACGAACATTAGGAATATAATAAAAGCAATGCTGCCACACAAAATGTGTTCGAGTACACATTTGGGATTCTTAAACAATGCCACAACAGCAATCTGGAAGAGCTTTGCCATACTCTATACAGTACATGTTAAATCCTGTGATGATCGAACTTTTTGAGGCCCTACATTCACGTTCTCAGGTTAAACTCTTGGCATTGTCTCCTGCAGTTATTTTGTCTCACTATTATCACAACATTTGCTTGGAGACCTCTTGCTTTTGGATCTTTCCTCTTCTCCACCTCCTGAATCAGGACCTTTAGGGTTGGGTCGGAAAACCTTAGAGCCTGCTCTCAACCATGTTACACCATTCTTCTGTCCTTTGCAGGCCAGGAACCAGTTACACGATGACTTCCAGCACCTGTTCTAGCTGTACCTCCTCTTTAAGACTTGCAAGTTGGTTTTAACTAGTTCAGACTAACTTTAATTCATGCTAGCCTCTCACAATTTTGCAGGCCCCCTGCTCAGGTTTACAGCCAATCAATTGCATCCTTAGCGCTGGCTTCACACTATAATCATTTAAATTGGCAGGCAGCATAAGGTTTGCACGCTGCCTGCACTAGAAAGAATGGTGCCAGTAAATCTCTCATCATGATTCCCTTTTGGTTATCTCTAATTTCGCAGCCAATAATTTTATCAATTGCCAGATTATGGGCAAGAGATACCCTCGCATAGCTGGGCTAAGCTTGTGGCGACACATTATTCTGTTATCACAATGGCTCTTATTGTTGCTCCTTGTCTGCCGGATATATCCTGCTTACAAAAAAACTTCTTCGATTTGAATTGCTTCTCTTTATACTTGTGCTGCTCCTACAGCCTCCAATAATATTCCTTAATAGTGCACATTTCCATGCCCTTCCTTTCCTGTTCCTTGTCAACCCACTCTTTCTTCCCTTTGCTACTACTGTAGTCACTTCTAGCTCTTTTTCAGGCTCCACTCATGCCACTGTGGTATCAATGTCTGAATGTTTCTGTGGCAAGTAACCTCCTCTTTTTCAGGGACTACCAGAATAAGAAGAATTGTCTCATCATGGCCCCTTTGGAATGGCTTACTGTTGAGAACAATTCATCTACAGGTTGTTTGTCATCAATTTATCACCACTTGTGCTTAATTCTGGTTCTTTCTAACCTGGCTGAATGCAAAGATCTGCCTTACTGGCAAGGCCTCATTCCCTAGCAGCCAACATGTTACATATGCAAAATAATTTGTGACAGCATGCCTCTCATGTAAAGTGATCACAAATTGAAATTACCCAGAACTCCTATTGGAAGATTCATGATATCAGACAAGTCAAATGTTTTTAATAACAGATTAAATGATCAAACTGGTTTCTCGCATATACGATTATTTACTGAAACTACCGTATAAGCAAGATCTTCAATCAATCCAAATCTGGAGTCAGCATATTAAGGATGAAACTGATTAACTTAATTGATAGGATTCCCTGAGAACTTGGGCCTCGTAATCTTATTTCATAGCAAAATGTCTTTTTTCAGAAACTAAATGAGTGTGAGGTCATGGAATATAATTTTCACCATATACCTTATATCAACACCTAAAAGAAACAGAATTATAGTTGGCAGTTCTGTAATATGCATCTCCAATATTTCCCTTTGATCTTTAGTATGTTCTCAATAACCTTGGAAACGTTCAGAAGATTACACTTCAATGAAACAGTAAAGCAAAATGAATTAATAATCCAGCAGATAACAAATAAGTCATCTATGTGTTGGGTGGAATTGAATGCGCCTCCCCCACAGCAGGTTCAGAGGCAGGTCAGTGCAGGGTGGAAATCCTGCCATGATGGAAAGGCTCGAAGATAGCCTTCCTACCTGGAAGCCACTGAAAATGTCCCAATTGAGGGATCTGGCATTGGCTCTGCAGGAAGCCACGCTCTTGCCCTTGCTTTCAACACCCCCTATCACCTGCTTGCCAGCAAGCCTCTCCCCTCCACCCACCCACAATCACCTGTATCTAGGATCTTTTCTGCCGTCCCCAGTGTAGTACCAGTAATGGCCAGCACTCCCAGTAGCAATGCTGGTACTGCAAAGCTGCAGGCCTCTGATTTGCCGGCTGCTGTCAGAGGCGAAATTTCCACCTTACTGGAAGTTTAATTGAATAGGAGACTGAACACTGCTCAGGTAAGTGCCTGTTTGGAATTTAATAGTAGAAAGCTTCCTGGGGACAGGAAACACGGGGTAAAGATGGTAGATTTCCTTCTCTCAAGGACATTAGTAAACTAAATGTCATTTTTACGACAATCACTTCATGGTCATTGTTAGACTTTTTAAATTTTGAATTGTATTGAATTCAAATTTTACCACAAGCCATGGTGGGATTTGAACCAAGGTCCTCACACTATTATCCTGGGTCTTTGGGTTACTAGTCTGGAGATAATGCCACTACACTCTATGAGCACACTGCTCTCTCCCTTTCTGTATCTCATTGAAGAGGGTTTTCAGGTCCATCTTGTTAAAGTTGTGTGTGCTCTCCTGTGCCTCTTTATTGCAAATATTCAGTCTCTGCCTGTCTGCCAGATCCCCCAGTGAAAGAAAGTTTTGAAAATTGCAGGTGGCAAAAACAATCATCCAGAGCAGTTTTCTGAGTGAGCCAGGAAAGGTTCCAACCTACCTTCCTGCTCCCACAGTCGCTTGCTGTAATTTCCACCCACTCATGTCTAGAGGCCGCACTTCAACATAAAGAAGGTTACGTTAATTTACCAGTCCCGTGCGCCCCAGGAATCGCTACAGACTGAATGGAAAATTTGATGGGCCATTTTAAGGTCTGTTGATCTGGAGTGGGAATTTCCAGTCTCAGGATCAAGACTATAAAATCCCATTGATTGTTTCCATTGTAAATGGGATTTGCATACAAGACTGAATAATAGATTTTTACAATGAACTGATACAGCAAACAATGAGAGTTTCAGCTCTGCAGAGTTGGTGGTCGCAAGTCATAGGTTCCACTACATCATCATCCACAGAGTGGGATTTTGAACCAAGTACATATAATTGAATTGTTTTATGTTACAATACCTTAGGCTGGATTCTCCATTCCTGAGGCTAAGTGCTGATGCCAACAGAGGATCCGTGGTTTTTCACGATGAGAAAATCAGGTTTAAACCCTCACCGATTCCGGTACCGGTGAGGGGCCAGCACCGACGCTGCATGAAACACCGGTGGAATGCATGAAAAACAGTTGGAGAATCGGCGGGTCCATGCTGCACATGCGCAGGGCTGACAGGCTGCAGCCATGCGTACAACTACACCCCCCACACATGCACCGAGCATGCCGAAAAGATGGCATCGGCTGTGAAGGACCAGGTACCCGCCCGCCCAGACCCCATAGCCCATCTCCTAGCTACCCACCACCTCTCCCCCAGCCCTGGCAGTAGCCCTCCAGCCGGCGGCACGGATCTCGGCCAAGTGTGGCGGTGCTGGATACTGTGCGCAGCCCACTATCTCCCTCCGCAGGTGCCACGCCAGACACATGGCCACTGAGACCACACAGTGCCCGCGCCATCGGAAACCCAGCCTATCGGAGGCGGAGCATCGCGGGTGGGCCTGATAATGACATTCCAACGGGGTTGCGACTGCACATCTTGATGACGCTAATTTGGAGGGGGCAGAGCATCGCTACCTGCCGTCAAATCATTCTCCGCCCAATCACCGTTCCCGATTATGGCGTTGGGCTACAGAGAATCCCACCCCCCTGTTCGTATTCTGTCCTAATCGTCAGAGGAGACCTGGCAATCCTTCTCCTCCTCCAGCATGTCCCCTTCTGCTGCACAATGTTATGGAGGATGCAACAAGCCGCAAAAATGTGTGCGACTATCTCAGCACCATACTGGAGGGCCGCTTCAGAACGGTCCAGGCACATGAACCGCAACTTCAGGAGCTCGAACCACCTGGCTGCTGTATGGGTGTCGTTGTAATGGGGGTCCACGCGGCCTGTGGCCTCTGGATAGGTGGCATCAGCTACGACCGCAGTGGATAACCCCTGTCACCCAGGAACTGATGTGTTGGGTAAGCTGGGTCTATGTGGACGGCGTTTGATGCAGTGCAGAGAGAGACAGGTTTCCAACACTTGATGAGATGCAACACGATGTTATTTAACACCTAACTATATTACATGCTTAGCTGTGGGTTGACACTATGCTGACTTGACTGGAGACCTGATGCTAGCCTGGCCAGACTAACTGACTACCACATGGTGTTTGCACTGGCTGCTGCTCACGAGCTCTGACTGTCTCAGAGGCTGGATCCAGAGAGAGCGGGAAAACTGGTGCCCTCTGGCTTTATAGTGGTCGTGTCCTGTCTGGTGATTGGCTGCTGTGTTCTGTGTGCTCACTGGTCATCCAGTGTGTCAATCGCTGCCTGTTTTCACTCCATCATATACATGGATATATATTATAACATCTGCCCCCTTTTTTAAAAAAATGTTTTGTGTTCTGGTAATAAATATTGAGGTGCGTGTGCATGAAGATGTGTACATTTACTTGACTAAATACAAAATATGCTAACTTACATAGATGGGATATAGTGCATATAGAGCTAGTGCAGATTTCATAGATTTCATAGAATTTACAGTGCAGAAGGAGGCCATTCGGCCCATTGAGTCTGCACCGGCTCTTGGAAAGAGCACCCTACCCAAGCCCATACCTCCACCCTATCCCTATAACCCAGTAACCCCACCTAACACTAAGGGCAATTTGGACCCTGAGGGCAATTTAGCCTGGCCAATTCACCTAACCTGCACATCTTTGGACTGTGGGAGGAAACCGGAGCACACAGACAGTGACCCAAGCCGGGATTCGAACCTGGGACCCTGGAGCTGTGAAGCATTTTTGCTAACCACTATGCTACTGTGGCATACGGCAAATAAAATAGGGCAAATAAAACAGTTAAAAAAACTATATGTGCAGATATCAAAACGATGAGACAACAAGGTTATGCAACATTCAGTCTATAAGTTTAGTCTCTGTGGCGGGCGACAAATTCTGGTTGACCGCCTCAAGGGTGGATCAGGGGCCGCCTGCACTTGGACAGGCGGGACTGCCTCCAATGCGGTGGTTGCAAGGGTCGGCAGGATTGCTGGTAGATCGGTGGCCTCGTGGCAGGGCGCGTCTGAAGGAAGCAGGGTGCGAGGTGGGATGTTACAGTCGGGTGGCGGGCATGGAAGTCTACGCAGTGCCCGCCTGTTGTGTCAGAGGAAAGAGCCATCAGCCATGCGAACGAGGAACGATGTCGGGGCCACTTGCTTAACCACCACAGCTGTGGCGGACCAGCCACCATCAGGCAGCTGAACACAAACTCGATCAGCTGGGACCTGAGCGTTGTATGCTGATTTGGATTGGGCCTGAGACTGCTGCATCTTCTGTATGACCGGGAAGTTGTCAATCTCCGGAATGTGGATGGCCAGAACCGTCATCCGGATTGTGCGGTGTCATGAAAAGCTGCGCTGGAGACAACCCATTGGACCGAGGGGTCGCTCTGTATGCCAACAGTGCCAGGTTGAAATCGGAGCCTGAGTCAGCAGCCTTACATAATAATGTGGACCCCTTTGATGATGTGGACCCCTTTTCAGCCTTCCCATTTGACTGTGGGTAGTGGGGGCTGGATGTGACGTGCCGAAAGTTGTATAGCCGGGCAAAATCTGAGCACTCCTGGTTGAAAAAACAGGGGCCGTTGTCACTCATCACCGTGAGTGGCATCCCATGTCTGGCAAATGTTTCCTTGCATGCCTTAATCACCGCCGCCGACATGAGGTCAGACAGCCTGACTACTTTGGGGTAATTGGAAAAGTAGTCGACCAGGAGGACATAGTCATGCACCTTGGCATGGAATAGGTCAACACTGACTTTGGACCATGGGGCGGTCACCATCTCATGTTGCTGTAGAGCCTCCTTAGGCTGAGCCAGCTGAAATTTTTGGCACGTAGGGCAATTGAGAACCATCCTGGCAACGTCCTGGCTGATGCCCGGCCAGTAGACTGCCTCCCAAGCTCACTTCGACATTTCTCGACCCCCCAGGTGACCCTCGTGGATTTGGCCGAGCACCATGTCTCGCATGCTCTGAGGGGTGACAATTCTGTCAACCTTCATGAGGATGCCGTCTACCACCGTCAGATCATCCTTGACATTGTAAAACTGGGGACACTGTCCCTTCTGCCAGCCATTCGTGAGGTGCTATATCACCCGCTGGAGCAGAGAATCCCTGGCCGTTTCCTCATGAATTTGAATGAACCTCTCATCAGAGGCCGGGAAGTTGGAGGCATAGAATTGCACCTGCGCGTCTATTTGACAGACTATGTCAGTCTGCTCATACGGTGTGGTGATAGACCTGGAGAGTGCATCAGCAACAATGAGCTCTTTGCCCAGGGTGTAAACCAGGTCAAAATCGTAGCGGTGTAGCTTGAGAAGGATGCGTTGCAACCGTGGCGTCATGTCATTGAGGTGTTTTTGGATGATGTGAACAAATGGCCTGTGGTCCGTCTCAACCGTGAATTTAGGGAGGCCATACACATAGTCGTGGAACTTGTTGATTCCCGTTCGGAGACCCAGGCATTCCTTCTCAATCTGAGTGTACCGTTGCTCAGTGGGTGTCATGGCTCTAGAGGCACACGCAACTGGGGCCCAGGAGGAGGAGTCATCCCGTTGGAGGAGCACTGCCCCAATATCGTCCTGTCTCCTTGGTGGGGTCGAAAAATGGCAGCACCAGGACTTTGGTGAGTTTTGCCCTCGGCTCACGGCATTCTTTCTCATGAGCGGGTAGCCACTGGAAATCCGTCGATTTTCTGACGAGGTGGCGGAGGGCTGTGGTGTGGGACGCCATGTTGGGAATGAACTTCCCAAGGAAGTTGACCATCCCTAGAAAACGGAGGACTGCCTTCTTGTCCTCTGGGGTCTTCATGGCGTTGATCGCCGAAACCTTGTCAGCATCCGGCTGCACGCCTTGTTGCGAGATGTGGTCGCCAAGGAATTTGATTTCTGATTAACCGAATGAGCATTTGGCTCTGTTGAGTCAGAGGCCATACTCGTAGATCCTGTGGAACACCCGCTCGAGGCGATCGATGTGTTCTTGAGGAGTTGTGGACCAGATTATGACATTGTCGACGTACACTCGCACCCCCTCGATGCCCTCCATCATTTGTTCCATTATGCTGTGAAATAACTCTGAGGCAGAGATGCTGCCAAAGGGCACTCGGTTGCAGCAGTCGTGACCGAACGAGGTATTGAATGTGCACAGCTTGCGACTGGACGCATCCAGCTGTATTTGCCAGAACCCCTTGGAGGCGTCCAGCTTCGTGAGGAATTTGGCATGAGCCATCTCGTGTTGGTATTGGGTAATGTTCCCTCATGATGTTGCGGTTTAAGTCTTTGGTGTCGATACAGATTCGAAGCTCCCCTGACGGCTTCTTGACGCAAACCATGGAGCTAACCCAGTCCGTGGGTTCTGTGACCTTCGATATGACGCCCTGATCCTGGAGGTCTTGCAACTGCTGCTTGAGGCGGTCCTTGAGGGGTGCCGGCACACGGCGTGGTGCGTGAACCACAGGGGTGGCGTTTGGTTTCAGCAGGATTTTGTATCGGTATGGGAGTGTGCCCATACCTTCGAACAGGCTATGGTATTGCGCTATGATGTCATCAATTTGAGCCTGGAAGTTTTCATCAGGTGAGGCCGTCGCCTGTGAGGATGACATGGTGTGGATTCGCTGAACCAGGTTCAGGAGTTTGCAGGCCCGAGCACCGAGCAGGGAAGCACGGTCAGGTTCTACGATCTCAAATCGCAGCGTCGCTTTCAATGACCTATTGGATACTCCAAGATGACATGAGCCACTGGCAGCAATGGCATTGCCATTGTAGTCGAGGAGCTGGCAGGCCGGTGGAAGAATGCTTAGTCTGGCGCGGATGGTGTCGAGGTCGGATTTCGAAATGAGGTTCGCTGAAGCGCCGGTGTCCAGCTTGAAACGGATGCAAGCCTTGTTAACTGTAAGGGTAGCACATCACTCATCGTCTATATCAACGCTCAGGATTGGGAGGTGTTTCACCATCTTTGAGAGAGGCAGCGCATGCTGAGTAATGATGCCCACCCGGAATGGGCATTTGTGGCACTCGGCGTCAGGATCTGGTGGGCTGTCGGGGTCGGAGTCTGTCACGGCCTGCTGTATCGAACGGATGCTTCTGTGCTGTGGCTGGGATCGCTGGATGCTGGGCAGTGGAGCAGATCTGCAAAGGGCTGCGTAGTGGCCAAGCTTGCCACACTGGAGACAGCGTTGTGATTTTGCCGGACATTACCGTTTTAAATGGGTGGAGCCACAATTCGGACACGTCATGACGCCGACGTCAGCGCGTTCCGTGGGCCAACTCGAATGCGCAATGCGGTCGAATGACATGTGCACCTGCGCAGGCTGGTCGTCGATCTCACCGACCCCTCGGTCGTGGCGCACATGCACTGGAGCCCGGGAAAAGCGCGCAAAATGGCCACTCTCATCAAGACTCAGGCCCTGCATTTATGTGATGGCCTGCACCCATTCTGCCTCTTGGGGGGTTAGCTTTGCCGTTTCTGCCGCCCTGATGTGGGAGTACCGGTTGTTAGTATGCTCGTGGAGAACGCATGTTTCGATGGTGATGGTGAGGGTGAGCTGCTTGACTTTCAAGAGCTGCTGGCGAAGGGAATCGGAGTGGACCCCGAAAATGATCTGATCCCGGATAATGGAATCAGTTGTCGAGTCATAGTTACATGACTGCGCGAGGATGCGGAGATGGGCCAAAAGGGATTGAAAATGTTCATCCTTACCCTGAAGCCTCTGCTGGAAAACGTACCGTTCAAAGCTCTCATTCACCTCAATGTCGCAGTGGCTGTCGAACTTCAGCAGGACTGTTTTAAATTTCGTCTTGTCTTCGCCTTCAGCGAATGTAAGGGAGTTATGGATGTGGATAGCGTGGTCCCCAGCTGTGGGAAGGAATAGTGCGATCTTCCTGGCATCCGATGCGGCTGCGTGGTTGGTGGCTTCAAGATAGAGCTGGAACTTCTGTTTGATAATCTTCCAGCTTGCACCGAGGTTGCCGGCGATGCGGAGCTGCGGAGGAGGGTGGACTCTGTCCATGTTACCGGATGGCTGATTACTGGTCAACGCAGATTACCTCAAGGTGAGTCCGTCAATTCTCAGCATCCAGACCTGGTACCATGATGTGTTGGGGAGGCTGGGTCTATGTGGACTGCGTTTGATGCAGTGTAGAGAGAGACAGGCTTCCAACACTTGATGAGATGCAACACATTTTTATTTAATACCTAACTATATTACATGTTCAACTGTGGGTTGACACTATGCTGACTTGACTGGAGACCTGAGGCTCGCCTGACCAGACTAACTAGGCTAATGCTCACGAGCTCTGACTGTCTCAGAAGCTGGATCCCCAGAGAGCGGGAAAACTGGTGCCCTCTGGCTTTATAGTGGTTGTGTCCTGTCTGGTGATTGGCTGCAGTGTTCTGTGTGCTTCCTGGTCATCCTGTGTGTCAATCACTGCCTGTCTGCACTCCATCATATACATGGATGTATATTATGACAGGAACCAATCCCTCAGCTGGGAGTGAAGGGGCTCCCGAACATGTCAGGAATCGTTGAGTGTGCCAGGATGAAGGCGTTGTGCACACTGCCCAGGTACTGGGCACAGATGTGCAAGATGTGCAGATGATGGTCAGATATCGGCTCCATGTTCATCGAGTGGTACCCCTTTCGGTTTGCGTAGAGTGGCCTGTGGCATGTCATATGCAGGTGCTAATAGGGGGACATGAATCCTGTCGATCAACCCTTGGACCCGGGGCATCCTGTCGATGGCGACGAACCCCGCTGCCCGGGAATTCTGATGGGCTCAATCCACATTGGTGGGTGTATTGATCTGCCTGGGCATATCGAGTCTCCATGACAGTGCGGACATATCTGTGCACCAAGGTCTGTGAGATCCCAGACAGGTCTCCACTCGGCACCTGGAAGGACCCCGTCGCGTAAAGGTTCAAGGCGGCCATTACCTTGTCGGCCACTAGGAGTGGGTGTCCTCCCCCATACCCTGTGGTGCCAGGTGTGTCATCCTCTGATAGGTATGACACACTGTTTCTCTGCTCAGCCAGTCCGGCAGGTCCTCATTTGACAGGCGCTGCCGGTACACATGGGGCATCACACGACACCTCAACGATTCCTGACATGTTCGGGAGCCCCTTCACTCCCAGCTGAGGGATTGGTTCCTGTCATAATATACATCCATGTATATGATGGAGTGCAGACAGGCAGTGATTGACACGACACCTCCTTGGCAATTCTCCTCCTCATCATGTTGGGCATACGGCTCTCCAACCTGGGTGGCTGCCACCTGCCCTCTGTTTCACACACCACTGCTGCACACTCCACTGCTGCACGCTCCGCTGCTGCAGTTTTCTCCTCCTCCTTGAGCAGCTCCAGCTCGAAGAGTGGCAGGTCATCCCCCAGGGCTGCAGTGACTAGCTGGAAGGCCATCATTGCTGGTTATATTCCAATATCCATTGTCTGCAGGGGTAAAAGGTTATCATGTTAGCATGGTGTGTACCCCCATGCCCAACCAGGTCCAACAGGCTACATGGTGGCAACTGTGGGTTCTGCCCTGCATGTCCCTTCCCCCCCCACCCATCCCTGCACCCTTGGCCCGTCGGTGCTCGGCACCATGGGTGCCTCTGGTCTTGGGACCCATCCCTGATGCCAGGGGTGCCATTGGCTGGCACTCTCTCGCCAGGGGCTACTGTGGGTCTTGCCCTGGGTGGGCCGCCGGTGGGTGGAGGCCGGGTTGGGGGGGGAGTTGGGTCGGGGGTGATGTGGCAGGGGTGTGGGGTGCGGGAATAGAGGGATGGGGGCACCCATACAGCTGGTCTCACTCTGCAGAACCAGGGGCCAAGGTGGGTAGTCAGTGGGTGTGCAGCATGAAGGCCGCCATAATGGCGGTGCATGCCTGGACACCGGCCCAGTCCAGGGCCGGGTCATCCCGGCCACTCAGCCTGTTACCCCCCATGCTACCCCCCCCCCCCCAACCCGGATCTGGCAGGGCTACCCTCACCCCAGCCAGCACGGCCAGTGTCCAGGCCGACAGCCCACAGTTGCTCATCTCCGGGTCCTACCTCCTCTCTCTTTCCTTCATCTGCTTTGACCAATTTCGAAAGCACAAGTGAACCGCACTGGCGAAAAGAGTAAATAGGGTGGTCAATAGGACTTTAAACTAGAGATTGGGGGGGAAGGGAAAGTCAGGGAACCAAGAGGTGAAGGAATCAGTGGGAAGCGTAGCTGCTTAGGATTACAAAAAATCACGAAAATACAGAGCTCAGGAGAGGTTACGATAGTCCCCATCTCACAAAATATGACACAGTGTATGGAAAGGCTCAGTAAACCAAGGTCCACCACACTAAGAAAACAAAAAGGGACAGTCAATAGGGAATTAAAGGTGCTATATTTAAATGCCCGCAGTGTACGGAACAAGGTAGATGAGCTTGTGGCCCAGATTGTGACTGGCAGGTATGATGTGGTAGGCATCACAGAGACATGGTTGCAGGGGGTTCAGGACTGGCAGTTAAACATCCAGGGATTTACAACCTATCGAAAAGACAGAGAGGTGGGTAGAGGGGGCGGGGTTGCCTTGTTAATTAGAAATGAAATTAAATCAATAGCACTAAACGACATAGGGTCAGACGATGTGGAGTCTGTGTGGGTAGAGTTGAGGAACCACAAAGGCAAAAAAAACCATAATGGGAGTTATGTACAGGCCTCCTGACAGTGGTCAGGACCAGGGGCACAAAATGCACCACGAAATAGAAAGGGCATGTCAGAAAGGCAAGGTCACAGTGATCATGGGGGACTTCAATATGCAGGTGGACTGGGTAAATAATGTTGCCAGTGGACCCAAAGAAAGGGAATTCATTGAATGTTTACAGGATGGCTTTTTGGAACAGCTTGTGATGGAGCCCACGAGGGAACAGGCTATTCTGGACTTAGTGTTATGTAATGAGCCAGAATTGATAAAAGATCTTAAAGTAAGGGAACACTTAGGAAGCAGTGATCATAATATGGTAGAATTCAGTCTGCAATTTGAAAGAAGGAAGGTAGAATCAGATGTAAAGGTTTTACAGTTAAATAAAGGTAATTACAGGCGCATGAGGGAGGAACTGACGAAAATCGACTGGAAGCAGAGCCTAGTGGGAAAGACAGTAGAACAGCAATGGCAGGAGTTTCTGGGAGTAATTGAGGACACAGTGCAGATGTTCATCCCAAAGAAAAGAAAGGTTATCAGAGGGAGGATTAGGCAGCCATGGCTGACAAAGGAAGTCAGGGAATGCATCAAGGCAAAAGAGAGAGCCTATAATGTGGCAAAGAGTAGTGGGAAGTCAGAAGATTGGGAAGGCTACAAAAACAAACAGAGAATAACAAAGAGAGAAATAAGGAAGGAGAGGATCAAATATGAAGGTAGGCTAGCCAGTAACATTAGGAATGATAGTAAAAGTTTCTTTAAATACATTAAAAACAAACGGGAGGCAAAAGTAGACATTGGGCCGCTCCAAAATGACGCTGGTAATCTAGTGATGGGAGACAAGGAAATAGCTGAGGAACTTAATAAGTACTTTGCGTCAGTCTTCACAGTAGAAGACATGAGTAATATCCCAACAATTCAGGAAAGTCAGGGGGCAGAGTTGAATATGGTTGCCATCACAAAGGAGAAGGTGCTAGAGAAACTAAAAGGTCTGAAAATTGATAAATCTCCGGGCCCAGATGGGCTACATCCTAGAGTTCTAAAGGAGATAGCTGAAGAAATAGTGGAGGCGTTAGTTATGATCTTTCAAAAGTCACTGGAATCAGGGAAAGTCCCAGAGGATTGGAAAATCGCTGTTGTAACCCCCCTGTTCAAGAAGGGAACAAGAAAAAAGATGGAAAATTATAGGCCAATTAGCCTAACCTCGGTTGTTGGCAAAATTCTAGAATCCATCGTTAAGGATGAGATTTCTAAATTCTTGGAAGTGCAGGGTCGGATTGTTGCACGTTTTACTATGGGCGTAAAACGCGTTTATTGGAGTGTATTAACACGCCTCCGAGTTCGACGTGTGCTTAACACTGCTAGGCTCTGTTCTATGTAATTATTTAAGCTCTGGAGTCGCCAGCTGCCGTATAGGCAACGTCACAAGTATTCCAAGGTCAAATTCAAAGTAATAAAGACGATACACCGATTAGTCAAGTTCAAACGATCAATATTTATTATACAGTTAATAATAAATACTCATGCACACACACACTAAGAGACTAAGCTACAACTAAACATAAGCAAACAGAATACTTATCTAACAGGAACAGGCAAGGTCAGAGAACGAGGCCTTCGTCCTGGTTTTGTCTGCAGCCTTCAGCAAGTGTTCTGGCACTTGGGAGTCTAGTGGGCTTGGATCGCGTAGCGAGCGTTGAACTTACGGTTTCGGCGGCTGGTGCTCAACGGCTGGAGTCAGGATACCAGGTGTCAGTCGGGGCCGGAGCACAGGTTTAACAGACCGGACAACACGAGGTCCCTATCTTTTATAGGGGTTCCGTTGTCCTTCCCTCTTCTCGGGCGGGCTCTACCTATTGGATCAATTTCTTATCGATACTGGATTAATTCCCCAATGCGAGGGGGTCTCCGTGATGGAGGGGGCGTTTCTTATGTCCTTTTGTTCGGAGGTTTCTGGTGCCTCGATGTCTGGGTCTTGATTGGAATGTGTCCATTCAGAACCAAATGTATCTATTGTGTGGGTGTTCAAGTCTGATGGCCTCATTAGCATGCAAAGCGTTTTGCCATTTGCACCTAGCTAAGGTCTCTTCACCTGAGCCCAAACTGGTTTCTGCTGCTGCAGAATGCAAACTGCTCTTTGCAGACTGCTGTTCTGGCTGAACTGTCTGTTTCTCAGCAGCCTTCCATTTTAGTTTGGCTCAGTGTCCATTTTGCGTGGCCAGCATGGCTACATTCCCTCCTTGTGATCCTCACAATCATACTATTGTGAAGGATCACCTATGTACTTTGCCTCCTTGTGTTCTGACCTCTTGCCAGTTCCTGTTCTACTCTGTTCTAAACTATGGGAAGAAGAGAAAAAAATTTTTAACTAACATTTCTACTTGGCCCTATGTCAAAGGGACATGCATTACTACAATTGGGAACCTCTACCTATCACTATTAACCTTAACCTTAACTTAAACATTTAATCACTCTAAAATCTTAACCATTCACACCATAACATAACACTTCCCAACTCGGCAGTCGAGTATGGAACAATATAATACATGGCTGAATTTTATTTACAGAGTGTTGTAATCAGTGAGGGGTTGAGGGGTTTGGTGGAATCCGAAGATGGGGGATTGCACTCTATAGATGGGTGAGGTGCTGGAACGAGAGGCTCTCCTCTTCCATTTCCTCAACCTGAGGGTCTGCACTAGGATGGTGAGGATCGCAATCACCAACAGTGATTCGATTATGTAGGACATGGAGTACCACGTCATGAATTTAGTACACCAGGTCTGAACCTCGCTGATCAGAGCTGAGCACTGGGGGTTTGCTGTACTAGAAACATTTACGGTGGGGGTTGTGGGGGAAACGTGTCTTGTTTCCACACATATACATATGACATTAAATAGTAATAAGTGGGCTTCCATCATTTTGCTGTTCTTCTTCTTTCTCTTCCTTCTTCCTCCGGTATTGACAATCCTGGCTTCGACCTCTGTCTCGTCCTTTGAAACCTTTGGGATCAAGCACAGTATCTGTCAATACACAGTTTAAGACCTTTACTTGTTAGTGCATCTGTCTTTCAAAACCCAATTGACCCTTAAAAATGACTGGCTAAGTCACACCCTGTGACTCCCCTCATTTTTTTTTTTTTCAAAAAGCGAATTTAAAGACCAGCATACACCTAACAATCCTTCCTTCTGCGAGCCGTCTCGCAGGCTTTGCTGATTTACCATCCGAATGTTTCCGGATGTAAATAGCATGTGGGATGGCGGCCGAAGGGCTACCTAACCTAAAATGAAAACAAATTTGGAAAGAAACATCCGAATGAGTTGCGTATGGGCCGCTACGGGTACGAGTTGGATGGAATCCCCGGGTAGGGCGTGCTGTGCCATACCCGAGCTTGGCTGACCAAGGGTTGGTTCTCAGACAGGGCGGGTCCTCAGTGCCGTTTGTCCACTGCCTGAGTAACCTGGAAAGAAACGGGTACGAATGTGTTTACCATGACTTGCAGCCTCTATTTCGCCGAATAGAGGGGCACCTAAAAAAGAAACCAAGGGAGCCAAGATGCTCCAACTGAGGACATCACTGAAGTTCTCAGAGATATCTGCGGACAAGCTATTTGGCGTGTGGCCTTACAACTTTGGAAAGGATCTCCAATCAAACCGAAGTTCTCAAAAGTTTCGGCAGACAAGCTAACGTGTATGTGAGGTGGTCACAATCTTTTCAGCTGAAAAGAAGATGTCCATCCTCCAACTGAAACATTTACATTCCTGAAACAAACAAACATAAAACGAAGACAAACATACGTGCAGGTTCCATCAGAAAGGACATCGTTTCCCTCAAACGATTCCTATCTTACATCATCTGGACACCTCACTTTGATTCTGCCTCTGTGAACAGGGTCACAAAGGGGTTGCCGTGTCGGGAGTCAGACACCGTGTCGTCCTGCTCTCCCGGATCCCACACCCTTGTGTGGATCAGGCATGCTATTTTGGAGTTGTGTGACCGGGGGTCACTCTCGTCATTGCGGACAAGTCTGTAGGAATTGTCCCTGTGCCATTGTGTGGCGTCGAGTGTGTTGTCGGGGTAGTCGGGGTCGGGTGGTGGTTCGGGGTTTTTAAGGTAAGTGACTTCCATGGGGTCACTGGAGTCGGGGTCGTAGTTGGTGCAATGTGGGCTGTATGGCTGTGTGGTGTCGCTGTCTTCAGAGTCAGTGTCTGTCCTGCTGTCTCTGCTGTGGCAGCTTGTGGGCGTGTCGGGGCGTGGTCTGTAGTGGTCTGTGGGCGGAGTCGTGGGCGAGTCCGTTGATGAACTGGTCTGTGAGGGGGATGGTGGAAAAGTGTCTCTGGTGGGCGGGGTGAAGTGTTCTGCTGCGTCTAGCAGGACATGGTGAGCATGGTTGGCCTGTGTTCCATAAGCCTTTAACTGGTTTATATGGAACCACGCGGTCTTCCCATTAGGATACTTTATCCTGTAAACGGAGGGGCTAATTTTGTCCGAAATTGAGTAGGGACCGGAATATTTTGGAGCCAAAAAACTGCTGGGGTTATAAACAGATAACATTACCTGTTGCCCAACCTGGAATTCTGTGGTGTGTACGGTCTTATTGAAACAGGCAGTCCGGTGCTGTCGGCGTTTCCCTAGCTGGACTGCGGCTGCGAGTTGTGCAGACCTCACAGTCTCAACTAGTTCTTTAACTGCCTTTTCATGTGTGAGGGCCGTCACTTCGGGGCTTGTCATGTCCAGTCCTAAAAGGAATTCTGTACCTTTCATAGGGCGTCCGGTCATGAGTGTGTGTGGTGTGTATCCTGTCGATGTGGAGACAGTGTTCCTTATGAACATAAGTGCAAATGGGAGCACTGAATCCCATGTGGAATTGTTCTCTTGAACCATTTTCCTAAGGGTAGTTTTTAGGGTCCGATTCATGCGCTCCACAATCCCGCTGGACTGTGGATGATACGCAATGTGGAAGTTCTGTTTGATTCCGAATATCGTCAGGACGTTCCTCATGACCCGTCCTGTAAAGTGAGATCCCTGGTCCGAATCGATACTTCGGGGTAAACCCCATCTCGTGAAGATGTGGTGGGTCAGGATCTTTGCAGCTGTCTTTGCTGTATTTGTTCGTGAGGGAAATGCCTCTACCCACTTGGTAAAGGTATCTATCACCACCAGAACGTATTTATAGCCATTCCGACAAGGGGGCAATGGACCTATAAAGTCGATCTGGAGGTTTGTCCAAGGGCCGTTAACTGGGCGAGTATGCCGAAGTTGTGCTTTCTTAGAATACCTGTCCGGGTTATTCTGAGCACAAATCAGGCAATTCTCTATGTAGTGCGTTACATCATTCCTGAGATCAGGCCACCAACAGAGTTGCCTGAGGTGCCTCGTTGTTGCATCAATTCCCTGATGCCCGTGTCCGTCATGGAACAAGGCAATCATCTGATTCCTGTCCTGCTGTGGGACCACATAAAGTCGGTCCTTAATGATCACACCCTCATGTGTGGTCAGTGCGTGTTTAAAGTGCTCGTAAGCAGGCACAAAGTTTCCCTTGAAAACCTCCCTGAGGTCTCCGTCCTGTTTTTGTGCTGCCACGAGATCTTTAATATCAGTCTGTGAGACTTGGACTGCGCTCACAGGGGCGCTAGCTGGTGCGCTAGCTGGGGGGGTCCATAAGTGTCCTCTCCTGGAACCTGCCTTAGCCAACGCGTCGGCTTTTACATTCCCAGGTGGTGATGACCTATGGTGGCTGCGAACTTTTATAATGCCGAAGGTCCTGTCCTTCGCTTTCGCTAAAATATGCTGGAGTAGAGGGGCTGATGGAAGGGGTTTCCCGTCTGCGGAGACAAAACCTCGTGTCCTCCACAGGGGCAGAAAATCGGTTAAACTGTTACAGACATATAAGCTGTCTGAATATATGTCTGCTGGGCTGGGGAAAGAATCGGGGTGGTCCACTATGTACGCTATGGCTGCTAGCTCTGCTGCCTGCGCGCCTAAGTGACCTGGTAACTTAAGAGCGATTTCTTCGAGAGCGCGCCCCTGCGCGTCCTCTACATAGATGCCGCATCCTGTGATACGCTCACCATTTAAAACTGTGGAGGAACCGTCTACATAAATCCTCAAGGGTCCACACGTGTCTGTGGGCTGGGGGCTTTGTTTTGGGTTCCCTATCTTCCTGGGGGGTGTTTTGGCTAAAAAGGGTCCTGTGTTATGCAGGGGAGCTACAATTTCACAGTCATGGGGCTGTCCGGGGTATTGGAGGTTGTCTGCTAAGTATGTGTGGGTGCGTGTCCGTTTTACTGTAATGTCCCGTCCTTGTAAAAGTAGGGTCCATCTAGCGGCCCTAATCTGGCTAACTGAACCGTCCTTCAGTCGACCGTCTAGTAGTAGCTGTGTGGGTGTGTGTTCGGTCAGAATAGTAATGGGGTTGAGTCCGGTGATGTATGAGAAATACTGCACTGCCCAGAAGACAGCAAGGAGGTGCCTCTCACAGGCTGAAAATCCTTGTTCTACTGGGTCTAACAGTCGGGAGGCATAAGCCACTGGTCTTAGCTGCTCGTGCCGTTCCTGAAGCAACACGGCCGAGAGGGTCAGATCTGTGCTAGCTACCTCGATTGCGTACGGTGAAAGTTGGTCGGGGACTAGCAGCGCGGGTGCTGCACTAAGGGCTCGTTTCAACTCTTCCACAGCGCCTGTATGCTGCGGAAGCCATTCCCAGGGGGCTCCTTTCTTAAGGAGGTCTGAAAGTGGGGCGGCTTTTGTCGCGAATCCGTCGATGTGGTTCCGACAATAGCCAACCAGTCCTAAAAACGACCGGAGGGCTGATACATTCTGGGGAAGGGGCAATTTGACAATCGAATCAATTCTTTTGAATTCGATCTCGCGTTTGCCGTGCGTGATGACTGATCCCAAATACATCACTTTACTTTCCAATATTTGGGCCTTTTTCGGGTTAACTTTACAGCCAATTTCAGTTAAGAGTTCTAGGAGTTCGGCCAGAAGCGAAATGTGCTCTGCCTTTGTGTCCGTCTGCAGTAGTAGGTCGTCTACATACTGTACCAGACATTCGGGTCGGGAAAATTTTTCTAATCCACTTGCCAGCTGTCGGTGGAAAATGGAGGGTGAATTGTGGAATCCTTGTGGGAGGCATGTCCACGTGTACTGCTGTGTTTTAAAAGTGAATGCGAATTTGTATTGGCACGCTTTTGCCAATGGTATTGACCAGAATCCATTACTGATGTCCAATACCGTGAAGTACTTGGCGTTGAGACCCTGCTTGAGCATGGTCTCGGGACTAGTAGCTACCGTTGGGGCTACTGCGGGGGTTACTTTGTTGAGTTCCCGATAATCGATGGTCAGACGCCATGATCCATCGGGCTTCCTCACTGGCCAAATAGGGGCATTGTTGGTGGAGGCTACCGTTCTTAGTACACCTTGGTCCAACAAGCTGCCTATAACTTTTTCTATTTCCACCTCTGCTTCAAGGGGAAATCTATATTGCTTTTGCGGTCGGGGGTCCTGTCCGGTAACATGAACTTGTCCAGTCATTCTGCCACAGTCATGACGGTGACTTGCAAATGCTGTCCTGTGTTTGTTTAGTAGGGCCTTAATTTGTCGGTCGGTGTGGAGTGTAGTCAGGTCGAATGAGTACTCTCCCACTGCGCTAATCCGATTAGCGTAGTCTCCTACTGTGAGGGTGGCTGGGGCTCTGTCTGATCTCGCCATTCGCCAGACACACTGGTTCACTGGGTCGAACGACAAGCTATGAGCGTTCATAAAATCTATCCCCAGGATGTGCTCTGCTGTCCGGGGAAGATTTACTAAAACTACGGGGTGCCTTGTGCTAATGTTCCCTAGCTGGATCGCTACGGGTGCTGTGATATGTCCCTGCTGCGAGTGTCCGGTGAACCCGCTAAGTGTGATGGTGGAGGTGGTCGGCCACGTGTCTGCGTGTGCCGTGGTTGTGGAGTTAATGGTGGTGCGGGATCCTCCTGTGTCCCACAATAACTCTATGGGCTTCCCTTTGACTTTTGCCGTGACTACGGGCCTCCCTGATGAGTCCCATAGTGTGTCACAGACCCAAGTGGGGGAGCCCGAACACCGTCAGTTCGTCTCGTCCACATTGGTGGGTCCTGACTGTACTGCTACATTGTGGATGGGTTTTGCTTTGTTGCGGTTCAGAGTGCCTGTCTGCTGGCCTCTCTGAGATCGCTGGGGTGCATTACACTCTTTTGCCCAATGCCCTAACTGTCCACAGTTATAGCATTCCTGTCCTTTCTGTTGAGGGCTGCTCTTGCCTTCATTTACCCATGCGGGCTTCTGGTGCTCTCTGACTGCTTGGATATCTGCAGCAGCCTGAGCCTCTTCTGGGGATCTAACCTTTGCTTTTGCCTGAAGCGATTGCTCCCAAGCGCGGGACAATCTTTTGAGGACCCATTTCTCGTTATGGGCCTCTTCTGAGGGGTCGTAATTATTGCAAGCGCTCTGTCCTGCCTCTGTTGCGTGTGAGATAATTGTGCGCGTCCACTTAACCATGTTTTCGCGGGTTAAATGCGCTCTATCTAGCTGTCCGAAAACTGCGCTGAAGTGAATCCACAGCCTTCCGGCGAATGCTGTGGGGTGTTCAGATCTCTTCTGCCTGCACTTATTCAAGCCTTCTACGGGGTCACCTCTATTGTACCCGATGGCATCTAAAATAGCAGTGTGCATCTCCTCTAGGCTGCCTCCTGCCACGTTTTGTGGGTCGGGGAGGGCTGCCACTACACTCTGGTCTAAGCTCAGCACGGTGAGCTTAACCTGCTCTCTCTCATCCAGGCCGTACATGGTAGCCTGCTGTTTTACTTTAGCGAAAAACTGGTGGGGGTCTGCGGTGGGGAGGAACGGAGTGATCTTTTCACAAGCGTCCCTTAGCTGGGTTACTGTTAAAGGGGTGGTGTAAGTTATGTCTGGGGCGCCTTCTGATTCGGCTTTCCTCTGTGTGGTTACGGGATTCATGGGTGCGGTTATGGTCTGAGCTGTGGGGGGTTGGGGTGCCTGTCGTTTCTGCTGAGCTGCGGGCGCACATGTTCCCTGAACATAACGCTGCGCTGTCTCGCTTAATTCCTGCCAATCTGGGGCGTTTTCCCCATCTAACTGAGCTCCAAAGGTGCTTTGGAAGCCATTCTGCACCGAAAGCAGAGATTGCAGTTCCGCAATCTGTTTTCTGCATTTCGCGTGGTCAACTGTGCTTTGTCTTTGTTCGGTCGTTGCAGCGTGGAGTGCTCTCAAAGCTGCTTTGAGATCCGAACATTGCCTCTGCAATGCCTCCACCTGCTTCTCCGATTCCTGTCTTATCAGAACGGCACGTTGCACGTCCTGATAGGCTTTCTCATACTGGGTCTGGGAACTGTTCAGATGAGCTAGACAAGACTGGTGAGCCCTCTTGGCATCATCCACCTCTCTACCCTTCTCTGCCAACTTCCCTTTTAATTCCAGGTTTTCTTTCTCGATGTCCCTGACATCGACCTTACTCATTCGGTTCCTTTCCTCTAAATCTGCCCGGAGCGTCCTGATGACCTCCTCTGCGCCTCGCAACTGTGCCAAGCAGGACACAATCGCCATCGGCTTGCGTGCTTTTCCTAAACTCTTTTTGTGTATTTGAGAGAGGTTCTCCCACCAAGTATGACCTATACTTCCGGGACCTGTCTCCTCATTTGCACAAAACTCTTTCCAAAGGGGCCATCCCTTTCCCTGCAGATATTTGCGGAGTTCCAGCTCCCACGTGGGACACTGGCCTACTCTGCTACTGCTGCTGGTCGCTGCGACCACAAACTTTGCTGGATCCATCAGACGTTCCATTGCCTGCATGGCCATTTCCTCTGACTCTCTTTTTATAATTTGGAACAGGGGGTTGCTGGGGTGGTGTTTCGAAAAAAGGGTACGGCTTACGCTATTTTCCGATCACAAAACTACCGAAAGTTTGTCGCAACAAAAAGCTTTCAGTTTTACCTTACAGCCCTGTTAGTACGCATGCACTAAAACACACTTCCGAATTTCGCTTATTATTTTGAACACCTTGAATACTTGTGATCTCTTTCTTTCTCTGCAATTTGGAGTTCTAATTCAAATTTCAGGGTCCTGGACACTGTGGTGTTTCCACTTGCAACAGGGTCCCGGCGGATGTCGCCACTAAATGTTGCACGTTTTACTATGGGCGTAAAACGCGTTTATTGGAGTGTATTAACACGCCTCCGAGTTCGACGTGTGCTTAACACTGCTAGGCTCTGTTCTATGTAATTATTTAAGCTCTGGAGTCGCCAGCTGCCGTATAGGCAACGTCACAAGTATTCCAAGGTCAAATTCAAAGTAATAAAGACGATACACCGATTAGTCAAGTTCAAACGATCAATATTTATTATACAGTTAATAATAAATACTCATGCACACACACACTAAGAGACTAAGCTACAACTAAACATAAGCAAACAGAATACTTATCTAACAGGAACAGGCAAGGTCAGAGAACGAGGCCTTCGTCCTGGTTTTGTCTGCAGCCTTCAGCAAGTGTTCTGGCACTTGGGAGTCTAGTGGGCTTGGATCGCGTAGCGAGCGTTGAACTTACGGTTTCGGCGGCTGGTGCTCAACGGCTGGAGTCAGGATACCAGGTGTCAGTCGGGGCCGGAGCACAGGTTTAACAGACCGGACAACACGAGGTCCCTATCTTTTATAGGGGTTCCGTTGTCCTTCCCTCTTCTCGGGCGGGCTCTACCTATTGGATCAATTTCTTATCGATACTGGATTAATTCCCCAATGCGAGGGGGTCTCCGTGATGGAGGGGGCGTTTCTTATGTCCTTTTGTTCGGAGGTTTCTGGTGCCTCGATGTCTGGGTCTTGATTGGAATGTGTCCATTCAGAACCAAATGTATCTATTGTGTGGGTGTTCAAGTCTGATGGCCTCATTAGCATGCAAAGCGTTTTGCCATTTGCACCTAGCTAAGGTCTCTTCACCTGAGCCCAAACTGGTTTCTGCTGCTGCAGAATGCAAACTGCTCTTTGCAGACTGCTGTTCTGGCTGAACTGTCTGTTTCTCAGCAGCCTTCCATTTTAGTTTGGCTCAGTGTCCATTTTGCGTGGCCAGCATGGCTACAGGATTAGGACAAGTCAGCATGGATTTAGTAAGGGGAGGTCGTGCCTGACAAACCTGTTAGAGTTCTTTGAAGAGATAACAAATAGGTTAGACCAAGGAGAGCCAATGGATGTTATCTATCTTGACTTCCAAAAGGCCTTTGACAAGGTGTCTCACGGGAGACTGCTGAGTAAAATAAGGGCCCATGGTATTCGAGGCAAGGTACTAACATGGATTGATGATTGGCTGTCAGACAGAAGGCAGAGAGTT
Organism: Scyliorhinus canicula; assembly: GCF_902713615.1. Taxonomy (NCBI): domain Eukaryota; kingdom Metazoa; phylum Chordata; class Chondrichthyes; order Carcharhiniformes; family Scyliorhinidae; genus Scyliorhinus; species Scyliorhinus canicula. The sequence continues at coordinate 186,994,292 of NC_052147.1, forward strand.
GGGATAAAAGGTTCTTTTTCGGAATGGCAACCGGTGACAAGTGGTGTCCCGCAGGGTTCAGTGTTGGGGCCACAGCTGTTCTCTTTATATATTAACGATCTAGATGACGGGACTGGGGGCATTCTGGCCAAGTTTGCCGATGATACAAAGATAGGTGGAGGGGCAGGTAGTATTGAGGAGGTGGGGAGGCTGCAGAAAGATTTAGACAGTTTAGGAGAATGGTCCAAGAAGTGGCTGATGAAATTCAACGTGGGCAAGTGCGAGGTCTTGCACTTTGGAAAAAAGAATAGAGGCATGGACTATTTTCTAAACGGTGACAAAATTCATAATGCTAAAGTGCAAAGGGACTTGGGAGTCCTAGTCCAGGATTCTCTAAAGGTAAACTTGCAGGTTGAGTCCGTAATTAAGAAAGCAAATGTAATGTTGTCATTTATCTCAAGAGGCTTGGAATATAAAAGCAGGGATGTACTTCTGAGGCTTTATAAAGCACTAGTTAGGCCCCATTTAGAATACTGTGAGCAATTTTGGGCCCCACACCTCAGGAAGGACATACTGGCACTGGAGCGGGTCCAGCGGAGATTCACACGGATGATCCCAGGAATGGTAGGCCTAACATACGATGAACGTCTGAGGATCGTGGGATTATATTCATTGGAGTTTAGGAGGTTGAGGGGAGATCTAATAGAAACGTACAAGATAATGAATGGCTTGGATAGGATGGACGTAGGGAAGTTGTTTCCATTAGCAGGGGAGACTAGGACGCGGGGGCACAGCCTTAGAATAAAAGGGAGTCACTTTAGAACAGAGATGAGGAGAAATTTCTTCAGCCAGAGAGTGGTAGGTCTGTGGAATTCATTGCCACAGAGGGCGGTGGAGGCCGGGACATTGAGTGTCTTTAAGACAGAAATTGATAAATTCTTGATTTCTCGAGGAATTAAGGGCTATGGGGAGAGAGCGGGTAAATGGAGTTGAAATCAACCATGATTGAATGGTGGAGTGGACTCGATGGGCCGAATGGCCTTACTTCCGCTCCTATGTCTTATGGTCTTATGGTCTAAACCAGGCCAATCGGAGGTGGAGAATCATAGAGGCTCCGAATCATGGGTCGGACCAGCTAATGATATGCATTATCCTTAACGCAATGGCACCCCTGTGAAGGTGACAGAGAATCACAATTTGGCGTCAAATTTACACCAGCCGCGAATTTGGCATCGGAACCTATTCTCTACCCAATCGCATTTCGCAATTTCGGCGTCAGATTTCGGCATCAGATTTTGAAAACTGAGAATACCGCCCATATGGTGTCACCTATTGAGACTAATGATTGATAAATAAGTTGTAGTTTCTAGTCCCCAGGCTCCAGAAGTATCCTGGAGTGATCTTTACTTCCAGCCTGCAGGTTATTCTTTTTCATCTGAGATTTTTCCAATCATTATTTTGTTTCCACGTCTCTTGAAACTGGTGAATGTACATGAAGCTAAGCACTTGGAATGGTTAAAAAAAGCAAGTAATAAATTGATGTTGGTCTGCCTATTCATGGCCTTTGCTATTTGTATGCTCCAGTCAATCTAATTGTACTGAAAGCAACTGAAAGAATTGGACTAAAGCCCATGGCTGATAGAAGGCTCTTTGAGTTCCTTATTAAAACGTCACTATTGATTAATCAGTTTCTTTTACAACATGCACCCTTGTAAGATTTGCGCAAAATTGCATTAATCAGAGTGACTACTGGAATTGTTTCCAAATAGGGTGTATATGTTTTGCCAAGGAAGCAACCTTTCCAGCTATAACAATAAAGACAACAAATTACAAATTATCTTGGTTAATTCATTTGGCTATCATAAGCGAACATAATTTATCCGACCCCCTTTCCTTCTTTTTGTGAGCAGCATCTTTTTCTGGGTTTCTGGCTTCCTTAGAAGACTTAAGTATTCACCAATGTTCCACGAGCCTGACAGTTTTCGTGGCTACAGACTGGTGATTGTTTGTTCTTTCATCAAACACTATCAATTCTTCCCAAGTTTGAAAGGAACTTAGCATGAAATATCAAAAATGTGACAGGAATGTATCTTGAAACTTGGCTTGCAAACCAGCAAAAAGCATTCAGCAACATAGTATGTTATTTAAGATGCTGTCAAATAATAGTGCCCAGGCCTCCTGCTGTATGCAGAGCTCACTCGTAGCTTTATGGAGCACCACGAATGCCACAGTCATTCTGATGAGGTTCGTACACAAATTCTTCACCTTATCCATCTTCCCTTGAATGGGTGCCCAAGAACCAGGGAAGGAGAATTTCTAGTCCTGAATATTTGCGCACGACACAAAAAAAGTTCTGAGTGGCCATTCATTCTGTTTACATCCACATTTTTATAGGAAACAAAACTCGACTCCAGAAAGGGAATCACTTGCTTTTTCTTTGTGAATCAATTGTCAGAAAATGAGAAACTCAGTGATAAGATCAATCAACGGCAATTAAGAGTCCAAAATCAACCCCTCTGCTGAGACTTCACAATCTGCATCACTTCAAAAGAGCATCTTCTGAAGCATTGTTTAAGCAGCTTTCTCACAATGTGAGCACCAGGCACAGTGCCAACCTAATGTTGGATTCAAGGGATCTGTTGCCGAATACACTTCTCTTCTGGGCATTTTGCTAAGGCTGGCTGAACTTGTTTTACCCCAGAACAATGCTGGGAATTAATGGGTGGGGGAGGGGGGGGGGGGGGGTGATATGAGACCATTGTCCTTTTTTTCTGATTTATGGAGTGAAATGGGTGGCTTTCACCTCACTCAATGGAATTCTTATCCAAAGAGATGCTTGGAATGGACTTCAAACCATAATTAGTAAGTAGTTTATTAACATCTGTACCACATTAACAAACAATTACAACTTGCAGGGTAATGAATGCTGGAACTTTTTATATGTATTGTATTATGTGTCTGTTTCAGTAATACTTTAAAATAATTTAGGTTAAGGTATCCAGATTTATGTCCACTAAAACTGTGATTAAGGGCTAGGCAGGCTGTGACGTCACTCATGAGAGGGATTGGGTCTAGGTCTGTCTTAGTTTTCTTTTCAGTCCTGACCTGTGTCTGTTGTTTTTATTTCCATGTTGAGAGCTCTGCTCTGCTTTCTGAGAAAAGGAGATGTGTTTCGCAGACTGACGTCTGAAAGCTTCTCTCCCAAGGGCTTTGTGCATAAATCTGTAAGCCACTGAGTGTTAACTGGATTAATAAGTGGCATTAAACCTGTGTGTAAATTTTGCTGAATTGAAAGTTGTGAAGTCGAGGGGAAAGTTAGCTCAAAGACCTTTCTTTATTTTTTTAGAATTGTGTTACTATTAATTGGAAAGCTGTTTTTTTACCCTTGGATGTTAATAGGGTAAATTCTGTGTTAATAATAAAGTTTGTTTCAACATAAATGATCCCTAGTTGTCAGTGGGATTATTCCTGGAGAGATGAACCCTTTCCTCAGTTTATAAAATGAAACATTATTGTCCGGGTTCCGAATATAAATTGCGGTCTGGTCTGGGTCCTATAACAGCTGAGTCCTCTTTTTTTTCTATGTTTAATACCTTGGCCTTGATTTTAACTTCCCTGCCACGTGGAATCCAGGCTGTGGGAGAGGCAGTCACATAAGAGCCATTTCCTTCCCACTCTGATCTGACTGTGAGCACTTTTAAAGCTCTAGGAGCAAGGGCACCAATCTGACTCCCCCTCCACCTCTCATGGAATCCTTTCCAACGGTGACCGATGGCAGCCTGACTCCCCACCAATTTTATCTCCCACATATCTGTGTTGATGTCGTTGCCGCCAATGGTAAAGGTCGGTTTTGGGCTCTGCGCTCCAGCATGAGAGATGAGACAGTGTGAGGTGGGTGCACACACATTACCACCCAATGTGGCCCCTGCCTCCTTGCCAATTAAAATTTGGACTTCAGTTTATTCTCTAATATAAGAACATAAGAACTAGGATAAGGAGTAGGCCATCTGGCCCCTCGAGCCTGCTCCGCCATTCAATTAGATCATGGCTGATCTTTTGTGGACTCAGCTCCACTTTCCGGCCCCAACACCATAACCCTTAATCCCTTTATTCTTCAAAAAACTATCGGTTTTGTTTATTCTTCAAAAAACAAACTAATGTGACCTCTTGAGACCCAAATAAAGAACTGTTTTCATCACCTGCCGATGATTCGGCTAAATCTGGTTTAAAAATAAAATAAAACAACAGGATGTAAAAACCCATCAGACTCCAGAAGTCTTTTCCTGGTATTCATTTTACACTCTGTCATGATCAATTCAGTCTCCACAGGGCCTCATTGATTCGCAAAACAGAAAACATGCCTCCAAACTGATATGGCTTGAGCAGGAAATGTTCCTCCGTGGAGGCTGATGTTGCTGTGAGCATCAGTGTAACAGCAGAGATGTTTTGCTCTGAATGAGAAAACGAGTGCCCATTGACAGATGGCTCTCCTCTCAGGATTAGCATTCTACACCTGAAATCAATAATTAATGGAGATTTTACGCCCTTTCACAATAAATTGAGGAGTCCAATGTTCCATCTTTTGTCAATTTTAGCAGAAAAGATGCTAGTTGATTCTGTCACATTTGCTAAAATTGACCAGCTTGGTGAAAGGTTAGATCAATAAACAGGTTTAGTCACAAACATACTCTTTTAGTTTCTATACCTCAGGCAGAAAATGCAATTACACAAGAAATAGTTAATTAACCCATTTCATCTGTGAATTTTTATCAGGCAATAGCATATAACATTTCCTCATTAAGCTCCTTGGAACTGAATTAATTCTGTCACAGCAGAATTATGCTCAAATCTGCTAACCTACTTGAGTTATTGAGAATGCAATAATCCCAGTTTAAACAGTTTCGATAACGAACCGTTTTCTAATAGTAATGTTATATTGTACATGTTCCATCGAATATTCCTGTTAATTGGCATAGTGCGCTTATTTACAAGGCAAACCAGTAAGGTTGCTGCAGATAAGGGATACATTGTGGGAAAATATGCCAGTTTGGGTAACCAGCTCTGAAAATATAAATTTGTCTACTTAGAACTGCGGCGCATTAGGGGTCCAGATGTTATAAAGTGAAATGCTGTACACAAACACACTGCAAGTGACACAATTGTTCAACCTCCTGTGATTATAATTGCGAAAGAGCAGTTATTTTTCATGGATAGTTTGAAGATGGCGAATAGATTTTGATAATTCTTTGGTGAAACTAACAGTATACATCAACGTGCATATTTGTTCTTAATACAGCCTGTATTGTTTGTGTCTGTAACCTCAGTGTCATGGTATGCAGACATGCAGATAACGATACACAGACAGGCAGCTAATGAACAGAGAGAACAGCACATGACCAATGAGCAGGCAGGACACTCAGGGGTGGTATCTCACTATAAAAGGCATGAGGCACTCATACTCCGCCTCGTTGCACTGATGAACATCAACAGAGTGAATCAGGGTGTATTTACAGTATCACACCTCCAACATGTGGCTAAGAGCTAGTCTGGTTCAGTCAGACAGAGTAACCACACTTAGTTTAGCAGAGAGTCAAACTCATAGAGAACTGTGCTAACTGTGCTTCTGGTTCAATAAATCAGATTGAACTAACTTCAAAGTCTGGAGTATCTTTTGGTTAAAGCTGCATCCAGTTGCAGCCTGTGTTATCCCAGAGTACATGACACAGGGGTGGGAAAACTATGGCCCGCGGGCCGCATGCGGCCCGCCAAAGGTATTTCTGCGGCCCACCAAGTCATTAAAAAAAAAAAAAAAAAATGTTTGTTTAAAAAAATTTTTTTTTTTTTTTTTTTTAATTTTTTTTTAAGGTTAATGGGGGGGGTCTGTTGGGTTACTTACTGGTATAGGGTGGCTACGTTGACTTGAGTAGGGTGATCATTGCTCGGCACAACGTCGAGGGCCGAAGGGCCTGTTCTGTGCTGTACTGTCCTATGTTCTATATGAGGCGCCCAGAATCATAACCGGGTGAAGTAATTATTTTACTTAATATACTATGCGGCCCTTTGTGAATTGTGAATTTCTGAATGTGGCCCTTGCACGGAAAAGTTTGCCCACCCCTGACATAACACATCATGCTACCAGGAGACTGCTTAATCTAGCTTGTTTACCTCAGTCCGTTCCATGACAACCAGCGAATGTATCCCGGCACCTTGGAGAAGATTCAGGCTCCTCACCAGCTCAGGGCCTCTGGCAATCTCAGTGCCAACTGGCGGACATTCAAGCAAAAGTTTCTGCTGTACATCGAAGCTTCAGACCTCATGGGTGCATCTGAAGCAAGGAAGATCGCGCTTCTCCTCTCAACAGCGGGTGATGAAGCCATCGAACTCTTCAGGGGCCATTCTCCGATATTGAGGGCAAGTGTTCGCGCCGTCGTGAACACTGTCGCATTTCACGAAGGCGCGAACAGGGCCCGGGCACGACCTTTTCTGGCCCCCACAGGGGGCCAGCACAGCACTGGAGCAGTTTGTTCCACTCCAGCCTCCTTACGCGGTACCAAATGGGCCAGCTCAATCCTGAGCATGCACAGTTGGACTGCACCATCCTGCGCATGCGCGGGGAACTTCTTATGCATGGCGGCCCCGATCCAACATGGGGTCGGTGTTCAGGGGGCGGCTGCGGCGGAAAGTAGGCCCGGGGGGAAGAAGCAGGCCCGCCGATTGGTGGGCCCTGATCGCGGGCTAGACCCCTTCGGAAGCTCCCCCCGGTGAAGGAGCCCCGTCCTCCCCCCATAGGCCACCCCCCAAGCCTTCACAACGAGTACCCGCCGGCAGCGACCAGGTGTGGACGCCGCCGGCGGGACTGTCATTTTGCTCGCCGGCCGCTCGGCCCATCCGGGCCGGAGAATCAATGCTCGCCGTTTGCGGCAATTCTCCCAGCGGCGTGGCGCGATTCTCACGGCGCTGGTTTCGGGGGGTGGGAGAATCGCGTGCGGGGGTCGGGGCGGTGTGGCGCAATTCACGCGGCACCCCGGTGATTCTCCTACCTGGCATGGGGGGGGGGGGGGTGGGGGGACAATACCCCCTTCAACTCTTTTCACTTCACCGAAGGCCAGGACAAGACAAAGTTTCAGACCATCCTGGACACGTTTGACAGTTACTGTGAAGTGGACACCAATGAAATCTTCTGTTTTCTCACATTAGACAGCTGTCTTCACATGTAAATACGTTCACATATGCCACCACTTGTAAATACGTTAATATATGCCACCACATGTAAGTACGTTCCCAAATGCCAACAAAATATAAAAAAGGGGAGATGTCATGATATGCAGACATGCAGATAATGATCCACAGACAGGCACAGACAGGCAGCTAATGAACACAGAGAACAGAACATGACCAATGAGCAGGAAGGACACTCAGGAGTGGTATCTCACTATAAAAGGCACGAGGTGCTCACACTCCGCCTCTTTCCACTGATGAACATCTACAGAGTAAGTCAGGGTGTATGTACAGTATCACACCTCCAGCCCGTGGCTAAGCGTTAGTCTGCTTCAGTGAGGCAAAGTAACCACACTTAGGTTAACAGAGAGTCGAACTCATAGAGAACTGTGCTAACTGTGCTATTGGTTCAATAAATCAGATTGAACTAACCTCAAGGTCTGGAGTATCTTTTGGTTAAAGCTGCATCCATTTGCAGTCTGTATTATTCCAGAGTACATAACATGACATGCTACCAGGAGACTGCTTAATTAGGTGGTTTACCTCAGGCCGTTCCGTGACAACCAGCGAATGTATCCCGGCACCATGGAGAGGATTCAGGCTCCTCACTAGCTCAGGACCTCCGGCAATCTCAGTGCCAACTGGCGGACATTCAAGCAAAGGTTTCTGCTGTACATCGAAGCTTCAGACCTCATGGGTGCGTCTGATGCAAGAAAGATCGCGCTTCTCCTCTCAGCAGCGGGTGATCAAGCCATCGAACTCTTCAACTCCTTTCACTTCACCGAAGGCCAGGACAAGACAAAGTTTCAGACCATCCTGGACAAGTTTAACAGTTACTGTGAAGTGGACACCAATGAAATCTTCAAGCGCTACATATTCAAACAGCGTCTGCAAGGTAAAGATGAATCTTTCAACTCCTTCTTAACTAACCTCTGCCTGGTGGCACTGTCCTGCAACTTTGGTGATATTGCTGACTCCATGATCAGAGACCAAATCATTTTTGGAGTTCACTCTGATCCTCTGAGAGAGCAGCTACTGAAAATCAAGCATATGACCCTGCCAGTCGCGATTTAAACATGCACAGTGCATGAGCACGCTAAAAATTGCTGTGCCCAGTACAAATCGGCTGAAAATGAAAATCTTGCCTCTCACAAGGTGTGCAGGCCATCTCCCAGATGCAGCGCCTCAGCATTGATGAAAGCGGCCATTTTGCACGCTTTTCCCGGGGCCCCACGCATGCGCGATGCAAACGGGATAACGATGCGGCCGAAACCCTTACTGCGCATGTGCGACGACGTGTGGAGCATCAGGACGCCAATCTCATGATGTGCTCAAACTGCGGCAATGCCCACTTAAAGAAACACTGCCCTGCACGAGGCAGGCTATGTTTAAACTGTGGGAAGCCTGGACACTATGCAGCCTTGTGCAGGTCTGCACCATCAGTCAGGCTTCCATCCCGACTGTCAAGGCCCCGTTGTCCCCACCACCACCTCTCCGGCGGTCGACAAGGATTAGACGCAAGCCCCAGAGACTGGACCTATGAACATTTGTTTTGGTTGCTATGTTCTGTTTTCTCACATTAGACAGCTGTCTTCACATGTAAATACGTTCACATATGCCACCACTTGTAAATACGTTAATATATGCCACCACATGTAAGTACGTTCCCAAATGCCAACAAAATATAAAAAAGGGGAGATGTCATGATATGCAGACATGCAGATAATGATCCACAGACAGGCACAGACAGGCAGCTAATGAACACAGAGAACAGAACATGACCAATGAGCAGGAAGGACACTCAGGAGTGGTATCTCACTATAAAAGGCACGAGGTGCTCACACTCCGCCTCTTTCCACTGATGAACATCTACAGAGTAAGTCAGGGTGTATGTACAGTATCACACCTCCAGCCCGTGGCTAAGCGTCAGTCTGCTTCAGTGAGGCAAAGTAACCACACTTAGGTTAACAGAGAGTCGAACTCATAGAGAACTGTGCTAACTGTGCTATTGGTTCAATAAATCAGATTGAACTAACCTCAAGGTCTGGAGTATCTTTTGGTTAAAGCTGCATCCATTTGCAGTCTGTATTATTCCAGAGTACATAACATGACATGCTACCAGGAGACTGCTTAATTAGGTGGTTTACCTCAGGCCGTTCCGTGACAACCAGCGAATGTATCCCGGCACCATGGAGAGGATTCAGGCTCCTCACCAGCTCAGGACCTCCGGCAATCTCAGTGCCAACTGGCGGACATTCAAGCAAAGGTTTCTGCTGTACATCGAAGCTTCAGACCTCATGGGTGCGTCTGATGCAAGAAAGATCGTTCTTCTCCTCTCAGCAGCGGGTGATCAAGCCATCGAACTCTTCAACTCCTTTCACTTCACCGAAGGCCAGGCCAAGACAAAATTTCAGACCATCCTGGACAAGTTTAACAGTTACTGTGAAGTGGACACCAATGAAATCTTCAAGCGCTACATATTCAAACAGCGTCTGCAAGGTAAAGATGAATCTTTCAACTCCTTAACTAACTTCCGCCTGCTAGCGCTGTCCTGCAACTTTGGTGATATTGCTGACTCCATGATCAGAGACCAAATCATTTGTGGAGTTCACTCTGGTCCTCAGAGAGCAGCTACTGAAAATCAAGCATATGACCCTGCCAGTCGCGATTGAAACATGCACAGTGCATGAGCATGCCAAAAATCGCTATGCCCAGTACAAATCAGCTCGAAATGAGAAACTTACCTCCCACGAGGCAGAGAGTGTGTAGGCCATCTCCCAGATGCAGCGCCTCAACATTGATGAAAGCGGCCATTTTGCGCACTTTTCCCAGAGACTCACGCATGCGCCATGCGAACGGGATAACCATATGGCCGACACCGCACTGCGCATGTGCGACGACACGCGGAGCGTCAGGACGCCGACGTCATGAAGTGTTCGAACTGCGGTAACGCCCACTTAAAGAAACACTGCCCTGCAAGAGGCAGGTGGTGTTTAAACTGAGGGAAGCCTGGACACTGCAGTCTTTTGCAGGTCTGCACCACCAGTCAGGCTTCCATCCCGCCTGGCAAGGCGCCATCATCCCCACCACCGCCTCTCCGGTGGTCGACAAGGATTAGACGCAAGCCCCAGAGACTGGACGTATGAACATTTGTTTGGTTGCTATGTTCTGTTTCCTCACATTAGACAGTTGTCTTCACATATAAACAAGTTCACATATACCACCACTTGTAAATATTTTAATATATGCCACCGCATGTAAGTACGTTCCCAAATGCCAACAAAACATAAAAAAGGGGAGATGTTATAATATGCAGACATGCAGATAATGATACAGAGAGGCACAGACAGGCAGCTAATGAACACAGAGAACAGGACATGACCAATGAACAGGCAGTACACTCAGGGGTGGTATCTCACTATAAAAGGCATGAGGCACTCACACTCTGCCTCTTTCTACTGATGAACATCTACAGAGTGAGTCAGGGCGTATTTACAGTATCACACCTCTAACACATGGCTAAGAGCTAGTCTGTTCAGTCAGACATAGTAACCACACTTAGTTTAGCAGAGAGTCAAACTCATAGAGAACTGTGGTACCTGTGCTACTGGTTCAATAAATCAGATTGAACTAACTTCAAGGTCTGGAGTATCTTTTGGTTAAAGCTGCATCCAGTTGCAGCCTGTGTTATCCCAGAGTACATAACACATCACTCAGTTCAAACTGTTTGAAAGGATACAGTCTGCAGGATTGTGTGTGGAGCTGTCGGATGACCATTAGATGGTTAACCTCAGCAAAGTGTGTTCCTACCATGTAGAACAACAATAAATGGTGCTGCCATTGCCCCTTCACTCTCACACCCTTTGATTAAGTAGCTAAACTGTTTTTTCACCAGCCTTCTTCTCAGTTCAATGCTTCTTGTTGTGGAAGTTGTGACTGTGTTGAATATATTATGGCCAAGGTTCAGTGGAGCATCTGCTGTCCTCCAATAACTCTCTGTCTAAGCAGGAGAGCAAAACGGCCCATGAAAGTGTTGTAGGCCCAGTTAAATCAGCTCTCTGCCATCTCTGGGAATCTCATCAACACATAACTTCAATCCACTGCTTACAAAATAAGTCATGATGTGGAGATGCCGGCGTTGGACTGGGGTGAGCACAGTAAGAAGTCTTACAACACCAGGTTAAAGTCCAACAGGTTTGTTTCAAACACGAGCTTTCGGAGCACGGCTCCTTCTTCAGGTGAATGCTCACCTGAAGAAGGAGCCGTGCTCCGAAAGCTCGTGTTTGAAACAAACCTGTTGGACTTTAACCTGGTGTTGTAAGACTTCTTACTGTACAAAATAAGTGTTAGCCAAGATGTAAAGTGTGATGTGAAAGGGTTCCGAAATTTCCAAAGGTAGGCCTTCCCATCATCGCTCAGGTGTAATTAGGCCAACCAGTATGCTGTGTGAGTGCTTTATAGCCTCATGAAAAATATTGATTTTTATTTTTATTTTCCAAGATTGGTCCTTTTTATTACCCTGCCATTGGTGATGAAGCAAAGGAAGATATTTCTGACAATACACTGACCAGAATTATACACAGTAAATGAGGGCTTGGACCATGCAGCCCTCTGTACAAATTCATTGGGGAAAAGATTGAGATCTTGTCCACATTTCCCACATGGAAAATGGGCACAAAGGTTTAATTTCAGGGGCTGATGTCCTGTAAATTTGATGCCTTGCTGTTTCATAAGCCCTCAAAACGTCCCCAGCTAATAATTGATTAAGCTAAAAGGGGCCTTATGCTTGCTTTTGGTCAGCTTTCCCAAATTAATACAAAACTAGTTAAAGCTGGCAGGAGGCAAGTGGGAAACTTGGCGAAGATCTGATCCTTGACACCTTACAGCACGGTAGCACATTGGTTAGCACTGCTGCCCCACAGCTCCAGGGACCTGGGTTCAATTCCGGCCTTGGGTGACTGTGTGGAGTTTGCACTTTCTCCCTGTATCTGCGTGGGTTTCCTCCGGGTGTTCAGGTTTCCTCCCACCTTCCAAAGATCTGCAGGTTAGGTGGATTGTCCATGCTAAATTGCCCCCTAGTGTCCAAGAGGCTAGGTAGAGTTATGGGATAGGGTGCAGGCATGGTCTGAAATAGGCTGCTCTTTCCAAGGGTCGGTGCAGACCTGATATAGAACATAGAACATAGAACTGATGGTCTGAATGGCCTCCTCTGCACTGTAGGGTTTCTATGATTAAGATGAAACCAGGAGGAGCAGGAGACACTGCCAGCCCATCCAAACTCTATCAACTCCCAATTGTCTCCCATCACTTCCTGCACCTACCATCGGATCTCTACTAATGAAATAACATTCATAAATTCATCCCCATTTGCTTAGCTGCCTGGGGAAACAGGGTAGGTACCTGCAGCGATCCAAGATTATTAAAATGGGGCCTGAGGCCTATTCTCAATTAACCCTCAGGCCTATTGCAGGGACAGTCCCTGCACCATGCTCACACCAGCCAAACAACGCAAATAACATTTTACCCCAGAATTTCTGCCTGGTATCTGTGCTCTATTTATTTGTCTATAAAATCCAAGGTCATACTGGTCCACGGTCCAAAGATGTGCGGGTTAGGTGGATTGGCCATGCTAAATTGCCCTTAGTGTAAGGTTAATGGGGGGATTGTTGGGTTACGGGTATACGGGCTACGTGGGTTTAAGTAGGGTGATCATTGCTCGGCACAACATCGAGGGCCGAAGGGCCTGTTCTGTGCTGTACTGTTCTATGTTCTATAGTTTCTGATTGGTGATGGCTCAAGAAATCTAACCAGTGTTATCCTAAATCTCTCTCTTGTTGCACAGAATGATATAATTTACGTAGTGTTACCACTGTTTGTTATCCTTTCCCAAACTCATCAGTTTACACATCCCCGCATTAGCTGGCACAACACAGTCATGAGTTCAGATCCTCAGCCCCTTCAGGTCCTTATGTAATCCATCATTTCCAGTTTATTTTGCTTCATTATTTGCAAACTTTGAGACGTTAATTTTTGCCTCTACTTCCAAGTCATTAATATAAATTGTAGTAGCCAAGGTCCCAGCGCAGAAATATAATATTCCTTTGCTTGTTATTCATGAAATAGCCAATCTCCAAATATGATATATAATAAGGGATTCAGATGGTTGTTTGCACTATGAAAACACACAATTTGTTTCCAGATATCCTACTGATTCCTCCAGCACAAACTAACGCACAACAGTGAATAAATATTCTTTTTATCACACATCATTTCACGTAATGATCAAGTGAAAGATGATCCAAGTATATATATATATATCTGGTTTGCCAGTTTGTAATACAATATTGGATTGCACATATAACAACATAATATTGGTAGTTCCCATGACGATAAGGCTTGATTATGTGTCATTACTTTGCACTTGTAATCTTGATACATGGAGGCTATTAGCTTTGCAAGATGTCAGCAGTGTCTCTTAATGGCTGTAATGCAGTGTGTAAAGGCAGACCAAATAGACAACAAAGAATACAATTGTTATTATTACAGATAGTTATTTTATTTGCATGGATGTGAAGTTGAACTGACAACATTGTAAATGCAACCCTCACAGATGTATAATAAAATCTATTATGCTATTTGTTATGCTGTGTGAATTATTTGGGGACACACAATTTAGCACATTCTCAGGAACAATCAGTTAGCTATATAGGCCTCATGGTTAATTTGATTGTAGATGTACAACAAATTGCTAATCAATACCCACATGCAACAAAATTGATTTTGGCACAAAAGATATATGTTATTACAACAAATTATTAAAGCAATTGATTTTGAACACTTCAATTAATTAGTCTGTTTAAAGACTTTTTAAATGTTCATTTTGTTCAATTGTGAATGCCACACTTTTTTGCTGAAGCATTCTTCAGGAAATGTCTGCCACCAGAGCAGGCAGATCTATTGATCTGTGAGTTCCATGTTATTTTCAGTTAACATCTGCAAAACTGACCTTCTGTCAACTTGTAAATAAGGCTCAAAGTTCCTTGGGAGCTATGCCAGGCTCTTGTTGTGGTTCCAGTGGGAGAATAGTAGAAATAACTAGAAAGCAGCAGAACTGCATGCCTTTAGCAGGAGTGAAACTTCAGCTGATCTCTTGCAACCCATACCCCTGTTTCCCTGGCTCATTCAGGGCCTACTATAGGAGAGGAGACCTCAGTGAGATGAGGTGCTGCTGGGTAGAAAGGGGTGGGAGTCCAGGATTTTTTTCAAAACAGTAACAATAACAATTTTAATATTTTCAGTTTTAAAACCCTTATGATTAAAACATTCTTAGGTCCGAATACTTAATTTCTAACATAGGGTCCTCAGTTGTGCTTGACCTACAAGATATGAATAGCTGGTATTTATGAATCAAGTTCAATTTATTAAGTAAGATTTTACATATACTTAACACAAGTAACGAAGACAACATAAACATTTCTCATATCTCGGGATGTTAGGAGTTCTTAATGTTGCCTGCACAAGTGGTGTCCATCTCTTTGTTTTTGAAGTGCTTTTGAACTGTGTTCAGAAGTGCCATACCTCGGAATCCATTGTATTACTGTGCCAACATAGATGAAAAATGAAATGAAAAAAAAATGAAAATCGCTTATTGTCACAAGTAGGCTTCAAATGAAGTTACTGTGAAAAGCCCCTAGTCGCCACATTCCGGCGCCTGTTCAGGGAGGCTGGATTAGGTGCTCGATTCTCTGCTGCCCACGAGGGGTCGGAGAATAGCGGGAGGGCCTTCCCGACAATTTTCACGGGCTCCCGCTATTCTCCCCCCCCCTCCGGCCGCCCCCCGACACAAATCGCTGCTTGCCGTTTTTTACGGCGAACAGCGATTCTCCGCAGGCCGATGGGCCGAATACCGCGGAGTTTACGGCCGTTTTCACGGCCGCGATCACACCTGCTTTCAGCGTTCGTGAAAACGGCCGCAAAGTGCCCGTCCCGGACAACCATGGCACCGATTGGCACGGCCGTGGCATGGGCCTGCGATCGGTGGGGGCCGATCACGGGCAGCGGGTCCGATACCTGCGCACTATTTGTTCTTCCGCCGCCCCGCAGGATCAGTCCGCGGGCGGCTGAGGGGCATGATGGCCCGTGCATGCGCGGGTTTGACGCATCTGCGTGATGACGTCATCCGCGCATGCGCGGGTTGGAGCCGTCCAACCTGCGCATGCGCGGCTGACGTCATCGTGCGCGTCAGCTGGCGTGCCGCTTGGCGCGTGGACTTAGCAACGGTCGTTAAGCCCGAGATGCCGTGCTTCACAGGGCCCCGCTGCTAGCCCCGCCCGGGGGGGGAGAATCGGGTCCCGGGAGGGGTCGCAGAGGCTGCCGTGAAACACGGCCAGTTTCATGGCAGCCTTTACGACCCGCCGCATTTGCGGAGAATCGCGGCCGAGAAATCATGATGGGTGGGAGAATAGCGGGAGGTGCGGGAGCGGACTTCCCGCTATTCTCCAGCCCCCCAAAATGGTGTGTCCGGTTTTCCGACACGCCACTCGGAGAAACGCGGGCCGCCATTTTTCATGGAGGCCCGCAATTCTCCGACCTGGATGGTCCGAGCGGCCTACCGATCCCGACATGTTCACGACGGCGGCAACCACACCTGGTCGCTGCCGTCGTGAACATGGCGCGCCAGGTAAGTGTGGGGCCTGGGGGGGTGCGGATCGGGGATCGAGCACCACAACCGTGCTCGGGAGGGGACTGGCCCGCGATTGGTGCCCACTCTTTTCCCTCCGCCGCCCCGCCTGATCAAGCCGCCATGAGGGGAAAGACGGCAACCGCGCATGCACGGCTGACATCATTAGGCGCCGCCGCGGTGTCATTCTTGGCGTGCCGGGCCTTGAAGCCAGGGACAAGGCCCCTCCGCCGAGATTCCCGGTACGGCCCGCCTATCCCCCTGGGTAGGGGAGAATAGGGGGCCGGGAGAGGCTTCCAACGGCGTTGTGAACCTCTCCAGGTTTCACAATAGCGTCGGGCCTTGTGGAGAATTCCACCCCCGAACTTTTATCCCTCCATTTCTCATTATTTTGGGTTTCCCTTATTTGGAAATAGCCCAAATTTACCTCTCCCATTAACTTAGGCTGCAAATCATTTGGGTCATCCCACCTCTGCAATCCTTACTTCATAGGTCATAAACTGAGGCACAGCTCTAACTTCCTTGGCCCTAGAAGTTTACATTCTATTACAAGCAAATAAAGCATTTATTTTAGCTACAGAGCAGCGAGAAATAAAGACTCTCTAATACCGATATCCTGACCAACAAATCGACTCAATCAATTCAATCAATACATGGATTTGTTTAAAGATGAAGTGACATCCTAGTTCAGATTGCTTTTAGCCATCCCTTCAAGCAGATTTTTAAAAACACATAAAGGTACTGTGGGCAATTAAGGTAGAATACAGAATCAAGACTCAAAGGAACTTAGTTGTCAAACAACAAACCAATTTTGTTTCTCAAAAACAATAGCCTTCCTGCTCCCCAATTACCTTGAATGTTAATTGTCTAACATATTTGAACTAACCTATTTTAAAAGTGGCTAACTTAAAACTTTATAAACATTAGTTCACCCCAGAAACTCTGAGGAATATGATACTATTGCCCCAGTGACACCTCCAAAACCCTCCCCTCCACCACCTACCACCCCTACCCACGGTCCAATATGCGTCATGTATTGGGTCTTTCAAGATTTCCTGGTGATGAGGCGGGCCCATCTGGTGCCCCCGCCCCACCCCACCCCAACCACAACATCAGGAAGAGATCAGCGAGGAAGAGGACATAGAAGCAATAGGAGCCCTCGACTCGCAGCCTGAGACACCCCAGAGCAACAGTCTGTGGCGACACTGACTTCCCATCACAGCTTTCTCAGACACACTCCACCATCCCAGAGACACTCATCTTTGTTAAGCATGTTAGCGAAGAGGCTCTCGGGTCACTATCTGGTGCTCACCACACATTTGCAGCAGTGCAGAAGGTGGAGGTAGGAACCCCCGAAGGGGTGAACGATGGGAGAACGGCCCGGCCCAGGCATTAGCTGGCATCGAGATGGGTTTTAGGCTTCTGGAAAGGGAGGTCCCATTGATAGTTGAGATGCAGGCCCTAAGGCTGTGGGCAGCACGGTAGCATTGTAGATAGCACAATGGCTTCACAGCTCCAGGGTCCCAGGTTCCAGCTTGGGTCACTGTCTGTGTGGAGTGTGCACATCCTCCCCGTGTGTGCGTGGGTTTCCTCCGGGTGCTCCGGTTTCCTCCCACAGTCCAAAGATGTGCAGGTTAGGTGGATTGGCCATGATAAATTGCCCTTAGTGTCCAAAATTGCCCTTAGTGTTGGGTGGGGTTACTGGGATATTGGGATAGGGTGGAGGTGTTGAACTTGGGTAGGGTGCTCTTTCCAAGAGCCAGTGCAGACTCTATGGGCCGAATGGCCTCCTTCTGCACTGTAAATTCTATGATCTAAGTTCACAATGGGCTGTCAGGGGCGTGCACAGCTGCATGGCTGCCTTTCCAGCTGCGGCAATGGTGTTCCATGTATGTCCACCCCGACCCCACAGCCTACTTCCTGGCCACCCCACGTCTCTCCCCCCGGCCCTGGCAGTAGCCTCCCAACCAGCAGCACATCTGTCAACAAACTAAAGCGATGTTAGACACTTTTTGTACCCCCTCTCTCCCCCTCAGCAACCACGCCACCGGTTTCATGATTTTTAAAAGCACAAGTGAACCGCACCGTCGGGAACTCAGCCCATTGGCGGTGGAGCATCACAGAGGCCCCGGAGAATACTGCAAATTATATGCAAACGGTGTCTACTGTATATGCTTTCCGGACCGCATTGACGCTGCTGTCGAGGCGACGGAGAATAGAGATTCGCTGCCCAATTTCGGCTTCAGCCAATGGAGAATCCCGCCCCATTATTTTTTGCTATTTAATGTCTCCTTCCTTCCCCCTTATCACAGATTGTCACTTTTGTCCATCCCCATCTCCAACCTTTGCAGAAACTTCTTAAAATCTGTCACCTTTCCCAGTTATGGTGAAAGGTCAGAAAACATTGGGTGGAATTCTCTGAAAATGGGGCTATGTCCCCACGCCTGCGAGAAAACGGGTGTGAATCACTCTGGACTTTCCTGGAAAAAGTCCAAAGTGATTCTCCATTTTGAAGAGGGCTTGCAGGGCTCCAGATTGCTCCACTCAGCTCCGGCTGCCAATACAGGGCGCTGAAGTTCCCGCCACGGCTGTGGTAGTGGCCTTGCACAACATGGTGGACCCACACAGCAAGCCGGCCCCAACATAGGCCACCCCTAGATCGTGTATACCTGCCGATCGGTGGTCCCCGATGGCGAGCCTGGCCGTCCTGGAGGATCCCCCCGTCCCCCACCAGGGCGACCATGGACTGGGTCCGCAGCCGCCACTCCGAGCTCCTGCCATGTGGAACCATGAGTGAACCACGCTGACGGGAACTCGGCCAGCTGCCGGCTGAGAATCGCCTCCGACCGGCGTTGCGTCGACAGTGCGCACGCCACTGGCAACGATTCTCTGGTCCGCGGAGAATCGCGGGAAGGCAGCGGACCCGATCGCGGGTCCAATGCCCCATTCTCCGCCTCCGTGCTGAGTGCGATTCCGCCACGGAGGCTCGGAGAATCCGACCATTATTTCTGTTACACGCATCTCCACAAATGCTGCTGGACTCTGCTGCATTGCCTGAGCACTTTTTGATTCTTTATTTCAGATTTCCAGTATCCACAGAATTTTGCTTTTAAATTAGAAACAAGTCTCCTTGGCAATGGCTTTGAAATATTATTTTACTCATCCTTCCAAAATGGGACAAAAGTCTCTGGATTTTTGGGCTCATGTGTTTAGCACTGTTACAAAATGAAAATGTACCACCGCTAACTTTGTGGTGTGAATGCACCATGATTTGAATGCTGGACAGATATGGGATGTTAGTACCACTGAGGGCAAAGGTCTGGACACTGAGCATCAAAGAGAAGTGGTCACAGCAGCAGAAAGAAAAATGAGCAACATCAGAATGTATATCAGGCAATGAGAAATCAGTAGGTGAAGAGCAAAGGGCCAGTGTGGAAGATACCATCAGTACTGAAGAGATTGGAAGAAAAGGCAATGTCAGTCAAGAAGCAGGAATGCGGTGATGCCATACTTGATTGCAAGAAGAAGGAACGCTGATAGAGGTAAGAAATTCCACCGTTTTTAGGCAGAGTTAAGAAAGTTTCATTTATGTAACATTGTTCAGCAACAGCATTTGGGAAATGGAGCTGGAGAAGTTGATGGTGGGAGTGAGCATGGCAGTACTGTGTTGATGCATGATTTTAGAATTCTGTCTGCAGGCAGGGACAGGTTTGCATTATTCAACCATAGTACACATCAATCCTCTGAAGTTTCGAAATTATTCTTAAGGGGAAAGGGCAGGAGAGGAGGAAGGGACCAGACAGTCTCAAAACATGACTGTCTGCTCATCAAAGCGTTCTACCTATTTTTTGTATTCACTGTGTGTAGTTAATTGAACTTTCTCATTAAAATTATTGATGACACAGTATTGGTCCTTTCATTGAACAGTGTCTCCCATTCAAAATGACCCTGGAGTCAGAATTGATTGATTGATATTTATTGTCACATGTACCGAAGTACAGTGAAAAGTATTTTTCTGCGGCCAAGGGAACGTACACAGTACGTACATAGTAGACAAAAGAATAATCGACAGAGGACATTGACAAATGGTACATCGACAAACAGTGATTGGTTACCGTGCGGAACAAGGGGCCAAACAAAGCAAATACATGAGCAAGAGCAGCATAGGGCTTCATGAATAGTGTTTTTACAGGGAACAGATCTGCCCGACGGAGAGTCGTTGAGGAGTCCAGTAGCTGTGGGGAATAATAAGGTAGGAAGTCAACCACCTCAATCTAAACTCCAATATTGTCCTGTTTACACAACACAGGTGGAATTAAAAGAGAAATAAAGTTTAGTAGGCAGCACTCAAACGTTGCGCCGCTTGAATCATCAATATGCAGCCCAGTGTGAAATATGCTGTCAACTGGCTGTCTATGCAGCAGGGGACTCCAGGAGCTTTTTTGGACAGCATGCCATATATCTAACCTGCAATTTTTGAAGCACCAATGCTCTTCTCCATCTTCCTTGCAGCAACACTCCACCCCGCTACTCTAACGTTCCGCACTGGAGGGAGCTCTCCTACTGGACAAGCGGGAAACTGTTTAACCTCTGACGCTTCCAGGCCAGTACCAAGACCACCCCAATCTCTGTCATCGAACTGCAGTACCCAAATGACACCTGTGTGTGCGCACATTCAGATGCCGAGGTACAAACTATCGTTGATGCATTCACCGAGGCATATGAGAGAATTAGCCTCAGACTAAACATCCGGAAAACAAAGGTTCTCTACCAACCCACTCCTGCCACACAAAACTGTTGCCCGACCATCAAAATCCACAGTGAGCATTTGGACAATGCAGATCGCTTCCCATACCTCGAGAGCCTCCTCTTGGTGTGACAAGATATTGACGACCCAATGCGCCAGTGCACTCTTCAGAGCCTGAGAACCAGAGTATTCATAGACCGGGACCTCATACCCAGCACAAAGCTCATGCTCTACACAGCAGCTGTCGTCCCACCTTCCTGTATCAGAAACATGGGAAATGTACAGCAGGCACTCAAATCCTTGGAGAAATATCACCAACACTGCCTCTACAAAATCCTGCAAATCCATAAGACCAAAAGACCATAAGACACAGGAGCAGAATTAGGCCACTGGGCCCACCGGGTCTGCTTCGCCATTCAATCATGGCTGATATTTTTCTCATCCTCATTCGCCTGCCTTCTCCCCATAACCCCTGACCCCTTATTAATCAAGAACCTATCTATTTCTGTCTTAAAGACACTCAGTGATTTGACCTCCACAGCCTTCTGTGGCAAAGAGTTCCACAGATTCACCACCCTCCTCATCTCTGTTTTAAAGGATCGACCCTTTAGTCTGAGATGGTATCCTCTGGTTCTATTTTTTCCTCCAAATGGAAACATCCTCTCCATGTCCACTCTATCCAGGCCTTGCTGTATCCTGTAAGTTTCAATAAGATTCCCCTTCATCCTTCTAAACCCCAATGAGTACAGACCCAGAGTCCTCAAATGTTCCTCAAAAGACAAGCTGTTCATTCCAGGGATCATCCTTGTGAACCTCCTTTGGAAACTTTCCAAGGGCAGCACAAACTTCCTTAGATACGGGGCCCAAAACTGCTCACAATACTCCAAATAGGGTCTGACCAGAGCCTTATACAGCTTCAGAAGTACATCCCTGGGGCGGGATTCTCTGACCCACCGCCGACGTGGATCAAACCACCCATCTTACTGGCGGGAGCAGGCGGCGCGGGCGGGCTCTGAGGTCCTGGGGGGGGCGCGGGGCGATCTGGCCCCGGGGGGTGTCCCCACGGTGGCCTGGTCTGCAATCGGGGCCCACCGATCGGCGGGCAGGCCTGTGCCATGGAGGCACTCTTTTCCTTCTGCCTTCGCCATAGTCTTCACCATGGCGGAGGCTGAAGTGACCCCTCCCCTGCGCATGAGCGGGGATGACATCAGCGGCCGCTGACGCTCCGGCGCATGCGCGGACTTGCGCCAGCCGGCGAAGTCCATTCGGCCCCGGCTGGCGTGGTGCCAAAGGCCTTTCATGCCAGCCGGTGGAGCGCCAACCACTCCGGCGCGGGCCTAGCCCCTCAATGTTAGGGCTTGGCCCCTAAAGGTGCGGAGACTTCCGCACATTTGGGGCGGCCCGACACCGGAGTGGTTCACGTTACTCCATCACGCCGGGACCCCCCCCGCCCCGCCAGGTGGGTGAGAATCCTGGCCCAGGTCTTGTATTCTCTTGACATGAATGCTAACATTGCATTTACCTTTTTAAGTGCCGACTGAACCAGCACGGTAACCTGAAGAGAATTATGAACATGAAATGAAAAAATGAAACATGGACTCCCAAGTCCCTTTGTGCTTCTGATTTCCTAAGAAGTTTCCCATTTAGAAAATAGACTATGCCTAAATTCCTCCTTCCAAAGTGCACAACCTCACACTTTTCCACATTGTATTTCATTTGACACTTCATTGCCCACTCTTCCAGCCTGTCCAAATCTTTCTGCAGCCCTCTTGCTTCCTCAATACTACCTGTCCCTCTACACATCTTTGTATCATCTGTAAACTTAGCAACAGTGCCTTCAATTCCTTCTTCCAGATCATTAATGTATATCCACTGGCAGGATAGGTGTGCCAACCTATCCCAGGTCAATATCCCCAGTATCAAGACACTGGTCATGCTCGACCAGCTGCGATGGGTGGAACACATTACCCGTATGCCCGACATAAGACTTCAGAAACAAGTGCTCTCCTCCGGAAAACGATCATGAGAAGGGCAGAGGGAACGCTACA
Source organism: Scyliorhinus canicula (assembly GCF_902713615.1). Taxonomy (NCBI): domain Eukaryota; kingdom Metazoa; phylum Chordata; class Chondrichthyes; order Carcharhiniformes; family Scyliorhinidae; genus Scyliorhinus; species Scyliorhinus canicula. Next base: position 187,016,964 of record NC_052147.1, read on the forward strand.
AGGGCACTCTTAAAGCTTTCCTAAATAAATGCAACATCCCCATTGACATGTGGGAATCGCTTTCCTTAGAACGCAGAAATTGGAGAAAAAGCATCCGTAAGGGCGACAATCACCTTGAGTGTTGTAGGGACGAACACGAGGAGGCCAAGCGCAAACAGCAGAAGGAGAGCACAGAACCCAGAGCGTCCCATCCACTTTCCTCATCAAACAACACCTCCCAAACCTGTGGCAAAGTCTGCGGATCCAGGATTGAGCTATTCAATCGCCGCAAAACACAGCTCCTCGCAAGTCAGGGACTAGGGGAAAAAGATTAAAAAATAACTTCGTAAAGGCAATCTGTCCCTCTTAAGTGAGAGGGCGGGGGTGGGGTGGGGGGGGGGGGGGGGGAGGGGGCACACTCAGGCTCCAGAAGCTTCTGGAATAGCCACAAGAAGATTTGATGGAAGAAAGTATTAACAAAATCAAAACCACAGAGATTAGACATCCTGAAACTTGGAATGGTCACACAATGAAGATCACAATCTTTGATGACCCCAAACACCCTAAAATACATTCCACATGCACACTAAATAATTTGTCCAGCCGGACATTGAAATTGCAACACTCAGTAAAGTTTCTTTCACGGAGCAGAGATTATTGAGAAAACATGAAGCAGGTTATTGATTTTCTGGTCAGAGAAAGGTAAAGATGAACGACATTTCCCCGGTGATGGATTCATGATTGGAGCCTTCATTCCCAGAAGGCTTCAAAATCTCCTATCCCTATGGCTACCAATCCAAGACAACCAGTTCACCCTCGTATCAGCATTTATGCTCTAATAGCCTACAAGCTGATATAGTAATCAAATTGCTTCTACCGTCATCTGCACAGCCTTCTACTGAAGGTTGACTCCAAGGATATGCTCATCATACTTGGAGATTTTAACACAGGACTTGGGTCTGACCAAGAGCATTGGAAAAGTGTGCTGGGCAGACATAGCTTTGGCAACTGTAATGACATTGGTCGAACCCCTGCTGGAAATCTGCATGAAGTATGAAATCAAAATCATTAATGATCTGATCTCGTAGAAAGCCACCTTGCAACATCCATACCCAAATCAGTGGCCCCTTTTGGATTATGTCCTGTGGGCCAAAGTGCATAGTGCACATGTACAAATCACTAGAGATCTGTCCCCTGTGACCGTTACACTGAGCACAGGCTGGTTCAAGCTAATGTGGCGTTCAGAATCAAACTATCACCAAAAGTAAAGGTTCATAAGTGAGGAAACTATAAATCCCTCACTCCTATCTAGAAGCATCTAAGGAAGTTTCCCAGAGCAAACTTGAAGACAGACTCCACAATGACCCTACTGCGGACAGTGATATTGACCCAGTGAAGCAGGGGGAACAGTTGAAATCCAATGTGCAAGAAGCAACTGCAAAAGTGTTTGGCTTCTCAATGCGAAGATACAAAGATTGGTTTGATGAAAATGACATGGAAATGCAAGAGCTTCTTCAGAGGAAACATTTCTGCAGCAGTAAATTACTTGCAGGACTTGGTGATCAAGCTGCAATGGCTGTGTGGAAAGAAGCCTACAACACTCTGCAAACCAAGCTTCCAGTCATTCAAAACAACTGGTACCCATTGCTTGCTGAGAGGGTACAAGTGTGTGCAGATATGGAAGGAGTTAGCACAACTGGGCTAAATACTGGCTTGTAATGCAGAACAAGGAAGCAGTGCGGGTTCAATTCCCATACTGGCCACCCCAAACAGGCACCAGAATGTGGCGACTAGGGGCTTTTCATAGTAACTTCATTGAAGCCTACTTGTGACAATAAGTGATTATTACTATTATTATTAAATCTTTCTCTGAAACCTTGAAATCTGTATATGGATCTTCCTACCAGGTGGAAGCACCACTAAAATTTTCGGATAGCACAAGCCTATTTAGGGATAGAGAATAGTGCTGAATGAACCATAAACCCACAAAAGGAGTAAGATAATACAGAATCTTGTGCCCTCCCCCATGCTGAGTGAGGTGGGGTGAGTAATTTAATTGCATGGGGACCCTGACACCTTCCTGTCTCCACTCCAATTCGGTATGCGATGGGAAGGCCCATGGACAGTTGTAAGGAGCAAACAATGGAGGGCATCTGTTTATAGCAGAGCTTCTCCAAACAGGCGTTCTTGTGCCCCAACTACTCAAATAAATAAATAAGAGCCTTCAGATCAAGAATTGATCTCTTCAGTCGCTGAGAATCATGCCAATTATTACAGTGACTGGCCACCCCATAACCTCTGCCTGTGAAGAATCTGCGACCATCAGTACTCAGGCAATGGCCAGGGAAGAGAGTGGGCCTCAAAGAGAAGACGCTGCAGTAGCAGAGAGAAGAATGAGTTACATCAGAGTGAAAAGCAGGCAATGAGAAATCTATAGGTGAAGGGCTTAGGGCAGGTATGAAAGTTAGCATCATGCTGAAAAGAATAGCTGAAAAGATCATGTCAGTCAAGGAGCAAGAATGAGATGATGCTAGATTTGATTCTAGGAGGAAGGGAACGTCGATAGAAGTAATAAATTCAAACAGACTTAAATGTGAAAGCTTTCTTTAAAAACTTTCTTTAAGTAACATTTTTCAGGAACTGGCCGGAGAATTTGATGGTGGGAATGAGCACGGCAGGACAGATTGATGTATGATTTTAGAACTCTAGCTGCAGGTAGGGACAAGTTTGCATTATTCAATCATAGTACACATCAATCCTCTAAAGGATCAAAATAAACGTTGAGGGGAAAGAGCAGGTCAAGGGAAAGTCTCAAAACATAACTGTCTGCTTGTCAAAATTTGGGATAATACCTTTTTTTAATGTTGACTTTGTGTAATTAACCATACCGTCGAATGTTGACTTTGTGTAATTAACCATACCGATCATTAAAGTTATTGCTTATATAATAGGTGGTCTGATTGAACTGATCCAGCTCTATGAAAAATGATAATGGAATTGCAATTGGATATTACGTTAACCACCTCAATTTGAACTCCACATTGGTTTTGACAGTGTTACACACAATGCAGCTTCAATCTGCCTTTGGCAGCCTGGACCCCACAATCTGTTGCACGTTTAAGCAGTTGTCCTACAGTGGAATCCAAATTGTCAACAAGTTCAACTCTCTTGGAGACAGTGCTTCCAGAATCAGTTCCCAAGCTCTTCATAAATATACTGCATTCAGCAAGAGCCACAGGCCTTGAAATGATTCCGCTTTGTTGTTTCAGTCAGGTTTGACAAAAAAGGCAACAGCATTCGGAATTAATTGTAATTTCTGAAGTGAAGAGCAGAAAGCATTAGATAAATTGAGCCTCACGGGAATGCAGGCATACAGTAGGCTTTCAGGGTAGACGTGGGCAGTTTTATGAAGATGAAAGATGATAGGAGGAGAAACCATCATTATCATTGGGTCAAGTATAAATGGAACCAGAAGCGACCAACAGACTAACAAGGAGATTGGTTGAAGGACAATAAAAATATGAACAATTTCAAACAGTGCTTATTATGGTGAAAAGTATCAGCTCGCAATGGAAGACTTTCCCATTTCAGTGTTAGTGCCAAATATTCATTACTTTAATTCATTCTGGAGATGCCAGCATTTATTGCCCATCCCTAATTGCCTCTTGAGAATGTGGTCCTGAGCCAACTTCATGAATTGTTGCAGTGTGTATAATGTAGGTGTGCCCAGAGTGCTGGCTTTCCATTTCTGTAGTGGTTTTGATACAACCAGGTGTCATAATATACACCAGTATATCATGGTGCAGACATATACACTGATTGACATACAGCAAGACCAATCAACACACACAACACCGCAGCCAATCACTAGTTAGAGCACACTCACTATAAAGACAGAGGGCATCAGTTTTCCCGCTCATTTGGGATGCAGCATCTCAGAAGGACAGAGCTCTCAGCTTGCAGCACAGATCTTCACCATGTGCTGAGTGTATAGACTGGTTAGGATAGGCATAGGTCTTTAGTTTGATCTAACATAGTGTCGACCCACAGTGAAAGTATGTTCAACAGTTTCTAGCTTAATAAAATAATGTTGTACTATTTCAAGTGTTGGTAGCCTGTATGTGTTACTGCTGAGGTAGACGCAGTCTCCATGGATCCAGAGTACCCAACTCATCACCAGGCACCTATTCAGCCATTCCAGGGGACTGTAGAATGAACCACATTGCTCTGGATCTGCAGTCAGATGTAGGAAAGTCACAGATATCTGGACAACACATTTCATGGTTTGAAATAAAAACAAACTTGTATGTATAAAAGGCTTAAACAAAGCTAGCCTATTAACTGAACAATATGGGCTGGAATTAACAATATGGGCAGCTAGGATTCCTTTCCCACTGGCATCGCACCCCGGCCCATGGGTTTCCCGGCGACGTGGGGGTGGCTTCAATGGAAAATTCCATTGACAAGCGGTAGGAAGAGAGAATCCTGCTGTCAATGAACAGTGTGCATCAGAGACACACATGGCTGGGGGACCAGAGAATCTCACCCATGGTTTATGATGATGTGGGTATACATTTTATTTTACGTCTTACTTTCCCAAGAATTCTCTTACACTTTATGATATCTTCCATTTACTTCTGTTGGGACCATTTCCAGCGTATGCTACGGTCATCTGGAAACCAATCAGTTCCAGCTCTTCTCAAAAGCACAACTTCTATCTTCAGCTGTGAGGGCTGCCCCTGCACTTTCTAAGAAGCACTTGAGGACAAAAAGGCAGACTCATTAAAAAAAACTGCACTAGGGAAATACCTGCTATCCTGAGTTAATGGATCCCTGCAGAGCTGCATAAATAAACAATCTGAATCCCCCCTTTGATACTGCGGCACGGTGGCACAGTGGTTAGCACTGCTGCCTCTCAGTGCCTGGGACTGGGTCTAAAGTCACTGTCTGTGCAGAGTCTGCACGTTCTCCCTGTGTCGGCGTGGGTTTCCTCCGGGTACTCCGGTTTCCTCCCACAGTCCAAAGATGTTAGGTTAGGTGGATTGGCCATGCTAAATTGTCGCTCAATGTCCAAAGGTTAGGTGGGATTATGGGTCTAGGTAAGGTACTCTTTCAGTGGGTCAGTGCAGATGTGATTAGCCAAGTGGCTCACCGGGAGTACTGTAGGGATTCTTTGATATTGCCTCGACCTGTCAATCAGAACGTTTTTAGCAGACAATGGGGCATAAAATTGAATGTAAACAATACAGTTCAAAGCTCTCAGCCTTCTGGACATACACACAGACTTCTATACTTTAAAGAGCCATTAACTTAAATGCGGGAAAACCACATCAATGGCTTCCACCACTTTAAAGGGAACACTTTTACCTTCATCTCACAGACCTTGAAACTTGGCATGCTGGCAGACATTTTAAAGGGTTTAGGGGTACAGATGAGAACATTTTTACATTATTTTAAGGGATGCATATTTCTGAGATACAGAGTGACCTTTTAAATGGTATAGGAGTGAAGATGGGATCACTTTCATTTTATTATGAGAACATTTTAATTTTTATATACTGACTGACTGTTTAAAAGGTTAAAAGGCTGCAGCCGGAGAGAGCAGCCATATGAGTCCCATGCCAGGATAGACTCCCGGTGAGCCCCTCCAACCCAGCACAAGTTCCTCTGACTATCAACTCCCTTGAAGGACCCTCCTCGACACCCTGGTGGCAATTGTTGGGAGAGTACTTACCACCTTGCCACCTCTCGGACTGCAAGGTGACAAGTTGGCACTTCCAAGGGGTAAGACCTGGGGGGGTGGGGGTGGGTTACTAAGATTAGGGCTGAAGGGGGTTTAATGAGGGGGCTGCTGAGGGGTGGCTCTGAAGAAGCAGAAGAGGAGGTCTAAGAAGGCAGGGTACCTTGCCAGCAATTAGGGTGAGGGAGGGGTGCTATGCCTGAGATCAGGGAGGCTGTCTGCAGCATCTTTTTGAGATCAGAGTGCCCTTTAAAATTGTGCTACAATCTCAGAGCTGCGGGACTGGTCAGTTGCAGTGGGGTCCCTGATGTGCCATGGAATGGCATGGAAAAGCTGATCCAGCTAAAACAAAATTCTAAGTGCCATTTAAGGGCATGTTGGAGTAACTCCTAATGCCCACTGATGGAAGCACTTGGTCACAGTTCAGGAGAAGCCTGCCGGAAGCATCATTCTGGCAAATCTGCATTGCATTCTCTCCTAGGCTAATGTAATGTCCCTGTGCTGCCCAGAACCTCTCACAGTACTTCAGGTGTGTGTTCTAGTTGTGTAACATGATTGTTATTTGTCACACATCAGACTATGTAGTATGTTATCCAAGTCTTTCTGCATGTGAACATAGACTGCTCTATTATCTGAGAATTGGCAAATGGAGCTGAACACTACACCATCAAAATTCCTTCCTTTAACCTTATGAGAGATGAAGGTGATTGGGGATCAGAAGATTGTTCTCCAGCAAGCATAACCATCCTGATGTGTTGGGCAGGCTGGGTCGATGTGGACTGCGTTTAATGCAGTGTAGCGAGAGACAGACTTCCAACACCTGATGAGATGCAACACGATTTTATTTAACATCTAAATTATTACACATGTTCAACTGTGGGTTGACACTATGCTGACTTGACTGGAGACCTGGTACTAGCCTAACCAGACTTACTAGCTACCACATGGTGTTTGCACTGGCTATGCTCACGAACTCTGACTGTCTCAGAGATTGGGTCCTGAGAGAGCAGGAAAACTGGTGCCCTCTGGCTTTATAGCGGTCGTTTCCTGTCTGGTGATTGGCTGCTCTGTTCTGTGTGCTCACTAGTCATCCTGTGTGTCAATCACTACCTGTCTGCACTCCATTATATACATAGATGTATATTATGACACATCCTTCTTTCTACAAGATGTGATTCCAGCCACTTGAAAATTTTGCTGATTCCCATTGACTTTGCCGCACTCTGGAATGATATCAAAGGCACTCACTTTCACCTCACCGCTGGAATTCAGATGGAATCTCATTTGGGTCTGTCTTGTCCAACTGGAGAGCTGGCAAGAGACCCTCGCTGTTTCTTTTTGGGAAGGCCCACCAAGCTACAAGCCAATCATACAGACAAGGCCACTGGCGTGCCTTGCCCTCGAACAAAGACCCTGAAGTTGGAAGTCTCACTCACGAGAGCTGCTGGCCAATCAGAAGCTGACAGCTCTTGTGCGAAGCAGGGCCACTGGGGAGGCCATGGCTGCTGCTGGAGGACAGGCACCGGAATGCTGCCATCATGGCTGTGGACATCAGTTTTCAAAGGGGCTCAATGAAGTCTATTAATCAGCTCTGAAATGCAATAGAGTTTCTGAGACAGTTGCAGTAGCTCCATGCTAGCTGTCAGCAATCATGTTTCCACTGCTACCGTTACGCCAGTTCCTTTCTGCTGCCTCTCAACCAGACTGCAGCTGCCCAAGCTGAGGTAATCCAGTCCAAAACTGTGCTCTCAAGGGCCAGAGCTGCTTGGGGAGTTCCGTGGGCCCCCACCAGCCATTACGCAGTCACTGGGGTGGCCTCTGTCAGAGGGCTTGAATGGACAAGCTACTCCAACCGTAAGACAAGCACAAGGGTGAGTAGTTTATTTCTGTTTGTACAATTGGACTAAAGATATAAGTGTTAATAAAAAGTTTTGTGTTTGTGACCTTCATTGTTGTGATGGGGTGTTTCAAATTGATGTGATGGTCAGAATGGTGGGCAAGAGAAGTCACTTTATTAAATGTCATCTGAGGTTGATCAGCATTGGCGTCCATTGGACATGCGCAGGGAAAATTCAGGAAACTAATGTCAAATCTGCCAGACTGCCTTAAGGATAATTAGTTTGCCAATGATTTCTATTCCAGTGTGTTTTGCAAACCTTTGACCTTTGTTGCTTTCTTAACTGCAAACTGAAGCAAACAGTTTTAATAAATATGACCACAACGGTCTGTTTAAGAGTTTGTGCACTTGGAACAAAGAATTAATAAGAATTGAAGTTGGGTTCCTTCAATATTTCTATCATGAGACAATACTGTGTGATTCATTCACTATTGTATATAGATAAAGAAATATTAAGGACTGTGTACAAATGATGATGAGTGTACTCTATCTGCTTCTTTCAGAAATAGAAATTGGAGCTTGACAACCAATCTCGGCCAAAATCCTAATTTATGACCGAGAGACATCCATCTAAGAATAATCTGCAAGGTGTGTATAGGTTGACATGCCTTTCCACATGCCTTTCCTCGATGCCAAAATAATCACTTATACAGTAATAACAACATTTAACCAAAGAGAAAATGCTGGAAAATCTCAGTTGGTCTGGCAGTATCTGTAGGGAGAGAAAAAAAGCTAACGCTTTGAGTCCAGGTGACCCTTTGTCAAAGGCTTTTTGTTTGTTTTAGCACAATTTGATTATTCATGTACTTTAATTAAAACATCTGTCAAAAACAGTTCCCAATAACAGCAACAGTCATCTAAATAGAATGCAGTATTTCAGCATTTGCGTTAAGTGAGAAAAGGCTGTTGAATGTGCTGTAGATGTTACATTCTTCTTACATTTTATGTTGTTGGCACTGATTTAATTTTAGTTCTTCAGCAAAGCTGGGGCTGAAGTCCCAAGTTACTCTGGGAGTCAGCAAAATGGCATTGTTTTTAATAGAAATTAATACCATGCTAACAAAATCACCCGTGACACAGTATTAATGGATGAAAGTTGCCATACATATTCAAAAGCAAACCTCTGACATTCTCAAGCGGCTGAGGAGACACTTGATTAGTATAAATGTCAAAGAGATCATTAATCCATTTATAGAGTGCAAAGTAGCAAAATTAGTCGTAAGATTATCCCCCAACACCAGGTTATCTTCCAGCTGACTCTCCCAAATTCCAATGAGACCTGTGAAGGAGCATTTTGAGGATGCTCTTCACAAGTATGAAGCAAGGGAAGAAATGCATGAGAACCAAACAGAGAAAATCTGTCAACTATCAGGAGGGGCTGAATATTGCTGAAAAGAAAGACATGTTGCTGAAGCTTTTCATCTTGCACTAAACTGGACAAATGCAGAAATACCAAAGCTTGGGCGGCATGTGGCGCAGTGATTAGCACTGGGACTGCAGCGCTGAGGACCTGGGTTCGAATCCCAGCCCTGGGTCACTGTCCATGTGGAGTTTGCACATTCTCCGCATGTCTGCTTGGGTTTCACCGCCACAACCCAAAGATGTGCAGGTTAGGTGGATTGGCCACACTAAATTGCCTCTTAATTGGAGAAAAAAATAATTGGGTGCTCTCAATTTATTTTTTAAAATGCCAAAGTTCAGCCAGTCATCATCGAATCATAGAAACCCTACAGTGCAGAAGGACACCATTCGGCCTATTGGGTCTTCACCGACCTTCCAAATGAGCACCCTACCTAGTTCCACAGCCCCACCCTACCCTATAACCCCGTAATCCACCCAACCTTTGGATATTAAGGGGTAATTTAACATGGCTAATCCACCTAATCTGCACATTTTTGGACACTACGTGGCAATTTTAGCATGGTCAATCCACCTAACCTGCGTATCTGGACTGTAGGAGGAAACCAGAGCACCCGGAGGAAACCCATGCTGAAATGGGAAAACGTGCAAACTCCACATAGTCACCCAAGGCCTGAATTGAACCCGGGTCCCTGGCACTCTGAGGCAGCAATGTTAACCACTGTGCAATTTATATTACAGGCAAATAGCAAAAAGCTGCAACAACATGGCCTCTTTTCAACAATATCTGGGGAATCTTAAGATAAATGGGAATGAAATGACCCAATTTGAAGACACATGAGCGAACAAATAGCTGGCACCAATGGAACTATACCATTGCAAAAGTCAATGGGGTGAAGTTAAATAGTGTTGTCGAGCCAAAGTGGCAATGAAGAATGTGTTCATTTTACATATTGCCAATTGAAACAATGTCATATGAGGCATAAAGCAGACTGCTAATTTATTATTGCCCATTTCTCACAACCGTTCATGACCAATTTCACCCCCGTACCTTCACGACAGGCAGCGAGAAAAATTAAAGTAACATAGTCACCCATCATGTGACTGACTCAATCAGAAAATCTGCCTGATGAGCTAAGAAACTGACCTTTGTGAGAAATCTTAAATACATCCTCTTGTGATGTCAGTGACCTTTATCTCCCATTGTTTAACAGGGGCACAAGCATTTGATAAAACAAAGAATGTAATTAATTTTGAAGTATTTTTTGAAGCAACAAAAAAGCATGGCAAGTATGAAGATGTTGCTGTTTTTAATTCATCAATGTGACAAGAAATGTCTGGGCTATTTCTATTTAAATTAATTCATATCCTATAGCATGTTATGACAGGTACAATACTGATTTGCATCATTCCAATCTAATTCATGGTTGACCTTTTTATTGAATAAAGTATATCTTAGCACAGAAAATTCAAGCACCACGCTATAAAAGGTTTCTTGCCCTGTTGTATCCTTAACAAAGGAGCTTAAGAAAATGTGCTTCTTCTTTTCATAAAAGGCGTCTGCATTAGGTGCTGAATGCAAGATTTCCATGATGCAGGCAAATAAAGGAATGACAAGAATATTAAAATAAAAATCTCATACATCTATTGTTGCAACAGGTGAGCACCCCTTTTCCGCATCTCCTCATTTGACTACAGCAGGTCTTTCATTTGAGAAGGGAATATTTATTAATTCAATGAGCACGTAACTACTTATGCACTGTGATCATAATAACCAATAGGACAGATATTATTGAGATTCACAAAGAAGGGAATTAGCTGTACTATACTTAAAATAATAGAATACATCCTAACGTTCACACATACACACACTTACAATTGATACACACATATGCAGATACAGATTGGGAAGGGATGGGTTGGCCAAATTAGAATCCATTGAAAAAAACAAAAGAGTGTCTTGCCTGGAGTCTGATAACTTGGCTGGCCACAAGTTGAATTTGATGGCCTTGATCTTCTTTATTTCTGATGTAGATGATTGAATTGGTTGTTTCTCGGGAGATGGTCATGCTCGTTTGGAAATTCTTTCAGGAAATTTCTGTCTGCAGCAAAGTGTCTATGGAGAATCACAGTTGGCAAACAGGACTTGAAACTTAGCAGTTCGGCTGGATTAAAGGTAGGGCAGGAGGGACCCCACTTAGATCTCTAACAAAGCTTCTTGTCCTCAGTTATGCTGAGAGGACATGTGTCCAAAACAGACAAAGGGTTCGCTTGTCATATGACCATCCTTCTCCAATTGCCAGGTGATTTTTTAAAAGTATTTGTCCATGTATTCTAAAGGTGACAGAATTAACTCATTGCTGGAGCTAAAATAGCCAAGCTCCCATTGTCCAAGTGATTATCCTCAATGGACCGTCTCCAACAGTGAATATCTCTGATTGCCATAGATGCCCAGCTAATGAGACAGGAATGTGAATCTTCAGGGCGACACGGTGGCACAGTGGTTAGCACTGCTGCCTACAACGCTGAGGACCCGGGTTCGATCCCGGCCCCGGGTCACTGTCTGAGTGGAGATTGCACATTCTCCCCGTGTCTGCGTGGGTTTCACCCCCACAACCGAAAGATGGGCAGGTTACGTAGATTTGCCACAATAAAGTACCCCTTAATTGGAAAAAAAATTATTCGGTACTCTAAATTTATTAAAAAATAATTTTAAAAAAGGAATGTGAACCTTCACACTCCCCAAAGGTCATTGCTCATGAATTAACCACCACGTCGTGCCTGGCAAAGATCTTGGCGTGCTGGTTAAATAATGGGAAAAACCAAAATCGAGATCCGCGCCGGACGCAAATCAGTTTGCCATCTAACCAGTCCGCTCCTGGTAGCATGTTCCGGATCTTATCCAAATATGGCAGGCATACCATTGTCCCAAATTTGCATCAATTTCCATCTCCTTGCAAGATTGAAGTCGAATGTAATGGCCTCCCGGGGAATTAGCCGGCTCCCCAGGGAGAAATCACGCGGGTGTCATTTAGTACTCCTTTTTAAAACCGTGAAGCTGGCGCAATGGCTGGAAATCAAGGATATTCAACTGCACCTTGACCGCGAGTGGAATATGTGGATGCCAGGATTTGGTTCCAGTGAGATTGGGCCGTGTGGGAGGGCCTGCACAGCTGCGGCGCCTGGACAGAGAATGGCACTGATATGTGGAACAAGTAACACATTGAGGGACAGATCATTTCTACGGCAAGTTTCTGGACATGATCACACAATCTTAGGCTTATCATTCCATTTCTGTTGAGGGACCAGGCAGGGGTAATATCATGTGGTTTTTTTAATTAAAATGAGCTGATATAGCTTTGTATTGGTACCAATATGGGATGGTGATGTTTCCTTGTTGTTTAATGGTTCGTGTGATATGTGGAATGTTACATAGTTGATTTTCAAATCTTTGTTACTGTTGACCATTTAATAAACAAAATATTCTCAAGTGGGTTCTCATGGGTACATATGCCATGTCTAAGACGATAATTAGTGCAGCGCATTTCTATTTCTTTTTCATAAATTTAGAGTATCCAATTATTTTTTTCCAATTAAGGGGCAATTTAGCATGACTGATTTGCCTAACCTGCACATCTTTGGGTTGTGGGGGCGATACCCATGCAGACACAGGGAGAATGTGCAAACTCCACACGGACAGTGACCAGGGGCCGGAATCAAACCCGGGTCCTCAGCGCTATGAGGCAGCTGTGCTAACCACTACACCAGCATGCCACCCATAGTGCAGCGCATTTCATTCAAACTTTGAAACGCTAGACCTCCGGAAACATTAGCACCATAGAGGCAGCGGCCAGCAATCGAACACTCAAGAGCTGGGCTTCAGCACTAGGGATATCCTCGTGTCCATAGGGTGAGCATGTGGACCAGGGGAAGAAACCTGAGCACTGTCTCCCTAACGTTCCCGTCAGGGGTTTAGGCTTTATCTGTCAGCTCACTGGCTCACCACCCCCATTCTCCTACTTCTCCCCCATTCCCCTCCCTTGCCCCTTATTCCCCTCCATTCCCCTCCTTCCCCTCCGTCCCCCTCCTTCAGATTTCCAAACTGTCGATTAAAAGTCATTATTTGGCATAAAGCACATCTTCAAGACAATGTAAATCTACACTTTGCTCTTCGACTTTTGTTTCGCAGCTAATCAGACTGTTGTTTACGGTTGCTTCAGGATTTTGATCTGTGACATTGTTTTGAAGGACTTTACAAGAATGGTTCTCTAATGCTGCACTTTATTGATTTTTTTTATTTTGTGAAAACGATCAGCCTTTTTACTTTTGCCAAAACAGGTCCAATGACGTGAAAGTGTTAAGAATGTTCTCAGCAGAATGGTTGTGCATAAGTTTGTGGACAAAATACTTGAGCCTTCTTATGACGTTGATGACTGATTTTATCAATATTGTCACAATGCTGTCAATACTTTAAAGGATAAATTTCAGGATTTAACACTGCCAATACACAGCTTTTAAAGTGCTGATCAAGAATTCAGCCGTAGAGATCCTTTGTGCAAATGGCATTTTCATTATATTAATTGTAAGGATGTGTTACACAACAAAATGACTAAAGGTTTTCAAACAGCTAAGCCTAAAATATCCTGTGGTGACAATGTGTTTGATACAGTACCCCAATTATTCAAAAATAGTGGATAGAAATTTAACAAGTAAAACAGGCAGACTTTAGCTCACAAGCAGGGGCAGGTGGCAGGGGTGTAGTTTTATAATTCGATGCCCAGGTGCGAATATTGTGGATTGGCTGCCCGATGTAGAAACTATCCTGATTTTCATTTCTATTGATTTCAACGTCTGCTTACATAAATTATCAACAAGCCAAGTCACCCAAAAAGAGGATGTTGGAGGAAGCCTAAATCAGACAGCAATGAGGTGAGAAACAGCTTTTCTTCCAGCAGCCAAGCAGGGTATTCCTATCCACCAAGATTATGTAATTGCGTCCTTTCCTGTACCAGCCTCCCCGGACAGGCGCCGGAATGTGGCGACTAGGGGCTTTTCACAGTAACTTCATTGAAGCCGACTCGTGACAATAAGCGATTTTCATTTCATTCATTTTCATTCCATTATCCTGACTTCTGAAAAGGGTGACTATGTATTTCAGCAGCCTAGATTCATCTCTACCAATCTGCACTTTCACCTTGGCAATGACACTCTCTGGGCGCGAAGTCGGCCGTGAAAACGGACGCGTTTTGCGACGGCCCGACACGGCCCCGTTCCCGACGTATTCACATCCGGGAAATGGGCTAGGAACGGGGCCGCGTCAATCACGTGCGCGATTACGCCGGAACGCGACGACGACACGAACACGCCCACATGAGGCCGCCCGGCGCCGTAAAAAGGCGCGGGCGAGCACAGAAACTGTAGGCCAAGATGTCGGAGCAAAGGAGAGCAGCCCCACGATTCTTGGAAGCTGACGCGGAGACGCTGCTCGAATCAATCAAGCAGAGGAGGGGCATCATCTGCCCGCGTAGAGGGCATCGCCACCCTGCCAGCACAGTGCGCCAGGCCTGGCGTGAGGTGGCTGCTGCCGTCAGTGCTGTGGGGCAGAACCCTCGCTCAGCAGAGCAATGTCGGAAGAAGATGCACAACCTCACCAGGGCTGCCAGGGTAAGTGCCAAGAGGGTGCCCACGGGTCACAACCATCCCTCCCCCCTTTCCTTAATCACCCCCCCGGCACGGGGGGTGGAGGGGGATTGTGGCTCTGGCCCCCGTGGAGAGACGCAATGGTCTTATTACAACTTGACCTCCAAACTGTGCCAGTATCTGAATGGACTGCTGATACCTGCCGTATTGTAATGATCTACCTATGCCCCCTCCCCCAACAGGACAAGACCGCTCACAACACTCGTGAGTGGAACAAGACTGGAGGGGGTTCGCCCATCCTGCACCCCCTCACCACGTTTGAGCAGAGGGCACTGGACCTTGTTGGGGGATCTGCCACCCGGGAGATCACGCAATGCGAGGTTGGCGGAGCTGCAACAAGTGAGACAACCCAGCATGACAAACACCCCCCTCTCCCATCCTCTGTCCCTTCACACTCTGCCCACTGGAACACCTACCCCATCCTCTGTCCCTTCACACCCCCTGCCCACTTGGACACCTCCCCCACCCTCTGTCCCTTCACACACCCTGCCCACTTGGACACCTCCCCATCCTCTGTCCCTTCACACACCCTGCCCACTTGGACACCTCCCCCATCCTCTGTCCCTTCACACACCCTGCCCAAATGAACACCTCCCTGTCCGTCCCTGTCCACATACCCTGCCCACTTGGACACCTCCCCCATCCTCTGTCCCTTCACACACCCTGCCCACTTGGACACCTCCCCCATCCTCTGTCCCTTCACACCCTGTCCACTGGAACACTTCCCCCATCCTCTGTCCCTTCACACCCTGCCCACTAGGACCGTCCAGCGCCCGGCCGAGCGTCTCTAAATAACCCGTTTCATTCTCTTCCCCAGGACGTGATGCCGAACGACCAGGGCCGTCTGCCTCCAGGCGGACACAGGCATCTGCCCCCACCACACCCAGTGCCGCACGACAGAGGATGCCCGATCAGCGGGGAGTCCCATCCTCCCCAACAGAATCTGTGGAGCAGGACGCCCAGAGGGCGGCGAGAGAGCAAGAGATAGAAATGGCCCGCGAACGCCCTGCGGCCTCTCAGCGGGCCGATGACATAGAGGAGGCGTCCTCCCAAGATGACCTCGAGCTTGTGGCACTGCTGTCTCCCACACCATCCACCATCCCAGAGACACTCACCCTGGTTGGCCTATTTAGTGATGAGGCTCCTGGGTCACAGTCTGGGTTGCACATCACAGCTGAGCAGGTACAGCAGGTGGAGGTCGGAGCAGCCGAAGGCCCGGACTGGCGGAGGGCAGGCCAGGCCCAGCATCCAGCTGGCTCCCAGACGTTTCCCGGGTTCCTGGACTTTCTCAACCCACCCGCACAGCCGATGCATCAAAAAACCCAGGGACACAATGACGGGATGAGGGCTGTCTTCCAGACTCTGCAGACGCTGTTAGAGGAGTCGAACCGCGTCCACGAGCAGGGAGTGGTGCCGCTCATGGCAGCAACCCAGGCCGACACCGCACGGGTGGCATCCGCGGTGGAGGCAATGGGTCAGGTTATGCAAGGCGTTGGGCTTAATGTGCACGCGTCATCCTCGGCCCTGGACAGGGTTGCCCTCTCACAGGCAGCAATGCGCCAGAGCCAACCCGACATTGCCGGCGCGCTGCGGGCCTTGGCCGAGTCTCAGCAGGTCATGGCCCAGTCGCAGCACGCCATGGCACAATCACAGCAGTCGATGGCACAATCCCAGCAGTCAGTCGCGGAGAGCATCAACCGCCTGACTCATGTGCTTGATGGCGTCGTGCACTCACAGGTTGAGATCGCACAGTCCCTGGCGGGAATGTCTAACTCCCTGGACTCCATCTCTGCAAACCTTCAGATCCTGGTGGATACCATTGCAGGCCTCCAGGACTGGCAGCGCCAGGTATCGGTGGCGCAACGGGGCACCTCCCCACTCGCACCTCTGTCCCAAAGTGAGGCCCGGGGGCCACCGGGCTCCCCGAGGGAGCAGGAGGTTTCGGGGCCCGTCCCATTAACTCCATCACGGGACGTCCCGGAATTCTCGGCCTCCCCCGTCCCATCCCTGGTGCATCGGGTGGGCAACAGGCAGAGCAGGGTGCCACAACGTCACCCGAGATGCCCGCAGAGCAGCCTGGCCCATCAAGGTCGGGTCGCCCCAGGAAACGCTTGCCGAAGGAGAAACGAGTCGAAGGGGGCGATTCGCAGCAATCCTCCTCCACTCCTGCTGTATCATCTGGGGAATCACTTAGACGTAGTGGTAGGGCCCGTAAGGCAACAAAGAGGGACACTGAGTAAGTTGGCACGGGTGAAGGGCACAGTTTAGTTGTAGGGGCTAGGGCACCTGTAAATTATTGTTAACATTAAACGCACTGTTCCACCTTACTTGTAATACCGTGTGGTTGTTCCACAGCCACAGGAATCGTGATGGTGACTGAGTGTCATTGGGGATTGACGAGCGGTGAAACTTCGGTGCCGGGTGTGCAGTCCCTGCCCCTCCCCCCACACACTCCCACAGCTAGCCCACGCGGGCACGTGATGGAGTGTCCGTGACGATCTCAGCGGCCACCAAGGTGGATGGTTCAGCTATTGCCACGGGTCAGACTCTCTCTAACGATTCTGAGCTCACAGCTCATCGCAGAGCGGGCTGTCATCATTCCACATGGCACTGATCACACCCACTGACACAGCCATCAATGTTGTGCCATACCGTCTGGACCCAGTGGTAAGGGTGATGTTGAAGTGGAGCAGTGTACACTGAGAGGGGGGGGGGGATTGTGGTGGTGGCAGTTGTGTGTTGACCCTCTGCACGACTAGCGATGCAGGTGGTGGTTTGGTGTTCAGCGGGGACATCGCATGCGACGCGTGAACCGTGCTGCCACCAAGACGTTGCGTGCCCGCCGTCCTCGCCGGGTCCGTCGTGCCGCTTCCTGGACATCACCAGCACCTGGGTCGTGTCTGCGTGCTGCGCCCGCCACTCCGCCAGCCTCCTACTCCTCCTCCCTCTCCTCCTCCTCCTCCTCTGTACTGGCACTACTGCCACTGGCTTCTCCCTCCGCCTCCTGCAGCAGGTCATCTCCCCTCTGCATCGCGATGTTGTGCAGCGCACAGCAGACCACAACAATGCGAGTGACCCTGTCGGGCTGGTACTGCAGGGCCCCTCCGGAGCAGTTCAGGCACCTGAATCTCATCTTCAGGAGGCCAAGGCAGCGCTCCACCACACCCCTGGTTGCTGCATGGGCCTCGTTGTATCGGGTTTCCGCATTGGTCTGAGGCCTCCGTATAGGTGTCATCAGCCAAGACCACAGCGGATAACCCCTGTCGCCTAGCAACCAGCCCCTCAGCCGGGGGGGGACGTCCCTCAAACATTGCAGGGATGTACGACTGCGCCAGTATGTAGGAGTCATGCACACTCCCTGGGAACTTGCACAGACGTTCATGAACGTCATGTGGGGGTCGCATACCACCTGGATATTCATGGAGTATGTCCCCCTCCTGTTTGTGAACACCTACCTGTCCCCTGCAGGCGGGCGCATGGGGACGTGAACACAATCGATTGCCCCCTGCACCATCGGTATCCTGGTCACGCTGGCAAATCCACGAGCTCGTGAGTCTTGAGTTGCTCAGTCCTCGGGAAAGGTGATGTAGCGATCGGCGATGGTATAGAGGGCGTCGGTCACATCCCGGATACACCTGTGGACCGATGACTGGGAGATCCCGGAGAGGTCCCCGCTCAGAGACTGGAAGGAGCCGGTCGCATAGAAGTTAAGAGCGACCGTCACCTTGATGGCAACCGGGATCGCGTGTCCTCCCCCCGTTCCACGTGGGGCGAGGTGCGCCACGAGGTGACAGATATGTATCACCGTCCGCCTACTCAGCCGGAGTCTCCTCCTGCAGGTGATGTCCGTCATTGTTAGGAAAGAGATCCGGACACGGTACACCCTCGGCCTTGGTCGTCGCCTCTGGTGCCGTGGCTGCACCATCACTCTCTCCTCCTCCCCCTCCTCCTCCTCCCCCCCCATGCTGCTCGACGACTGGCAACTCCTCGGCCCTTCCCTCTGCTGCTGCAGCTGGCCCTGCATCCACTGCGGGTTGTGGGTGTGGATGCTGCTCCATCTCCAAATGCAGTGCAGCGGCCCCAACCACTGCGCAGAACATAGCCGTTCTGTTCACAGACGTTGTGCTAACCTACAGAAGGGTGGTGGGGGGCAGAGAAACGGGACATGTTAGACGGAGGTTAGTCGACACCTCGGCAGCCGCCTGCCATGGGATACCTGTGTGTCCCGGTGGCCTGGTCGCGCTGCTGACACGCAGGCAGCCTAACCCCTGGTCACTTTCTGCACCAACGGGCAGTTAACTACGTCCTCCTCACAGGTGCATCAGTGGCCTGTGGCCGTAAGCCACAGGGCAACCAGCGGCCGTGTCCTCGTGACCGGCACGCCATGGCATGGTGGCAGACATTTTGTAACCGGGGTTGGACGAGTCACTCGCTCACTCTCTCCCTACCCCCCCACTCCCACTTCCCCCCCTCAGTCTCCCCCACTGCCCCCTCAGTCTCCACCAAGCCCCCCTCAGTCTCCCCCACTCCCCCCTCAGTCTCCCACACTCCCCCTCAGTCTCCCCCACTCCCCCCTCAGTCTCCCACACTCCCCCCTCTGTCTCCCCCACTCCCCCCTCAGTTTCCCCACTACCCCCTCCGTCTCCCAAACTCCCCCCTCAGTCTCCCCCACTCCCCCCTCAGTCTCCCACACTCCCCACTCAGTCTCCCCCACTCACCCCTCAGTCTCCCCCACTCCCCCCTCAGTCTCCCCCACTCCCCCCTCCGTCTCCCCCCTTCCCCTCCGTCTCCCCCACTCCCCCCTCAGTCTCCCCCACTCCCCCCTCAGTCTCACCACTCCCCCCTCTGTCTCCCACACTCCCCCCTCAGTCTCCCCCACTCCCCCCGCAGTCTCCCCCACTCCCCCCTCAGTCTCCCCCACCCCCCCTCCGTCTCCCCCACTCCCCCTTCAGTCTCCCCCACTCCCCCCTCAGTCTCCCCCACTACTCCCTCAGTCTCCCCCACTCCCCCTCAGTCTCCCCCACTCCCCCCTCCGTCTCCCCCACTCCCCCCTCAGTCTCCCCACTCCCCCCTCAGTCTCCCCACTCCCCCTCAGTCTCCCCCACTCCCCCCTCAGTCTCCCCCACTCCCACCTCCGTCTCCCCCACTGCCCCCTCAGTCTCCCCCACTCCCCCCTCCGTCTCCCACACTCCCTCCTCAGTCTCCCCACTCCTCCCTCAGTCTCCCCCACTCCCCCCTCAGTCTCCCCCACTCCCACCTCCGTCTCCCCCACTGCCCCCTCAGTCTCCCCCACTCCCCCCTCCGTCTCCCACACTCCCTCCTCAGTCTCCCCCACTCCCCCCTCAGTCTCCCCCACTCCCCCTCAGTCTCCCCACTCCCCCCTCAGCCTCCCCACTCCCCCCTCAGTCTCCCCCACTCCCCCGTCCGTCTCCCACACTCCCCCTCCGTCTCCCACACTCCCCCCTCAGTCTCCCCCACTCCCCCCTCCATCTCCCCCACTCACCCTTCAGTCTCCCCCACTCCCCCCTCCGTCTCCCCCACTCCCCCCCGCTCTGGACCCCCCTCCCATTCTCGGGGATGCCTTCCCCGTTGTGGCTAGACTCCAGCAATGCGCTGAGCTGTCTGCTGAGCGGCGCGCTCACCTCCTCGAAGCTCTCGTCAGCCAGCACGACTGGTTGACAAACTTCAAAAGCAGGTGTGTTGGCCGGCGTGAAAACATGGCGTGATGACGTCGGGACTTAGCGGGGGGCCAATAAGTCAGGATTCTGGTCGTGTCGGGGGGTCTTTCGAGGCCTTTGCCGGGAATGCTGACGTGTAGTTTGTGCGGGGTTCGGAGAATAGCGGGAGGGCGTTGGACCGGCGTCACCCTGAAAATATGCGCGGCCCGCTATTCTCCGAACCGGCGTGAGAGCGGAGAATCGCGCCCTCTGTTTTCTGAAAATATTTTAGAAACGTTTTAAAATGAACACCTAGAAAACATTAGAGAATGCAGTTTCAGCAATGCTGGGAAGGACTTCAAATTGTAGGCAGGAGGTGGGTGGGGGGGTTTGGTCTCTGATATTTTCATGGTCATGCCTCATTTACATTAGTCATGTGAGCTGCCAACATTCATTAAAACTCCAATTGATAGGCAGTAAATCCAGAAAGGCAACAACTTAAAGAGTGGTGGCCGTTTCAGGAAGTACCCGTTTTAGGCAGAGGCAATTTTTTGCATCAGCCAACGCATTCATTGTGGTAGCCTTAATACTGTATGCACATGTGATTGGCATAAAGAAACTATGTCACTCTGCATCCAATTTTCACTGCTGTGAAGAATCTTATGAACAGACACTCAAAATGGGCCCTCTTGAATCATTTTTCCAAGGCAGCAGCAGGAGATTGCAATATTTCAGGAAGCAGAAATCATCTGAGTGTGATTAACCCATGGAGAGTTTTAGCTGCCTCGACGAAAAGTGACAACCGTTGGAAACCATCTACACGGTACACTGCAAAAACTCACCAAGGTTCCTTAGGCAGCACCTTCCAAACCATTCTTTCCAAATCTACCCTGTCTAATCCTGTTAGAATTTTGTAAGTTTCTATGAGATACCCCTCACTCTTTTAAACTTAAATTAATATAATCCTAACCAATTTAATCTCTCCTCATATGATAGTCCCACCATCCCAGGAATCAGCCTGGTGAATCATTGTTGTACTCTATTCATAGCAAGAACATCCTTCCTCACATAAGGACACCAAAACTGCACACACTACTCCAGGTGTGGCCTCACCAATGCCTTAAATAATTGCATAAAACATCCCTATTCCTAAAACTGAAATTCTCTCGGTATGAAGGCCAACATACCATTTGCCTTCTTTAATGTCTGCTTTACCTGTGTGCTTACTTTCAGCAACTGATGCATGAGGACATCAAGGTCTCGCTGAGTATCCAGCTATCTCAATTTACACATCCATTGAAACAATAATCTGGCTTCCTATTTTTACTACCGAAGCAGTTAATCCCACATTTATCTACATTATACTGCATCTGTCATGCATGCACCCACTCTCTCAGCATGTCCAAATCCCGCTCAAACATCTCTGCATCCTCCCCACAGCTCACCCTCCCACCCAACTTTATATCATCTGCAAATTTGGAGATACTACATTTAGTTCCCTCGTCCAAATGATTAATATATAATGTGAACATTTGGGGTCCTAACACAGATCCCTGTGGCACCCCACTAGTCACTGCCTGCCATTTAGAAGAAGGCCCATTTATTCAAAATTTTGCTTCCTGTTTGCTAACTAGCTTTCTAGTCGTAGAACATAGAACATAGAACACAGAACAGGCCCTTCGGCCCTCGATGTTGTGCCGAGCAATGATCACCCTACTCAAACCCACGTATCCACCCTATACCCGTAACCCAACAACCACTAGCAGGTGCAACGACCACCACCAAAACCAATGATGCTAAAGTGGTGATCACTGAGAATGGAACAGGAAATAGAGAATTTCTCATTAACCCCTCACCTTTTCAGCAATAAAGACGAACTATAACTCCTCTCTTTTGTTAACTTAAACAATTGTTTGGTACCCTGGATCCTAAACTGCATTTTGGATGGGCTCATTGTACCCCTCCCCTAACTGAAGATCAATTCAAATTTTAGCAATAAGCCAATATTTAGGCATTGGCAATTCCTTTCTATTTACAGCAGTATATTTTTGACACTGTGAATCTCACTATTTTGTGTCACAATGAATTAATGTGGGTATTCGGAGCTTAAAAGGAACCAGCATCCTCACAGAAATGATGCCCTGTGACCAAAACCACTTAAAATGTGGGCAGCACGGTAGCATAGTGGTTAGCACTGTGGCTTCACAGCAGCAGGGTCCCAGGTTTGATTCCCTGCTGGGTCACTGTCTGTGCGGAGTCTGCGTGGGTTTCCTCCGGGTGCTCCGGTTTCCTCCCACAGTCCAACGACTTGCAGGTTAGGTGGATTGGCCATGCTAAATTGCCCTTAGTGTTCAAAAAAGGTTAGGAGGGGTTATTGGGTTAGGGGGATAGGGTGGAAGTGAGGGCTTAAGTGGGTCGGTGCGGACTTAATGGGCCGAATGGCCTCCGTCTGCACTGTATGTTCTAAGATGGTTACTGGCGCAAATGTCTAAACAAGGCTTCATTGAAGTAACTATGAACCTTTTATTCAGTCATCAAGATTCCAACACTGACCAAAGCATACTTTCCCTTTCTCCCTCAACCTTTGCGCAACCTGATGGTGCATAGGTCAGACTTTGGTCTGTTTCTGCCGCTAATTATTCTAGGAATAGGCCACTAGTCTGTCACTCGGGACTTATAGCTTAAGGAGCATTGCACCACATCAAGCATACACACACATACAAACACACACACAAACAAAGGAGCAATTTAGCATAGCCAATCCACCTCACCTGCACATTTGGGAGGAAACCAGAGCACCCAGCGAAAATGCACGCAGACATGGGGAGAATGGTGCAAACCCCACACAGACAGACCCCAGGCTGGAATCGAACCCATGTCTCAGGTACTGTGAGACAGCAGTGCTAACCACTGTACCACACTTTCATTTACAATAAAATCAGATATTCAGTACAGCATTAAGCTTATTTTTGACAGTCATTTCACACTTTACATTGCCATGGATTAGCTATCATTTATTTACTTTCATGAAGGAAATGGATCTGTGAGGAGTTTGCACATTCTCCCCGTGTTTGTGTGGGTTTGGCCCCACAACCCAAAGATGTGCAAGGTAGGTGAATTGAACACACTAAATTGCCCCTTAATTGGAAAAAATGAATTGGGTACTCTAAATTTATTTTAAAAAAATTTTTAAATGAAGGAAATGAATAATTTTAGTCAATGTTCTCAGTCCTCATAGGCAATCAGACAAATATATCAGGACATTGATTTGACAATATTTATGCATTATTCAATTCTACTTGTCTGCAATGTGTGCAAGATCTAACTGCAGTGTACTACAAAGTATTTCATCATCTCTTTTCATTCGGGCAGCATGGTGGCACAGTGGTTAGCAGTGCTGCCTCATGACATCGAGGTCCCAGGTTCGATCCTGGCCTTGGGTCACTGTCCATGTGGAGTTTTCAAATTCTTCCCGTGTCTGTGTGGGTTTTGCCCCACAACCAAAAATTATGTGCAGGGTAGATGGTTTGGCCATGTTAAATTGCCCCTTAATTGGAAAAAAATTATTGGATACTCCAAATATATTTTTTTTAATAATCTCTTTTCATTCACATACCTACAGCGTTCATTCACTTCCATAGTCATCTTCACTTTCAAAATTACACTTATTAAAGAAATTAATTGGAGTGGAATTAACCATTTTTAATGGGGTGTGTTAAACTTAAGAGATCTATTATTTTGTGGGGGGGAAATATTTTTTTTTCCGAGTTTCTTGATAACTGCTAATTTAACATTCATATCCGCTCTTATTATATGGCAATGTACGTTGTCAATTGTGTGTTACACGATTGACAATGATGAATCCCAGCTCTAAATTTATATTCTTTAGAAAGGTAAGAGTTGTGAAGACAGAGCTACCATATTATACTCTGAATGCTGCTTTGACTGTTTTATGGATATTGAGTACAAATGTTCAACTAAACACATTCAAATGGTCATTGGATAGGCAAATGGACGATAAGGGAATAGTGTAGAGGGGTTTCACAGGACGGCACAACATCGTGGGCCGAAGGGCCTGTACTGCGCTGTAATAGAACATAGAACAGTACAGCACAGGCCCTTCATGTTGTGCCGAGCAATGATCACCTTACTCAAACCCACCCTATACCCGTAACCTAACAACCCCCCCCCCCTTACATTTAGGACACTACGGGCAATTTAGCATGGCCAATCCACCTAACCCGCACATCTTTGGACTGTGGGAGGAAACCGGAGCACCCGGAGGAAACCCACGCACACACGGGGAGGACGTGCAGACTCCGCACAGACAGTGACCCAGCCAGGAACTGAACCTGGGACCCTGGAACTGTGAAGCATTTATGCTAACCACCATGCTACCATGCTGTAATGTTCTATGTTCTACGTTCTATATAACAAAGGCAGTACTCTGCAGCCATCTGAGTACGGGAACCCGCACAACAAAGTGTCTCAAACTTAGATATAAAGACAATCTGAAAACCAACCTCAGAGTTTGTAAGCTGCATCCCAATACATGGCAAAAAAAAGCAACCTTGGACAGACAGAAATGATTTTGACATTTGAGGAATTGCCGTCAGGTCCAATGATCCTGGCAAGTTATCCTGTGCCCGTGCAGCGAGCATTGACCGTAGATGCTTGCGCCACCATGGGGGATCCTGCTTGAGGCGACGACTTCAGCAGGAATGGAAGATCCTGCCAGCTGGAGAGGCTGGAAAACCCAGCCCAATGTTTCTACCCATCCCTCCAATACTGACTTCAAATGCAGTATTTGCAATCAGTTTTGCGAATCGAGATTTGGTCAAATGTCTCACATGATACAACTTGCTCAAAAGGTTGTTGGTCTATATATCCTGATGTTTGGTACATCACAGTGACTGTGACGACTGTGTATTTGGTTAAGGAAGCTTTCCCCTTTGCAGAAATGCAACCTTGCTTTTAGAGGGCATCATCCATTTTATTCTGTTCAACAGAGTTCTATCCAAATTCTCCTTAATCTTATTAAAAATCTCCCATGAGAAAGATTTCTTGTAGTTTGACATTAAACTAAAGACACTCTTTCTAGGTGGGGCATAGTTACATTTGTCACTCGCAGTTAGGGTATTTCCTGACATTCAGTGGCACGTTGACAGATCTCTTAGTTTGCTGTGTGAAATCCTGGCCATTTCAGCACTTTGGCTTTAATTGCAGTCACATCCAGTAATGTTGATACATTTTAGCTGTTCACTTGCTTTCTTTGTCTCAGATAATGAGGTTCATGGTGCTGGCAAAGTGCTTTTAGAACGTATAGTTCAGGAAATAGTTGTATGAAAGCCAATATTCTGTAATGCCAAGAGGCACGGGCATCATTCAGCAAGTAGCTCAGTTGTTTCTTTTTTCCAACTGTAGCAATTTTTAAGTAGTCATCATCCTTAAAAAATTAAGGAACCACGAATACTAAAACTGCCTTAATTTAAACCCAATTCAATGTCAGCAAATTTAGGTCTCGAAAGATTCAATGATGTAATCATAGTGATTGAAATCCTCAACAAGCAGTTAGGTTACGCTATTATGTAATTCTTGAGTTTTATTGCTAGTTTTATTGTGACTGTGAAGTGAAAATTGCTTTGCAACAAAATACCTGCTGTGTAAATGTATTCTTAATCTATGACAGGCTGTATCAGAACAATTTCAAAAGCAAAATACTACTGATGCTGAAGTTTGAACTAAAAATGGAAAATGTTGGAAATACTCTGAGGACAGGCTGCAGAAATAGGAATTGTCTCTGTTCTGAAATGTCTCTCTTGTTCCTCAGAATAATAATTGCTTATTGTCACAAATAGGCTTCAACAAAGTTACTGTGAAAAGCCCCCAGACACCACTTTCCAGCACCTATTCAGGTAGGCTGGAACGGGAATTGAACCCACACTGCTGGTCTTATTCTGTGCTACAAGCCAGCTGTCTTAGCCCACTGTGCTAAACCAGCACCTGTGGGAACATTACTGATGTACCATCAATTGAACGCGAGAAGAGTTGCTGTACAAAAGTATGGCTTTAATCAGCTAGATGTTAGCCCTGCGGTTGATTACAGTATAAGGACGACCGCCGGGAGTACTGGGTATTTATACCCCGCCCTGGAGGCGGGGTTAACTCAGCCTCTCGACCAATCGGGGAGCCGTCACATGACTGGTCTCAACCAATCGGTCGAGAGGCACATGACCGACCAGGGCCAATGGTAAGCCGGTGTTCTGCACCAATGGCAGGCAGCTATGCTAATCATACCACCACAATTACACTCCTCCGTTCTGGTTGACAAGCGTTGAACGATGACTGCACTTCTACTATCACCCGTTCTCCACCATTCCTGAAACATTAGAGGGCTTCACTTGCACTTACCTTCTGGCCCACCATTCTCTAAATTCAATTGCTCATCCACTGACATTTTTCCACCTCAAACGTGATGCCATTAGATACCCCCTCCGCCCCCCCCCCAACCCCCCACTCACAAATTTCAGCAAATCGAAGAGAATATTGTTCCTGGGACATCCTCATCCAATCGGCAATCCCCCCAAACACTCACACATCTATCTACAGCATCCACAGCGATGTAACACCCACCATCCAGCTGAAACAGTGATAGACTTACACTACTTTCAATTTAGTACACCGTATTCACTGCTTATGATGCTATCTCCTCTATATTGGCGAGACCAAAAACGCAGACAGGGTGACTGTTTTATGGAGCACTCCCATTTAGATCTGAACTTCTAGTCTCATTTCATTTCAATTCTCCACTCCACTCCCACTAAGCCCTTGGCCACCTACACTGTTTCAATGAAGCTTAATGAAAGCTTGAAAAACAGTACCTGATCTTTCTATGGGACACTTCCAGCTTCAGCTTTGTGTATATGTCCCAGAGCCACCTGGAAATCACACTAGCGCTCCTGAGCGTGACCCAGTCACAGTAGGCCGTGGCTGGGTATTATTGCCCAAGCACTGGCTGACATGGCGCAGACACTGGGCAAGTTGGCCCAGTCCCAGAGGGAGGTGCCGCAGTTACTGGCTGATGTGACACAAACCCAGAAGGTGGTGGCACAGTGATGCACGATCAATTGCACGAAAGAATCAGATTGGTACAACTGTGGCTTTATTACAATCAGATGCGTGGCCTCTTACTGCAGCTGGCGAAATGGCTGATCAGAAGGAGGACATGCATATTTACATGGCTCCTTATGGGCGGAGCTAGCCGGCAGGGGCTACCGGTGAACCTGTAGTGCAGGTCCTACCTTACATCCCCTAATACAGGTTCACACAGTGGTTCACCACATTCAACCCCTGTTAAAAATGAGTCCGGCGGGGTGGCGTGGAACTATATACAGTTTTGCAAATAATTTACAGTGAGGAGGGGAATAAAAATGTCCATTTTGATAGTCCGGTGTCCGTCAGAGGTTCAGTCGATCCGGTGCTTTGACAGTTCGCTGGGAGCGACGTGACGGTGGCGGCGATGTCAGTGCTGGCGGTGCTGGTGTCGCCGACGTCGGTGCCGGCGGTGTTGGTGCTGGCCAGTAGTCGGATGACTGCGGGAGTGTGCCAAAATCTTCCTCGTCCTCTTGTGTGGGCAGGGGAAGGAGGGATGGACCTGGTGGGGTTAATGTTGGGAGCGCCAGGGGAGGGGAGGGTGGCGCGTGGGTGGGGGAGTGTGTTGGAGTGGAACCTGAGGGAGCCAGGTCCCTGAGGGAGACAGTATCTTGGCGGCTGTCGGGGAACTCCACGTAGGCATACTGGGGGTTGGCGTGGAACAAATGTACCCTGTCCACCAAGGGGTCCGCCTTGTGTAGCCGGACTTGCCTACGTAGAAGGACCGGTCCTGGAGCTGCGAGCCAAGTCAGGAGCGACACCCCGGATGTGGACTTCCTAGGGAAGGTAAAAACACGTTCATGGGGTGTGTTATTTGTGGCGGTACACAGTAGTGACCCTATAGAGTGCAGTGCATCAGGGAGGACCGCCTGCCAGCGAGAGACTGGGAGGTTCCTGGACCGTAGGGCCAGCTGGACGGCCCTCCATACCGTCCCGTTCTCCCTCTCTACCTGCCCGTTTCCCCGGGGGTTGTAACTTGTCGTTCTGTTGGAGGCGATACCCCTGCTGAGCAGGAACTGACGCAGCTCATCACTCATGAATGAGGGTCCCCTGTCACTGTGGATGTAGGTGGGGAATCCGAAAAGAGCGAAGATTGTGTTGAGGGTTTTGATGACGGTGGCAGACGTCATATCGGGGCATGGGATGGCGAAGGGGAACCTGGAGTATTCATCGACCACACTGAGGATATATGTGTTGCGGTTGGTGGAGGGGAGGGGCCCTTTGAAATCCACGCTGAGGCGTTTAGAGGGGCGGGAGGCTTTCACCAGGCGCGTGCGGTCTGGCTGGTAGAAGTGCGGCTTGCACTCCGCACAGACCTGGCAGTCTCTGGTGACTTCCCGTACTTCCTCGACGGAGTTGGGCAGATTGCGAGCTTTGACGAGGTGGTACAGTCATGTGACCCCCGGGTGACAAAGGCTGTTGTGCAGGACCCGGAGTCGGTCTACTTGTGCGCTGGCACATGTACCTCAGGATAGGGCGTCAGGGGGCTCGTTGAGTTTGCCGGGGCGAAACAAAATCTCGTAATTATAGGTGAAGAACTCGATTCTCCACCGCAAGATTTTATCATTTTTGATCTTACCCCGCTGCGTGTTGTTGAACATGAAAGCTCCCGACAGTTGGTCAGTGAGGAGAGTGAATCTCCTGCCAGCCAGGTAATGCCTCCAATGCCGCACAGCTTCAACGATAGCTTGGGCTCTTTTTCGACGGATGAGTGCCGAATTTCAGAGGCACGAAGGGTGCGGGAAAAGAATGCCACGGGTCTGCCCGCCTGGTTTAGAGTGGCGACGAGGGCGACGTCTGAAGCGTTGCTTTCAACTTGAAAGGGGAGTGCCTCGTCTACTGCATGCATCCCGGCCTTGGCAATGTCTGCTCTGATCTGGGCGAAGGCGTGTTGTGCCTTGGCCGCAAGGGGGAATTGAGGGGACTGGATCAGTGGGCGGGCCTTGTCTGCATAGTTTGGGACCCACTGGCCGTAGTAGGAGAAGAACCTCAGGCAGCGTTTGAGGGCCTTTGGGTAGTGGGGGAGGGGAAGCCCCATGAGGGGGCGCATGCAGTCGGGATCGGGCCCCAGAAGTCCGTTTTGGACCACATAGCCGAGGATGGCTAGGCGGGTCGTGCGGAACACACACTTCTCCTTGTTGTACGTAAGGTTGAGGAGAGTGCCGGTGCGGAAGAATTTAGCGAGGTTGGCGCCATGGTCCTGCTGGTCATTGCCGCAGATGGTGACATTGTCTAGGTACGGAAACATGGCCGGCAAACCGTACCGGTCGACCATTCGGTCCATCTCCCTTTGGAAGACCGAGACCCCGTTAGTGACGCCGAAGGGAACCCTAAGGAATTGATAGAGCCGACCGTCCGCCTCGAAGGCAGTGTATGGACGGTCCGATTTACAAATGGGGAGCTGGTGGTAGGCGGATTTCAGGTCCATTGTTGAGAAGACCCGGTACTGCTCAATCTGGTTGACCATGTCAGATATGCGTGGGAATGAGTACACGTCGAGCTGCGTGTACCGATTGATGGTCTGGCTGTAGTCCATGACCATTCTGTGTTTCTCCCCCGTTTTTACTACTACTGGTTGAGCTTTCCAGGGGCTTTTGCTGGCCTCGATGATACCCTCCCGAAGCAGCCGCTGGACTTCTGACCTGATGAAGGTCTTGTCCTGGGTGCTGTACCGTCTGCTCCTGGTGGCGATGGGCTTGCAATCCACAGTTAAATTGGCAAGGAGGGAGGTGGGGTCAACCTTGAGGGGCACGAGGCCGCAAACGGTGAGTGGAGGTTGGGGCCCGCTGAATTTGAGGGTGAGGCTCTGGAGGTTGCACTGAAAATCCAGGCCCAGCAATAGTGCAATGCAGAGGTTGGGGAGGACATAGAGACAGAAACCGCTGAATTCTACGCCCTGGACAGTGAGATTGACCACACAGAACTCTCGGATCAGGACAGAGTGGGATCCGGAGGCCAGGGAGATCCGTTGGTTGGCGGAGTGGTGGTCGTCCGAGGTTTCAGATGTAGAGCGTCGGCGCCCAGATCTGCCGTTACAGCCCCGTGGGGGTGACAAAATGGCGGCATCCGGGGTTCCTGTAGGGAACAAAATGGCAGCGCCCATGGAGCGCACGTTGCGGGGGCGGGGCAAGATGGCGGCGCCCATGGGCCGTACGTGGACCTGGGGGAGAAGATGATGACTCCCATTGGTCGTACGTGGTCCCGGGAGGAGACGATGGCGGCGGCCACTGGCCGCACGTGGCCCCGGGAGGGGAAGATGGCAGCGCCCATTGTACGTTCGGCAGGGGGGGAGGGAGTGATTGTGGGCGTGATAGCGGCGACTGCGCGGG
Source organism: Scyliorhinus canicula (assembly GCF_902713615.1). Classification (NCBI taxonomy): domain Eukaryota; kingdom Metazoa; phylum Chordata; class Chondrichthyes; order Carcharhiniformes; family Scyliorhinidae; genus Scyliorhinus; species Scyliorhinus canicula. The sequence continues at coordinate 187,047,777 of NC_052147.1, forward strand.
CCTGGCACACAGCTGCAAAGTGGCCCTTTTCACTGCAGGACTTGCAAGTGGCAGCGCGGGCTGGGCAGCATTGGCGGGGGTGCTTCTGCTAACCACAGAAGTAGCAGTGGGGACCCCGAGGGTGCGCGGATTGGCAGGCGCCGCAGGCATATTGAGTCGGCAGGGCCCCAGCCGGGGGGGGGCGTTTGCGGGGTCCAGGAGGGGTAGGACGGGTGGGCTGCGCGATGAGCGGGGTAGGCCTGGACATTTTGAGATGCGACCGTCATGGAGAGCGCTAAAGCTTTTGTCTCCGTTAGGTCGAGTGTGGCTCCTTTCAGCAGTCGTTGTCGGATGGGGTCCGACACAATCCCCGTTACGAATGCATCGCGCATGAGGAGATTAGAATGTTCGGTGGCCGTAACGGCCTGACAGTCACAGTCCTGTATGAGTGGGATTAGACCCCGCCAGGAGTCTTCGATAGACTCACCAGGGAGTTGAGCGCGAGTGGCGATTGCGTGCCTGGGGAAGAGCGTGTTTGCTTTCTGTGTGTAGTTCTCTTTTAGGAGTGCCATCACTTCCGTGTAACTCGGGACGTCTTGGATCAATGGGAACACATTGGAGCTCAATCTGGAGCATAAAACTTGAATCGGTGAACATGCATGGAGGCGATCAGAGTGTCCTGTGCACGTTGGTCCTGGCGCACATGTTGTGCAGCCTCCCATGCCTGCCTGTGCCCCATGTCCTGCCCATCCTCACCCTCCCCGCATCCTCCCCTTCAGACGAATCCTTGTGTTCCACCTCCTCCTCCAGCACAATGCCCTCGCCCTGCTGCGAGATGCGGCAATCCTCTCAGAATCATACTAGGGGGCCCGTCCAGAACAGTCCATGTACCTGAGCCACATCTTCACATCTTCAGGAGGCCGATGCACCACTCGATCATGGACCTGGTCGCTATGTGGGCTTTGTTGTTGCGGGTCTCCGTGTCAGTCTGTGGCCTCTGGATGGTTGTTATCAGCCACAGCCCATGTGGATAACCCCCGTTGCCCAGGAGCAAACCTTCCAGCCCGGGGGGGGGGGGGGGGGGGGGGGGGGGGGGGGTTCCCTCCAGTGCAGAAGGTGGCCCTGCGCCGACCCTCTGAAACAGCACCCTAACCTTCTATCCTATCCCTGCATCCCAGTGAACCCACTTCACTCGCAAATGCCTGGACACTAAGGAGAAATATGGTATGGCCAATCCATCTAACCTGCACATCTTCGGAATATGGGAGGAAACCGGAGCACCCAAAGGAAACCCACACAAATTAGGGAGAATACAAACGCCACACAGTCACCCAAGTTCGGAATTGCACCCAGGTCCCTGACATTGTTAAGCAGCAGTGCGAATCACTATGCCACGTGAGTTCTGACATGAGAATATCTGAAGTCCATGGGCTGCCGGGACGTTGGGGGTATGGGAGGTTGAGCAGTCCCAGTGCTGTACTAGTCAACCCTAGATACACCAATGTAAATAACTGGGTAATACAGTACCAAAGGCCCCATGTTCACACACCAACAGGTGCTGGTGGGGCGTAGGCTCCACTGGAGTTGCTTTTGGTGAATTGTAAGTTCTGGGTTCCAGCATAATTAGGTTCCCCTGAACTTGCACTGCCCTTGTGGCTCTCTGATGTGACCATCAATTCACACAAGATGATGAGTAGAAATGAACAGTGGTTTTAATCAGCTAGATCTGTGCCTGGCTGAGACTGCTCTGTACTGAGCGCCGCCTACAGGCTGCAGATCTATATACCTCCAGAGAGGGGGCGGAGCCATAGGCTGAGCCCACAAGGGCATCAACATAATACAATACTATGTAATGCAATACAATGGTGAATGGTAGCAGTAATATATTCACCACACTCTCAATAGTGGCAAATGCCTCAATGTTCACTATCTCTATTAGAACCGGAAGTTCTGGGTCAGTGTCTAACTTGGCTAGACTGATTTAGTTTTTAATTTTGAAGTACCTGCAACAAATGTTGTTTTATGGACCATGATAAAACTTCTGCTTTCAACCTGTTTTGGCTACATTCAAAAATGACAAAACAAAACCGTGTGGGCCGTCGCGGATTTTTACAAATGTTGTATTAATTCCATCTATACCAATCCTTTAGCTTAATGTTGCTCAGGAAGAAGCTTTAATGAACGATAGATAATGTGAAAGAGGTAAGTATCACTTGCAGAAGAAGGAAAGGCACTTAGATGACACAAGGCATTGAAGATGTGGCTGTGAAGCACTGTCAAGTACTGAGCATAGTGTTCCACTTGAACGCATAGGTATTATACACAAAACAATAAAGTGCAGCATGCCATTAGCACCACCAGTAATTACGTACTGTTACAGATGAAACATCTTGGGCATCCAATAGTGAACTTCACTGCCTCCCCAGGATGTGACCTGGAGGTTACTTTAAATGAGCCTTGTTTGTTATTTCCCGTACTTGAACAAATTCATCATGATTTACATAGCTTTGTAGCAGCTGTACAAGATGCTCCAGTGTTAGATTATTGAGGTTAAAAATAAAGTTTGAGATTAATGCAATCCTTTGTGTTAGATATGCAATCCTGCATTATTGTTGTCCATTCTATGAGACTGTAAAGCTTTTGTATTAAGGTGCACTGCACATTCGGAAAATTTCTATTTGCATTAAACATTTATAATTCGGATCCAGAGTGCCACTAGAACCGGCCTACAAAGACATGACGCCCTCCAAGACAGGCACATATCACTTCTGTTCACTCAGAAAGTGCTCCTGGGATGGATACTCCAGCAAGTGCATACTCCAGAAACTTCTAAACTGGCCAAATCGAGACATGAAATAGCCTTACAACTGATTTGCAAACTTAGACTGTTTGACTTTGAAATGCAATATTACTACCAGTCCTATCTGGCTTGCTTTCGTTATTCGACCTCTGCTAGGAGGAAGCTCTCTGCAAGAAACCATGTTAAATACAGTTTGATACAGACATTCCTCTGAGAGGTCTTTGGGCTCAAGGCATGGACCAACTTGTCAATCACCAAAGAACACACAAACTGTTGCAAAAAGAACCCACCAAAATAAATAAACTGGGGCCATTGATTCACTCTTCCCTGTTTTGCTTTCGGCTCAAGACAATTTCCTGGGGAATGCAAATTTGTTTTTACTGTTAAACAGTGATGACAACACTGGAGTTCAATCCAGTTCACAGCCAATGTGAGCGCACAGAATAGTCACAATCTGAACAAAATCATGAAAGGGACTAAGTTGCATTCTCAGGTCAACATGATGGGATCACAGCACTTGCAACTTCCCATGGGACGCATGAAAGGTGTTAGAACATTAACAAAGTAGAAAGTATTCCACTTTTCTGTTCAAGGCTCAACACGGTAGGAAATAACATTTTCTTAAATTCAAGATGCCCTGTTGTTTTGTGTGCAAGATGAAAAAAATACATAATTGATGTAGGCCTGATGGCCGCGATCACTATGAGGTCACTGGGTACCAGATATTTTCATTGGAATGCAGCTCATCTGTGAAACTTCTCATAGTCATTCACAGCAATGAGCCAGCTCAGCCTCTCCAGTCGCATGGATTACTAACAGAAGCTACAAAGCTCCAGGGTTCAGTTCTAATGCTCCCTGCTTTTCTTTGGGGAAACGATGTAACTTCCTACTCTGACAGATAATGCCCCAGTTACTTGCTCGATGCAGTGAAGTAGTGCTGACTGACTAATGTTACTGATTTCAAATGAGCTTCCTGGTCGGAGCCTGAGGCAAAAATAGAAATAACGGTAGCTGTCATCTACACTGCTACTGTACCTGTCATTGAGCTTGAATTCTCCTGCAACAAGTATCAGAATTTGGTTACTTCCTCCCGAGTGATTTGGAACTTCCAAGGGCATTAATCATTCATCAGGTTCGGATAATTGCATTTGCGGTTGATAGATTTAGTTTGCATTATAACAAAAGCCCTACAATGATGCTGCACTTCAGTGGCTTCCAAATGTTCTTCCTGTTCCTGTTCCACCACCTCCTTGTCCAAATAACATGTGCAATGATATTCCTGTTGGTAATTTAAGGTGATACTATCCCACGAGTGTCACCAGTAATGTTGCCCTTTAGAGTTGCCACTAGGATACCGAGGCCCTATTTATGATATGATGTTATGTCCCAACAGCGTTGCCAATACTGTGGGTGTTTCTATTTCTCTTACTGAACCACAAGGCTTTCCCGTATATCGGTCAAATAACCACAGAACCTGTTAGTCAGTTCAAGTTCAAAGATGGTTTATTTACACACACGGGTTACTTCGACACGCAAGCACAATATATTACATGTTAAATTACACCTATCAGCTACAATAACCTGTACTTAACTTCAGGCGACCGGCTCAGTGAAGTGGATAAGGCCTTTATCTTGATCACATGGCTGGTTTGAAGAAGTGGCTCTGTCTCTGCTGGGCTCATCCGTTAGTTAGCGATCGTTGGTCTTGAACATGGCTGTCTGGTCATTATGCTGCAGTTGGGCTGGCACAGGCCGGGTCCAAAAGAGGCTGAACACATGGCTGTGTCCCTTTTATCCCTCTGAGTTTTGAGCTCTTTGGGGCGGTCCTTAATCTTGACCCAATAGTTCGACAGGGCTTCGATCACTGCCTTTGATTTCGGCCAATAAAGGGGCGGGTGCCTTGGTGGCTGGGTGGGTCCTTAGCGGGCATTGACCTTGGCAGTTGGGCTCTCTGAGTAAAGGGGGTGGCGCCGATCAGTCTGTGGCTGTACCGGTTTCTTGATTGGAGTCCTATTGTTCTGGGAAAATGGGCCATTAGAATGCAAACGAGCGGGGGTTTTGATCAGGTCTAGCTATCTGGGTTGCAAATACAGAAGCCCTGTATCTGTCTGAGTCCTGGGTTGGCCACAATTCCCATGGTCCTTTGCAGGTGGCCATCTCAGATGGCTACATTCCAAATGGGACATCCACTTGCAGGAGGGATCAGAAACCATCTGCCCAGGTTTTCTTAAAAGCTCCAGGCATAAGGCAATCAAATCATATTGACTAATTTATAAACTGTAATTTGCTAATCCCCAAAAATGATTTATGAACAGGAGTCCAATGCGATATGTATCCCTTTGACGATCTGTGAATTTCAAAAACAGCCTGGCAGCTAACAATGTCCAGTCAACATGGACTGTCCTGACCTGACATGTTATTCAGGGGAAGGAATGAAGTATGTGTGGAGATTATAGACCCACACATGGGTGCTGAGAAGGGAATATCACACTCCACATTTTGAGCTGGCAAGCTTTGTGACAATTATTCCAACAATGACAAAGGCAATTTGACAGTATGCAAGTTCCTTTGCATTGCAAATAACATAACATTATTTCCACTACTTTTTGACAAGGACTTCTCATATCATCACAAATGAAAGCGCAGATCCAGATGGAAAGGCAGTTGTCAAAGACTCAATGTTGATCCAACATAAACTCAAAGAGAAAGGCATTTTCATCAACAAAATGGTAATAACAGAAAACACCACTTCCTTCAGTGAAGGATATGTGATAAATACCCACTTCCTCGAACGTTTCCTCAGATGAAGTGGGAGACGATTAAATTAATCAAAACTAGTCTTTATAACATTTATATATATAGGTAAAATAAATATATAATATTTAAATATTGTACTATATAAGATATATTTAAATGATGGATAGTGGAGTAATCTGAGGGATAAGGCAATGGGGTATTTAATGGAGTTCATGCGCCTTGCTTCATGAAATATGGTAAACAAGGTTTAAGCAATGATGGAGACCCAGCTTAAACAGGACAGACTTAACCTGAGATTTTCCAACAACCCCAACGCCCCCCCCCCCCCCCCCCCCCCCCCCCCCCCCCCCCCGCCCCCGGCCAGGTGCCAGTCTTTCTTATGGCAGATGCAGCAAACCATTAGTCACTGGTGGGATCTTTTGGTCCCGCCAAAGTGTCATGTGAGAGTAACTTTAAGAAATGGGTGTTTATAAATGGGTATGTATATGAATATATCTGTAGTGAGAGTACCTCTAAGAAATGGGTGTTTATTACTGCAGTGATGTCAGAGATTGGGCCAGCTTTTTACTTTCATTTTAGGCTGTTTGCTGCAGGGTGTGTTTTAGTTTAGTTTTCAGAGCTGGATAGCTGTAGTCACAGCCAGAAGGAGTATGAATCTCTCTCTGTAATCTAAAGACTGTAAATCGATCCTAGTGATTTAAAACTAATAACAGTAGTGACTTTAACCTGATGTGCTTCTGATAAAGGTTTTGTGTTTAAGTCGTTATGGATGTTAAATATGAAAGCTTAAAGGTTTACTTAGTCTTGTAGTCTTTGGGGGTTGTATTTGAATTAATGGTTGCTAAGATGTTCACTGTATGTTTTAAAAACGTTAACTTGAGTTCATAGAATAAACATTGTTTTGCTTTAAAAAATACTTTTCCATTTCTGCTGTACCACACATGTAGAGTGGGCCGTGTGCTCCCCATACCACAATCTAGTAAAAGTTGTGGGTCAGGTGAACTCCATGAGACACTTTGGGGTTCTCTAAACCCTGGACCATAACAAAAGTCTCAAGGCTTTTACATGGCTCATTCACCTTGCCGCTGGGGAACCTACCGCAGGGCATCAACATTGACAAGACCAGAAGATCCCGCCAAAAAATCATGCTCTTAATATTCGTAGCTACAGTATTCAGGTAAGATTGTGAAGAAAAAAAATAAAGGACTGTGGGTGACTCACGTCGTTTGATAGATTCCTTGCCAGACATCGAACGCCAACAAACATGGGGCAGGATTCTCTGACCCCTTGCCGTGAATCCCGCCCCCGCCGTCTCCCGAAGTCTCCAGCACCAGAGATTCGGCGGGGGCGGGAATCGCGCCGCGCATGTCGATGGGCCCACCCCCAACCCGGCGATTCTCCGGCCCACAATGGGTCAAAGTCCCGCTGCTGGCGGGATTCAAAACACCTCCCTTATCGGCGGGACTGGTGGCGTGTGCGGGCTCCGGGGTCCTGGGGGGGGGGGGGGGGGGGGGGCACGGGGCGATCTGGCCCCGGGGTGTGTCCCCCCGGTGGCCTGGCCCGCGATCGGGGCCCACCGATCGGCGGGCGGGCCTGAGCTGTGGTGGCATTCTTTTCCTTCCGCGTTGGCCATAGCCTTCACGATGGCGGATGCGGAAGTGACCCCCTCCCCTACACATGCACGGGGATAACGTCAGCAGCCGCTGATGCTCCGGCGCATGCGCGGACTTCCGCCAGCCGGCGAAGTCCCTTCAACCCTGGCTGGCGTGACGCCAAAGGTCTTTCCCACCGGCAGCGGTGCGCCAACCACTCCGGCGCGGGCCTAGCCTCTCAAGGTTTAGGGCTTGGCCCCTAAAGGTGCGGAGAAATCCGGCTCTTTGGGGCGGCCCGATGCTGGAGTGGTTCACGTCACTCCATCCCCCAGGGGACCCCGCGCCCCGCCGGGTAGGGGAGAATCCCGGCCATGGATTTCCAAAAAAAGCAAATAATAAATAAATAACTTGACTGACCGCATTAATGAAATAATGAACAGGGTTGATCACGGTAGTATGTTTGATTTTGTGTATGTGGACTTTCAAAAGAGGTCCGATAGAGTGTGAAATAATTGTTGCCAAATTAGGAGACAGTGGGATTGAAGGGGCAAGGGTTGTGTGGATACAAATATTACCGAAGGGATAAAAAATCTCAGAATAGTGGTGAACTTGTTTTTTCAGATTGGAGAGAACTATGCAGTCACGTCAATCAGAGGCTTGCATTGAGATCACTCAACTGTTTTGTTATATATTAACGAACCCAGACTTTGGTATACAGGGCATAATTCATAATTTACAGATGACACAAAATTCTGAAATGTGGTAAACAGTGAGAATAGTAACTAGCTTCAGGAGGACATTGACAGACACTTGTCAGATGAAGTTTATCGCGGAGAAGTTTGAAGTAATCAATTTTGGAACGATGACACAGGACAGGCAATTTCAAAGGTGACTCAGAGAGGCCTAGGTATGTGTCTACACATGTCTTTGAAACTGACAGGACAAGTTGAGAAGGCTGTTAAAAAAGCAAACCTTTATAAAACACCAGTTGCACCGCAGCTAGAATATAGGAATTTTAATGCCCCGTCATAGTGAGGGAGGGGCCAGAAAATGCCGCAAGCCGTTAAAAACTCAGCAGGACTGGAAGATCCCATAAAACTCCACCTATAGCTTCCAATTCTGGGCAGCACACTGGAAGGAGATCCAAGAGAGGATGCAGAGATTTGCGAGATTTGTACCAAGGATAGACTCCAGTTACCTGACAGACTTGAGAAAATAGGGTTGCTTCCAGGGAAGGTAAAACAGGGGCTGTTTAGCACTGGGCTAAATTGCTGGCATTGAAAGCAGACCAAGCAGGCCAGCAGCACGGTTCGATTCCCGTAACAGCCTCCCCAAACAGGCGCCGGAATGTGACGACTAGGGGATTTTCACAGTAACTTCATTTGAAGCCTACTTGTGACAATAAGCGATTTTCATTTTCATTTCATTTCAAAAGAGATAAATGACCGAGTGTTCGAAATCAGCAAGGGAAACAATTTCCACTGGCAGAAGGGGTAATAACGAGAGAACAGAAATGTTAGATTAGTAAAAGATCTAGGGGCATCAAGAGCAAGCATTCTTTGCACAGTGAACTGTAGAGATCTGGAATTCACTGCCTAAAAGAGTGGTGAAAGCAGTTTCAATAATCAACTTCATGGGCAGCATGGTAGCACAGTGGTTATCACTGATACTTCACAACGCCAGGGTTCAATTCCTGGCTTGCGTCACTGTCTGTGTGGAGTCTGCACGTTCTCCCCATGTCTGCGTGGGTTTCCTCCAGTGCTCCAGTTTTCTCCCACAGGTCCTGTGCTTGTTAGATGAATTGAACATTCTGAATTCTCCCTCTGTGCACCCGAACAGGCGCCGGAATGTGCCGGATAGGGGATTTTCACAGTAACTTCATTGCAGTGTTAATGTAAGCCTACTTGTGACACTAATAAAGATTACTTTGGGCAGCACGGTAGCACAAGTGGCCAGCACTGTGGCTTCACAGCGCCAGGGTCCCAGGTTCAATTCCCCGCTGGGTCACTGTCTGCACATTCTCCCTGTGTCTGTGTAGGTTTCCTCTGGGTGCTCCAGTTTCCTCCCACAGTCCAAAGGCGTGGATTGGCCATGCTAAATTGGCCTTAGTTTCCAACAAAGGTTAGGAGGGGTTATTGGATTAGGGGGATAGGGTGGAAGTGAGGGCTTAAGTGGGTCGGTGCAGACTCGATGGGCCGAACGGCCTTCTTCTACACTGTATGTTCTATGTTCTATTATTATAAATACTTGGGAGATAACTTTGCAGCACTATGAAAAGAGTGGTTAAGTGAAACTAATTAGTTGGCTATTTCAAAGAACCAACAGAGGCAAGATGAGCTGAATGGCCTCTTTCTGCGTTGTATTTTTGTATGATTCTGCACAGAGATGCAATACAATATATAGCACCAGGTCACAAACAATGGGCGCGATTCTCCCGACTTACGAAAAATCGAAGAATAGCGGGCGGCGTAAATTTTTACGGACACGCTGGTCCAACGCCCTCCCGCTATTCCCCCCCCCCCCCCGTTTTTTTACAGCAAGCAGCGATTCTCTCCTGGCTGATGGGTCGATTTCCAAGGCCTTTACGGCCGTTTTTACAAGCGTAAAACACACCTGCTCTGACCGTTCGTAAAAACGGCCGTAAAGTCCCGTTCTCAGGAACCATGGCACCGTACGGCCATGCCAAGGGTGCCATGGGCCCGCGATCGGTGGGCACCGATCGCGGGCAGCGGGTACTTAACCCGCGCACTCTTTCTCCCTCCGCCGCCCCGCTGGATCCATTCGCGGGGCGGCTGAGGGGCATACCGGCCCGCGCATGCGCGGGTTTCACGCATATGCGTGATGACGTCATCCGCGCACACGCGTGTTGGAGTCGTCCAATCCGCACATGCGCGGCTGACGTCATCTGACGTGTCAGCCGTCGCTAACTTTGGCTAGCGGGCTTAACGAAATTCGTTAAGCCCGCGATGCCGGAGTTCACAGCCACAGGATGCAAGCCCCGACCGGGGAGCAGAATCAGTTCCCGGTCGGGGGGGTGGAGGCTGGCGTCAAACGCACCCGTTTTTGACGCCAGCTTCCCGATTTTTCGTGACTCGGGAGAATCGCGCCCAATATTTGAACATACCTGTGTACATTCTGCACATTATTCCAAAGTGCACACAAATGCTTCAGTCATGGGGGACTTCCGGTGCGATGTACGAGGGAGGTCGCATAAAAGATAGCTCCCGTTAAGGTCCCGATATTTTGATCCTCTTCACTCGTTTTTACTCTGAATTTTGGGGGGTTTTAACTCAGAAGCTTCCCAGGGGGAAAGTTTGATCACAGAGCGGATGTTGAAAACGACATTAAAGAAGGCTGCGGGGAATAAATCTCAAGAGGGGAGCCCGGAAAATACCACGCGGGAGACAAGATGGCGTACGAATCGGCCACACCTATCACATTAGAAACCCTGACGAAGGCACATGAGCTCAAAAAACTTGGAAGACAAATGGATGGTAGGTTTGAGAGGCAAGGCAGGGAGCTTAAGGATTCATTTAAAGCCTCCATCTAGGAGGCATGGGGCCCACTGCCAAGGCTGTGAAGGAACAGGGTGAGACACTAAAGAGTGTTGAAGAGGCCCTGTCCAGCCACAAGGACGGACTGGTTTCTTTTGAAGTCGAGCTGCAGATTCTGACGGAGAAAAGAAGGGCTTGAAAACCAAGATAGATGATTCAGAAAACAGTTCGAGGCTCTTAGAATCGTGAGCCTGCCGGAAGGATTGGAGTGCGCGAAGCTGGTGGGCAGAGATTAGGGGCTGGATTTTCCGTTTCGGAGAATATGTATTGACACCAGGGCAGGATTCATGATTTCCACGAGAGCAAAACTGGCGCCCCACCTGGATCGATTCGGCACTGCTAAAGGGCTAGCACCGGCGCCATGTGGAACATAGTCAATTCCAATAAGAAACAATGCCGGATTCACAATGACACTTAGGAGGCTGACAAGCTGCAGCCGCATATACACACTGCACTCCCCACACACACCATCCCAGCCAACAAGATGGCAGCAAGGAGAGCAGTACCGAGATCCCTGGATGCCATGATTGAGACCCTCCTGGATGCCGTGGAGGAGAGGCCGGCCACCCTTTGACCCGGCCTGGGAAGGAGACTGCTAGCCACTGCCGTTCACCTGGGCGAGGAGCCAGAGGCAGGAAGTGCCACCAGCAACACCATCCGGACCGGCCTGCAGTGCCGTAGAAAACTGCACAACCTCCTCAGGGTGGTCAGGGTGAGTAGGCAACACTGTGCCCCGGCACTAACCCCTGTCCCAAACACCCGTCACCCACCACCACCCCCTTCCACATGCCGGAGGACCTCCAAATCCCCAGCCTGCACCAGATACCAGCGCCCATACCGGCCGCCATGGCCAAGTGCCCTGACCAGTGAAGGTACCAGCTACCCACTCCTTGGGTCGACTGTCTAACACTGTGCATTTACTGTTTTCCCCTTCCAGGAGAAGGCCACCCATAACTGCAGGGAACGGGTAAAGACTGGAGGGGGACTGCCACACATGCGGCCCCTCACCGCGGCAGAGCACCAGGCCCTGGACGTGGTCAGTAGGTCCAAGAAAAGGGCAATCTCTGGGGTGGAGAGTGGTCTTGGAAGATGAAGTCAGACCACGCTGAGTTACAGTTCCCCAATACCACCCTCACTCTCTCACCACCTCCACACCACCCCGACACCACCATCACGTTCACCACACCCCACACCACCCTCATATCGCACCTACACCACACCAACTACTCTCCGGCCCTGCGGCCTAATCATGCATCTTGTCTAGTGACTTGCAGGACCTGCTGGTGTCCCCCACCCCCAGCCACAACCACAGCCAGAACCCCTCTCTGTGTGCCGAACAGCGTCAATGACATTGACATGGAGGGGACTCAAATGCCCAAAACCCAGGACACCCTGGAGCTCGAGTTCGATGCTGACTCCGATTTCCAATAACAGTTGTCTCCAACACTCTCCACCATCCCAGAGGCACTCACTCGGTCGGACACTTTAGTTAAGACGCTCCTGGGACGCTCTCTGGTGCACACCACCCAGCTGATCCGGTACAGCAGGTGGAGGTAAGATATCCCGAGGGGATGGACGGTCGGAGGGCAGGTCGTCCCCAAGGACTAGTTGCTGTTCAGACGGGTTTGAGGCTTCTGGAATGGACAGTCCCATCTAACGTGGAGATGCAGTCGCAGAGCTAGGAGCTACATGAGGGGTTTTCGGCGAGAATTCAGCAGCTGCAGGTGCAGTTGGAGGAGTCCAACCGCGTGCAGGAGCAGGAGGTAGTGCCGACCATGCGTATCACCCTGGCCAACACCGCATGGGTAGCATCTGCGGTGGAGACCGTGGAAACGAGGGTTTTGGCGATGGCATGTCCAAGACCTGGGGCATTCTGTGCAGACGGGGGCTGAGGCCCAGGACAGGGTTACCTTCTCACAGGGAGCCATGTGCCAGAGCTACCTGGAAACTGCGGTGGTGCTCCTGGGTCATAGTGGGTCATGGCTGAGAGATCGGGCATTATTGCCCAGGCACTGGCCACTTGACACCAATGCAGCAGGAGGATGCCCAGTCTCAGAGGGAGATGGCACAGTCACTGGCTGAAGTAGCACAGACCCAGAAGGTGGTGGCACAGTTGCCGGGTGATGTGGCGCAGTCACAGACGGAGGTAGTTCACTCCTTGTACTCCATGACCGCGAGTATGCATACCGAAACGGCAGGGAGCCTCCAGACGAGGGGGCCTCAGGCGTTAGCACCGCTCGCGCCCCCATCCTGTGGAGTGGCCCAGGGGTCATTGGGCACCCACAGGAGGAGGAGGTGATGGGGCCTGTGTCGGTGCCTCCCGCAGGATAGGTGCCGGAACACCACAGCACCTCGGACTCCCTCATTCCTCCTGTCATGGTGCACTGCTTTATCATGCTCCTGGTCTCTGCATGGGTATCGTTGTAGCGGGTCTCTCCATCGGTCTGTGGCCTCTGGATAGGTGTCATCAGCCACAACCACAATGGATAGCCCCTGTCACCCAGGAGCCAACCCTGCATCCGGGGGTGCACCTCAAAGAGGCCGGGAATCATCGGGTGTGCCAGAATGAAGGCGTCATACACACTGCCCAGGTATTGGGCGCAGACGTGTATGATGTGCATCTGATGGTCACATATCAGCTGCATGTTCAGAGAGTGGAACCCCTTTTGGTTCATGTCAAATGGCCTGTCATCTGCACATGCTCGTTGGGCATCCTGGTGGGCTTGATCCACACTAAAATGGCTTATTCTGCTGACTATGCATTAAGGGTTAAGGACCCCTGTGACGGCACGGATGCACCTGGTGCACTGAACTTCGTGCAATCCCGGACAGGACCCCATCGGCGCCTGGAAGAACCCCATGGCATAGAACTTCAGGACAACCGGCACCTTGGCAGATATGTCGCACTGTCCCTCTGCTCAACCAGAGTCTTCGATGGCATGCCCAGGTCCAAATGATATGATATGATATGAGTTGCCGACACATGAGGCCTCATGTGGCGCCTCCTTTGCAATTCCTCCTCCTCCTCAGCCTGTTTTGCGGCCGGATCTCCATCATCACCAGCTACCTACTGTTTCACTGTGGCATGTTCCACTGCTGCAGCTTCCTCCTCCTTGAACAGCGCCTGCTCATACAGCTGCAGTGCATCCCCCAGGGCTGCAATGATGAAGAGGAAGGCCACCATTGCTGGTTGTATTCCAATATCCATTGGCTGCAAGGGGTGAAAGGTCGACATGATAGCATGGTGTGTATCCCATGCCCAACCAAGCCCTGGTTGGTTCTGTGGACGCTGCCCCCGCATGCCCCCCTCCCCCATCCGCTCCAGACCGCTCGCCCTGTCAGTGCCCAGAACCTTGGAGGCCTCTGGCCCTGGTGCCTGTTCCTACTGCGAGGGGTACCGTCAGCTGGCGCTGCCCTTGCCAGCGGAACGCTCCATGGCCCCCATCTGGTGCCCCCCATGCAGGGGCTATTATGGCTGTTGCCCTGGGTGGACCCCATGATGCCCCACCGGCAGGTGGCAGCCAGTTGCGGGGGATGGTATTTCAGAGGGTGGAGTGCGGGGGTGGTGGGGTGGGGGCACCGATGTGGCCGGTGTCACTCTACAGAACCAGGGGCTAGGGTGGGTGGTCAGTGGGGTGCACATCAAGTTGGCTGCCTTGCAGGCCACGGCAATGACAGTCCGTAACTGGGCACTGCCCTCGTCCCGTCGGTGGTCACTGCGGCCCCCAAGGCTCGTTCCCCCATCACCACCGCCCCCACCGGCCCGAGCAGGGCCCCCACCCCAGCCAGCCCAGCCAGCGTCCAGCCCGGCAGCCCGCCAACGCTCCTCTCTGTGTCTTACCTCCTTATCAGCCATGATGGCAGTTTCATGATTTTTAAAAGCACAAGTGAACCTCGCCATTGGGAATTCACCCCAGTGGAGGCAGAGACACGCCGGAGAATACTCAGTCAGGCCCGCTACTGATATATCAAGGGTGTATACTGTACATGAGATGCACTGCTGCATCTGTCGAGGCACTAGAGAATTGCGATTTGGTATCAAAACCGATTCTCCGCCCAATGATGCTTTCCCAATCCGACGTCAGCCGTCAGAGAATCCCAGTGAGGTGTTTGCTCCGCCAGAATTAGACAGAGTGCACCGGGCCTTGCGATAGAAGCCAAAGAGTCGAATGGGCCACCACGTGCAGTAATCATTCGATTCCACTTGTCAGAGGAAGGACCGCATCCCAGAGTGGGCCAAACAGAGACGGAATGTTGACAGGGATGGTAACGTGGTTCACATTTACCAAGACATTGACTCTGAACTGGTGAGAAGAAGGACAGTTTTAACAGAGTGAAGGTGGTGCTGTGCAAAAAGTATGTACAGTTGATAGAGATGTATCCGGCAAGGCTGAGGCTCATGTTGGGCTTGAGGGTTCTCCATTATCACTCACCGGAGAAAGCCGAGGCCATCGTTGAGGAACGAGGACTGGGTGTGGCTAGAGGAGGATTGGGCTATTTGGCTGTTTTTTGCTCTATTTTTCTTGTTTGTACAAGTGGGGCTGGGGAAACTGTAAATGTTACATTTGGGGTTCTGTTTGTCATGTTGTTTGCAGCCATATCGTTTGCTTGTTGATGATGGGAGGAATTCTCTGTTTAGTCTTCTCTTTTTGCTGTAGTGTGGTAAACCACTGTATTGTATTGTACTGTTGTACTGTTACATGCCTGGGCTTGTCCCTGCTGGGTCCTAACCACTGTAGTATATAATCTGTGTATTGTGGTAAACTGCCACTGTATTATATGTAATGTGGTAAACTACTGCCTGCTGGCTCCGCATCCCCCCGGCTCGATATAAAGGTGGCTGGTCTCCATCGCTGCCTCAGTTCGGGATCCGAGGCCAGGAGGCTTTCTGTTTAGTTTATTAAAGCCTCAGTTACGTTCACCACTCGTCGTGTGTTCATTGATGGCATATCATGTAAGTAATTAGGTCTACGGGGGATGGTAGGACATTGGGCATGGGTGGGGGCTGGGGATGGGGATCATAGGCCTTTGGTTTCGTGGGGATCAGACTTTGGGGGCGGGGAGTGGTCACCTTGCCAGCACTAAGTGTGGGGCTAGTTAATGGGAGTGGTGTGGGGGATTGGGCTGCGACCTGTTGGCCCAATTAGACGAGGCTTGATGGGTCTAGCATGGCTAGTTGCAAGGGGAACGGGGTTATTAGAGGCAGCAAGTTCTGCACCAACCTGGTAGTGGGAGGGGGTAGCAGAAGGGGGCGGGGCTAGCTGTGATCACAAGTATTTTATGTTTCATCTTCGAGTTGGGGCAGGTCATCACCTTCGATGGCCCAGGAGCCTGGGTATTGTTGAGGCGTATTTGATCAACGAGGTGGTGATGGTTGACACGATGTTGCGGGGGAGGGGGGGGGGGGGGGGGGGGGGGGCGATCAACTGAAAACATACGGGGCCTGGGGGTGCCGGTTAAAAGGGCGAGGGTTTTTGCCCTTCAAAGTGTCTGGGAGCCGATGTGGTGTCTTTACAAGAGATGCACGTGCAGGAATGAGATCAGGTTAGGCCCCTTGCGACCTGGTTGAGCCAAATGTTCCACTCGGGCTACAACAGTAGGACCTGGGGAATGCTGATCCTTATCAACGAGCGGGCTTGTTCCACGTGGGGATGTTGACAGCAGATTGGGGGGTGGGGGCGTGGGGTGATACGGGGCAGTGGTAGGAGTTTTGGAGGAGAAACCAATGGTACTAATGAACGTTTTCCCCAAATTGGGTCGATGTGTCATTCACAAAGTGCTCAGTAGCGGTGGTGCCGGACCTGGACACCCACCAGCTAATTATGATATGAATTGCGTGCTGGACCTGAAAGCGGATCGATCTAGGCCGAGATTGCTGGCCCTGATCGGAACGGCGAGAGTATTGTTCATATTCATGGAATAGATGGGAGGGACAGACACGTGGAGATGCGCACACCCAGGAGAGAAGGAATTCTTATTTTTTTCCACGGTACACAAAGTGTATTCGCGGATTGATTACTTCATTATAAATAGAACTCTACTGGCTGGAGTTAGGGCAGCTGAATATTCGTTGGTAGTGATTTCAGATCACACCCCACATTGGGTGGACCTGGCGCTGGGAGTGGGTCAAGAGCGCCGCAGGGGTTGGCGGTTAGATGTTGGGTGTTGTCAGATTTGGGGGTCTGTGGGAAGATTTTGAGGGCCATACAGGAATACATTCCGAAGAATGATAATGGAGCGGTCTCACCCTCGATTCTGTGGGAGACATTGAAAGTGGTGATCAGGGGAGAGATTATAGCAATTAAGACACATGCGGATGCGGAAGCTAGGGAGGAGAAACAAAAATTAGTGGATAAGATTGTAAGCGTGGATCGTAGGTAAACATTGGATCTGACCCCTGAATTGCTGATGTGCAGGAAAGAACTGCAAATGCAGTTTAACTTGATATCAACGGACAAAGCAGTGTGGCAGATAAAACATGCAAAAGGGGCAGTATGAGGAGAAGGTGAGTCAGTTTTGGCCTATCAACTAAGGCGGCGGGAGACGGATCGGGAGATCATTCAGGTTGAGGACCGATAGGGGAAGTTGGTCTTTGATCCGGAAAAGGTGAATGGTGTGGTGAATTCATACTGTATTGTAATTCACACTGTATTGTATTGCATAGTATTATGTCCTTGTGGGCTATGTCTGTGAGCCATTGCGCGGCTCTGCCCAAAGGGGGAGATGAGGAGCTTGTACAGGGCTCCACCCTTGGCTCCGCCCATGGCTCCGCCCATGGCCCCTCCCACTACCAGAAGTATAAAGCGCTGCAGCCGTGAGCCTGCTCTCAGTTCTTCTGGTCGCAGGCAGGCTCAGTTGTAAGACTATTAAAACCACAGGTTACTTCCAATCGTGTCTCAAGTGAATTGATGGTCACATCAAATGGTGTGTTCAATGCTTTTTATGAAAGGTTAGATTGGTCAGAACCACCAAAAGATGGTCGTGCGATGGCAAAGTTTTTGGAGAGTCTGGAGTTTTCCAAATTGGGGGAGGAGCTGCAGAAGGAGTTGGAGGACCCGCTTTGTTTGGAGGAGATCCAGGGAGAGTTGAAGCAGATGCAAGCGGGGAAGACACTGGGACTGGATGGGTTCCAGGTGGAGTTCTATAAAAGTTCATGGATCAGTTGAGTCCATTGTTGCTGGGCATGTTTAGAAACTCCTTGCAGTGGAGTACTCCCCCAGGGAGATTGGAATAGGCATCCATCTCGCTGCTTTTGAAATAGACAAAGACCCCAAGGAGTGTGGGCCATACCGTCCGATCCCCCTGTTGAATGTAGAAGCTAAATTGCTGGCCAAGGTGTTGCTTTAAGACTGAAGTCAGTCCTCACAGAGTTGATAGGGGAAGGTCAGACGGGGTTCGTGAAAAGGCAGAGGTTGTTGACGAATGCGCGCCGGTTGCTTAATGTGGTGCGTACTTCTGCGTCCAGTCCGGTATTGGAGCTTATTGAATCTCTGGACGCAGAGAAGGCATCCGACTGGGTGGAGTGGAGATATGTCTTTACAATATTGGAGAAATTTGGGCTGGGTCCTGGATTTGTGTCCTGTGTTGGCTGCTGTATGCAGCACCATTTGCAAGTAATTGTAACAATAATATGATCTCTGAGACCTTTTGGTTATATCGGGCAATGAGGCAAGGATGTCCGCTGTGTCCTTTGTTGTTTGTAATGACAATTGAGCTGTTGGCTATGGCATTGAAGGCCTCAAAGGAATGGAATGGGATAGTTGGGGTGTAGGGAACACAGGGTATTGTTATATGCTGATGATTTGCTGTTATATGTAACGGATCTGGGACATCTATTGAGAACATCATGGAGATTCTGCTGCGATTTGGGGCTTTCTCTGTCTAAGCAGAATATAGTGAAGAGCGAATATTTTGTGTTGGGGCAGTGGGAGGGGGCACTAAACTGAGGGAGTTGCTAGTTCGATTGGCAGGGATGCGGAGCAGGTGCTGGGGTGGTGCAGGTACCTGAGGCCCCTTTGGGTACAGATGGAATCAGAGCCAGCTATGAAGACAAGCTTGGGAGCATTTGTCATGGCGCCACTTTCACTTCTGCCAGTGAAATATTTTACAAACCTAGTGATGGTGGCCATGCTACAAATATGGTGGCAGCTCCGGCAACATTTCGAATTGGGGGCAGCCTTGGAAGGAGAGAGGGTTAGAGAAGGTGGGGGATCTATTTTTGTAAGGGTGGTTCACTAGCTTTGAGGAGTTAAAGGAGAAATATGGGCTTTCAGATGCGGACCGATTTAGGTACCTTCAGTGCGGAGCTGGGTTAAGCAGTTTTTTTCCGGCCTTTCTGGTGGGTCAGCTACCCACCTTGCTGGAGCGTATTTTATCCTGTGCAGGATCGGTGGTGGGTAGTACATCCGGGATGTACCAATGTATAGCGGGCGAGGAGCTAGGATCGGTTGAGAGGGTGAAGGCAAAATGGATGGAGGAGTTGGGGCCGATACTGAAGGAAGGGGTGTGGTGTGAGGCATTGAGGAGGGTGAGTGCAACAACATCTTGCGCGAGGTTAAGACTTATTCAATTAAGCGTAGTTTTCCGAGCGCACCTCACTAGAGCAAGGATGAGATGCTTTTTTGAAGGGACAGAGGATAGGTGTGAGCATTGTTCAAGGGGACTCATCACACATGCTTTGAAATAAGTGTTTGTTCATGGAAATGTGTTTAGAAATATTTGTTATGGTTAGTGTCTTTTATATTCTTTTTGTACAAAATGTTAAAAACTTCATAAAAATCATTTCAAGAAATGCTTCAGTCATCACCATTGTCCTGACTCCCAAACAAGAAATTATCGTTTAAACAACATGAATACACCAGCCAAGTACAGAACAATAGTGAAGCATTAAATGCGATTTTATTACATCCCAGAGGAATTAGAAAAAACATTAATTCTAAGGAATGAGTCAGACATTAAAGCAACTTTGGTCTTTCTTGACCTGATAGAATAGTCAATCTGATGGCTGCTGAAATTAGAGGATTAAAAAGCTCAATAAAACTCCCAAGAAAGATCAAAATTCGACTACATTATAATGAAGACAGCAAATCAAAACCTATTGTGACCCATGGCTGAAGCTTCTGCCAACCTTACAATCGATGAACATGTGAGGCAAAAATTGTCTAGTCCTCAACACTTTCCTACAGTTTGAATAAAAGTTTGTTCTGAGCATTCCATGCTGGGAGTTCACTATGGATGCGTACATAGGGTCGACCCTGAAAGATTCACTAGGATTGCTAAAGTGCATAACAAGTGCAAAGCCCAATGCGCAGAATTGGCTATCAAGAAGCCATCAGCCTTCCAAATCAATTAGCCCAGCATTAAACACTGAATTACGGGAATAATGGACCGAATCTTCTTAGTCCCATGGGGGTATCTTGACTACCGTAGTTTCCGGACTATAAGCCGCTACTTCTTTCACACGTTTTGAACCTCGCGGCTTATACAACGACGCGGCTTATTTATGGATTTTTCCCGCTTTCACTAAACCAATGAAATTGCGTAACGGGTCAAGGTGAAACAATGTAACTTTTTAGTTTACTGTTTAGATTAAATCGAGCGCGCTCAAACATCCCATCATTCTGATTACGGTGGTCATTTTGTCACCCTCATCATGGCAAAGACACGGAGAAATGCATATGATGCAGCTTTCAAGTTGAAGGCGATCGATCTGGCTGTTGGAAAAGGAAATAGAGCTGCTGCACTAGAGCTTGGTCTTAATGAGTCGATGATAAGACGTTGGAAACAGCAGCGTGAGGAATTGACTCAGTGCAAAAAGACAACTAAAGCTTTCAGAGGGAAGAAAAGCAGATGGCCCGAACTAGAAAATGAGCTCGAAGACTGGGTCAACATGCAGAGAGCAGACGGCCGAGGTGTTTCAACTGTACAGATCCGACTGAAAGCCAAAACAATCGCCACCGCAATGAAGTTTGAGAATTTTAGAGGTGGACCATCGTGGTGTCTCAGATTTATGAGACGTAAAGGCCTGTCCATCAGGGTACGGACGAGTTTGTGTCAGCAGCTCCCTCCCGACTACGAGGAAAAAATTTCAAACTTCCGCAAATTCATTGATGCAAAGATAGCAGAGAATTCCATTGGCCCGCACAATATCATAAATATGGATGAGGTTCCTCTGACATTTGACCTGCCTCTCACTCGGACTGTCAACAGGAAAGGTGAATCATCCGTCATGCTGAAAACAACTGGGCATGAAAAAACGCACTTCACCTGTGTTCTGAGTTGCACGGCATCGGGAGAAAAGCTTCCACCGATGGTGATTTTTAAACGCACGACGATACCAAAAGAAAAATTCCCTACAGGAATTGTTGTGAAAGTCAACAAGAAAGGATGGATGACGGAAAGCCTAATGCATGAATGGCATACGGAGTGCTACGGCAAGCGACCGGGAGGATTCTTTCACAGGAACAAGGCATTGCTCGTTTTGGACAGCATGAGGGCCCACATAACAGATTCTGTGAAAGAAGCCATCAAGAGGACAAACTCAATTCCAGCTGTGATTTCTGGGGGCACAACAAAGTATTTACAGCCACTCGACATCAGTTTAAATCGTGCATTTAAGGTGGCGCTTCGTGTTCAGTGGGAGGCTTGGATGACAAGTGGGGAGAAATCCTTCACTAACGGTAGCCTCACGGTAGCATGGTGGTTAGCATCAATGCTTCACAGCTCCAGGGTCCCAGGTTCGATTCCCGGCTGGGTCACTGTCTGTGTGGAGTCTGCACGTCCTCCCCGTGTGTGCGTGGGTTTCCTCCGGGTGCTCCGGTTTCCTCCCACAGTCCAAAGATGTGCAGGTTAGGTGGATTGGCCATGCTAAATTGCCCGTAGTGTAAGGTTAATGGGGGGGATTGTTGGGTTACGGGTATACGGGTTACGTGGGTTTAAGTAGGGTGATCATTGCTCGGCACAACATCGAGGGCCGAAGGGCCTGTTCTGTGCTGTACTGTTCTATGTTCTATGTTCTAAAACGGGCCGCATGCGAAGAGCAACTTATGGTCAAGTCTGCCAGTGGGTCCTGACAGCGTGGAGCATTGTTAAAAAATCCACTATCATCAACGGGTTTCGAAAAGCTGGATTGCTGCGTGTTGAAGAGGGCAGCATGAGCTCAGCGGGAAATTTGCCTCCGGATTAAAGTGATGAGAGCGACAATGAAAACAATCCAACATCGGATGAAGCAATTCTGAGGCTATTCAACTCTGACACTGAAGGAGATGACTTCAGTGGTTTCAGTGCACAAGAGGAGGATAGTGACTGTGATCACCTGGGTTGGTGATATCTTGATTACGATCAGTAATAAAATACTTCTTTTTACACATGATTTATTTATTTTTAATGTTTCAAACTGATGATTCTATGTTAATCTTAAGAGCTTAATCGGATTGATTTCGCTCCACAGTGACCAATGACTTTCTTGGTAGGCTATTCTTTACCGCTAATTTTTTATTTTTGTTACAAGCCGTATTTCGTTAAAGCCTGTGTAAAGCTCATTTGTTTCAATGTACCGGTAAGCACCTGCGGCTTATATACGTGTGCGGCTTATTTCTGTTCAAAATAAAAAAAAATTTCAAAATCAGTGGGTGCGGCTTATAGTCAGGTGCGCTTTATAGTCCGGAAATTACGGTATGTGGAATTCAACAGGAGTTGGCATCAGGTAGACAGGCCGATGTGTTCCCATCTCTGGATTCTTTTTACCAAGACTGGCCAGAATCAGCAGAGGCTACCCAGCTGGCATGATGGGCAGCCAATCTACATAATTAAGTGCTCATTTGTCAGCTAACTGGGGACACCACGAGAATCTTCCCTGTGGCAGTTTAAACCCTCTTCCCCAAGCCCCCCCCCCCCCCCTACCCCCGCCCAACCCCCACCCGCCACTAAGGTCCGTGTCAGTAGGGGCCTGGAGTTGATTTGCCAGAAACTTGTTGGGGTCCTGCGATGCCTCCTCAGGCTTTACCCTCCACAGGCATGGCATGAAATGAAATGAAAATGAAAATCGTTAATTGTCACAAGTAGGCTTCAGCGTGATTGTTTTTTGGAATCTTCACACAGGAGTTGGCTCCCCACACACACTTGTGGAGTAATGCAAATCACATCACGGGAATGCGGAGACCTCCTACGAATACATTAGCGTGTCATTAGCTAGCACTCTCTCCAGACCATCCCCCTCACTGAATATTCACCAGGCACCAACATGGTGCACGCTGGCATCATTTACAACAGGTCTACAGAAGCAGAAACCTGGCGGCCCTAGCTCCTAAGGAGATATCGGAGGTAAGTGCATAAACAGCCATCATACCCAGGCTCTTCCCTGGTCAGGATGCACTGGAGAAGACGTGAGGGTAGACAGATAAGTTGAACTCGGGGACAAGTCTGCGGGCCAATCAATCATTCTTGGGGGGAGGGGTCTCTAGCAGATTTTACCTCCCATTCACTTCGGGCTGGCCCTTGCATTAAGGGGGCCTGAAGGCTGGCTTGCAGCCATGGCTTCCTGTGTCCTCCTTGCTGGGCTTATGGCCAAATCACTGCTGAGGGAATGTCCGTCCTTAGTGGGAGCTGGAAAGTAATGACAAGAGGTGAATACTGAAGATCAGAGCTGAAAATGACTCTGAGGTAACTGGGTGGGGTCCCATCAGAAGCCAAGCTGCAAGGACAGAGTGGGCATATCAGGAATGTTCTATTTCTGTGTGATGAATGTCAAAATTGTTATGCATCATATTTCATATTTGAGGCAGTAATGTTATTAAAAACCCTGGTTTAAAATACAAACAGGCAGTGTGTCAATAAAGCTGTAATGAAAGAGTAGTAAGGCAGCATGGCGCCGCAGTGGTTAGCACTGCTGCCTCAAGGCGGTAAGGACCCAGGTTTGATCCCAGCCCAGGGTCACTGTCCATGTGGAGTTTGCAAATTCTCCTCGTATTTGTGGGGTCTCACCTCCAGAACCGAAAGATGTGTATGCTAGGTGGATTGGCCACGCTAAACTGCCCCTTAATTGAAAGATAAAAGAATTGGGTACTCTAAATTCATTAAACAAATGAAAGAGTAGTAAAAGGTGAAGTAATGATTGATTCCAACCACTTACTTGGTTACAAATAAAGGGCTAATGGAATTGTGTTATGATTGCTGGAGATTCCTTGGAGTGTAGATAATTTATGAGGGAGTTGTGTTTAGTCCTAGCTAAGCAGCTCATGGAACTTTGTGGGACACAGATGATGTAATTAATGAGAGAAGCCAGATTCTCTGTAATTTTGCAGTCTACTAGAATATTTTAAGTTGAATACCAGTTTGCATTAGAATTTGAGTCTGACAAGGCAGAAGTGTACTGGATCTGCTCTTGAATGTATCTCTCGCTGAAACATATCTATGCAGCTAAGCAAGTGACCTGTTTTGTTAACTTTCTTTATAAGTGCCATTGAACTGTATTGGGTTGCTTAATTGGAATTAGGAGCAGGGTAGATAATAAGTTCAAGCTTCTTCTTTTGTTTAATAACTGATTGATTAATGGATAATGGTAAAGCTATTTCTTTTAAATTATTATGGTTAATTCTGTGTTTAAGCTAAAGTTTTTTTCAGGATGGCATGGTGGCAGAGTGGTTAGCACTGCTGCGTCACAGCACCAGGGAGCTAAGTTCAATTCTGGCCTTGGGTCACTGTCTGTGTAGCGTTTGTACATTCTCGCCATTTCTGCATGGGTTTCCTCCAGGCACAAAGATGTGCTGGTTAGGTGGATTAGCCATGTTAAATTTCCCCTTAGTGTCTAGGGATCTGCAGGTTAGATTGCAGGGTTATGGGGACAGGGCGGGGTGGACATTGGTAGAGTGCTAATTCAAAGGGCCGGTGCAGACTCAATGGGCTGAATGGTCTCCATCTGTACTGTAGGGTTCCATGATTCTATGAACATATTGGTCAGAGTCATCACTCCTCGTGTGAAGTATCCTTTCCTCACAATTATACAAAATAAAAAAAGTGTTTGGGACTTTTGTCCAGTATGCTAACAAATGTTGGAGTCTGGTCCAGTACACATGTCTGATGAGTAATGAAGACCTTCTCACTGGGGGAAATACAACTGAACTGGATGTGGAATCCCGTACTCTGGCACAAATTTGAATACCAAGGGGTAGAGCTCTATTAAATATCAATTGCACTTGTTTAGGAGGTTTGTGTCTCAGGAATAGGTGTGCAGGGCTGCGAAATGGGAGAATGAGGGTGTATGCTCCCAGATGTGTGCTTGTCGAGCTCATTGCAGGCTTTACTCTAAACAGCTGTGTCTCGGCTGTCACAACAGGTATTCAATTGATTGGAATGCAATTTCACCCTTGATTGGCAACTCATCAGTGCCAATGATATAATGAAAGCTAAAGACAACTGTCACTGAGTAGAGGGTACAACTGGAAATGGAGGTGCTGCGAAACAACCTTTCCCTGAGCAACAGGACTTGCGTAAAGGCAATGGCCAGGGTTGTCGGCTCCTCAGCTATTGTCGCGGCCTCTAAAGCATACGGCTGATGGCCGAGTAGGCGGTCCACCTCGCTCTGGGAAAGTGACTCATGGTCGGTGGGACTTTCCCAGGAGTGAGCCCTCTTGAGGCCACCGCCCAGAGAATCATCCTGTCTAATATCCCACCTTTCATCCCTACTGAGCTCCTCCTCTCCCCCTCTCCATCTGTTGGGGGAGTACGGTCCTGTGTGGCGGCAATCCTGCTCAGCTTTAAGGAAGCCCCCGTCTGGCATATTTATTCCCTCCGGCGACAATGTTTTGAGCGCTTGACCCGGGAGAACTGCACAGAAGAAGGCTTTGAGGTTACCCACAAGGCCATTCCTACAAGGGGATGGAACATGTCAGGAAGGACTGCCCTGTCTCTAAGGTCATTGAAGACACCCGGGCAGCTACAATTGGCACCACCACACCTCCACCTACCACCACCCCATCTGCTCCCCTGCAAAGGGGAGTGACACGGCTTCAAATGAGACTGCGTCTGCCAGCGAGGTGGGAGAGGAACGTCCATGCGGAAAGATGGCACGGAAGAAGACAAAGAACACCAAGATGGCCAATAATTCGCAACCCTCAACCGATACCCAGACATCAGAGCAAGCAGGCTCGGGGAGGGGGGAATGAAAACTTCAGACCCAGCGTCATCTTCATATATGATCCCGGTGCAAATGGCGCCTCAGTTCCTGACCCTGCATCTGACTTTGTGCTGATGCTGGATCCCCAGTCCGCCAGCAATGGGGATCATGACCCTGGGCCAAGGAATACCACTAAGCTAAGGCCTATACCCTAGCAGGCTGAATATCCGGAGGAGGAGAGCGATGGAGGGGGACCTCTTCCATGAAGGTCTACCCGGCCCACAGTCTCCCCTTGAAGAGGCGCCACTCCCTAGAGGGAGGAAATCACCAGCAAGAACATCGAAGCATGCCACCCATCCCGATGAGAGGGACGTGACGACCCCTTCCAGTGGGTCATCATTCCACCTCGCCGGCGGAAAGGAGCAACTCAAAATAAACTGCCTCAGCAACCCGAGAAGGACCCCTCAGGGGTCACAGAGGGTACTGGCACTGAGGCCATGTCCCTCTGAAACTCCATTTCAGGACCTGAGGAGCCCATTTATTCACCAGGCGACTGTGGCAGCATCTCAAATACTTGAGTGGTGGGGGTGAAGGCGACCCCGTGGTGAAGGCACACCCCCCCCCCCCCCCCACCCCCCCCCCCCCCCCCCCCCCCCCCCCCCCAACCCCCGCCTCTCCGTCCCAACCTTAAATGCTGGGAATCTCAGTTTTGGGTCTGGAGCTTTTCCCGGATTCTCGAGGTGACCCGGCATCCAGGGCAGATCAGAGGCCCGAGTCGCCACTGCTCTCTGGCCCAGAGACCCAAGAGGAGCACAATGTGGACCCCTTTGTCGTCGATCCTGGCATGGCATTGGGGCGGAGTTAGAGCTGGTATGCAGGTTGATGCCAGCCGCCAAACTCATTGTGCTGGAGGACTCAAAACCAGATGGCAACTGGCTGGAGGAGGACAGCTACTCAGTAGTGGGCACTGCAGATGAATTAGGAGTCCATCTGTAGCTATGCAGTGGACTCCCTCGTGGTCCCCCACTGTGTCAACCCTCATCCCTGGGGAACTCCGGGACTTTCTGTTTGTAAATGGCAGTCGCTGGAATAGAATCCAGCTAGCACTCTACTGCTGGTCAGAGTGGCACTGCTGGTCCAGTCTGTGCCTAATGGAAAAAGGGCACTGGACACGGGCACAAATCAGTGACGCCTGCTGAATGGTTTCCTCGCTGGGCTCCTGAAAGGTATATGTACCTCCTTTCTCTCCAAAAACGAAAGTGGTGATGGTAGCACTTTATTTCTGACATAAAGATGACCATAGCCAGCCTCAACATCAACAGCAGAAGAGAGGCACTCTGTAGGTTCCAGATCTTCTCAGTCCCCTGGATGTGGTATGCTTCCAGCAGGTAACCCAGACCATTCCTGGTCAAGTAGCTGCTGGAGTGGTGAGGGCGTCTCTACGTGAGTCACATGGTCTCCCTTTCTGAGGAGATGGTTATCTTGTTGCCCCCACATATTCAGTTGGAGACCGTGGCACTCAAGGAGCCTGTGACAGAACGATTGCACCTAACGTTCCACGAGGGGGAAGTGGTGCTTCACTTTGTGAATGTCTACGCTACTGGCAGCAGGTGACGCAGTGGATTAGCCCTTCTGCCTCACGGCGCCAAGGTCCCAGGTTCGATCCCGGCTCTGGGTCACTGTCCGTGTATTTCTCCCCGTGTTTGCATGGGTTTCGCCCCCACAACCCAAAGATGTGCAGAGTAGGTGGATTGGCCACACTAAATTGCTTCATAATTGGAAAAATCGAATTGGGTACTCTAAATTTATTTTTTAAAAAGTGACAGTATACGCTCCCCTGCCTGGCCAGCAGCAACGACTTTCTTTAAATAAATGTCCATACTTCTCAGCTCCATTGACGGGGGTAAGTGCATCGTTCATGGGGGGCGATTTCAACTGCATCGTCAAGGCCAGGGATCATCTCGGTACTCAGCGCCACATACCAGCGGCAGAGACGTTGAGGGACCTGGTTGGATCTTTCGACTTGGTGGACGTCTGGTGACATCTGCATCCTGACTCCAGCATGTCACTTATGGGAGGTCTTAAGTCAAGAGCGTACTGAATCGACTGCCTTTACATTTCAAGGGCGTACCTGCCCTGTGTTCCAACAGTTTCTGTGAAGCAGGTGCCGTGCTCGGACCACTGCCTTTGTTGGGGAATTTGTTCTGTCCTGCGCCAGGCAGGGTGCACATACCGGCACCTTTACAACTTGCTGCTGGAGAATGAGCTGTTCCTGGGCTGTTTCTGTCTCCTCTGGACCAGCTGGTGATTATGAGGGGCATGGACAGGGTGGAGAGGGAATAGTTGTTCCCGTTAGTTAGATCGGTTATGACGGGACACTAGTTCAAGATGAAGGATGGAAGAAGGTTCAGGTGGATTTGAGGAAAGGCCTTTTTACCCAGAGGGTGGTGACGGTCTGGAATGCCCTTCCAGGGGGTGCGATAGAGGTGGGTTGCCTCATATCCTTTTAAAATGTACCTGGATAGCAGGGCAGTGCTGTATCTGCTTCATTATTATTGGGCGGCAAATGTGGATTAAGTGCAGCGATAGTGGGAAGGAGAAGGGGTAGAGTGGGTTAGGATGGAGGAGGAATCTTGGAAGGGGTCTAGTTGAGGGCTATGGTGACGGCAGCAATGCCGATAGCTCCGAGTAGGTACTCAGAGAGCCCGATGGTGCAATTCATGATGAAGATATGGAATACGTTGAGGAGGCATTTTTGGGGCCCTGACGCTTGAACTGTTATGGGGGCCCCTTCGCAACCAGCAACAAGGTCTAGGTAACCACTGACATTTCGTCAGATCGCTTTTCATTGAGTTTGCGTTTTTGGTATCCACTTAAGTACTATTGTGAACTCATTGTTATTCCTCTAGGGTCTTGACCTGTGTTAAAAAGGGGAAAAAATTAGATTAGCCACAGCTGAACAGTCAGCTTTCCGCGACACTCCACCTTTACAACATCTGTGCTACTGACTCTCAAACTTTGGGATTGTTGAAATGTATACAACAAAAAATTAATCTATTTGAGTTGTGCCACTATTGTCGCATACTTTGAAAGGAAACATTTTTAGGTCTACTTTCTGAGAAAGGATTTTAAAAAAAAAAACCTTCTCAGAAAGTAAAGCGCCATTTTTTAAGATTTATAATAAATAAGGTAAATAGGCTAAACTAGGCTATGTTCAAGCTAGCCTATGCTAGGCTAGAATAAGTTAGGCAAGACTAGACCACCAAAACTCATAATAATTTTCTTAATAAACACCTGTAATTTAACACAAATTCACCCTTTTATTACTTTTTCATAAATACTTATAATATAGTATTAGCCTAGGCTATGCGATCGTAGCCTACCTTCCGTTCACCTCTTCATAAAAACAATAGGCTTAGGCTAATCTAACACTATTTCACCTTTATTACTTACCTTACTTTTCTAAATATAACATTTATTTTTGAGTAGGGGTAATTAAAATATTGTATCCTTCTGAACACTTTATTGAAAAGAATTCTTGTCTAGATCGCTATGACGAGTGCTAACACGTTGAAAATTCACGTTAGCATTGTGATTGCCTTTTCAACGGCTCCCCTTTTTTGTTGCGACACGTCATCTACTGTTTGTATTTCTGTTATAAATTTTAATAGTGTTTTAAATTATTTATAATTATTTTATATTAAATATATTTAGAATGAAACAACCTTAATTTGAAAGTTTTTTTGTTTATGGCTAGCCTACATGATACTTTAATAACCGTTTAATTTTTATTTTAATTAATATTTTGCATTGAACTACACTATATTATTAATATTTTAATTTTTTTTAAACTTCTTCTCATACAGTAGACCCAAAATTTTTAAGCAATGTGGACTAAAGTCGCTTCTGGGGCCCCTCCGGGATTAGGGGCCCTGAAGCTTAAGCTTCATTAGTTTCATAGTAGATCCGCCCCTGGGGTGGAAGGAATGTCAGTGTTAACGCCGCTGTGCAAGAATCATGGGTTTGATCCGGTGGGGGGGATGGATAGTGTATACAGGTGGTGGAGGGAAGTGGGGCTGGTCAAGGTGAGGGATCTGTATTTTGAGGAAGGCTTTGCCAGTCTGGAGATGTGAAGGGAGAGGCTAGAGCTGCCGATGGGGAGTGAGTTCAGGTATATGCAGGTTAGGGGCTTTGAGAGAAAGATCTGGGGGATGTTCCCTAGGTTGCCGGGATACACCCTGCTGGAGTGACTGCTGCTCCCGGATGTGGACGGGGAGAGAAGAATTGGACATATGCAAGTGGCTGGGGTAGCAGGGAGGCTAGTGGGTAGCGAAGATCAAGGAGAAATGGGAAGTGGAGTTGGGAGGGAAGATCAATTGGGAGTATGGAGTGCGGCACTGCGTAGGGTAAACGGAACATCCTCTTGTGCAAGAATAAGCCTGATACAGTTTAAGGTGGGGCACAGGATGCATATGACTTGGGTGAGAATTAGTGGGTTCTTCCAGGGGGTAGCAGATGAGTATGACAGATGTCGGCGGGGGCCAGCGAATGACGCGCACATGATTTGAGGTTGGGAAAAATTGGGAAGATTCTGGGTGGAAGTGTTCATGGTCTTCACCAGGATAGTGGAGGAGGAGGTGGACCCGGACTATTTGGTGGCGGTATTTGTGGTTTCAGAGAAGCCGGAGCTCATGGGGATGAGGAAGGCCAGTGTCGCGGCCTTCACCTCACTGATTGCACAGTGGCGAATGTTGCTGGAGTGGCGGCCGGCATTGGCACAGGGGTTGAAGATAAATTATGATTTAAGGGGCTCTGCAGAGGGTTTTGAGAAAAGGTGGGGGATGTTGGGATGTTTGTGATCGTGTGTGAGGAGCTGTTCGGCACCGGGGGGGGGGGGGGGGGGGGGGGGGGGGGGTGGGGGGGGGAGAAAAAGGGGAAAAATTTTGTACAGACTGTATAGTTGATTGCTGGAAAATATGTTTCCCAGGGTGTTTATTTGTTGTAACTGTCTTGGTACATGTTTGTAATAAAATGCATTGTTCAAAAATATTAAAAAACACCTGGATGAGCACATGGCACGTCTTAACATTTGAGGCTCTGGGACAATTGCTGGCAAATGGGATTAGGATTGGCAGATCAGGTGCCTTTCATGCGGCAGTCAATGGGCTGAAGGGTCTTTTCTGCATTCTATATTTCTGTGATTCTGGTGAAGGAGGCAGGGAGGCTTCACCTCCTTGAGGCAATGGTGGGACATGGGCAAGACTCACGTCCGTGTCTCCTGTCAGGAGTATGCAAGGGGGCGACAAAGAGGTGGAAATCCAGGGTCAAGGAGTTGGGGAAGGAGGTGCTCAGCTTAGAATCATATCTTTGTCAGCCAATGTGGACCCAGCCCTGTGACTGATGTACAGAGAGAATTAAGGACCTGCAATTCCTCGGGTCCCAAGACGTGTGCGTCAGGTCACAAATCTGGCTCCTTAAGACCTGCACCTACTTGCTGAAATAAAGCATGGAGTCTGTCAGCAGGTCCTTACGCTGCTGACCGACGATGGAACCCTCAGCTCGAATCCAGAGGGCATCAGGGCCCACGCCCAAAACGTCTACACTGTCCTTTTCTCTCCAGATCCGTCCAGCGAGAATGCTTACAGAGTTTTGAAATGAAATGAAAAATGAAATGAAAATCGCTTATTGTCACAAGTAGGCTTCAATGAAGTTACTGTGAAAAGCCCCTAGTCGCCACTTTCCGGCGCCTGTTTGGGGAGGCTGGTACGGGAATTGAACCGTGCTGCTGGCCTGCCTTGGTCTGCTTTAAAAGCCAGCGATTTATACCAGTGTGCTGAACCAGCCCCTGAGGAATGGCCTGCCACAGATCGGCCCAGAGGCCACCAGAAATCCTTAATGCCCCTATCAGCTGACCTTCACCCTCGACAGCCTCTCCAGGAGCAAAACCCCGTGGCTGGACTGGCGGACCGTAGAGTTCTTCAGGGCATTTTGGGACCTCCTGGAGTATGACTATGTGGGGTCCTGGGGGAGTGCATTGCGACCGGGAAGATTCCCTTTATGCCAATAATGGCATAGGGCCATTATTGCCCTACTACCCAAAAAGGGGGATCACCGCCTGCTAAAAATTTGACACCTGGCCACCCTCCTCAGCACAGACTACAAAATCTTCACCAAGGCAACGTCTTCCGGCCTTGGCAGCATGTTGGACAACATAATCCATCCTGACCATTCCTACACAGTCCCAGACTGAACCATTTATTATCCATCCAGCTGGATGACTACTTGACGTTGACTAATTGGACTTGTGTAAAACGTTTGATAAGGTCCCACATGGGAGACTGATAGCAAAGGTAAAAGCCCATGGGATCCAAGGAAATTTTGCAAATTGTTCCTTGAATAACTGAGTGGCAGGAAGCAGAGAATGATGGTTGAGGGGTGTTTTTTCTGACTAGAAGCCTGTGCCTAGTGGGGTCCCGCAGTTGGGACCCTTGCTATTTGTGGTTCATATTAATGATTTAGACTTGAATGTAGGAGGGTTGATCAGTAGGTTCATGGATGATACAAAAATTGGTGGGGTGGTGAATAGTGAGGAGGATAATCTTCGATTTACAGGAGGAAAGAGACGGGCTGGTCAGATGGGTTAATCAGTGATAAATGGAATTCAACCCGGATAAGTGTAAGGTGATGCACTTAGGCAGGACAATCAAGGCAAAGGACTACATGATAAATTGCAGCATCCTGGAAAGTACCGAGGATCTGAGGAACTTGGTGTACATGTACACCAGTCACTTAAGGCAGCAGGGCAGGTCGATAAAGTGGTTAAGAAAACATATGGTATACTTGCCTTTATTAGCTGTGACATAGAGTTTAAGAGCAAGGAGGTTCTTCTGGAACAGTATAAATTGTTGGTTAGAATACTGTGTGCAGTTCTGGAATCCACATTATCGGAAGGATGTGGTAGCACTGGAAAGGGTGGCAAGGAGATTTGCCAGGATGTTGTCTGGGCTGGAGTGTTTTAGTTATGGAGAGATTGGATAGACTGAGTTAGTTTTCCTCGGATCAGATTTCTGGTCACAAACCACCTGATTGCCTTCATGTTCTGGTACCAGCTGGTCACTTTGACTCTTGCCCTTGAGTTTGCCACAAAAATCCAGAGAATGCTCATACAGTTCTTCTGGGACAAAAGACTGCATTGGGTTGCTGCTGAGATTCTGAATCTCCTGGGAGGGCAGTCAGGAGCTGGTGTGTCTCCACACACAGGTGGTGACTTACTGGCTTCAGACCCTGCAGTGATACCATTATGTCAAGCCTGCTCCTAGATTATGTGCCCTGGTGATGTATTTTGTACGCCAGATGAGTGGCCTGAAATATGACATGCAGCTCCTATTAATAGACCTGATGAGTCTTTGTAACTTTGTGCAGGCGCCCTGTCCTTTACCAGGATCTATTCAAAATCTCGAACATAGTCGTCTCGCGCCGCAGCTTTCGCCCGTTTGGAGGTGTGGCTGTCATCAGGGAGTCACTGCACAGGAATCCGCACCTCCACCTCAGGCAATTGACAGGGGGATGGGCTATGGCATTTGGGATGACCAGGATCGGGACATGCTAAGTGGCTGAGGAGTCGGCTGGATGACACCCCACCTCTATGGCTACCGCGCGGTGGTCAATGCCATCCATGACTTCATAACGGTTGTGCTCGGAACCGATGGCACTCGTATTCTAGATGCGGTGCAGGTAGGTGGTGAAGTCCCCTCTGAAAGCAACCTATACGGACAAAGTTTCACATTGACCCTAAACCCCCTCAGGAGCCCCACAGCTCAAGCCACCTCACAGAAATGCTCTCCTTGCCTTTTCATACTGCATGGAGGGGCTTCCTGTTTGGACTGCTGCTGCACACCCTTCAATTCCTTTCCGATGCCTGGGCACACCATGGCGTGTCTTGT
Organism: Scyliorhinus canicula; assembly: GCF_902713615.1. Classification (NCBI taxonomy): domain Eukaryota; kingdom Metazoa; phylum Chordata; class Chondrichthyes; order Carcharhiniformes; family Scyliorhinidae; genus Scyliorhinus; species Scyliorhinus canicula. Next base: position 187,081,514 of record NC_052147.1, read on the forward strand.
GGCTGTCCAGCACTGGAGGTTCCCTCCGGAGGACATTCTACAGAAGAGTCCGCCCTCTTAACATCGGCGGCCCGGGGTGGAGGGTGTTGCATGCAGCCGTCCCATACAATAAAAGACTGCAGCGGTTCAGGGATTCCTAAGATGCTTGCCCTTTTTGCAGCCTCATGGAGACCATGCACCATGCAGAGATAGGTTGCTTTAGACTCTACCCCCTCTTTAGCTATTAAAAAAACCTTTTTTACAGTTTTGTTTGCACTTCAGCCCCATGTTCCTGATCGATGGGCACCCAGTGTGAAGAGGGACATGGAAAGAGAAGGACCGAATCATAAACTTGCTCCTCAGCCTGGCCAAACTTGCCATTAACAGATCCAGGCAGCAGACGATTGACAGAGTCGTCTGACCCAGCAGTCTTCCCCTCTATCCCAGCTACATTCACAGCCAGGTGTCCCTGGAGAGGGAACATGTGGTGTCCATGGGCACCTTCGAGGCCTTCTGTGCTCATTGAGCACCGCAGGGACTGGGTGCTTTATTGACCCCTTTAATCACATTTTAGTTTCATATTTTAAGTTTCAGTTGTGATTTGTTTTTGTTTAAGGCAGTGTCCCTTTCAGGCTTTTACTTTGTTCCTCAGTTCATTTGATTTAGTTGAATTGCTTTACACAAAATAGTTGAACCACAATGCTCAATCTGGAGTTCTTTTTATAAATGTTTTTATTGGGATTTTGAACAAAGTATATTTACCGTTATGTTCACAGAATAAGAAATATATATAGATATACATATATAGAAGGGAAGGGCCACCCAAACATACCAAAAAAAAGTAATAATAAAAAATAAAATAAAAAATAAAATAGAATAACTGGTAGGGCATTGTGCACCAGTTCAACAGCAGCAACTCTATACAACTGGCAAAATTATTCACAACACATAAGTAAGCGACTGGGGGATGGAGACTGGGGAGGTAAATATACATTTGTGTGCCGGAGAAACAATTACAGTGGGCAATACTCAAATGGGTTTGGTGTTGGTGTTGTCACTTGCTTCTCCTGGACATTCTCACTGCCATTGTCCTAGCTCAATCTAGAGTTAATATCACACATGATATACTGATGTGACCACACAGAGCAAGGCTTCATGGTGAAGTCTATCATTACTCACCCCGTTTCATGTCATGAAGGGGAGACCTCTTTGAGTTTCCCCGTGAGGGTGCAAATGCGGGTCCCACTCAACAGGAGGGTGGGGTTGAGAAATGTGCCACTGAAACTCTCGCGTGTCCAGGCACAGAATTCTTTGTGGGCTTCAGGAGGACAGAAGTGGGGATATGCCAGTGAGGGAGGGGAGGCTATGAGTCTTAGTGAAGAGGCACTCGCTAAGGGGAAGTGCATGGTGGCGGTCCCAGAGGAGTAGAGGGCTGAAGGGCAGGCACGTCTCAGGAATCCTCGTCACTTCCTTTGGTTTCCTTCTCTTTTCAGTGCAGGATTCTGGAGAATCATGGAGCCTGTCATTTCTACTCCGAGCGATCCAGCAGCAACAGAGACAGAGACACGCGGCCAGGAGCAGAACCCTGCTGAGGAGGGGTACCTGGGCCTTTAGCTGTATAGGGAGCAGCACCACAGAGGGAACAACTCCATTTGAGAATGTACTGGTCAAGGGTCCTCCAACATCATTTTCCTATCTACAGATGTCAGAGCCACAGTGCCGGAGTCTCGGGGGACAGCGCACCACCTTTGCCAGGTCTTACAAGAGCTGGCTCCACATGGGGTGAGAGGACACCTACTGCCCATGGCCCTTTTAGTAGCACTAGTGATTTGTGTGGCATTTCCCAGTCAGCCACGCACAAATACAACAGGGAGGTGACAGATGCCCTTTACCCGAGGGTCCACATGTACATTAACTTGAACCAGGAGAGCTAAGGCGCCAGTGCCATGGTCTCCCCCCCCACTTAGCATTATTAGGATTATTGTGGTCTGCTGTGCTCTTGACAACTTGGCGCTACAGAGGGGAGACCACCTGGACCCAGAGGAGATGTAGAAGTGCCACATATCCTCAGATGAGGGAGCAAGGGCAAACCATGGAGGAGGAGGAATGACCTCAGGCCATGGCTTGCTTGGGCCATTGAGCTATGGGCACCCTCATAGCCTCTCGATTTAGGGGCGGGCGGGACTACGGATGAGGAGCTTTCCAAACATGGAGACTGCTATCTCAGCATTATTGAGGTGCCAGCAGTAGGTTTCCGAAATCGATCTTGCTACTGTTGGCAGGGCGCTAAAGCCATTGGCCAGACTCTGCAGGAGAATGATGCTGACTTGCATTAAGGAAAGAGTCATGCTCTCCTATTCCTCAACGATATGTCTCACTCCTGCCTGACTAGAGCTGAACACGACCTGTCAAGGAAAGTGTTTAGAGACATGGGATTAGCTGACAAATTCTACAGCCTCCTTCGAGGTCAGGGGTCCTGGTGTGTTCCGTCAACTAACATCCAGGATGAATCAGCATCTCAACAATTTTGTCAGCCCAAGGCATCCTCGGCATTGGAGAAGAGTGGCATCAATGAGAGGCCTGAGCATTGCCTGCAGCAATTGCCTGCAGTAATTCCTCAGTGTGGAAGGTGCAAGAGACATAGTACTCCCATTCTCACACTGCATTGGGATGAGACGCTGAGTGTGCGCAGGAGTTCTGATGGAACTGGAACCAGAATGGAAGCAGCGCAGGAGAGCAGACACTTTTATACAGCGCCTGCTGAGAGGAGCCAGCAGGCTGGGATTTACTGTGTTAACTGTAGTACAGTGGCAGTACCGTAATACACGTAGTGTGTGACCAGTGGTGTTTACCACAAATTCAGAGCATGGCACCATGAAATGACAGCGGGGAGGATATGTTGGTGAACAAAGTGATGTTTATTTGAAAGTGCTATATTACAGTGGTGAGCTATCTTAACTCGTGCCCATGTTCACCTGTGCCCAGTAGGTGCCTACAGTTCTGACTCCTCCTCACCCATCCACTATGTCTAGGTGTCTGCCCAGTATCCACAGCTGAGATTGAGGTGGTCTGCTGCCTTCTACACCTGGTTTCCTGACATGATTTTTGGCGGGTTTCCCCTGGGGGCCCTGGACCTTCAGGTTCTGGGTGTACACTCGAGCAGCACAGGTGTTGTGCTGCCCTCCTTGGTGTGCGGGGCTGGAGGTGTGGCACGCACAGGGAGGGTGAGTGTCAGATTGGCTGGACAACCTCGGAGTCCCCTGGGTGGAGAGCCCCAGGCTGCACTCCTGCCGATCCTCTTCCCTTCGGGTGCCCGGGGGTCCCTGTGCTCCTCCAGAAGATAGAAGGACAGCTGGAGTGCGATCCAGAAGCCCCACCTTCCTCTAGTGCTGACATTCATGGATTTCCATCAGGGCCTGCACCATGCAGGTGAAGCTCTGCACCATGGAGCTCATGAATTAAACCAAGAACAGACATCCCCCGCCATAGATTACATGTCCTGCACCAATATCTCCACTGCGGATGCCACCCTTACAGTGTTGGCCTCATTGTGTTGGAATGACGGCACCATCTCCTCGGTCAGAAGGTGATGGGACTCCTCCAGTCAGTCTCGCAGTCCGAGGAGGAATGCTGTCATCCCTTCTCGATTCTCGCAACTCTGCCTTTTCAATTCCATTAGCTCGGAGACAACTGGACCCTGGGGCACATCATCAGCCAGGAATTCAACAGTGTCCAGGGCCCCAGCAGTCCTTCTCTGAGTGCCAGATCCCTGGGACAGCCTTGTGTCCACTTGCTGTGGATCATCAACTGGGAGGAACTGGGGGTGGCAGACTTATCCTGGCAATGCGAAGAAGGTAATTCATCTTCTTCCTGCACTGTTTGCCCGTCTTGTTCTGGAGATTGCTGGCACTCGCAAAGGCAGCTATTGCCTCCCAGGCTGATGGATCGCCTCCCAGATTACGGGCACATCATCCAGCAGTCTGGTCAGGATTCACTCCATGAAACCCACTGCTGCCATCCTCTCTCATGGATCTGGAACTACTGCTGGCGAAGCGTTTAAATAGAGCTCCCCAGTGATTGCAGTGATTAAATATCCCCGGGGCGAGTGAATCAGTGGGAGGGTGCCTAGAACGCGCCGTGATTCTTGCAGGGAGAAAATTGTTTTTTTGAGAAGATTTCTGGTGTGGAACGCCCCTGGAATTCTCCGTCTCGCCAGCCGGTCAATGGGGCTTCCTGTTGTGGGCCAAAGAATCCTGACAGTGGAGAATCCAGCCCCCTGTCAAATCTGTCAGTGGGATTGACACTTTGTCATGTCACTGACACTGTCGCCGGGATTGACACTTTGGCATGTCACTGACACTGTCGCCGAGATTGACACTTTGTCATGTCACTGACACTGTCGCCGAGATTGACACTTTGTCATGTCACTGACACCGGGATTGACACTTTGTCATGTCACTAACACCAGGATTGACACTTTGTCATGTCACTGACACTGTCGCCGAGATTGACACTTTGTCATGTCACTGACACTATCGCCGGGATTGACACTTTGTCATGTCACTGACACCGGGATTGACACTTTGTCATGTCACTAACACTGTCGGCGGGATTGACACTTTGTCATGTCACTGACACTGTCGCCGGGATTGACACTTTGTCATGTCACTGACACCGGGATTGACACTTTGTCATGTCACTGACACTATCGCCGGGATTGACACTTTGTCATGTCACTGACACTGTCGCCGGGATTGACACTTTGTCATGTCACTGACACTGTCGCCGGGATTGACACTTTGTCATGTCACTGACACTGTCGCCGGGATTGACACTTTGTCATGTCACTGACACCGGGATTGACACTTTGTCATGTCACTAACACTGTCGGCGGGATTGACACTTTGTCATGTCACTGACACTGTCGCCGGGATTGACACTTTGTCATGTCACTGACACCGGGATTGACACTTTGTCATGTCACTGACACCGGGATTGACACTTTGTCATGTCACTGACACTGTCGCCGGGATTGACACTTTGTCATGTCACTGACACCGGGATTGACACTTTGTCATGTCACTGACACTATCGCCGGGATTGACACTTTGTCATGTCACTGACACTATCGCCGGGATTGACACTTTGTCATGTCACTGACACTGTCGCCGGGATTGACACTTTGTCATGTCACTGACACTATCGCCGGGATTGACACTTTGTCATGTCACTGACACTGACACCGGGATTGACACTTTGTCATGTCACTGACACTGTCGGCGGGATTGACACTTTGTCATGTCACTGACACCGGGATTGACACTTTGTCATGTCACTGACACTGTCGCCGGGATTGACACTTTGTCATGTCACTGACACTGTCGCCGGGATTGACACTTTGTCATGTCACTGACACCGGGATTGACACTTTGTCATGTCACTGACACTGTCGCCGGGATTGACACTTTGTCATGTCACTGACACTGTCGCCGGGATTGACACTTTGTCATGTCACTGACACCGGGATTGACACTTTGTCATGTCACTGACACCGGGATTGAAACTTTGTCATGTCACTGACACCGGGATTGACACTTTGTCATGTCACTGACACTATCGCCGGGATTGACACTTTGTCATGTCACTGACACTGTCGCCGAGATTGACACTTTGTCATGTCACTGACACCGGGATTGACACTTTGTCATGTCACTGACACTGTCGCCGGGATTGACACTTTGTCATGTCACTTACACTATCGCCGGGATTGACACTTTGTCATGTCACTGACACTGTCGCCGGGATTGACACTTTGTCATGTCACTGACACTGTCGCCGAAATTGACACTTTGTCATGTCACTAACACCAGGATTGACACTTTGTCATGTCACTGACACTGTCGTCGAGATTGACACTTTGTCATGTCACTGTCACTATCGCCGGGATTGACACTTTGTCATGTCACTGACACTGTCGCCGGGATTGACACTTTGTCATGTCACTGACACTGTCGCCGGGATTGACACTTTGTCATGTCACTGACACTATCGCCGGGATTGACACTTTGTCATGTCACTGACACTGTCGCCGAGATTGACACTTTGTCATGTCACTAACACCAGGATTGACACTTTGTCATGTCACTGACACTGTCGTCAAGATTGACACTTTGTCATGTCACTGACACTATCGCCGGGATTGACACTTTGTCATGTCACTGACACTGTCGCCGGGATTGACACTTTGTCATGTCACTAACACTGTCGCTGGGATTGACACTTTGTCATGTCACTGACACTGTCGCCGAGATTGACACTTTGTCATGTCACTGACACTGTCGCCGAGATTGACACTTTGTCATGTCACTAACACCAGGATTGACACTTTGCCATGTCACTGACACTGTCGTCGAGATTGACACTTTGTCATGTCACTGACACTATCGCCGGGATTGACACTTTGTCATGTCACTGACACTGTCGCCGGGATTGACACTTTGTCATGTCACTAACACTGTCGCTGGGATTGACACTTTGTCATGTCACTGACACTGTCGCCGAGATTGACACTTTGTCATGTCACTGACACTGTCGCCGGGATTGACACTTTGTCATGTCACTGACACTGTCGCCGGGATTGACACTTTGTCATGTCACTAACACTGTCGGCGAGATTGACACTTTGTCATGTCACTGACACCGGGATTGACACTTTGTCATGTCACTGACACCGGGATTGACACTTTGTCATGTCACTGACACTGTCGCCGGGATTGACACTTTGTCATGTCACTGACACCGGGATTGACACTTTGTCATGTCACTAACACCGGGATTGACACTTTGTCATGTCACTGACACTGTCGCCGAGATTGACACTTTGTCATGTCACTGACACCGGGATTGACACTTTGTCATGTCACTAACACCGGGATTGACACTTTGACATGTCACTGACACTGTCGCCGAGATTGACACTTTGTCATGTCACTGACACTGTCGCCGAGATTGACACTTTGTCATGTCACTGACACTGTCGCCGAGATTGACACTTTGTCATGTCACTGACACTGTCGCTGGGATTGACACTTTGTCATGTCACTGACACTGTCGCCGGGATTGACACTTTGTCATGTCACTGACACTGTCGCCGGGATTGACACTTTGTCATGTCACTGACACTGTCGCCGGGATTGACACTTTGTCATGTCACTGACACTGTCGCCGGGATTGACACTTTGTCATGTCACTGACACTGTCGCCGAGATTGACACTTTGTCATGTCACTGACACTGTCGGCGAGATTGACACTTTGTCATGTCACTGACACCGGGATTGACACTTTGTCATGTCACTAACACCGGGATTGACACTTTGACATGTCACTGACACTGTCGCCGAGATTGACACTTTGTCATGTCACTGACACCGGGATTGACACTTTGTCATGTCACTAACACCGGGATTGACACTTTGACATGTCACTGACACTGTCGCCGAGATTGACACTTTGTCATGTCACTGACACCGGGATTGACACTTTGTCATGTCACTGACACTGTCGCCGGGATTGACACTTTGTCATGTCACTGACACTGTCGCCGGGATTGACACTTTGTCATGTCACTGACACTGTCGCCGGGATTGACACTTTGTCATGTCACTGACACTGTCGCCGAGATTGACACTTTGTCATGTCACTGACACCGGGATTGACACTTTGTCATGTCACTGACACTGTCGCCGGGATTGACACTTTGTCATGTCACTGACACTGTCGCCGGGATTGACACTTTGTCATGTCACTGACACTGTCGCCGGGATTGACACTTTGTCATGTCACTGACACTATCGCCGAGATTGACACTTTGTCATGTCACTGACACTGTCGCCGGGATTGACACTTTGTCATGTCACTGACACTGTCGCCGGGATTGACACTTTGTCATGTCACTGACACTGTCGCCGGGATTGACACTTTGTCATGTCACTGACACTGTCGCCGGGATTGACACTTTGTCATGTCACTGACACTGTCGCCGAGATTGACACTTTGTCATGTCACTGACACCGGGATTGACACTTTGTCATGTCACTAACACCGGGATTGACACTTTGACATGTCACTGACACTGTCGCCGAGATTGACACTTTGTCATGTCACTGACACCGGGATTGACACTTTGTCATGTCACTAACACCGGGATTGACGCTTTGACATGTCACTGACACTGTCGCCGAGATTGACACTTTGTCATGTCACTGACACCGGGATTGACACTTTGTCATGTCACTGTCGCCGGGATTGACACTTTGTCATGTCACTGACACTGTCGCCGGGATTGACACTTTGTCATGTCACTGACACTGTCGCCGGGATTGACACTTTGTCATGTAACTGACACCGGGATTGACACTTTGGCATGTCACTGACACCGAGATTGACACTTTGGCATGTCACTGACACTATCGCCGGGATTGACACTTTGTCATGTCACTGACACCGGGATTGACACTTTGTCATGTCACTGTCGCCGGGATTGACACTTTGTCATGTCACTGACACTGTCGCCGGGATTGACACTTTGTCATGTCACTGACACTGTCGCCGGGATTGACACTTTGTCATGTCACTGACACCGGGATTGACACTTTGGCATGTCACTGACACCGAGATTGACACTTTGGCATGTCACTGACACTATCGCCGGGATTGACACTTTGTCATGTCACTGACACTGTCGCCGGGATTGACACTTTGTCATGTCACTGACACTGTCGCCGGGATTGACACTTTGTCATGTTTTGATAAGATTCCACCCTGAGACTCGATTCCTAAGATCCCCAACATCGCCAACACATTTTGCTAAATGCTATAAATTTAAAATATATATATATTTTTTAAATTTGCAGTACCCAATTAATTTTTCCAATTAAGGGGCAATTTAGCGTAGCCAATGCAACTAGCCTGCACATCTTTGGGTTGTGGGGGCGAAACTCACGCGAACACGGGGAGAATGTGCAAACTCCACACAGACAGTGACCCAGAGCCAGGATCGAACCTGGGACTTCGGCGCCGTGATGGCAGCAGTGCTAACCACTGCACCACCATGCTGCACTAAATTTAAAATATATTTTGCTGCTAATTTTCAAATTTGACCTTTGAAAATGGCTGGAGTAGGCTACTGAATTGCCAAGGGTTCAGAAATTTCAATATTCCTTTGTTTTTCTTCAAAAACCAGTGTGGACAATTTCCGCCTTACGTTTCACAAGAATCTGTTATTCGGCTCTCGATCCTTGCTTTTGCATGATTTTCAAATGTACTGGGCCAATGTCATGGAAGATTAGATGACAGGTTGCACAAACTATTGGACATTTGGCATGAGTTAGTACTGACCACTTTGCCAAGCTATAGTAGTAACTTCCTCCCATTATTGTTAAAAAGATATTGCATTGTTAATGCAAGTCAAAATTGAAACCTCCCTTGTACATTATTTATATCAGAGGAGAAGTGTACTCAACACATTTATTTATTAATTCTAAGTACTTTCTATTCCTTGGCAAGCAGCAAAATAAATCTTATGCCATAAACATAATTAATTTTCAATGCAAGATATAATGAATAAGTTATAAATCATTCCAAAAGCTTGCTTCTCAATTTATTCGCTCTTTAAAAAATCTAGTCTGTTATTACAGATTATTATTCCTGGCTAAATAGCACAATATATCAGCTGATTTAACAGATGGGATCGAGTGAGGACTGCGATTTTGAAATTACACCACACCAGGTTTGAACTACATGGGCATTTGAAAAATCTGGCCCAAGATTTCTCAACCCATGAGGTAGTGTACAGGTCTTGCCCTCATTTAAAACTATTCCATCACTCTCATCCTTACTTCTAAAAGTCTTGAATATATCTAACTTGCTTGGTCCATGTACCTATCAAACCCAATGGGCTGAACATAATGCAGGGGGCAGCCAAGGTCCCCGTCCCAGTGTAAAAGTTAGGACTAAGCTCACCTACCCTTGGCCTACTCACCCTTGGCCTACTCACCCTACAGCCATTTTATGGCTGTTGGACCATTAATTGGCTCGAGATAGAACTTCCACCTCTACTTGCGAGGAGGTTCTGCCACAGAGAGCTGCTGTCCAATCAGCAGTGGCCACTGCTGGGACTGCATATAATCCCAAAGGAGCTGATGGGGACTTTAGGTAAGTCCGGGGCTGGCGAGGGCCAGGCTGGCAGGCCCCTGAGAGTTGACAGAGGGTTTCCATTAAGAAGATCCCCACTCCCCACCTGGGAGCAGTCACAGTACTGCCTAGTTTTACTTCGATACTTGACGTTGGCCTTCCCCACCATAGTAAAATTCCAATGGCAGTGGGAAGAGGCCTTTAAGTGACCATTAATTGACCACTTGAGGGCCTCAAATGGCCTATGCATGAGTGGGCCACCTGATGTCTCCTCCACCGTGGTAAATAACTGTGTGGCTGACGAGAATGGGAAGGTGACAAGCATGGTAGTGCTATTATGGTGCTCCCACTTGCCTACCCCCCTGCCTGGAAGGGGGGTGGGGGGGGGGGGGGGGGGGGGGGGGGGGCATAAATTTCAGCCTCATGTTAATGCCTGGATTTGACCACATTGCAAAGGCAATCAAAAATAATTTTCACTTAACGCAAATGAAGAGACGGAGGGATTGGTGAGTTGTGATCAACATCTAAAACTCTGCAATCACACCCCCTGCCTGGTAGAAGTGTTGGAGCATCCAGCTGGGGAGGCTATAGAGTCCACCAGAGATGGAGAAGTAAGAGGGCATTTGGCAGCGTAAGTTTGTCATGAAAATTGCTCGAATACCACCTGTTAGGATATGTAATAAATCCAGACTTGTGACCCATTCTAAATGAATTTAAAGTCCTCAAGAAGTTGGTTCCCAAAATGTGTTTGTATCTTCCTGAAAGAAGAAGCAAATGGAATGCATAAATAATATAGAATTTATTTCCTTGCCTTTTTGGAATCCTTTCTATTTAGACCACATATTCGTTTTATATATGTCAATAATATGAGCTATCTCTGTATAAATCTTGCAAATGCATCTTATTTTTGATTTCTCTTTGGCACATATTCCAATGAATATTCATTCCTTCATCTTTTAATGATTTGAATCTGTGAGCCGAGAGGCATGAGCAGTACTTATCACCCATTACTTGGTGCAAAAAGTGACATGCATTTCTATCAACTGTAATGTTATCCAGGATGGTGACCAAAGCATTTTGTCCCCATATAAGGTTGATAAGCAAATTGTTAGATTTGTGTCTATTATTTTTTTGCACACACACCTCATTAATTAATCCTAAAAGCAAATCACCCTCTAAAGCTCAGACCCCACTCATGTATTTAGCTTTATCATTCCGAGATTGACTGTAATTCTGGCAGAAAGTATGGATCAGTCAATTCATTGTAGATGGAGAAGTCCCACCAGGTAACATTCAGCCTCAATTAAGTCAAAACAGGGATGATAAATTGGGGAATCTATGCCATATCTTCAAAGAATGGTTTGAAAATTATAATGACCGAAAATGAAGGTCCTAGAAGTGTTCTACACCCTCCAGTCGAGCCACAAAGTATCAACTCCAACTTCAACTACCAATGTTTCATCTGACAATTATGATGGCATACCTACCAGTCACAGTGAAAGACCAGGAGGCCAATGTTGCGATAAAATGCATAGGGGGTTGTTGGGCAATGGCAACACCCATATGATGGCACTATTGAAAGGCCTGACCCCACATAACAATATGCCTTTGTTTGAATTTGATTAGTGAGCTTCCTAAACTCAACAGACACTACAGGTCTTCACTCAGGCAACAGGACATTCTGCTGTTTCTCCAAGGGATTGAGTTGGAAGACAACATTTCACCTTCCTCTTGGGCCCACAGAAGTCACTGCCACAAGGTTTGTGTGGGGCACATTTGGGGCCAGCATTTATTGCCCATCCCTATTTGCCCTTCAGAAGGTGATACTTCTTCAACCATTCCAATCCATGTGGTGCAGGTACGACAGTGTGCTGTCCTTTTTCTTAGACTTTGCAGTGGTTGTCATAATATCCACTCATGGATATAATGAGATGCAGACTGGCAGTGATTGACACACAGGATAACCAATGAACACACATGTCACAGAACAACCAATCCCCAGACAGGACACTACCACTATAAAACACACGAGGCATTAAGACTCTGCCTCTTCTCACTGGATACAGCTACCGAGATAGTTAGAGTGCACAAGGCCATGAGCACCTTCTCCATGTGACAGAGAGCTAGTCTGGTCAAGCCAGTCTGAGGTTATCAGTTTAGATTAATAGAGTGTCAACCCACAGCAGATCATGTACAGCAACAAGCAAGTTCAATAAAAAAGTGTTGGACCATCTCCTGTGTCGGAAGCCTGATTTGAGTCTCATTGCAACCAGTTGCAGTTGATGTTAGACCAACTCAGATAACACATCATGGTACCAGGGAACTATTAACTCTAACGAACCTACCCCAAGTGACCCTGCAACGACCAGCAAGCAAACATCCAGCGGCATGGAAAAGATCCAGCCTCCTCCGCAACTCCGGATCTCTGGCAACCTCAGCGCCAACTGGAAGGTCTTCAAACAGAAGTTCCTCCTGTATATCGAGACCTCTGACCTTGAGGCAGCATCGGATGCCAGGAAGATCGCGCTGTTCCTGTTGACTGCGGGGGATCATGCCATCCACATCTTTAACTCGCTCACGTTTGCCGATGGCAAAGACAAGACGAAGTTCAAGACCGTTCTGCTGAAATTCGACAGCCACTGCGAAGTCAAGGTGAATGAGAGCTTTGAACGGTACAGCAGCATAATCAAAGATCCCTCCCACCCAGCTTACTCACTCTTCCAACTTCTTCCATCGGGCAGGAGATACAGAAGTCTGAGAACACGCACGAACAGACTCAAAAACAACTTCTTCCCCACTGTCACCAGACTCCTAAATGACCCTCTGATGGACTGACCTCATTAACACTACACCCTGTATGCTTCATCTGATGCCGGTGCTTATGTAGTTACATTGTATATCTTGTGTTGCCCTATTATGTATTTTCTTTTATTCCCTTTTCTTCCCATGTACTTAATGATCTGTTGAGCTGCTCACAGAAAAATACTTTTCACTGTACCTCGGTACATTTGATAATAAACAAATCCAATCCAATCCAATCCAACATCTTCCAACAGAGGCTTCAGGGTAAGGATGAATCTTTTCAGTCCTTCCTGACCCATCTCCGCATCCTAGCGCAGTCATGTAATTATGACTCAGCGGCTGATTCCATGATCCGGGATCAAATCGTTTTTGGGGTCCAGTCCGACTCCCTGTGGGAGCAGCTCCTCAAAATCAAACAGTTGACCCTCTCCGTCGCCATCGAAACATGCGTTGTCAATGAGCATGCCAGAAATCGTTACTCCCGCATCAGGGCGGCAGAAACTGAAAACCTTGCCTCCCACGAGGCAGAAAGGGTGCAGGTCATCACAAAAATGCAAGGCCTGAGCATCGAGGAGAGTGGCTGTTTCGTATGCTTTTCCCGGGTCTCCACGCATGCGCGCCATGACCGGGTGGGCGATGAGGCCGAAGACCCTACTGCGCATGTGCGAACGTCGGCTGATCACACTGCGCATGCACGACGGCGCACAGAACGCACTGGCGTCAGCGTCATGACGTGTCCAAATTGTGGCTCTGCCCATTTAAAGCGGCAATGCCCAGCCAAAGGCAGGCGATGTCGACAGTGTGGAAAGCCTGGGCATGATGTGGCCCTCTGCAGGTCCGCTCCACTGAGCAACAGCCAGTGATCCCAGCTGCAGCGCAGACATGTCTACTGCGTACAACAAGGCATGGAGGATTCTGATCCCGAAAGCCCAACGGACCCCGATGCTGACTGCCTCGAGTCTCCGTATCGGGTGGGCATCATCACCACATGCAAGCTGGTCTTCACCACGCCTGCAAACCGCCTTTCAATCCTGAGTGTAGATCCTGACAACGAGTGGTGTGCTGTCATCACGGTCAACCAGCGTCGCATCCGGTTCAAATTGGACACTGGCGCGTCTGCGAATCCCATATCACAGTCAGACCTCGACAGAATCCAAAACCAACCTAGAATCTTCCACCAGCCTGCCAGCTTCTTGACTAAAATGGCAATGCCATAGCTGCCAGTGGATCATGCCAGCTCGCTGTATCTCACAAGGCAATCAAAGTGACATTTAGATTCGAGGTCTCAGGATTGACAAGGCATCCCTGCTCGGTGCTCACGCTTGCAAACTCCCAAATCTGGTCCAGTGAGTCCATGCCATGTCCTCCACACCTGCGACTGCCTCGCCCAATGCAAACCTACAGACTGAGATAGCTGGACGAGTCCAGTAGGAAGTTGTGCATGTTTAACACTCTGTTCGGCAGGTATTGCTACAACCGCATGCCTTTCGGCATCATTTCAGCTTCCGAAGTCTTTCATCGAATAATGGTACAAATGATGGAGGACATCGAGGGGGTGCGAGTCTATGTGGACAACGTGATCATCTGGTCCACGACGCCCGAGGATCACATCGCTCGCCTCAAACAAGTTTTCCAGGGGATACATGAAAATGGCCTCCAGCTCAACAGGGCCAAATGCTCATTTGGTTGGTCTGTTATCAAGTTTCTGGGTGACCACATTTCACAGCAGGGTGTGAAACCTGATGCTGACAAGGTACTGGCAATCAATGCCATGAAGACCCCAGAGGACAAAAAGGCAGTCCTACATTTCCTTGGGATGGTAAATTTTCTCGGAAAATTTATTCCTAACATGGCATCCTACACCACAGCCTTCCGGCATCTCGTAGAAAAGTCCACAATGTTCCAGTGGCTTCCCACACATCAAGCGGAGTGGCTTGAACTGAAGGCGAAGCTCACCACAGCCCCAGTACTGGCATTCTTTGGCCCAACCAAGGATACCAAGATATCCACAGATGCAAGCCAGGACAGCATTGGTTCGGTGCTCCTCTAGCGAGACAACTCCTCGTCCTGGGCTCCAGTGGCATACGTCTCCAGGGTCATGATTCCGACCGAAGAACGGTATGCCCAGATCAAAAAAGAGTGCTTGGGTCTCCTGACAGGAATAGTCAAGTTTCATGACTATGTATACGGCCTGCCAAAGTTCATGGTGGAAACAGACCACAGGCCCTTAGTCCACATAATCCAGAAGGATTTAAATGATATGACACCTCGGCTGCAGCAAATTCTTCTTCGTCTCCGCCGAAAAGCAGACCAAGGCAGGCTAGCAGCACGGTTCAATTCCCGTACCAGCCTCCCCGAACAGGCGCCGGAATGTGGCAACTAGGGGCTTTTCACAGTAACTTCATTTGAAGCCTACTTGTGACAATAAGCGATTTTCATTTCAAATGACTTTGAACTCGTCTACACACCGGGTAAGGAGCTGATCATCGCGGATGCCCGATCCCGATCCAGCTCCACGCCGTGTGAACAGGGTGACTTCATTCGCCACATTGAGGCACAGGTGTAGTTGTGTGCCAGCAACCTCCCAGCCACTGATGAACGAGTTATCCAAATACGCGACGAAACTGCCAAAGATCCTCTACTGCAGCGTGTGATGCAACACCTCGCCCATGGTTGGCAAAAGGGGCAGTGCCCCCAGTTCTTCAATGTTAAGGATGAGTTAATGGTTATTGAAGGGATCCTTCTGAAACTGGATAGAATCGTCATTCCCCAAAACATGCAAACCATGGTGCTCAGACAGGTCCATGAGGGTCATCTTGGGGTCGAGAAATGTTGACGTAGAGCTCGGCAGGCAGTTTACTGGTCTGGCATCAGCCAGCACATTGCCAACATGGTCCTCAACTGCACAACATGCCAGAAATTCCAACCATCCCAGCCCAAGGAAACATTGCAACAGCACGAGATTGTGACCTCTCCGTGGTCCAAGGTGGGGGATAGACCTCTTTCACGCAAATGGGTATGATTACGTCCTTTTAATCGACTACTTCTCCAGCTACCCGGAAATGGCGAAACTGTCGGACCTCACATCCAAGTCTGTCATCAAAGCCTGCAAAGAGATGTTTGCCAGGCACGGGATACCACTCACAGTAATGAGTGACAACGGTCCATGTTTCTACAGCCAAGAATGGTCCGACTTTGCACGATCCTACCACTTCAGGCATATCACATCCAGTCCCCATTAACCGCAATTAAACGGGAAGGCCGAGAAGGGGGCCCATATTGTCAAACGGCTGCTTTGCAAGGCTGCAGACTCAGCCTCTGATTTTAACCTGGCGCTGATGGCATACAGGGCAACCACTCTGTCGACTGGTTTATCTCTGGTGCAGCTGCTCATGAACCGCAACCTGCGGACGACTGTTCCAGCCATCCATGTTCAAGACCTAGACCACCTCATGGTGTTGCAGAAAGTGCAGCGATCTAGGGACCAGCAGAAGATCACGTATGATGCTCATGCCACTGTTCTGCCTGCATTGGCTCCAGAAGATGTTGTTCACATTCAGTTGCCTGAGGGAGGCTGGTCAGCCCCAGCTGTTGTCGTCAGACAGGCTGCCCCCAGGTCTGTCTTGGTCAAATGGCTGATGGCTCCATTCTTTGGCGCAACAGGAGGGCGCTGCACAAGGTTGCCTGCCCACCACCTGACCGCACTTCTCCCCATGTCATCATGCCGTCTCAGGACATCTCGCACCACGCGGCCAATGATCTGGCAGTAGTTCCGCCTGTCCACGAGGACCCCGATTTGGCAGCAATCCCGCCTGTCCAGGTGCCGGCGTCCCCCCCTCCACCTCTGAGGCGATCGACAAGAATTCGTCGCCCACCACAAAGACTGAATCTGTAGACTTGAATCCTGTAACTTTTGTTCAGTTTGCTCTGTATCTGCACGGTAGACACCTTCCCATGTAAATATGTTCATTCACTCACCACTTGTACATAATCACACATGTATATGCAGCCACAATCCAAAACTTTTTTCAAAAAGGGGAGATGTCATAATATCCACTCATGGATATAATGAGGTGCAGACAGGCAGTGATTGACACACAGGATAACCAATGAACACACACGATACAGAACAACCAATCACCAGACAGGACACTACCACTATAAAACACACGAGGCATTAAGACTCTGCCTCTTCTCACTGGATACAGCTACAGAGATAGTTAGAGTGCACAAGGCCATGAGGTGGCCTCGTGGACAGGCGGAACTGCTGCCAGATCGGTGGCCACGTGGTGCGAGATGTCCTGAGACGGCATGATGATATGGGGAGAAGTGCGGTCAGGTGTGATAGAGAGCTAGTCTGGTCAAGCCAGTCTGAGGTTATCAGTGTAGATTAATAGAGTGTCAACCCACAGCAGATGATGTACAGCAACAAGCAAGTTCAGTAAAACAGTGTTGGACCATCTCCTGTGTCGGAAGCCTGATTCGAGTCTCACTGCATCCAGTTGCAGTCGATGTTAGACCAACTCAGATAACATATCAGTGGTTTGATACAACTGAGTGGTTTGCTGTGCTATTTCTGAAGGTATTTAAGAGTCAACCACTTTGCTGTTGGTCTGGAATCACATATAGGCCAGACCAGACCCGAAATGGCAACAGCATTTTTACGAAAATTGACAATAGTTTCATGGTCACCATTACTGAGACTAGCTATAGAATTTCAGATAAAAAGCAAATTACTGTAGATGCTGGAATCTGACACAAAACCAGAAAATACTGAACACACCTCAGCAGGTCTGACAGCATCTGTGGAGAGAAAAGAGAGCTAACGTTTCGTGCTGGATGATAAAAGAGTCATCCAAACACGAAAAGTTAGCTCCTTTCTCTCTCCACAGATTCTGGCAGAGCTGCTGAGATTGTCCACTATTTTCTGTTTTTGTTGTACATAATTCCAAATGTAATTATTAAATTTAAATTCCACCGCTGTCATGGATTTTAACCTGTGTTCCCAGACCGTTAGTTTTAGCTTTTTACTACTAATAAATGACATTACCTCTAATGACACCGCCTCCCCAAAAGGCCATTGCAGTTCAGCATCAATCAGCAAAGCATCAACACCAAAAATTGGTACCTAAAGATGCATCAGGATTTTACAGACCACAGTCAGTATAGGTAAGGAGCAGTGTTCTTTAATGGTTTATTCACTTGCTCTCAGTTAAAAGGCTCCAAATGTTGCTGGTGGTTTGTACTGACTTTTGATTATTTTAAAGTGCTTGTAATGGCTTCAGTCATTTCTGGCAATACAACTTTTTCTACATGAGGCTCAGTTCTGCTTATTCCACTCATAGAATCATTGAATCCCTACAGTGCAGAAGGAGACCATTTGACTGCACCAACGCTTTTGAAAGAGCACCCTATCTATGCCCATGCCCTCACCCGCATCCCAGTAACCACAGCTAACCTTTTGGACACTAAGGGGCAATTTAGCATGACCACTCTAACCTGCACATCATTGGACTGTGGGAGGAAACCAGAGCACCGGGAGGAAACCCACTCAAATACGGGGAGAAAGTGCAAACTCCACACAGTCACCCGAGGCCGGAATCGAACCCGAGTCCCTGGCACTGTGAGGCAGAAGTGCCAACAACTCAGGATAGAGGAATAGGTGGAAGGAGCAAATAAGATGGCAACTACAGGGAGCCTGGATAGAATAGAATGAATAGCAAGAAGACCATTGCTCGCAGGAAAGCTTGCCTCCTGGCAGGCTGTATAGGTCCAGGGCAAGGTAGCAATACTTACCTGAGGAGCATTGGATTAGATTGGTTTATTGTCACGTGTACCAAGGTACAGTGAAAAGTATTGTTCTGCGTGCAGCTGAAACAGATCATTCTGTATATGAAAAGCAAATACATAATAGGGTGCACATAAAATACACAATGTAAATACATAGACACAGGCATCGGGTGAAGCATACAGGAGTGTAGTACTACTCAGTAGACAAGATGTGTGAAGAGATCAGATCATTACATAAGTCCATCAGTCCATAAGACGGTTGCTTAGGAGTCTGGATACAAGTGCACAGTGCACAAGTAAGAGGTCCATCTCTAGGAGGGCTGACATGGAGTTGTGACCTCCTACAACCCAAGACTGCACTCTTGCCAGCTGTCACGTTTTGCCTAAATTGGCAGGCAACTGACTCGGAGTGTACTGATGATGCCTATGAAGTAACATCACATTAGTCTCGTTTATGATCCCAGTTGATGTGGCTCCTGGATGGGAAGGTCCCAGAAGGAAACCCTGGCTTTTACTTTTTTTAGAAAATGTGCAGGAACAGTCACAAGAAAAAAAACATCGATGAAACATGAAAAGTTTGACTATAATACAGTACTCCTTCACTCCCTCTTATCTTCTCAAATGTACACAGATTTCAAGGATAACACAGATTACACAATGTATGTTATGCTATAGTGTTCTCAGTAAATACACAGTCGCTGTACCACCCTTTTCAGCGACTTCAGAGTATTATCATCTCCAAACCTGAAACGTGTGGAACTTTCAAATTCCTTAACCTTGTTAAGATTTTCAGCATTCAAAGAGTACAGGTAACATTTTAACCAATCAATTCCACACACAGAAGATGTGCAGCCACCGTTCAATACAGCACAATTGAAGGATTCTGCAACCAACACCCTCATTTACTAGAGTAAAACTGCTTGTTAAGAGGACAATGCCTTCTTTCTAGACACTATCTTTTTCCTCTTCCGACTTCCATGTCATGTGTAGCTTCAAACACTATTATAACGTGTTGGACAGTTGAAAGCTTAATGGTATTGATAGTCACACCGAAAACATCGATTTATCATACTCCGGGCATTTCTGGAGTTCATTTTCCTATTTCCATTCTCCATGTCCCTCCTTCTATTATAAGTTTTAATTGAGTTTCTGTCCTCAAAATTTCTGGGTCCCGATCTCCTTCCATATTCTCGTAACCTGTTCGTAGCCGTACGGTCTCGCCATCCTGTCAGTAGTGTATCTTCCATCGTCTGCTTTGTCGCTGACTGACCCATTTGTGACATGAGAGCCATAGGAATTGAATGTTTCCCCAGGAACTTCTTTAAAGCCTCTATCATCTAATCGAATAAGGTATAATTATCCACAAACTTAACTCCTGTCAAAACCAAGAGCCTATCCATATCAGACACTCTAGCACAGTCCAGTAACTTAAATGCCAACACAGATTGTGGAAATTCCAGGCAGTGTTTGTGCAGCCTTCTGTATAGTCTGCTAAATTCCATTATATAGTCCTCCATAGAGGTATCCTCTGTTTTCCAGAATCTATCGAATTCTGACCAGGCTTGATACGCACTTAACAAGTCATCCTTTTGATAAATCTTATCCATAAACTGTTAGAGAACAGTCTCCAGACCTTCTTCCGAGTCTAACTCTTCCAAATCCAGTTCAGAAAACACTTTGCTCCGGATTTTGCTGTCATAAGGTAGAGAGAGAGCCAATGCCATACCTTGTTTCCTCTTTCCCAAGGCAGTTACCTTAGTCCGCATAACGACTACACTACTCCATTGGTCGTCCGATCCCCATTCAGAAAATAATGGTGGATAGTCATATCCAGCCATCTTTATCCTAGGTTCAGCCATATTTTCTTTTTCCTTCTCACTCACTCCTGGTTGATGAAAAATGTTGGTTTTTTTCCTGGAAAAATATCTTTCAACCCTTTACATTTGTACAACAACCATCCTCTGCTACCAATGTTAGCCTCTGCCTGCTGTTGAATGAAGAGTCAAGAGTTCTGCTCCTATTCCCAAACACCTTTATTTTTCCTTTGAATACACTCAGCACCAAACCCTATCATCACATCACATGCTCCCAAGGCCAGGTGTAGCCTCTTTACATATCAGTGCCAATTATTGGATCAATGAGAATTGGAATGTTTCTTAACTCATTCCTTAACATTGGCGACCGCTATGGATAGCCTGGTGCACAACGCCAGCTGCATGAGTGGAGGTGTCCAGGAGTGGCTCAATCGGTGAGGCTATGACTGAGTGCCTCAACAGCAGGTCCCAGCCGCTGAGGGACATCAGCCAGTACCAGGTGGACCTTGAAGAGCGCTGCGGAGCATGTCCCAGGCACAACTAAATGCAGCAGTAGAGCAGGAAGGCTAAGCACAACAAGGATCACTGAGAGAGCACGGGGGGGGGGGGGGGGGGGGGGGGGGGGGGTGGGGGGGGGGGGGGGGGAGTGAGGGTAGGATGAAAGGGGGGGGAGGAGAGGGTAGGATGAAAGGGGGGGGGAGAGGGTAGGATGAAAGGGGTGTGTGGGAGGAAGGTTGGGTGTGGGGGTCTGGGAGGGGTGGGGAGAGTGGGGCGGCACCAGAAGGAGATTGGGCAATTGGGGACACTTTTTAAATCATTAAAATCTGCCGACCTTGACCAGTATGACACCTCTAGCACTTTTGTCCGCAATGCAGGCCAAGCACCAATCCCATGCCTCACCTCCCCGGTCATGGAGGTCCTGGACTCCCCCCCCCCCCCCCCCCCCCCCCCCCTCCTTGCGGGGCATGCCATGAGCAAATGATGGGTGTGAGCGAGCACAAGTAACCAGCCAGGGGTAAGAATAGGCATTGAATGAGGAGCTCCAGCGCTCAGCTCTCTGCGGGTTATCATCACCCCACCTCATCCTCCAGCCCCTCCTGACCAGGAAGAGGGTGTCAACCCGGAGACATCCTACAGAGAAGCAACCACCAGCTCCCCTGCGTTCCACACCCCTGACAACAGCATTTCTCGCAGTCAGTACCTGGTACAGTGTGGCACAGTGAGACATGTGACACCAGCAAGTGCGCCAACCCTCTGACCCCAGAGTCCCCAGAGGATGCCCACCAATGGCATCGAAGGCCACAGGATGCAGTAAATAGCAGGCTGCCTCTGATGTGCATCCTGGGGACACAATTAAATGCAGCAGTAGAGCAGGTACATCAAGGATCACTGAGAGGGCACTGTGTGGGGGGGTAAGGAGTAAAGGGGGTATGGTGTGGGGGCAGGGTGGGTGTGAGGGTCTGGGAGGGATGGGGAGAGTTGGGCGGCACCATCAGGAGAGTGGGCAGATGTGGACACTTATTTAAATTATTAAAATCTGTCGACCTCGACCAATATGACACCTCTAGCACTTTTGTCTGCAATGCAGGCCGACCACCAATCCGATGCCCCACCTCCCTGGTCATGGAGGTCCTGGGCTCCTCAACACCGCCCCCCTCTGCGGGGCATGCCATGAGCAAGCAATGGGTGTGAGCGAGCACAAGCAGGCAGGCAAGGGTAAGACTATGGCATTGAATGAAGAGCCCCAGTTCTCAGCGCTGCAGGTTATCATCACCCCTCCTGCCCTCGACCATGACCCACGGATAGTGCCGACAGAGTCCCATCACCATGGAGTGATGTTACACACACTCTGGGAGAGGGAGGGACGGGGATGCCTGGGGGGCAAGGGGTGCAGGAAGGGCGGTGGGGAGACAAGGCCATGTTCTATGTGAAACAGGTGAGGATGAGGGCCTCCCGGCTCTCTGGGTTTGCCAGACCCTCGCGCTGCTGCCTGTCTGCCATCCTCCAGCTAGTCCAGCAGGTCCTTCCTGTACTCTGGGGTTGTACTGCAGTGCATCAACTGAGGAGTCGAGGCATTGGTACTGCATTTTGAGGAGTCCGATGCACCACTCGATGACAGACCAGGTGGCCGCTTGGGCCTCGTTATATCTGGTCTCAGCATCATTCACAGGCCTCCGTACTGGGTGTCATTAGCTAGGTCCTCACTGGTACCCCTTGTCCCCCAAGAGCTAACCGGCCACCCTGGGGTGGTCCTCAAAGTGGCGGGGGATGTCTGACTGCCCCAGGATGTAGCTGTCATGCACACTCCCTGGGATGCATGCACACGCGTGCATGATCTTCATTTGGTCTCACACGAGCTGGATGTTCAGGGAATGGAACGCCTTCCTGTTGATGAGGGGCACTCCCAGACAGTCCAGTGTGCGGAAGGCAACATGCGTGCCATCTATTACTCCACATCGCTGGGGCATCCCGGCGATGTCAGAGAATCCGCCAGCCTCCCCGGACAGGCGCCGGAATGTGGCGACTAGGGGCTTTTCACAGTAACTTCATTGAAGCCTACTCGTGACAATAAGCGATTTTCATTTCATTTCATTTTCAAATTGATCAGCGAACGGAGCAGTTCTCGTTTTTGGCCTGTCCTGCAATTTAACAGCTTGTCCCGCTCTCGCTTAAGCGCAATACGGCCATTAAATCATGCCCTTTGTCTTTGAATTAATTGTATGGTTTGTTCAACTTGACTTGTTAACACCGGAGTTCTTTATTTTACTAAGGTTCGAACACCCCCATGCAGAAAGAACACAAAACTTTTTTAGGCAAATTGTAAATTTTGAGGTGCACAGATTCCCTGTCGAATATCCGTAGCTTCAATTGGTTCAATATTGAGACCAACAAGTGGATCAGAGTGTTGAATCTTGATCAATATAGATTGCGCCTGCCAAGTAACAATTCACTCAAGCCAGAGTTCCCATCCGCTACTGATAAAAAATGACCAATTTGTTCTTTAGCCCATTTAATTACTGAACCTGCAATTTAACTATGTATAAAGACACAACATGCATTCTGCTTCTAACAGTACTCTGACTGTGTTGCCAGGTTTTTCAATCTGGCTGAGTTATAATGCAATCATAGCTTGTTTTCTTTTTGCTCTCTCCAACAACACTGCCAGGGAATTACGACTACTCAAAGCAGAAATAGGCAGTTAAACAAAAAGAAGAGGTATCGGGGTTAACAATTTACCATCCATATTCCATTGATACATGGCAGTGTAGTGTTAAGGGGGGGAATAGAGAGGAGAGAACATAAGCAGCTGATAAATGTCCTGTTGACTGGCACGGTATTTAATTTGTATTCGTTGGACTTGCTCCCAGTTTCTAAGATTGGGATCTGTTCTCGGTGAGACATGAATCCACCATTTTGTTCCAATATCAACTCATAGGATCAGAAAAAGAAAGGCAACGCTCATCCCGCTGCATTCCATTGACGGAGAGGAATTGCAAAGAATTGGATAGTAATGAGTTTTTCCTTTCTGCCAATGGAGTGTTTATTTCCCAAAGCAACTATTGGTTTAATGCTTCTCTGAAAACAAGTTGTTTTCTGTTCTGAAATGCTTTTTTCATGAGATTGTCTTTTATCTAATTGAAACAACCTCCCTTTAATCTAACTTGATTTAAGATGTAATTTCTCATTCCCCAGGTAATAAAGTTCTTCTGTTATTGCATACCATATATAAATAAGATGCTCAAAATCATTAATGACGGTGACCTTGGTTCGCCCAGGGGTTACCGTTTATGTTATCTTGCAATACTACATAGCTAATATTACACTATTACATCTGAGTGCATATCAATATGACTCTATACAGATGTTAATATTTTTTAGTTGGGATGGAATGTTCATGCAGACATCAGCCAGGCCCCCTAAACTGCATTGGGACCCAGCCAAACCTGCCTCAGGAAGCCCCTGCCCAGGACCCAAGACGCCCGAAATGGCAGAGGACCCGAATTCGCCGCAAGGTATTCCCATGTTCACACAATGCGGGACCCATCCGGATCGCAAACATGGCCCCCCAGCAACCCCACTATCTCACCAGTGCCCGGGACTCTGCCAGACGCGGCTTCAGAAACATAACCAGTGCCCTGGCCCCTGCCAGCATCCCGGCCACTGCCAGACACAATCACCTACATTCCACAAGGTCAGACTTCTCCCATCCGATCCCGGGACCATCCAGCCGCGGCCGCCGACCAAGGAACGGAGGGAAAAGGGGTGGTCTGCAGGTGAGACTGAAGCAATACGGTTTCAAGACCCCAGCATACTCCTGGCAAATGTACAAGCGATCGAAAACAAGGTGGATGAACTTAACGCTAGACTTACCTCTCAGAGGGAAGTAAGAGACTGCTGTGCACTTTGTTTCACAGAGACATTGCTCACCCCTGCCTCACCGGACTATGCCATTGATGTGACCATCAATTCACTCGAGACACGAGAGGAAGTAAACTGTGGCTTTAATAGACTTACAACTGAGCCTGCCTGTGACCAGAAGAACTTAGGGCAGACTCACAAGGCTACAGCACTTTATACTTCTGGTAGTGGGAGGGGCCATGGGCAGAACCAAGGGTGGAGCCCTGTACAAGCTCCTCATCTCCCCCTGTGGGCAGAGCCGCGCAGCGGCTCACAGACATGGCCCACAAGGATACAATGCCATACAGTGTGAATTAAGCAATATACATTCACCACATTCACCCCCTGTAAAACAAATCAAGTCCGGTGGGGGTGACGGGTCTACAGATTGAGCCGGTCCGGTGGCCGAGTCGTCCGCTGGGATCGGCGGAACACTGGGGTTGCAGCCTCTTCGGATGCATGTGTGCTGACGGGCGGTGTGGATCTGAGGGTGGACTCCGGGGGTGGTTCGTTCAGAGCTTTGTTCCTGACCGGTGCGACGGGCGAAGGGGGGCGCAGGAAACCTGTAGGCGTGGGGGCGCAGGGTGTGGGGGGTCGGGTGGGGTGTAGTGTGGGGGGTACCTTGGCGGTGGTGGTGGTTGTGGTGGTGGATCCTGCAGGCGCCAGGTCCCGGAGGGAAACGGTGTCCTGACGGTCGTTGGGGTGTTCTATAAAGAAGTAGTGTCGGTTCGAGTGTAGCAGTAGTACCCTTTCTACTAGTGGGTCCGTTTTATGTGTCCGGACGTGCTTCCGGAGGAGAACCGGGCCCGCTGTCGTTAACCAAGATGGGAGTGAAGCCCCCGTGGTAGTGCCCCAGGTCTGGATGCACGAAGCTCTCGGTGCTCCTGGAGTCGAAGAGGCACGGTGTCTTGTATCCGTTGACCTGAACGGACATTATCGAGCTCCTGAGGTGCTTTGGCTGCGACTGGCCCAATGTGACTGCGTTGAGTTGCAGGTAGTCGGTGGCTCGATCAGCAGTGCTGGAGTGGCCCCGTGATGACTGTCCACGGAGGTCGTAGTCGTCGAGATGAACATCGGGTGATGGCCAAGATGGAGGCCCCGTTGATCGCACGTGGCGGGCAATGAAGAAGATGGTGTCCAAGATGGCCACCCCCGTGGATCGCACGTGGCGGGCAGCGAGGAAGATGGCGCACATGTCGGCGGAGGCGGAGTTGGCAGACACGCTGTAACATTGCAGGGTCTGCGGGACTGCGAGTTGGGGGAGCGATTGCTCTGGACAGCGGGAGAGTTAGAAGGTTTTGATTTAGACAGGCATACCTTAGCATAATGTCCTTTTCGACCACAGCTGCTGCAGGTCGCATTGCGGGCCGGGCAGTGCTGCCGTGGGTGTTGGGGCTGACCGCAAAAATGGCACGCTGGCGCTCCATAGTGGGTGGGTGGCCGAGCGGCGCAGGCCTGGGGCAGTTGCTGGTCGGGGGTCCACGATGGGGTCGCGTGGTCTGCAGGGAACGAGTTCAGACTTTGAAATACGACCTCCATTGAGGTTGCTAGCGCTACCGTGTCCTCCAAGTCCTGGGCCCATTTTTCGAGAGGGCACTGGCGCATGTAGTTAGACCGGACCCCTGCAACATACACATCACAGACAGCGAGTTCCATATGCTGGGAGGCAGTTACAGCCTGAAAGTTACATTCCCGTGCAAGGGCTTTTAGATCGCGCAGGTAGTCCTCTAGCGACTCTGGGGGACGCTGGCAGCGGGTAGCGAAAATATGCCGCGTGTAGACTTCATTTACAGGCCGCCCGTATAGTCGGTCGAGCATAGCGAGAGCCTCGGTGTACGAGTCGGTACTGGTGAATTGTGTAGAGATGCGATGGCTCACCCGTGCATGCAGTACACTGAGTTTCTGCTCGTCAGTAGTAGCAGAGGTAGTCGACGCAGCGAGGTAGGCCTTGAAGCACCGAAGACAGTGTAGAAAGATTTCCTTTGCTTCTGTAGCCTGCGGGTCGAGATCTAGTTGATCAGGTTTGAGGGCTGATTCCATAGTGGTTTTCTTAAGTCTATTAAATTGATGTGACCATCAATTCACTCAAGACACGAGAGGAAGTAAACTGTGGCTTTAATAGACTTACAACTGAGCCTGCCTGCGACCAGAAGAACTGAGGGCAGACTCACAAGGCTGCAGCATTTTATACTTCTGGTAGTGGGAGGGGCCATGGGTGGAGCCACGGGCGGAGCCAAGGGTGGAGCCCTGTACAAGCTCCTCATCTTCCCCTGTTGGCAGAGCCGCACAACGGCCCACAGACAGAGCCCACAAGGACACAATGCTATACAGTGTGAATTAAGCAATATACATTCACCACAGCCATACAACATGAAGGCTTCTCAATTCATCAGGCCAACCGCACTGCATCATCAGGCAAAGCAAAGGGTGGATGGGTTTGCCTCCTCATCAACTCCTCCTGGTGCTTGGATGTGGCGACCCTGGCGGCCTACTGCTCCCCGGACCTGAAATACTTGACCGTGAAGTGCCGCCCATACTATCCATCACGTGAGTCCACTTCAGCCATTATCACAGCGGTCTACATACCATCCCAGGCAGAAGTGAGGAAGGCGCTGGCCGAACTGTACACAGTTATAAACAACTACGAAACAGAACACCCAGAGGCCTTGTTCATCGTGGCCGGGACTTCAACAAGGCCAACCTCAAGAGTGTCCTGCCAAAATTCCACCAGCCCATCTTCTGTCCCAACTGGGGCGAGAACTTTCTTGACCATTGCTACTCAAAATCAAG
This sequence comes from Scyliorhinus canicula, assembly GCF_902713615.1. Classification (NCBI taxonomy): domain Eukaryota; kingdom Metazoa; phylum Chordata; class Chondrichthyes; order Carcharhiniformes; family Scyliorhinidae; genus Scyliorhinus; species Scyliorhinus canicula. The sequence goes on from NC_052147.1 coordinate 187,109,279, forward strand.
GGAGCCTACCGTTCCATCCCCCGACCCCAGTTTGGGAAATCAGACCACAAGACGGTGCTCCTTCTCCCGGCATACAAGCAGAAACTCAAGCGGGAGAATTCAGCTTAGAAGGTCATGCAGTGCTGGTCCAAGGAAACAGAAGAGCTCTTACGTGACTGCTTAGAGACAGTGGACTAGTCCATATTTAAGAACTCAGCAACCAACTTAAATGAGTATGCAACTATCGACACAGCCTTCATCAGCAAATGTGTGGACGACTGCGTGCCAAAGAAAGTAGTGCGTGCATCCCCCAATCGGAAACCATGGTTCAATCGCAGGATTGGTTCCCTACTGAAGGACAGATCTGAGGCGTTCAAGTCAGGCGACCCTGACCTGTACAAGAAATACAGGTATGACCTCCGAAAAGCCATCCGAGATGCCAAGAGAAAATATCAGATCGAGCTAGAGTCAAAGACATACGTTACAGACTCTCGGCAGTTGTGGCAAGGCCGAAAGAACATAACGGGCTACAAAGCGAAGCCGAGCAGTATGTCCAGTAGCAATGCACCCCTCCCCGATGGACTCAATGCATTCTATGCTTGGTTCGAGCAGGAAACCAATGATCTGCTGTCGAGTGCACCAGCAGCCCATAACACACCCGTACCAACAATCACAGCTTCCGAAGTCAGATTGGCCTTCCTGAAAGTGAACCCTCGGAAGGCAAGGGGTCCGGATGGGATCCCCGGTGGTGCAGTCAGAGCCTGGGCGAACCAGCTGGCAGATGTGTTCGCAGACATCTTTAACCTGTCCCTACACCTTTCTGAGGTGCCCACCTGCTTCAAGAAGACTACCATCATACCGGTGCCAAAGAGGAACCAGGCAACGTGCCTCAATGACTACTGTCCGGTGGCCCTGACTTCAGTTGTAATGAAGCCCTTCGAGAGGTTGGTCATGAAGCGCATCACTTCCATACTCCCAGAATGCCTTGATCCACTGCAATTCGCATACCGCCGCAACCAGTCCACAGCAGACCCCATCTCCCTGACCCTACATCATCCCTAGAGCATCTCGACAACAAGGAATCCTACATCAGAATCCTATTTATTGACTACAGCTCTGCTTTCAACACCATAATCCCAGCCCAGCTCATATCAAAGCTCCAAAACCTAGGACATGGCTCCTCACTCTGCAACTGGATCCTCGACTTTCTGACCCACAGATCACAATCAGTAAGAATAAACAACAACACCTTCTCTACAATAGTCCTCAATACCAGGGGCCCGCAAGGCTGCGTACTCAGCCCCCTACTATACTCCCTGTACACACACGGCTGCGTGGCAAAATTTGGTTCCAACTCCATCTACAAGTTTGCTGACGATGCGACCATAGTGGGCCGGATCTCGAATAACGACGAGTCCGAATACAGGAGGGAGATGGAGAACCTAGTGGAGTGGTGTAATGACAACAATCTATCCCTCAATGCCAGCTGAGGCACCCTCAATTACGATGCGAGAGTGAGGTCGGTAATCAAAAGGCTTTAATCTACAGAGAACTGAACAGCATCCGAGAGAAGTGTGCTCACCACATGGAGCCTTATCCTATATACCGTTTCCTGGGGGTGTAGCCAGAAGCAGAGTCCCCCAGGGTTCCAAGCATCTTAAAGGGGCAAGGTATTAAAGGTCACGTACCGTTTACAGCAGTTATTAATACTGTTCATCACACCAGCAAAACTAAAGAGCTAGTCATTGACTTCAGGAAGCAAAGTGCTGTTAACACCCCTGTCAGCATCAACACGGCCGAGGTGGAGATGGTTAGCAATTTCAAATTCTCCAAAAATCTGTCCTGGTCCACCCACGTCGATGCTACCACCAAGAAAGCACAACAGTGCGTATAGTTCCTCAGAAAACTAAGGAAATTCAGCATGTCCACATTAACTCTTACCAACTTTTACAGATGCACTATAGAAAGCATCCTATCTGGCTGCATCACAGCCTGGTATGGCAACTGCTCAACCTAAGACCGCAAGAAACTTCAGAGTTGTGAACACAGCCCAGTCCATCACACAAACCTGCCTCCCATCCATACACCTCCCGTTGCCTGGGGAAAATGGGCAGCATAATTAAAGACCCCTCCCACTCGGCTTACTCACTCTTCCAAATTCTTCCATCGGGCAGGAGATACAAAAGTCTGAGAACATGCACGAATAGACTCAAAAACAGTTTCTTCCCCGCTGTTACCAGACTCCTAAATGACCCTCTTGTGGACTGACCTCATTAACACTACACCCCTGTATGCTTCATCCGATGCCAGTGCTTATGTAGTTACATTGCGCACCTTGTGTTGTCCTATTATGTATTTGCTTTTAATTCCTTTTCTTTTCATGATCTGTTGATCTGCTCGAAGAAATATACTTTTCACTGTACCTCGGCACACATGACAATAAACAAAATCCATCCAACAGTGAACCGAGAGGCGATTAGAAGGTCCCTGGAACACACTTTGTACGACTTGCTGTGGCTGCGCAAGCCTCATGCCCTGCCCATCCTGGCCCTCCTCCGCGTCCTCCTCGTTGGACGAGGTTCATCACCCTCTGCCAGCACGTTGCCCCTATGCTGCGCGATGTTGTGGAGGATGCAGCAGGCCACTACAATGTGGGAGACTCTCCTAGCGCTATACTGGAGGGTCCCTCCAGAGCGGTCCAGGCATCTGAACCGCAACTTCAGGATGCCGAGGCACTGCTCATCACACTGTGGTCGCCTAATGGGCGTTGTTGTAGCGGGTCGCTGCGTCGGTTTGTGGCCACCGGATAAGCATCATCAGCCATGACCACAGTGGATAATGCTGTGCCACCCAAGAGACAACCCCTCACCTGGGTGTGCACCTCAAAGGTGCAGGGAACTATCAAGTGTGCCAGGATGAAGGTGTTTTGCACACTGCATGGGCATGGGTGCAGACGTGCATCTCTTGGTCACTCACCAGCTGCACGTTCATGGAGTGGAAACCCTTTCGGTATATGAAGGCTAGCCCCTCATACACCGGTGCTCGTAGAGGGGCATGCATCCCTTTGATCACCCCCTGGACCTGGGCATCATGGAATGGTGGTGAATCCCGCTGCCTGCGGCAGGTCCGGCAGCCCACAGTCGTGCCTCTGGGAACATGTCTTACCTCCTCTCTCTCCATCAGCAGCCACGGTGCCTGTGTCCTGATTTTAAATACCACAAGTGAACTTTGCCATTGGTAATTCCTCCTGGTGGAGGCGAAGCATCATGGGAAACCCGTAGAATACCGGGACTGGCCCGTTAATAATATGCCAACAGCATTTACTATACAATTTGCATGCCCATACCAGCGCATGGCATAGAACATATTGTGGAGGCACTGTAGCGTGGCATTATAATGGGCGCCCAGTCCCAGCCTCAATTTTAGGCTCATGCCCACTCACTTTTCGTGATTCCGGCTTTGCTGGACGGAGAATCCACTCCTGTTTTTTAAAAAATGGAAATCAAAAGCTTGAGAATATATCATTGAGATTACTATATTCTAAAGATATAAGATGCTTCTTTTTCATTCCCATGCTCATTCAAATTGAATGTGACAGTTAAGAGAAAGGAAATGTTATGATAATACTTTCAGATCCAGTGACAGGCTTTTATGTGAAACATTTAATTATACAAATTAATAAAATAATTAATTTAAAGAGCAACAACCATGGCTTTGTCACTGATGAAGCTCATTAGAAAATTAATAATATATTGTATCATACAATGTTATCTGAATTACTATTACGCTGTCATTTGTTTGTTAATATGTTTTGTTCCTAAATTTACACAATGGAAAACTGTGCTAACCCTTTGCCAGTCAAACCTGAATTAATTGCTCCTTTAAACTGCTGTACTGTGTGAAGATACTCCTCACTGATACTCAGCTATAAGTACACTGGCTTGAAATTATTGAAGCAACCTACTGAAATCATGCCTTTAACTATAATTTTGGTGTGTGAGTCTCCACATTGCACATTAAGAAATAGACTTTGAATTGTGTTTCGCATTGCAGCTCACTGCTCAGCGTGACAAAATAAAAGATGCATTCTAAATAATGGTCCTTTGTGCAATAATTATCTTCTGAATACAACTAGTAAGGTCTTATGTTGTTGCATTCAATGTTTCACAATATGATGAGGACAGCAGTGTGATGGTCATTTGAGGAATATATCAAGAGACAATTTTCAATGATTTCAAATCATGGGTACCATGCCCAAGATTCTCCAGATATGTGTTCTTGATGGTTCAGGATCCAAACTGGGAGCTTGATTTAGAATTTTCCGTTTTATTTTCAGTTGCATCAAATGACATTGAAACACAAAACCTAATATCTTAAAATGGGGTCTATTCTCAGGCCATTGGGCATACAGACAGTTTGGGCTGGATTCTCCGAGCTCGTGCCGGGTCGGAGAATCATCATTGACGCCCAAAATTCCAGCCACACCGCTCCAATGGCAGGGTGCGATTCTCCGACCCGGCGAGAACCACGCAAACGCGGCATGCGCCGCGCGGGCTGGAGAATTGGCAGAAGTGGCGGGATGTGCGGTTCCCCGAGCCTGCAAAGATACTGCGGCCCGGATGGAGGGGGGGGGCAATGCCACTTGTGTGGTGGGTAGGGGGGTTGACGCCATGGGCACAGTGCTGGGTACTCACCCTGGCTGCCCTGACCAGGTCGTTCAGCTTTTTTCAGTACTGGCCGCCTATCCTGGGTGTAATCCCGAAAGCTCTGACGCCTTCGTCCACCTTCCTCCACATACGCGTTGGCTGGGGTCCTACGGCCGTGTCCGGGGTACAAGGCCCGCCTCCTCTGCTCTATGGCATCCAGGAACATCTCGATATCCTGCTCGTGGAACCCCGGTGCTGCGTGGTGGGGGCTATTTTGCAGTGCCTCCCTGTTTATGGGGGTGGCGCATATTTGACTGCGATGTGGCACCACGTTGATTATGCTGCACGCATCTGTGATGCCAGTCTGGGGCCATGCCATCGCGCTTCCGTGACGCCCATGCTGGACCCTCCCGGTGCGCAGAATAGACGCACTTTTGAACCATTGACACCGGCATGGAATGCTCCGCTTTTTACGCCAGCGAACAACACTTCGCCGGGATTTTGGAGAATCCCGGCCTTTATCTTAAATACTACCAATTCATTCATTCATTCATATTCATTCATTCATGTGTGTTCTACCCAAAAGACAGGTCCTTGGCTAATTGTCAGCCGATGCTTCATCCTGAACCATTTCCTCAGCCATTTTTGGCAGTAGTTGGTAGCCATTGCCTTTCATTACTTCGTTTTTAACATTGAATCTTCTAATCCACAGTGTCTTAACTATTGGCAGCAGAATATTGAGGTTTATCATCTGATGACAGTTGAAATTATTAACATTACCATTCCAAAAAATGGAGATCCACTCCCTGGCAGGCAGATGTGCGCGGATTACTATACAGCTTAAATGTGAAAGTCAAAGAAGACAACAGAGTAGCGGCAGAGTATGACATTTTTATTGAGTCTGAATGTATTGCGGTAATAAAACAGAATCTCAAATGGAAATACGTTATTTTTGTCAAGGTACTTCCTGGTCACAAGAGACCACTGTCTAATGACCTTGACCATGATCACATAAAGTATATGAATTTACCAACTTCCATTGAGATGTGCAATGCATCACTTTATGATTGTGTTTCATTAAGTGCATTAGAATTTGGGACCAAGATCTCTTAAAAGCCAACAAAATAATGCAGCCACAGATAGCAAATTCTGTATTAGGTCTATTCAAGATTGGAGAGAAAATCTGTTTTAGAGTCACAGAATTTTAATTGATTTTATTATAATTATGTGGAGATTATCTGCGAGACGCTAAGTCATCTATTTCATGGGTAAAAAAATTTTGCCTCTTTCAAAAAGAAAAATGATCAAATCTTAAAGTTACCAAATAATATTTAGAGCTGAAAAGGAAATAGACAAATAAAATCTAAATATTGCCACAGTCCCACAGTCCAAGAGGATGCTCTCTTGAGAGCTGACTGGTGATTATCTAATCTGAGGGTCACCACACCTCAGGCAGGGGGCAAGGTGAGAAGGTGGGTAACCTTAGCCAGCACAGTGACCTCAGCAGGTAAAGGAATTGAACCGACGCTGTTGGTATTGCTCCGCATCACAAATCAGCCATCCAGCCAACTGAGCTAACCAATCCCCAGAAATGAGTAAATATAAATTTAGTGACGACAGAGGAATCCACAATGAGAGGCATAAGAAACTTGCTGTTATTAATAAAGAACTATTTACACAATACAATCTAGGTCCCAGCCGGGACTACTCTGCTCGGCTCCTGTTCGGACCGAGCTTTTAATGCCAGAGCCCATTACTCCGCTGATGGGCCCCGCCCCTCTGCGAAGAAGCTCATACTCCACAAGGCTTATGGGAGGCTAATTGGTCCATTCACGTACCCTCGTGTGAGTTATAACAATAAGGTTACTTGAAATAAATGAAAATCGCTTATTGTCACGAGTAGGCTTCAATGAAGTTACTTTGAAAAGCCCCTAGTCGCCACATTCCGGCGCCTGTCCGGGGAGGCTGGTACGGGAATCGAACCGTGCTGCTGGCCTGCTTGGTCTGCTTTAAAAGCCAGCGATTTAGCCTGGTGAGCTAAACCAGCCCCTTTAAAACTGCCTAACAGGCAGTGTTAAAAGTTACAGCTTTCTCTGCATGGGTTTTTACTTTTTCATTTATTAAAGATATGCAAGTCGAAGCAATGGACTGAAAAGTGGCTTTCTATGCATTTGAAAATCAAAATAAATCTGTACAATAAAAATTACTCTCTGCATTGGGGTAGGGAGGGGGTAAGTGGGGGGAGAGCAAAGGATGTTTGGGGAGGCTAGTTCTTATTATTGGAGCAGTGACTCTTGGTAGGATTTATTTGTTTGTGTTTTCTACCCATTGTAAGACATGGGATATAAATGATATTCTGACTCGGCAAAGGATTATACCAATAGACTCCATTAAAGAATTCAAGTGCATTTTCTGATTTGTATTAGTTAGACTGAAAAATTAATGCTGAGCCGCTCTTCATCAAAGTTACCTTGATAAAAATAGAATGGAGACGTGTTACACCCCCTCAAAGGATATTTTATAGCAGAGGCCACGATCAAGACTATTTTAGGACGCAAACACCTCAAAATAGAATTATAATTTTACAAATAATTTGAAGGCAGACTAATTCAATAATCGTCCTGCAAGAACACATCAGAAACAAAAAGATTGTCTTCAAATCAGTCTTATCTTTAAAAGGAGAAAGATCTATTGAGGTGTAGACATGTTTTCTCTTTATCTTTGCTAAACATATCATTTTGAATAACCCTTATCAGATTTTAAATGTTCTCCTAGAGTAATCACCATATTATCCAGGATGGGCAAACAATTAAATAAAATATAACAGGCGTCTGATCTTATCACTTGTTCAGAGATTAGAGATGAAGTGCAATTGAGCTGTTTCTCCACTCAGTAAGATGCGTTTAACAATGAAATGACCATTTATTCTAAGGCATATGTATTCATATGTCAAAGATGTCAGTCACTACAATTTTAGCCTTCCTGGTTATTGTACCCATGCCAATATGGATTCGTTAGTTGTGGAGTGTGCATGCCTTTGGGAAGTGCCGAGGATGTGTTTTCTACATTCAAGGCTCTAGGTAAATTTAAGTTATTGCTGCTGTTGTAGTTGTTGCCCTAATTCCCCCATGCACAGAATGCACACAAACTTGCTCTTAAGCTGCTGATATTTTTGCACAGGTCTTCAGAATTCACTGTATTTGTTATTTCAGCTGATTGATACATTCAGAAATGCTTTACATTTGAAATGAAAGTGTGATTGTAGGCAGATGAAGTAAGTCATATCTTTTTTGAGTTTTAGTATTAAGGGAATACATTGTAAGATATTATGCTAATTTCACATATAACAGTTGTGCCACAACATACTGTCTGTGGTTTAGGGTGTGTCATTATAGAAACATTAAAGCCATGGTGTGTGTATAGATTCATCCAGCCAATAGCAAGAATAGGATACTAATTATGAAAAACAATTTGAGAACTGGAATCATTTTTCCTGTATTTGTTGTTAAGAGGTAATTTATTAGTTTTCAAATGTGGAATGTTCGCTGGGAAGAATAGGGGAGCACCATGCCCTTCTGTTTGGGCGTAAATGATGAGAAGCGGAATTCTCCGTACATTGGTATTCCCTGTTCCACGCCCACGGGTTTCCCTACAGCGTGGGGTGGCTTCAATGGGAAATGCCATTGAAAAGCGGCGGGAGTAGTAAATCCCATCACCAGCAATGGCACACCTGTGACAAACATGCGGCTGGGGACCAGAGAATCCACCCAAGGAGTCATCGATTTAATATTGAGAGAGTGTGATTTTTGTTTTAGCTTTTAATAATCCCAATTGTCCCATAATGGTATTAGCCATATAAATTTGATCATAGAGCAAAAATGAATGGGTAATGCTGTGTATCTTTGGCACGTCCAATTTCCAGAACTTTCCAAATTTTCTAACAAGGGACGATGGAGAATTCCTGACAGCCAGAACTCCCTCTTGAAACAAGCAGAAGATTCATGAATAAACAAGGAGCTTGCTGGATCCAGGTGCGGTAAACGTTTTAACACTTTTTCACAGTATCTCAATAGAAAATGACTAATATTTGAGACACAGAAACAAAGGAACTACTGCTGTGGGAAAGCAGGGTGAACTGTTTTATGTTAACAATCAAGCAGGATGCTTGTGAGAGTTTGGTTTCCAATCAAAAGGAAAGGAATAGAGCAGATGGGGCTCTTGAAGACTTAAATAATGTGAAGTCGATGAAGTGTGTCTTATTTGTAACAGCTGGATCCAGAAAGCCTGAATAGTAAGTGGAACAATTGTTGAAGGACACTGGCAGTTTCAACCTGATGATGCGGGGAGAAGTGAACCTCCGCTGGAGAAATGGGTGTTATGGTAGATCTGTTCCTTTAATGTTCCATATCTGTCAGAGCAAGCTGCTCAGTGAATGTGTTTCATATACTATTTCAGTTACATTAAGTAGTTAATGTAAAAATACATTGGCCGGGATTCTTCGACCCCGTGCCAGGTCAGAGAATCGTCGGGGGGGGGGGGGTTGTGAGAATAGTACAACGCTGCTCTGACGCCGGCCCACTGATTCTCCGCCGCCAATTCTTGGGTGCTCACGGAATTGCTGCCGCGCCAGACGGGGATCATTGAAAGCCCTCCCAGCAAGGGCCCGCCGAGTTTGGTGAATCCTGCCGGCGTAGGTTATGTTTGGCCCTACCCAACGGGACTCGGAGTTCTGCCTGCAGGGGGGGCGGGGGGGGCCTTTACGGTGGCCTGGCCCGCGATTGGGGCCTACCAATCAACGGGCAGGCTAATTCCATGGGGGGCCTATGTTCCACCGCGTCGGACACCTGTTGGGCTCTGCCATATTGCCCAGGGGTCCGCGTGGAGACAGGAACCCATGCGCAGAATCACGGCGGCCGTGGCGCGCACGCATGAACTTGCGCCGGTCGTGGCACGCATGCGCAACCACGCACTGGCCGTGGCACCCCATCTTTTGGGTGACCGAGCTGCGGTCACCACTCTGGCGCCCTACTATCCCCCTCGGAAGGAGTGAATACCTGGACGTGGAGGCCCATTTATGCCGGAGTGGCTCGCGCTGCTTTTCATGCTGGCGTCAGATCTTGGCTGCGGGATTTAAGAACCACGGCCATTTTCTATGATTTCACGTGCTAGTTTGCTGTTAATTAATGCTTAGTGTTTGTTGATTTTAGTTTATTTGGTACAGTAAAAGCCTGAAAAATTAAATTCTTGTTTACCAATTTATTTGTTAGTCATTTCGAAAATTCATCTTTTTTAGAAAGTTATCAGTCTCAACCTGGATCATAATAGCCACCAAAAAATTAATTAGTGAATTTAGAAGACAGTTCTTGACCCAAACAGTGGGGAGAAAGTGCAATTCACTGCTAAGGGTAATGGTTGATGCATTTAAGCATTTATAAGTCTTTAAGGGTGAAGGAAATAGTGGGTTACGACGATAAATGTAGATGAGGAAAGCTGGGTGGAAGCTCAAGTGAAGCGGAAACACGGGCATGGATTGGCTGGTCATATGACCTGTTTCCGTGCTGGATATTCTATTTAAGCCAATGAATAGAACTACCAGAGTAAACATAGCAATACCTGATGCTGTAAACGTTATTCTGGCCTTAACTGTGCCTTTAGCTCCTTCCAAGAGAGATAAACAGCATCAGCCAATTTTTATTTCATACTTGTGTTAAACAGATGACTTCTGCCTTTGGGCCCCGTATCTAAGGAAGGATGTGCTGGCCTTTGAAAGGGTCCAGAGGAGGTTCACAAGAATGATCCCTGGAATGAACAGCTTGTCGTATGAGAAGCGGTTGAGGACTCAGGGTCTGTACTGGTTGGAGTTTAGAAGAATGAGCGAGGATCTTAATGAAACTTAGAGGATACTGCGAGGCCTGGATAGAGTGGACGTGGAGAGGATGTTTCAACTTGTAGGAAAAATTAGAAGCAGAGGACACAATCTCAGACTAAAGGGACGATTCTTTAAAACAGAGATGAGGAGGACGGTGACGTCACCACCGGCGCATGCACGGTAGGGGGTTCTCTTCCGCCTCCGCCATGGTGGAGGCCGTGGCGGCAGTGGAAGAAAAGGAGTGCCCCCACGGCACTGGCCCGCCTGCCGATTGGTGGGCCCCGATCGCGGGCCTGGCCACCGTAGGGGCACCCCCGGGGTCCGATCGCCCCACGCCCCCCCCAGGACCCCGGTGGTTGAAACCACGGCGGCGGGAGAGGCCTCTCAGCGGCGGGACTGCGGCCCATCAGGGGCTCGCCGATCGGCACGGCGCGATTCCCGCCCCCGCCAATTCCCGCATGGCGGAGAATTCCGGCCACGGCGGGCGCGGGATTTTCGCCGGTCCCGGGCGATTCTCCGGCCCTGCGGGGGGTCGGAGTATTTTTCCCCAGAGCCCTGTCGAACTATTGGGTCCAAGGTTAAGGACTTCCACAAAGAGCGCGAAATCCAAGAGGGATAAAAGATTGGATCCGGTCTGTGCCAACCCAATTGTAGCAGGAACAGCCAGCCAAGTTCAAGACCAACGATCGCTACCTGACGGATGAGCCCAGCAGAGACAGAGCCACTTTCTTCGAGAAATCCAGATAAAGGTCTTATCGATTTGCACAGTGCCTGTCGCCCTGAAGTTAAGTATAGGTTATTGTAGCTGATAGGTGTAGTTTAACTCGGAGTAGATATTGTGTTTGCGTGTTGAGATAACTCTTGTGTATGTAAATAAACCATCTTTTGAACTAACTAACTGGTTGTGTGGGCATTTGATCGATATAAGGGAAGGCTTGTGGTTCACTAGAAATACCCACAGTATTGGCGATGCTGTTGGGACCGAAACAGAGCAACACCAGTACCTCCACAATTTCTACCCTTACTTCCCTCAGTATCCTTAGATGCATCTCATCTGGTCCTGGCAACATACCAATTTCTTTTTATTATAAATCTAGAATACCCAATTGTTATTTTTTCCAATTAAGGGGCAATTTAACATGGCAAATCCACCTAACCTGCACATCTTTGAGTTGTGGGGGTGAAACCCACGCAAACATGGAAAAAGTGTGCAAACTCCACACGGACAGTGACCCAGGGCCGGGATTCGAACCCGGGTCCTCAGCACCACAGTCCCGGTACTGACCACTATGCCATGTGCCATCCTTCAACTTACCCATTTTAAGTACAGTCAACCTATATAATACCTTCCCTTTATCAAATGTAAACTTACCAAATGTCCCAACTACCTCCTCTTTTACCAAGACTTATACAGCACCTATTTTATTGGTAAAGACAGATGCAATTTACTATCTCAGCCAATCCCCATGCCAATATCCTCCCGACCTTCCCTCAATCATAAGGTCAGAAGCGTGGATGTTGGTTGATGATTGCACAGTGTTGCGCACTATTAATGACTCCTTAGATACTAAAGCAGTCCATGTCAATATGCAACAGGATCTTGAGAATGTGCAGTCTTGGGCTGATAAGTGGTAAATAACATTTGTGACTCACAATTGCCAGGCAATGACCATCCAGAACAAGAGAGAATCTAACCACTTCCCCATAACATCCAAAGTCTTTACCATTTCTGAATCCCCCACCATCAATGTAATCTATGTAATCAATATCCTTAGGATTGCCATTGACCAGAAACTCAACTGGACTAGCCATATAAATTATAATAATAATAATAATGCTATGGCTACAAGAGCAGGTCAGAGGCTGGGAATTCTGAGCTGCGCAGCTCATCTCCTGACTCTCCAAAGCCTAAGCACCACCTACAAGGCACAAGTCGGGAGTGTGATGGAATCCTCTCCACTTGCCTGGATGAGTGCAGCTCCAACAATACTCATACAATTTGACATAATTAGATAAAAGCAACTGATTTGATTGGGACCCTATTCAACGTCTTCAACATTCACTCCCTCCACAGTACAGTAATACTGATGCACAGTAATATTAGTAGCAGTACACATCATCTACAAGATGCATTGCAGCAATTCACCCAAGGCTGTTTGGACAGTACCTCCCAAATCCATGGCCTCTACCACTGAGAAGGACAGCAGATGCATGGGAACACCACCTCCAAGTTCCCCATCCAAACTACACTCCATCCTGATTTAGAACTATATTATCCTTTCTTCACTGTCACTGCATTTTAATCCTGGAACTCCCTTCCTATCAGTACTGTTCTTCAAAAACTCAAGTAGTAAACAAAAGGTCTAAGCTGCAAAGGTGAATTATATCTGTTGAGGAAAGACTCCAAGACATAGAAAAGCAACACCTTTCCCACATCATGTGGTATCGACACCATGTGAACTGCAGCAGTTAAAGAATGCAGCTCACCATCACGTTTCAATGGCATTAGGGTTGGGGAATAAATGTTGGCCTGGCTTCTGATGCCAACATCCTATGACCGAATAAATTTAAAGAAACTGTAAATCCCATTTTAAGATCATTATCGGCCCATTAATCCTTTCACCACCAGTTTATCATTTTTATGCCTTTAGAAGACTTTCAGATTCCGTTTTATGTTAGCTTCCATTCTCATCTGTGCTCTCTTTGATTCACTGATTTGTATTTTCAATTCCCCTCCGAAGTTTCTATATTCAACCTGATTCTCAATTGGATTATTCTGCTGACACATGGAACACTTTTCTGCTTCACCTTAGTCCCTACCTCTTTCATCACCCTTGGAATTGTGAATTTGTTGGTCTACCTTTCCCCTCGTGGGAATGAATTTTGACCATTATTGAATTACCTCCTCTGCAACGACAGCCCATTGTTTAGGTTTAGTTTTGCTTGCTAATCTTTCATTCCAATTTATCTGAACCAAATCAGTTCTGACTCCAATGAAGTTGACCATCCCAGATTCTGACCTGCTGGAGAAACACTATAAAAGCTACATTACAAATCATACAACAAAAGGGCAATCAGCCCAAGTTCCCAAATGGCAGGTTCCAGTCGAACCAACAGCGTAGACTCCTCCAGGGCCCATTCAGATGCAGCATACTTCTAGGTTTTGGTATACGTTAGATTGCCGAAAGCTACCATGCAATTTCATTCATCAACAGTGACAAGCTTCTCAATGTTCTCTGATATTGGGACTGCAAGAGTGAGCCAGTAAAAGACATAAATAGAGGAATAGAGCCAGAACATTGTGCTAAAATTATATATTAAAAAAGTGTTTATCCCCAGCTAGAGTATTTTGTTCAATTCTTCAGGAAGGACATGAAGGCTTTGGAGAAGGTGCAGAACAGATCAACTTGAATAGTTTCAGGAATGAGGATAGACTGGAGAAGATAGGTTTGTTCTCCTAGTGCACGGAAGATTAAAAGGAAATTCAAAATGGGTGTTGAAGGATTTGTTTCCAATCGTTGAATGGTTGAGAACCAAAGGGCACAGATTTAAAGTGATGAGCAAAAAACCCAAAAGCGAAATAGGGGGAAAAATTTGTCCAACAAATTGTTAGCATTTGGAATGCTTTTCCTGATAGAGTGGCAGATATAGGTGGACATAGGTTCAAAAATAACATTCATAATGGAATTGTATAAATGGAGGAGAAAAGACTACAGCGATATAAGAAAAGAGCACAGGAATGGTCCTAACACAAATGCTCTTTGAAAGAGCTGGCACAAGGTAGATGGCTCAAATGGCCTCGTTCTTTGCTGTACTATTCTATAATCCTATTATAATTCTATGGGTGGAATTTTCCACATGCCCACAACTTCTGGTCCCGCCATTGCCAGTGGGTTTTGCCGTTGTTCGCACCCCCGCCACCAGGGACACACAGCCGGGGCTCACCGTCGGCAGGACTTGAAGTTCCCCCCCGCAAGCGGGACAGCCTGAAAATTCAGGCCTATGAGTTTCAACAGAGAGCAAGCAGACACATGAATTCAAGAAACTGCTGTGCCAATAAATGTGTTTAAAAACCTCAAGAAGTGAAGAAAAGCACTTCACTGAAAAGGTGAATTATGCCAATTGAGAAAAGGCTCCAAGTCATAGAAAAGGATCACTTAACTATTGGGAACAAAGGAAAATGTCTTCTTGACTTTATTACTGAGAAGGTGGCTACTGAACTGAATGGGCGCGATTCTCCGCACCCGCGGAAAATCGTGAAGTTGGCCGTGAAAAAGGCCGACTTTTGCGACGGCCCGACACGGCCCATTTCCCGAGGTAATCACGTCCGGGAAATGGGCTACGATCGGGGCCGCGTCAATCACGTGCGCGATGACGCCGGAACGCGGCGATGCTACGAACACGCCCATGTGACGCCGACCGATGCTGTAAAAGGGCGCAGGCGAGCACAGAAACTAGGCCAGGATGTCGGAGCTCAGGAGAGCAGCCCCGTGATTCGTTGAGGCTGACGTGGAGATGCTGCTCGAATCAATCGAGCAGAAGAGGGGCATCATCTGCCCGCGTAGAGGGCATCACCACCCTGCCAGCGCGGTGCGCCAGGCCTGGCGTGAGGTGGCTGCTGCCGTTAGTGCTGTGGGGCAGACCCCTCGCTCTGCAGACCAATGTAGGAAGAAGATGCACGACCTCACCAGGGCTGCCAGGGTAAGTGCCAAGAGGGTGCCCCCGGGTGACAACCATCCCTCCCCCTTTAACTTAATCACCCACCTCCCCCCCCGGCACGGTGGGTGGAGGGGGATTCGGGCAGAGTGAGTTGAGGGTGGTTCACAAAGTAGTCACAGACCCAGCGCTCTGGCCACCGTGGAGAGATGCAATGGTCTTATTACAACTTGACCCCCAACATGTGCCAGTATCTGAACGGACTGCTGATACCTGCCGTATTGTAATGATATACCTATGCCCCCTCCCCCAACAGGACAAGACCGCTCACAACACCCGTGAGCGGAACAAGACTGGAGGGGGTTCGCCCATCCTGTGCCCCCTCACCATGTTTGAGCAGAGGGCACTGGACCTTGTTGGGGGATCTGCCACCCGGGAGATCGCGCAATGCGAGGTTGGCGGAGCTGCAACAAGTGAGACAACCCTGCATGACAAACAACCCCCCCCTCCCCCATCCTCTGTCCCTTCACACTCTGCCCACTGGAACACCTCCCCCATCCTCTGTCCCTTCACACACCCTGCCCACTTGGACACCTCCCCCATCCTCTGTCCCTTCACACCCTGCCCACTTGGACACCTCCCCCATCCTCTGTCCCTTCACACACCCTGCCAACATGAACACCTCCCCCATCCTCTGTCCCTTCACACCCTGCCCACTGGGACCGTCCAGCGCCCGGCCGAGCGAATCTAAATAACCCGTTTCATTCTCTTCCCTAGGACGTGATGCCGAACGACCAGGGCCGTCTGCCCCCAGGCAGACACAGGAATCTGCCCCCACCTCACCCAGGGCCGCACAAGACAGGGTGCCCGATCAGCGGGGACTCCCATCCTCCCCAACTGAATCTGTGGAGCAGGACGCCCAGAGGGCGGCGACAGAGCAAGAGAGAGAAATGGCCTGCGAACGCCCTGCGGCCTCTCAGCGGGCCGATGACATAGAGGAGGCGTCAACCCAAGACAACCTCGAGCTTGCGGCACAGCTATCTCCCACACCATCCACCATCCCAGAGACACTCACCCCGGTTGGCCTATTTAGTGATGAGGCTCCTAGGTCACAGTCTGGGTCGCACATCACAGCTGAGCAGGTACAGCAGGTGGAGATCGGAGCAGCCGAGGGCCCGGAATGGCGGAGGCCAGGCCAGGCCCAGCATGCAGCTGGCTCCCAGACGTTTTCCGAGTTCCTGGACTTTCTCAACCCACCCGCACAGCCGGTGCATCAAGAAACCCAGGGAAACAATGACGGGATGAGGGCTGTCTTCTAGACTCTGCAGACGCTGTTAGAGTAGTCGAACCGCGTCCACGAGCAGGGAGTGGTGCCGCTCATGGCAGCAACCCAGGTGCACGGGTGGCATCCGCGGTGGAGGCAATGGATCAGGTTATGCAAGGCGTTGGGCTTAATGTGCACGCGTCATCCTCGGCCCTGGACAGGGTTGCCCTCTCACAGGCAGCAATGCGCCAGAGCCAACACGACATTGCCGACGCGCTGCGGGCCTTGGCCAAGTCTCAGCAGGACATGGCCCAGTCGCAGCACGCCATGGCACAGTCACAGCAATCGATGGCACAGTCCCAGAAGTCGATGGCACAGTCCCAGCAGTCAGTCGCGGAGAGCATCAACCGCCTGACACATGTGCTGGATGGTGTCGTGCACTCAAGGTTGAGATCGCACAGTCCCTGGCGGGAATGTCTAACTCCCTGGACTCCGTCTCTGCAAACCTTCGGATCCTGGTGGATACCGTTGCAGGCCTCCAGGACTGGCAGCGCCAGGTGTCGGTGGCGCGACGGGGCACCTCCCCGCTCGCACCTCTGTCCCAAAGTGAGGCCCGGGGGCCACCGGGCTCCCCGAGGGAGGAGGAGGCTTCGGGGCCCGTCCCATTAACTCCATCACGGGATGTCCCGGAATTCTTGGCCTCCCCCCGTCCCATCCCTGGTGCATCGGGTGGGCAGCAGGCAGAGCAGGGTGGCACAACGTCACCCGAGACGCCCGCAGAGCAGCCTGGCCCATCAAGGCCGGGTCACCCCAGGAAACGCTTGCCGAAGGAGAAACGAGTCGAAGGGGGCGATTCGCAGCAATCCTCCTCCACTCCTGCTGTATCATCTGGGGAATCACTTAGACGACAACAAAGAGAGACACTGAGTAAGTTGGCACGGGTGAAGGGCACAGTTTAGTTGTAGGGGCTAGGGCACCTGTAAATTTTTGTTCACATTAAACGCACTGTTCCACCTTACTTGTAATACCATGTGATTGTTCCACAGCCACAGGAATCGTGATGGTGACCAAGTGTCGCTGGGGTTGACGAGCGATGAAACTTCTGTGACGGGTGTGCAGTCCCTTCCCCCCCACCCCCTCCCACAGATAGCCCAGGCGGGCACGTGATGGAGTATCCGTGACGATCTCAGCGGCCACCAAGGTGGATGGTTCAGCTATTGCCATGGGTCAGACTCTCTCTAACGATTCTGAGCTCACAGCTCTTCGCAGAGCGGCCTGTCATCATTCCACATGGCACTGATCACACCCGCTGACACAGCCATCAATGTTGTGCCATACCGTCTGGACCCAGTGATAAGGGTGATGTCGAAGTGGAGCAGTGTACACTGAGAGGGGGTGGGGGGGGTTGTGGTGGTGGCAGTTGTGTATTGACCCTCTGCACGACTAGCGATGCAGGTGGTGGTTTGGTGTTCAGCGGAGACGTCGCATGCGACGCGTGAACCGTGCTGCCACCAAGGCGTTGCGTGCCCGCCGTCCTCGCCGGGTCCGTCGTGCCGCCTCCTGGACATCCCCAGCACCTGGGTCGTGTCTGCATGCTGCGCAGGCCACTCCGCCAGCCTCCTCCTCCTCCTCCTCCTCCTCCCTCACCTCCTCCTCCTCCTCTGTGCTGGCACCACTGCCACTAGCTTCTCCCTCCGCCTCCTGCAGCAGGTCATCTCCCCTCTGCATCGCGATGTTGTGCAGCGCACAGCAGACCACAACAATGCGAGCGACCCTGTCGGCCTGGTACTGCAGGGCCCCTCCGGAGCGGTCCAGGCACCTGAATCTCATCTTCAGGAGGCCAAGGCAGCGCTCCACCACACCCCTGGTTGCTGCATGGGCATCGTTGTATCGTGTTTCCGCATTGGTCTGAGGCCTCCGTATAGGCGTCATCAGCCAAGACCTCAGCGGATAACCCCTGTCGCCTAGCAACCAGCCCCTCAGCCGGGGGGGACGTCCCTCAAACACCGCAGGGATGAACGACTGCGCCAGTATGTAGGAGTCATGCACACTCCCTGGGAACCTTGCACAGACGTTCATGATCCTCATGTGGGGGTCGCATACCACCTGGATATTCATGGAGTATGTCCCCCTCCTGTTTGTGAACACGTCCCTGGCCCCTGCAGGCGGGCGCATGGGGACGTGAACACAATCGATTGCCCCCTGCACCATCGGTATCCCGGCCACGCTGGCAAATCCACGAGCTCGTGAGTCTTGAGTTGCTCGGTCCTCGGGAAACGTGATGTAGCGATCGGCGATGGCATAGAGGGCGTCGGTGACATCCCGGATACGCCTGTGGACCGATGACTGGGAGATCCCGGAAAGGTCCCCGCTCGGAGACTGGAAGGAGCCGGCCGCATAGAAGTTAAGAGCGACCGTGCCAGAGTCTCCTCCTGCAGGTGATGTCCGTCATTGTTAGGAAAGAGATCCGGGCACGGTACACCCTCGGCCTTGGTCGTCGCCTCTGGTGCCGTGGCTGCACCCTCACTCTCTCCTCCTCCCCCTCCTCCTCCTCCCCCCCCCATGCTGCTCGACGACTGGCAACTCCTCGGCCCTTCCCTCTGCTGCTGCAGCTGGCCCTGCATCCACTGCGTGTTGTGGGTGTGGATGCTTCTGCATCTCCAAATGCAGTGCAGCGGCCCCAACCACTGCGCAGAACATAGCCGTTCTGTTCGCAGACATTGTGCTAACCTACAGAAGGGAGGTGGGGGGCAGAGAAACGGGACATGTTAGACGGACGTTAGACGACACCTCGGCAGCCGCCTGCCATGGGATACCTGTGTGTCCCGGTGGCCTGGTCGTGCTGCTGACACGCGGGCAGCCTAACCCCTGGTCACTTTCTGCATCCAACGGGCAGTTAACTACGTCCTCTTCACCGGTGCGTCAGTGGCCTGTGGCCGTAAGCCACAGGGGAACCAGCGGCCGTGTCCTCGTGACCGGCACGCCATGGCATGGTGGCAGACATTTTGTAACCGGGGTTGGACGAGTCACTCACTCAGTCTCCCCCACTCCCCCCTCAGTCTCCCCCACTCCCTCCCTCAGTCTCCCCCACTCCCCCCTCAGTCTCCCCCACTCCCCCCTCAGTCTCCCCCACTCCCTCCCTCAGTCTCCCCCACTCCCCCCTCAGTCTCCCCCACTCCCCCCTCAGTCTCCCCCACTCCCTCCCTCAGTCTCCCCCACTCCCTTCCTCAGTCTCCCCCACTCCCCCCTCAGTCTCCCCCACTCCCTCCCTCAGTCTCCCCCACTCCCCCCTCTGTCTCCCCCACTCCCCCCTCAGTCTCCCCCCTCACCCCCTCAGTCTCCCCCACTCCCCCTCAGTCTCCCCCACTCCCCCCTCAGTCTCCCCCACTCCCCCCTCAGTCTCCCCCACTCCCTCCCTCAGTCTCCCCCACTCCCCCCTCAGTCTCCCCCACTCCCCCCTCAGTCTCCCCCACTCCCTCCCTCAGTCTCCCCACTCCCTCCCTCAGTCTCCCCCACTCCCCCCTCAGTCTCCCCCACTCCCTCCTCAGTCTCCCCCACTCCCCCCTCAGTCTCCCCCACTCCCTCCTCAGTCTCCTCCCTCCCCCTCTCATTCCCCCCACCCCCCTCAGTCTCCCCCACTCCCTCCCTCAGTTTCCCCCACTCCCTCCCTCAGTCTCTCCCCCTCAGTCTCCCCCACTCCCCCCTCAGTCTCCCCCACTCCCCCCTCAGTCTCCCCCACTCCCCCCCCTCTGGACCCCCCTCCCGTTGTCGGCGATGCCTTTACCGTTGTGGCCAGGCTCCAGGAGTGCGCTGAGCTGTGCTCTGAGCGGTGCGCTAACCTACTCGAAGCACTCGTCAGCCAGCACGACTGGTTGACGAACTTAAAAAGCAGGTGTGTTGGCCGGCGTGAAAACAGTGCGTGATGACGTCGGGACTTCGGCCCATCGGGGCAGGAGAATAGCAGGGGGCCAATAAGTAGCGATTCTGGTCATGTCGGGGGCGCGTTCGAGGCCTTTGCCGGGAATCCCGACGTGTAGTTTGTGCGGGGTTCGGAGAATAGCGGGAGGGCGTCGGACCTGCGTCGCCGTGAAAATTTGCGCGGCCCGCTATTCTCCGAACCGGCGTGAGTGCGGAGAATCGCGCCCAATGTATCTGAGCAATTAAACCTTGTGAAATAAATGCTAGCAGCGACCCAAGAGACTGAGGAGATCCATTGAAAGGTTCTGCATTGAGTGGAGTTGGAGCATAAAGAAAAAAGCACATCATATTGAGATTGATGATTGAGGTTCACCCACCGACAAAAGGGATTTATGGTTATTCAAGGGAAACTGAAAACAGAACGAGAAAGAAAAGCTGAGAATTGTACTGGAGTGAACAGCCAACAGACTGGGGTAATACGGTCAGTATTAAAGCCGGCATTTTTCTTGACACGAGACGTAACAGGTGCAGCCAAGCAACAAAGCTATCATACGTCGAATGGTGCTGAAGTAAGAGCCAGCTGAGCAGAGAGGAAGACTTCGAAATTACAGTTTGGAAATAATGTCAACCTTCACCTGCAATTCCTCTCGCTGCTCTTTCAGCAGAGGCTTTAACCTGTTACAACCAAATGGGCTAATATCGCCATTAAAATAATGGAAGAGAGAAATTTCGGATGAAAGTGTTAAGTGTTCATTGCCAGCGGGGGATAGATTTGTTCATGTCGCTCTGATTCCAGTAGGAATATAAAGGAATAACTAGAGAAGCCATTTCCCAATATAAGGCCATACAATCAATTACAGTAAATAAACAACAGTGTCCATTTTGAAGAACTGTCTTATCTTTCAACAGATTCACAGAAATGCTTGTAATCAGACCTCGTCTCCGGTGAACCAAAGATCAACATTTTTAGTTAGTCTGTCCTTTCAGATGGACTGTGAGCCATAGGGTTAACAGTCAAGTTAGCTTCCCGGCACATTTACTGTTGTTTTTGCAAAAACTGCTTTCTTTACTTACACTGTCAATGCAGCTGGTCAAAGTTACACATGATATTTTCTCATCCCCATTCCCCTGCCTTATCCCATAACACCTGATCCCTTATTAATCAAGAACCTATCTATCTCTGTCTTAAAGATACTCAGTGATTTGGCTTGCACAGCCTTCTGCGGCAAAGAGTTCCACAGATTCACCACCCTCTGGCTGAAGAAATTCCTCCTCATCTCTGTCTTAAAGGATTGTCCCTTTAGTCTGAGATGGTGGCGTCTGGTTCTAGTTTTTCCTACAAGCGGAAACATCCTCTCCACGTCCACTCTATCCAGGCCTCGCAGTATCTTGTAAGTATAATTACGATCCCCTGTCATCCTTCTAAACTCCAACGAGTACAGACCCAGAGTCCTCAAACTTTCCTCATACGACAAGTTTTTCATTCCTGGGATCATTCTTGTGAACCTCCTCTGGATGCTTTCCAAGGCCAGCATATCCTTCCTCAGATACCGGGCCAAAAACTGCTCACAATACTCCAAATGGGGTCTGACCAGAGCCTGCCTCAGAAGAACATCCCTGGTCTTGTATTGTCGCCCTCTTGACATGAATGGTCACATTGCATTTGCCTTCTTAACTGCCGACTGAACCTGCACATTAACCTTAAGAGAATCGTGAACAAGGACTCCCAAGTCCCTTTTGTGCTTCTGATTTCCTAAGCATTTCCCCATTTAGTAAATAGTCTATGCCTAAATTACTCCCACCAAAGTGCATAACCTCACACTTTTCCACATTGTATTTCATTTGCCACTTCACTGCCCACTCTCCAAACTTGTCCAAGTCCTTCTGCAGTACCCTTGCTGCCTCAATGCTACCTATCCCTCGTCAGGTCCTCAGGTATTTTAAAATAATATCTAGCGTGGGATTCTCTGACCCCCCCCCGCCGGGTCGGAGAATCACCGGGGGGCGGCGTGAATCCCGCCCTGCCACTCCGATGCCAGCTGCCGAATTCTCTGGCACCGGTTTTTGGGCGGGGGCCGTTAGCAGCGCCGTTAGCAGCGCCCCCCCCCCCCGACAATTCTCCGGGCTCCGATGGGCCGAGCAGCTGCCAGCGTGAAATGAACATGGTCCGTCCCAGTGGGACCCCAGTAGGACCCCAGTGGGACCTGGCTTATCGGCCGTCTAGCGGGGTCCTCGTGGGGGGGCACAGGGGCTCTGGCCCCGGGGGGGGGGGGGGGGGGGGCACGGTGGTCTGGCCCACAGTCGGGGCCCACAAATCTGTGGGCGGGCCTGTGCTGTGAGGGCACTCTTTCCCTCTGCGCCAGCCTCTGTAAGGCTCCGCAATGGCCGGCGCGGAGAAGAAACCCCCTGCGCATGCGCAGGAAACATGCTGGCGGTTCTGCACACGAGTCAGAACACACTGGCAGTCCTGCGCATGTGCCAACTCACGTCGGCCGGCGCTGGCCCTTTGGCGCCGGTTGGCGCAGTGCCAACCCCTCCAGCACCAGCCTAGCCCCGGAAGTGTGAAGGATTCCGCAACTTTCAGGCAGCCTACCGCCGGAGTGGTACGCGCCGCTCTTGGCGGCGGTACGGGCTGCCCCGCCGATTGCAGGAGAATCCCGCTCTAGTTTCAGTTGTGTTATGACTCTGGGTCAAGTGGGGCGGGAACTGACTGCGCACTAGCCCAGAAGCCGTTACACTGTGCAGTGTATCTTTGGTAAGTCTGTCATCCATATAATAAATGGCCGTTGGCATATTTTTATTGTTCCTGCAAGGTCAATTGTAAATTTTCCTTTAAAAGTGGGTGGACAATTAGGTGAGATTTTATAAAAAGGGGACAAAAAGTACAAAAAGCAAAGAGACAACACTAAATCTCCGTTTGTTAGGTCATATTAAAATACTCTGTCCACATTCGACTGTGCTAGAGATGAGCAAACCCAAGTTCTCCAATCTAACTGTCGTATTCCTGGAATAAAATTCTTCTGTAAACTCTCCAAAGCCTTGACATCCTTCCTAAAATGTGGTGCCCAGAATTGGACACAATACACCACCTCGGGGCAACTTTGTGTCTTATATAGGGTCAACATAACTTCCTCACTTTGTATGCTTCTCTAAAATACAGGGTCACATTAACGCTATTACTTTAGAAAAGGCGTCTATGTCATGGAGGGGGTGCAGCAAAGATTTAGCAAGGTGATAGCAGCCATGATGAGAGACGTT
The DNA here is from genome assembly GCF_902713615.1 of Scyliorhinus canicula. NCBI lineage: Eukaryota > Metazoa > Chordata > Chondrichthyes > Carcharhiniformes > Scyliorhinidae > Scyliorhinus > Scyliorhinus canicula. The sequence goes on from NC_052147.1 coordinate 187,132,869, forward strand.
AGTTATTATGTGGGACAAAACAAATTGCAGCAGAGAATGTTAGAAGGATCTCTGGTGGATGGATTCAATACTATGAAGCAGCCAATTTGTTGTACAGCAATGTCCCACAAACAGCAATGAAATACACAATGTATTTAGTGAAAATAAAGCAAAATACTGCCGATGTTGGAAATCTGGAATATGAACAGAAAATGTTGGAAATACATCATCATAGCAGGTAGCTGGAGTGAGTAACAGATTTAATTGGTGGAATATTATGGGGGGGGGAGGGGGGGGGGGGCAGATGGCAACCCCCGCAGGAAACCATATCAGAATGGAGCCGACAGGCTCCATACCAACTCACCCCTCAGCTATGAAGAAGAACTGCAGGGCTGACTAACAAAGGTCAAGTAGAACTTCCGCCCCTTATTAGAGAGGAAGTCCAACCTTCTGGGGCTGCCAGCCTATCCAATTGGCTGGCAACTCTATCCATCCTGGAAGTGCCAAGAAGGCATCAGTGATTGCTGCCAGGAATGCAAAAGGAAAAGAAGATCAAGGCCCATGGATCCCCCGGAGCAGGTAGGTCGGGGGTCTTGGTTCAATTCTGCGGGTTTGCATAGGTTAGGTAGCGGGGAAAGGATTGGGGGTAAGGGGAGGGAGTTGGGGGAGGAAAGAAGTGGGGTTTCAACCTAAGCAAATCAGCCAATGACAGCCCCCGAAGAGTGGACTCCCCACAGCCCTTCCCACCCTTTAAACACTTACATTTAAAAGTGGGCTTCCCGCTCCCGTCCATGCCAAATGGTTTATGGTGTGGGCCGTGTATCATCAGCGTCAATTCTCTTGAAAATATTCCTAATTAAACCTTAATTATTCATTTAAATATAGCAGTGGACTGCTGACTTCTTCCCCCTTGCCTCGCTCCCCACACCCAATTATAGAGGAGAGCGAGCTCAGGAGTGGGCAGAAATGTGGTGATAAGGGTGCCAATCCCATTTTACATGCCCCCCTCCCATGGACACACCTACTAGATGTATGTAAATTTCAGTCGAATGTTTCAGGTTGATGGCCTTTCATCGGTAGCTATTTATTCATGGTGGTTGAAGGATTATTTTGGCAAAGGACACCAAAACCGGTCATTTTTATTGTTTCAATAGTTTTGGACTTTTACCACTTTTGCAGCATCAGTTACACGTCTCACCCAAAATATGGCATCTCCAACAGTGCAGCACTCCCTCAGTGCAGGACTGAAGTACTTGCCTAGTTTATCATTTTCATCATAGCTTCAGTGGAGCTGTTGGCATCGTCTTGCTTCTTTTCTGATATTATACAGTCTATCAGCGGGATTCTCCGAATCCCCGCGGGGTCGGAGAATCTCCCTGGGGGGCAGCGCGAATCCCGCCCCGCCGCCCCGCGTTGGCTGCCGTATACTCCAGCACTGGTTTTCGGGCGAGGGCAGGGTTCACGCCACGCCGGTCGGGGGCTGTTGGCAGCGCCCCCCCCCCCAGTAATTCTCCAGGCCCCAACGGGCCAAGCAGCCATCCGTTTATGGCAAGTCCCGCCGGCGTGGGTTAGACATTGTGCCACATTGCGGGACCTGGCAGGTAAGTCGGCTGGGGCGGTCCTTGGGGGGGGGGGGGGGGGGGGGGGGGGGGGGGGGGGCGCTGGGAGATCCGACCCCAGGGCGGGCCCCATGGTGACCTGGCCCGCGATTGGGGCCTACCGATCAGCGGGTGGGCCTGTGCCGTGGGGGCACTCCTTCCTTCCGCGCTGCCCCTGTAGGGCTCCGCCATGGCTGGCGCGGCCGGTCTGCGCATGCTTGGAACCACACCGGCCCTTCGGCGCATGCGCTAACTCGTGCAGTCCCTTCGGCACCGGCTGGCGCAGCGCCAACCCCTCCACCGTCTACCTGGACGCCGGAAGTGCGGTGAATTCTGCACTTTCGGGGGCTGTTGACGCTGGTGTGGTTCACATTGGTTTTCCTGGTGGCATGGAGACTTAGTCCCCGGAAAGGAGAATCCCACCCTATTATGTCTCAATGTCATCCACCTATCTGATTTTGCTTCTTCATCCTCTTCGTGTACTCTTCTGATATTACCCTTAGTTTTTCCTTCAATATTTTCCACGTCAAGACAATGGCCATCTTCCTCTCCCGAACTTTATTCCTTTTGATTTCCTGAACTTTTACTCCATATCTAACCCACTCAATTTGTTTTTCTGTCCATTCAGCTGAGTCTGTGTACCATCCACCAGACCTGCATTTCAAAAGCTGTTTCCCTGCTCTCTGGAGAGCCTGTTTAGATTATATGAGTAAATATTTGAAGTGGGGCTTGAACCATTTCTGGAAAGGGATTTTCAAAGGTGGTCGGTGTTATATTACTAAATTATAATATAAATATTACTCTTTTGTCTTGTCGGGTTGTCTTGAATTCTTTTTTTTTTTTTATAAATTTAGATTACCCAATTATTTTTTCCAATTAAGGGGCAATTTAGCGTGGCCAATCCACCTACTCTGCACATTTTTGGGTTGTGGGGGCGAAACCCACGCAGACACGGGGAGAATGTGCAAACTCCACACGGACAGTGACCCAGAGCCGGTATCGAACCTGGGACCTCAGTGCCGTGAGGCGGTTGTGCTAACCACTAGGCCACCGTGCTGCCCTTTGTCTTGAATTCTGATGAGAAATAGTCGAAGTCTTCCAGATGATGACAAAATGTTTATTGAGGAATATGTAATAAACTAGTGAGTTTGTTCACTTCAATACTAAACTAGTAAAGTAAGTAAGTTTAGATTAAATTAACAATTACAATTATAATACACTGCACTCTGATCTGATCACACCTTCACTCTCGCTGTTCTCCATACACACTAACTCACACACCAAGAAAGAGCGGGAAACTCCTTTTCATAGGTCCTGTTAGTGTTGCCATCTAGTGATCATTTGTCTGTACTTACTTTACATTAACTTAACCTGTATTAACACATACAGAGATCAGTACAGTCGGATTGCTGAAGACAATCCTGTTTACCTTTTCCATCATGTTAAATAATTCAGAGGGGCACAGTCTGTGCACGCCCTAACCTGCAGGGGTTCATGCAAAGTTTATAAACCTCCTGAACATACTTGTCTTAGTGTCTGAACACAATGACAATTATTCCCAAGATTCTGACTATCAAATGCTTTTGTTGTAAAGACAAACAGAATTTTCACCCCCAACAGCAGTGGACATAGTTGCAGGTGGGAGGATAAAATTTGGAAAGCAGCCAAAAGACGAACTCTTCAAATTTTCCAACACTATCCATGACGATGCCCATGACCAGCGAGGCAAAAAAATTTCACCCTATATTAACTCCAGCAATTAGGACTTATTCTCATTTGAGGTCACATAATTAATCAGAGATAATCAGTGAATGATTTATTTGGTCCTTAGACTCTCCTTTATCTTACTGGTATGACTTATTAATGTGTCACAGATGCATTTGGACAATGAATGTGAGGTAATTTAGATTCTGATTGCCTGTCAGCTGACATAGTCTGGAAGCAGCATGCTCGGGCTTCAAAATTAATGAACTTCCATACTATATTATTTTTTTTAAAATAATCTTTATTGGAATTTTTGAAAAATATATATGAACAGAACAATAATAATAACAATAATAATAAACACCCCCCGGCACCCGTAACAATGCATGTAACAAACGCCCCCACCCCCCCTCCAAACCCAATAATCAACAAAATAAATTAACAATAAGCAAATTAACTTAAACAATACCCCCCTGAGACCCCCCTCCCCCCCGGGTTGCTGCTGCTGCTGACCTAGTTCCTTATCGTTGAGCCAGAAAGTCGAGGTAAGGTTGCCACCGCCTAAAGAACCCTTGTACCGACCCCCTCAGGGCGAATTTGACCCTCTGCAGCTTAATGAATCCCACCATGTCATTGATCCAGGTCTCCACGCTCGGAGGTCTCGCATCTTTCCACTGCAGCAAGATCCTCCGCCGGGCTACTAGGGACGCAAAGGCCAAAACACCGGCCTCTTTCGCCTCCTGCACTCCCGGCTCCACCCCAACCCCAAATATCGCGAGTCCCCAGCCTGGCTTGACCCTGGACACTACCACCCTCGACACCGTCCTCGCCACCCCCTGCCAGAATTCCCCCAGTGCCGGGCATGCCCAAAACATATGGGCATGGTTCGCTGGGCTCCCCAAACACCTAATGCACCTGCCCTCACCCCCAAAAAACTTGCTCATCCTCGTCCCGGACATATGAGCCCTGTGCAGTGCCTTGAACTGGATGACGCTAAGCCTCGCACATGAAGTGGAGGAGTTCACCCTCTCCAGGACGTCCGCCCACGTCCCCTCCTCAATCTGCTCCCCCAGCTCCACCTCCCACTTAGTCTTCAGCTCCTCTACCGATGCCTCCTCCACCTCCTGCATCACCTGGTAGATGTCAGACACCTTCACATCCCCGACCCACACCCCCGAAAGCATCCTATCCCTTACCCACTGTGGGGGCAGCGACGGGAACCCCTCCACCTGCCGCCTAGCAAACGCCTTGACCTGAAGGTACCTGAACATATTCCCCGCGGCGAGCTCAAACTTCTCCAGTTCACCCAGGCTCGCAAACCTTCCGTCAATGAACAGGTCTCCCAACTTCCTAATGCCCGCCTTGTGCCACCCCAGGAACCCGCCATCCATGTTCCCTGGGACAAACCGGTGGTTCCCCCGCAGTGGGGCCTCCACCGAGCCCCCCACTTCCCCTTTGTGTCGCCTCCACTGCCCCCAAATTTTGAGGGTAGCTGCCACCACCGGGCTCGTAGTGTGCCTCGTTGGAGAGAGCGGCAACGGCGCCGTTACCAGTGCCTTCAGGCTCGTGCCTCCACAGGACGCCATCTCCATCTGTTTCCATGCTGCCCCCTCCCCATCCATTACCCACTTACGTACCATCGAGACGTTAGCCGCCCAATAGTACTCAGAGAGGTAGGGCAGCGCCAGCCCCCCTCTATCCCTGCCCCGCTCCAAAAAGACCCTGCTTACCCTCGGAGTCCCGTGTGCCCAAACAAATCCCAGAATGCTGCTGTTCACCCTCCTAAAAAAGGCCCTCGGAATGAAAATGGGGAGGCACTGAAACAAAAACAAAATCCTCGGGAGCACCGTCATTCTAACGGACTGTACTCTACCTGCCAACGACAACGGCAGCATGTCTTCACCGTTTAAACTCTTCCTCCATCTGCTCCACCAACCTAGTAAAATTAAGCTTGTGCAGAGTCCCCCAGCTCCTAGCCACCTGAACCCCCAGGTACCTAAAACTCCTCACTGCCCTCTTTAGCGGGAGCCTACCAATCCCCTCCTCCTGATCTCCCGGGTGTACAACAAACAGCTCACTCTTGCCCAGGTTCAATTTATAACCCGAGAAACTCCCAAACTCAGCAAGAATCTTCATCACCTCCGGCATTCCCCCCACCGGGTCTGCTACATACAGCATCGAGTCATCTGCATACAGCGACATTCGGTGCTCCTCCCCAGCCCGCACCAGACCCCTCCACCTCCCCGACTCCCTGAGAGCCATGGCAAGAGGCTCAATTGCCAATGCAAAAAGCAAGGGGGACAGGGGGCACCCCTGCCTCGTCCCACGGTGGAGCCTGAAGTACTCGGACCTCCTCCCATTTGTCGCTACACTCGCCATCGGGGCCTCGTACAGCAACCTCACCCATTTAATAAACCCCACCCCAAACCCGAACCTCTCTAACACCTCCCACAAGTACCCCCACGCAACCCTATCAAAGGCCTTCTCTGCATCCAATGCCACCACAATCTCCGCCTCTCCTTCTGCCGCCGGGATCATTATCACATTTAGCAGACTTTGCACGTTAGTGTTCAGCTGCCTCCCCTTCACAAAACCCGTCCATCTTCATGTATCACCCCCGGCACACAATCCTCTATTCTAGTGGCCAAGAACTTCGCCAGCAACTTGGCGTCCACATTCAGCAGTGAAATCGGCCTATATGATCCGCACTGCAAGGGGTCCTTATCTCGCTTCAGGATCATGGAAATCAGCGCCCGTGACTTCGTCGGGGGCAAAACACCTCCCTCCCATGCCTCGTTAAAGGTCCGGACCAACAGGGGGCCCAACAGGTCCGCATATTTCTTATAAAATTCCACCGGGAACCCATCCGGTCCCGGTGCCTTCCCCGACTGCATGTGGCCAATCCCTCTGACCAGCACCTCCAACTCGATCGGCGCCCCCAGTCTCTCCACCTGCTCCTCCTGCACCCTTGGAAATCGCAGCCTGTCCAAAAAGCTCTCCATTCCCCCTCCCACCACCGGCGGCTCCGACCGGTACAGTTCCCTGTAGAAGTCCCTAAAGACCCCATTGACCTCTGCCCCCTGCCGCACCACATTCCCACCCCTATCCTTCACTCCACCAATCTCCCTAGCCGCGTACCGCTTGCGAAGCTGATGCGCCAGCATCCTGCTCACCTTCTCTCCATACTCGTAGACCGCTCCCTGCGCCTTCTTCCACTGTGTCTCCGCCTTTCTGGTGGTCAATAAATCAAACTTGGCCTGCGGGCTACGCTGCTCCCCCAGTAATCCCTCCTCCGGGGCCTCTGCATACCTCCTATCCACACTCAACAGCTCCCCCACCAGTCTCTCCCTCTCCCCCCTCTCCCTATGGGCTCGGATAGAGATCAGCTCCCCCCTAATCACTGCCTTCAGAGCCTCCCACACCATCCCCACCCGGACCTCCCCAGTATCATTGACCTTGAGGTACGTCTCGATACATCCCCGGACCCTCCTACACACCCTCTCATCGGCCAACAACCCCACGTCCAGACGCCAAAGCGGGCGCTGGTCCCGCACCTCCCCCATCTCCAGATCCACCCAATGCGGAGCATGGTCCGAAATCGCAATAGCCGAATATTCGGCCTCCTCCACCCTCGGGACCAATCCCCTACTCAGGACAAAGAAATCAATACGGGAATACACCCTGTACACATGGGAGAAAAAAGAGTACTCCCGAGCCCTCGGCCTCCCAAACCTCCAGGGATCCACTCCTCCCATCTGGTCCATAAACCCCCTCAACACCTTGGCCGCTGCCGGCCTCCTGCCTGTCCTTGAACTAGAACGATCCAGTAGGGGATCCAGCACCGTATTGAAGTGTCCCCCCCATGATCAGGCCCCCCACCTCCAGGTCAGGGATGCGGCCCAACATACGCCTTATGAAACCAGCATCATCCCAATTTGGGGCATATACATTTATCAACACCACCCTCTCCCCCTGCAGCTTACCGCTCACCATCACATATCTGCCGCCACTATCGGCCACCACCTCAGACGCCTCAAACGCCACCCTCTTCCCCACCAGGATCGCCACCCACCGGTTCTTCAAGTCGAGCCCTGAATGGAAAACCTGTCCCACCCACCCCTTCCTCAGACGGACCTGGTCCGCCACCTTCAGGTGAGTCTCCTGGAGCATGGCCACGTCCGCCTTCAGCCTCTTCAGATGCAAAAACACCCGGGCCCACTTAACCGGCCCATTCAACCCCCTCATGTTCCACATGATCAGCCAGATCAGGGGGCACCCCCCCCCCCCCCCCCCCCCCCCCCGTCGACTAGCCATGGCCCATCGACTGCTCGTCCCTGGCCAGCACCCATTCGGCCCGTTTCCCACGGCGATAGAACTTCACCCCGACTCCCCAGACCCACACCAGCCCCTCCCTGGCCAATCCAGCAGCAACCCGGTATCCCCCCCCCCCCCAGGCTAGGACCCCTCTTAGCCGTGACGCTCCCTCCATAGTACTCCCGTGAGCCAGCTGACTTCTGCTGACCCCGGCAGCTCCCGCCCTAACTCCGACCCCTCCCGATATGAGGTCACCCCTCCCGCCCTACATCAGCTCCTTGGCACCGCTTCAGCGTGGGAAAACGGATCTGATATCCACCCCCCTCGTCCCGCAGCGCGGGAAACCAGAGGAAAGCCCGTGCTTTCACACTGCCCCACCCCACCCCCCCCCCCAACGCAGCTCCCAAACAGCAGTCCCAACCCATCCACCAACCCCGTACAAACAAAAACAGATCAACCACAAACCCCAATACCCCCCTTAAGACACACAACCATAACCCACATCATCCGAAAGCGCGAGAAAAAAAAAACAAACAGAATAACCAGCAACAGCATAAACAGTGAGACAAAAAAAACTCCCACAGCCCCCAATCTCTAGTTTGAGTCCAACTTTTCAGCCTCAAAATAGTAATGCCGGTCCCTGTAGGTGACCCACAGGCGCGCAGGCGGCAGCATGCCGAACTTCACCTGCTTGCCGTGGAGCACCGCCTTCGTCCGGTTAAACCCGGCTCTCCGCTTGGCCACCTCCGCACTCCAGTCCTGGTAGATACGCACTACCGAATTCTCCCACTTGCTGCTCCTTACCTTCTTGGCCCATCGCAGCACACACTCCCGGTCACTGAACCGATGGAACCGGACCAGCACCGCCCGCGGGTGTTCATTCGCCTTAGGCCGCCTGGCCAGCACTCTGTGGGCCCCCTCCAGCTCCAGGGGAAGATGGAAGGATCCTGCTCCCACCAGCAAGTTCAACATCACGGCCACATAGGCCGGCAGGTCCAACCCCTGCAGCCCCTCCTCAAGGCCCAGGATCCGCAAGTTCTTCCTCCTTGCTCGAAACTCCATCTCCTCGAAACGATCTTGCCACTTTTTGTGGAGCGCCTCGTGCATCTCCACCTTCCCCACGAGGGCCGAAACCTCATCCTCGCGCTCCGAGGCCTACTGCTGCAACTCAAGTATCGCTGCACCCTGAGTTGTCTGGGTCTCCAGCAGCTTACTTGTCGTTACCTTCAGGGATTCCAGCAACTCTCCTTTCAGCTCCGTAAAATAGCGCAGAAGGGCCACCTGCTGCTCCTCCGCCCACTACCTCCACTCCTCAGGGGCTCCACTGGCCGCCATTTTGTCCACCTTCCCCCACTTTTCCAGGGGAGCTGCTGCCATTTTCTCCTCGCCCCACTCAGGGTCCGCACCATAAATCCCAGGGGGTTTTGCTCCAGACCCCTTTATCCACCGGGAATCGTCGAATCAGCGCTGTTTGGGGCCCTTAAATGAGCCCACAAGTCCTATTAAAGCGAGAGATGCCGAACGTGTGGCTTAGCTCCACATAGCCACAACCGGAAGTCCCTTCCATACTATATTAAACAGCCTTAAAATGACAAACATGGGGCGAGATTCTCCGTTGCCCGACGCTAATATTGCAACCGCGATTGGGCAGAGAATCCATTCCAACGCCCAAATTGGGGCCGGGGACGGCACCAGTTTGACGCCGGTCAGCCATGCTCCACCCCCTTGGAAGTGGCGTCATTGCGTCACACGCCGCATGCCATTGCAATGGCGTTGGCACGTCATCAGCAGGTCCTCCCGCTATGCTCCACCCCCGATGGGCCGAGTTCCCAACCAAGCGGTTGACGTGTGGTCTGAGCAGTCGGGAATCTGGCTTGGCAGCTGCCGACTGTGTCCAGCGCTGCCACACTCTATCGGGATCCGTGCCGCTGGCCGAGGGGGCTTCTGTGAAGGCTGGGGGAACTGGTGAGGGGTGGCCAGGGGGTGGTCCATGGGGTCGCGGTGGCGGGTTGGGTCCGCGCACGGTGTGGTGATATGATTAGCATAGCTGCCTGCCATTGGTGCAGAATACCGGCTTACCATTGGCCCTGGTTGGTCATGTGCCTCTCGACCGTTTGATTGAGACCAGTCATGTGACGGCTCCCCGATTGGTCGAGAGGCTGAGTTAAAAATACCCAGTACTCCCGGCGGTCGCCCTTCTACTGTAATCGACCGCAGAGCTTAACATCTAGTATATTAAAGCCATACTTTTGTTCAGCAACTCGTCTCGCGTTCAATTGATGGTACATCAATTTAATATACTAGAAATTTGAAGATGGAGCTCCGGATCAAGCCCGACTGCCTCCGCGTCAGCCCGTAAACTCCGAACGCATCGGAAATCTTCAAGCATTGGCTGGCGTGTTTCGATAGCTATCTGGCAACCGCAAGCAGACCCCCCACCATGGCACAGAAACTTCATATTCTCCATTCCAGTGTGGGCATGGCGGCCTACGCAATGATAGAGGAAGAAAAGGAAAATGACGTGGCCATGGATACGCTAAAAGTACAATTTCTTAAGCCGGTAAACCGAGTGTACACCCGACATCTGCTGGCTACCAGACAACAGTTCCCTGGTGAGTCCTTAGATGATTTTTACCGGGCCCTCGCTGTCCTGGGGAGGAATTGCGCCTGCCTCCAGGATTCAGCCACTGAGCACATGGAGCTTTTAATCAGAGATGCTTACGTGGCTGTGATGCAGTCCGCCGCAATCCGCCAGCGGCTGCTGGAAAGACGACCTCAGCCTAACTGAGGCACGGACTCTCTCCACCTCCCTGGAGGTCGCCGACATAAACGGCCGCGCCTATGTCCCCAGCCGCGCTGCAGCACCCTGGGCCTCCTGGCACGCTTCCCCACCGCCATCCGCCGCTCCCGACCCCCCTCAGGCCTGCGCCACGGGACGCCCCAACAAGTCCGCGGGGCCCCGCTAATGTTTCTGTGGGCTTGCCAAACACCCCCCCTGCGCTGCCCGGCCCGCTCCGCCCTCTGTAAGAGCTGCGGGAAGAAGGGACACTTTTCATCCGTCTGCCAGGCCAAATCGGTCGCTGCTGTACCGCGCAGCAACCGGGGATCCCCCCCTCTCTGGGCCCTTCCGGGCCCTTCCAGCGCACCGCATCAATCTTCCCCCCCCTGCCCCTGGGCCCCTGCGTCCAGCCTGCACGCCTCTCTGCCCCCACTCTCAGCCGCTCCGATCGGCCCGCCGGCACCGCTAACCCCGCCCCCAGCAACCACGAGGGTCCTGTGGGTGCCGCCATCTTGGGCCCCGGATGCCACGTGCGGGTCCTGGGCGCCGCCACCTTGGGGCCCCGACCCCACGTGCGGGTCCTGAGCACCGCCATCTTGGGGCCCCGACTCCACGTGCGGGTCCTGGGCGCCGCCATCCTGGACTGGCACACAAGGTCCTGCCACCACCTACTCGGCCGACGACGACGACTATGGATCTTCTCCACGGCTCGCGGCCATTCAGATCGACCAGTCACATCCACGCACGCTCGCCAAGACGACGACGCAAATCCACCTCAACGGGCACGAGATGGACTGCCTGTTGGACTCTGGGAGCACGGAAAGCTTCGTACACCCTGACACAGTAAGACGCTGCGCGCTCCCTGTCCACCCTGTAAAACACAAAATCGGGTTAGCCTCAGGTTCGCACTCCGTCCGCATCACCGGGTGCTGCATCGCGGACCTCACGATCCAGGGGAAGGTTTTTAAAAATTATAAACTCCTTATCCTCCCCGACCTTTGCGCACCGGCACTCCTAGGACTGGACTTCCAGTGCAACCTGCAGAGCTTGACCTTCCAATTCGGCGGCCCTATACCCCCCCTCACTGTCTGCAGCCTCGCGTCCCTCAAAGTGGACCCCCCCTCCTTGTTTGCTAATCTCAGCCCCGATTGCAAACCCATCGCGACCTGGAGCAGACGGTACAGCGCCCAGGACCGGACCTTCATCAGGTCCGAGGTCCATAGGTTGCTGAAGGAACAGGTCATCGAGGGCAGCAACAGTCCCTGGCGAGCCCAAGTGCTGGTGGTCCGGACTGGGGAGAAAAACCGGATGGTCATCGATTACAGCCAGACCATCAACCGGTTTACACAACTGGACGCGTATCCTCTCCGCCATGGTAAACGAGATCGCGAAATACAAAGTCTTCTCCACGGTGAACCTCAAGTCCGCTTATCACCAGTTCCCCATCCGCGTGGGTGACCGCAAGTACACCACGTTCGAGGCAGATGGGTGCCTCTACCACTTCCTCAGGGTTACATTCGGTGTCACAAATGGGGTCTCGGTCTTCCAACAGGAGATGGACCGAATGGTCGACAAGTACAGATTACGGGCTACCTTCCCGTATCTCGATAATGTCACCATCTGCGGCCACGACCAGCAGGACCATGACACCAACCTCCGAAAATTCCTCCAAACCGCAAAACTCCTTAACCTAACTTACAATAAAGATAAGTGCGTGTTTAACACCGACCGTCTAGCCATCCTCGGCTACGTAGTGCGTAACGGAGTGATAGGCCCCGACCCTGAACGCATGCGCCCCCTGATGGAACTCCCGCTCCCCAATACCCTCAAATCCCTCAAACGCTGCCTGGGTTTCTTCGCTTACTACACCCAATGGGTTCCCAATTACGCCGACAAGGCCCGTCCCCTCATTCAGTCCACCACCTTCCCGCTGTTGACAGAGGCCTGCCAGGCCTTTAGCCGCATCAAAGCGGACATCGCAAAGGCCACGATGCGCACCATCGACGAGTCCCTCCCCTTCCAGGTCGAGAGTGATGCACCAGAAGTAGCTCTGGCGGCCACCCTGAACCAAGTGGGCAGACCCGTGGCCTTCTTCTCCAGAACCCTCCAGGCTTCCGAACTCCGCCACTCCTCAGTGGAAAAGGAAGCCCAGGCCATAGTCGAAGCTGTGCAACATTGGAGGCACTATTTGGCCGGCAGGAAGTTTACCCTCCTCACAGACCAACGGTCAGTAGCCTTCATGTTCGACAATGCACAAAGGGACAAGATTAAGAACGACAAGATCTTGCGGTGGCGGTATCTTGTATCGTCCTGGGAAGCTCAATGAGCCTCCTGATGCCCTGTCCCGCGGTACCTGCGCCAGCGCGCTGATAGACCGCCTCCACTCCCTACACGCGGACCTTTGCCATCCAGGGGTGACCCGTTTCTATCATTTCATAAAGACCCGCAACCTGCCCTACTCCATCAAGGAAGTCAGGACAGTAACCCGTGACTGCCACATCTGCGCAAAGTGCAAACCGCACTTCTACCGCCCCGAGCGTGCGCATCTGATCAAAGCATCCCGCCCCTTCGAACGTCTCAGCATAGACTTCAAGGGGCCCCTTCCCTCTAGCAACCGCAACATTTACTTCCTGATGGTGATCAATGAATACTCCCGCTTCCCCTTCGCCATTCCCTGCCCCGACATGACCACATCGACCGTCATTAAGGCCCTCCTCTCCATCGTCTCCCTGTTCGGCTACCCCGCATACATACATAGCGATCGGGGGTCCTCCTTTATGAGCGACGAGCTGCGTAAATTCCTGCTCAGCAAGGGCATTGCCTCTAGCAGGACGACCAGCTATAACCCCCGGGGTAATGGACAGGTCGAGCGGGAGAATGGTACCATCGGGAAGACCATCCTACTGGCCCTCCGGTCTAGAGATCTCCCTATTTCCCGATGGCAAGAGGTTATCCCCGATGCCCTACATTCCATCCGCTCCCTCCTCTGTACAACAACAAATCAGACACCTCATGAACGTCTTCTTGTTTACCCCAGGAAGTCGTCCTCCGGATCCCCTCTCCCGACGTGGCTGGCCGCCCCCGGACCCATCTTGCTCCGGAAGCATGTGCGGGTGCACAAGTCCGACCCGTTGGTGGAACAAATCCAGTTACTCCACGCTAACCCGCAGTATGCGTATGTGGAGTACCCCGACGGTCGGCAGGACACGGTCTCCCTCCGGGACCTGGCACCCGCCGGTGTGCGGCCTTCCCCCTCTTCACCACAGAACCCCCCCTGCCCCTTTTCCCCCAGCGCCCCACCCAGGCCACCCCTTCCCCATCCATGGCGTCTCCACCACCAACCCGGGGTACGGAGACAGTTCAAGGACCATCGCTGCCGGAGTCCAGGACATCAGCTGAACCACCACCATCAGCTGAACCAACGTCACCAACTCCACTGCGGCGGTCTGCCAAGACGTCACGGGCAACGAAAAGGCTGATCGAGTCCATTTAACTTCAACATCACCATGGACCTTGTATGGACACTATGTACTGTTGCTAAATGTCTGGGCCAGTGGGAAGCCAAGGATACATTTTTTTTCTCCTTACTACTCATACCACCAGTTCTCCCCCCCCCCCCCCAGCTCTTGTTGACCCCCCCTCCCCTCCCCCCCGGCCTCTTTCTCCGCAAGGGGTGAATGTGGTGGTATGATTAGCATAGCTGCCTGCCATTGGTGCAGAACACCGGCTTACCATTGGCCCTGGTCGGTCATGTGCCTCTCAACCGGTTGGTTGAGACCAGTCATGTGACATCTCCCCGATTGGCCGAGAGGCTGAGTTAACCCCACCTCCAGGGCGGGGTATAAATACCCAGTACTCCCGGCGGTCGCCCTTCTACTGTAATCGACCGCAGGGCTTAACATCTAGTATATTAAAGCCATACTTTTGTTTGGCAACTCGTCTCGCGTTCAATTGATGGTACATCACACGGTTGGTGCCATGTTGTATGGCGCGAACGCAACAGGTCATGGCGCATGTGCAGCCAGGGTCATGGCCATTCCCCAGCCATTTTCAGTGCATGAGTCGGGGTTTCACTCCACGTCGCTGCTAGCTCCTCACCGGTCCCAGAATCGCTGAGTATTCGGCGCCGACTTTGGCGTCATAAAACACCCGCAAATTCTCCCTTTCAGCCGACACATATGATGTGGAGATGCCAGCGTTGGACTGGGGTGAGCACAGTAAGAAGTCTGACAACACCAGGTTAAACAAACCTGTTGGACTTTAACCTGGTGTTGTGAGCCTTCTTACTGAGCCCGCACTTAGCCACTGAAACGGAGAATCCAGCCCACGGAGCTTTTTTAAATAAACTAAAATAAAAACATTGCCCAATGTGTACAAAATAATTGATAAAGTTCAGGCATTTATTGCCTGAAATTTAAGCAGATTCACATAAAAGACTGTTTCCATGCTCTAAATTCAGAACAGCGAATTATTTATCTCCAACTCATCAAGGTCACCCATCTTGTTTCCTTGCTTCCACTTGGACTGGAGTTAGGAATCAAAGCAGTTATCCAGTTAAAGGTGTGAATATGAACAACCCTTTAACCACATAACAACAGTAAATGCACATCAAAAATAACTAATTGGGCGTGAAGCATGTCAGGACAATATGACAAACGTGATAAGGTGTTTTATGAATTTCCTCCAGTGCTTTTCCAACCACCTGACTCAGTCGCACAAAGGTGGCAGTTTGAGACGGCGAATTGCAGTGAGGGAGTGCTGTTTTGACATTTTACAGAAAGAAGTGGTCCAAGGGAGGGAGCCAGAGACAGCGAGAGCTGACAGCAGAAGGCTGGAGACATTAGGTAGGTAATTGATGACTTTTATGTTTTTTCTCCCTTGAAACCAGGCAGTAGTTTAAACCAGCACTGTGGAAATATTTTTTTTAATATACATTTAGAGTACCCAATTATTTTTTTTTCCCAATTAAGGGGCAATTTTGTGTTGCCAATCCACCTACCCTGCACATCTTTTTGGGTTGTGGGGATGAGACCCACGCAGACACGGGGAGAATATGCAAACTCCACACGGGCAGTGACCCAGGACCGGGATCAAACCCGGGTCCTCAGCGCCGTGAGGCAGCAGAGCTGGCTACTGTGCTGCCGTGCCAGCCGGCACTGTGGAAATATAAGTATTATATTAAATTTATAGCATAATTAGCTGAACGCCATAATATAACTATGGATAATGATTGAGTGCCATTCAAAACTTGAAATCTAATTAGTTACACAAAAGAAATGGCAACTTCCAGTTACGGGGATGGGCTGAACGGACGCAGGAAAGGTGTCTCTCCTCCTGGAAACTTAAAATTAGGCACTCTAAGCCCAAAATTAGGCTGCTAAGCCCGGGAGGAAAACTCCCTACCCTCCCTGTATACCATCACCATGAACGGGGCAGGTCAGGCAACAATTTGAGGAGCCACAAGAATGGCAGAATTAGTAAAAGCCTGGAGAGGAAGAATGAGGTGAAGACGAACATACAGGGCAATGAGGATTCGGCTGCACACAAATGAGCTGTGCCAACAGGGAAGATGCCAGGCTACCCCCCGAGAAATGATCGATGGACCTCCTAACAAAGGAGCTCCAATTGCACAAAGACGGCATCAAATTAAAAATAAAGGCGACGGTGAAGGTGGTGATAGAGGAGGCACTGGTCAATACTGGAAAATGCGAAGTTGCAACTGGAGACACAGGAGGCAGCAATCAGGGAGCTGGGTAAAACTGCAAACTACCAGAGCGACTAGATTGTATCACTGCAGGCAGAGTAGGCAAGGTTGGTGGCAACACAAGGGACCAGGACAATCAGTCGCGCCTTCAAAACCTCCACACTGTGGGCCTACCAGAGGATACCGAGGGCAGGAACCCCACAGAGTACCTGGCCCAGATACTGGGAAGCTGGTTAGAGGGGGAACTCCTGAAGGAGTTCACAGCCTTCTCAGGTAACAAACCTAACCTGGACAAGAGTGAGACCTTCCCTGCGTGAAGTATAGAGCTGGGGGAGGATGATGCACTATCAATTATGACAAGACGAGAGTAGAGAGTAATCGAGGCTTTATTACACAGAGATGTGTGGCCTCCCACAGCAGCTGGAGAAATGGCTGCTGTTCGGAGAGCACACGCATTTATACTCCGCCTACTGGGTGGAGCAAGCAGGCAGGGATCTACCCCCGTACCTGTAGTACAGGGGCCTTACCGTAATACCAGTATACACAATATAATACAACAGTGGTGACTACCACATTCACCTCCGTTAAAAATGAGTCCAGCGGTTTTAAAATTATAGAGAATATTACATATTTAGACGATCGGGCTCCTTGATCTGTCGTTGAAAGCGCCGCAGTGCTGGCGGCGACTCAGGCGTCGGCTTGGTCTTCGGTGACTCCGGGAACGTGTCGACATCCTCTTCATCCCCGGGTGAGTCCAAGGGGAGGACAATTGTCCTGGAGCGGGGGCTGTGGTGAGGTGCACTGGGGGGAGGGAGGGTGGCACCGGGGCAGAGAGGGGGCTGTGTGGGGACCCAGCTGGTGCCAGGTCCTTGAGGGAGACTGTGTCTTGGCAGCCGTTGGGGTACGCTATGTAGGCGTACTGCGGGTTTGCGTGGAGTAGTTGTACCCTCTCAACCAACGGGCCCGCCTTGTGGAGCCGCACGTGCTTGCAGAGGAGGATGGGTCCTGGAGCTGCCAGCCACATTGGGAGCGAAACCCCGGAGGTGGACTTCCTGGGGAAGGCAAAGAGACATTCATGGGGGGTTTCGTTAGTCTCTGTGCAAAGGTGCGACCGAATGGAGAGAAGGGCATCGGGGAGGACCTCCTGCCAGCGGGAGGCCGGGAGATTTCTGGACCTTACAGCCAGCTGGACGGCCCTCCAGACCGCCCCATTCTCTCGCTCCACCTGCCTGTTTCCCCTGGGGTTGTAGCTGGTCGTCCTGCTCGAGGCAATGCCCCTGTTGAGCAGGAACTGGCGCAGCTCATCGCTCATAAATGAGGATCCCCATTCGCTGTGGACGTAGGCGGGGAAACCGAACAGAGCGAAGATGGTGTTGAGGGCTTTGATGATGGTGGCAGACGTCATATCGGGGCATGGGACGGCGAAGGGGAATCGGGAATACTCGTTGACAACATTAAGAAAATACGTGTTGCGGTCGGTGGAGGGGAGGGGCCCTTTGAAATCCACGCTGAGGCGTTCAAAGGGGCGGGAGGCCTTCACCAGGCGCGCACGGTCTGGCTGATAGAAGTGCGGTTTGCACACCGCGCAGACCTGGCAGTCTCTGGTGATAGCCCTGACTTGCTCGATGGAATAGGGCAGATTGCGGGCCTTAATGAAGTGGTAAAAGCGGGTGACTCCTGGGGGACAGAGATGTCGTGCAGGGTCCGGAGTCGGCCCACTTGGGCGCTGGCGCATGTACCTCGGGACAGGGCATCGGGGGGCTCGTTGAGCTTACCGGGGCGATACAAAATCTCGTAATTAAAGGTGGAGAGCTCAATCCTCCACCGCAGGATCTTATCATTTTTGATCTTACCCTGCTGTGTGTTGTTAAACATAAAGGCAATCGACCGTTGGTCAGTGAGGAGAGTGAATCTCCTGCCGGCCAGGTAATGCCTCCAATGCCGGACAGCTTTAACGATAGCTTGGGCCTCCTTTTCAATGGCGGAGTGCCTAATTTTGGAGGTATGGAGGGTGCGCGAAAAGAATGCCACGGGCCTGCCTGCCTGGTTGAGAGTGGCAGCCAGAGCGACGTCTGAAGCATCGCTCTCAACTTGGAAGGGGAACGTCTCATCGACCGCGTGCATCGCGGCCTTGGCGATGTCGGCCTTGATACAGTTGAAGGCCTGGTGAGCCTTGGCCGTCAGTGGGAAAGCAGTGGAGTGGATAAGTGGGCGGACCTTGTCTGCATAGTTAGGGACCCACTGGGCGTAGTTCGAAAAGAACCCCAGGCATTGTTTGAGGGCCTTGTGGCAGTGGGGAAGGGGGAGTTCCATGAGGGGGTGCACGCGATCGGGGTCGGGCCCCAGAACCTTGTTCCGAACCACATAGCCGCGGATGGCTAATCGGTTCGTGCTGAACACACACGTCTCCCTGTTGTAAGTTAGGTTGAGGAGTGTGGCAGTGTGGAGAAATTTGAAAGGTTAGCGTCGTGGTCCTGCTGGTCGTGGCCGCAGATGGTGATGTTGTCCAGGTACGGGAAAGTGGCCCGCAGCCCGTACCGATCAACCACTCGGTCCATCTCCCATTGGAAGACCGAGACCTCGTTGGTGATGCTGAAGGGAACCCTACGGAAATGGTAAAGGCGGCCGTCTGCTTCAAACGCAGTGTATGGGCGGTCCACTTTACGGAGGGGGAGCTGGTGGTAGGCAGATTTCAGGTCCACTGTCGAGAAGATCCGATATTGTGCAATCTGATTGACCATATCAGATATGCGTGGGAGGGGGTACGCGTCGAGCTGCGTGTACCGATTGATGGTCTGACTGTAGTCAATGACCATCCTGTTTTTCTCCCCAGTTTTCACCACTACCACTTGGGCTCTCCAGGGGCTGTTGCTGGCCTTGATAATACCTTCCCGTAGCAGCAGCTGGGCCTCAGACCTGATGAAGGTCCTGTCCTGGGCACTGTACCGTCTACTCCTGGTGGCGACGGGTTTGCAATCCGGGGTGAGGTTTGCAAACAGGGAAGGCGGGTCGACCTTAAGGGTTGTGAGGCCACATACAGTAAGGGGTGGTAGGCCCGCCGTATTTCAGGGTTGGGCTCTGGAGGTTGCACTGGGAGTCCAGGCCGAGTAGCAAGGCAGGGCAGATGTTGGGGAGGACGTAGAGCCGGAAGCCGCTGAACTCTACACCCTGGATGGTGAGGATGGCGGTGCAGTACCCCTGGATCGCCACGGAGTGGGATCCGAAGACCAGGGAGATTCATTGGTTAGCGGGGTGTACCGCGAGGGGGCAGCGCCTTACCGTATCGGGGTGGATGAAGCTCTCAGTGCTCCCGGAGTCCAGAAGGCAGGATATCTCGTGGCCGTTGACCTTCACCTTTGTCGACGCGGTCGCAAGGTCGTGCGGTCAAGACTGGTCGATCGTGACCGAGGCGAGACGCGGCTGGTCGTCGGCAGTTGCAGGCGTTGAGCAGCCCGATAAGGTGCCCGACGGGCAGGGGACCTGATGCGGGTAAGATGGTGGCGCCTATGGGCCACATGTGTCCTGGAGCAGGCAAGATGGCAGCGCGCTCGGGCCGCACATGTCCTGGGACAGGCAAGATGGCGGCGCCCATTGGTTCTGAGGCAAGCAAGATGGCGGCGCCCATGGGCCGCACGTGTCATGGGTGGAGCAAGATGGCGGCACCCATGGGCCGCACGTGGTCTAAGGAGAGGAAGATGGTGGCGCCCACTGGCCGCACGTGGTGGGTGCAGGGACTATAGCGGCGATTGAGCGGGCTGGCACACTGCCACAAAATGTCCCTTCTTGCCATAGGCCTTGCATAGCGCGCTCCGCGCCGGGCAGTGCTGCCGGGGATGTTTAGTCTGTCCACAGAAGTAGCACTTGGGTCCCCTGGGGTTGGTTGGCTGCTGCGCGACGCAGGTTTGGGGTTGGCTTGGGGCGATCGCTGATGGGGTCCACGATGGGGTGGCCGCTGGCGGGTCCATGATGCAGGGGGGGTGGGCCGTGCGGTCAGAGGCATAAGCCTGTACGTTGCGTGAGGTGAATGTGAGTGAGAGCGCTAGTTTCTTGGTCGCCACGAGGTCAAGTGTGGCCCCTTCTAAGAGGCGCTGGCGGATGTAGTCAGACCCTATGCCCGTAACGAACGCGTCTCTCATTAGTAGGTTCGAATGTTCAGTGGCCAAAACAGCCTGGCAATCACAGTCTCTCACTGGGGCGAGCAGGGCACGCCAGAAATCTTCCACAGACTCACCGGAAAGTTGGTGCCACATGGGCAGGATGTGCCTGGCGTAGATCTTGTTGGTCTGCTGAGCGTAATTCTCCTTCAGTAGCACCATGGCCTCTGCGTAGGTAGGCACGTTCTGGACGAGGGGAAAGACGTTGGAACTCAGCCGCGTGTACAGAATCTGCAGCTTCTGTGCTTCTGAGATTGGGTCTGGCGCAGACCCGATATATGCTTCAAAGCAAGCTAGCCAATGTGCAAAGTCCTTTTTGGCGTTATCTGCTTGAGGATGCAGCTGCAGGCGATCCGGCTTGATGCGGACGTCCATCTCTGAAAATCTCTGTGTAATAAATTGATGCACCATCAATTACGACGAGACGAGAGTAGAGAGTAATCGAGGCTTTATTACACAAAGACGTGTGGCCTCCTACAGCAGCTGGCGAAATGGCTGCAGTTCGGAGAGCACACACATTTATACTCCACCTGCTGGGCGGAGCCAGCAGGCAGGGATCTACACCCATACCTGTAGTACAGGATCCTTACCGTAATACCAAAAGATACAATATAATACAACAGCGGTGACTACCACAGAGGACAGCCCGTTAAGCAAGCCCAGGCCAAATTCCGCTACCTGGGGATCCAAATAGCACACGACTGAACACGGATCTACAAATGGAACCTGATGAGTCTGGTGGAGGAAGTCAAAAAGGGACCAGGAGAGGTGGGGCCCACTCCCACTTTCCCTCTCCCTCACAGGGAGAATATAGATGATCAAAATACTGCTCAGGTTGCTATTCCTGTTCAGATCCTCCTGATCGACAATCCCAAGGCCTTTTCCAACAGTCGACAAACTAGTCATTTAGTTTGTGTGTGTGCGGGGTGGAGGGTGGAGGGGAATAGACTGAGGATTCAAAAGAACACCCTACAAGGGAGAAGAAACGTGGGAGGCCTGGCCCTTCCGCATGTACAGTTCTACCAATGGGCGGACATGGCAGAAATTGTACCGGGATGGATTAAGGAACTGGGAGCAGAGTGAGTGAAGATGAAAGAGAGTTCCTGCACACAGACATTCCTCCGAACCCTAGCCACAGCCATTCTCCCATCCCCTCCCAGCCAAATACTTGAGGAGCCCAATGGTAGTAGCCATGCTCCGGTGTCCCGGACAGGCGCCGGAATGTGGCGACTAGGGGCTTTACACAGTAACTTCATTGAAGCCTACTCGTGACAATAAGCGATTTTCATTTCATTTTTCATTTCATGGGGAACCAAATGGGCGACACTTTGGCATAACCAAAATATCCACCATAACAGCCAAAGGTTCACTCCCTCAATAATGGACGCTACCGTCAAAATAATAATAATGCTCTATTTTGTCACAAGTAGGCTTACATTAACACTGCAATGAAGGTACTGTGAAAAGCCCCTCGTCGCCACATTCTGGCACCTGTTCGGATACACTGAGGGGGAATTGAGAATGTCCAAATTACCTAACAGCGTGTCTTTCGGGACTTGTGGGAGGATGCCGGATCACTCGGAGGAAACCCATGCGGACACACCACATGGATAATGTCCCAAGCAGGGAATCGAACCTGAGACCCTAGAGCTGTGAAGCAACAGTGCTAACCACTGTGCTACCAAAGGTGGAGACTGGACGAGGGGTCTCTGATGGTTTGGGACATAAGCATTTTCAATAGAGTAACGATCCTGAGAGAACTCACGAGAGAGGTTTCAGTTACCAAGAGGGAATGACCTGAGATACATTCAGGCCTTGACAAGGAACAATGATGTACCCCCAGATACCAGGACACTCGTTAGTAGACGAACTGCTGGACGTGGGCTACCTAGGGAACGGAAACTGTGCGGTCCTGTACGGGCAACTGTTGGAGGAGGTGCCCTCCCCCCCGGATCAGAAAAGGGAAAAATGGGAGGAGGAACTAGGCAAAGAAAGAGGGGAGGACTCTGGATTGAAGCACTGCACAGGATGAACTTCATCTCCACATGTGCAGGACTGAACCTAATACAGCTGAAGGTGGTGCACAGAGCACACCTAACCAGAACTCAAATGAGGAGGTTCTTTCCGGAGGCGGAGGACAAATGGGAATGGTGCCAGGGAGGCTCTGCCAACCACACCCACATGTTTCGGGCGTGCCCCAGACTCGTCGGTTACTGGACGACCTTCTTTGAAGAGATGTTCAGGGTTTTGGGAGTGATGGGGGAGCCAGTCAAAAGTGACAATCTTCGGGGTTTCAGATCAGGCAGAATTCTTCATGGTGAGGGGGACCTAAACCCTAGCCTTTGCCTCCCTGATCACCCGCCGGAGAATCCTGCTCGGTGATCAGCAGCTCCACCCAATGCTGCAGACTGACTCTCTGACCTGGCGGAACTTCTCAGGCTGGAGAAAATAAATTTGCCATCCGTAGGTCAGAAGAAGGCTTCCACAGGACGTAAAAGCCTATCACCAACTTGTTCCAAGACCTGCTCGTAGCCAGCAACCGGTTGAGTGATGGGGGAGGAGTGGTGGGGGAGCCACAGGACAGAGAGGAAAGGGAAAGGAGAGGGGAGAGAAGGGGGTGAGGGGGAGAAAGTGGGGATGGGGTCGAAGGATGGGGAAAAAGTGCGTGAGAGACAAGCAGGAGGGACAAAGCTGAAAGGGATTGGTCCGAGGCAAGGAAGGCCCAAACTAAACTGTAAATGGGCACTTGTAAAGAAATGGGGCTGGATTCTCTGCACCCCGATGCCGTAATCGCGTTTGGCGACGGGGCGGAGAATCCAGTTTCCCTCATGAAATCGGTTTGGCGATTCTCCACCTGCCACACCACATATCCACCACCTCAGGCCATTGCCTGAGGCCCGCCTCGCTATTCTCTGCCCCAAACCGGCCGAATTCCCGACGGCAGATTTCTAATGTGGTCCCAGCCGTTTGGGAATCTCACGAGGTGGCTGTGGGCTCAGTCCGCGGCCGCCATATTCGGGCCGATTGGAGGGCAGACGGGGCCTCATTGGGGACTGGAGTATTTTTGAGCGGGCGGTTTGGGTCGGGCGCACGCCCGTTCGGGGGCACTATTTCCGCGGTCCAGGTCCATGGTCTGAGTCCGCCAAGGAGCATGGCGCGGCCGCTGCCTCTGACCCGGATGTGCGGGGGGCCGTATTGGCAGCTGGAGCAGCGAGCTCTGTGATAGCTGCCTGCGAGCACCCTGAAAGGCAGTGAATCTGTGGCCTTTTGACAGTAGTTTTTCTAGCGTAAAAGACCAGTTTTCACAACAACATGTGGACATAATCCCTGAAACGGATAATCCAGCACATGCTTTGAACATATTGGGGAATGTAAAATATGTATGCCAACTAAAGGGCGTGACGGCCACAGTTGCAGTGAAGACACTTGCTTGTAAATATATGTGTTGGTTCTCTGGCGCTGTTCTGCAATTTGTAATTTATAGATTGTTGGATATAAAATATGAAAATTCAATAAAAATATTTTCACAAAAAAATAAAACAGATGGCAAGGTAGGTAATGTGCTGCAGCTGTAGAATGTGAATAATGGTGTATACCTGTGTGACCCACCTGTGTGACCCACGACAACAACATCTACATAAATGTCTGCAGCCTATGGAACGTTGCCTCTGAGTTGATGAGTTGTACTCCAAACTTGGAACATTGCAATGCATCAGGAAGGAGGTAAGTTACCGGGACACTTTGGGCTGGATTCTCTGTTTCAGCGGCTAAGTTCCGACTCAACCAGCGAATTCACAGGCATTTTAGGATGCTAGAATTGGCGCCGAATCCTCACCAATTCCGCATCCGGTGAGGGGCTAGCAGCCGCGCTCGTAAGACTTTACCTGCCGATATGGACGCAGAATGGCCGTGTCCGTGGCTGTGCATGCGCACGGTAGTGGCTCACGGCGGTCGCGCCATACAACATGGCTCCGGCCGCTCGTGGACCCAGCCTGCCAAAAACTGCTCCGTCTGTAACCCCCCTTGCCGCCCTCGGACCATCAGCCACCAGTCCACCCCGACCCCATCCAAGCACCCCCTGCCAGAAAAATGGCATCTACCACCCCCACCCCTCCCCCGACTGTGGCGGCGCTGGACACAGTCCGCCGCCGCCACATTGGGTTTACGAAAAGTGAGAGGGCACGTGACCGACACTAGTCGGCACATCAGGGTGGAGCATCGGTGGAGGGCCTCAGGTGATAGAACATAGAACATAGAACAGTACAGCACAGAACAGGCCCTTCGGCCCTCAATGTTGTGGCGAGCCATGATCACCCTACTCAAACCCACGTATCCACCCAACAACCCCCCCCCCTCCTTTACCTTACTTTTAGGACACTACGGGCAATTTAGCATGGCCAATCCACCTAACCCGCACATCTTTAGACTGTGGGAGGAAACCGGAGCACCCGGAGGAAACCCACGCACACACGGGGAGGACGTGTAGACTCCGCACAGACAGTGACCCAGCCGGGAATCGAACCTGGGACCCTGGAGCTGTGAAGCATTTATGCTAACCACCATGCTACCGTGCTGCCCATTAATGTCCTAATGGGATGTCCTGAGGCTGTCCCAATGGCGTGCGGCGTACTCCTCGAGGGAACGGAGGATCGGAAAAATGGCTCCACCCCAGATTCCGGCGTCAAAATTGATTTTCTGTTCGATTGCCGAACACGATTTAGGCGTCGGCGGTCGGGGAATCCTGCCCTTTATCTTAGGAAACAGTCATACCCCTTCGTAACTTCAGATTTGGTCTGTAGTCAGGGACAGAAAATGTGTGACTGTAAGAGATGATAGGTATGGAGATTCTGAAAGTAAAAATGAAAGGTAGCCTGCCTTGGTTCGCGGCATGGATGGGGCAGAGGGAAATTAGGAGGGTGAGGAGAGATGTGAGGGGTGAGGAATTAAGGTCCATTTTTTTTTTTTACTTTACCTTGAACAAAGATCCACAGAACCAAGGGGGGCTTTTAACAGGCTTTTTATTGGGGAGACAGTGGCACAATGCTAATGTCACTGAATTAATAATCCAGAAGGCCAGACTAATGCTCTGGAGACATATGTTCAAATTTCACCACAGCAGCTGGTGGAATTTAAATTCAATTAATAAATCTGGAATATAAAGCTAATCTCAGTAATGGAGACCAGGGAAACCTATCTTAGATTGTCGTTAAAAAAAAAATCTGGTTCACAAACATCATTTGGGGAAGTAATTGCCGCCTTTACCCTGGTCTGACTTTACTCCAGGCAGAGTAATATGATGCACTCTTAATTATCATCTGACAACGTATTTAGGGAAGGGCAAAAAATGCTGGCTTTGCCAGTGACCCACATCCCTTGAAACCCTCTTCCTGGGCTGACTGACCAGATTCCAGCAGGGACCCACCTTCCAGCAATGAAGATCCAGCTTTTGCAGGCACTTTCCTCCTGAGGCAGGGCGGGCCAAGAAATTTCCCAACTCACACTACCTCCCTGAAGGACAAAAATCCAGACCCATGTGTCTAATGTAAAAGTCTAAAATAGAGACTGGCTCAACCTGTCAACTCAATTATTTGTAGCATTTTTGGAAGCTTGATATTTAGTTTAATATTTAATAAATCAAACTGAGAGTTAAACAAGGAAGGCAAAGATCATAATTAATACAACGCAGGGGCTTGATAGTTTGTGCATGATCAAGAAAAGGCCACAAAGCTCCGAATAGCAGCAATTCTTTAAGCAGATAGCAATACATTCATTACAGAAGGGGAAGACTGTTCCTGCCTGTGCAACACGATAGCCAGAGTTCTCAAGTACTTTTCTAAAAAAAGGAGATTTCAACGGTCTTTCTAACTTGAAAAATATTATTCAAGTCAAAAACTGACCCAAGTGATGGCAACTGTTCTCATATTAAGACACTTAACACTGATAACATATTTGTTGCATTCCTTGATTTTTGCAATCATGGGTCAAAATCCACAATATATTACATTTATGGATGTCACAGACCCTTATTTGGGCAGCATCATTCGGTGACATATCATCATGCCTGCAGCTGTGTGCTTCTACCAGTGGATGGAGTTTAATAAACTCCAGAAGCTAACAAATCCCATACTGACAAAACCAAAATACTACAGCTGTTGGAAATGAGAAATAAAAACAGAAACCGCTGGAAATACTCAGTAGGTTGGGCAGCAACTGTGGAGATAGGAACTGTGTTAATGTTTCCAGTCAAAGGGGGCGGCACGGTGGCGCAGTAGTTAGCGCTGCTGCCTCATGCCATTGAGGACCCCGGTGCGATCCCAGCGCTGGGTCACTGTCCGTGAGGAGATTGCACATTCTCCCCGTGTTTGCGGGGCTTTAACCCCCACAACCCAAAGATGTGCAAGCTAGGTGGATCACAAATGCTAAATTGCCCCTTAAATGGAAAAAAAAAAGAATTGGGTACTCTGAATTTATAAGTAAAAAAAAATGTTTCCAGTCAAATGATCGTTCATCAGAACTGTAAAAAATTAAAGATATACATGTTTTAAATAAGTGGCAGGGAAATAGGGAAGTAGGATAATCACAAAATGGGAGGTCTGTGATAGGCTGGAGGCCGGAGAGATTGACTGTCAAAAAGGCGTAGTAATGGGACAAATAAAGAAAGAAAAGATGTGTCGCGTGGAGATGTGAATACAAATAATTTAGCCCTTACCAACAGTTGCCACCTGAAAGATTTAGGTGAGAGATTCTAAAATTGTTGAACTCAATGTTGAGTCTGGAAGATTATAAGTTCCCTAAAATGGTGAGTTGATGTTCCTGAAGCTGAAGCCAAGGACAGAAAGGTCAAAGAGGAACTGGGTCAGAGAATTATAATGGCAGGTGACTGGCAGATCAAGAGAGGATGTTAGGACAGATAGGCTGGAGCTGTGTTTCCCCTGTCGTGGGGTGTTGATGAAATAAAGCAGGCTTCAAGCTTCAAAGACCAAAAGCGACACCCATCCCAGGGGAGACTCCCGACCTGGACCCCTCCAGCCCAGCCCAGCCCAATACACCAGTTGTAAATGGAGAGGGGTACTCACCTCCTTGCTACCCCTTGGAGTGCGAGTTCCCACTTTTAAGGACCAATAGTGATTTGCACCCAGGTGGCTTCCCGTTGGGGAGGGTGTTGCCTTTTTTTACCTGCTATAAATATGGCAGTCAATAAGGCTGCCCTTCTTTCTTTAGATATCGATATTATATTGCTTTCAGAGTCGCCAGGTATCAAATGATATCACCACAAGGTTCAACCGGGTATTGATCAAAGAGCCAAACAACCAGTTAGTTAGTTCAAGATTAATGGTACTTTATTTACACACAACGATTAATTTACACATGCAACATAAACACTATTAGTTAAACTGCACCTAACAACTATAACAACCTGTACTTAACTTTAGGCACCCGGCTTAAGTCAGAGGAACGGTGGCCTTTGTTCGAATCTGGATCCATCAGATCTGGAGAAGTAACTGCTGCTCAGCTGGGCTCATCCGTCTGGTAGCGGGCGTTGAACTTGAACTTGTTTCTGGCGGTGCTACGATTGGAGATGGACATTGCCGGAGCGCCAGGTCCAAAAGAGATTGAACACATGGCAGTGGCTCTCTTTATACTTGGGGAGTTCCGTGCTCTTTTGGGCGGTCCTTAGGTTTGGACCCAATTAATTGGGCAGTTCTCGATCACTGCCTTCGATCTGAGCCAATAAAGGGACGGGTGCCTTGATGGCTGGACGTGTCCTAAGTGATCGTTGACCCTGTTGTTGATACTTCCTGAGTAAAGGGAGTGGTGCGAAATGTCTGGACTTGTATCAGTTATCTGAGTATCAATCCTTTGTCTTACAGAGATGGGCCATTAAAATGCTAATCGGTTGGGGGTTTTGATGCTGTCTCGATTCTTTGCTCACAAATATACATGCAGGCTCTGTGCCTGCCTAAATCTTACATTGTCCATATTTCCCTTTAGGCTTTGCGAACTTCCATGTTTCTTGCTGTAAGTGGCCTTCCCAGATGGCTACAAGGGCAAAGAATACCGGAAGGCCACTGCATTCCACTATAATCTTACTAATGAGATTAAAATGAATTCAAATGAGCTGTGATAATTTTCTCACCCTTTCTGGGCAAGATCCTGATCAACTGGAGCAGGCTGGGAGCATCAGAAACAGTTTTGCGCCTGACACAAATCCTGTTTTGGACCTCTCCAGGAATTCTCCCAACAAAGCAGAATTTGCACAGGATGCAACACAACCGGAGAACCGCCCCCTCTGTATTGCTTAAACCTGTTATATTTCTAACCATTCCCAGTTCTTCGAAAGTTCATCAAGATGAAAAGTTAACTCTGTTTCCTTCCCCACAGATTCTTTCAGACCTGTTTAATATTTTCAGAATTTTCCATTTTTATATCACATCCTCATACACGTGCCTGCAGCATCAGTAATGCACTGAAGGACATTGATTATGTCTCGATTCCAAAGCCACAAAATGTTGATGTGTGCTGCTATAGAACAGCACATTGGGATGGGTTTCACCAACCCATCGAAAAGATTCTGGAAGGCCTGATGAAATGGAAGCAGAAGGTGTTGGAAGGGGAGGCCAATGGCTTATTGTAACAATCAAGTGCCCAATAAAGGACAACCTTCTGCTTCCACTGGCATTTTACCATTATCAGGAGGGGATGCAGTCACGTGGAGAGATTGCCAGGGAATAGCTGATAGCCTCCCAGTTTCCTTGATGGGAGCTCTCCTTTATGGCTGCTCCAAGGTCCACAGAAGGGCCCACCAATGATAATTGTTCCCCCATAGCGCTGATGCTGGGGGATGGCACCCCTCAGATCACAGGGGTCTGCCTGTCTGACATAGCTCATTTAAAAAGCTTACCTTGTCTTTGAGGGCACCTTGGCATTGAGGTGTCCTCTCCTTCCTGTAACCTTCATAGTGGTGACCTTGACTGGTGGTTCTGCTCAGGCTCTGATTGGGCCACCAGCTCTGCGAGGCAATTGGATGGCAGCTCCAATGGTGGCCTCTTAACTGGCTGACATTAGTGAAATGCCATCAAGGGTCCCATCACCCACTGGTGCCAACTTGGGTCCCGCTTTCAGTTTCAGCTTGGAGCTTCTTCAATGATCATAATATTTGGCCCGTTATGTCTAAGGTTTTTCTGCCTTGATTGTTGTTACGAAATGTACAGAACTAGGCCGATAAACTCTTAGGTAATGCAAGCTTGTTCCTTATTAATCCGCTCATTTTAATTTCACAAGTTCATTTGATTAAAATGGAGAGCTCCTGGATTCAAACAATTTAAGATTTAATTTTTAAAAAGGCATTTCTGCAAGATGCAAACCCTCACACAAATTATTTTTCTTCTTTCATCCACATAGTTAAAGAACATTTCAAGGTGAATGTTTCTCATTTACTGGAAGCAGTAATTCGTTTGTGTGAAAAAATGATTCACAGACTTCTGTTGTGGGAAAGCAAGGTTGTTTTTCCTTCTACACCCTGAAATACATATTCTGCTACAGGGGATAAATGAATTGAACACAATCAGATTACCGAAACCATTTAGTTATTTTAACACTGTCATCTGTTAAATAGCCTGGATATGTGCTTTGCTCATTCGCTCAAGCATTTTAACCAGCAGAAACAATGCAACAAAGGATTGAAAATGTTCTTTGCAAAACCATGTTCAGCAAATGGAAAACAATTATTTTAAAACTTTTAATAATAAGTACTTAAGTTCATCAAGATTTAAAGCCCCAGAACCAACATCCATGGGACTTCCCCCCCGCATCCACAAATCCCTCGCCACAGGTCTGCCCGCTGCCATCACCCCCCCCCCCCCCCCCCCCCCCACTCACTCAACCCCATTAGACTACAGACCCCAAGTTCTGGAAAATAGGATTAGAATAGGTAGGTATTGGATGACTGACACATACGTGATGGGCCAAAGGGCCTCTTTTCATGTTGTAAAGCTCTATGATTCTATGGCCCCCAACTACACCTGCCACTGTGGGTCCGCACCCTGCACCAAACCCGACCACCCCAAGCTCCGAACTCCCACCCCCGACCTCCCCCAGTTCACCACCTCCACCCCCGACCTCCCCAGTGACCCTCACCACTGACCTCCTCTTCCCAAACTCCCACGCTTCTGATATCGCACCCCATGACCTCCAACCACACTAGCCCTTCTGATATCCCACCCCTCCAATTCCCCACTCCCACTGAACTGCGCTGGGACCTGCAAGGGCTCTTTTGATGCTGGCCCCAACAGCTTCAATGATCGGAAATGTCAGCGTAATTGTTGAGGACTGGCCATGACCCATTAAAACAACAGCTGGAATTCTCCAGTCACTGGGATTCCTGTTCCGGTCAGCCGCACACCACCGCACACGGGATTTCCGGCTGCTTGGAGTGGCTTCAAGTGTTGGGAGTAGTGAATACCGCCGCCAGCGAACGCCGCTTCACCGAAAAATGCAGTTGGGGGACCAGAGAATCCAGCCTAACCTCTTGCAAATGTATGAGAGCTATCAATGCCCATATCCCATAAAGAACCAATGACCTGAACGTTTTTGTGGCCCTCCTCCATGGACAGAGGTAGAATGGTGTCAACTCCCAATTGTTATTCCCCAAGGCTAGAGATCAATCCCAAATTCCAAGAGTGGGGTCACATGCACAGCTAAATGAGGTCAATAGCACCTAAGAAAGCAATGGCAGTAGCTGCATCACTCAGCCACCCTGCCTCAAGAGTGGAACACCCTTGGAAGTATAGTAGAATCTTGGGAGGACTAAATGATCAAACAAAAAAATTTTGAAGCAACTTTGACTCAAAAACACTTTTGATCCTCATTAAATTGACTACCTTATTCAAGTAAAGGATTGGAGACTTTAGAAAATCACAAAAATGATCAAAACATCTTTGAGCTGACGATTCCAGCTCCTACTGGGACGAATTTCCCAGTGAAGCAAGAAACAAGAAAACCCCTTGTGACGATGACAGTGTTAGCAGGCAATTAAGCCAAAGAGTGTGTCATAGCAAAGCCCAATTCTGTCACCCAAGACCGACACACATCACCATCCTCAGCTGCTGTGCCAAGAAACACCACGATTTTCAACGCCACTTTGCTGTTTTGTTTTGTCCTCGGGGACTTTCTGCCCGCTGAGGCCACACTTGGGATCTCCTGGAGGGATTTCCTGCTGGCGAGCTATTTGTAGATCAAGGCACCATTTTAATTGGCAGCCTAGATCTTAACCTCCCCCCTTTATAACCCCCCCTCCCACCTTGTCAAGACCCCCAGGATTCCTCCGCTTGCCCCTCCTTGGCAAGGTCCCCCCGGGCCTGACCCCTGACAGTGCCAACCTAGAACCTGGGCATCGTGGCACCATGGCAGCCTGGCACTATGTCAGTGCCCCTGGAACCCTGAAAATGCCACCTGGGCACCCTGGCAGCATTAGGCTCATTTAAGTATGGAGATCTGGATCTCGCCCTTGTCGGGCAACATCCAGATCGTGCCATGAGGAGCAAGTCAGGCCACTTGCAATCAACCTGGCATGGAGCCCAAATTTGGACTCTTGTGTGATTCACCCATTTTGCCCAGATGCTCGTCGGGTGCAACCGGGTCACTGAACCACGCCCAAAGAGCAGGGTGTCAGCTGCTATAAAGCCATCTTCCTAACCCTGGAACACTGAATTGTAAATCCAACTAGTACTTCTTACTGGGGTTAGATAACTCAACATAGAACTAAAATTGTCCAGATTTATTTAATGCATTTTCTCATCATTTTAAAACTGTTAATAAATGTTGGTTTTGAGTTTAAGAAGAGCCACATGTAAAATGGTGCAATATCTTTTATAGATTCAGATAGATTGGCTGTCAAATAACACTCAATGAGACAACCTAAAAAGATACAGGTACCTGGGAAAAATAAGTATAGTCATATTTTTCGAACTCAAAACTTAACTGAATTGTGAAAGTAAATTATTTTTAAGATGCTTACATAGGTTCAAAAAGAAGTACCCAATTGTCAACATGGTTGGAAAATTTAGATTGACAATATAATTAGATATGAAAATAGCTGGATAAATAAATTATAAAAGATTTTTAATAAATTTATGACACTTTGAAATACTGCATTGCATACTTTTCTGACAGAGGGTAAGGCCCACAACTTCCTAGTTCCCCTGCATTTAAGGAGTAGCCCAATGATGTGCTGGGGAATCCCTCCCACGTAAGGATTCACCCAGAAATTGCCCAGAAGTGCTAACCTTCTCTGCACAATTGCATTGGGCTGGGAACCAGAGAACAGAAGTGATTTGAATCAGTAACTTCAGATGATTCTGCCAATCTTACACAGTTACCCTGGAAGAGATAGAAGAAAAAAATCACTTCTAACTCCTGAGTAACTATTTAAACACTCAGACCTAGTCTCACATGGGACAACCCCACAGACACGACATCCCAGGGGACCAGCCAGACCCACCCGCTCCTCCCCCAGCACCCCCCCCCACATCTCCTGACCCGACACCCCCCCCCCCCTATCAAGACCTAATCCCCCACTGTCCCCCCCCAACCCAACCCCCCACTTTCCTGCCCGACCTGACCCCCTCCCCCACTCGGACTGAACCCTCAACCACCTGGATTCAACTCCCCCCCCCCCCCCCCCCATCCTGGACTCAACCCCCCTTGCCAGACTCACACCCCCATCCTGGGATGACCCCACCCCCGATCCGACCCCTGCCTCCGCTGTTGTCTGAACCATTTTTAATTGTCCCTTTAAACATCTCGGTTATGGCAGGTGGTGCTGTAAAAAGGTGAAGTTTCTTACCTCGCTTCATCCCAGTTACTCCTTGCCGATTTAGCCAAAGCCACGCTTCGATGCTCCTGTCTCACCCAGCCTGAGTGAGGAAGGTTGGGCGAGTAGGGCCTTTGGAATTACAGCAACGATAAGCCTAACAAGGGTAGAAATTCGGCAGAGTTTGCCGGAAGTTACGGGCCAATATCTTTCAGCAAGCATTGTATAAATGGTTAAAAGGTGGATGGAGAAAAATGGCAAATCATAGTTTAGTGGAGTCAGCATTAGAATTAAGATGAACAGAATGACTTCTCGTTTTGATTTTAAGTAGATCATACTGCTAAATGTGATTGAAATTAGATTATTATTATTCACACTTTGTAATCACAACATGAATTCTTGATTCAGCCTAATTTGCATCTCTAATTTTAAGTGATCCATCAACTTTCTAACTTCCACGTAACCTTGAAGGATAGCTCAGCTGATTGGAGAAACATAAATTCGCAACACATCCAGGTTACATGAAATTGCAACACGCAGTGATGGCACACCTCGACATGCCAACTCCATTACTTTCTCCACAGGTGCTACCAGACCTGCAAACTACTTCTAGAATTTTCTACATTTTTCTTTCAGACTTTTGGCATCCACAATGTTTTGTTTATGTATTTCTGTCAAAAAACACTGTCATATTGAGGACAGTGTCCAGCCAGATAATAGATTCTGAACACACGTTGTTCTGTGACTAAGAAACATTCAGTCAGTTTGGCCCTGGCCGAAAATATGATTATTTAATCAGAGAAATGACAAGTCATTTCACCCCACCCCCCCACCCCCAATTAACGCTATTCATTTGTCAGCTATTTTTCACACTTTGATCAGTAATATAATTCTTACTAATGTGCAATTGCTGTCTGAAATGATTGATAGGTGTATGAATAGCTTTTTGTCAGACCGAGCTGACATGTGGATAGTGGCCACCCACTACCCTGAAACTACCCTGCGAGATATTCATGTGTATATTCATCTGAAACTCTCCAATAGAGGCATAACCCATTTAAAATAAGTAGAAAGCTCCTTTTACTTCTTTTCAACAAAGATCTTTTTCCTCCAAGTTATGTTCAGTTGAGATCGGATTGAGATATCCTTCCTTTGGAGATAGACAAGGTTCACCATTCACAGGAGAAAGGAGACAATCTTCCCATAGCAGAGACCGAGGGGAGAGATTTCCACTGCCTGCTCCTGTGTCAGCACAATTGTAAACAAGCAGACAGGTTTCCTCCAATTGCTATTTTGAGCAAAATCAGAGACATGGTTTTGTGAAATGCTTATGATTTTGCTTGAAATAACAAACATGGGAAATTTTCCCACAGCGTTTGCAATGCTGCTGTTAGAGTGACGAGGATTATATGAAGGAGCCAATAGATTATTGTACAGTACACCCGAGGAGTGGGTACTAACTGTTATTTTAATGTATTCTATGGAGTTACAGTTATAGAGTAATCAGCATACAAAAGTGAATATTCATTACAGTTGATAATCATCATAGGATCAGAGACGGCATGATGGCACAGTGATTAGCACTGCTGCCTCACAGCGCCAATTCCGGCTTTGGCTGTCTATGTCAGTTTGCACAACGCGTCATTGTCATGGGGGGGAGGGGGGAATTCAGAGCAGCTGGTGCCCGCTGTCTCCACCCCATAGGGAGGCTCCAGGCTGGTATCCAGTGCGTCCTCCTCCTGGTAGGTACCCTTAGGGCCCTGGGGGTAACCACGGGCGGAGGGTCAGCTGGATTGAGGTCTGGATGCCCATGCGTCATCTGGCTTTGCCAGCCCTGGCAGCTTCCAATTGCTATGGTTTTGATGCCCTCAACAATGCTCCTCAGCGAATGGGAGATGCTCTGGGGCACCCCAGCAAGGTCGCCCTGAGACACAGACACATCCCCCAGTGACTGGGACATGCTCTGGAGCACCTCAGCAATGCCCACCTGAGTCGGGGACATGCTCTGCGGCAACTCAAAAAGGTCCATCTGGGTATGTAACATGTCCCACAGCAATGCAGACATGCTGCTGATGTCCACAGCCATGGCCATCACTGACTAGACACCATCAGTCATGCTGCTGATGTCGTGAACCAGGCTTTCCACTGCGTTCACCATCCAAGAAGTGTTGGACTCGGTGCCAAGCATCGCAAATGCCATCTCCTGCACCCTTAGCCTTTGGGACTCCTCTAGTCGTCTATGGACCTGCTTGAATGTCGTTGACATACCCCTCTGAATCTCACGGCCGCACCCTACCGACTGCATCAGCTCTGGGTAAACCTGGTTCAGAGGCTCAGCATCTGACTGGGAACCAGCTGGGTCCTGGGATCCAGCCGACCTCTGACTTCTGTCTCCCTGGATGTTCTTGCCGCCACCTGATGTGCATCAGCAACTGTGTGGTGCTCACTCGATAGTGCACCAAAAGCCTGTCCACTAATGTCGCCCACTAAGCTGTGTGTTTCTGCTCTGGTGGAGGGTGGGTTTGACAGCCGTGACACGGGATGGTGGTCTCCTTAGAACTCATCTTCGAAGTGTTCTCGAGAGGCAGGGAAGTGAACCACCCCAGATGGTCCAGCACTATTGGATGGAGATCTTGCGGGGGAATGAACATATAGTCAGGGGGAGGGAAGGATCATCAAGCTGACATTAACAACTCACTTGGTTATTTGGGTGGGGGCCAGTGCATAATCACCTCTGTGCCATACACCAACCTCTATGTCGGTGAGTGATCTGTCCTCGGCCACAACCATGACCTTCAGGGCTCCTTTCTCACAGGTGGTGAGGACTCTGATGTTCGGCACCCCGTTGCCCGTCAATTGTGGGCCACTTCTCCTGCGAGGAAACACTGAGGGCGTTTTGAGGAGTATGCTTCGTGCATCGCAGTGTGGGGGGTGGATGGGGGGGCCAGTGTGGGCACCACTGGTGTATATGGGTGAGCTGGGGCATGGTTTGTTGCTGGGCAGGGGCAGTACCAGGCACATGGCCACCGGGGGGGACGGGGTGGGAGCCGTGGCTGGTGCCAACTCACCAAGCGTCCCGGTGAAGATCGTTGAGTTTTTCTCCCATTGTGGCCACCCCACGCTGTCGGAAACCTGCGGGCATGGCTGCGCTGTCAGCAGCCCGGAAGATTCCGTCAACGAAGAATTCTGCTGAAACGGTTTTTACACTTGAGTGATTTAATTTTCGTAAGAAGGTGAACAGCATTCCAATTCAAGCACTTGGCTATTTTGTTTTTATAGCCACACATCCGTGGAGCCTCAGGAACCACACACAAAACTCAAATATGTGCTTCCTTTCATTTATATCTTTGTCTCAAGGTGCAGACATGAACTAATCTTCATGTTCTAAATGATGGATTTGTCCACCCAGGCTCACAAAATTAAAACAAGGTAAGCGGGTAAATAACTGAGTACAAATAGGACTGAGCGCTACGTGTTCATTCTAGCCTCATCCCTCCAAACCCCCAGCTCTATTGAAAGCATACTTGCAAATCATGACTAAGAACAGGTTTGTTTCTGTTTCTGTAGTTCAATTATCTTTTGGGTGACTCCTCAACTTGCTTTCATCAATAAGCCTGTCAAATTATAATTGTCCGTCACAAAATGTTGCACAAATCTGTAAAACCTCATCACATTTAGACCGCTAACTCGTTAACCAATGCCATTTTGTAATGCAGGCCCGTAATCAGTTGTGATCTAAAGTTCAAAGGCCATTGTGTACACACCGGCAATGCCAAATGCAAATATTCACATTATATTACAGAGTAACTACATCGGCTTGGCATGGGGAGGGTGTGGCTTTTTGGGGCGGGGGGGGGGGGGGGGGGGGGGTGGCATTGTGGTTGGATGGTGATGAATGTTTATAATCTACAGGGAATTGGTTGTTTGCTATACTCAAATAGGCACAATATTATTCCAGCATCAAGCTAGACACTTATGTAATCTCAGGAAAGGACAAGTTCTGTAATTGGAGTGTTTATTGAGCTGAACTCAAATTTCTCACCGAACCTACACCACTCCATCAGATATATATGATGAAAGCTACAGGGTAAAAACAGCAATGTTTTCAGTTTTGTCTTTGCTGTCAGCGCCAAGACCTCCCAAGCCTTGAAATCAGGGAACAATATCCAAACACTTCAGCTGACTGTATTACGAAGCGACACAATGGAACTTCCTTTTGTTGAAGGTGAAACCACACATAAGCTGCAGGGTTGACCTAATCTTCATCAGCAGGATGCACCATTTCCCTTTCCAAGCCACATTAAAACTTGCACCTGATCCATTTCTGGCTCAAAGCTGAACATATTTGAATCCATCTCTGTGGAATTGCTGGCATTATCCTCTTCACATTGCTCTTTGCCAATTCCCATGTTTAATTTGATCCTTCATTCCGTGTTTCTCTCTTATATGCTGTGCTATTTTCTCAAAGCCGAAGTACAAAACACAAATCAGAGGTTGGACAATCAGAATCCAAGGTCAGGAGGTGCATTCAATCTTCATTTTTATCGAAGGTATACATTCAGAGTAAGTGGATAGATTGATCTGACTAACTTTGTTTCATGCCAGCAAAATTGGACTTAAATATTCCTAAAATTGTTTCTACGTACAACACAGGGCAGCACGATGGCACAGTGGTTAGCACTGTTGCCTCACAGATCCAAGGACCCGGGTTGAATTCTGGCCTTGGGTGACAGTTTCTTCCTTTACTCATCATTCCAGATGGGCTGCCAATTTACAAAAGGAGCTTAAGTACTGTGCAAGCATAATCAGTAACGTGTTGGACTTTGCGGGGTCTCTGCGATGTAGAAGACTGCAAAGCCATGTGATTTTGATGGTGATTTTTCATAGGCAAATTGATGACTTAGTTTGTCCTGATGACCCGTGAACAACACGATGCATCTAAGCATGGTTGATTCAGGGATTTTGTAAATATGCCTTCTGGCAACCGAGAAGGCCTTAAACACAAAGAAAGTGAACACTTGTTACCATGACTGCCACCAGCAGCACAGTTTTGATAGTTGAGGTTGTTCAATCAGTTTGCTCTCACCATACCTTTCATGACTCATGAAGCCGTTAATTAAAAGTTCTCTTCTCAGATTGGCCCAGATTGTTACACCTGAGACTATAAATAAGGCTCAAAGAATGGTTGATTCAACCCCTTTCTTTATTCTCTTCTTCAGCCTCCAAAAGTCTCAAAGAAACATTGAAGAATATTCCCATGTCGGCAACTTTGTTTGCAGCAACCTAAAGCCAAACAGTTCACCTTTAAGAAGGGTAAAAGGAGAACATGATTATAGTTAAACATTCGTATAATCCAGGTTAAACACATTACATGAATCAGGCATCAATATCACAGAATAATATTCAAGCTCATATGCATCAGCTTTCATTAGGGAAGTAGGAACAGA
Source organism: Scyliorhinus canicula (assembly GCF_902713615.1). Taxonomy (NCBI): domain Eukaryota; kingdom Metazoa; phylum Chordata; class Chondrichthyes; order Carcharhiniformes; family Scyliorhinidae; genus Scyliorhinus; species Scyliorhinus canicula. The sequence goes on from NC_052147.1 coordinate 187,171,359, forward strand.
AAATGAAAATTGCTTATTGTCACAAGTAGGTTTCAAATGAAGTTACTGTGAAAAGCCCCTAGGAGGAGGCTATTCAGCTCTCGGGCCTGCCCCACACAGAAGGGACAACTTCCTGCGTGGTTCTTGTGAAGGGCTTTGCCCTTCCAGCATCAGCTTGTTCAGTCACGCAGCAGATGATCCCACCTGGACTCACCAAGGTTCTGAGGCGGCTTTCCCCTCATCACTCGCAGATGGAAGGATACTAATCCCTGAGCAGTCGTTTCCAATATTGTTGACAGAAGGCTTCACATTGATAATTTTTAAATATTTGTTTGCTAGACTCCTGTCCTGATGGAGAGAGGGGAGAGTTGTTTTCACCTTTATCTTTTATTTGAAATTGGTGGTGCACAGAAATAGGCCTGGTTTCAAGTTGGTCTACAGTATCAGGAAAAGACAGACTGACCCTAGTCAGACAATCAAATAATTTCCCGTGCTTGTTTTTGCCAGCCAGTAAATATGTACAGGAGCTTTCAAATTCTTCAATTTATGGGCAACAGCAATCTTGCATTGACTGCCAGCAAAATGGGGGAGCCCAGGTCCTTTTACAGCTTAAAAACTATCAGAAGAAAGTTAACTGAAGAGACAAAGGAAGCTCAAAGCATGCTCGACATAGACAGAGAAAGCATACTTGATTAGTTTAGGAAGTTTGCTGTTTGTTGTTATTACCCCAGGAAGAACGGCGCTTAATCCCTGAGCACATACTGTTCTAGGGAAAGCTGCTTTCAATCTTGCTCATGAAGTACAAAACACACAAAATGTTTCCTTTGGGAAAATGAATGGTCAACATCAAGATTCATGTAGCATGATTTCAGGAAAATTTATTCTGGGTCTGATAGACACACATGAATGGACATTTCAGCCGTGGAGGTCACAATGTGCAATTAGCCCACGAGCATTTCTGTTGGGGCAGGCAGCAAACAACATGCCACCAAACATGAAACGTACTTCTCACTAGTGAGCATGAGACACAGCTAACCTGCACTTCTTAAAGGTAGCCAGTCCCTCTTGAAGCGGACCTACACTCATGGTATAGCAGCTGTTTGAATATTCTCAGCTAGACATTGTTGGAAACTACAGGACAGAAAGTGAAGCAACAGGCCAAAGTGAGAGAGAGAGAGAACTTCCAGGTTCTTGGATGTGATGCTGGAGACCTTAGAAGGGCCGGTCAAAAGGAGGAGAGATGTCATGATTTTAGAGGGAACCAGGAGGCCCTCAAGGCCCACCCTGAGAAGGGAATGAGAGAAGCTGGCTAGGGTGGTCAATTCTTGGAGTCTACTTGCTGTGCAGAAACATTTTCAATTATCCTACAGGGTCATTGTGGTCAAGGTCAGTGAATACATTTTTAAAGGACAAGTCCTAACACACCGCATCAACAACCTCTCACACAAGCCCCACCCATCAGCTCACAGAGCCGATAATTACATTCAATGAATCTGTCTCACTTTCACAACATTTCTTAATACTTCCAGATATTTAGCAATGGCAGGCACTTTAACTGAACACATTACAGTACTCACTGGCATTCTCTCTTGCAGGACAATGTGGCACCTAACCATAAGACTGATGGGGAACAGGCATGCCTATATCTCCAGAGCACCATGCAGGGAATGGTATTCTGCATAGGCCTTTGTGCAGAGCTTAGAGCCCATCCTTTTAAGAGTGAAAGTAGTGACCAACTCCATGGCAGTGTTTGCAGATCCACCTTTGATGCAGCACCTGGGGTGGTCACTGTCGACTCTCAGCTTTCATTTCATCAGAGTCAGGAACCACCTAATGCCTCAGTGCTGAAGGCAGCACGGTAGCATGGTGGTTAGCATAAATGCTTCACAGCTCCAGGGTCCCAGGTTCGATTCCCGGCTGGGTCACTGTCTGTGTGGAGTCTGCACGTCCTCCCCGTGTGTGCGTGGGTTTCCTCTGGGTGCTCCGGTTTCCTCCCACAGTCCAAAGATGTGCGGGTTAGGTGGATTGGCCGTGCTAAATTGCCCGTAGTGTCCTCAAAAGTAAGGTTAAGGGGGGGTTGTTGGGTTACGGGTATAGGGTGGATACGTGGGTTTGAGTAGGGTGATCATTGCTCGGCACAACATCGAGGGCCGAAGGGCCTGTTCTGTGCTGTACTGTTCTATGTTCTATGTTCTATGAAGTGGAAGCTCAGACTGGCACATGAGATCCATGCCAGGTGCTATGCACGTTCAGCTTGCTGCTGATATCGCTGCAGAGGTTAGCAGGGTCTGACAGCAGTCCAGAAACCTGTGCTCTAAGAGATTACGAAGATTGCTGTGGTGCTGTCCCATGGGAGTGCAGTGGCTCCACAAAGTGAAAAGCTTCTCTCCTCCCTCAGGATGATTTCCACTACACCAAGATAGTTATTATTGCCTTTCCCCCACAAACAGCGGAGACTGGTGCTGCTCTTGTCAGGGGAGTGCAGTCCAAAGTCAGGCCTGCAGACATGCTTCTTCATGTTGTCTTGTAAAGCCTCTGAAAGCTCTCCCATTGAAAAACCTTCCCAGCCTTCCACCAGCCATGCTGCAGTCTTTAGGGTAGCCTGTGTAGGAACACGTGGACAAGGTTCTTGTCCACATTAGTCGTAAAAGTAAAAATGCAGAATGATTTTGAATGGTTAGAGACAAGGAAATATTTGCATTCTGAGGTAACTCAGTGTCATTGTACATGCATCACAGAAAGCTAACTGTGATGAATGTAGGAATTTCAGTTATATTGGCCGGGATCCTCCCTTCTGGGGACTAAGTCCCCACGCCGACGGGAAAACCGGTGCCAACGACTCCGGTGTCAACAGCCCCCAAGGTGAGGAATTCTCACCTTTCTAAGGGGCTACATTGGCGCGGTGGGGTTGGCGCCACTCCAGCCGGCGCCGAAGGGCCAGCGCGAGTTCGCGCATGTGCGGAACGGCTGGCATCATTCCGCGCATGTGCGGGGGGTTCTCTTCTCTGCGCCGGCCCCCGGGCAATATGGCGGAACAAGCCCACCCGCAGATCGGTGCCCCCCCCCCCCGAGAACCGCCCACGCATACCCACCTGCCAGGTCCCGCCGGCGCGTGAGGTGAGTGATTCATACCGGCCAAAATGGACAGCCGCTCAGCCCATCAGAGCCCGGAGAATTACCGGGGTGCGGAGGGGGGGGGGGTGCTGTCAATGGCCCCCAACCAGTATGGTGGCAATCCCACCCCCGCCTGAAAAACTGCACGGGAGAATACAGCAGCCGGCGTCGGGGCGGGATTCGCACCTCCCACCGGGGATTCTCCGACCAGGCGGGGTTCATAGAATCCTGCTCATAGTATTATATGTATTTGGTGCAGTAATGGTTAAAAACTTAGGGTGGTGTGTATGACTGCTTCAGTAGTGTTTTTAGAAATCCTGGGTTGCAAGACAGCTAGGCTTTGTGGAGCCATAGGTGCAATCAAAGCACCGTAAAAGATTGGGCAAATGTATTCTTATTTATATTAAGAGTGTTCCTGCTGAGTAGTTAATTAGAGACATTGGGCGGGATTCTCCCTTCTGATGGCAGAGTGTTGACGCCGTCGTAAAAACTGGAGAGTTTAACGACGGCATCATCGGATCGCTAAGTATAGCGATCCTCTGCCCTACAAGAGGCCAGCATGGCACTGGAGTGACCAACGCCGCTCCAGCTGCCGATACCAGCATCAAATGGACGCTGCGGGTCTGCGCCTGCACGCTGCAACCAGCGTGAATGTGCGCAGGTGCAGTAGCATCCTTCTCCACGCCAGCCCCGACGCAACATGGCGTAAGGCTGCAGGGGCCGGCGCGGAGTAAAAGAGGCCCCCACCAGGAGAGGCCGGTCCGCCGACCGGTAGGCCCCGATCGCCGGCCAGTCCACGGTGGACGCCCCCCCCCCCCCCCCCCCCCCCCCCCGTGGGTCAGACCCCCCTCCACCCCGACAGGATGGACGCTAAGGTCCTGCTGGGTAAGACCAGATGTGAACAGCGCCGGTGGGACTCGGCCACTCGGCCCATCCCGGGAGGAGAATCGGTGAACCGGCGTCGGGGCAGCATCGCGTGAAACGCGCCCGGCCCAGCGATTCTCTGAACCGGCGTGGGCTAAGAGAATCGTGCACATTGTGTTCAATTTAGTAAAATGATGTTGTCAATGGGAGGAGCCAGGGGTTGAAGCAGTCAGATGTTAAGGGCCAGGATTCTCCCTTCTGGGGACTAAGTCCGCAAGCCGGCAGGAGAACCGGCGCCAACCACTCCGGCGTCATCAGCCCCCAAAGGTTCGGGGGCTAGGTGGTCACCAGACAGGTTGGCGCCGCTCCAGCTGGCGCCAAAGGGATGGCACGAGTTTGTGCATGTGCCAAAGGGCTGGCGTGATCTCGCGCATGCGCGGAACTGCCGGCGTGATTCCGCGCATGCGCAGGCCGGCTGGCGTTTTTGGCGCACGTGGGGGTTTCTCCTCTCCTCACCGGCCATGGTAGAGCCCTACAGGGGCCGGTGTGGAAGAAAGGAGTGCCGCCACGGAACAAGCCTGCATGCAGATTGATGGGCCCCGATCGCGGGCCAGGTCACCGTGGGGGCCCCCTCGGGGTCGGATCCCCCGCGCCCCCCCCCCGAGGACTGTCCCCGCCGACTTACCTGACAGGTCCCGCCGGTACGTGAGTTGAGTGATTCACACCGGCACGATTGGCCAAAAATGGATGGCCGCTCGGCTCATTGGGGCTCGGAGAATCGCGGGGGGGGGGGGGGGACACGCTGCCAAAGGCCCCCGACCGGAGGATCCCGTCGGCGTGAACAGCCGGTATATTCTGGCCCATATATATGTTGTGTTTAATCAGAGGAAGCTGCCCACATCCTGGGACAGAAACTGGTCTGGCGCTTGTCCCGCCAACAATTTCTAGTTGATCCACCATGAGAAGGCAGCATTTGTGATATGAAGGCTGTATGTGTCTGGGTCAGACAAAGACCATTGACTTGGTACAAACCCAACTAAGCAAATGGTCTCTTAAAAATCAACTCAGAAACATACAGAAGCATCTGCCCAGCAGAAACAAACTGCCACAATACTCAAGTAATCTGCACTATGCAGGACATATAAGGGTCTGGCATATACAGGGTTAAGATGGAACTGAATACAGTACGGCCCATGCAGTGATGTAAGAAGGCACATAATCCAGACCTTGGGTCAGCACAGTGTTGAGCAGAGACATGGAGATAGTTCCTTACCAGTATCCTTTACTGTATATATGTATATAATTACAAGTAGTTAATAAAGACTTGTTCTTAACATACGGAATACTATGAAGATTTCTTTAACAGACACGTTCTGTAATCAACCTCAATACAACACACCACACTGCACACGTAAAATAAATGTAAAAACCCCAATGTTTGCAAGGATAAGCACCTTCATCACTTTTGCTGTGGAAACGAGACACAAATAATCTAATTTCACACATGGATCTTTTCTGGATTAATGCTCTTTTCTCAATTTAACTCTCTTCATGAATATAAAGGCTGTCAACTAACTACGGAAACCATTTTCCTGGCTCCCTGGCCATTATCCAGGAAGCAGTCAACTGAGTGGCAATTCACACTACTGAAATTAACGATGGACAGGAAATTTGCAGGATTTGGCTCTCAGGAGGACAGCCATAGTTTGTCCCCTCTGACAAAAATTCCAACAGCACCTCTGCCTATGTAGTTCAACGTCTGTTTATCGTTCTTCGGTTGCCGATTCCAGCCTTTGGGAAAGTGTTCTGCAAAGCTGAGAAAGCAGATGAGGAGGAGCTCAGTTTTTGTTCTGTGTTTCAAATGGCAGCTCCCAGCAGCTCCCAATTTGTGTTCATGTGCCATGAGCAGCATGCAAAGTGGAGGAGCCCACACAGATTCACCTTGCTCCTTAAAAGCCCCTTCCTTATTTGTAGCAAGGTACGGGAAATCTATTGTGACCTCCCTCCTGTCCACAATAGAAGCATCGTCTTTGGGTATACCTCCTACTGCAGGATCCCCAGCACTTGCTACCTCTGGCAATTCTGCTTCCAGACAAATAGGCTAGTAGCCTAAGCTTTCAATTTGCCCGTTCTATTTATATTAATAGAACCAGCTCTCATCGTAAAGGTTCTGGAAGATTTGCTCAGTGAGCACCTAGCTTTCCTACGTACATATTTTCATTCTGCACTTCAACCAAGGCAATACTTTAAAAACAGATGGTACAGAAATAAACCAGCCCCATAGATTGTGAGTAGAAATTTGTTCACTATAGTTTCAATATGACCTCACCATCTTACCTGAGCCCCACAAAATATAACACACCAAACTCTCCAGCTGCTAGTTACAAAGCTGAAATTGATGGCAGCAGGGTGGCACAGTGGTTAGCACTGTTGCCTCACAGCGCCAGGGACACGGGTTCAATTCTAGCCTTGTGTGACTGTGGAGTTTATACATTCTCCCTGTGTCTGCGTGGGTTTCCTCCGGGTGCTCCGGTTTCCTCCAAAGATCACAGTCCAAAGATGTGCAGGTTAGGTGGGTTATTCAAAGGTCAGGTGGGGTTAAAGGGTTGCAGGGGAGGGTGCTGAGGAAGGGTGCTCTTCCAGAGGGTCGGTGCAGACTTGATGGCCTGAATAATAATAATAATAATATTTATTATTGTCACATTAACACTGCAATGAAGTTACTGTGAAAATCCCCTCATCGCCATATTCCAGCGCCTGTTTGGGTACACGGAGGGAGAATTTAGAATGTCCAAATTACCGAACAGTACATCTTTTGGGACTTGTGGGAGGAAACCAGAGCACCCGGACGAAGCTCACGCAGACACGGAGAGAGCGTGTAGACTCCGCACAGACAGGGTCCCAGGCCGAGAATTCTTGGATGTGCTTGAGGTCTAGGAGGGGAGAAACCCATCCCGGGGTGGGGCGCCATCTCCTTGCCTTTCTGTCATCCTCTCCTGCAATAACCGGTGCTGCTCTGCCTGTCCTCCCATTTCTGTCCCAGACTAAGAGGGTCACCAGCAAGATGCCCATGTTCAAGCACTCCCTTTCTTCTGGTCATTTCTAGATGGTATCCAAAAGATGGTGTAGCATAGCTCTTTGTATCGTTCCGGTGATATCCTCACACAACCTCCAGAATTGACCCTGCTTGTGATTTGGTGGTTCTTTGACAAGTGTCCCAGAGAGTCTCCCAGAATGTGCCGAGAGAATCCGGGGAAAATTGCTCCCTAAATGTGAGAATGAAGATGAGCAATTGGGTTCCAGCACAGCTCCAAGAAAAACCCTCCCAAAAATGAATCTCCTGGCTGAAAATATATAGGTCACAAAAACTTTACTCTCAAAATTATATAGCTAAATATTAATGTATATAATGAATATATGTATTATACATGCATATACATAAACACAGAAAACTATCCATGCTTGTATCTAACTTTGCAGCTGCAGTATAAAAAATCCACACACACTTGAATCAAAACACGTGCTTTCTTTGGTTTATCTCGCACAGTCCACACGAGCTGCACGAATAACATCACTAATACCACATGCTGAGGAAGAAATTTCCGTTTCAGATTTCAACAGTCAATGGCTTAAACAATTTGCCACATTTCAAGGCCACCTAGAGCAACAATAGTGCTCCAAACTGACTTTGTTACAAAAATATTCATCTCAGCTCTATTTTTGCAACTGGATCCTTGACTTTCTGACCAACAGACCACAGTCAGTAAGAATGAACACCAACACCTCCTCCACAATAGTCCTCAACACCGGTGCCCCGCAAGGCTGCGTACTTAGCCCCCTACTCTACTCCCTGTACACACACGACTGCATGGCAAAACTTGGTTCCAACTCCATCTACAAGTTTGCTGACGATACGACCATAGTGGGCCGGATCTCGAACAACGACGAGTCTGAATACAGGAGGGAGATAGAGAACTTAGTGGAGTGGTGCAAAGACAACAATCTCTCCCTTAATGCCAGCAAAACTAAAGAGCTGGTCATCGACTTCAGGAAGCATAGTACTGTACACACCCCTGTCAGCATCAACGGAGCCGAGGTAGAGATGGTGAGCAGTTTCAAATTCCTAGGGGTGCACATCACCAAAAATCTATCCTGGTCCACTCATGTCGACGCTATCACCAAGAAAGCACAACAGCGCCTTTACTTCCTCAGGAAACTAAGGAAATTTGGCATGTCCACATTAATCCTTACCAACTTTTACAGATGCACTATAGAGAGCATCCTCTCGGGCTGCATCACAGCCTGGTATGGCAACTGCTCGGCCCAGGACCGCAAGGAACTTCAGAGAGTCGTGAATACCGCCCAGTCCATCACACAAACCTGCCTCCCATCCATTGACTCCATCTACACCTCCCGCTGCCGGGGGAAAGCAGGCAGCATAATCAAGGATCCCTCCCACCCGGCTTACTCACTTTTCCAACTTCTTCCATCGGGCAGGAGATTCAGAAGTCTGAGAACACGGACAAACAGACTCAAAAACAGCTTCTTCCCCACTGTCACCAGACTCCTAAATGACCCTTTTATGGACTGTCCTCATTAACCTACACCCTGTCTGCTTCATCCGATGCCAATGCTTATGTAGTTACATTGTATATCTTGTGTTGCCCTATTATGTATTCTCATGTATTTTCTTGAATTCTGTTCAATTCCCTTTTCTTCCCATGTACTGAATGATCTGTTGAGCTGCTTGCAGAAAAATACTTTTCACTGTACCTCGGTACACGTGACAATAAACAAATCCAATCCAATCCAATCCAGAAGAACATAAGAACATAAGGAGCAGGGGTAGGCCATCTGGCCCTTCGAGCCTGCTCCGCCATTCAATGAGATCATGGCTGATCTTTAGCGGACTCAGCTCCGCTTTCCGGCCCGAACACCATAACCCTTAATCCCTTTATTCTTCTAAAAACTATCTATCTTTATCTTAACAAAAGGTCTTTATCTTATGCAAGGTCTTGTAATGTGTCAGAGTTAGAGACCGCTGAAAGTCCTACATCAAGTCCTTTAAGATCTTTCAATGATTCATCTCAACTAGTGAAGATGTTGAAAGGCATTGCCATCATTTTTTATATTTTATCCACAATTTTGTGCAGAGGCTGTGACCCAATATGGCCCCTGAAGTACAGTAATGTAGAGAGGAGCACACACCTACATTTTGCAGAGCCATGTATTGTGATATATAAATTGCAAGCATTCACATTTCCTGCCTGACATTTCCATTGCCTTGAGGTATAAATACATTTGTTACATTTTATACCAATGTTAATTAACCACCAATGTTCTTTCTAAAACAAATTAGACGGTTCACTTCAGAAAATATAAATTTATCTTTGGTGAGTGACAAATGTAAAAGGTCAATGAACTCTGACAGATGTGAAATCCTTGTTTTTTAAATTAAGTTTGAGCAGTATTCTCAGAACAATACTGTGGTAACGTGTGTTAAAGATAAATGTAATAAGCTGTGCCACCCTGATAACTCCAATTAAGCTGCTTCCAATATTGAGCATGTATCTTTGTCCAATTTATTTTATTGCAGAGCCCCACCAGCAGTTGCACAGCTTGACATTTTCCTGTACTTGTGCTCCATTAAGGGAAGGCGGGCAATTCTTCCTGAGTGTTTCTGTTGATACACATTGGATTTCATTGTAGACAGCTACAGTGAATCTCTCTGGGCCAAGGGACTGTGTCCTCTGACCCCATCGGAGCTGTGTTTGCTTATCAGATCCTTCACAGGCACCACAAAGGGAAATGGTTAGGGAGAGGCAGTCCTCACTAGGAAACATATATAAAAATCTGTCAGTGTTAATCACTTCACAGAGTTAAACCACTGATGAAGCTGTGGTTTTAAACTTAATATTGTTTTAGGACAAAGTTGAGTGCAGCCTACAAACTGAAGAGTTGCTGTTTGAAAGCAGTATCTTCATCACAATGAACCAAATCACTTGTAATTCAGTATTATGAGGAAAGAATAGTAAAGGAATTCACTGAAACACATAATGGGTGAGATATTGGATTGAGCAGCGCCTGTTTTTTTTGGGCCTTAAGTGTTTGTCTTTATCTGTAGCCTATCCCATCATCTATAATTTATAATCTTTATTAGTGTCACAATTAGGTATCCTTTAACACTGCAACAAAGTTACTGTGAAAATCCCCTAGTCGCCACACTCTGGCGCCTGTTCGGGTACACTAAGGGAGAATTCAGAATGTCCAATTCACCTAACATGCAAGTCTTTCGAGACTTGTGGGAGGAAAGCAGAGCACCCGGAGGGAACCTACGCAGACACGGGGAGAACGTGCAAACTCAGCACAAACAGTGACCCAAGCCGGGAATTGAACCCGGGTCCCGGGCGCTGTGAAGCGACAGTGCTAACCACTGTGGTATCGTAAAGTCTTCAGCTAACTCCGCCACAGCAGAACTCCTGTGTGATCTTGTTTCGATCGAGCTGACTCCTGTACCATCCTAACTCTTCTGCCCTGGCTGCTGTATACATAGGCTTAATTTTCCACTATGTGCAGCTCCTGTCTCGAAACTACACTCAGATACGCACAGTGTCAAGATTTGATCCAATGACTGCAAGTGTGAAAACAAGTGGCAGTGTGTATTCATCATCAATGTCTTTGTGGACTTCCACTGCCTATAGCAAAGTTTCAGTTTTTGGGTATCTGAAAAGTAAAATGGACAGACATGAAGTGGCGGTGAGGGGAGAAGTGAGAAATGCACACTTAAAAAAATCTGCAAATATTAAATCAAAAGACGGTGTTGCGACGGGTGTCCGACTAACTGAGACATAATTGATGGTATCTTCCTGACAAGTGAAGGCAGAATAGCTGGCTGCAGTTCTCTGTTTTTTCTCTCCTCCTTTCTTGAATAGCAGTGTTACATTTGCTAACTTCCAACCCACTAGGACTGATCTAGAATCTAGGGAATTTTGGGAGATTGCAACTAGTGTATCCGCTAAGCCACCTCCTTCAAAATAAAAATGCTAGATAAACTCAGCAGCTCTGGCAGCCTGGCATGGGGAGGTGCTGGGAGAAGGGTATAAAGGGTTGGGGGTGATGTTGGAGTGGGTGCAACACCTACCCCTTTATCTCCTCACTGTCCAAGGACCCAAACACTCCTTTCAGGTGATGCAGCATTTCATTCGAACCTCCTTCAACTTGTTCCACTGTATTTGCTGCTCCAGTGTGGTCTCCCCTACACTGGGGAGACTAAACGCAGACTGGGTGACCACTTTGCAGGTCACCTTTTCTCCATCTGCAAGCAGAACCCCAATCTTCCTGCCACTTGTCATTTTAACTCAGCATCTTGCTCTCATGCCCACAGGTCCGCCCTTGGTCTGCAGTAATGTTTCAGTGATGCCCAATGCAAACTGGAAGAACAACACTTCTTCTACCAATTAGGCATGTTATAGCCTTCTTGACTCAAAATTGAGTTCAACAACTTTAGACTGTGTACTTTCCCCTCCATCTTGACTCCCCCTTTTGTTTTCTGTTATGCAACTCTCCTGGCTTGTCCCAACACTACCCACCCCTTCACCACAGAGCCATTGTTCCTTATTGTCCAGATTTTCTCCCACTAATGACAGAACTCTTATCCTGTGTAATTGAAAATATGGAAAGATGTGTCATTTGAAACATGGAAGTCTGGCAATATCTGGTGTGAGAGAAACATGAGAGGATACAGGGAAAGATCCCATGAAGGGTTACCAGCAGCTGAAAAGAGCAGGATTATAAAATGCAGATAGCCTTGGTCAAACAGGCTTGGCAAACAAACAAACAGGATTTTTGTATGAAGCTAAAAACAATGGCTCACACCTTCATTGAAACTAACCATTTTAGTAAGCATCTGGAAAAGCATGGACGAGGGTTTCAGTTGAATTAGGTGACAAATATTTAAAACAGGCAAGTCTTTCAAGTACTAACCAAGTGGATTTTTAGCATTACGCTAAAAGCAATGATTCACACCTTCATTGAAGTAAAATCAGCAGATAGAAAAGAATGACTGGGGGACAAATATATAGGTGTGAAATTCTGCTAACACCAGGTAAATTAAAGAAAATTGGAGACTATCAGTCTTTGAGAAACATAATTTAAAGCCAAAATCAAAGTCAAAATTATGAGCTGGGGACACAATTGGAAAATAAAACTATAGAAATGACAGGAATTAAAAGTAACACCTCTTGAAATCAAAGCATTTTGAACATCACAAAGGAAGAATGTAATCAGACCTGAGAGCTGAGGTCATGTCAAAATGAATACTTAGTCATGTTCGAAAAATTCAGATTAAAGGTACCTTTTACAATCCAAGTGAAATAAAAGTTACTTTACAATAAAGTCATAAAAACATAATAACTGTTAGAAAGATATATAAACCCTGAGAAAGGGGACAGGAGATTAGGAAGTCCAGGCGAGAAGGAGAGAAGCAGAGAAGGAAGAAGCAGCTCAGACTCAGCTTACAGACAGCTCAGTCATGGGAAAGATAAGACACAGCAGCAGAGCTAAAACAGCTAATACATCTAAGGAAGACTAGAATTTAAAGAGGAGGCAAAGTCACCTCAGAGACAGCCAGCAGAGCCAGCTCTCATAGCTCAGTACATGGGATCGACAAGACATAGCAACCGAGCTAACCAGCGAATACATCTAAAGAAGACCAGACTTTAAAGAAGATTGATTGTCAAGGTGGGCCTGAAGGTCCCTTCAACCAACCAGAAGGATCCAGAAGCAAGATCTTTTTACCTTTCTGTAAAGACAGTGATTGCAGCTTTTAAAAGAAAAAATATAATAATAAAATAACTTTAAAGTTTTAACCTGAAACAGTGGTTATTCCAAAGTCTACTTTACTTACTTAGCAATGCGGGACCCAGGATCGATGCTACTAAGTGGTAAGTAGATGAAATCTTTGGTGAAGGTATGGGTTATACCGGGGGATAACTTGAAAACATAATTTGACCTGAATAGCACGCACCGGACCCTGCATAGAAGTCAGGGAGTGAGAATTCACCATTTATAATGTCGGCCCTTTTTGGTATAGGGGGACTTCTAAGAATAGTGGTGAATTTTCAACAACACCTGTTAACACATTCTGCAATCCTACTTTTGCTACTATTAACACTCTTTAGTCCTTAATGGTACCATTAACATCCCCCTTGTCTCATGTCCATGAAACCTTGTCAATCTCCCCTTAGCTCCAACCCATCACTGGCTTTCCATTTTGCCTCACCATCACACCTTCCAAGTATAAAATTAATCACACTTCTATCTCTTTTCAGTTCTCTGTAAGGGTCAATGGACTCAAAATGTTAATTCTCTCTCCACAGATGCTGCCAGACCTGCTGAGTTTATCCAGCATTTTCTGTTTTTATTTCAGATTTCCAGCACCTTCAGTATTTTGCTTTTATTTAACCTCTTTTGGAACACTCATACATAGGCAGTCAGATCCAGAGGGTTAATTGCCATAAATTCCCATTCTCATGAACACCTAGAAGTGGACAACTTTTCAACTTCAGAACCCACTGTTGAACCACATTCAATAAATTGGACCAGTTCGGTTTGGAGGGCAGGTTTGAGGCCTACAGGCAGTGTGCATCCCACACAATCAGTGATGGAATACGGGATGTGCGGCCTCCGAGGTCATGGGTCACTATCCAGAGTGAGGTCACGGACAGTAAGTTAAAGGGCACTTTGGCACGGGGCAATGTTAGGGGACCCAGCAAATGTCGGGACTTATTGAAGTTGTGAAGCTCTTTGGAACTTCAGAGATTTGCAGGCTTTTAACATGAGGGTGCATTTATGTGATATCTGGTGGGTGGTATTCTCCGCTCGCGATAAAAATCGGGATGGCCGTCGTGAAATCGGCCGAGGTTCACGACGGCCTCGGGGCCCGCTCCCTGCACCTAATTCACCCCCACCCAGGGGGCTAGGAGCGGGCCTCCGTCTTTCCCGGCCGCGACCTTGTTGCGCCGGAAATGACGCACAAAACAACGCATTTGTGAGGTCATGCGCGGGTTGCCGGTTCCAACCCGCGCATGCGCAGAATACTTCATCGCGCAGATGGCGTGAGCCGCGCATGCGCGGTGGCCGTCTTTCTCCTCAGCCGCCCGGCAAGACGTGGCGGCTTGATCTTGCCGGGCAGCGGAGGGGAAAGATTGCATCTGTTTTGGACGCTGGCCCGACGATCGGTGTCCCCTCCCGAGCACAGTCGTGGTGCTCCCGTGCCAATCGGGCCCCTAGATGCCCCAAACGGGCATCTGGCACCTGTTTCACGAATGCAGCGACCAGGTGAAGGGCCGGCCGCTTGGCCGATCGGGCTCGGAGAATCACCGTTCGCCGTGAAAAACGAGGGGGTGTGAGAATCGCTGGGGGCGCCAGGGGGGCGTAACAAATATTGGGAGGCCCTCCCACAATTCTCCCATGCCACGTGGGGAGCGGAGAAGTCCGCCGATGTGTCCAAACTTTTGCAATGAGCAGAGGTGGCATTCTTTTTAACCTGAACAAGTTTTCCACATCTTTGCATTGGGGAGATGTCTACTTGTTGCATTTTCCGTTGATTTAATGATCAATCCCTGAGAGTCCTCCATGTCGTCTCTAACCAACATGATCAGTTCATGCCATCCAGCAGGAAGAGGAGAACCCTGACCAAAACCCATACTGCCTGAGAGGAGGTAATCGCTGAGGTTAGCAGCACTGGGCTAGTGAGGTGCATGTTGTCCCAATGCCAGAAGAAGGCCAATGACCTCATGAGGGCAACCATGATGAGTAGGTCCACAGTATGTGGTAACTTGTGCCAGGGTGCCGTTGGAAATTCAGCAGGAGCGTGAGGTTTGCTGGAACTCCAAGGCAGCATGATGCAGTAAAGCCATTTCTGTCAGAGCCAATGTCAGTGTGCTCTTAAAGCTTTGGTCTATTTGGAGGGTAGGGCTAGCAGGCTGTGCAAAACATCTAGGCTGCCAAGCTACTCATTGGTCAGCCTGGTCCTATTGAATGGTGAAGCAGGCTCGAGGAGCCGAACGGTCTCCTCCTGTTCCTATTTCTTATAACCTTATAGATCGGCATCACACCATCAAATAAGCTACCAGTGTTGGACATTGCAATGTTACACATTTTTTTCAGGGGAAATGTGACCAGAATGCCCAAGTGAGGAGGCTGGACAGACAGGGGCCATGCCAAACCTCATGCTGCTGACTCCATTTGAAGAGGAGGTGTTGATGCTCACTGACACACAGCCATCCAGGTCCATCGGCAGAGCCGAGATTGGCGGATGGCATGGGTCTGGTTAGATGGAAAATGGCACAAGCCGATAAAAAGAGGGAGAGAGAAAGTGGGAGGTGGATGGAGGCTTGATATGATGAAATGATGCAGTGAAACCTGAAATTTTCATTTTGATACTATAAACCAGGGAAGCGTCATAATTGGAAGCATCAGATATTGGTTCAAGTATGCACTTGTGTCTGCATAGTTTAATCTCTCATGTTAGAAGTGACTAATGTTGTTAAGCTTTGTGACTAAATGCAGATGCGGAGAGGTTTGTTGTGTTGGTCACTTACTTCTGTCCCTCTGTCACAGTGAAGCCTCTTCCGTGGATCCTTGGCTGGAAGCCAGGCCACGACGCCCCTCCGAGGAGGAGGAAGAACCCTCAGAGGATGCAGGATCACACTCGTCCTCTGTTCCAGGCAGCATTGCAGGTACCGGTACCTCAGCAGGGATTTACACATCGATGCTGGATGGGCAGTATGAGATCCATGAGTATAGTGAGTTGCGGGTCTGATTTGTATTGTGGCGATATCCATACAAGTTACGAGCCGCAGCAACAGGTGATCCTCCTGCCTCTCCTGTTATAAGAAATGATGGGCCACTCAAGCCCAGCCACACAAAGGACACCAGTAGAGGTCATCCGGAGAAAGGAAGGTGACAGATCAGCTGCCTCTTCCCAGTGCAGGAGCAATCGAGGGGGAGCACTACTGGAGCATCTCTAAATATATCAAAAATACTCCACAGTAGTCACCAAGTAGGGGCCTTTCACAGTAACTTCATTGCAATGTTAATGTAAGCCTACTTGTGTCAATGAAGATTACTATTATTATGTAGTGCCCCTCCTGATCTGTCAAGGCATCTGAATTTCAATTTTAAGAGGCCAATGGTTTGCTTGACAATGGCCCTGACACTTACTTGGCTGCATTGTATCTCCTTTCCACGTCTGTTCTGGATGCCTTCACAGGTGGCATGAGCCATCTCTTCAATGCGTAACCCTTGCTACGTATAAGCCAACAAGCCCTTCCTATTAATGTCCAGCAGGAGCCCTTATGATGATATGTGCAAAACCAATGGCTCCATTTACCCTGGGGAAACCTGCTATCACTGAAAACCCTCTGGCTCTATCCAGTTAACTCTGCTCATCCAGTGTGAAGAAGATGTGATTCCCTGCCCTTCGAAACACAGCACAGTGAAGATATTGATGCAGGTGTGCAGAAGGCTGCATAATGCCATGAAGGTCTCCACATGCTGCCTGAAAGGAGCCTGCACAAAAAAGTTGAGCATGACAGTGACCTTGAGAGCTACAGCACTGAGTGATTCCCAAGAGAGTTGAAGATCTCCCTTGCCAGCATGTCGCAAAGAGATATAACTGAGGCGCTTGAAAGCCTGAGCCTTCTGCATTGTGTCGCTGGCATGTGCAGTTCGCTCAGCTTCTGCCTTGAGGGGCTGCATAAGCCTTTCTATGTCTCTGCTGAGGATGTGCTATGCCTTCATGACCCTTCAGGTCTGGCGTGGCTCTGGCCTGTCAAGCACCAGTACATCCTGGACCTCCTAATCTGCCCTTCTCTCTCTCATTCTCCTCCTTAACCTCCTCACTGGAGGTTGTGTCCCCCCATGAGACCAAAATGGCCATTTATTTGACTAATTTAAAGCCTGGGGTGATGGACAAGGTCGAAATAGAACACTCAGCAGGAGGAAAAGGGCCTATATTTAATACAAATTTCAAATGGAAACTCTGCTTCTTGAATGAAGCATTTGCAACAGAAACAGAACTTTGAACTGCTAAGATGAGACTCAGGGCTCAGCTGAACCTTTTAAACCCACTCTAATAAGCTGCCTGATTAAAACAAACACAGGGTTAAACAGACTATGCAAGTGCATTATTATAGACAGTCCGCATTATTCCAGTCAAGTGGGTTTTTAAATACTACCTTAATTAAATTTGAATAACACAGACGTATTCCTGATCTTTGACCCCCACCCACCTGCTGTATTATGGGTGTAATGACGTCGGGAACATTACCTGACATCATCACCCTTCCAATATGACAGTGCAGGTAGGGAACAACCCCCATTTCAGAGAGTGTTATTCTGCTCCATAAGCCTCATTTTAATCTAATATTATTCTGAACCTCTTTAGTTATCCATGGAGGGGTTTTTGCTACTTTTGCTATGAAGTATTTATATCTCAATGGAATTTGAAAAAGGAAGGAAAAAGTATACATGATCTAAGTAACAAATCAGACTGCAGAAAATTGGTCATCTTTTGTTTCTTGAGCAGTTAAATAATATAAAGGTCGGGATTCTCCGAGCCTCCGCTCCGAAATCGCCCATTGAAAGAGGCCCCCGCAGCGATTCTCTGCTGGAAGCTGGCCAAGTTCCCGCCCGCATGGTTCTAACATGGTTCCACCCGGCAGGAGCTCGGAGTGGCAGCTGCCGTGGCTGCCCTGGTGGGGGGTAGGAGGATACGTCACCGGGGGGGGGGGGGGGGGGGGGGGTCCTCCAAGATGGCCAGGGTTCTGATCGGGGGTCACCGATCGGCGGGCGCGCACGATCTGGGTAGGGCCTATTTTGTGGGGACCGACTTACTGTGGGGTCCGCCATGTTGCGCGGACCCACGATCAGAAGTGCAGGGCCGTATCGGCAGCCGGAGCTGCGTTGAGCACTCAGTGCCCTGCTGACTCCCTTCAGGTAAGTGAATCGCTGGACTAAGGGGCCCGTTGACGCCAGCGTGAAACACTTTGGTGCGTACACCGGCATCAACACTTAGCCGCCGTTTCAGAAAATCCCGGCCAAAATCTTTACCGCAGAGACTGTAGAAGATGGGTCGTTAAGTATGTTCAAGGTTGAGATAGACAGAATTTTAATCAGTAAGGGAATCAATGGGGATAAAGCGGGAAAGTGGAGTTGAGAATTATATCAGATCAGCCATGATCTCCTTGAATGGTGGAGTAGGCAGGATGGGCAGAGTGGCCTACCTCTGTTCCTGCATCTGATGGTTTTATGGTCTCATGGTTCTTTTTTTCAATGCTCACTGAAGATGCAGTGTACCATCATTATTTTTAGGTTAAATGGTGCATAATTGTTCTACTGTCCTGATTGTCAACATTAGCATCCCACTGCAACAGTGATGCACCACACATCACTGAACCAAAACTGATAGCTCTGGGTGTGCAATATACAGTATCAGCCAGATCACAGTCACAAGATACGCACACACAGAAAGAGATTTACAGATGAAACAGCTTTAATTTATAGTGATTGAAGTTTCAAAATCTAGTTTTTTTGGCATTGCAACTAAAAAGTCCCACCCACTCTACTGCACCTTAAAATTTCTGGCAGAACACCAAAGGCAAGCTCAACACAAATGTAAGCAAATGTTATCTGAAGAAACGTATTGACCCCGAACAGAAGAGCAATGAAAAACGGACCTATATTACAGTTTGACAGGAAACAAAATGGGAGGCACTGACAACCAACCAGCTGTCTCCACAGGAGGAACCGACAGGAAGAAATAGAATACATGAGGGCCTTGGTGTATCTCTCCAAGGATCCTCAAAAGTTGGGCAAACTCCAACGCCACCTGGCCTCTCCACTACAGATTCTCGCACCAAAATCAACAAAGTTAAATCATGTGTGGCAAACACATGACTTTGGAACACAGGCCAGTGAAACTACATTGGAAAGAAACAAAAGAAAGGAAGACATTTTTAATCATGTCTTCTTTTGCTTTACAAGAAAATACTTTGAATGCGCTGCTCCAATCCCCCCCCCCCCTTCCTTCCCCCGCTGGCGGCGTGAACGGGTTCCAAGCCACATGCCAGTGGGGGTGTCTATTTAGTGGGTTCTGCGCCCTATGTTCCACCCCCCAATGATTCTCGGATCCCCGCGGCTGGGCGCGGTTTACCTGTGCTCTCTACAATCGTGCCCGGAAGGCTGGGAAGCTCGGAGACACTGATCTAGTCCTTTCTGAGGATGGCATATCCTGGATTGTAATTAACCCAGTATCACAACCTTGCCCTTGCTACTAAGAGCCATGGATGCATGTGGTTGAGATGCCTGTGGGGCCAGTGGGGGCATCAGCATAGACTGCTCCACTTGAATATTGCAGGGGGAGTTTCAGTGACAGGAGCTTTCTGTACAGATTGTATCACAGTCCAATGCCCCTAGTCGGCACATTCCGGCGCCTGTCCAGGGAGGCTGATACGGGAATCGAACCGTGCTGCTGGCCTGCTTTAAAAGCCAGTGATTTAGCCCAGTGAGCTAAATTAGCCTCTAACATTGTGGTTAGTTTCACAGCAGGCTACTTGAGATGCATTCACGCATGAAGGAAATGAAACTAAACAATCCAGACATCTGGTTCTCTGGAAGCTGTCTAATATAACCAACAAAAAGCAATTTTCTCTTGGAAGGGAACAGAGCTTTGCAGATCAGAGGATCTGAGGGAGTTTAAAGCCTTGTGATGTGATTTTGGATTGTTGTGAAGTAACAGTTGCAGCTTTCTAAACTAAATATCTGTCTGAGGCAGTGGATGGAAGGGACAGGTGCGTGCAATAATAATAATCATTATTGTCACAAGTAAGCTTACATTAACACTGCAGTGACGTTACTGCAAAAAGCCCCTAGTCGCCACATTCCGGCATCTGTTCAGGTACACGGAGGGTGAATTCAGAATGTCCAAATTATGTAACAAGCACATCTTTCGGGTCTAGTGGGAGGCAACTGGAGCATCCGGAGGAAACCCACGCAGATACAGGAAGAACATGCAGATTCCACGCAGACAATGATCCAAGATAGGAATCGAACCTGGGACCCTGGCGCTGTGAAGCAACAGTGCTAACCATTGTACCAAAAACTGTGTTTTTTCGCTGTTTCTGCCTGTACTGCTCTTTAACTTCCAGGAAGGGGCAATTGATGGGACGGGTTCTGCTATGGGGTCTCTGTTTCGGGGAATGTCTCTGATTTGGAGGATTCTCTGTTATGGGTGTGTATCTGATATGAGGGCATTCGGTGGTGTGGTTGTCTGTTCCGGGGAGGTTCTCTGTTATGGGGAGTTCTCTGTTATTGGGGGGTTCTCTGTTATGGGTTATCTCTGTAATGGGGCATCTCTGTAATGGGGGATTCTCTGTTATGGGGGGTTCTCTGTTATGGGAGATCTCTATAATGGGGGATCTCTGTAATGGGGGATTCTCTGTTATGGGGGATTCTCTGTTATGGGGGATTCTCTGTTATGGGGGTTCTCTGTTATAGGTTTTGTCTGTTATGGGGGTTCTCTGGGGGGTTCTCTGAAATGGGGTTCTCTGTTATGGGGATTCACTGTAATGGGGGATTCTCTGTTATGGGGGTTCTCTGTTATGGGGGATCTCTATAATGGGGGATCTCTGTAATGGGGGATTCTCTGTTATGGGGGATTCTCTGTTATGGGGGTTCTCTGTTATAGGTTTTGTCTGTTATGGGGGTTCTCTGGGGGGTTCTCTGAAATGGGGTTCTCTGTTATGGGGATTCACTGTAATGGGGGTTCTCTGTTATAGGTTTTGTCTGTTATGGGGGTTCTCTGGGGGGTTCTCTGAAATGGGGTTCTCTGTTATGGGGATTCACTGTAATGGGGGATCTATGTTATAGGGGTTCTCTTTAATGGGGGATTCTCTGGTATGGGGTTCTCTGTTATAGGGGTTCTCTATTGTGGGATTTTCTTCTCCCAGGGTGTTTTCTGTTCTGGGGAGTTCTCTGTTATGGGGGTTTGCTGATATGGAGGGTTCTCTGAAATGGGGGCTCTCTAATATGGGGTTCTCTGTTATAGGGGTTTTCAGTTTTGGGGTTCTCTGTTATGGGGGATCTCTGATAAGGGGGGTTTCCTGAAACAAAGTTTCCTCTGAAATGGGATGTCTGGTGGGGGGTTCGGTGGAATGAGAGGACTTGTCACCCTCATGCTTACGTGCTATGGTGGTGGTGGTGGGGGCGGGGGGGGGGGGGGGAGTGACCCAGCAATTCCCGCATGTGGGGGGGCAGAATTTGCGTTGTGGTAGGGATGGGCGCCATCCGCCGAATCTCGCTATCAGGCTTCCGCTCTAAATGACGACCCAAAAGCGGGATTTGGAACGGAATCCCTTGTAATCCCCATTGTGCATAATTTGCATGGCTCGGGAGGCTGAATCTCTTCTGGGCATCACTCCGAGCACCAACGGAAACCAGAAGCGATTAAACTCCTTCCAGAGAACATAGTCTACCAAACAGAAAATCTAGCACAGAATAATTTTTAATTTGCTTGCTGTTTGTTTTTAACTTTCTTGCAGAAATGCCACACTCTCTAACATAACAGGCAGTGTTTAATGGAAGTGACGGGAGTCTCATCTGCCAGCTGGGGAGCTGGTGAGACTCTTTTTCAGGAAGTCCCGCTTACATACGGCTTCCAGCCAACCAGAAGGCGGTAGCTGTTCATTGATCAGCAGTGCCACTTGCTGCTTCCACCTGAAGCCTGGGATTGTTTTGGAACTAGGCACAGGCGAGTGATGGCAGGGAGGATGTTTTGGGTTGGGCAGTCAGTGGAGGGGATTCGGCAGCTAGGGTAAAAAGTTTGGGCCTCAAGAGGGCCCCACCTCCCAATGCAAGTTTCCTCCATCAAGAACTGAGTGCGTTTGAATAAGAGACCTACCCAGAAGCCTGCAAGCAATCACAACAGGGTTTATTTACTTATTGGATTTCCTACATGGCAAATTCCTGCCCGCCAATCAATTAAATGCCCACTCAAGGGCCTCAATTAGCGGCAAGGCGGGAAGGCCTTACCCCCTCAGTCAGTAGCTGTGGGAAGGTAGCAGGGACCACAGCTGCTGCGCTGCACCTGATTAAATGCCCCCGCTACAAAACCCACCGTGGGGAAGAACATTAAAGTCCACGCAATGGATTAATTGAGCTACTTTTTCTTTAGCATTAGAGGGAGCTGTCCTTTCAATCTTTAGATTCTTATTTCTTGTTTCATTAGCAAATGTGAAGAGTATTAAATGCTGAATGCAACCATAGCCATAGTGGCAGCCGTTTGAGTCTGCACGGCAGCTTGCATGGACCTCATGGATCTCAATGGGGCATGCAGGCTCACACAGTCCTTCGGCTGATTACTCAGATTGTTGAGGCACCACTCCAGGGGTGTGTCAGTGGTTCCTTGGTGCCTACGTTTGCTGTCCATTCTGAGGTGACAGTATTCGTGATCACACCACTGCCACTCTTTCCAGAGCTTCTGTTGTTGCCTGTCAGTGAGCCAGCATAGACTACTGCCACCCATGGTTAATTGGAAACATTCAGTCTGCCCCTTAAGGCCCAGAATTTCTCAAAGACTTCCCACAAGGTAAAATACAGGCTTCCCCACGGGAAAGTCAGCAGCCTTCCACCAACTATGATGCAGGCACTGGGATTTGTGGGATTTTGGCCTTGAGGACACTGTATGGAATGTCACAGATGGAGGGGAAGGTAGGGAATTGTGGAACAATGGTGAGGAAGCAATGACATCCAAAGGGAACCAGAGTGTTAGTCATCTCTGTCTGAGCTGTCTCAGAAGCAATGAGTCAGGTGGGCTGCTGGGTCAGAGGTCTTCATGAAATGGCAGTGGATGACATCGGGTGAGAAGCCTGATATCTTCATACCACCATAGCAATAGCAGCAACTCTGCTACCCACTAACTGGAGTCTAATTGTGATGGTGATAACTTCTTAATTAGCCGCCATCGCTAACAGCACTCCCTTGGTCCAGCTGTTAACCCATGCGGGCATCGGACCGTTTTCGGTCCTGGCAGCGAGGCTTCCTTCCTGGAGCTAAAATTCAGCTCAGTGGTGGCTCCAGCTGTGCTGTAGACAATGACTATCAGCTCCACCGTGGTTGGTCTGGAAGGGTTGCCATGGAGATGCCTGTCATCTCCACACTCAATGGGATGTTCTCTAAAATCTGAGCAATGCCCTATGTCATGTTGCCATCAGACCCATCCATGCTTGTTGACAGAGCGAACAGACTCCCTGGCTGGCCTTAAAGCACCAAACATCAATGTATGTATGCTCGTCAGAGTTCTCCTGGAGGATGCCTCGTCAAAATCCTCATCTGCAGAAGAAACTGTCTCTAAACGTATCCTCTGGGATGCTGGAAAACAAACTGCAGCCAACAGTAACTCACCAGGCACAGGTACTGACTCTATACTATGTCCAGTGCCACAATGAGAGCTCGTCACTACAAATAACAGATCAAGTGTCAGTGCTTTTTCCTCAGACATCTGCAGCAGCTTTTCTTCCTCATGAGGCAGCAATAACTAGTCTGGTGTGACAGGATAACAGAAGGGAAGGGTTGAGATGAACAAAGAGGAGTGGCTTGGGAAGAAAGAGACCCTCGGTCACATGATCCACAGCTTGTATTTAGTGCCAGGTAACAATATGTGGGTGAGGTGGGATTTTGAAGAAATTTCAGGCAGGATCATAGCATTATCCTGAATGACAGGGCCGGATGCATCATCCACTGTGATGTCAACCCTATGACATGGAGCCAAATCTCCTCCCGCGGGCTTAGGTGCTGCTGGTGTGCTAGTCCCCCTCAGGTCCTGCCACACACCCTGGAGTTATAGGTCACCTTGCCTTGCAGGAGGGAGGGAAGAATGTCTGTGATTGTGTTGCACAGAGTTTAGACAATGTGCCTGTTGTAGAATGGCTGGAGGCATGTGGAAGTTAGTGAGAGGACGGTGTGAGACTGTCACCAATGGAATCATGAGGGAGGAGATGGAGCATCTGAATGTTAGACCTAATTCCTGAGTGCTGGGGACTGCTGATTTGTTAGTGATGGGGGTGGTGTGGTGGGTTGGAAAAGCCATGGGCTGTATTCTCTGGTCAGAGACGCCGAAATCGCTTTTGGCGATTCACCGGAGAATACCCAGTTCTGCCCCCTCCAAAGCACGCCGCAGGCTGTATCAGCGGCCTCAGGACGTTGCCTGAGGCCCACCCTCCGATGCTCAGACAAGGGCCGCCACAGTCGGGGGAGGTCAGGGGGGACTTGGTCAGGGGCTGGGGGCACTCTTGGGGGGTGGTCCGGGACTCGCGAGCCGGCCAAAGGAGGCAGTACTCCTTTTGAAAAACATGAACCTGGTAGAAGGGCTTCTGTGGGGAGCCAAGGTGGTGAGCAGCCATATTTGCTCACAGGCAAAGAGCCCGGGGGCGATGGGCTTGCCACCCCAGTGCTCGACAGCGGTAGGGGGACCTCGGCTGGGATGGGCCGCCAT
This sequence comes from Scyliorhinus canicula, assembly GCF_902713615.1. NCBI lineage: Eukaryota > Metazoa > Chordata > Chondrichthyes > Carcharhiniformes > Scyliorhinidae > Scyliorhinus > Scyliorhinus canicula. Next base: position 187,195,870 of record NC_052147.1, read on the forward strand.
GGAAGTGTGGGTGAGAGGCGCTGGGGGGCAACCGGGGGGCAACCACTTGCGGACCCACTATGCCAACCCCTGGATCACATGTTCCCATTCCAGGGGCAATCCTTGCCCCTGCCCGTCTGCCACACCGACCACCCATAGCCCTCACCAACTGCCCAGGCCTCTGGCAGTACGGCTGAAGGCTATCGCTAATAGCAAATTGGCATTGTGGTTAAATGAGCACTTTGCACATAGAACATTATGCGCAGAAGGAGGCCATTGGGCCCATCGAGTTTGCACTGCCCACTTAAGCCCTCACTTCCACCCTATCCCCATAACCGAATAACCCCTCCTAACATTTTATGCTCACTAAGGGCAATTTATCATGGCCAATTCACCTAACCTGCACATCCTTGGGCTGTGGGAGGAAACCGGAGCACCCGGAAAAACTCACTCAGACTCGGGGAGAACGTGCAGATATCACATAGACAATGACCCAGCAGGGAATCGAACCTGGGACCCTGGCACTGTGAAGCCACAGTGCTATCCACTTGTGCTACCATGTGCCCTAAGTGGATGCCGAGTGGATTCCCGTGGGTGAGCAGGTCATGTAGCATGTGGTAGTCATTGCCTATAATAATAATCTTTATTGCCATAAGTAGGTTTACATTATCACTGCAATGAAATTACTGTGAAAAGCCCCTAGTCGCCACATTCCGGCACCTGTTAAGGTACACTGAGGAAGAATTCAGAATGTCCAAATGACAGCACGTCTTTTGGGACCTGTGGGAGGAAACCGGAGCACCCGGAGGAAACCCACGCAGGGACAGGGAGAACATGCAGATTCTGCACACACGTGACCCAGCCAGGAATCAAACCTAGGACCCAGGAGCTGTGAAGCCTCAGTGCTAACCACGGTGCTACCGTGCTTGTATTAAGTGTCAGATCACAGTGCCAGATTGTATTTAGTTCCAGCATCTCAATCACACCTTGATGCCTGGACACTGCGGGAGGCAACACCACACACGCAGCAGCCAATATCCGAACACCCAGAGGATGGTGCATAGCTCTGGGAACATGTCCATAGCCGGAGGGTGGGTGAGTACGACTGGGAGGAGGAGATGCCTGGAGAGGTTGGCTAAAGGTTCAAAGATTGGTCCACATTGTGGAAGGAAGTGACAGAGGCATCATACTGGTCATGCACAAGGGTGATTGTGTGTAACAATTACCCACTCTCCCGATGGTGCCCCCCCACACCCCACTCACCCCTACCTCAGTGCCCTTAGTGATCCTCAATGTGATTTGCCCTGCTAGGTCTAGGTGTGTCCCCAGGATACACATCTGAGGTGGAGTCAGGCAGCTGCTTTCCATGTCCCACAGCCTTCGATGCCCCTGGCAGGTGTCCTCTGGGGCCGGAGTGCACATGCACGGCCCTGCCGTCCTGTTCCGGAGGCTGACTGTGAGACGTGGCCTCATCACTGGAGCTGGTGGCCCCTGGTGCCACTCCGTGTGACGGGTCCGGGTTGGCACCCAATGCCCCCTCCTCCCGCCGGTGCCTATAGGGCCCTAGAGTTCACCTGGGGAGGAAGGGGCAGCCGGTTCAAGCCCCAGCTTCCCCTGCATCATCTGGCCCTGCCAGCCTTGGTGGTTCCCCATTGTCTGCGCCATCGTGTTGACGCCCTCGCCGATGCTGCTCAGTGACTGGGACATGCTCTGCAGCACCTCAGCAATGCCTGCCTGCGACTGGGACAAGCTCCACAGCGCCTCAGCCATTCCCATCTGAGAGCGAGACATGTCCTGCAGAACCTCATCATGGTCAGCCTGGTACCCGTGACATCCCTTAGAGAGTCGGACGTTCTGCCAACACCCTCAGCCATGGCTTCACGAACTGCGCAACACCTTGGACACCTTCACTCATGGTGCTGATATCAAGCACCAGGCTCACCACTGCGGTCGTCACCTTAGCAATGTTGGCCTCAGTGTCACACATTGCCGGCGACATCTCCTGCATCTGTAGCCTCTGGGATCTTCTAATCAGCTATGGGCCTGCTGGAGTGCTGCTGAGACTTCCCTCTGAATGTCCTGGCTGCAACCTAACGTCTTCACCAGCCCCGGGAAATTCTGGCTCAGTATCAGGCTGGGACTCAGCTGGGTCCTGGAATCCAGCAGACCTCTGACTGCTGTCTTGTCTGGAGGTTCTTGCCTCCACCTGATATGCATCATCAGCAGTGTGGTGCTCACCCAGGTTGTGCCCCAGAAGCCTGACCGCTAACATTTCCCTCTGACGTGTGTGTATCTGTGCTGGTAGAAGGCGGGGATGACAGTTGTGATGTCTCAATCATGTCTTCCTTGGAGCTCCCCTCCGAGGTGGTCTCCTGGGAGGTTGGAGAGGGTGCTACCCTGGATGGGTCTTGCCATCGGCTGGAGGACCTGCTGGAGAATGGACAAGCGGTCAGTGTGGGGGGAGGGATGGGTGAGTCAGTAAGGCAATAACAACTCTCGTTTGACAGGTCCTTTGACTGGGCCCGGTGGTTCTTCAACTCTGCAGCGTCCGCCAGCCTCCGCATTTGTGACTGCTCTGACCTTGGCCACCCCAGTTACCTCCAGGGCCCGCTCCTTTAAGGTGGTAAGGATTCTTCTGTCCGACAACCCACCTCCAGTCTGGACCCTCTCTTGGCGATTGTGGGAGAGCTTTTCTTTCTGAGGAGACACAGAGTGGGCATCATTAGCCACAGCGTGATTCACAGTGGTGGGAGGGGTGGCATGAAAGAAGGGTTTGGGGTTTGATGGGAGGGGTTGGATGGAGGATTGGGGTCACGTGGAGAGTTGGGGGATGGATGCTTGCGTGGGGATGGAAAGGTCCCGGAGGGGTGGGGGTGGCCGTTGATGTCTGCTCACTCATGCCGCACGGTGTAGGTCGTTGACCTTTTACCGGCACTGGAGGCCAGTCCTCCTGGTCACACACCTGGCGCTCACAGCCACTGCCACCTTGTCCGAGGCAGCACTGGCTGCTGTGTGACTGACCCTCCGGGATCCTCGGGGGAACAGGACACCCCTCCTGGCCTCCACTGTGTCTAGGAGCCTCACCAGGTGTGCACCCTTGAATCTTGGTGTCGGTCCGCTGGACGCCATTGTTGCGAACTGGGATTGGCTGAGTAAGAGCTGTTTAAGTGCTGCTTAACCTTGTTACTGGAGGGCTGGCGAGCACGGTGCTGGTGAATCAGTTGGCAAGCCTTCATTTGCGGCGTTGAGCCTGTGAAGCATCGTTATGTGGACTCATTAACATTGAATAGCATTCGGGCAGCACGGTGGCCTAGTGGTTAGCACAACTGCCTCACGGCGCTGAGGTCCCAGGTTCGATCCCGGCTCTGGGTCACTGTCCGTGTGGAGTTTGCACATTCCCCCTGTGTCTGCGTGGGTTTCGCCCCCACAACCCAAAAAAATGTGCAGAGTAGGTGGATTGGCCACGCTAAATTGCCCCTTAATAGAAAAAATAATTGGGTCATTTTTTTTAAAAAATTTAAAAAAAAAAAAACATTGAATAGCGTTGCAGACATCACTGGGTCAAGCGCCCTTAGAAATCTTTCGGGATAATCGCACCCTTATTTGAGTCCCATATGTTTCCTTTATGAATTCATCATGACCATTATTTACGAGGTGGTTATTTTTCAGAAAATCCTCAAATATACTCCCATCAGTCGATTCTGTTAATTGGTTAATTGCAGTTTGGCGAGCGGTGACCATTGTAAACGGATATTTATTTTAAAGGACTCCACCCACTCATTTAATGTGAAAGATTTTGAAGACTTTGCCAACACAATGGATTATCATCTGCAGCAGAAAGGAAAGATTCGGTCATTTGCTTCATTTTTGTATGATGTTAATATGCAAATCATTATGTCAGCTTTTTGTACAGATGGATCCCATGGACCTCAAGAGAGTACAATCTAAAAGCAAGCCATAAAAGAATATACCCTTTGTAACAGTCTGTCTTGAAAAACCATGCACATATGCCATGTAATGCAAAGTGGAAAACATGGCAACTTGCACACAGATTACATGGAATATATAAATCAAATGAAATATCTTCATTCAACGAGTTTAAAAAATGTCCCAAGGACCGATCTTTCAGCCTTTGTTCATTGAAGCCAATAAGCATTAACCTCCACAATTTGTCTTTGAGATTGAACAATCCCCACAGAAACTAGACAGATCTATTTTACCAGTTCAGAATACCTCCAAGAGTTAGTTTGCAAGAGAAAGCTAATTGATGAATAATTCTCACCAGCATTTGAGTGCCTCAGATTACAGGAAAAACAAATGAGAGAGGATAAAAGTCATTTTGTTTTTGCTCTCTGCAGCACAGCTGGATTGAGATGAGTCAACATCTCACAAGGATAATGCAATATTTATGTGAAATTTGAATACAGTGTGAAGACTGATGGAAATAGGTCCTTCCATCCATTGTTGTGATTGCAAAGCTAGTCACAGCAGTGCACACATGTTGTTGGACCAATCTTCCTTCTGTCTTTTATGCCATTCAGCAGCATAAAGTCTCATTTTTCTGCTGAATTCACGTGCTTTACAAAAATTGTTTAATTCATGCTAAAAGTAGTTTCGGCAGAATTTAAAACCATTTCCAAGCATGGAAATATTTCAAATATTGCATAGATTGATTAGCGCTTGAATTAATCTGAAATGACTGAAGCGACTCTGTCAATTTCTTTTGGAGTTAATCATTATTCACCACATTAAATGCTTAATATTTTAGGCAATGTTTAACTCCAATTTGTGCTGCAATTCAGATTCATATTTGTCTACAATTAAGGACCAATGGTTCTGGGAACTCTAATCACAAGGTGGACCTGAATGAAGGCCTTTAGCCATTTGATCTTATCCTTGGAGAATACACAGTGTTGTGTCATTACAGTATTTGGTGTCTCTAAATCTCCCCATCAACCTCTGAAACACGATCACTCTTTGTGTGCAGAATTTTGAATACTGATTCAAAATTCAGGCCAGGCAAAAAGCAGCCCTTAAGTGACCAATAATTGGCCACTTAATGGCCTCAGTTGGTGCTGGATAAATATGACCTCAGTTTGACATTCCATCCCAAAGGCATCGGGGGGTGATTTTGAGTGCATGTTAGTGGACCGCGAGATCGCTGACGTGGTTCGTAAATCTGGAGAGAATTGTGAAACACGATACTTGGAGAGATCGCATTACCCGATTTTCCATGCCAATCGCCGGTGATGCCACAATGTTCAAGCCCACAAAGGACGAGAACCGCATTTTAATGGTTTTTCATGCATTTTCATATAATTAGCCAGCCTCCCCACCACATGACCACCCCACCCCTCACTGAATATTCAAACAGGTTTACAACAAACTTTTGAAAGATTAGATTAAGTACAGCTCCTCTGCAGAAGGAGGCCATTCGGCCCATCGAGTCTGCACGGCCTTTGGAAAGAGCACCCCACCTAAGCCCATACCTCCATCCTATCCCCACACATCCACCCTATCCCCATAACCCCATATAACCTTTTTTTTAGGACACTAAGGGCAGTTTAGCATAGCCAATCCACCTAACCCGCACATCTTTGGAGTGTGGGAGGAATTCAGAGCACCCAGAGGAAACCCGCGCGGACACGGGAAGAACGTGCAGACTCCGCACAGACAGTGACCCAAGCCGGGAATCGAACCTGGGACACTGGAGCTGTGAAGCAACTGTGCTAACCACTGTGCTACTGTGCTGCCTGGATTTGCCCCTTGACACTATCCCCTGGAATAGGTTGGCACTGCCAGGTTGGCATAGTTGTGGGCCCTGCACGCAGTCCCATGGGAGGGGCTCCCCTTATCTGAGTTGGGGACGGCTGATGCCTGTGAGATGATGGAGGTGGGGGGAGGGAGGAGTGGTTGCCCCGATGCCTGCAAGGGGAGTGGGGGTGAGATGGGGGTCACCTGATGCCTGCGAAGGGAAGGGGGGGTACTCCGATGCTTGCAAATGTGTACCTGACATTTACATGGTGGAGAGTGGGGTGCTGCGGACTGTTCAGTTTGTGCGCTGAACAGGGCACCCTTTAAAGATGATGTCCCGATCTTTGTGAAGCCAGCCTTGCCGGCTCTATCATTTCCCGCTCTGCGAGAATAATGACGCAAATGATGCCCACTCATTTATTTTACTCAGTGAGGCCCAGGATCTGGGGAGAAAACTGATCTGTGCAACTGGAGAGCTACATGTCGGTCTTCAGTCGAAGCCTGACACTTTGAAAAAAATGGTAGATTCCGCCACTGCCTTTAATAGTTCATCACTTTCTCAGGACTGCACCTAGGTATCAGGTTGTATTAAGTGCTCAAGTCTTTGAAGTGGTGCTTTGAACCACAATTAACTATCTCAAGGGCAAACAATACTACTGATTCACCGCTGCCAATATTTACTAGGCCTTGTTCCCTGACAATTTCCCCTTCTTTCGCCTAACGATGCATATTGTCAATTAATGTTCTCTTTACTTTGTAGCTTTAAATAATCCCATAGAATTGTGACAGTGCAGAAGAAGGCCATTTGGCCCATCGGGTCTGCACTGACCCTCCAAACGTGCACCCTACATACTGAGAATACATATTCTGACTAATCACATCTATCAAAATTAACTAATTGTATGTGCTGTTCTCTATTTGATGCTCAAATTCATGGCCTGCCTTCTTTATTGGTACAAGGGAACATAATAAGGGTTTGCACATTTGTTAGTCCAACATCATTTTTTAGTACAAAAATTAAGCTTTGGAAAGTACACTTGAATATCAGTAACTTAACTGTAAACGGTTGTCAATTTTCGTGAATAGTGGATGATTGCCACTAAGAAATCTTAGTTTCTCACGCACCTTTAACTGAGGACATTAACAGAGGTGAGTCTGCAAAACAAACTCCTCTCGGCTACAAGTTTTACTGTTTCTCTATCTACTTGTCTCCATTTGTATTTCTACCTTTCCATCTTCACATCTATCCTTCTCCAACTCTAAATTTTCTTGTCCTCTTCCTCAGTTTCATGGTTTTGGTTTCCTCCTAATTTATTTTAATTTGTCTTCTTGTACTTTTCCATTTTCTTACTTTTTTTCCCCATTTCCCTCTGCACCAGTTTGATTTTCCCCTTTATTTTGACATGCTGCATAAGGAGGGGTGTGGAACCCAAGGTAGCTGGGTGGGACTGGGCTGGCACTGTGACTACAGGGAGCGTTTGATCATTCTGAATGTGACTTGGAACATAAAAACAGGACTATATTTATGACATATTTTGTGAATCTCTCTGCCAGTTCCCTAAAATGGGTAAGGCACAATCCCCACAGCGAAGTTATTGTTTTGCCACATGGTTTCAGAGATGGCTTTATCAACAGGAAATGTTGAAGCACTGGCATTTTACTGATTAACATCGAACTGAAAAGGAACTGCTATTGACAAATGCCATCATTTTAAAAGCACTCTGCGGAAGTAATGCAGGAGCCATGGCTTTTATCTGCTTCACTGTGATTTTTGTTTAGGAAGGAGGAGGTTGGGGATTCACTGAAATAAATAAGATCAAAGTGAAGGATATGCTCTGTTCCTTATCTAGCTGAACCTGCCAATTTGTTGGCAGACTGTAGCCTGCACAATTTACAACAATTTAACACAAAAAAAATCTGATGCATTGATAAAGTTTGTTTCTTCAGAAATATGCATCAAACTTTTCCTTATATTAGAAATGCTGGGTTCAACATTTTGGCTACATTAATTAGATGCTTTTGACAAAGGAGTGTCAGAATTTCTGGTGGATTTGATCGGTTTATTGTCATGTGTACTGAGGTACAGTGAAAAGTATTGTTCTGCGTGCAGCTAAAACAGATCATTCCGTACATGAAAAGAAAATACCTAATAGGGCAAACATAAAATACACAATGTAAATACACAGACACAGGCACTGGGTAAAGCATACAGATGTGCCTGAGTCATGTCCTTTCTGAAAAGGAGGCCAGATTCTGGTGGAACTAGCTGTTGGCAGAAACTTCTCCCTTTCCAAAGTAATTCACGGCCCATGGTAGCTCAATCAGTAGAGCATCAGACTTTTAACCTGAGGGTCCAGGGTTCAAGTCCCTGTCCAGGTGCTGCTTTTTGGGGCAGTATGGTGGTACAATGAGGCACAGCAGCCTCATACCGATAGGGGCCCCGGGTTAAAATTCAGCCTTGGGTCACTGTCTGTGTGGAGTCTACACATTCTCCCCGTGTCTGCGTGTGTTTCCTCCGGGTGCTCCGGTTCCTTCCAAAGATGTGCCTGTTAGGTGGATTGCCCATGCTAAATTTCCCCTTGTATCCAAAAGGTTAGGTGGAGTTACTGGGTTATGGGGATAGGGTGGGGGCATGGGGGCTCTTTCAGAGGGTCAGTGCAGGCTCAGGATCACAAAGTCACAGAGAAATACAGTGCAGAAAAGGCCCTTCTGCCCATTGAGTCTGCACCGCTGCATGAAAGGACCTGATCTGCCAATCCTAATCCCATTTGCCAGCACTTGGCCCATAGCCTTGAATGTTAAGATGTTTCAAGTGCTCATCCAAGTACTTTTTAAAGAACAAATAAAAGTACAGCACAGGAACTGGCCCTTCGGCCCTTGAAGCCTGTGGTAATCATGATTCCCTACTAAAAAAAACCTTCTGCCCTTACTCGGTCCATTTCTGTCTATTTCCTCCCTATTCATGTCCCCATCCAGATGCCTCTTAAATGTTGCTAATGTGCCTGCCTCCACCACATCCTCTGGCAGCATGTTCCAGGCATCCTCTGTGTGAAAACCTTACCCCGCACATCTCCCTTAAACTTTCCCCCTCTCTCCTTGAACCTGTGCCCCTTTGTAATTGACACTTCCTACCTTGGAAAAAGCCTTGGACTATCCACCCTGTCTATGCCTCTCATAATTTTGTAGACCTCGCTCAGGTCTCACCTCAGCCTCCGTCTTTCCAGTGAAAACAATCCGAGTTAATTCAACCTCTCCTCATGGCGAACACCCTCGAGACCAGGCAACATCCTAGTGAACTTTCTTTGCACTCTCTCCAAAGCTTCCACGTCCTTCTGATAATGTGGTAACTAGAACTGCATGCAATACTCCAAATGCGGCCTAACCAAGGGTTTATATAGCTGCAACATGATTTCCCAACTCCTGTGCTCAATGCCCTGGCTGATGAAGGCAAGCATGCCATATGCCTTCTTAGTCACCTTGGCCACCTGTGTTGCCACTTTTAGTAAACTATGGATCTGCAGGCCCAGATCTCTCTGTATGTTAATGTTCCTAAGAGTTCTGCCATTTACAGTATAATTCATACATAGATTTGATCCTCCAAAATGGATCACCTCGCATTTGTCCAGATTAAACTCCATCTGCTCTTTCTGTGTGCACGTCTCCAATCTATCTGTATGCTGTTGTATGCTATGACAATCCTCGGACTATCAGCAACTTCCCCATTCTTTGTGTCATCCACAAATTTTACTCATCAGACCACCCATTTTTTCCTCCATATTATTTAAATACACTACAATCAACAGAGGTCCCAGTAATGATCCCTGTGGAACACCACTAGCTACAGATCTTCATTCTGAAAAACATCCTTCCACCGCTACTCTCTGACTTCTATAACCAAGCCAGTTCTGTATCCATCTAGCCAGCCCACCCTGAATCCCATGTGATTTTAGTTTTTGTACCAGTCTGGCAGGTGGGACCTTGTCAAATGCCTTACTGAAGTCCATATAAACTATATCCACAGCCCTTCCCTCATCTTTTTTTTTGAGACCTCTTCAGAAAACTCAATCAAGTTGGCGAGACATAACCATCCCCTTATAAAACCATGCTGCCTCAAACTAACTAGTCCATTTTCCTCCAAATATGCATACATCCTGTCCCTCAGTATCTTTTCCAAAGCTTCCCCACCACTGATGTCAGGCTCACCAGCCTATAATTTGCTGAATTATCCCTGCTTCCTTTCTTGAACAAGGGAAACATATTGGCTATTATCCAGTCCTCTGGAGCTTTACCTGTAGACAAAGAGGATATGAGAAGACAGGAGGGGGTCCAGCAGTCCTGTGACCCCCTCACCGAAGTAGAGCAGAGGGCTCTGAACACGGTTGGCGGCCCGGAGGAAAGGGAGCATGGCGAGGTGAAGTCCGGCCACGGACGATGAACTGAGACCCTGTTTAATTGCGGTTCCCCATGACACGTGTGTCGACTGTCACCAGCACCACACTCACCCTCACAGCACCCTCAGCCCCACACCACCCTCACCCCTACACCACCCTCTCAACAAACACTACCCCCACCCTCACCACCCCTAGCCCCACCAACACGCTCACTCCCCCCACCACCCTCACCCCCCCACATCCCCCCACCAACCCCGAGGTCGAATCAAGCATCTTGGCTTGTGTCTTGCAGTAGCAGTTAGAGATAGGGTGGGTCCATCTGCCGTTCCCCGCCCCCAGCCTGTGCCCCAGCCGGAGCTCCCCCGCCAAAAGTAGCAAGGATGGCAGCCCTCCGCCCGAGACGTAGGAGACCCGGGAGCTTGAGTCAGAGAATGACACAGATTTTCTGGCAAGCTGTCTCCAACACCCTCCACCATTCCAGAGACACTCACCTAGGTTGGGCACTTTAGTGATGAAGCTCCTGGGACACTCTCTGGTGCGCACCACACAGCTGTTCTGGTACAGCAGGTGGAGGTAGGAACATCTGAGGGGGCGGACGGTTGGAGGTGTCAGGCTTCTCGAATGGACAGTCCCATCAATTGTTTTTTTTATAGGATGTGCTTGCCAACTCGGTGAATGTTTAACTGTTTATGTGCTGTGACTGTAAAAGATATGAACAGACAGGATTCCCTGAGTGATTTTCTTAAAAGGAAACCAGGATAGTCTTTATTGTGTTTAACCTGGTTTCAGTAAAAGAATAAAAATGCTCCAACTTTCACACAGTTTCAGGGTGGAATTTTGCACTCTGCGTACAGAGTGCTGGCTACACTGTCACACAGCTCTCCAGCTGCACAGCCAAGTTTTTCTCCAAATTCCCTGGCACTCTGTGCACAGACAACCTGGGGGCATGGTTTCTACCATCACACTGGCAGGGCAGGGAACAGAGCACATTCGGCATCAAGCCAAGTTTGCACAACAAAATCTATTTAAATGCATGGTAATCAAGTCCACGCACTCGCTGGGCATGAACCTGATTATGTCTGCTGGGAAGGTCTGGGAACACCATAAAATTTTTGGCCCCCTGTGCAAATCCCATTTCAGGGTTCTTCCATGATTTTCCTGACATAGCGGGATTTGCACTGGGCATGACGCAGCCAGGAAATTGCTTTCAATGAGTCTGCGTGTCTGTAGATTTTTAGCTTCTGGTAAATCCACAAACAATAGGTGGTGTGAATTCCACAAATGGTTTCATCTCAGCATGCCTATTCAAGGGAGGGCATCCCAGTGCCTTTATAAAACTAGTCACTTTCTGGAAATTTGAGGTAATTCTGAGTCTCTGCAAAAATGTCAGAAGTCATCTTAATCTCAGTGGCTATAACAACAGCTTGCTGATTTAGTCATTTTGAAATTTAGTCAGTGATTCTCAGCCAGTAAATATATAAAATAATTTTTAATCTAAAGCATGGCTTTGTAACAGCTATGTACCAGACTCATCTGGGCAGCACGGTAGCATTCTGTAATAGCACAATTGCTTCACAGCTCCAGTGTCCCAGGTTCAATTCCTGGCTTGCGTCACTGTCTGTGCGGAGTCTGCACATTCTCCCCGTGTGCGTGGGTTTCCTCCGGGTGCTCCGGTTTCCTCCGACAGTCCAAAGATGTGCGGTTGGGTGGTTTGGCCATACTAAATTGCCCATAGTGTCCAAAATTGCCCTTAGTGTTGGGTGGGGTTACTGGCTTATGGGGATAGGGTGGCGGTGTGGACCTTGGGTAGGGTGCTCTTTCCAAGCACCGGTGCAGACTCAATGGGCCGAATGGCCTCCTTCTGCTCTGTGAATGCTACAAAATCATCAGCCAAGCTAAAAGCATTCTTCATGGAGTAACCACCCTCTGCTTTGCCATGCTGATAGCATGGTGGAATACCACAGATAATAATAATAATCTTTTATTGTCACAGGCATGACGACTGCTGCCAGGATACTGGGCATTGACCTGCAAGATGCACTGTGCATGATCATGCACCAGCTACCATTGAGGAAGTGTAAACCCTTTTGTTTATGGTACATCTAAGAGTTGATATGTAGAGCTTGAAAACCAATGTCCATGCAGCCAATGACATGTGTACCATAGTGAAGCCTACCATCCTCACAAAGCAGTGGATTTAGTTCACCTGCTTCTCTCTGATAAGAAAGAAAACAATCTACTCAGCTGTCTTGAAATAGAGAACCTAAGTGAACTCCGTAATGCATCAATGGATTACAAAGTGCATGACGTTTCAGATATTTCCAGCTCCAGCAGGGCCACAATCACCTTCACAAGTCACTGTCAATGCTGTCGGTACTCTGCCCTGAGGCTGTCACAGTGGCGGTTTTCAGTGAGGACCTCCCAAGTGGAGATGGCAACAAACTGTTCCTTGCTCAGGTTCAGGCAGGATAATTGTTCCTTTGGGTGGGTTTGGCCTCCTGCTGAGATCCCTTCACCCTCTCTTCCACTTTCTTTCCAGAAATCTGTTCTGCCTTTGCCTCCCCGGCTCACTCCCCTGCCATGCTGTTGGTCAAGGGTGAACGAAGCAATACAGCCTGTTTGGGAGCAAGTGGCTTGTGTAAAATCCTTGAAGTCAGGACAAAGTCCATCAGCATGTGTCATTCCACTCCATGTCGGAATAAAAAATTTAAACAACTCTGCAAACTAATAAGCTCTTATATAATCACATAGCAGCCAGTAGAAATCAATGAGCAACTAACCTGAGAATGGTTGATGATCCCGTTAAGACCCTTCCTGTTTTTGAATGCATGTTCAGCAGCGTGATGTTAAGAAAAGGCATTTGTTTGAACGTTGAGGTCCAAGATAACAGTTCTGCTGTCAAATCAATGTTACATGCTGATTATTATCACCTACTCTGCAAACTTCCAGTTGGAAATCCCTGCACCCATCCTCAAAATGGTGTCCAATGCGGTCAATGCTAAGAGTGTGTGTGAGTGTATTGGGTATTATTTTGGAGCCTAACATTACCTATAGTACCTATAAAGGGCTGCTGCACATCCAATTTCGGTGACTAAAGACTGGAATTGCGACCACTGTGTGTTTGCTCATCTAAATGGCGCTGACATTTGATATTTTATCAAAATAACTTGTAACCACAATTTAGGAGAATTTTAAAAATAGGCAATAATAACATTGTACTCTAAATACTTAAGTATGAACAGAAGCAGTCATGTTTTTGTTCACAATAATCCTTTAAATCAGGCTGTTCAATCCATTGGAAATGATGGATTCTCAACAAATCTTCATTAATTACTGGAGATGGTTAATAAGTTAAAATTTGGCTCCTCTACATGTTTTCTAATGGTTCTTGTACTTTATGGCTGGCGTTGGACTGATGAGGATCCAAATTCTAGTTTGTAGTCTTGTTTTATATTTGTTTGTGTTAAAATCCAGAGACAGATGATCACTCTGATTTTTCTACTTGTGACCACCCATTTAGAAGATGATAACAGGATGTGTAATTCTCCTTGGTGTTATGTCAGCTTTATGGGGCCATATGCAATGGCTCAACAGGGAAGGATGTTTCAACATTTGCCAAGTGGATCACCTATGGGGAGATGGAAAGGAACCAACAGGTCATGCTGGTTTTTGAAGAATCTGGCCAATATAAATCTTTCGAGGGATGGAAAGCCATTTGCTAGCGATTCAAGGAATCTAACATCAAATTCCTAATATTATGATAGGGGTTAAAAGACGCTGCGGGTTGATACTCTTCTCTTCCCCTATGAATCTTTTTTTAAAAATATTTTTATTCTCCTCCTTTTTCACAATTTTTCTCCCGAATTTACACCTAACAACAATCAATAACCAACAACAAATATCTCAAACCCCATAACAGTAACAATGACCTCATCCTCCCACCATGCCTAGACATCAGCCCGCATGTTAACATAAACAACTGACAAAAGAAAAAAAAAGGAATCAGGGATTACCCGTAGCCATCTTCAACATACACAGCCCCCCTCCTCCCGCACACCACCCACCCTTCACCCCCCCCCAACTAATGTTCGATGTTACCCATTTCTTGAAAGTGCATAATAAATAGTGCCCATGACTTGTAGAACCCCTCCGAGTTTCCCTTCAGTTCAAACTTAACTTTCTCAAGGGTCAAGTATTCCAACAGGTCCCCTCGCCACGCCAGGGCACATGGTGGAGAGGCCGCTCTCTATCCCAGCAGGATCCGCCTTTGGGCGATCAACGAGGCGAAGGCTGTGATATCTGCCTCCGCACCCGTTTCCAATCCTGGCTGATCCGACACCCCGAATATGGCTTCCCGGGGACCCGGGTCCAGCTTCACATGCACCACCTTGGAAATTACCCTAAACACCTCCTTCCAGTACTCCCCAAGCTTTGGACAGGACCAAAACATATGAACGTGATTAGCGGGGCACCCCCCCACAACATTCACACACATCTTCTACCCCTTCAAAGATTTGGCTCATCCTTGCCCTCGTGAGGTGTGCACCCTGTACACCACCTTCAGCTGGTATCAGCCCCAACCTCGTACACGAGGTGGAGGCATTCACTCTCCAGAGCACCTCACACCAGACCCCCTCCTCTATAACCTCTCCCAATTCTTCCTCCCACTTCGCTTTGATCCCCGCCAGTGGTGCCTTATCCTTTTCCAACATAACTCCGTATACCGCTGACACTGTCTCCTTCTCCCATCCACTTGCCGCCAGCACCTCCTCCAACAACGTTGAGGCCGGTTCCTCCGGGAAGCTCTGTATCTCCTTCCTGGCAAAGTCCCGAACCTGCATATACCTAAACACTTCTCCCTGCTCCAGCCCATACTTCGCTTCCAGCTCCCTCAATCCTGCAAATCGACCCCGAGGAAACAAATCTCTTAGAATCTTAATCCCCTTCTCTTCCCATTTCCGAAAGCTTCCGTCCCACCTCCCTGGCTCAAATCTGTGGTTCTCCCGGATCGGCATTTCCCTCGAGCCTGCCCCCAACCTGAAGTGTTGGCGAAACTGCCTCCAGATTTTCAATGAAGCTATTACTACCGGACTCCCTGAGTATTTCCCCGGAGCTATCAGGAGCGGGGCCGTTGCTAGTGCCTTAAGCCCCGCCCCCTGCACAAACTCTCCTCCATTCTGACCCACTGGGAATCAACCCCTCTGACCCAGCTCCGCACCTTCTCCACATTCGCCGCCCAGTAGTAGTACATCAGGTTCGGGGGACCCAAACCCCCTGCCTGCCTTCCCCTCTGTAGCAGCACCTTCCTCACTCTGGCCACCTTCCCTCCCCATATAAATGAGGTAATCCTCCCCTCAATCTCCCTGAAAAAAGACTTTGGCAGGAAAATCGGTAGGCATTGAAAAATAAACAGAAATCGCGGCAACACATTCATTTTAACCGCCTGCACCCGACCCGTCAGTGAACCCCTATGAATCTTGATGTTAACTCAGAATTAATTTTATCCTCCTTGATAGTAAAGGCCCAAGTGAAACTAGCTTAGACAGACTAAACCTAGATCCAACTGCAAATAACTGCATTGATTAGCATAATAATTAATAATCTCAAGCATGCTAGCTTATGTAGTAATAGAGGAAAACAAATCTGGTCGTCAGGATGGTGGTCATGGTGCAGGACCTATGAGACATTGTTGGGACAGCAGAAAACAAAGAATAGTTTCAACACAATATTGAATAAAGAAAATAACTGCATCAGTCGTTACAATTCACTTAATTTATCATCAGCAATTGCTTCAGAGTTGCTCCTGCATAGACGCAGTAACTTCACCGGATGTTCAATGGAAATTATGGCCTGGATTCTCCTCACTGCGACGCCAGAAACACGAATTGCAATCGGGTGGAGAATCGGACGTCTGCTGAATATCGAGGTTTGTGCCCGGTGCCAAACTGAAAGCCATGCTCTGGGGCACCACTGGTAGCGCCAACATGATTTGCATTCCGCGCATGCAGTAGCATGCCAATCACCATTTGCATGCAAAGAACAAAGAAAAGGAACAGGCCCTCAAAGCCTGCGCCGACCATGCTGTCCATCTAACTTAAAATCTTCCACATTTCTGGGGTCGTATCCCTCTATTCCCATGGCATTCATGTATTTGTCAAGACGATCCTTAAATGTCATTATCATACCTGCTTCCACCACTCCTCCGGCAGCTAGTACCAGGCTCCCACTTCCCTCTGAGTAAAAAAATCTTCCCAAGCACATCTCCTCTAAACTTTGCCCCTCACACCTTTAACTTATGCCCCCTCGGAATTGATCCCTCCACCCTGGGAAAAAAAACTTCTGACTATCCATTCTGTCCATGCCCCTCATAATTTTGTCGACTTTCTATCAGGTCACCTCTCAACCTCCGTCATTCCAGTGAGGACAAACCAAGTTTATCCAACCTCTCCGCATAGCTAATGCTCTCCATACCAGGCAATCTCCTCTGTACCTTCTCCAAAGCCTCCACATCCTTCTGGTAGTGTGGCGACCAGAATTGAACACTACGTTCCAAGTATGGCCTAATGAAGGTTCTATACATCTGCAGTATGACTTGCCAATTTTCATACTCAATGCCCCGGCCGATGAAGGCAAGCATGTCATATGCCTTCTTGACTAACTTTTCCATCTGTGTTGCCACTTTCAGTGACCTGAGGACCTGTACACACAGATTCCTCTGCCTATTTATACTCTTAAGGATTCTGCCATTTACTGTATATTTCCCACCTGTATTTGACCTTCCAAAATGCATTACCTCAAATTTGACCATCTGCCATCTCTCTGCCCAAGTCTCACATCGATTTATATCCTGCTGTGTCCTCTGACAGTCCTCATTGCTATCTGCAATTCCACCAACCTTTGTGTTGTCCACAAATTTACTGATCAGATCAGTTACATTTTCTTCCAAATTATTTATATATACAACAAACAGCAAAGGTCCCAACACTGATTCCTTGGAACACTAGTCACAGCCCTCCATTCAGAAACATGGTGGCATAGTGGTTGGCACTGGGACTAAGGATGTGATGACCCGGGTTCGAAGCCCGACCCTGGGTCACTTTTCGTGTGGAGTTTGCACATTCTCCCAGTGTCTGCGTGGGTTTCACCCCCACAACCCAAAAAGATATGCAGGTTAGGTGATTGGCCATGCTAATTTGCTCTTTAATTGGAAAAAAAAATAATTGGGTAGTCTAAATTTATTTTAAAAAGTAAGAAAAACACCCTTCCACTGCTACCCTCTTTCCCCTTGTGGCCTCACCTTCTGTACCAGTCTGCCATGAGAGACCTTGTCAAAGGCCTTACTGAAGTCCATGTTGAAAACATCCACTGTCCTACCTTCATCAATCATCTTCATCACTTCCTCGAAAAACTCGATCACATTAGTGCGACTCGACCTCCCCTTCACAAAACCATGCTCCCTCTCACTAATACATCCGCTTGCTTCCAAATAGGAGCAACTCATGTCTCGATGAATCCTCTCCAATAATTTCCCTACCACTGATGTAAGGCTCACCAGCCTATAATTTCCTGGATTATCCATGCTACCCTTCTTAAACAAAGGAACAACATTAGCTATTCTCTAGTCCTCACCTGTAGCCAGTGAGAATGCAATGATTTCTGTCAAGGCCCAGCAATTTCCTCTCTTGCCACCCTCAGTATTCTGGGTAGATCTTATCAGGCCCTGGGGATTTATCTACCTTATTTTTTTTTCAAGATGCCCAACACCTTCTTTTTGATTTTAATGTGACCTAGATTATCTACAAATGGGGACTGGGCGCCATGGCTGCTGAGGGAGAGAGAGAAGGTAAGCAAAGTTTGTAAAATTGTTAAAAATTAGCACTTGCTGGGGTTGGCTGCAAAGGCCCAGGGGGTAGGATGGGGGAAAGGGTGCAGCATGGCTGCAGCTACCCTTGCGGACACATGGAGGCTGCAGGCACAGGCACTGGTCGGGAAGGACCCTGCACAACAGGACAGCCCCAGAAGAGCAAGGGCCAGACAGTGAGGCTAGAGGGCCGGCCATACAACAGGGGGAGGTGCGAAGGAGGTGCCACATCAGGCCACATTTAAACCGTTGCCACCTGTCCTTTGAGGACCTGCCGGACCGAGCATGAAGACTTCGGCTAACCAGGGAGATCGTACAACATCTGTGCCAGATGATGGCACACCTGGAACAACGGGGGTATGAAGGACATGGCCACACTGAACCTTTTTGCATCAGGGTTTTTCCAGGTGCCGAATGGTAACCTCTCTGGGATATCTCAAACATCTGCTACCTCTGAGGGTGGCCCCAGGTGGAACAACAGATTTCCCTGGGGTTCCTGCCTTGTGCCATCCTCCAACACCGACACCACCAACATCTCACATCCCCCACCGGCGCACCCTCTACACCCAGCACAGTCCACCAGCAAACCCTTCTGACAGAGGATTGAGACGGATCGTAATTTTGGTGGAAATGTGTTTTACTGTGATTATGTACATTATTCTGCCCTGACCCATAACTCTAACCTATGTGCTACATCCATGGCAACTTAACTGGTGTCTAACGTTTTAAACTTGCTTCCTCGACAACTCCTTCTACATGTTTGCCCAGACAGCACAGACAGCACATCAGACATGGAGGCAGCCTGCTGCATTTCTTGCCCTGTGACCTGTGGTGGTCGTCCTCTGGAGGGCCTGGACCTGGATGGGCCTGGCCAACTTTTGGGTGTCACAGGTGAAGAGGTATCACCCTGTTCTCCTTGTTGCCCATTAGAAGCAGCAGTGTCAGGTAGGGTGGATTCATAAGCACTGAGGTGTTCCAGCCCCTCCCATGAGCCCCATCACTTTATTTTCCCTCAGGCTGCTCGATGGACCCCAGGCACTCCATGGGATGGAGGTGAGTCCAGAGTGGGCTCTGGAAGCTCCACTGTCACCTGGTGCTACAAGTCCTGGAGGCCCACTCTTGTCTTAACCAGAGTCTCGAATCCCTCCGCCATGGAGCACAGAGACCGGGACATGTCCCTCAGTGAGTGCAGCATGTCCCCCTGCACAGGTCAGCCAGTGCCTGGCCAATGCTCTGAACACCCTCAGCACTTAGGTTAGAGTTATGGGTCAGGGCAGAATAATGTACATAATCACAGTAAAACACATTTGCACCAAAATTACGATCTGTCTTAATCCTCTGTCAGAAGGGTGTGCTGGTGGACTGTGCTGGGTGCAGAGGGTGCGCTGGTGGGGGGTGTGAGATGTTGGTGGTGTCAGTGTTGGAGGATGGCACAAGGCAGGAACCCCAGGGCAATCTGTTGTTCCACCTGGGGCCACCCTCAGAGGTAGCACAGAATGGAGCCAGGAGTGTGAGGGCACCTTGTAGGGCAGCTTATCCAGTGAGTGACCCATCACCGCTCATCATCCCCATGGCCGCAACCCCCCTCCCCCACCATAACCAGCCCCCCCAACCCCCCAGAGGATATATGGGCCCATGAGATGGAATAGCCAGCACATATGTAAGGATGAGCTTTGCTGCAGCGCTGCTGAACTTGGCCCAGTCACAAACAGTGAGATTCTCTGGCCTCGCACGGCATGTCTCTCAGTGGCAGGAGGTGACCCACCGTTGGCCGGCCATGGGATCTTCTAGTACTGCCATTGTCAATGAGATTTCCAATTGAATCCACCCCAAGCCACCGGGAAACCCGCAGAGGAGGTTCACCGTTGACGGGACCGAAAGAGCCCGCTGACATGAGCAGCCGGAAGATCTCGCCCAAATATGCATTGGCAAGAGGAAAGTTTCCAGCCAACAACAATGATAGGCTTCAGGGCGGTACGGTGGTGCAGTGGTTAGCACTGCTGCCTCACTGCGCGCGGACCCAGGTTCGATCCCGGCCCCAGGTTCGATCCCAGCCCAAGGTCACTGTCCGTGTCGAGTTGCACATTCCCCCCCCCCCCCCCCCCCTGTCTGCGTCGGTCTCATCCCCACAGCCCAAAAAGATGTGCAGGATAGGTGCATTGGCCACGCTAAATTGCCCCTGAATTGGAAAAAAAATAATTGGGTACTCTAAATTTATATTAAAAAACTAAAACAATGATAGGCTCCTACTCTTTCTCTATGATGATTTCTATTTGTTCATAATGCAATTGTATGTGTATTTAAGCTACTGGATATACTTAGACATCTTTGTAATCGGAAGTATCGTGGTTTCAGGGCAAATGTGGGCAAAGAAGCCTCCAGCTGATATGTCAGTCCCTCAGCTAATGAATTCGTATTCCTCCATGTTGAGCATCATTTGGAAGAAGCACTGAGGGTAACAAGAGCACAGAATGGCCTCTGGCTGGGGATCTTCAATGTCCATCACCAAGTGTGGGGTGGTTGCTGCCCGAGTCCTGAAGAACATCGCTACCAGGCGAGGCTTACAGCAATTGAAATGAAATGAAATGAAAATCGCTTATTGTCACGAGTAGGCTTCAAATGAAGTTACTGTGAAAAGCCCCTAGTCGCCACATTCCGGCACCTGTTCGGGGAGGCTGTTACGGGAATCGAACCGTGCTGCTGGCCTGCTTTCAAAGCCAACGATTTAGCCCTGTGCTAAACAGCCTCTATTGTTGAGGGAATAGGCATATAGGAATACCTCACTTGACCTCATCCTCACTAATCTACCAGTTACAGATCCCAGTAAGAAGTCTTACAACACCAGGTTAAAGTCCAACAGGTTTGTTTCAAACACGAGCTTTCGGAGCACGGCTCCTTCTTCCACCTGAAGAAGGAGCCGTGCTCCGAAAGCTCGTGTTTGAAACAAACCTGTTGGACTTTAACCTGGTGTTGTAAGACTTCTTACTGTGCTCACCCCAGTCCAACGCCGGCATCTCCACATCATAGTTACAGATCCAACCACTGCCATTCTCAACCTCGCTTCCCTGCTTTAGAATTTTTCTCAAAACATAATTTGATCAATGTTTTGGTCATCCTTCCTAACCTGCCCTTCGTTTGGCATGGAGTCATGTTTTTCCTGATATTGTTTCATGTCAAACGTACTATATAAATGTAAGTTTCTGTGATACTAAGGAATGACAGGGTCTGATCACTGAACTAATTCAACCATGCGTATTCGCTGAAACACCTTTCACTTTTTCCTTTTGCTAAATAAAGAGCAGTTTCTATTCCATTTGCTTTGGTTAACACACAGGAACACTTCTGCTAATTCTCTCAAGTTCTAGGCACACTTGCAGGTGGGAACATTGACAAATAAATCATCAGTTTTCCCACGAGCACAAGCACCTGCATTTATTTCCGGAAATATGCTCGGAAAGTTTAGCTTCCTTTCCTGTGAAAACCACCTAGCCCAATGGTATCTGTTGACGGTTCCTCTCTCTCACTTCATCATCACGACCAGAAAGCATGAAACAGACAATCTAAATAATGCGACTCCCATGTGAAAGTTATGTTTCCATTGGAGTGTCAGGTTTCTGAAAGCTATGATGTTTTTTCTTCTCAAACATTTATCCTATCTGTTGTGTGTTTCTGTCTGTGCCTGTGGAGATTCTGAATAAAAGGCCAAGGGGAAAAAATTCGAATACAGTTGGAAAAAGAAAACAGGGATCGTAATGTGTGATTGACCTGTGCCCGTTTATTCTGATGCATACAGCACTCAAACATTGTGCTCTCAGCCCATTTACATTATTGTAGTATGCTACGGATGCACAATTGAGTGGTTGCATGTCTAAGTAGCAGGTGCAAAATTGTGAGAGGGTAACTTAAGTTAAGCTCTCTGTGTGACCTAACGTCAGCTTGCAAATCTTATAGGGAAGCTGCATTTTAGCTGGAGCGAGTGATTTGTCACTGAGAAAGGCAAAAGAATAGTGCAGCATGGCAGAGAGTGAGCTCCAAGATTCTCTGAAGCATTGGAGGCCTCAATGCAAGTGACTGCAAGGAAGGGAAAGGTCTTCGAACCATAGTGAGAGGCCAGGTGATGCTCCAGTCAAACTCTATGAGGCAAAAGGAACACATAGGCATGGAAAACAATGCCAAAGTTGTAGCCCCAAGAACCTGAAACCAGTGCTGCAAGAAGTTCAATGACCTCACATGTGTGGTCAAGGTCAGTAAATGCATCTTTAAATGCACAGTTCACTAACTGCACTGCTAGCCTTACACACCACTCAATGCTTCCCACATCTACCAACAATGGGCTGAATTCGCCGCCGTCGGGATGCTCCATTTTGCCGGCAGCCCGGGGGTTTCCTGATGGCGTGGGGCTGTCCCACAATGGGAAACTCCATTGACCATACGGCGAAACGGAGCATCCCAACGGCTTGCTGAACCAGAAATCTGGGGCGGCGGGACGGAGAAACCCGCCCAACCTCTATCAAACGTGGCTCATACAGCATTCATAGCATCACCTCCCCAACACATTTAGCATTGTTCCAAGCCCCTCACCCACATCTCACAGCTTGCACACACAGCTGCATCACCCAAAATATTGAAACACAATAACTGATATGCTTCCATCACTTCCAGGACAAGGTGGCACACAACCAGAGGATACAGCCCCTAACTAGCACATCGGCTGCACATCCTTGCGCTGATGGAAGAGATGGTGCTGGCCATTATCAGAGTGGTTATGACTGAGGTTATGGCTGAAAGAACTGAAGATGATAATATGCTTCTACTTAATCTTTCTCTTTGTATCTCACTTCCTCCTTATCCCACAATATATTCTGATTCTCAGGGTTGTACATGGTACCATGCTAATATGTCAGCCTTTCACTACCTGAGGACAAAGGCTATTGGAATACAACCACCAATGGTGGCCTACCTCCTACTCGCTGCAGCCCTGGGGAATGAACTGTGGCTGAACGAGCTGAGGTGACTCGAGGAGGAGGAAGCTGCAGCAGCAGAGCATGCTGCACTGGAGCATGCCCCAGAGGAACAGAAGGCAGCCACTGAAGATAGAGAGCTGGCCGCCCATCAGGCTGAGGAGGAGGAGGGGGTGCAAAGAAGGTGCCGCATGATGCCTCGCGTGTACCAGCTGTGCCTGTCATTTGAGAACCAGCCAGACCGGGCATGTTGTCAAGGACTCTGTCTGAGCAGGGAGACAGTGCGATATATCTGCCAGATCATGGTGCACCTGGCACCACAAGGAAATGGGGGAGGGCACCCGCTCCCAGTGGCATCAAGGTGACAGTCGCCCTAAAAGTCTAAGCCAAGGGTTCCTTCCAGATGCAGAGTGGGGACCTGTGCAGGATCTCACAGAGCTCAGTGCAAGGTGTATCC
This sequence comes from Scyliorhinus canicula, assembly GCF_902713615.1. Lineage (NCBI taxonomy): Eukaryota > Metazoa > Chordata > Chondrichthyes > Carcharhiniformes > Scyliorhinidae > Scyliorhinus > Scyliorhinus canicula. Next base: position 187,219,273 of record NC_052147.1, read on the forward strand.
GCGCCATCAAGGAGCCACTCCATAAATGCCCAGTCAGCACAATACATCCACTACAATGTGGACCGAGCCCACCAGGATGCATTGGCAGTGGGGTTCACCACCATCGCCGATGTGCCCCGGGACCAGGGGGTGATCGATGGGATGCCTGTCACCCTATGAGCACCTGCAGTTGACAGGTCATTCTACACAAACTGAAAGGGGTTCCACTCAATGAATGTGCAGCTGGTGTGTGACCATCAGATGCGCATCATAGGAACATTAGAATTAAGAGCAGAAGTAGGCAATTCAGCCCTTCGAGCCTGCTTTGCCATTCAATCAGACCGTGGCTGATGTCTTCCTGGTCTCAAAGCCACCTCCTTATATGTTCCCCATGTCCCTTTGACACGTTTTTAAAATTAGAAATACATCTATCTCACTCTTGAAACCATTTAATGATTTGGACTCCACCGCACTATGGGGCAGCGAGTTCCACAAATTCACCACCCTCTGCGAGAAGTAGTTCCTCCTCATCTCAGTTCTAAATCTACCGCCTCTCAACCTGTATCTGTGACCTCTCATTCTAGATTGCCCCACAAGGGGGAACATTTGGTTTACATTTACTTTATCAATCCCTTTTACTATTTAAAAAAAATGTATTTATTCAAAGTTTTTCAATAAGTTTACACGACCCTTAAAAAGGAAAATAATACAAAGAAAGAAGGGTAACATGCCAACAGAACAGAACAACTTAACCCTCTAAACGATAAACAGTTTAGCAAATTAACACCCAATTCAAAACAGGATAGAGCATGCGCCCCTTACAAAAAGGAAAAGAGATCGCCCCCTCCCCCCCCCCCCCCCCCCCAGGTTGCTGCGGCTGATTTTTTTAAATAAATTAAGGTTTTGCTAAATTTTCCATATTAAATAGTAATAACCTTAACACAGCAAATTAGTGAACATTAACATAGTGCATAAAGAGAATATACATCAGCAATCCAAGAGACGTTACCCCACGCACCTCAGTCCCCCCACCCCCTCCCATCGGGGCACTCACCCCCCCCCCCCCCCTCCATGGGTCGCTGCTGCTGCTGAAGTGTTAATTTTCCCCGCGAAGTCAGCGGACGGTATTGTGCCCCCGCTCAACAGCGGTAGCTCTGTACCCTTGGCAAAGTTATTTACACACATATGTAGACATCCGTTCGTGGTGTTGTCCCTTGCTTCTTCCAGACGGAGTTCGCTGACGTTGTCGTCTCGTGCGCACGTCCGCTTCTGCAGCCCTTCAGTCTTCCCCATTTTCTCTGATCCTGTGGATGCCAAGTTTGTTAACGTTTCCCTGCCTCCCCCCTCCCCTTCCCTGGCTCTCCTCTAATGTTCCCTGTCTCTCCCCTCTGCCCTCCCCCCCTCCCCGCTTCTGCCCCCTTCCCCTCCCCCCTCCCAGCCCTGTGGTTCGGATGGCGAATTTGATTTTCTCCATTTGGAGAGATTCCGAGAGGTCGGACAGCCAGTCTGCAGCTTTGGGTGGTGCTGCTGACCTCCAGCCAAACAGGATTCTACGGCGGGCGATCAGGGAGGCAAAGGCAAGGGCGTCCGCCCTCCTCCCCAGGAATAGATCTGGCTGGTCTGAAACCCCAAAGACCGCCACTTTTGGGCATGGCTCCAACCCCACCCCCACCACTTTGGACATGACCTCGAAGAAGGCTGTCCAGTACTCCACAAGTCTGGGGCAATACCAGAACATGTGGGCGTGGTTGCCCGGGCCTCTTTGGCACCGTTCACATCTGTCCTCCACCTCTGGGAAGAACCTACTCATACGGTTTCTTAAGTGGGCTCGATGTACCCCTTTTAGTTGCGTCAGGCTGACCCTTGCGCACGTGGAAGTGGAGTTGACCCTATGCAGTGCTTCGCTCCAGAGTCCCCACCCTATTTCGATCCCCAGGTCCTCCTCCCACTTCCTCCTTGTTGCATCTAGTACGGTGTCGGCCCCTTCTACCAGTCGGTCGTACATGTCACTACAGTTTCCTTTATCTAATATGCTTGCATCTAGTAACTCTTCCAGTAGTGTCTGTCGTGGTGGTTGTGGGTATGTCCTTGTTTCCTTTCGTAGGAAGTTTTTTTAATTGCAGGTACCTTAGCTCGTTCCCCCGGCTAGCTGGAATTTCTCTGTCAGTTCGCCCAGTGTTGCGATCCTGCCGTCCGTGTATAGGTCCCTGACTGTCAGTGTCCCTCTGTCCTGTCCCCACCTTTTGAAGCTGGCGTCAGTCAGCGCTGGCGTGAACCTATGGTTGTTGCAGATGGGAGCTTTACCTGACATTTTGGTCAGGCCAAATTGCTGCCGTAGTTGGCTCCAGGATTGGAGGGTGGCTATTACCACCGGGCTGCTGGAGTGTTGTTTGGGTGGGGATGGGAATGCCACAGTGGCGAGGGCCCGGAGTGAGATCCCCCTGCAGGAGGTCTTCTCTGCGCGCACCCACTCGGCTTCTGGCTCTTTGATCCATCCCCTTACACGCTCAGCCGTCGCCGCCCAGTGGTAGAGTTGTAGGTTTGGAAGGGCAAGCCCCCCCCCCCCCCCCCCCCCCCGGATTTTGTTTTTTGCAAGACCTTCTTTGGGATCTTAGCATTCTTCCCGCCGCCCTCCCTGCCCCCCCCCCCCCCCCCCCCCCCCCTCTCATTCTTCTAAACTCCAGAGAGTCTTAGCCCAAACTGTTTAATCTCTCCTCATACATTACCGCTTGCATCCCAGGAATGAATCTGGTGACCCTCCTCTGAACTGCTTTCAATGCCACCACATCCTTCCTCCAATAAGAAGACCAAAATTGGACACAATACTCCAGATGTGGTCTCACCAACACTCTCTACAATTGCAACAATACTTCTCTACTTTTACACTCCACTCCTTTTGCAATATTCGCTAACATTCCATTTGCCTTTCATATTACATTTTGTACCTTCAATTCATAAAAAAAGACACCCAGATCCCTCTGTCCAAATGCATTTTGAATCTGCATTCCATTCAAATAATAATTTGCCTGTTATTTCAGCCAAAATGGATAGCCTCGCACTTATCCACATTAAACTCCTTCTGCCAAACTTTGGCTAATCTCATAGCCTATCTATATCTATCTGTAGACTCTGTGTCTCCTCGGACCTCCGGTGGTGGCCATGTGGTGTGAGTGGTTGCACATTTGGTAGCTCCAGCACGTGGCAGTGTTTTTGGATCGTTTCCCTGGCTAACGTGTGGATGTTTTGAGGAAAAATGGTGCAGGAGTGGTGGAAAGAGAGGGTGTCCGACCAGTGGATGGATTTGTGGACCAGGAGTGGTTTTAAAAGGAAGGAGCAGGAAGTTGAAAGAGGTTAACCTGCGACACAGAGGAGTATGGCGGAGGGTAAGAGTACAGCCCTAACGTCTCAGTGGCCGATGGAGCAGCTGGTGGACTTCTTGAATGAGAAGTTCACCCAGCAGAGGAAGGAGACTTTGGAGGATCTGGCAAGGATGGTAGACCCGAATAAGGCGGTGATCAAACGCCTGGAAACGAGGCTAGAAGCTCAGAGCCAGGCGATCCAAGAGGTGGAGGAGACGGTGGGGGAGCATAAGGAGCAGCTCACCTTGATGGCGGCGAGTGGGGGGGTGATGCGTAATACTCAGAGGTGGCTGCGCGAGAAGGTGGAGGATTTGGAGAACCAGTTTCGGAGGCAGAATCTGAGGATCGTCGGGCTGCCAGAGGGCAGCGAGGGAGCGGACGCTGGCTCACACATGGCTCGGATGTTTGAGAATGTGCTGGGAGAGGGGGCCTTTGAACGGCCCTTGGAGGTGGACCGGGCGCACGGGGCGCTGATGAAGAAGCCACAGGGTAATGAGCCGCCGAGGGCGATGGTGGTGCGGCTGCACCGGCCTTTGGATAAGGAAACGATCCTGAGGTGGGCCAGGCAGATGAGGTGATGTACCTGGAGGGCAGTGAGCTTCGAGTGTACTGGGACCTGGATGCAGAGCTGGCCAAGAGGAGAGGGTTCAATAAGGTGAAGGCAGCACTCTTCAAGAAAGGGGTGAAGTTTGGAATGCTGTACCCGGCTCGGTTCCGGGTGATTTACAATGTCCGGGAACTTTATTTTAGGATACTAGAGAAAGCGATGGAGTTTGTGAGGGACAGTGGACTGGCAGGAGAAGGAAGCCATTGAACGTTGGAGGTAGTGTTCGTTTTTGTTCCTTTGGGTTTTTTTTTCTCTGTTTTGTGTTCTTCTGTGGGGGATGGGTAGTTGCTCTTTTCTTTATTTTAGGGTCTTGAATGTTGGTGTTATTGTTTGCAGCAGGATTGTGTTTGAGCGGCGGTGTGGGGGGGGTACGAGTGGGGGGTAGGATGCTAGGTGCCATGTGTGGGGGCTGCAAGGCTAGCTGGTCGGGCTAATTCATGGAAGCGCAGTAGGGGGATGAGCAGGTGGTTAGAGTATAGGGGGTTGGAATTGTTGTCTTGTGGGGGTGGGGGGGGGAGTAGGGGGGGGAGGGGGGGACTGTTGACAGGGGCCATCCAGGCTGATCACATGGAATTTCTGCAAGAAACGCAATTGAAGATTACAGATCAAACTAGGCTTATGAAAGGGTTGGTGCGTCAGGTATTTCATTCTGGATTGGACGTGAAGGCGAGGGGGTAGCGGTATTGATAAATAAACAGGTAGCCTTTGAAGTGGAGTGCATAGTAACAGACTCTGGAGGTAAGTATGTTATGGTGAGTGGGAAATTGGAAGGGAAGCCGATGGCATTGGTGAATGTTTATACCCCAAACTGGGATAGTGTAGAGTTCATGAGGTGGGTGTTGGGGAAGATCCCAAACCTGGACTCGCACTGGTTGATAATGGGGGGGATTTATTTTGGATCCAAAGTTGGATCGATCGAGTCCGTGGTCGGGAGAGTATCGGAGGTGGCGAAGGAAATGAGGGAGTTTATGGAGCGCATGGGAGGGTGGATCCATGGAGGTTTGACGGGCCAAGGGTGAAGGAATTTTCATTTTTCTACCATGTACATAGGGTGTTTTTCTGGATCTACTATTTTGTGTTGGACAGGACGTTGTTGGCAGGTGGTCGGTTCGGAGTACTCGGCAAGTATTGGACCATACACTACACTGGGTGGACTTGCAGGTAAATCGGAAAGAGGGGGCCAGCGCCCACAGTGGAGGTTGGATGTGGGACTGTTGGCGGACGAGGAGGTCTGTGAGCGGGTGAAGGTTGCCATTTGGGAATATGTAGAGCTGGATGACACGGGTGAGATTTTGGCCGCTACGTTGTGGGAGGAATTGAAGGCAGTAGTAAGGGGGGAGTTTATTCGGATACGGACAAACAGGGATAAAACAGAGATGGCGAGCTTAGTGGAGGAGATCTTGCAGATTGCCAGGAGGTATTCAGAGGCCCCAGAGACGAGGCTGTTGAGGGAAAGGCAGAAACTGCAGGTGGAATTTGGATTATTATCTACGGGTAAGGTGGTAGGGCGAAGGGGGCAGTCTATTAATACGGGGAGCAAGCAAGCTGGATGTTGGCACATCAACTAAGGAAGCAGGAGTCAGCGAGGGAGATCGGGAAAGTGAAGGATAGAGGGGGAACACGGTCTTGGATCTGGTGGGGGTGAATGGGGTGTTTGGGGATTTTTATACGAGGCTGTATGAGTCAGAGCCCCCAGCCGGGGTGGACGGAATGAGGCAATGTTTGGAGGGGTTGGAATTCCCGAGGGTGGAGGAGGACCTGGTGGAGGGGCTGGGAGCCCGAGTGGGCCAGTGGTGGTGATGGAGGGTCTTGAGGCGATGCAGGCATGGAAGGCCCGGGGCCCGGAGGGGTTTCCAGTAGAATTTTTCAAAAAGTCTTTGGGTGCCCTGGGGCCTCTGCTGGCGAGGGCGTTTAATGAGGCGAGGGAGCAGGGGGTACACCCCCTGACGTTATTGCAGGCTTTGATCTCCATAATTTTAAAGAAAGACAAGGATCCGGAGCAGTGTGGGTCCTACAGGCCAATTTTGTTGTTAAATATGTACGCCAAGCTACTGGCCAAGATTTTGGCCTCAATGATCGAGGACTGTGTACCGGGGGTGATAGGGGAGGACCATATGGGGTTTGTCAAGGGGAGGCACCTGTAGGCCAACATCAAGAGGTTACTGAATGTCATAATGATGATCCCGGAGACGCAAGTGTGGAGGTGGTAGTCGCCATGGATGCGGAGAAGGCCTTTGATCAGGTGGAGTGGGATTATTTGTGTGAGGTGCTGGGGCGGGTTGGGTTACTGTACCAGGCATCGATAGTGGACAATCTGCGTGAGCCCAGATATTTCAGGCTGCACCAGGGGACGAGTCCACTCTCCCCATTGCTCTTTAGCTAAAGAGCATTTGGCAATGGCGCTGAGAACGTCAAGGGATTGGCAGGGGATAGTACGGGGGGGTGGAGCATCAGCTTCCGCTATATGTGGATGATTTGCTGCTGTATATTTCGGACTCGTTGAAAGGTATTGGGGGGATTATGAGGATTTGGGAGGAATTTGGCCAGTTCTCAGGGTATAAATTGAATATGGGGAAGAGCGAGGTTTTTCCTATCCAAGCGAAGGGACACGAGAAGAAGCTGGGGGGTGTTGCCATTTAGTGTGGTGGGTGGTAACTTTCGGTATTTGGGCATTCAAGTGGCGCGGGGGTGGGAGCAAGCTGAATTTGGCTCGGTTGGTGAAAGGGGACTTTAGGAGATGGGATGTGCTCCCGCTGTCAATGGTGGAACAGCCATTTCTGCTGCCTGGCTTGCAGATATAACACTTTGCTCTTCCACATGAGTTCGCACTACTCTGGGAAGTGAATCTTTAAATTCCTCCAAAATAATCGTTTCCTTAAGAGCGTCATACATTTGATAGATTTTTAATGCTCTTATGCACCTGTCAAAATTATACTGTTTAATTCTTTCAGGCTTTACATACATCTGACCAGATATTTTCCATAGATTTCAAAACTTCCATCTGTAGGCTTCTGGCACCAGTTCATATGCACTTAATATGGTTTTGCTCACTTCATCGTAATCCCTAGATACCTCCTCTGACAGTGAGCCAAACACTTCACTAGCTCTACCTACCAACTTTGTTTGAACCAACACTACACACCATGGTCTATAGCCAATTCAATTGCTTAGCCACTTCTAGAATAGATTACAAAAAGCTTCCACATCTTGTTCATCAAACCTTGGCAGTGCTTGAATATATTTAATCATATCTCTATTAAGCTTTTGACGAGGAGGTGTTTCTGCCTTCTCAAGATCTTCCTCAACTACTACCTTTAACTCCAACATTTTAACATGATGTTCTCTTTGCAGTTCTAGTTTCCGAAGTACAAATTCTCTCTCTGGTAAATTTAAATGCTGAGGTACTGCTTGTATTATGTCTACCTTCCTTACAACTTCATATAAAATTAACTGCAGCTTTTCCACCAAACCCAAATGTTTTGTTTTAGTCACCCTTTGTAATCCAGTCCAAGTGACCTCTTCCACACACAGGAAGATTTTAACAATTGAAAGAGCCATCTCCAATCACTCCCTATTTAAATTTCAAAATCTGAACGAAAGCAACTGTTCCACACACACTCACTTTCTTTAAAGTCAATCACCCGTGGCAAACATAGAATTATAAGTTAAGATCCCAGTAAAGAGCCCCCAATTTTATTACAATCCCGGACCAGACCCCAACAGTGGCTAGAATACTGGACAGAAACCCAATATTTGACTTTAATTTTGTAATACTGTGAGAAAAGGATACCTCATTCCAACAGTGATCTCATAAAAAATGGGATATGGTGGCCAGGATTCTCCAACCCTGCGCCGGGTCGGAGATTCCCCGGGGGGAGGAGCGAATCCCGCCCTGCCGCCCCGACGCCGGCTGCCTTATTCTCCGATGCTGTTTTTCGGGGGCCGGCGGGAATCCTGCCATGCCGGCAATGGCCCACGGTGGGCCGAGTGGCCGTCCATTTTTGGCCAGTCCCGCCGGCGTGAATTACTCAGCTCACGCACGGTGGGACCTGGAAGGTAAGTGTGCGGAGGTGGTCCTGGGAGGGACATGAGAGGATCGGACCCCGCGATCGGGGCCTACCAATCTGCGGGCGGGCAGGTTTCATGGGGGGGCCTTCTTTCCTCTGCGCTGGGCCCCTGTAGGGCTCCGCCATATTGCCCGGCGGCCGGCACGGGGAGGGAAAAACCCGCGCAAGTGTGGAAATAGGGCGGCCGGTCTGCACATGCGCAAGATCACGCTGGCCGTTCAGCGCATGCATGTACATGCGCCGGCCCTTTGACGCCGGCTGCAGCAGCGGGGACGATTCCGGCAGCAACCTAGCTCCCTATAAAGGTGAAAATTTGGTTCCTTGGGAGGGCGATGATGCTGGAGTCGTTGGTGCCGGTTCTCCTGCCGGCGTTGCGACACAGCCCCATTTACAGAGAATCCCGCCTGGTATATTTTAAAAGACTTTATTGCCAGAGCTCCAGGAGAAGCAGGGGCAGAGGTGAGTGCAGTGACCATTATGAAGGAGAAGGTTCTGGGGAAACTAAAAGGTCTGATGGTGGATAAATCACCTGGACCGGATGGACTACACCCCAGGGTTCTAAAAGAGATAGCTGAGGAGATTGTGGTGGCATTGGTGATGATCGTTCAACAATCACTGAAGACAGGAAGGGTCCCAGAGGACTGGTAAGTGGTTAATGTAATACCACTGTTTAAGACGGGAGGGAGGCAGAAGACGGGAAACTATAGGCCGGTTAGCCTGACTTCAGTCTTGGCAAGATTTTGGAGTCCGTTATGAAAGATGAGATCGCAGGGCACTTGGAAGTGCACGGTATAATAGGGCTGAGTCAGCACAGCTTTGTCAAGTGGAGGTCATGCCTGATAAATCTGTTAGAGTCCTTTGAGGAAGTTACAAGGAAGGTAGACAAAGGAGAACCAGTGGAAGTGATTTATTTAGATTTCCAGAAGGTCTTTGACAAAGAGCCGCACAGGAGATTATTAAATAAGTTAAGAGCCCATGGTGTTCAGGGTGAGATCCTGGCATGGATAGAGGATTGGCTGACTGGCAGAAGGCAGAGAGTGGGGATAAAGGGGTATTTTTCAGGATGGCAGCCGATGACTAGTGGTGTACCTCAGGGGTCGGTGCTGTGGTCACAACTTTTCACAATCTACATTAATGGTTTTGAGGAAGGAACTGAAGGCACTGTTGCTAAGTTTGCAGATGATAAAAAGATCAGAGAAGGTTCACAAGAATGATCCCTGGAATGAAGAGCTTGTCGTAAGAGGAACGGTTGAGGACTCTGGGTCTACACTCGTTGGAGTTTAGAAGGATGAGGGGTGATCTTATTGAAACTTACAGGATACAGCGTGGCCTGGATAGAGTGGACATGGAGAATGTTTCCACTTGCAGGAAAAATTAGAAGCAGAGGACCCAATCTCAGACTAAAGCGATGATCCTTTAGAACAGAGATGAGGAGGAATTTCTTCAGCCAGAGGGTGGTGAATCTGTGGAACTCTTTGCCGCAGAAGGCTGTGGAGGCCAAATCACTGTGTCTTCAAAACAGAAATAGATAAGTTTTTGATCAATAAGGGGGTCAGGGGTTATGGGGAGAAGGCAGGAGAATGGGAATGAGAAAAATATCAGCCACGATTCAATGGCAGAGCAGACTCGATGGGCCGAGTGGCCTAATTCTGCTCCTATGTCTTATGGTCTTAACATAGTATCACAGCAGAAAATGGCTAACAATTACCTCTCAAACAATTCTAATCAATACAGTGAATACAGTAACCCTTAACTGCCAACTTTATTCCCGCTCAAACAACAAAATAAAATCTCAGTTCTCAATCCACTATTAAATAAATTTTGCTCTCAGGATCTTAACCTCCTCTGCATTCGCTCTGATTAATCTCCCTGTCATGCTGTGGGTCAAGAGACTGGTTATTTCAGCATTAATAAGTGAGAAGCTGCCTGGCCTTTTAAATGAAAGGGCCGGGATTCACCAATATCGGGGCCAAGTGTTGACGCCGGTGTCAAAACCGGTGTGAGTGACACCGGCATCAATGGGCCTCCAGGCCCAGTAATCCTCCTCTTCTTTGAGGGCTAGAACGGCTGGAGTGCTTTGCGCTGCTCCGACGGCGAAAGCCGGCCCAACACGGCTGGTGCGGGTCCGCGCATGCGTGCCACGGTTGCCGCGGGTCCGCGAATATGTGCCATTGCCGTCTCCACACCGGCACATGCGCGTGGTTGCCGTCTCCACTCCGGCCCCCGGGCAACATGGCGGAGCCCTACAGGGGCCCGGTGCGGAGGAACATTGGCCTCCCCCCCAGAATGAGCGCACCCGCCAATCGGTAGCCCCCGTGGAGGCCTCACCTGAGTCGGATCACCCCCCCCCTCCCCACCAGGACGGCCCCCGCAGCCAGAACGCCGAGGTTCCGCCGGGTAGGACCATATGTAAACCAAGCTTGTGGGACTCGGCGCAGAATCGCCGCAGGGGCCGCTTTCAACGGCCCCTGACCGGCGATCGCGCGACCAAGATTGGCACCGATTCTCCTGTCGCCGGAGAATCGGCAGCCTGGCGTCGGAGCGGCGTGGAGGGATTCTTGCGCCGCACCGCTGATTCTCCGACTTGGCGCAGTCTTGGAGAATCCCGGCTGGCCTTCACCATGTGCAACATCATTCCCTGTAGAGATTACCAACTTTAAGTAATGGTACAGGCCATCACGTATTTCTACTCACACAGCAACAGCTATGAGAAATTAATCAGAAAGCAGCCTGAAAATAATTGAAGATCTCTTTGCAGAGTACTGATGCGGGTTCCTTCCTGCTGCTGATGTTATGTTTGCTGGAAATAGCTGGAGTGTTGAGATTGAAACTGACAGTCCTACCGTGAAATCGGTGTTAAACACTTCAGTCACAGCCTTCCACCTCTACATGCTTCTGAATGCCAGTGCTAAAACGCTCACCGAAATAACATCTGGTGTAGCTACACTAGAAGTGTGTGCATGTGTGCATGGTGTGCAGCATGGACACCAGTTTTTACACAAAACACCAACCATATAGTGTGGAGAAAATGGGCGCTACAAGGTCAAATCTTATGGCCTAATGTTTTAATTGTAACACAAGGTTCAACCCCATTTCAATGACAAGCCCTTAACTGAAGACTTACTGAGCAGACTGGATTAGCACACTGATGAATACTTATCTCACCTACTTGTGTTGTCAAATGCATATATATGAAGTATGTTTACAGTAATACAGTTACTATCGAGGTTGGGTCCATTAGACTTCAGTCAACACCATATTGGAAATATCATTCAGAAAACCTCAGGGAGGAAATGGAAAATGTCACCTGGATACAGTATAAAATGGTTTACTAAGTTGCCTCTAAGTTGCATAAAAAGAATAGACAAATCTTTCCACTGCATCTAAATATACATATCCTGGGAATGCCTTCAATGAAAATGTTCCATTTTCTGAAATCCATCAGCTTAGTGAGTGTAGTATTTAATTGTTCAGTGTTGATTCTTCTCTGTTCTGTGTGTTGCTAGCTGAGCTTGGATATGGTTACTGAGAAGGAGAAACTAAACTGAATGAAGAAGCTGGTAGCTTGTAGTTGCTGCAGATATTTAGGCCGGGATTCTCCCATCCGAGTTCACCCCGCCACTGCTGGCAGTGAGAACAGAAAATTTGACATTCAGCCAAAACTCCATTCACTGCAGCACAACCGAAGAATCCCACCAGTGTGAACGGACAGAGAATCCCAACCTTAACCTCCTGTTGGGACATAGAAACTGATGTCATTTCGACATATCACTGTGGTGTAAAACACAGAAATGAGCACACAATTATTTTTTTTATTGCGTTCGCTGTGATCAAAATAAACAGTATGGGCCTCAAGATTTTACTTTGTGCAAAATAAGTTTTTTGTCAAGTACTTTTTAAAAGCTTTAAAACAAGGGAAGATTTCAACATTTTATTCCCAGCCTGGCAGCACAGTGGTTAGCACTGCTGCCTCAGAATGCTAGGGACCCGGGTTCAATTTCAGCCTTGGATCACTCTGTATGGAGTTTGCACATTCTCATCGTGTCTCTGTGGGTTTGCTCCAAGGGCTTGAGTTTCCTCCCAAGTTAGGTGGATTGACCACGATAAAATTGTTCCTTAGTGTCCAGGGATGTGCAGGTTAGGTGGGGTTGTGGGCATAGGGCGGGGAGGTGGGGCTAGGTAGGGTGCTCTTTCAGAGAGTGGGTGCAGACTTGATGGGCCAAATGGCCTCCCTCTGCACTGTAACAGTTCTATGGTTTATTTTTACATTTGGGTGGCTATAACTGAACATCTCAGGAGGTGCTGTAGAGAATCCCCAATATTTCTCAGAAACTGGATGAGAGAGTTAAAAATGCTTGCCACTTTCTCTCACTCCAGTTTTATCACATGGCTGATCTCAATTGTTTTTGTAGGACTCTGAGAAATATTTAATGACCAACTGGCTGCTCACTCTGACTGACAAAATCTGCTTGGTACCCCATGAAGACCCCAATAGGTAATGCAGAAACTTTTCCTTATGGGGCCAGGAGAAATATTGCTTCCCCCTCCTCTTTGAGTGTTGCTGGAATTCACTAGCTCCCCTCCTAGCCTTCCCAAACTTCCTGAGTGCTGGCGAGTAGCCGCCAGGCTACCTGATCTTCGCTAGCTGACCAACTATCTCTATACACATGAGTTAGGCCATCAAAATCATTTGGGCCTTCAATCTGGTGACTCCCAGTCTTTTGAACTGGTGGTTAAAAGCTACATAATAAATTCATAGACTGGTGTATGGCACAACAGAAAATTGTGATTCTTATTGTACCACGAGAGAACACGTACCCTTATTCTGACATTAAATTGCTGGGATCAACCAATTCGATTAAACTGACGCTGCACTGTCATTTGGCCTACTAAATTAAAAATGAAATATATATATTTGGAAAAAGCTTCTGTTGCTATGGTTCCTGTTGCTGAATCCAGTACTATCTGTCATGATGATGGGAAACTAATGATGTAACGATGACACATGAGCCGAGCTCTTTTAGTTCCTTAGTTACAGAGTTACATTCTGTCCAACTTGTCTGAGCCTCCTTGGATCTTGCTTTATCTAACCCTATTAGTATTATCTGTCTAATCCTTTCACTCTCATGCATTGGACTAGCTTCCTCCTGAATACATCTGTGGCATTTGCCTCAACTATTCCTTTTAGTCATGCACTCTTACCATTCTTACTTTCTTCTGAATCTCCAATTAGATTCATTGTGGCTATCTCATCTTTATGTCTTCTAATCTTGTACACTCCCAACATGTGGAAACACTTTCGCTGACTCTGCCATATCTTAAAGATATCTTAAAGACCTCTATCAGGGCACCATCTAAACTGCTTCTTTTCCACAGAAGAGCCCCAGTCTAGTCAGTCTTTCCTGACATCAGGTATACCCTTTCAGCTGTGATATCATTCTCGTTCATTTTTTAGCTCCCAGTGCCTCCATATCCTTTTGATCATATGAAGACCAGAACTGTTCACATTACTCCAAGTGTGTCCCAATCAAGTTCTTAACATAAGCTTAACATAACTTCTCTACTTTTCCATTCCTAATTGCTGGAAATGAACTCCGTCATAGAATCCCTGTTGGGGGCCATTCAACCCATCGAGTCTGCACCGGCCCTTGGAAAGAGCACCCTGCTTCAGCCCAGGCCTCCACCCTTTCCTTGTAACCCAATAACCCTGCCCCCCCCCCCCCCCCCCCCCCCCACCACCACCACATCCTCATGACATATTCAGGTAAGCAACTGTGCCTATTGGACCCATTCTACATACTATTGTTGTAGTCCTCAGTGGGTCCTATAGCCTCATTGACCAGTATCAATATCATTCATTCAAAATTACTTCCAGGTCAGCATTGCCCTCATCAAAGATGCATAAACCCTTACACACCACACCATTCATCAATTCAAAATACGTAAGTGAAAGGCATTGTTCAATCCTGAATGGTCAAAAGAATGGAATTTCATAGCAAAAAGCAAGAAGCTTTGTGCCGACGTGTTATCGATATGAGCCACCCAGGAAATGGGGATGCAAATCAGCACCACTTGTCAGAAAAGCACAGATCTCACATTCAAAGTGCAGGTACATCATCATGGAGATTCTTTCTTAACATGGCCTCAAAATGATTGTGACTACTGTTGAGTTATGAAAAGGCTACTATATAATGAGATATTCCATGTTTTATAGAACTATCAACTGCAGTGCAAAAGCTGGTAAAAAAGAAACAATCTACAGTGATTCCTCCATGGTATGATGTACGTGTAAACAAAGGAAAAATACTGAGTAAGACTATTCTAGTGACAAATTCAGTCCAGAAGTACTTCAGTTATATTAAATCAAATTATCTTCTTTTCTCTTTGAAAACATTTTTTTAAAATCATTTAATGGATTTGGGCGCACTGACTAGACCAATATTCATTGGCCCTCCCAATATGCCCTTGAGAAGATGGTGGCGAGCTGTCTTCTTGAACCACTGCAGTCCATGTGGTGGAGGTACAGCAGTACTGTTAGGGAGGGAGTTCCACGATTTTGACCCAGCGACAGTGAAGTAACTGTGCTATGTTTCAAGTCAGGATCGTGAGTGTCTTACATAGATTACATAGAATTTACAGTGCAGAAGGAGGCCATTCGGCCCATCGAGTCTGCACCGGCTCTTGGAAAGAGCACCCTACCCCCTACCCAAGGTCAACACCTCCACCCTATCCCCATAACTCAGTAACCCCACCCAACACTAAGGGCAATTTTGGACACTAAGGGCAATTTATCATGGCCAATCCACCTAACCCGCACATCTTTGGACTGTGGGAGGAAACCGGAGCACCCGGAGGAAACCCACGCACACACGGGGAGGATGTGCAGACTCCGCACAGACAGTGACCCAAGCCGGAATCGAACCTGGGACCCTGGAGCTGTGAAGCGATTGTGCTATCCACAATGCTACCGTGCTGCCCCAATGCTACCGAGCTGTGAAGCGATTGTGCTAGACCCACAATGCTACCATCTTGGAGGGGAGCTTCCAGGTGGTGGCATTCCCATGTATCTGCTGGTATTGTCCTTCCAGATAGCAGTGTTTGTGAGTTTGAAAGGCACTGTCTAAGGAGCCTTGATGAGTTCCTGAATTGCATCTTGCAGATGGTGCAGATGGCTGCTACTGTGCATCAGTGGTGGTGGTGCTGAATATTTGTGCAAAGAGTTCCAATCAAACAGGCTGCTTTGTCCAGGATGCTGGCAAGCTTCTTGAGTGTTGTTGGAGTTGCACTTTCCAAACAAAGTGGGGGGTATTCCATAACACTCCTGATTTGTGCATTGTAGACGAAAGAGAAAATGCTGGAAAATGCCTGACTTGTGCATTGTAGATGGTGGACAAGCTTTGGGAAGTCAGGAGGTGAGTTACTCACCACAGGATTCTTAACTTCTGACCTACTCTTGTAGTCACAGTATTTAGATGGCTAATCCAGTTGAATTTCTGGTCGATGGTAACCCCCAGGATGTTGACAATGGGGGATCAATGATGGTAATGCCATTGAATGTTAAGGGCAATGGTTAGATTTTCTCTTATTGAAGATGGTCATTGCCTCGCGGTTGTGTGGCGCGAATGTTCACTTTTCAGTCCAAGCCTAGATATTGTCCAGGTCTTGAGGCACTTGGACATCAACTAGTTTATTACGTATGGAGTCGCAAATGGTGCTAAACATTGTGTAATAATCAGCAAATTTCTGACCTTATAATGAAGCAAGGTCATTGAGAAAGCAGCTGAGGATAGATGTGCCTAGGACACTCCTCTAAGGAACTCCTGCAGTCAGTGATGTCCTGGAGATGACTGACCTTCAACAGTCACAACCATTTTCCTTCATGTCAGGTATGACTCCAACAAGCAGAGAGTTTTCCCCCTCATTCTCATTGACTCCAGTTTTACATGCTCCTTGATGCCACACGGGGTCAAATATGGCCTTGACATCAAGGGCAGTCACTCTCATCTCACCTCTTGAGTTCTGTTCTTTTGTCCATGTTGGAACCAAGGCTGTAATGAAGTCAGGAGCTGCATGACCCGGCGGACCTATACTGTGCAGCAGTGAGAAGGTCATTGCTAAGCAGGTTCCATTTGATAGCACCATTGATGACCCCTTTGTCCCTTTACTGATGATCAAGAGTAGACTGAGGGGGTGGTAAATAGCCAGGTTGGATTTGTCCTGCCATTTGTATTTCTTTCTTCTTTGTTCTTTGTTAGGACAAACCTGGGTAGATGCCAGTCTTGTCGTGGAACAGCTTGGCTAGGGGTGCAGCATGTTCTAGAGCATTAGTCTTCAGTACCATTGCGAGAATCTTGTCGGGGCCCCTGGTCTTTGCAGGATCCAGTACCTTCAACTATTTCTTGATATCACATAGAATGGATTGAATTGGCTGAAGGCTAGCATCTGTAATGTTGGGGACCTCCAGAGGAGGCCAACATGGATCATTCACTCAGTACCTCTGGCCAATAATTGTGGCTAATAAGGCCTCAGCCTTATCTTCAGCACTTAGCTCCCCCATCATTGAGGAAGGGGATATTTGTGGAGCCTCCTCCTCCAGTGAGTTGTTTAATTGTCCACCATTTTTCATAGCTGGATGTAGCAGAACTCCAGAGCTTAACTCTGGCTTGTTCATTGTGGGATCACTTAGCACTGTCTATTACTTGCTGCTCATACTGTTTGATACCGAAGTAGCATTGTGTCATAGCTTCATCAGTTTGACACATTGTTTTTAGGTATGCCTGGTAATGCTCCTGGGATGTCCGCCTGCACTGCTCGTTGAACCAGAGTTGATCCCCTGGCTTGGTGGTAATGGTAGGGTGGGGATATGCTGGGCAATGAGATTACAGATTGTGGTAAAGTACAATTCTGCTACTATTAATGGCCCACAGCACCTCTTGGTTGCCCAATCCTGAGTCGCGAGATCTATCTGAAATTTATCCCATTTACCACGGTGGTAGTGCCAGACAACACTGATGCCTCAAACAAGAGTGTTTCGCCTTAATTTTGAGTTGCTTCAA
The DNA here is from genome assembly GCF_902713615.1 of Scyliorhinus canicula. Classification (NCBI taxonomy): domain Eukaryota; kingdom Metazoa; phylum Chordata; class Chondrichthyes; order Carcharhiniformes; family Scyliorhinidae; genus Scyliorhinus; species Scyliorhinus canicula. The sequence continues at coordinate 187,236,341 of NC_052147.1, forward strand.
TTTTGGGATGGAAATCTAGCTTTACTGTTGGATTTGTACAGTTAAAAGTAGGGAACCTCAGACACAATCACAAAAAAAATCATCCAAAATCAGCGCCTTTGATCTCAGCCAAGGAAATCTTTGCACATATGAAGTTGAGAAAGCAAATTTTAATAGCAGAAAACACACTAAAAACTGAAAGGTGCTCAAAATGATATTGTTGCAGCCATCTGTTTGGCTCATACTTTGCCTAACACAGCAAGGTACACTGTCACAATCTTGATAAAACATCATTCTCAAGCTACTGCGTACTTTAGTATTTCTGCTGCTAGATCACAGCAACTGAAAGAATCCTTTGAAGAATTTATCAATGGGGTTCCAGTGTGCAATCTGAAGGAGGTTGTTATGGATACGTTGCACAAAGAATTCAGCGTTGTGGAAAACATTAGATCCTCGATCCCTGAGATGAAACATTAGCAGACCAGTGAAGAGAGGTACCTGAAACTTTCAGCAAAGCCCAGTGAAAAGAAAACATGAACATTATGAAAATCAACTTCTTTATATTCTCCATACCAGGTACCATGCTCATATTGAATGCATTTCCTCCAAGATGACTACTGCTTGGAGAAATGACAAGAGGCTAGAGGTGGAAAGCGTGAAAATGGAACTCCAGCTCACTTTTTCAGAATAATGTAAAGAGATGTACTCAAAGGTCACCAGGAATGGACAAAAGTATAAACTGGAGTCATCATCATCGCACATCATCACATCATTCACCTGAGGAAGGAGCTGCAATCCGAAAGCTAGTGATTCAAAACAAACCTGTTGGACTTTAACCTGGTGTTGTAAAACTTCTTACTGTGCCCACCCTAGTCCAACGCGGCAATTCCACATCATGAGCGGGGTTCTCCAACCCACGCCCCCCCCCCTCCCCGCTGGGTTGGGAGAATCCTCAGGGGGGCGGCGCAAATCCCGCCCCACCGCCCTGCCGGTTTTTGGGCGGGGACGGGGTTTGTGCTACACCGGTAGGGGGCCGTTGGCAGCGGCCCCCCTGGCAATTCTCCGGGCCCCAATGGGCCGAGTGGCCATCCGTTTTTGGCCAGTCCTGCCAGCGTGGGTTAGACATGGTCCCACACGGTGGGACCTGGCAGGCAAGTCGGCTGAGGCGGTCCTCGAGGGGGCTCGGGGGAGATCCGACCCCGCGGGGGGGGGGGGGGGGGGGGTCCACGGTGGCCTGGCCCACTGATTTGTGGGCGGACCTGTGCTGTGGGGGCACTCCTTCCTTCCGCGCTGGCCCCTGTAGGGCTCCGCCATAGCTGGCACGGAGAAGACAACCTCCTGCACATGCACCAAAATACGCCGGCCAGTCTGCACTTGCGCAGAACCATGCCGGCTGTTCCGCACATGCCAGAGATCACGCCGGCCCTTCGGCGCATGCGCTAACTCGCGCAGACCCTTTGGCGCCAGCTGGCGCGGCTCCAACCACCGCCGGCGTCTACCTAGCCCCTGGAAGTGCAGGGCTGTTGACACCGGAGTGGTTCGCACTAATTGTCCCGCCAGCGTGGGGACTTAGTCCCCGGAAAGGAGAATCCTGCCCAACGTCTATAATAAAATTCTCAGATCTTGCAATGTATGACATCTGACTTTTAATCTCATTTCCTATTTCTTGTATCTGCAGGCTTATACTGTTTTAACAAGATGCTTCCCCACTCCATCTAACTAGTTTGAAGTCCGAACCACAATCCTATTGATTCTTTGTATGTGGACGTTGATCTCTTCTGGTTCTGGTGGACACTGCCTAAGCACTGCAGCTCCTTCCTGTCACAGAACGGTGTATTCACAGCAATTTTTAATAAGTATGATGAAAATGCTTTCTAACTAGTTCCCACAAAGTGCCAGACAACGGCAAGGCTACATTTACTTTCCATTCTTAGGTACACTCAGAACAAAATGCTGGGCCTACTTCTCGATTCCTTGGTGTGCTGTTGGCTAAGTAAAGGATTCCATGTACAATGAAGGCCCAGGAAATGTATGTCCAAGTCAGGATGGTGTGTGACTTGGAGAGGAACTGGGAGGAAATGGTGTCCGCATAACCTTGCTGCTTTAGTCCTTCTTGGTGGTAGAGGTTGAGGAGTTGAGAGGTGCTGTCATTGTAACCTTGGTTAACCTTGCTGTAGTGAATCCTGTGGAATCAAAGAACACTGGTGGAGGAAGGCTAGGTTGAGACTAGTTGCAGGGCATCAAAGAAGCAAACTGATCTGTCCTGGTTTTGATCTTCTTGTGTAGTGGCTGAACCTCTCCAAGTAACTGGTAAATACGGTGGAGGCATTGAGGTGAGCAACTGCTTCCAGACTACTGAGCCTCTCTGCTGCTTCTGTAGCCACAGGATTAGTGGAAAGCCAGAGGATTGGGAAACATTTAAAAGCGAGCAGAGGACAACTAAAAAAGCAATAAGGGGAGAGAAGATGAAATATGAATGTAAGTTAGCTAGTAATATAAAAGAAGATAGGAAGAGTTTATTTCAATATATAAAAGATGAGAAAGAGGCAAAAATAGAAATTGGACCACTGGAAAATGTGGCTGGAGAAGTAATAATAGGAAACAAAGAAATTGCAGGCGAACTGAATAGTTACTTTGCATCGGTCTTCATGGTGGAAGACACCAGTGGGATGCCAGAGCTCCAGGAGTATCAGGGGGCAGTGCAGTGCAGTGGCATCACTGAGGAAAAAGATTCTGGGGAAATTGAAAGGTCTGAAGGTGGATAAGTCACCTGGACCGGATGGACCATACCCCAGGGTTCTAAAAGAGATAGTTGAGGAAATTGTGGAGGCATTGGTGGTGATCTTTCAGGAGTCACTGGAGGCAGGAAGAGTCCCAGAGGACTGGAAAGTGGCTAATGTAACATCACTGGTTAAGAAGGGAGGGAGGCAGAAGACGGGAAATTATAGGCCGGTTAGCCTGACTTTGGTCTTTGGCAAGATTTTAGAGTCCGTTATGAAAGATGAGATCGCCGAGAACTTGAAAGTGCATGATAAAATAGGACTGAGTCAGCACGGCTTTGTCAAAGGGAGGTCAGGTCTGACAAATCTGTTAGAGTTCTTTGAGGAGATAACAAGGAAGTTAGACAAAGGAGAATCAGTGGACGTGATTTATTTGGATTTCAAGAAGGCCTTTGACAAGGTGCCGCATAAGAGACTGTTCAATAAGTTAAGAGCCTATGGTGTTAAGGGTAAGATCCTGGCATGGATAGAGGATTGGCTGACTGGCAGAAGGCAGAGAGTGGGGATAAAGGGGTCTTTTTCAGGATGGCAGCCGGTGACTAGTGGTGTGCCTCAGGGGCTGATGCTGGGACCACAACTTTTCACAATATACATAAATGATCTGGAAGAAGGAACTGAAGGCACTGTTGCTAAGTTTGCAGATGATACAAAGATCTGTAGAGGAACAGGTAGTATTGAGGAAGCAAGGGGGCTGCAGAAGGATTTAGACAAGCTAGGAGAGTGGGCAATAAATTGGCAAATGAAATACAATGTGAAAAGTCATAGAATCATAGAATTTACAGTGCTGAAGGAGGCCATTCGGCCCATCGCTTCTGCACCAGCCTTTGGAAAGAGCACTGTACCCAAGCACACACCTCCACCCTATCCCCGTAACCCAGCAACTCCACCCAACATTTTTAAACACTAAGGGCAATTTAGCATGGCCAATCCACCTAACCCGCGCATCTTTGGACTATGGGAGGAAACCGGAGCATCCAGAGGAAACCCACGCACACACAGGGAGAACGTGCAGACTCCACACAGACAGTGACTCAAGCCAGGAATCGAACCTGGGACCTTGGAGCTCTGAAGCAACTGTGCTAACCACTATACTACCGTGTGAGATTATGCACTTTGGAAGGAGGAATTTAGGCATAAACTATTTTCTAAATGGTGAAATGCTGAGGAAATCAGAAGCACAAAGGGACTTGGGAGTCTTTGGGCGCGATTCTCCGCTGCCCACGACGGGTCAGAGAATAGCGGGAGGGCGTCCCTGACATTTTTCACGCCCTCCCACTATTCTGCTTGCTGCCGTCGTAACAACGGCCGCAACATGCCCGTTCTGGGCATCCAGGGCCCCGATTGGCACAGCCGTACCACGGCCGTGCCAAGGGGGGCATGGGCCCGCGATCGGTGGGCACCGATCGCAGGCAGTGCGTCCGTAACGGACGCACTCTTTCTCCCTCCGCCGCCCCGCAGGATCAGTCCGCGGGGCGGCCGAGGGAGATGACGGCCCCGCGCATGCGCGGATTGGAGCCGTCCAATCCGCGCATGCGCGGCTGACATCATCGTGCGCGTCAGCCGGCGTGACGGTCGCTAAGGCCGCGATGCCGTGGTTCACGGGGCCCCGCTGCTAGCCCCGCCCGTGGGGGAGAATCGGGTCCTGGGAGGGGGCGCGGAGGCTGCCGTGAAACACGGCCAGTTTCACGGCAGCCTTTACGACTCTCCGCATTTGCAGAGAATCGCGCCCCTTGTTCATGATTCTCTTAAGGTTAATGTGCAGGTTCAGTCGGCAGTTAAGAAGGCATTCATGTCAAGAGGGCTAGAATACAAGACCAGGGATGTACTTCTGAGGCTGTATAAGGCTCTCGTCAGACCCCATTTGGAGTATTGTGAGAGTTTTGGGCCCTGTATCTAAGGAAGGATGTGCTCGCCTTGGAAAGGGTCCAGAGGAGGTTCACAAGAATGATCCCTGGAATGAAGAACTTGTCGTATGAGGAACAGCTGAGGACTCTGTGTCTGTACTCGGGAGTTTAGAAGGATGAAGGGGGATCTTATTGAAACTTACAGGATACTGCAAGGCCTGGATAGAGTGGACATGGAGAGGATGTTTCCACTTGTAGGAAAAACTAGAAGCAGAGGACACCATCTCAGACTAAAGGGACGATCCTTTAAAATAGAGATGAGGAGGAATTTGTTCAGCCAGAGGGTAGTGAATCTGTGGAATTCTTTGCCACAGAAGGCTGTGGAGGCCAAATCACTGAGTGTGTTTAAATCAGAGATAGATAGGTTCTTGATTAATAAGGGGATCAGGGGTTATGGGGAGAAGGCAGGAGAATGGGGATGAGAAGATATCAGCCATGATTGAATGGCGGAGCAAACACGATGGGCCGAGTAGCATAATTCTGCTCCTATGTCTTATGGTCTTACGGTCACAGGTATGATAAACGGTACAGGTTAAAAATCTGGTCAGTGGTGATCCCTCAAAGTATGGATGGCTTGTGATGGTACTGCTGTTGAAGATCAGGCAGAGGACTAGGATTTTTTCAAGATGGTTCTTACCTTGCACTATATGACATGAATAATATCCAATCCTGGGTGTTATTCAGGTTCTGTTCTCAGGTGGCATAGGCTGCTTCAGAGAGGAATTGTAATTGGAACTGAATACTTTTCAATTATCAGCAAGCAACCTTTGCTCTCACCTTATGATGAAGGGAAGGTCATTTGTTAAACAGCTGAAGATAGTTGAGGCGCAGATCCTTCTCTGAATTAAGTAACATTTAAGTATTGGCAAGTGATTCAAAAATATGTCAAGTGCTAAGAACCTCACTGATGTTAAATGTGACAGTGTCTCAAAACACCGAAGGATAACATGAAACATTGCTTCTTCGTGGTGCATATTTGGAATTATTTTTTTCCAATTAAGGGGCAATTTAACATGGCCAATCCACCAACCCTGCACATCTTTGGGTTGTGAGGGTGAGACCCAGTGTTTGGAATTAAGATGAAGAAACAATGTATAACCCAATGAGGAACTAGTCCAGTCATTGCATAAACAATTAATAAAGAATATTTATTAAAGTAAAACAAAATTTAAAAACTCCCGACAAAATGCTAATATACACTATTAAACTTAAGTATATGAATAACTAAGCACACTACTTCATCTGAAGTTAACCTCTTGTTCCTAAAATATGCTTGAGACACCCCTTTACACTGGCAACATCCAATTTTAGAACCTCTATAGGTTAAATCCAGTTAATAGCTATCTCACGATGCCACTTAGGTGACCAAGTCTGGGAAAACATCTTTTCCTGGTTCAGCGAAGACACAAAACTACGTCTTTTAGAGGAGAATACCTGAAATCTGCCCTGGCTCTAAATGTCAGATGAAACCGTCTTCAGTGGCTCAGATCACAGATGGGACTGACCTGTCTGCCTGTTGCATAGCCAAATAGCCTGTCTACCCAATGAGACTGCTAGCAATAATACTGTTCAATCTCTTTAATATTCCCCTCTGTGGATTCTGCTGTCTACCTCGCTCAAATTCCTTGCCTTTAGAAATTGCCATTTGTATAGCCTCACTGATCTCTGGTGAACAATATTTTTGATATGGCCATTCGCATCTCAATGGCTCAAGGCTCCTGCTAATCTTGTTACTCTTTTGTTATTTTATTTTAATCTCAAATTCATTGTTAATCTCGTTTACTCCCTACATTCCTGACACAAGATCGGCCAATTTGAATTGCCAATCGAGGTATGCATTTAAATCCATAATTTAATGTTAAAAAATTTAACGGAATACAAAGAAAATCTCCACTTCTCACAACATCAGCTGCAATGTGTACTTTATACTGGATACACCACAACAACTCAGTAAGGCACAACCTTAGTCACCTAGAAGATAAGTGCAACAGGTGGGCAGGAGTACCTTCACCTCTGAGTTCCCTCAGGGCATGCATTCTGACTTTGTGACAATGCTATTTCTTCATTGTTACTGGGTCAAAACCCTGGAACTCCCTATTTAACAGACTTTTGGGAGCATCTTCACCTCATGGACTGCAGTGGTTCAAGAACAAGGCCCATCACCAACCTATGAGGACAACTAGTGATGGGCAATAATATATTGGCTATGCTGGTGATGTCCACATGCTAAGAATGATTTATTTTAAAAATAAATAAATGAGTGAATAAAAGTTAATATTTAGTTTAAAAGCTATCCTGAACAGTACTTTTCTTTCTATTTATTCATTCACAGGATGTGAGCATCACTAGCAACGCCAGCATATATTTTCCGAACCTAATCTCCCTTCAGGAGCAGGCGGTGACAATTCCATTGTTCTGCTTTTGATAAAACTAAGTAGCGTGCTTGGCTATTTCAGAGGGTCAACACATTGCCCTGAATACATATCATGTATTGACCAAAGCAGGTAAGGATGTCTGGGTTCTTTCTCTAAAGGAAATTAGTGAACCAGTTTGTTTCGTGGTCATGGTTACTGATGTTAGCTTTTCATTCCAGATGCACTTAATGAACTGAATTTAAATTCCACAACAGCTCTGCTGTCAATCTGAATGCTGGATTATATGTCTAAACCTCTGTATCACCAGTCCAGCAAAGTAACCACTATTTAACATATCCTTACTATAGTCTTGTATGAATTGTGGAGTTCTTCAGTAATGAGAAGGACCAAAAAGATTTCAGAATAAAATTATGGTGACAGCTACCTTCAATTTGCATCTGGCCCGACAGTGATTTTTGAATATAGTTAAGCAGGATTTTGGAAATTATGGTGGGAAAAAGATGCAAGGAGTTCACTATAAACAATAGCATCCATTTCAGTTTCTGCTTTAAATTGTACTCAAATGATCTCTGCTCTGTTCACAGACAGTTTCGATCAATCATACAATCATTTCAATCGCCCTTATAATCAATATCTGATTTATTATTATCTCAGTTTGCTGAGATGGCAATACAACAATTTGTAAATTATTATTTTTTAAAAGAGTGGGCGAAGAGTGGGTGAAGATTGGGTGAAGAGTAGATGTAGATTAGTGAAGAGTGGATGAACAGCAGGTGATGAGCGGGTGATGAGTGTGTGAAGAGTGGATGAAGAGAAGGTCAAGAGTGGGTGAAAAGCTGGTTAAGATTGGGGAAGAGCGGGTGGGGAAGAGCAGGTGAAGAGTGGATGAAGAGCAGATGAAGATCAGGTGAAGATCGGGTGAAGAGTGGGTGAAGAGCGGGTGAAGAGCAGGTGAAGATCACTGAAGAGTGGATGAAGAATGGGTGAAGAATGGGTGAAGAATGTGTGAAAGCGGGCGAAGAGTGGATGACGATCAGTGGAGAGCAGATGAAGATTGGTGACGAGCAGGTGAAGAGTGAATGAAGAGCGGTCAAGAGCGGGTGAAGAGCGGGTGAAGATCGATGAAGAGTGGGTGAAGAGTGCGTGAAGAGTGGGGGAAGACCGGGTGATGATCTGTGAAGAGCGGGTGAAGAGAGGGTCAAGAGTGGATGAAGAACGAGTGAAGATTGGTGAAGAGTGGATGAAGATCGGGTGAAGATTGGGTAAATATTGGGTGAAGAGCGGGTGAAGAGTGGGTGAAGAGCAGTAAAAAGTGGGTGACGATCTGGTGAAGAATGAGTGAAGAGCGGGTGAAGAGTGGGTGAAGCATGGGTGAAGAGCGGGTGAAGAGCGGGTGAAGCGTGGGTGAAGAGCTGTAAAGAGCCGGTGAAGAAAGAATCAAGATCAGGTGACGAGTGGGTGAAGAGCGGGTGAAGAGCTGTAAAGAGCCGGTGAAGAAAGAATCAAGATCGGGTGAAGAGTGGGTGACAAGTGGGTGAAGAGCCGGTGAAGAGTGGGTGAAGAGCAGGTGAAGAGCCTAAGAATAAGAGGTAAATCATTCAAGACTGAGATGAGGAAAAACTTCTTCTCTGAGTGTTTTGAACTTGTGGAATTCTCCACCACAAAAAGCTGTTAGGGCCAGTTTGTTGGATATATTCAAGAGGGAGCTGGACCTGGCCCTTGAGGCTAAAAGGATCAAGGAGTATGGATAAAGCGGGAATAGGATAGAGAATTTGTATGATTAGCTATGATCATATGGTGGTGCAGGCTTGAAGGGCTGAATGGCCTACTCCTGGCCCCATTTTCTATGTTTCTATGAAGATTGGGTTAAGAGCGGGGAAGATCTATCCAATCCAGTCCAGTCAGTGGCTCCAGAGCAGCCACATTCTGGGAGAAACTAAGGTGTGATGTTACAGGAAAACTGTTAAGTGATGGGTTAGTGATAATTTTGCTAATTTATCTTCAAAATCCATGTAATATATTAGTAATTACAAGGTTTATTAATAGTAAATAGGGAGTAGCAGTGTTTACTAACTAAAAATTAATTAAGAATTCATTAATTAATACATAATAAATATGGTGGGGCAGATGATGTGTTGCAATTGTGGAATGTGAAAGTAACTGGCCACCAGGGTGATCCACATCTGCAGTAGGTGTTTGTAGATTGAGGTATTTCAGCTCAGAGTCAACTGTATGCTGAGTTGCACATACAGCAATGCATCAGGGAGGTGGGAAGTTACTTGGACATTTTGTACCAGGAGGCGGTCACACCCCTTTGGATGGGTCCTTCTGATTTGGTCGGTGATCAGAAGCAGGTACGTGGATCCAAAAGGTAGAATTGGAGGAGCCACCGCATTTGTAATTGTCCAACAGTTTCAAAGTTCTTGCAGCCTCTACGGGTGGAAGTGGCAGCTACAGGGTGACTGAGCAAACCGACCATTATACACCACGCCATTCAAACTGGAAGTGTAACTACAAATGTAGCTCAGGATATTGTAGTCATGGGGATACAGTTCTCTGTGGCTGACAGCAGGAGTCCAGACGGCTGCATTGCTTGTCCGGTGCTATCTGGAACTAGTTTGGAGAGGAACTTGCAATGGGAGGGGGAGTGATCCAAGCAGGTATCAATGACATAGAACTAGGAAAGAGTTTCTGCTGAGGGAGTATGAGCTTGTAAGGTTCAAATTAAAAAGCAGAACCTCAAAGGTAATACTCTCTGAATTACTGCCTGATCTATGAGCAAGTTAGTGTAGGATGAATCATATAGAACATAGAACATAGAACAGTACAGCACAGAACAGGCCCTTCGGCCCTCGATGTTGTGCCGAGCAATGATCACCCTACTCAAACCCACGTATCCACCCTATACCCGTAACCCAACAACCCCCCCCCCCCCCTTAACCTTACTTTTTAGGACACTACGGGCAATTTAGCATGGCCAATCCACCTAACCCGCACATCTTTGGACTGTGGGAGGAAACCGGAGCACCCGGAGGAAACCCACGCAGACACGGGGAGGACGTGCAGACTCCACACAGACAGTGACCCAGCCGGGAATCGAACCTGGGACCCTGGAGCTGTGAAGCATGTATGCTAACCACCATGCTACCATGCTGCCCCTTGCTACCATGCATTAGAGAATTAAATGTGGCGCTCAAAGATTGGTGTGGGAGGAATAGATTACAATTCATGGGGCACTGGCTCCATTATAGGGAAAGTGGGAGCTGTCCACTGGATCGCTCTTCACCTGAACCGTGATGGGACTAGTGTTCTGGCAAGTCACAAACTAGGGCAGTAGAGAGGGCTTGAAACTAAATAGTGGGGGCATGGGATCAAATTTAGGACGATGTGATTGAATTGAGAAGACAAGGCAAATCAACAAGGTAGGAAGAAGATAAATGATGATCGGTGTGGTGAGAAGGGACAGAGTGTACAAACCTAAGGATGCATGAGCTGGTAAGGCAAGAAGTCACAAAAAAATAAAAAGACAGAACTAAAGGCTCTGTTTGTGAATGCACATACCATTCATAGCAAAACAGATGAATTAACAGCACAAATAGAAATAAATATTTATGATTCCACAACCATTAGAGAGGCATGGCTGCTGGATGACAAAGACTGGGACCTGAATATTCAGAGGTACATGACATTTAGGAAGGACTGGAAGCTAAGAAAAAGTGAATGGATAGTTCTGTGAATTAAAGGTGCCATTGGTAAAATGGCGAAAAATTACCTTAGTTACTGGAGGTTAAGATGTAGAATCAGTTTGGGTAGAGATTAGAAATAATAAAGGTAAGAAGTCCCCTGTGGGAGCAGTTCATAGGCACCCTAACACAGGAACCATAGGATAGAGTATATCAGAAGAAATAATGTGGGCTTGAGAATGAGAAACATGTGGCAATAATCATGGATGATTTCAATCTGCAAATAGATGAGTCAATTCAGATTGGGAAAGGTAGCCTGGATGATGGGTTCACAAAGTGCTTTCAGGGCAGCTTCTTACAGCAGCACATTTTAGCACCAACCAGAGAGCAGGTTATAATAGATGGGCGCGATTCTCCGCTCCCCACGCCGGGTGAGAGAATCGCGGGAGGGCTCCCCCCCCCCCAACTAATTTCATGATCCCCTGGCGCCCCCCACGATTCTCCCACCCCCCACTCGGAAGAATCGCCGCTCGCCGTTTTCACAGCGACCGGCGATTCTCCGACCCGGATGGGCCGAGTGGCCTGCCGTTCGGGACCATTTCACAATGGCGGCAACCACACCTGGTCGCTGCCGTCGTGAAATCGTTGTGAGATGCCCGTTTTGGGGCTTATAGTGGGCCTGGTGGGGAATGAGCACCACGCCTGTGCTCGGGAGGGGACAGGCCCGCGATCGGTGCCCACCGATCGTCGGGCTGGTGTCCCCGCCACCCCGCAAGATCAAGCCGCCACGTCCTGCGGGGCGGCTGAGGGGAAAGACGGCAAGGCGCATGCGCGGGTTCGAGCTGTCAGCCGTCGTGACGTCAGCCGCGCATGCGCGGGTTGGAGCCAGCCAACCTGCGCATGCACGGCTGACGTCACATAGGCGCCTCCGTCGCGTCACTCTCGGCGCGCCGCCCGGCAGCCGAGAGTTATGGAGCGCCGCTCCTAGCCCCGCCGGGAGGGGAGAATAGGGGGCGAGGAGCGGCCTCGGAGGCCGTCGTGATACTCGGCCGAATTCACGACGGCCCTCCCGATTTTTCCCGGGAGCGGAGAATTCCGCCCCTGGTCTTGTGCAATGAGACAGAATTAATCAATGACCTCACTGCGAGGGTGCCCGTAAGTGGCAGTGATCATAATATGATTGAATTTCACATTCAGTCTGAGGGAAAGAGGAGTGGGTCGAAGACTAGGGTCTTAAACATAAATAAGGGAAATTATGAGGGCATGAAGACAGAGCTGGCTAAATTGAACTGGGAAATTAGGATAAGGGATAAGTCAGTAGGAATTTAAGTAAATATTTGAGAAGGCTCAAAGAAGATATATTTCAGTGAGAAAGAAAGACTCTCAGGGGAGGACACACAGCTGTGGCTAATTAAGGAAGGGAAGGGTAGTAACTTGGCAGGTCAGAAGATTGGACAGAATATAAAGAACAACAAAGAATTACTAAAAGATTGACAGGGTGAGAGAAACGAGAGTACAAGAGAAAACTAGCTGGAAATATAAATACAGGGATTAAGGGGGGATTTTCCATTTCCATTATTGGAATGCGGGGTCAGCGGCGGGAGCAGGAAATCCTACGAGACTCGCAAAGCATGGTTTAGGCTGGTGTGATTTCCGGTTCTGATTTTCCTTGCCCCCACCAAGGATGTAATAATGGGAATACCGACATCAAACTTTGTGATCCCTATTAGAACAGATTTAAATGTCATCATCAGGCCTTTACACCTGATAGTTACCCTCCATTACATTGTCCATTCACATTGGTGTGAAAACATGATTTATGAAGCATAATTTAAAAGAAGATTTGAAAGTGTGACTTTTGAAGTTGGCATTTGAAATCACTCGTGTGGAAGCCAGGGTTTAGTGAGTCAAGGTGGCTTATGATATAAAAATCATAGAGGGGTATTTTTAGGAGAAATCTACAGACATTTGCTTGGGTTCAGAGAGGCATGTGCCTTACCACAGTCATCTTGTGTGCTTAAAAGGGACTTTGTGTTAATGAGACCATTGTCTTTTGAGATGTACTTTGTAATCTGTGTTATTCTTAAAATGTGTGTGTAATTGTTAAGATGAGGGGGGAGTACCAAAGTATTGTATCATAATCCATTTTTTTCATGTTCAATAAATGCTTTTTTTGTTGTTGTAAATCTGATTAGCAATTCTTGGGACTCTGTTCCTTCACAATTTATAAACAAAGGTTAAATTACAGTCTTTTGACCTCAGTTATAACACCTTCTGGGATTGTAATACTGAATAGATATTTTGCTCAGTCTTCATTGTCGATGTTACACATAAGATCCCAAACATAATTGTGAATCATGAGGTAAAATGGAGAGAGGAACTTGAAATAATTTCAATCACCAGAGAAAGGGTACAGAGAAAATTATTAGATGTAATAAATGGCAAATCCCGAGGTCGTGATGGGCTTCATCCTCGAGATAGTAGATGCATTGGTTTTAATTTTTCAAAATTCCCATAATTTAAGCAAGGTCCCATCAGAGTGAGAAATAGCAAACATAACTCCTCTATTCATGATAGAAAGGTGCCAGAAAGCAAAAAACTGTAGGTCAGTTAGTTTAATATCTGCAGTCGGGAAATTGCATAAATCTATTATTAAGGAGGTCATAGTAGGGCACTTAGAAAATCTCAATGCAATCAAGCAAAGTCAATATGGTTTTGTGAAAGGGAAATCTCACTATTTTTATTGGAGTTCTTTGAGAAGGTTACAAGCGATGTGAATAAAGAGGGACCTATGAATGTGCTGGCCGTAGATTTCCAGAAGGCATTTAACAAGGTGCCACATGATAGGTTACTATGGAAAATGGTGTAGTGGGTAACATAGATGCATAGAAGATAGGAGCAAGAATAGGAGGCCTTTCGGCCCTTCGAGCCTGCTCCGACATTCATCACGATCATGGCTGATCATTCAACTCAATAGCCTAATCCTGCTTTCTCCCCATAGCCTTTGATCCCATTCTCCCCAAGTGCTATATCTAGCCACCTCAAGGTTTTAATATCAACTACTTCCTATGGTAATAAATTCCACAGGGTCACCACTCTTTGTGTGAAGAAATGTCTCCTTAGATCTGTCCGAAATGGTTTACCCTGAATCCTCAGACTGTGACCCCTGGTTCTGGACACAACCATCATTGGTAACAACTTCCCTGCATCTACCATATTATCAAAGACTTGGATGACTTGGATGCGGCAGGTAGGAATCACAGAGCGTGTTTTCAAGGTGGAGAGAAGGGTTGAGCAGGAGGCTTGCACAGGAAGGGTATTCATGGGAGGGGGTGGACGGCCAGGGGGGTTGTGATGGGATGTCCATGCTGCTGGCCAGGCCCTCTAATCGGCCCAGGCACCTGACCCTGCTGTCAGGTGTACCATTTGCTGATGCTACCCATGCCAATCGTACACTCTGTGGCCCCCATCCAGCACTCTCCTGCAAGGTCTACTGTGCCTGCTGCTCTTGGGTGGGTCTCGTGCTGCCCCGTCGGTTGGTGGCAGTCGATTAGCTGGGTTGTGGGGTGTTGGGACGATGGAGTCTGGGATCTGGGGGCTGGTAGAGTGTGGGAACCCTAATGGCTGGTGGTCCCTGCCTGGCACCCCGGTCTCGTGGGGGGGTCACCCCAACACCATTGCCCATCCCCTGGTCACCCCCCCCATGCCTCCCTCAGGTCTGGCATAGGCCTCCCCGCCAACCAGAACCCCCAGCTGCAGGACCTGCTGCCCACGGCCGCGCTTCTCCATTTCCTCCCTCTTCTCTCTCCCTCATCAGCCACGGCGCCTGTTTCATGATTATTAAAACCACAAGTGAAACTCGCGGTTTGCAATTCCCACGATGGAAGTGGAGCATCGCGGAGGCCGCAGAGAATACTGCGTCAGGCCTGCTAATAGTATGTGTGTGGCATTTACTGTGTGTGTGGAGTAGAACGCATTGACGCCGCTGACGAGGCCCCAAAGCATGGCGTTTTGGCACGTGCCCACCACGGTTTTGGCTTCACGACCGATTCTCTGCCCAATCTCCTTTCCAATTTCGGCATTGGCCAACAGAGAATCCCGCCCACAAATAGTTTCAATCACGTTGTTATTTGTTTGGCTGGTAATTAATTTCGACATTTGCTGACTAAAACTGTTGATAGAGAATTTATGCATGAACATTGTTCACATTATTGAGCCGGATTAAAATTTTCAAAAGGAAATGCCATGTCTGTTCATCTCCACAATGGGAAATACAATTCAAAACAAAGAGATGAGAAAGATTCAGTGAAACAGAACAAAGAAACTCACTTAATTAGCACCCAATTCACCATCTTAAAAAAACATTCATTCCCTCCATCACCAACCCACAGTGGCAGCAGTGTATACCATCTAAAAGATTCACTGCAGCAGCGCACCAAGGCACCTTTGACAGCAGTTTCCAAACTCGGAACCTCTATCACCTAGATGGCACGGTGACACAGTGGTTATCACAGCTGCCTCACAATCCCAAGGACCCGGGTTAGATTCCAGCCTTGGGTGACTCTGTAGGTTTTCACATTCTCTCCATTTCTGCATGGGTTTCCTCCCGGTGCTCCGGTTTCCTCCCACAGCCCAAAGGTGTGCCGGTTAGGTGGATTGGCCATGATAAATTGCCCTTACTGTCCAAGGATGTGTAGATTACGGGTATAGAATGGGGGAGTGCGCCACGTTAGGGTGTTCTTTAGTGGGTCGGTGCAAACTCAATGGGCTGAATGGCCTCCTTTTGCATTGTAGGGATTATATAGTATAAGGGCAATGGCAGCAGATGCACAGCAAAACCATCACCTCCAAGTCTCCTTTCAAGCCATGCACCATCCTGGCTTAGAAAATATCACCATTCTTTTACTGTTGCTGGGTCAAAATCATGGAACACCTGACCTAACAGGTCTGTGGGTATAACTGCACTACATGAACATGTTTAAGAAAGTGATGGACAGTAATTGGCAGTTATAGCCTGTGATGCCTACATCCAGTGTATAAATAAAGAAACAAATGGGCATAAAAACAAAATGTTTTAAGAATGTAAGAAATAGAAGCTTGAGTGGAACATTTAGCCTTTCTAGCCTTCTCCACCGTTCATTAAGATTGTGGCTAATATTCCCCTTCAACTCCATCTTCCCACATTAGCCCCATATCACTTCTTTCCCTTAAAGCCAAAGATTTATCAGTCACTGCCTTGAATATATTCTGGACTGTGCATACACAATCCTTCAGGATAGAGAATTCCAAAAATTCACAACCCTTTGCGGGAAGAGATTTGACTCGCCTCAGACTGAGACTATGTTCCCTGATTCTAGACTCACCAGCCAGAGGAAGCAGGCTCTGCATCAACATTGTCAATCCCATTAAAAATGTTACATGTTTTAATAAGGTCACTTCTAATTCCTCCAAACTCTAGGGAATATAGGTCCAGTCTACTCAATCGCTCCTTATCGCAGAAATTCATCCCTCTAATATTAGTATATCCTTCTTCAGCTAAGGAGACCAAAACTATACACAGTATTCTATGAGGAGAGATTGACTAAACGGGGAATGTTCTCCCGAGAGAGACGGAGGCTGAGGGGGCGACCTGATAGAAGTTTATAAAATTATTAGAGGTATAGATAGGTTGAACAGGTGGAGATTTTTTTCCCAGGGCGGAATGACAATTACAAGGGGGAACAAGTTCAAGGTGAGGGGGGAAAAGGTTCAGTGGAGATGTGCGGGGGAAGCTTTTTACACAGAGGGTGGTGGTGACCTGGAATGCACTGCCAAGTGAAGTGGTTGAGGCAGATACATAAGCGACCTTTAAGACTTATCTGGATGAACACATGAACAGGCAGGGTATAGAAAGATGCAGGCGGTTGGTCGAGATAGGACATGTGATTGGCACAAGCTTGGAGGGCCGAAGGGCTTGTTCGTGTGCTGTATTGTTCTTTGTTCTATTCCAGATGTGGTTTCATCAAGACCCTAATCATTTGCAGAAGACTTATTTCCTTTCATGCTCCAATCCCTTTGTAATATAAGCTAACATGCCACATGCTTTCCAAATTGCTTTCTGTATCTGCTCATTAGTTGTCCTGCACAGAGGAGTTGTCATCACCATACTTCTGTACTGGAGTGAGACCTGGACTGTGCATCAGCAACACACTTGGAGCATTGGAGAATTCTACCTGCAATGCCTCCACCATGTTGTGTTATGTGACCTTGCCTTTGCAATTATATTCACAGAATATCTGGTTGCTTAACTAGAATGATGATTTATTGATGAACACGTGGAAAGATAACAAACAGAATGCCAAACAGACAAAATTACTATGCGAGTTCCGTGAACTCTCCTGGAACTACCCTTATGTGCGACTGCCCTGTTATATGCCTTACTTACAACTGGTGAGTCTTTCACGTCACATGACCAATGCCTGACACCACCAGCTGATTGGAGGTTGCATTGCTAATGATGTACAAAACTATTTACAGGCATATCACCGCATTCCCCTTCCTTTGGAGATGTTAACATTTATGTACAAAAACATGACTTGTATTATCGTTTTAACACATGTGGCATATGGATATATCTAGATTCAACTGTGCTTAATTTAACTTGATGTGCTTAATGAATGTGTCCCTTATGCACAGCTAGTTGTGCATCTCCGACAGGATCACCCCGCTGATCTTCTGGGCTCTTGTCAGCTTTCCGACGTCGCTTCTGCCTCTGGAAGACTGGTTTCCATGCAGATCTTTTGTGCCTTAGCCTTTTGACGTGATGCGTCCTGAAGACTAGTATCCTTGCTGGCCATGCCTACGTCATCAGCTTCTGTGTCACCTGCTTCCTTCGTGTTGATACGCGGTGCTTTTTGCTGCTGTATCTTCGTGTACTCTCTGGCCTGTCGGCCACATTGCAGATGTCTTCGTGTTTAATGTCATCATCGGTGGGACTCACGGTATCCCCCACTCTCCTTCTCTTCCTCTTTTTTTGTGAGAGTGAGTTTGTGACTGCTCCTCTTTTTCCACTTGGCTTTGGTAACACCCATCCTGCTGCTGGCTTACTCCGTGGGAGCAGTAGTTTGTGGATTATCTGCGGAGATGTCTCACGTTGGCACACGTCCGAGGGACCGTATGGTCATGGTCATATCTGTACCATTAGTAGCGGGCTGCACAGCCTCGCAGTCTGGAGTCTGGGTTGGATCCACATCCCCAACGTTGGGGGCTGATCCTGCATCATGTGTTTCAGCCCCAAGTGATGGTTCCTCGTCACTCGAAATAATATGGCAGAGGTCATCTTTTTCTGAAGAACCAAGTAATGGCTCATCCTCACCTTGTAATATAATATACGTATCATCCATCATCATGGAACAGCATACAGATACAGCCATGTCTGGCAACATGGGTATCGGGCGGCACGGTAGCACAGTGGTTAGCACTGTTGATTCACAGCTCCAAGGTCCTAGGTTTGATTCCCAGCTTGGGTCACTGTCTGTGTGGAATCTGCACATTCTCCCTGTGTCCACGTGGGTTTCCTCCGGGTGCTCTGGTTTCCTCCCACAAGTCCCGAAACATGTGCTGTTAGGTGAATTGAACATTCTGAATTCTCCCTCTGTATGCTCGAACAGGCGCCGGAATGGGGCGACTAGAGGATTTTCATTGCTACTTCATTGCAGTGTTAATGTAAGCCTACTTGTGACAATAAAGATTATTAAATTAAATAAGTATCATCTGTCGTTCTGGAGCTGCATACAGATGCAGCCATCTGCTCCTCTAACTCATCTTTCGGTGGAGTGGCCTTGAGTATTGGGGAATCCACTACCGGAACCATTTCATAGGCCTGGGATCATTCACCGTGTACCTCTGGAGCCAATCTCTCCAGCATGGGTATTATATCTTCCGTTATTAGTTTGTTCGCATCTGAGTTGTTTTCATCTGAAGTGTCTGCTACTGCAATCTCACTTTCAGTCTCTGCATACCCCATCTGAGAACTTTCTCGCTTCTCAGTGTCCTGCGCAAACTGGGCTTGTCTTTCGATCACATCGTCATTCCCGCCAAACCACTGGCGTAGCGCTTCACAGGACTCTTCATCTAGTTTACCATCACTCCTGCGAAACAACCTGACCAGCGTTTCATAGTCATCCTCATCTGGTTCACCCTCCGAGCCGTTACCTTCTTCATCGTATTTGTCTTGTTATGCTCTAGGTGTAGCATAAGCGGCTTCCTTGTGGTGCACTTGACAAAAGAAAGTTCAGACACGGAGATAACTTCAACACGTTTATTAAACTATCTACACTTCTATTACTCGGGTTCGACACTACTGTTAATCCTTCTATAGCTACTCAGACTGACAAACCAGTCTGCTACAATCCACGTGGTGGGAGTGATATTGAATCAACCCTGTGTCTGTACTCACTGACTGTCTCCACTTGAAAGAGACAGATCATGTGTGTGGTGTCCTTTATATATGAGTTGGTGTAATGCCCTCCTGTGGCCGTGTCACCTCTGTGTGTATCGTGAATGCCCATTGGTCGTGTCCTATCTAACTGATCTATTGGTTGAGTGTGTGTGATGTCTCTGGTGCTCCCTCTAGTGTCTAGCTAGTCTACATGTATTTACATTAACCCCTTGTGTATTTACAGTGATGCACATCACCACAGTATTCATGGTCTTCATAAATATCATCGCGTGGTACTCATCATCGGAATCAGTATCATATGCAAAGGCTTTTCCTGTAAAGTACAACATTGTACATGGAATTATGTGTTCACTGAGCAGGCGGCGAATTTCAAAGTCAGCATTGAGTCTTGCTGCAGAACTTTTATTTAACATTCCATGCTGTGGAACTTCAGGAGGACTGAAGGACTTTGGGCAGCACAGTGGCACAAATGGATAGCACTGTGGCTTCACAGCATCAGGGTCCCAGGTTTGATTCCCTGCTGGGTCACTGTCTGTGCAGAGTCTGCACATTCTCCCCGTGTCTGCATGGGTTTCCTCCAGGTGCTCCGATTTCCTCCCACAGTCCAAAGACGTGCAGGTTAGGTGGAATGGCCATGATAAATTGCCCTTAGTGACCAAAAAGGTTAGGAGGGGTTATTGGGTTATGGGGACAGGGTAGAAGTGAGGGCTTAAGCAGGTCAGTGCAGACTTGAAGGGCCGAATGGCCTCCTTCTAAACTCTACGTTCTATGAGCAAAGAAATTGAAAAAGGAGTCATTTGGTACAGTTTTCATAAATGTTTTAAGAGTACACCAACCCTTACGCTTCGGATTTGTTTCAATTGTTTTCAGCGTGCCATTTTTTTCTTTCTTCCAGTCGATATGCCACACTGTGCACCCCGTGATTTCTGACTTGCCAAAGAATGAGATTTCAAACTTGTTCGGCCGCAATTCCAGCTGATATACTTTCATAATTATCTCATTTGTAAAATACACATTTGGCTTAAACTTAAACTCTGGAGTGAAGCTCATCAGCTGTTTAAGCTCTGAACATTTAACATTCACATCTTTTAGATGCTTTAAAATAGGCCCATCATGCTCCTGTATCATACCACTAAGTATATGATCAGTTAATGCAGTTGATGAGATGCCCCCAGAAGAACAGTTCTTCATTGATCTAATTTCAACCAAGGACCAGATGAGTCCGACTATAAAAAGTGAAGAAGTCCTTCTGAACATTCGTGACGATAGCAATGACTATCACGATGCCATCAAAAGCAGATGGACAACTCTAGTGTTGATGAATGACACATTGATAAAATGAGACCTCGACATGGGAACCTCCTCAGTCAGTCCAATTTGCTCGGGCTGCATGTTAAACGGAAAGTTGTTGATCAACCAAGACCTCCGATACACCACGGTGGGAAGGAGATTGAAACGCTGGGTGTATGTGAACTCGAATTATGGGTGCATGACACAACTCACATTTTGCCATTTTCCATTGTGGAAAAGTGAGTCCATCATAGGAGCAGATGCATGTGAGGGCCTGTACTTAGTTGAGTGGCTGTATGTTCCAGATAGTGAGTGGCCAGACGATTACTGTGACTCTCAATGAGAGATGCTGGTGCAGTTATTTGATAAGAAACAAGCTAAGGTCCAAACGGTGAACGGCAAATCAGATGAAGAGTTGGAAGAATCGAAGGAAATTCTAGACTGGATACAGATACATAAAATGTATCTTTCAAACGTTTAATTTTTTCAGAGATCAATGCTGATCAAAATACTTTATCGCCTCATCGTAGCCCTTGCTTTCCTTTTCGCTATCAAAAGCGAAGTATTGCAGATTTTGATTGCTTGTGGACCTGCTACTGTGAATAGCAACACAATGTGCCTCTCGTCAAGCTATGCCTGCAGGCCTAGGAGAGAAAAGTAGGGCAGGATTCTCCGACCCTCCAAGCCGGAATCGAGCCCAGCGCGGGAGTGGATAATAGCCGTTCATGCCGGAAATCCACGATTCTCCGCAGACCCGGCAGTTGCGCACGCGCGGTTGACGCGGCGCCGGTCGGGGGCCATTGAAAGCAGCCCCCGCAGCGGTTCTCCGTGCTCAAAGGGCCGAGTGCCCACCGGGTTCCGCCGAGTCCCACTGCCGTGATTCACATGTGGTCCCACCCAGCGGGGCCTCGGCGTTCTGGCTGCGGGCAACGTCCTGGTGGGGGGGGTGGGGGGATCTGGCTCCGGGGTGGGGGGGGCCTCCACAGTGACCAGGCCCATGATCGGGGGCTACTGATTGGCAGGCGCACTCATTCCGGGGGGAGCCTATGTTTCTCCGCACCGAGCCCTTGTAGAGCTCCGCCATGTTGCGCGGGGGGCCGGCGCGAAGATGGCCACTGCGCGAGCCATGCAGGGCCGCCTTTCGGCGCCGGAGCTGCGTGCAGCTCTCCGGCACTGTGCTAGCCCCCTGAACAGTGGTGCATTGCTGGGCCAAGAGGCCCATTGACGCCGGCGTAAACCACTCGGTGTTTACGCAGTTGTCAACATAGAGTTTAAACTGCTGTTTAAAAACTCGGCAGTTTTCATTTACATTCCCCGAGACCTGTAGCTGGTGGGGTGCCTTGAAATCTTCCATCTCGAACTTCACCGTCGTTTGTTGCATTGAATCGCCAATGGCCGTAGTTCATCAGGTCAGCGGAAGAATCTTCACTTTTCCGTTCTTCGGCCTTTTTCGCCTCGTCTTTTCTGTTGTTACCTTTCAAAGTTCAACATTCCTGGTACCATGTTGTGTTCTGCTATCTTGCCATTGCAATGATATTCACAGAACATCTGGTTGCTTAACTAGAACAATGATTTATTGATGAACACGTGGAAAGATAACAAACAGAATGCCATACAGACAAAGTTACTATGTGAGTTCTGTGAACTCTCCTGGAACTACCCTTATGTGTGATTGTCCTGTTGTATGCCTTACTACCAACTGACGAGTCTTTCAGATCACATGACTAATGTCTGATGCCGCCAGCTGGTTGGAGGCCGCATTGCTAACTATGTACAATACTATTCACAGGCATATTTCCCACACCGCATCATCCAGATTCAATGGAAGGACCATCAAACAAATATCAGTGTCCATCTTGAAGCAGCACCATGAAGATTGAGACAAAACACTTTTAAAATCAGCTTCAATGGATTGTAATCAAAAAGTGTCTCCCCCACTGGGTCGCATTTTCTCAATTCTCAAATTGCATTCCGGAGGACAACAAGGAAAATACTTAAAAATGCTCTGAATCTCTCCTTGCAGCACAGTAGCATTGACATTAATGACTGGGAAGATCTTGCTACCAATCATTCAAAATAGCAACAACTTGTCCATAAAGCTATCGAGCTTTGATTCACAATACCTTAATCATGGGGCAGAGCAACAGCAGAGGAGGAAAGAGAATGAAGAAAATCTTGCACCCTGGACCCCCATTACCTTCTGGAACACTTTGCCTCATGTGCCCAAATCGACCTGTTCAGCTACATAAAGACCCATGGAAGAAACTCGGAACCCTGAGTAGATAGCATCATCGAATCGAGGGACAGCCGACAATGACCTGCATGTGAACGGTCAATGATTTCTCAACAAGGACATTCAGGTCTCTTTGAACACCCACATTTTCCAATCTTGATCTTTTCAAATGTTTTGCTTTTCTATATTTTCTACCAAAATGCATAACTCCACAATTCTCCATCTTATGTTCCAACTGCCACATTCCTACCCACACATTGAAGCATTTGCATCTCACTGCAGCCTCCTTGTACTCTGCTCACAATCTGCTTTACCACCTAAATTTGTAATGTCGGAAAACTTGGGTATATTACATTTAAATCCCTCATCTAAACCATTTATATTAATTGTAAATGA
Organism: Scyliorhinus canicula; assembly: GCF_902713615.1. Taxonomy (NCBI): domain Eukaryota; kingdom Metazoa; phylum Chordata; class Chondrichthyes; order Carcharhiniformes; family Scyliorhinidae; genus Scyliorhinus; species Scyliorhinus canicula. Next base: position 187,259,421 of record NC_052147.1, read on the forward strand.
CTGAGGTTCAAGAACTGATTCTTGTGGTACTCTGAAAGTTACTGACTAATAAGCCTAAAATGACTCATTTATTCCCATTGTTTTCTGCCCGTTCATCAATCCCCAATCCATGCTTATATATTACCTCCATTCTTACACGTCTTAATTTTGTGTAATAACCTCTTACGTGGCACCTTACTGAACTTCCAAAGCATGACATCCACTGATTCCTCCTTATCCACCTCATTGGTTGCAATTTCAAAAATCTCCAACAGTTTTGTCAAACGCAATTTCTATTTTACAAATCCATATTAGCTCTGTCCAATCACAAAACCAATATATCCACCATCTATGTAGCCACCTCTTTTAAAACCGGGTGGCCCTAATGTCTGTTATCATGAAATGCTTTGAGCGGCTAGTCATGAGACGGATCACTGCCAGCCTCCAGGATGGTCTCGATCCACTGCAGTTTGCCTATCACCGCACCGGTCCACAGCAGATGTTGATGTAGCCATCTCAGATGGCCACCTGCAAAGGACCGTGGGAATTATGGCCAACCCAGGACTCAAACACACTCAGACCTTGTGTTTGTATTTGCAACCCAGATAGCTAGACGCAATCGAAACCCCCGCTCGTTTGCTTTCTAATGGCCCATTTCCCCAGAACAAAAGGACTGTACTCAGGTAACCAATACAGATGCAGAGTAACCGGCGCCACTCCCTTTGCTAAGAAAGCCCAAACAGCCAAGGTCAATCACCGCTCAGGACATGCCCAGCCATCAAGGCACCCACCCCTTTATTGGCCATAATCGAAGGCAGTCATCGAAGCCGGTCGAATTAGTGGGTCCAAAGCTAAGGACCGCTCCAAAGAGCGCGAAATCCCAGAGGGATAAAAAGAGACACAACCATGTGTTCGGTCTCTCTTGGCCCCGGCCTACGCCTATAATCAAGTGTAGCATTACGATCAGAAGACAAGTTCAAGACCAACGATCGCTACCAGACGGATGAGCCCAGCAGAAACAAAGCCATTTCTTCTACCCAGCCATGCAAGATCTGAAACAAAGGCCTTGTTCATCTGCAAAGAGCTGGTTGCCCTGAAGTTAAGTATAGGTTATTGTAGTTGTTAGGTGTAGTTTAACTTGTCGTGTTTTATGTTGCATGTCGAAGTAATCCTTGTGTGTAAATAAACTACCTTTGAACTTGAACTGACTAACTGATTGTGTGGTCCTTTGATTGATATCCAGTAAAGCCTTGTGGTGGCATCATTTGATACCTGGTGACTCTAAAGAGCATCATTATTAATTGGCAACATTATTGGTGATTCTAGTGCAGATTGGCAACACTATAGCACTGGCTCTACAATCAACATTCGAACACCTCTACAACAAGGACATCTATGTAAGACTGCTGTTCATCGACTACAGCTCCGCCTTCAACACCATTATCCCAACAAGACTGATTTAAAAAAAAAAAAATTTAGAGTACCCAATTATTTTTTCCAATTAAGGGGCAATTTAGCATGGCCAATCTGCCTCTCCTGCACATTTTTGGATTGTGGAGGTGAAACCCACGCAGACACGGGGAGAACGTGCAAACTCCACACGGACAGTGACCCAGGGCCGGGATTCGAACCCGGGTCCTCAGCGCCATAGGCAGCAATGCTAACCACTGCGCCACCGTGCTGCCATTCAACAAGACTAATTTTTTTTTTTTTTTTAAATTTAGATTACCCAATTATTTTTTTCTATTAAGGGGCAATTTAGCATGGCCAATCCACCTACTCTGCACATTTTTGGGTTGTGGGGGCGAAACCCACGCAGACACGGAGAGAATGTGCAAACTCCACACGGACAGTGACCCAGAGCCGGGATCGAACCTGGGACCTCAGCGCCGTGAGGCGGTTGTGCTAACCACTAGGCCACCATGCTGCCCATTCAACAAGACTAATAACCAAACTCCGCAACGTTGGACTTGACTTGTGCAGCTGGATCCTCGACTTCCTCACCAACAGACCGCAATGTGTCAGGATAGGCAACAGCACCTCCTCCACAATAGTCCTCAATACTGGAGCCCCACAAGGATGTGTGCTCAGTCCTCTACTGTACTCCCGATACACACATGACTGTGTGGCAAGATTTAACTCCAACTCAATCTATAAGTTTGTGGATGATACAACTCTGGTGGGCCGCATCTCAAACAACGATGAATCAGACTGCAGGAGGGAGATAAATCATTGGTTGCATGGTGTACCGAAAACAACCTCTCTCTAAATGTTGGAAAGACCAAGGAACTGATATCAACTTCAGGAAACGTAGCACGACACACACTCCCATCTGCATCAATGGCTCTTAAGTGGAGATGGTCGATGGCTTTAAGTTCCTGGGGTCACCATCACCAACAGTCTGTCCTGGTCCACTCGCGTTCATGCAATAAAGCCCAACAACGTCTCTACTTCCTATGGAAGCTAAAGAAATTTGAATACGTCTGCATCGACTCTCACAAACGTCTACAGATGTACGATAGAGAGCATCCTATCTGGCTGCATCACAGTTTGGTATGGCAACTGCTAGGTCCAAGTTCGCAAGAAACTGCAGAGTGTGGTGAACTCAGCCCAGCGCATCAGACAAAATTGCAACCCCCACATTGATTCTGTACACACCCCTCACTGCCTCAGGAAGGCAGGCAGCATTATCAGAGACCCCTCCCATCCAGGCATTGTCTTCTTCCAGACCCTTCCATCAGGCAGAAGGTACAGAAGTCTGAAGATCCGCACATCCAGCCACAGGAACAGCTTCTTCCCCACAGCTACCAGACTCCTCAACGACTCCCCTTCGGACTGATCTGTTCCCTGTAAGAACACTATTCACGACACCCTATGCTGCTCTTGCTCATGTATTTGCTTTGTTTGGCCCCTTGTTCAGCATTGTAACCAATCACTATTTGTCGATATACCATTTGTCAATGTCCTCTGTTGATTATTCACTTTGTCTACTATGTATGTACTGTGTACGTTCCCTTGGCTGCAGAAAAATACTTTCCACTGTACTTCGGTACATGAGACAATAAATCCAATCATATCAAAACCCTACAATGTAGGCCTTCAGTTCCAGGGAATTTATTAGATTTTAGTCCTTTTATTTTCAGGAGAGAGAAAGGATCTTAGTTTGGAAAATCAAGACGTAGAATCAGTTTGAGTGAAGCACAGGAACAACAAGGGTAACAAAACACTGGTTGTAGTAATTTACTGACACTAAATAGTTGTTACAGTGTTGAGCAGAACATAAATCAGGGACTGAGAGAGGTTCATAACAAGGGTAATAGAGTGATCATATGAGACTTTAATCTTCATATACATTGGGCAAACCAAATTTGTTGTAAAGAGTTGTTTGGTATTACAGAACTTAAATACTACTTAAAAAAGAGACATACTGTTGAAGCTTTTTGTCTTGCACTCATCAGGACAGATTTGCGAGAATACCAATTGTAAACTAAGCAAAAGCTTGGGGGACAGCCATTCCCCAGGGAATATCTTGACCAATCAGAGTCGACATGTCTAGTTTAAATGTAGACTAAAGTTTAGTAGATAACAGTTCCCTGGTGCATTCTCCATGGCAGCCCCTCTGCCAATTGAAGACCAATCAACACTCTCTCCTCATGCAGTACAAATTGTTGTTCCCTTTACAATTGGTTTTTTTGCAAATCTATCCTAATGAATGTGAGACAAAAAGCTTCGATGGCATGTCTCTTTTATCAGCAATATTCAAATTTCTAATAATAATAATAGAATGCATTGAAGATAGTTTTCCTGTTTGGCATGTCAAGGAGCCAACTGAGACAGGTAATTTTAGAGTTGGTATTGGGCAAGGAGTCAGGGTTCATTAACTTTGCAGTAAAGGAGCCTTTGCGGAAGAGTGATGATAAATCTGAAACCAGTGACTTAAAAATAAACTATGATTGAGAGGCTAAGGTAGATTGAGAAACTAGTTTCAAAGATTTAAATTGGTAGGCAATGGCAAATATGGAAAGGATTAATTCAGAATTCCCAAAGTTATACATTTCCATGGGAAATGTGATCCAATTGCGTTAACAAAAGAGGCTAAATTAGATTTGAGGAAGAAGATTATGATGTTGCCAATAGGAGTAGAAAAATCTGAGTATTAGGAGCATTTTAGAACTGAGCAAAGATGACCAAGAAGTTGATTAAGAAATGGACAGTGAGGAGGGACCAAGGCTTAAGTCAAAGTTTGTGAAGGGGAGTAAGGATCTTGGTGCTGCTTAATGAGGCATGGTGAGGGAAAGGTTAAAAAGTTAGTCGCTGAGGTGGGACCAAGAGCTATTTTTTAAATGCGGCTGCAATATACAAATGCAATAACTATAATTTAGACAGGTTATTTGGTGAGCAATTGAGCAGACTTTGAGAACAAATGCGAGCGGGTAAAATGAATGACATGCGACTTGGGTGTGAACTGGAGAGGTTGGGGAATTAACGAGTTGCATTTCTCAAAGTCAGTCACAGGATAATACAGTGGGGTTGGCTAATTTGGTTGCCAGTACTGAGAGTTTCGATGGGAAAAGACATCGGCAGGACGAGATGGGAGGAAGTTCAATAAAGCTGTGAAAGGGCTAATATTTTTACAAAAAATATTAAATTTCCTTATAAACGTAAACACGTACTTCCTATACTTGGGTCATGCCAATAAAGTTGGGAGCTAAAAAGAACAACGTAAGCTGCTACATAGCAACACTCAGTGGTCAGAGCCTGACTTTTCATGCAACTTGCTTTGCCCTGAGCTTTCATTGTAGTTGTTTCAACAGTAATATTATACAACACTCATCTTTGAAAACACAATCACAGCACCATCTAGTAGAATAATGGGTACTGCATTTAAATACTGAGGCTTTATTTTGCTATAGATGGAGTCTGACATAGGAGGCCAGAACCTGAAAATGAAAAGCGCTTATTGTCACGAGTAGGCTTCAAATGAAGTTACTGTGAAAAGCCCCAGTTGACACAGTCCGGCGCCTGTTCAGGGAGGCTGGTACGGGAACCTCTGTGTGGTAAACCACTGTTACACCTGTATTAGGTGATGTAAGGTAAGACCTGTACTACAGGTTCATCGGTAGCCCCTGCCTGCTGGCTCCGCCCAGTAGGAGGAGTATAAATATGCGTGTCCTCAATTCGGCAGTCATTTCGGCAGCTGCTGTGGGAGGCCACACATCTAACTGCAATAAAGCCACAGGACGCCCCGAACTACGCAGACGCCATGGCGCTCCTCAAAGAAAACTACGCACAGAAATCGCACAGAAATCGAACACACTCTTCGCCATGCACATACTCGCCACTCGCTCTCAACTCCCTGGTGAGTCCATAGAAGACTTCTGCCGGGCCCTAATCCCACTCGTCCGGGACTGTGACTGTCAGGCCGTTACGGCCACGGAACATTCCAACCTCCTTATGTGCGATGCATTTGTAACGGAGATTGGGTCGAACTTCATACGCTAAAGACTGCTAGAAGGGGCTACGCTCGACCTAGCTGAGACTAAAAACTAGCACTCTCCATGACGGTGGCCTCACATAATGCTCCGGCCTATCCCTCAGGCTGCCTGGCCCACCCCTCCTATCCCTTGTGGACATCCCAGCCAGGGCTTTACCCAACCAGTACTCCTGCACCACATGCCAACCTGTGCACCCCAGGGGTCCCCGATGTTACTTCTGCGGCCAGCAGAAGCATCCCCGCCAACGCTGCCCGGCCCGCACTGCCATTTGCAAGGCTTGCGGCAAAAAGGGGCACTTTGACGGGGAGTGCCAGGCCCGCGCAGTCGCCACTATCGCCCCCTCCCCCCTGACCTACACACAATGGGCGCCGACATCTTCGCCCCGGACCACACACGGCCAGTGGGCGCCGTCATCTTCACCTCCCTGGACCAAGCGCAGCCAGTGGGCGCCGCCATCTTCACCTCCTGGGGCCACGTGCGGCCAGTGGGCACTGTCATCTTCCCCACCTCAGACCACGTGCGGCCCATGGGCGCCGCCATCTTGTCCCCTTGGATGTTCAGGCGCTGCCATCTTGTCTTCCCCACGGGGCACGGACGGCGACAGCATTCCACTACCTGGGCCCCCCCATGCTCTCCATCTTTTTACGCCAGCGATGACCGACCAAAGCTCGCCTCAGTGACGATCGACCAATCTCGTCCGCACAACCTGGCCACCGTTTCGACCAGTGTGAGAATCAACGGTCACGTGACCTCTTAATCTCCGGATCCCATTCCGTCGTGATACGGGGGTTCTGCACGGTCACTCTCACGGTCCAGGGCATAGAATTCAGCGGCTGAATTCTATGCCCTGGACCGTGAGAGTGACCGTGCAGAACCCCCGTATCACGACGGGTTTGCAATCCGGAGTTAGATTAGCAAAGAGGGAGGGTGGGTCGACCTTTAGGGTCGCGAGGCCGCACACAGTGAGGGGTGGTAGGGGCCCGCCGAATTTGAGGGTAAGGCTCTGGAGATTGCACTGGAAGTCCAGGCCTAGTAGTAGTGCAGCGCAGAGATTAATCTGGTCACTACTATGCACCGCTACAAATAACAAACCCCATGAGCGTCTTTTTGCCATCCCCAGGAAGTCCACATCCGGGGTGTCGCTCCCGACTTGGCTCACAGCTCCAGGACCGGTCCTGCTCCATAGGCACGTCCGGCTCCACAAGGCGGACCCGTTGGTGGATAGGGTGAACTTGCTCCATGCCAACCCCCAGTATGCCTATGTGGCGTACCTCGACGGCCACCAAGATACTGTCTCCCTCAGGGACCTGGCACCAGCAGGTTCCACCCATACACATTTCTCCGGCCCAGCGCCACCCTCCCCTCCACCTGCGCTCCGAACATTAACCCCACCAGGTCCAGCCTTCCTTCCCCTGCCCACGCCAGAGGATGAAGAGGATTTTGGCGCACTCCCGGAGTCATCCACCATCAGGCCAGCATCGGCATCACCAGCATTGACATCGCCGCCACCGCTACATCGCTCCCAGCGGAACGTCAAGGCACCAGACCGGTTGAATCTCTATCTGGCACCGGACTTTCAAAGGACATTTTTTTTTTCCCCATGATAAAACACTGTACATAAATTCACTACTGTATATAGTTCTCCACCACCCCTGCCGGACTCATTTTTAATAGGGCGTGAATATGGTAAACCACTGTTACACCTGCATTAGGTGATGTAAGGTAGGACCTGTACTACAGGTTCGCGGGTAGCCCCTGCCTGCTGGCTCCGACCAGTAGGAGGAGTATAAATATGCGTGTCCTCTATTCAGCAGCCATTTCGCCAGCTGCTGTGGGAGGCCACACATATTACTGCAATAAAGCCACAGTTGTATCCAACCTTAGTCTTTGCACAATTGATCGTGCATCACTCTGTTCCTGAGACTAAGGGAGGGAATCTCCATGTCTGAAACTAGGTATTGACGCTGGCGCAGACCCTCATGGATACCATGGAGGAGAGGAGGTTGACCCTGTACCCCATCCCAGGAAGGAGGCTGCCTTCTGCCACTGTTCGCCATGCCTGGGCCAGCCAGCAGTGCTGTAAACAACTGCACAGTACAGCCAGGGTGAGTAGGCAGCACTGTACTCCTGGCAGTAACCCCTATCCCACACACCCATAAGCCTATTCCCCCCCACCTGGAGGGGCAAGCGAACCCCCCCCCCCCCCTTTACCACATGCTGGCACCCAATCCCGCCGCCATGGTCGGGTGCCCTGGCCACTGAGGCCACCAGCTACCCACCTGGGCTGCATGTGTCAAACTGTTTAAAGCTGTTGTTTTCTGTTTCCTCCCCTCCCCCAAGGAGAAGGCCATGCACAAACGCTGGGAGTGGGAGAAAAAAAGGAGGGGGACCGCCGGACCTGCGGCCCTTCACTGTGGCTGAGCAGAGGTCCCTGGACGTGTTTGGCAGCCCAGAGGAAAGGGTGGAAAAGTTTTGCCGCGGACGAGGAAGTTGAGGTTTCCCGTGACACGTGTCACCCCCCCCCCCCCCCCCACAACACCGGCCTCACCCCCCCATCGCCCTCAACCCCACACACCCTCAGCCCCACACCACTCACCACACCATCCACAGATTCCCCCCCACCCGCCCCCCCACCCCCCCGCCCCCCCCCGCCCCCGCCCCCGCCCCCCCGCCCCCGCCCCCGCCCCCCCCGCCCCCGCCCCCCCCCCCCCCCGCCCCCCGCCCCCCCCCCCCCCTTAAGTCGAGCAGCAATGGGAGCAGCTCAGACACCAGCCCTCCGACATGGTTTGCTGCTACATGGTCCGCTGCTGCAGCTTCCTCCTCCTTGAGCAGCTCCAGCGCGTACAGCTGTAGGGCATTCCCTAGGGCTGCAGCGACTAGCAGGAAGATCACCATTGCTGGTTGAATTCCAATATCCATTGTTTGCAGGGGTGAAAGGCCGATATGTTAGCATGGTGTATATCTCCATGCCCAGCCAAGTCCACTGGGCTACATGGTGCCCCCGGTTGGCACTGCGGGCTCTGCCCCCATGTGCCCCCCACCCCCAACCCCGCACCCCTGGTGCCGTAGGTGGCTGGCACTGTGGGGCCTTTGGCCCTGGCACTTGTCCCTGATGCCAGGGATACCATCAGCTGGCAGTGCCCTCACCAGGGGTATGCACCGTGACCCCCATAGGTGCTGCTGTGGGCGTTGCCCTGGGCAGGCCATAGGAGGGTGGTGGCAGGATGGGGTGTACCGGAGAGTGGGGTGGGGGTGGGATGACGGAGGCACCAATATGGCCGGTGTCAATCTGCAGAACCAAGGGCCCAGGTGGGTGGTCAGTGGGGTACACAGCAAAATGGCTGATTTGCAGACCACGGTAATGGCGATCTGTGGCTGTCCACCACCCCAGACCTGTGGGGTATCACCCCGGCCATTCAGCCCTTTGCCCCGTCACCCCCCTCCCCCGACCCTGGCAGGGCCCTCCCTACCCCAGCCATCTTGGCCCATGGCTCCGCGATTCACCCAATGGCGCGGTTCACTTGTGCTTTTAAAAATTGTGAAACCGGTGCCATGGCTGATGAAGGAGAGAGAGGAGGTAGGACATGGAGAGGCGCCAGAGAATACCAGGTCGTGCCTGCTAATGATATGCAAACGGTGTCTACTGTACGTGCATTCCAGTACGCATTGACATCACTATCGAGATGACGGAGAAATGTGATTTGGCGTCAACTCGGCACCCGCCGTGATTTTGGCACGGAACCTATTCTCCGCCTAATCGCGTTTTCCGATTCCGGCGTTGGCCAATGGTGAAGCCAGCCCTAAGTTGATGCCTGGGCAGGATTCATGGATTTCTACGACAGCAAAACAGGCAGTGTTCCTAGACCAATTCACCGACCGTCGGGCTAACACTGATGCCACGTTGATGCACCATCAATTGGACTCGAGTCGTAGTGAAGTTCCAAACAACAGGCTTTAATATGCTAGATGTGAGCCCGGCTGTGGTCGTACAGAGAAAGGCCGACTGCCAGCCAGCACATGCTCCATTACCCCGCCTTGTAGGCAGAGCTACCAACCTCTCAACCAATCGGCGGGGAGTCACATGACCAGCCACAACCAATTGGCAGAGAGGCACATGACTTGCCTGGGCCAATGGGCAGCGAGGCTGCAGTACCAATGGCAGCTTGGTTCTTTGGTAATATGATCTCTCTAGCCATACTACCACACACGTGGAACATGATTGATGCCAATGGAAAATGGGGTTGGATTCGCCAATCAGGATTGACACTCAAGAGGTTGACAAGCTGCAGCCTCATCTTAGTACTTCACTCTGCACAGACACTCATCCCAGCTAACAAGATGGCACTGGTTGCACTTGAGTGTGCCCATCCCGTTGATAGGTTGGCTGGGGCCAGAGGATACCTAGGAGGGGTGGCCTGTGGGGGGCATCCATGCAACCCATGGCGCTCGGTTCACAGTGGGAAATCAATGGCGTGTGAAGCCGCATGATTGTCTGACAGGCTGTGGCAATGATGTTTCGTTCCCGTCCACCTCACCCCCACAGCCCACCTCCTGGGCACTCCCCCTACTTCCTCCAGCTCTGGCAGAACTCTCCCAGCTAGCGGCACAACATTCAGCACACTTTCGCGATGTTAGACACTTTCCGTAAACCCTGTCTTTCAGCTCATTAGCCCCGGTACCTGTTTCACAATTTTAAAAGCACAAGTGAACCTCGCCGTTGGGAATTCCCCACGGTGGAGTCGGAGGATCGCGGAGGCCCTGGAGAATGCCAGGTCAGACCCACTAATGATATACAAAAGGAGTTTACTGTAAGTGCGATGTGGAACCCATTGACGTGGTGTCAAGGCACCGGAGAATTGCGATTTGGTGTGAACTCGGTGCCCGCCACAATTTTGGCGTCAAAAATGATTGTCCACCCAATCGGCCGACGGAGAATCCCGCCCAGGAGGTTGGAAATGGATTTTGAGACCATTTTGATAGTTTTAATACAGAATGGATACTGCCGTGGACAAGGTTGTAAAGTAATAATTACTGAATATGCTGCAGAGATACCTTTTCAGGAATGTTTCCATGAATTAAGGAGTCTGGTGCTCCTATGCCCCTGCTGATATCAGCTCTGACAGTGCTTATTTTGTAATCATCATAGCTAACAACTATATGGATGACTTGAAAATATATTTTGCAATCAAAACATTATTAGGCAAATCAATATTTTTTTAAGGGCTACCTGCATTGAAGCCATGTGCTGGGTTTAGATCCCATTCACACAAAGAAACCTGCATTTCCTGAGCCTGAGGGAAGAAATTGTTCTCAGCATCATGGGGATGACAGTGACAGAGCCAACTGCACCTGTTTAATGGTGAGATCCTGCTGAATGAAACTTCTCAACTCCCAGCTCACCCTTATCCTGCTATCTAACATGATGAATAATCCGTTAATGGTGTGACCATGGATCTCCTAATTTTCTCCCCAAGTCCCTTCCCTCACTATAAACTCCATGCAGTGTGAAGAACTGTCACTTGTCAGGTACAGCAGACCCAAGAGAGAGATAGAGATCACCAGAACAGCACAAGGCCCCATCTCTTGATGTGATCATCACAGCAACCTGACATTGCATATACCTTGGAGGCTAGCAGAGTTGAGAACCACCTTGCCCTAACTGGATTTCAATCAGTCTATAGGAAAAGGATTGTTAATTTGCTAGATCACTGGAGGGTGAGGTTACTGACAAGTTCTGCTGCAGAGGACTCAGATGAGGCCCACAATGGGGTGGCATACAGGAGAGCGATGGGCAGGCAAACAGATGCTTGGTGTGTTGGCTGGCCTGCCAGGCAGGCTCCTGTCACTGTCAAGGAGCATGGAGGAGTTTGGATCCAGCTTGGTAGAGGACATCGTGCAGAGCTTGTCCTCTCCACAGCCTCTGTTCCATTTCACTGTCATGCTGCAGACCCAGAGACAAGGTGACTGCTGCCTCATGCTCATTGTGGCTTTTCTGCGGTCAGGTCACCTACTCTTCTGGCTTCTCTGTGCAGATGCAGCAACACTTCCGGACAAATCCAGAAACTTCCACAAAATCTCCAACGGTGCTCCACAGTATTTCCAGACACTTTCTAAAAGACAAATTTCTTAATAATCATTTCACCAGCAAATTTGGATGCCTGGCTCTTTAAAATTATGTGAATTCAAGGCCTACCTTGCAGTAGAACACTTCTTGTTTTCACAGTAATCCATGAATATGTCGACCTACATGGTTGAAGCTTTGCATCCCGGAAACACAGCAGGTTGGCTGTGTGACATCTGTTGGCACCAGGTGTCCTGGCACTGGCAGGGAAAACCCATTATATGCCCGTTTTCTGATGGAACTCCATGTGGATCATGCAGAGAGTGACTAGTTAGTGTATGGTGCTCCAATACAGCAGTTCTAGATCCGGCACCTCCAAAATGTCATAAATACCCAGCTCGCTGCGCGGGCTGAAAGTACAGTAGACATATCATTAGCGGGCCTGCGCCCGTGCTCCGCGATTCACCACAGGCCAAGCAGCCGGAGTGCCCCCACCCCCCCGCCACCTGCGGTACCAGTCAGTGGCCAGGCATCGACCGGCATCCTGCTGAACACCCACTGACCAACCATCCACCCCGGCCCCTGGTTCTACACAGTGGCATCAGCCATCTGGGTGCACCAATCACCGGTCCCACCTCCCCCCCACTAAAGCGGCCCACCCCCTCGGCAACGAACACCCCATATAACCGACAGCCACCCACCGGGGGACCATCCAGGGCCACACCCATGGCAGCCCCCAGTGAGGGCAATGCCAGCCAATGGTGCCCCTGGCAGCAGGGAAGGGCAGCAGGACCGGGGGCACCGGCAGATAACAGGCTGGAGGTGAGGGCGGTAAGGGTGAGGGGGGTGAGGGGTGAGGATGAGGGTTGTGGGCATCCAAAATGGCCACCCGCACAGATCGTTAGGAAATTGACCAACACAAAGACACAGACAGGCTGCAGTTTGCAAATCTACAAGGGCTGCTGCCTGGACCATGCAGAAACTAACAAAGGGAAAAGGCATTGAAAGGACATCCAGGGACAATGGGCTCCAGATAGAAAGTAACAATATGTGGCAGACTTGCTGGCGTCGGTTTTCTTATTTGGGAAGGCTTCCAAGCCTCGGACACTAACAGCCATGGTCGACTGGGACCCGCCCCACCATCGAGGTGAGATCGATCAGGGTGATCGAGCCCTGATCAATCTATTCAAAATCTACCTGGGACCGCTCAAAAGTGCGCAAAATTTGCAAGGGATAAAAGGTGCTGCGCAGCCGACCACTCGACCACTGCCGACAACAACGGTGATACCTGCACCAGCCAAGGAGGGAACCATCACACCATCCACATGTCATAATATACACACAAGTATATGATGGTGCATAGACAGACACTGACTGACACCTGAATGACCAATCAACACACAGAACACAGTAGCCAATCACCAGACAGGACACGGCCACTGTAAAGCCAGAGGGCACTAGTTTTCCTGCTATAGAACATAGAACATAGAACAGTACAGCACAGAACAGGCCCTTCGGCCCTCGATGTTGTGCTGAGCCATGATCACCCTACTCAAACCCACGTAACCACCCTATACCCGTAACCCAATAACCCCCCCTTAACCTTACTTTATTAGGACACTACGGGCAATTTAGCATGGCCAATCCACCTAACCCGCACATCTTTGGACTGTGGGAGGAAACCGGAGCACCCGGAGGAAACCCACGCACACACGGGGAGGACGTGCAAACTCCGCACAGACAGTGACCCAGCCGGGAATCGAACCTGGGACCCTGGAGCTGTGAAGCATTTATGCTAACCACCATGCTACCGTGCTGCCCACTCGGGATCCAGCCTCTGAGACAGCCAGAGCCCATGATCAGCAACACGAACATCTACCATGTGCTGGCAGATTCCAGATGAGGCCAGATCTGATCTGCACATGCCAGTCACCTGGAACTTAAGTTGCTCTTTCTTGTGTGTTAGTTTCGAGTGCAGCCTGTATGTGTGTGTGATTGACTAATATTAACTCTCTGTGTGTATTGAACTAGTATTATTGCATGCAGCATGTGTGGCCATTTGTCTATTAGATACGGGTTGGGGACACACTGATTCAGAATGTACAACAAATCTGGTGACCCTGGTGCTATTCGACTGGGAGTTACAATTGTTGCTCCGAAAGATCCCACAGGACAATCGACTCACGTAACGGGCAGTATCCCAAGTTCATCAAAGGGAATATAAACGTCCCTATTCTTGAGGGTTATTCACAGATCAAACATAAACCACAGGTGTGAACTCCATTTTGGACAAATCACCTGATTTCAGAAGTGTGTACTAACTGCATGTGTGCCTCACAAGGAGGATAGGGTCAACCTGGCAGATTTTCATGCAGCTTCTGAGGGATTAGGGCCGGAACACAGCCACAAGCCGTACCCACTGTCCAATTGGCCCTCTGTCACCTTGTTCCCTAACGTCAATATGGCAGCTCGGACAAAAGGTAGAGATGTAGAAGCGCGGAAGAGAGTAGTAGAGCAGAGTGCCGTATGGGAGGGGGTAATACGGGGATATATCAAAGGGAGAGGTTGGCACATGTGGTCAGACCTTATCAGGCACCGAGACAGGCCCCGGGGCAGCAGGGCACACTTAGTGGGAGGACGTGAGCGAATCGCACGGGAAACATCCACCAAACTATAAGTAGCCACTAGCCACACCTACGGCATCATTGGGGTGAAGAGCCATCCCTGCACCCCCCACCCGGCAAACTGCACAGCTGACGCGCTAGCCAGGGTCAGTGCCCGTAATGGACATCTCTGGCAGCAACCCAGAGGTGAGCCTATGAATGCTGTTGACGTCTCCCAGATTAACATAGTCGACCTAGCTCAGTCCCAATGCACATTGCCTAGGACAGGTCCTGAACGGCGATTCCCAGCCCCCTATGAAACATGGGAGGACGGACTCACCATACAGGACGGATTTGTTTAAAGGGCGGGAATGATGCAGTCCCTACCCAGGACCGAAACCAGCTCCTATACCAACCCATGACGGACACGGACACCAGGACATGGAGACCACTACGGACCACCATTATGTTGGTGGCCGGAACTAAAGGAGGATGTCATTCATTAAATTAAGGACTGCCTCATTTGCGCCCAGAATATTTCCGATGTGGACGCCAGGAGGGGAATAGAGGACACACCCATCCTGTGGAAGGTCCCTAGACGAATCCTCATTTGGATTACATCGGCCCACCCCCACCATGCAGATATAGGTCTAAGGTTGTTCTGGTTATCATTGAAACCTTTACGAAGCAGTTTCCACCTGCAACGCAACCGCTCAAACTCCCCAATCCCCCTATTGGACATGGGACCACGCCAGACAGTTGGTCAGAGTAGCTGCACGATTCGAGGACCAGGACACGGTAACCCTGAACCTAATGAACGCAAGCAGCCAGCAGATGCGGGTCTGCTGACCAGGGGAAGTAGATGATTCCATGGATGAACCTCCCATGGGTGTATTACAAGAACAAATGCAGAGTGCATTGTTCTGAGGTGTGTGGAGCACAAATACTCTGAGGTGTCCAGATGATGACAATCGGACGCCTCCAAAAAGCATGGCACACAATTTCTGATGGAACCTGCCCCATCATGTAAACCAGGGGCTGGTTTAGCTCACTGAGCTAAATCACTGGCTTTTAAAGCAGGCCAGCAGCACGGTTCGATTCCCATACCAGCCTTCCCGGACAGGCGCCGGAATGTGGCGACTAGGGGCTTTTCACAGTAACTTCATTGAAGCCTACTCGTGACAATAAGCGATTTTCATTTCATTTTCATTTCATTTCATATGTGCTCCATGCACGCACGTCTTCTTTGTTTGTGCGTTGTTTCACCCTCATCTCCCCATCCCTTCTTCTCCTCCCTGCATGCTATTTGCAGTTCGAACTATCCCTCGCCTCTCACTGATCAGACTCAGAGCACCTTCATCATCAGCACTCACGCTGAGTCATCTTTCCACACACGGGTAACAGACCACCAACCCATACTACATTGTGTGCCTGCCACACAACCCCACGTTTGACCCCCACTACTCAGAGCAATTGTCATATTCAGTATCGCATGTGCACACGGTTCCGGCTTAGGCAGGTACCATGGTCGGCGCAGGTTTGGACAGCCGAAAGGCCTGTTTCTGTGCTGTACTGTTCTTTGTACATGCACCCTTCCCCCTAGTGTATTTTACTGGGGTAAACCCACGGTTATATTCACTCCCTGACCATCTTCTCCACCCCCCCACCCGCCCCCCAACGATCAGACTCCGATCTTTCCCCATCGCTGTGCGTAGGGATCACCCCACCTTCCACAGAATAGGAGATGGTCCCTCACCAACCACACACCCTCGTCCTATCATCTGTCCTTGGACACCCAACATATTGCCGTATCTGTTCCTGCTGGTTCTGACCCACCGGTCTATCCAGACCTAGGGAGTAACTCCTTCCTGGGAATACACACTCGTCCTGTTCTTCAACACATTGGGTAGTGGAGTCACGGCATTTCCCCCGCCCTCCCAGGGGACCCACTGAACCATTCAAATCGCTCGGGTAGTGGAGTCATGGCATTTCCCCAACCCGACCCGAGGACCCACTGAACCATTCAAAACGCTCGGGTAGTGGAGTCACGGCATTTCCCCCGCCCTCCCCGGGGACCCCATACGTTCTTCGCCCGCTGCCGATCATATGCATCTCTCTCACCACCATCCCCGCCTTCCCTCCAATCACCACTATCTGGAATGGCTACTCACAGTACCAAACACTTAGGCAGGCCTCAGACCAGAACCGTTGCCCCACGCCCCAGCATTTGGTTGTGGGAGGAAAAAATGTTTTCAGTGACTCAGATCACAACTCATCCTCTTCTTCATTCTTCTACAGAGGTCCCTTTGGACCAATCCCACATGCTATTTATGCCTAGCAACCCTATGGTGATTGCTGCTGTGAAGGAATCGGGCTGTCCTACAATTCCCCCCGCCCCCGCTTTACGTCAGACCTTTGTGCCGAGAGGAACATCCACGCCACCCACAGAGGGGCCAGAGTCGGGACACAGACGACCAGCAACAGACATCCAGCACTGCCAGACGACGGATTACAGATAAGGCCATATGTGCTCTGTACTTGCCAGTCACCAGGACGTGAAGTTAGGGTCATTCTTGTGTGTTAGTTTTGAGTGCAACTGTGTGTGTTCACTGTGTGTGCGTGCCATAATCTATTACCATAATGAATAACCTACTGTCATTTGTCCACCATATATGGATTACAGACACACACTGTGGTTTAAAAGGTACAATAGGGGTCGGGGAATGTGGGCTGTGGGGGGGAGGGGGCAGGCAGTGGGCGGGCCTGGATGCGCAATTAAGCAGTCTCTCTTGCTTGCCCACCGCGTCGGAGACCTCTCTTTCCTCCGGGCTGTGACTATGTCCAGTGCCCTCTGCTCGGGCACGGTGAGGGGGGGCACGTCTGGTGGTCCCCCTCCAGTCATCTCCCGCTCCCAGCGGTTGTGCACGGCTTTCTCCTGGGGGGGGGGGGGGGGGGGTAGGGTTACGAGTGTATGGGGGGAGGGAAGTTGGTGCAAGGGGCACAGAGCAGCCGACTCACCCTGGCTGCCCTGAGGAGGTCGTGCAGTCTCTCGCAGCACTGCTGCTCAGTCCGGGTGACGTTGCCCTTGACGCTGACCACGTTTGCCACCTGCGCCCAGGCACAGCGAACGCCTTCCTCCCGGGCCGAGGTACAGGGCCATCCTTCTCTCCTCCACGGCGTCCAGGAGGGCGTCCAGTTCAGCTTCCCTGAACCGTGACGCTGCTCTCCTTCCAGCCATCTTGCTGACCGGGGCAGTGTGGGTGGGGAGATGCATCGTTTAAGTGCAGCTGCGGCGTGTGAGTCTCATATGCGCCAATCACCGACCTGGCGAATCCGGCACCATTTCGCTTGGAACCGGTTGCGTTCCGCGTGGCGATGGTGTAGCCCATTTAGAGTTACTGAATCGGTGCACCTGTTGTGCATTTTTTGCTGTGGTACAACACCACTGTTTCCACGTTGGCATTAGCATTTAGTCTCAAAATCAGAGAATCCAGCCCTAAGTGTTGACACCGAGGCAGGGGCCTGGATTTTCCGATTCTGGGGCTTTGTCCACAGGCCGGCGTGAGAACAGTGGAGTTTTACGCCACAAAAATGGCATAAAGTGGCCACTAATTCCCCATTTTGCTGGGTGCTAGCATGCGAGCAGCAGAGAGCACCTGGCTCTCGCTGCCGATACAGCCCGGAGAATTGCCAGGTCCGTGGCTACGCATGCGCACAGCGACGGGCTGCAGCGGCTGCACCGTGCTACATGGCAGAGGCCACTCGCGGACCTGGCCCGCAAAATAGTGCCTCCCCCATGGCTGGCTCACGCCTCCCGGACCACTCCCCCCACAATGCCCCCAGCGACCACAGCGGATGCACCTGTGCAACAAGTTCTGTGAGATTCCAGACAGGTGCCAACTTCGCACCTGGAAGAATCCCGTTGCGTAGACTTTCAGGGCCACCGTCACATTGACGACTACCAGGATTGGGGGCCCTTCCCCATTCTCCTGCAGTGCCAGGCCCAGCATGATCTGGCAGATATGTTGCCCTGTTCAGCTAGAGTCCTTGACGACATGCCCATTCCGACTGGTCCTCGAATGACAGGCGCTGCCGATATATGCGAGGCCTCATGAGGCACTTTCTTTGCACCTCCTTCTCTTTGGCCTGTTGGGCAGTCAGCTCTCGATCCTCAGTGGCTGCCTCCTATTCTTTTGGGACAGGCTCAGTGCTGCTGCTTTCTCCTCCTCGAGGAGGTCAAGCTCATACAGGGTTCTGGTGACTTAGAGGAAGGGGGTCATTGCTGGTTGTATTCCAATATCCATTGTCTGCAGGGGGTGAAAGACTGATATATTAGCATGGTGCATACTCCCATGTCCAACCAGGTCCAACGAGCTACACGGTGGTCCCAGATGGCACTGCGGACTCTGCCCCCACTCCTCCATTCCCACACCCTTGGCCCCGTCAATGTCCAGAACCATGGGGGCCTCTCGCCCTGGCACCTGTCCCTGCTGCCAGGGGTACCATTGGCTGATTCTGCCCATGCCAATGACACGCTCCACGGCCTTTGTCCGGCGCCCCCCCTCTAAGGGCTACTGTGGGCATTGTCCGTGGGCGGGCCGCATGATGCTCCACCGGCGGTTGGCGGCTGGTTGGGGGGCAGTAGTATGGTCGAGGGTGGGGGGCGGGGTAGTGGCGTGAGGGCACCTATTCTGCTGGTGTCATTTTGCAGGACCAGGGGCCAAGATAGTGGTCAGTGGTATGC
This sequence comes from Scyliorhinus canicula, assembly GCF_902713615.1. Lineage (NCBI taxonomy): Eukaryota > Metazoa > Chordata > Chondrichthyes > Carcharhiniformes > Scyliorhinidae > Scyliorhinus > Scyliorhinus canicula. Next base: position 187,278,303 of record NC_052147.1, read on the forward strand.
ACAGCAAGCTGTGTCTTGACATTCTGGTCCCGTGGTGGGTCATCCCAGCCCTGCGGCTCTTCCCCCACCTCCCCCACCACTCCGACCCTGGCCGAGCCCCCCTCCCTCACAACCAGCCTGGCCAGTGTCAGGACTGCAGCCCACAGTCACACCTTTCCGTTTCCTACCTCCACTCTTTCCCTCATCAGCAACGGGGCCTATTATACCCTCCCAGTGGAGATGGAGAATCGCGGAGGCCCTGGAGAACACCAGGTCAGGCCTTCTAATGAAATGCAAACGGCATTTACTGTACATGCAAAGTGGAACGCATTGACACTACTGTCGGGGTACCGAATAATTGCGATTTGGCGTGAAACCAGCGCCCGCCACGATTTCGCCATCAAAAACGATTCTCTGGCCAATTGCCTTTCGCGATCCCGGCGTCAGCCGACGGAGAATCCCGGCCAGCATCTCTGACAGTGCAGCACTTTCTCAGCACTGCACTGCACAGCACTCTGTTAGTCTAGATAATTTTTGCTCAAATCTCTGAAGCTGAAATTGAACCCACCATTTTCTGTTTCGTAGATGAGAGTGCAACCCACTGAGTCATGGCTGACACTGAAATAAGCCAAGAATGAATTTGTTTGAAAATCTATCCTGAAACCGGCCTAACAGAGATTAATAGATGGGGCCAGAATGTGCTCTCATCCTGCCTTCATACCAAGTTTATGTCGTAAATGTTTTTTTTCAAAAAGACCTGAGAGTTTTTGAACATGTGTTCATCCTCTGGTAAGAGCTGCAATTTTTTAATACAAACTCGACCCTCAAATTGATAGCTTCACTGGGTTTATCAGCAGAGGTCCAGCTATTCTACCAGCTGGGATCCATCTATATAAAGGAAGAATAATTGACAGAAGAGAAATATTTGAGTTTTGCTCTGTTCTCATCTGTCTAATAACTTTATAAATATCAATGCAAGCTACTTTTGCCTTAATAATATTGTTAAAATATTTGAGTCATCACTGCTTCACCTTGATAGAATACAGACAGCAAAACAGGAGACGGAGAGTTTTAATTCAGACTCAAAATGTGGGCGTCGCTGACAAGACTGGCAATTCTTCGCCCTTTCTAGAGGTCCTGAGTAGGTAGCGGTTGGCCTTTTTCTTAACATGATGCAACTGAGTGGTGTGTTTGACAATTCAAAAGGTGAATGAGAGAGTCAAGTAGTACCGGAGACTGGACAGGAATTACAAGTTTCATTGGGTTTTCATAAATGTTAATCCAACAACTCTATTATCATTTTCTACTGATGTCAGATGCTTATTTACAGGTTATTTTTTCAACTGTCATAAAAGGATTTAAATTCATGTGTTCCCCGAAGTTTTTATTCAAACTGTTGCATCACTAGTCTAAGGGTATGAAGGGAGATTTGCACCCCCAAAAATAGGTGGGACAAAGGTTTTGAAATCTCAAACTTGAACCTAACCTGCAGAGTTAGAGTTATAACCTCAGAGGCAAAAACGGGATGAGTGGTCAACATGTTCCCAAGAGGCAAGTTATTAATTTAAATATTTAAATAAGACTATGGGCCTCAAATCATGTCTCAATTTTAGGTTTAATCCCTGTCAACTGAGTTCCCCAGGTCTCAGGAAGGCAGGCAGCTAAGGGGAGGCAAGCACTGTTGCATGGAAGAGGTAAGTGCTTTTCCAGCACTCCTTGCTGGCTGGAAGCTCTCAGGTTGACCTGCTTTCCTCCCTGTGATTGGAAACCCTACCCGAGGGATCTCGGGGCCTTGCAGTAATTAAACCCCGCACCTCAATCACCGACCTGCCCCATCCCTGGTCTCCCTGCCCCTCATCTGTTTGCACATCACCACGATCAACTTTGGTGCTACAAGTCATTCTGTACCCACACCATGAGATCTCTAGTCCTGCAGCACAATCTGTGGCTTCTACTGTCGTGTTACCCACTTGGCAGGGAGCCAAGCCTGACAATTGGATTCACTTTCGGATGGAGATCTTCATTTTTTTAAAAACATGCATGCGTGAAGTCAAACTTCAGTGGAAATCTTGACCAGAACTCTGCCCTCCATCCTACCACAATCGAGGCCTCCAGCTTGGGAACCCAGCCCAGTAAATATTAGGATCGTGGGCGGGATACTCCATTAGCCGACGTTGAAATCGGGACGTGCGATCAGGCGGAGAATTGCTCCCGATGCCAAAAACTCCGCAGGCGTCGGTTTGACACCGAATCACAATGCTCAGCCTCCTCGAAAACAATGTCAATATGACGCCCACCCGCGTAGTTGCAACATCGTTCGCATATCATTAATGAGCCCACCCGTGATTCACCGCCTCCGATGGGCCGAGTTCCCGATGGCGCGGTCCATGTGTGCTCTCACAAATCAGGAACCTGGCGTGGTGGCTGCTGAGAGAGAGAGAGAGGGCGTACGGACAGTGTCCAGCACCTCCATACTTCGCCGAAGCTGTGCCGCTGGCCAGGGGGCTTCTGCCAGGGCTGGGTGGTCAGGAGGTGGGCCGTGGGGTTGGGGTGGACGGGTCTGTAACATTATTACCGCAGCCGGCAAGGCAGCCATGTGGCTGCACATGCCACTGGCAGCTGCTTTAAACCCGATGCCCTGGGTAGTATAGGTGACCTCCCCGGGACACCCCCCCTGGACCCATCAGTTGTATGGGTGCTCCAATACAACCTGTCCCATCTTTTCGGCCACTGTCAGTGTGAATGTGGGGGGGTGTATTGTTTAAACACGGTTGCAGCTTGTCAGCCCTGCAAGTGTCGATCATGGACCCGGCGATTCCTGCACCATTTTCTGTGGGGTTCGATGATGTTCTGCTCAGCACCGGTGCTAGCCCCTCACCAGTAGCAGAATCGGTGGAGGTGTAGTGCCGATTTTTCTGACGTGAAGGTCCACGGATTCTCCGTTGGCGTCAACGCTAAGACTCAGAAACGGAAAATCCGGCCCCATAGCTTCTCAAAAAATAAGAAAATTTAAACAATTAAACTGTGGTACTGTTAATTGCCTTCCCTTGCCAATGAACACATACTTGTAACTAGTGTCAATGGGAGCAGAAATTGAAGGTGATCCAAGTCACTTAACAGAAATATTTTTTTGCTAAGAATAGTTACTTATTAGTGATAATGTCTGAATTTCAGCAAAGCATAATTAAGAATTTAATGGGCTTACAAACCAGTTATAATCAGATTTAATGACTTTCTATTTAAGTGGATCTTTACTATCGATGTCCTCAAATAAGTTGATGTCCCCATAAAGCTTTTAAAAAGCTTTAGCTGGATTGACCATATTAAATTGCTCCTTAGTGTTCAAAGACATACAGTCACAGGAATGGGGGTGGGGGGTGGAGAGGTCAAGGTTGGATGCACTTTCGGAGGGTTGTTGCAGACTCAATGGGCCAAATGGCCTCCTGCACAGAGTTAGAATCAGGCTCAATTACAACATATATTACCATAAGTTCTGAGCACAACTCCTCATTGTTCAGTTCTGTACTACAGCCGTTGTAACGATTCACACAGAACATCTGGATATTTAACTAGAGAGATGTGGAAAGATAACTAACAGATTACTATACAGACAAAGGCTAATATATGAATTCAGTGAATTCTCTTGGAACTATTCTATGCGCAACTAACGTCTCGTATGTTCTACTACCAACTGCCGGGTATCTCAAGTCACATGATATATGTCTGACACCACCAGATGGTTGGAGGTGGCATTGCTCACTTTCTACATAACTGTGCACAGGCATATCATCACACTTGTCAGTTGTACGCAAGGGAAACAAAATAGTATCATGCCCTTTCTGTAACTCTTGGATACCTCTGAAATGTCAATGATGCCATTTAAATACTGCGACTACAAGAGCAGGTCAAAAGTTAAGAATCCTGTGGTGAGCAACTCACCTCCTGACTTCCCAAAGCCGAGCCACAATCTACAATGCACAAGTAAGGAGTGTTATGGAATACTCCCCACTTGCCTGGATAAGCCCAACTCCAACAACACTCAAGAAGCTCAACATCATCCAGGACAAAACAGCCCGCTTGATTGCTCTCCCTTCCACAAATATTCATACCCTCCACCACTGATGAACAGTTGTAGCCATGTGTACCAGCTACAAGATGCACTGCAGTATTCACCAAGGTTCCTTAGCACCTTTCAACCCACGACCACTACCATCTAGAAGGACAAGAGCAGCAGATACCTGGGAATCCCACCACCTGGAGATTCCCCTCTAAGTCACTCAACATCCTGACTTTGAAATATATCACCGTTGTTTCACTGTCACAGGGCCAACATCCTGGAACTCCCTAAATGAACAGTGGGTGTACCTACACCTCAAAGACTGCAGAGATTCAAGAAGGCAGTTCACCACCACCTTCTTTAGGGCAACTAGGGATGGGCAATAAATTCTGGCCAAACCAGTGACGCCCACGTCCCATAAATGAATTTTTTTAAAACCACCACCTCCTCTGGTATTTAATGTAGGGTTTCCCAGAATTCTTATATACTTCAATCCAAAATTGGGCAAAAGGGCAAACAAGGAAAAATGTTCCCGGTGTCACTATAACTAAAGTAGGTGGAAGTTCCTGAAGTTAAGGAAAGTGCAAAACTATCTACCATTCTATACCTTGCTGGTAAAATTGCTAAGAACGATATGTAATTCTATCATATACTATGCGGGTATGCTCCATAACCACTGTGCCAAAAATGAAAGTTTCATTTCGTGTAGTGTCTTCCATTCAATCTCAGTCGATAAAGAGTTAAATAAGCAGCTTTATTCACATAAATCAGCTGAACTCAATACAGCATTTTGATGTCTAGTTGGTTGTCTCCAGGAAAACTAAGGAACGAGCAAGATATTCATTTCAAACAGAAACATGTTATGTGATTTAATCAGCCATGCATCTCATTTTGAAGTCAGAAGACAGTTATTTATATTCAATGAAGTCACAGTTACCATCTTGTGCATTTATTAGCTTGCATTTTCCAAACCAATGTGATTTGGGGCCTACAAGTCTATCCTGCATTTTTAAAAGAAAATTAGTTGAGGCAGATGAAACTCGGAGATTAAATAAGAGAAAGAGAAAAAGAGTAATTTCACAAGGAAATTGATTTAAAAATATCAGCATAGATTTTCAAACTTTTCCAGGTTTTACTTTTAGCAATAACCCGCTCAACAGAATCCATGGCTTCCTCCATAGAGCGACTGGTGACAGCCATTGAGATGCAAACCCAGCAGCTCACTATTCTGATACCAGTAATGTGTACTAATCTGCAGTACACTGCCTCGTCTCTGAGCTCTAGTGCCCAGAGTCAGGGCAAGAGAGGGTCGAGGAGCCTGGAGTCACAATCAGCTCCTGACCCCTCTCAGTAAAACAGGGAGAGCCAAATGGATCTCACAACGGTAGATAAGGAGCTGCTGGCACCATTGGTGGACACCTTTGAAGGCACTTCTGATGTAGACAGCCTTTCCTCCATCCCTCTGTCATTGGCACAGATACCTTTAAGTGCCGCAGCGACAAATGAGCCTCCTACCACTGTGCAGGGCCCTCACAGCATCAGGCAACCAGAGAACAGCTGCCAAAGGCACTCCAAGCAATTGGGCATAAGGATCAGCACCCTGTCTTCAGCATAGCTGGCAGTGGGGGAGAGCTGGATCAGCCTGAGCTGCACCCAGAAACGAATGAAGAAAACCCCACTTTAGTCGCACATGCGTGCTTCTCTTGTTCATTATAGTTGAGCATTGTTTTCATTTGATCTGTACATAAATGAGTTTTCTTTTCACATGATGCTCCAGCTGCATTTGTGCATTATCTACATGTGATGTGATGGGTTGAATTGGATATATTTTCTGGTGTTATGAAAGTTTGAATCCTTTGCTCGACATTATTTGGTGGCTCCCCTGGTATTCATGGGAGGGAGATAACACGAGAAGTTGTCATGGTCCAGGAGGTATTATTGAGCTGGACACACATGAAATGAAAATCGCTTATTGTCATGAGTAGGCTTCAATGAAGTTACTGTGAAAAGCCCCTAGTCGCCACATTCCGGCGCCTGTCCGGGGAGGCTGGTACGGGAATCGAACCGTGCTGCTGGCCTGCTTGGTCTGCTTTAAAAGCCAGCAATTTAGCCTTGTGAGCTAAACCAGCCCCTAGCGCTGGAAATGTTGGAAACATTGGAAATGTTTCTAAGTGAGATAGTGAGTGGGAACTGCCGGAAGCTTCCCAACATGCGACAGGGCGTATCAAACGTTAATTGGTCCACTTAACAAGGCCCAACAGGCTTCACGCCACAAATGATGGTACCGCCAGCTGATTCGCCGAGACAGTGGCTGCCAGCTCCCCACTAATAATATAAATAATCGCTTATTGTCACAAGTAGGCATCAATGAAGTTACTGTGAAAAGCCCCTAGCCGCCACATTCTGGCACCTGTTCGGGGAGGCCGGTATGGGAATTGAACCGTGCTGCTGGCCTTGTTCTGTATTACAAACCAGCTATTTAGCCCACTGTGCTAAACCAGCACTAACAAGCGGGAGCAGAACTTAAACTGATCCTGTAGAGCAAACCCCACACAGCTCACAGCCAAGCCGCCCAGTAGACCAGCCCCAGGATCAGGGATGTCGACCTGGCCAGATTGTTGAACACGTTCGAATCCAGACGGGAAGCCCTGTTCCCCCGAGGGGTTCGGAGAGTCAGCAGCAGGGCAGCTTTGGTCACCTGGGAGGAGGTGGCAGCAGCCTTCAGCTCAGGGAGATCAACGACTTCCACTGGGCTGCATGAGTGGTTTGGCACTTGCCCCCTTGCACCAGCCCTGCCCTCCCGCCAACACTGCCTCCCCCTAGAGGTCATGAAGTGGCTGAGGACAGATCAGTCACCGACATATATACGGAGCAGAGGTGACGATTCATGAGCCACTATCCAGATGGCCCAAGTTGTAATGCCATATAGAAAGATCCATCCTTTCCTCTGACCACATGTCCATTCCCCCTCAGGATCTCCATCCGATGGTGCCGGTCCATCCTGAGTGGTCCCCCCCACCCCTCCCGCTTCCCCGGGTCCCATGAGAACACCTTGGAGGGCAGCTCGGAGGAGACCACCATATTCACGGCACAGCTGTCATCCACACCCTCTGCTAGTGCACAGACATACACCTCCATAGGCAACAGTAGTGGTGAAGCTTCTGGGGCACAATCTGGTGAGCACTGCACAGCTGCTGATGCACATCAGATGGAGGCTGGAACGCCCAGGGGAGACAGTAGTCGGAGGGCTGCTGGACCCCAGGACCCAGCTGGGTCCCAGCCTGATGCTGAACCTCTGGACCAAGTTTACCCGGAGCTGAGGCAATCGATAGGGTGCAGCCGTGATATTCAGCAGGGAATATCAGCGACACTCCAGAAAGTCCATAGACGATTGGAGGAGTCCCAGAGGCTACGTGCGCAGGAGATAGAGTCAGCAATGCATGGCACCAAGGCCAACACTGCTGGGGTGGTGACTGCAGTGGAGAGCCTGGTGCACAATGTCAGCAGCATGAGTGGAGGCGTCTAAAGCAACGTGCAGTCGGTGACAGCCATGGCTGAGGGCCTCGACAGAACGTCCCAATGGCTGGGGGACATGTCCCAGGCCCAGGTGGACCTTTCTGAGGTGCTGCAGAGCATGTCTCACTCTCGGGGGAAAGTGCCAATGTCCAAAGCATATCTCAGTCACAGGTGGGCTTTGCCGAGATGCTTCAGAGCATGTCCCAGTCAGGAGGAGCATCGCCGAGGGCGGCAACACCATGCTGCAGACACTGGGGAACCACAAGGGCGACCAGAGCCAGATGATGCAGGGGCAGTGGTCATCCGGAGATGACCACCCAGGGCCCTATGGGCACCGACCGGGAGGCGGGGGCGCTGCGTGCCAATCTGGAGCCACACTATGGAGTGGCGACGGCTGCCACCAGCTTTCCCAAGTTCCACCCCCACCCCCCCCCCCTCCCCGCCTGACAATGGCGCATCTCGGAGTCAGCCCCCAGAACACGGTACACGGCAAAACATGTGCCACCAGAAAGGATCCAGAGGATGCCTGCCAGGGCCATGGGAAGCAGTAAGCAGCAGGCTGCTTCCACTTCCTGGTGCCTCATGGGGACACACTAGATGCAGCAGTGGAGCACAGAAAGCTGAACACATCGGGGATCACTGAGAGGGCACTGGAGGGGAAGGGAGGGTGTTGAGGGGTAGAAGGGGGGCGGGTGGGGTGGTGGGGGAGGGCTAGGGAATGGGGGCAGCAGCACCATCGGAGACTAGGGGCAGTTGAGGACACATATATACAGCGTTAAAAAGCATTGCGCCCAAGAAATATAACACCTCTGGCAATGCAGGCCGACCCCCAATCCCCTCTCCCAGCCCTCGGGCATGGTGGGCCTGGACTTCCACCCCCCCCCCACCCCTGCAGGTACCACTTTTAGGCGATGAGTGTGTGAGGGCATGTGTGAAGTCAAACTATGGTATAGATTGAGGAGCACCAGAGATCAATTGTCAGAGGGTTATCATCACCCCCCTGCCTAGACAGAACCATTGACAACACCATCACCCTAGGGTGATGTAACTCAGGCCCTGGGAGGCTGTAACAGGGTGGTGATGGGGTGGATAGCTGGGGGGCAGGGGGAGATGTCGGACCAAGCCAAGTGGGTGAGCATGAGGACACTTGCCACTGCCACCTGTCCTCCATGCTGCAGCCCTCTGGGTGGGTGCACTATAATGCTCCACCAGATAGGTCGCGGCACCAGAACCGTATTTTGAGGAATTTGATACACTGCTCAATGACAGACCGGGGGCCAAATGGGCCCCATTGTGTTGGGTCTCCGCACCAATCACTGGCCTCCATACTGACATCATTAGCCAGGTCTTCAGCGGGTACCCCTTATCCCCCATGAGCCAACCGGTCATCCTAGGGTGGTTCTCGAAGGGCTTGGGGATGTCCAACTGCCCCAAGATGTAGCTGTTGTGCACACTCCCTGGGATTTGTGTACATATGTGCATGATCTTCATGTGGTGGTCGCACACAAGCTGGGTGTTCAGGGTGTGGAACCCCTTTCCTGTTGATGTAGGGAACTCCCTGACTGCCCGGTGCGTCCATGGTGTTGCTTCCTGCAATGTTCAGGCACAGTGTTGAGGCATCATGGTCTGAGGGTCTGATTGGGATGCTGGGCAATAACTTCCCCATGCTACATAGCACGCCCACCCACGGGAATCCACTTGGGAAGTGCTCACAAAACTATGATTGCCAATTCCCTATGAGCAATAGCCTTCAGCCGCATGGCCAGAGGCCTCCATGGTCAGTGGAAGTTATGGACTGTCAGTGGGACAGACAGGCAGGGGCTGAGGTTGACCCTGTTATGGATACACGTGATCCAAGGGTAGCATGGCGCAGTCACGGGCGCGGAGACCCACTGCTCCCTCTCCCCTCAGGCCAGGAGGTGATCCATCCCCCCCCCCCCCAAATCGATGGCAGCAACCCCGCAACCCCAGTGCCCCCGGACCAATTCCCTGGGAGCGAAGATGGTTACTCGCCTCCTCTGCTCCCTACAGCAGCCATTCTGCCAGCTTCACGTTTTTAATACATCTACTAATCGGCACCCGCGTGATCACCTGCTGGGGAGGCGGTTAGATCATGGGAGGCCATTAGATTGGGAGCGTACCTGTCAATGGTTTCTCTCCTGCATTTGCAGCTGATAGTCTGACTAATGAGCCTAACAGTAGCAAACACAGGAGAGCAGCAACCTGTGATTGGAGGTGCGATGTGTAGGTAGGAGGAGAGTGGTTGGGCTCAGCATGAGACACGAGGACCGAGTGGCAGGGGCAGCAATGGTGAGTTTAGAAGCAGGGGCAGGCTGCTGGGCATGCAAGGCTGCAAGGGAGCTGCTGGCTGGCAGGGTGGGGAGAGGCTGTGAGGCAGTGTTTACCTGTGGGAGGAAGAGGCTAGAAAGGAGTGTTTGGCTGCTGAGGGGAATGAGGGGGTTTTAAGGAAATATTTGACTACTGAGGAGATGAAGAGGCGGCGAGGGAGTATTTATCTGCTGGGAATTAATTGAAACAGAAATTGTTCTGATAAATCCCAGATTATTCTGTCAATTTCCGATAAAAAAAACAAGAACTGAATTGACAATGTCAAGTTTTGGAACAGCAGGAAATTCCCAGATTTTTATCCAAATTGCTCCTGTGTTTCCTTTTTGTTTGTGTTGGATTTGTACACGAGATGCACCTTTCCTTGTGGTTGGAAACCTCCGTGTGGCTCCAATCCGGGGTTGTCAGTTTGGAGCCCTGACTCTCTGGGAGATGCTTTGGACCAGCCCCGCCGTTTCCTGGCAGAAAGCGATCATGCAAACGGCTGATAGTGGTCCAGTCCTTCACCACCTTAATTCCCACTGATGGGTCACTGACTGCCAGCCTGGGCTGTCAGGAAGGTGTCAACAGTCTCTGACTTAAAGGCTCACTGTCGACAGCTAGTTCAGTGGTGGACTTGGCAGCAGTGACACAAGATATGGCCCTGTTGGGGAGGGTTCTTTGTTCCATTTTAAAGGCTCTAAAAGAATTATGTACAATGCAGTTGGATTCAATTCTCGTGCAAGATTGATCCGATCTTAGAGTGGGAGAGAAAAAATGTGTGGTGGTATGAATGGGAGCACTGCCATTGGTGCAGAGCATTGGTTTCCCTTTGGCTCTGGCTGGTCATGTGCCTCTCGTCTGATTGGCTGGGACTAGTCATGTGACTGCTCACCAATTGGTCGAGAGGCAAGTAGACCCCGCCTCCGAGGTGGGGTATAAGTACCCAGAGCTCCCATCAGTCAGCCTTTCTCTGTAGTCGACCACCGGGCTAACAACTAGCTGATTAAAGCCTAAGTTTGGACCTTCATCGTGCCTCGCGTCCAATTGATGGTACATCAAAGAGGAAATAGGAAAAATAACAAACTTGTCTTATAGTACCTTTCACCATCTCAGAACTAACTTGTTCAAATCCCATTCATATAATAAACCCATTATCCCCTCTGCTTGACAAGCCACATTGATTCCTTCCAAAGCAAATGCTGGATTTCAAAATTCTTGTCAAGTAAGTGAATAAATTAGTCATCTCATTTGAAGCTTGTTTTTTTTTGGTTGTTTGGATTAATAGCAAGATACATTTCTAATTTGCTCATTGGCCCCATGAGTGAGAAAGAAAATTTAAATGTGGCCTCATGTGAAAAAGTTGGACACTCCTGCTTTACAGAGAATACTTTATTGTTGAGCAATCAGCTATCCTGAGGTTCAGGGATGGTGAGAATCCCTGATACGTTGCAGTGTCCAAGGGTGCCTGCTTCATGGCTACTCCCCGGGTAACATGTACACAACTGATTATTCTTCAACTCTGATCCTACACAATCTGCACAGTAAAGTGATATTCCTTCTGTTTGTAAATACCCCTGGCTGTCAAAATTGAGCATTTAATGCAACATGGGTACAATTCATTATCCCTTGAACCCTTGGAAATCCAGCCATGGCTATAATGTCTCTGTCTCTTTCCACTTGCCTGGCATTGTCACATGTGAAGGAGATGTACTGATGGACACGCTTAAACATGGCATCTGTGAAATCTTTAATGCAGTGATGGGCTGTAGACTGGGTAATCTGACTAAGATCTCCACATACTATCTCTAATAACAGACAGGTGAAGATGTTCAATGCCACAGTGCTTTTAATGCAAAAAGTGGCGACCCACAGATTTAATGCAACAGGTAGCGACCCACACATTTGAAGGCTATATCCACGGTATGCATTTAACAAAGGGATGTGATTTTCTCCCATAGGGGTCATCTTCAGAGGCACTGTCATTCCAACATCTGCAGGTAAGATATCTTCACCTGCTTCATCAATGATCTCCCTTCCACCATAAGTTCAGAAGTGGGGATGTTTGCGCATGACTGCACAATGTTCAGCACCATTCGCGACTCCTCAGATAATGAGGCAATTTGTCTCCATATGCAGCAAGACTTGGACAATATCCAGGCTTGGGCTGACAAGTGGCAAGTTACATTTGCCCCACACAAGTGCCAGGTAATGACCATCCCTTACAAGAGAGGACCTAACCACTGCACATTGACATGGTATTACCATCGATGAATCCGCCAAAATCAACATCCTGGGGGTTACCATTGATCAGAAACTGAACTGGACTAGCCATGTTAATACTGTAGCTACCAGGGCAGGTCAAAGGTAGGTATCCTACAGTGTGTAAGCCACCTCCTGGTCCCCCAAAGCCTGTCCACCATCAACAAGGCACAAGTCAGGAATGTACTGGAATACTCTCCACTTAGCTGGATGAGTGAAGCTCCAACAACACTCAAGAAGCTTGACACCATTCAGGACAAAGCAGTCCGCTTGACTACTCCCCCTTCCACAAACATTCAAATCCTCCACCACCGACAAACAAGTGGCAGCCTTGTACAAGATGCATTGCAGTAACTCACCAAGGTTCTTTAGACAACACCTTCCAAACCCACAACCACTAGCATCTAGAAGGACAAGAGCAGCAGGTACCTGGGATTCCCACCACTTGGAGGTATTCCTCCAAGTCACTCACCACCTGACATATCACCGTTCCATCACTGTCGCTAGGGCAACATTCTGGAATTCCCTCCCGAACAACATAGTAAGTTTACCGACACCTCAAAGACTGGGGAGGTTCAAGAAGGCAGCTCATGGCCACCTTCCGAAGGGCAACTAGGGATGGGCAATAAATTCTGGCCAAACCAGTGATGCCCACATCCCATAAATGATTTTTTTAAAAACACCCTGACCCTGTGGATTAGGTTGACAGGATAATGCCTTCACCTATCTCTGCCTGCCTGATCCCACTGTCCTCCCTCTGCAGCCCCTTGCTCCGCAGCAGGTTGCCCACCTTGCTGTTCCACAACATTTACCCGTCTCTGGCCAGAAGCTCTCTTCTTTCTCCCTCTCTGGCAGAGTTTCCTCCAACAGAATGGGTAATTACCGCTGTGGGCAGCAATGTACAGTACAAATGCTGAAGTCTCATTGTTGATCGGAGCACTTACAATTTTCCACCTTCCCTGGGAAAATCCCCAAATGGAAATAATATGAAACACAAAATTAACAACATTAGCTACATCCCTCAGCATCTCCCCAGTTCTAATGCAGAATAATATCAGATTCAAAGGGCAAAATTCTCCCATGTGGAACTGAATTATGCCTGATTTGCGCTCCCGCTAGGAGTGCAAATCAGGAAGCAATTCCAAATCCTTTGCTGTACTAATTTATGCATGGCTAGGATTGCGAAGGATTCCCGAGAGAATCCCACTATCGGGCCACATACTCAAAATGGGGATATCGAGGAGGTCCATCCCCCCTCCCCTGCAGCGCAATTCAGCGCCCCAACCCTGGATTTTCTGCATTCCCCCCACCTCCCTCAGACAGTGGTGATCCAATCCCCCCAGAGACCCCCCTAAATAAGAAGCCACCCCAACACCCTTTAAATTAAGAGACACCCAGAGACCCCCTAAATAAGGAGAACCCTCCACAGAGCCTGCAGAAAAGTTACCCCTGTCAAGAAGCCCCCCAGAAGAGAGACCCTTATCAGGAACATTAACCCCCACCCCCAGAAGAGAGACCCCTGTCTGGAAGCTAAGGAGCAGTCCAGACAGGGACAGTGAAAGCAATACACCTGCTGGCTCAGACAAGGGAGCAGCACCTGTCAATTCCTGAAAAGAGGAAACCAGTCAACTGGGTTTAAACCCCCTCAGACCTTTGACCTGCAAGCCGTTCATTCATTTCTCTTTGATATTGATTTAACTAGGCTGTGATTGACAGCTTCCACACACTCCAGCTGTCAGCGTTGTTCCATTCATCTTCCTTCATAGTTGAGTAACTCTGAAATGCTCCAACCACAATGTCTATAAACATCAAGCTTTGATTGACAGCTCCTGGACCACTTCAAAAGGAATTAAGTCTAATCACCTCCCTTCATGGTTGAGTGATTTTGAAGAGGTCAGCTAGAAATTGACAGCACTTAACTCCTCAGCCATAGTCCCACTTTCAGCCTTCACATATATCTGCCTTTTCAACAGTTCATGAGAAAAACATACCTCCCACCAACAGTGTTTGCCATGCACCCACCTTATTATGGTATGGGAAATGCTGAATGTAGTCATAGAATCATGGATGTTTACAGCATGGAAACAGGCCCTTTGGCCCAGCATGTTTATGCTGCCCAGTTTCTATCACTAAGCTAGTCCCACGCCCGCATTTGGCCCATATCCCTGTATACCCACCCTGCCCATGTAACTGTCTAACTGTTTGTTAAAGGATAAAATTGTACCCGCCTCTACCACTGCCTCTGGCATCTCGTTCCAAATGCTCAGCACCCTCTGTGTGGAGAAATTTCCCCTCTGGCCTCTTTTGTATCTCTCCCCTCTCACCTTAAATCCCTAGTTCTAGACTCCTCTACCTTTGGGAAAATATATTGACTTATCTATGCCCCTCATGAAGTAAGTCAATTGGCTGACAAACAAGCTTAAAAGCTTGTTAATGATGTCTTTAAAAATAGCAGGTGCCCTGCCAATTTGATGAACTCAGGTTTGCAATCCAATGTCATCATGCCTGACGGCAGCAGTCCCGATCTCAGAATGTAAAATTCAACCATTAGTTTAACCTTGGATACTTGGAAACAATTATACAAAACAACTTTACATCAATCTTTTTAATTGAATACCCCTTGACATTTAATAAGATTGCTTCACTGCCTGTTTTTGTGACAATTGGCTTATTAAGAATACTCAAGGATAGGTAAATCTTACAAATTAGACCGACCACTTAAAACAGACATTGTCAAACTTGGGGGCGCGACCTGCGAGTGGGTCACGGGCAGGTGTCGGGAGGATCACGGAGCCGTCTGTCACGGCGCGCCCGATCGTGCAAATCTGCACGCACCAGCCACAGCAGACGGCTCTTAATAACGCCGGCTGCAAGCGGCCTTCAAAATGGCTGCAAACGTGAAAACAAATGCGGCTGTATCTGTCGTGCATGCGCAAAACTACGCGCATGCGCGCCGATGATCAGGCACGCATACGTAGTGCCGCCGCTTTTTTTTTAAACGGTCGCAGCTTTTTGTTTTACAAGTTCGGGGGGGTTTTATTCATTTATTTTATTCATTTAATTTTTTTTCATTTATTTTATTCATTTTATTTTTTTTGTTTTACAAGTTCAGGGGGCTTTTATTTGATAAAATTTTACAGGAAAAAAATGTAGAACTTTGGACAGATGGAGACTCCATACTTTCCGACACCGGATGGTTTCACCTTCATCCAACAGGTTCCATTGGAGGAGCGTGTAAGAGGGCAAAGGGACCCAAAACCATTTCCTCCAATTTTGTCAGCAGCAAACAAGGTAAGAAAAAATGGTGGGTCGCGAAGGTCGGCCGGCGTAGGTCGGCCGGGTTGGGTCCTGAAGGTTGGCCGGTTAGTAAAAATGGGTCCCCGGAAAAAAAGTTTGAAGAACACTGACTTAAAAGCCACAATAGTTACTCTCGTTAAAACTTACAGACTATATTTACAGCTGAGAAGACCTTCGGTGGGACTGATGGGAAAAAGATGAATGCTATTCAGTGCCTGAATAAGTTGTGTTTTGATTACACATTTTGTTAACATTGCATGGGAGAAGTGATGGGTGTGTTAGCTAGATTTGTTTTAAGTAAGAAAATATTTGCTCTTTAATTAGCAAACTGTTAGCCTGTTGGAATTGTTTGTACTTGTCTTGCTGCTAATTCGGTACTACAATAAATTCATTCTCTAATATGAGGTGCAAATAATATGTTATTCAATAAAAGCAGCAAGGAATCATTTGCATTTACTTAACCAAATACTGAAGGCCTGTTGGAATCTGAATTAATCAGCATTTATATCAACATTTAAATTAGTGCCAGTCCTTGGAACAATCTTTTCACACCTTGACATAGGCAAAGGTTCAGTATTGTTTAAGGAAGCATATTTACATCCTCTTTTGTTGATTACAAATGTGCTCGTAGTTATTGGATTGATTTAACTTTTATGTACCTACAGCACATGATATAACTGACTGAAATATCTTTCTATTGGACCCTTATGCAGTAAGGAAATTCTAGATGTCCTTTGTCCTTACGGGTGAAGAATGTCAACCAGCAAGTAGAAAAATACATAGAACATGCCTAGAATTTTGTGCTTTGTAGTTGTATGATTCTATGAAGTAGGAGTGCAGGGCAGCATGGTGGTTAGCACTGTTGCTTCACAGTGGTTAGCATTGTTGCTTCATAGCACCAGGGACCCAGATTCGATTTCCGGCTTGAGTCACTGTCTGCGCAGAGTCTGCACGTCTCCCTGTGTCTGCATGGGTTTCCTCCGGGTGCTCCGGTTTCCTCCCACAGGTCCCGAAAGAAGTGCTTATTCGGTGAATTGGACATTCTGAATTCTCCCTCTGTGTACCCGAACAGGCAATTTTCACAGTAACTTAATTGCAGTGTTAATGTAAGCCTACTTGTGACACTAATAAAGATCCTTATTAATATCATGATGAGGTCTTTAAACTAGTTTAAATGGGGAGAAGGGCTCAGGAGAGGTTAGTAAAGTTTCCAGAACAAGCAATAGAACAGAGGGTATGGAAAGCAGCAGGAACCTAACTTCAGGCACAGCAGATGAGGGGCAACTATGAAAAGGGCTGCAGTCAACACCGGACTGAGGGTGTTGTACCTAAATGTACGCAGTATACGAAACAAGGTAAATTAACTTGTAACGCAACATTGAAATTGGCGGGTACGATGTTGTGGGCATTACAGAGACGTGGCTGCCAGGGCTAGGATTTAAATATCCAAGGATATGTGTGCTGGAAGATGTAAAGAGGAGCGCGGTTGCCTTGTTAGTAAGAAAACGACAGCAAGCAGCAGTATAGGGTCGGAAGGCATAGACTATGTATGGGTGGAGTTGAGGAATTGCAAAGGGAAAAATACGCTGATGTGAGTTATGTACAGGCCCCCTAGCAGTAGTCTGAAATGTGTGAAAGTTGATAAATTACCCGGACCAAATGGACTACACCCCAGGGTTCTGAAGGAGATAGCTGAGGAGATTATGGAAGCATCGGTGGTGATCTTTCAGGAATCACTGGAGTCAGGGAGGGTCCCAGAGTACTGGGAAATGGCTAATGAAACACCCCTGTTTAAGAAGGGAGGGAGGCAGGAGGTGGAAAATTATAGTTCGGTTAGCCAGACTTTGGTCACTTGGTGAGATTTTAGAATGCAATATTAAAGATGAGATTACGGAGTACTTAGAAGTGCATGGTAAAATAATGTTTTGTCATACCTGACAGATCTGTTAGAATTCTTTGAGGAGATAATGAGGAAGTTAGACAAAGGTGAGCCAGTGGGCGTGATCTATTTGGATTTCCAGAAGGCCTTTTAAAAAGGTGCCATACAGGAGGCTGCTAAATAAGATAAGTACCAATGATATTCGGGGCGAGGAACTGGCATGGATTGAGGATTGGCTGACTGGCAGAAGGCAGAGAGTGGGGATAAAGAAGTCTTTTTTCAGGGTGGCAGCAGGTGACTAGTGTTCTGCAGGTGTCAGTGTTGGGACCACAATTCTTCACTATATATTAATGATCTGGAAGAAGGAACTGAGGACATTGTTGCTGGGTTTACAGATGAAACAGAGATCTGTAGAGGGACAGGTAGTATTGAGGAAACAGGGGGGCTGCAGAAGGATTTAGGCTAGTAAAGTGGGCAAGAAATGGCAGATGGAATACAATGTGGAAATGGTGAGGTTATGCACTTTGGTAGGAAAAATAGAGAAATAGACTATTTTCTAAATCGGTAAAGGCTTTGGAAATCTGAAGCACAAAGGGATTTAGGAGTCCCAGTTGAGGATTCCCTTAAGGTTAACATGTAGGTTCAGTTGGCAGTTAGGAAGGCAAAATGTAATGCTGGCATTCACGTTGAGAGGGCTAGAATACAAAGGGAGTACCGCTGAGGCTGTATAAGACTTTGGTCAGACCCTATTTGGAATGTTGTGAGCAGTTTTCAGCCCTGTATCTAAGGGGGGGGGGGGGGGGGGGGGGTCAAGAGGACGTTCACCAGAATGATTCCAGGAATGAAGGGCTTGTCATATGAGGAGCGGTTGAGGTCTGTGGATCTGTACTCGGTGGTGTTTAGAAGGATGAGAGGGGATCTCATTAAAACTTACAGAATACTGAGAGTATACTAGATAGAGTGGACTTGGAGAGGATGTTTCCACCAGTAGGAAAAACTAGAACCTGAGGGTACAGCCTCAATCGGAAGGGACAATCCTTTAAAACTGAGATGAGAAGAAATTTCTTCAGCTAGAGGGCGGTGAATTTGAGGAACTTGTGTTTGATCTTCTATACCTTGCAAAAGACTTCACCAAACGCCTAGACTTGTCCAAACCAGGATCTTTATTGAGTCACATGTGGTAAGATAACAAACTGCTACAGAGCAAGTTATCATGGAGTTTCTTTGCACTCCTCTGGAACTGCACCTAGCATGTTCACCTGTATGTCTTCCTACCATCTCCTCCAACCATCTGCCGATGGCCAGGTGTGTATCTGCTTATATGGGTGTCCCCGGTCACATGACCGCAGTCTGGAGATCGCATGGTGTGTCTGCACCACCACCTACTTGTTGGAGGTCGCACACCATCCTTCTATGCTGTTGCTTACAGTCATATCACCACAGAACTCATTGCCACAGAAGGTTGTGGAGGTCAAGTAACTGAGTGTCTTGAAGACAGAGATAGATAGGTTCTTGATTAGTAAGGGGATCAAGGGTTATGAGGCGAAGGCAGGAGAATGGGGATTGTAGGAATCTACCGTGCAGTTTAAATGTAGTCTCGTATGCACTTCAAAACTCAGTAGAATTTAAGTTATACTTCTCGGATGCAAAATAAAAATATTTCATTGTGTCTATTGATTATAATTGAGAGACTAAGATCTTCTTGTGGATACAAATCAAATGTTCTCAATAAAGCCCCCTTGCCAGCAAAAGACTTTAAGAGAAATAATTGGCTTAATGGTTGACAACAGATTTAACTTTCAAAAATACAGTAATGGTTCTTGCTCAAAGCAAAAAAGCTAGCGCAAAGTTCAAGAGTTAGAGTGGAAATATGAAAATACGAAATAAGGATAGCGAGTAGTTAGGTAAAAGGTATAGAGTGATCCTGGATGGAAAATGTCTGCCTGGACCTCTTATGTTTAATATAATCAGTCTGATTCCATCTCTCCCTACCCCTGCAATGTGCTGATTGACTTGGATGGGTCTCAAATACATTTGGTTGGATGGTTAGTTGTCAATCATTAATGTGCAACATTATCTTGCTGAACTTTTAAAATTAATATAAATGTTGCATGTGGGATTCTTAAATGTGTGTTGGAATGTAAACTCTGCTCTTATCATTAAACTAGTATGTGCTGAATTCTGTGATTCTGTTCATTTGAACAATGGCAAAGCTCATATGAACTAGAATGTCAATTTGACCGTCAGTATAATGTTGCATAAGCTTTAGCTAGCTTTTTTAGATGTTTCAAATTCTGTGCTTTGCCACTGCAAATTCTGCAAGCTGTGTGTTTTTTTAATCTAAATCATGCTTGAAGTTATATGATGAAATCCATTTTGAAGTGGATTTTAAACTGGGCTTTAGTATTTACATTAAAATGGCTAAATCAATGACTCTTTTACCTATCAGAAATAGCCAGTTCCCTTCAGGGATGAGAAACATGGGGAGTCGGAGAATTCCACCCATGTTCGGTCCGGTCCGAATTCTCCGCCACCCGGGAATCGGCGGGGGCGGGAATCGCACCACGCCGGTTGGCGGGCCCCCGCGGCGATTCTCCAGCCCGCGATGGGCCGAAGTCCCGCTGCTGACAGGCCAATCCCGCCGGTGGGAATCAAAACACCTCTGGTGCCGGCGGGATTGGCAGCACGGGCGGGCTCCGGGGTCCTGGGGGGGGCGCACGGCGATCTGACCCTGCGGGGTGCCCCCACGGTGGCCTGGCCCGCGATCAGGGCCCACCAATCGGCGGGTGGGCCTGTGCCGTGGGGGCACTCTTTTTCTTCCGCCCCGCCATGGCCTTCACCATGGTGGGGGCGGAAGAGACCCCCTCCCCTGCGCATGCGCCGGTATGAAGTCAGCAGCCGCTGACGCACCGGCGCATGCGCAGACTTCTGCCAGCCAGCCTTTTGGCCCCAGCTGGCGTGGCGCCAAAGGCCGTTCGCACCGGTCGGCAGAGCGGCAACCACTCCGGTGCGGGCCTAGCCCCTCAATGTGAGGGCTTGGCCCCTAAAGGTGCAGAGAATTCTGCACCTTTGGGGAGGCTCGACGCCGGAGTGGTTGACGCCACTCCATCACGCCGGGACCCCCCACCCCACCGGGTAGGGGAGAATCCCGGCCCATATTCGCCATTATCGAATGGCGGATGGAACAAATGTCTTAATTCTCCTCCTGTATCTATGGTCTTATCTACAGATTTTGCTTTTATTTGATAATTAAAGTGTACCACTATTGACACATATGTGGTTACGAAACTAGAGCAAGCATGTGGAGTTGAATTACAGAGTTTGTTTTTATTTATTATTTCACAGGGTATGGGTGTCGCTAACTAGGCCAGAATTTATTACCTATTCTGAATTGCCCATGAGAAGGTGGTGGTGAGCTGCCTCCTTGCACTGCTGCAGTCCATGTGGTATAGGCAAACCCACAGTGCTGTTAGGAAGGGAATTCCAGGATTTTGACCTGGCGACAGTAAAGTAATAGCAATATGGTTCCAAATTAGGATGATGTGATGCTTGATGGAGTATATGCAGGCAGTGGTGTTCTCTTGTATCTGCTGCCCTTCTCTTTTGAGTGGTACAGGTAATGTATTTAGAAAGAGCTGTCAAAGGAGCATTGGTGAGTTGCTGCAGTGAATCTCATGCATGGTATACACTGCTGCTACTGTAAGTCAGTGGAGGGGGTGAATGTTGAAAGTGGTGGATGGGGCACCAATTTGTCCTGGATGGTATCGAGTTTTTTGAGTGTTGATGGAGCTGCTGTCATCCAGACAGGTGGATTACACTCCTGACCTGTGCCTTGTAGATGGTGAACAGGCTTTGGGGAGTCAGGAGGTGAGTTACTCGCTGTAGAATTCCCAGCCTCTGACCTGCTTTTGTAGCCACAGTATTTATATGACCAGCCCAGTTCAATTTCTAGCCAACGGTAATGCCCAAGTGTTGATAGATCCAGGATCTAACTGAATGGTGGAAAAGTTTGAGGGGCTGAATAACACACTCTTTATCTGTGTTCTTATGTCCTTCTAACTATTATTCCAATTATTCACTACTGCAGAGTTCACAATTACATTTTATTCTCTTTTTCCTATGGAATTATCCCTGTGCTGTCATCACTTGCGCTGAGACATTACAAGGGTGTTTTTTTAATCAATAGAAAACTGTCAAAGAGAATCATTCAAATGAATCTGTGTGTAGGAGACAACCTAGTTGGCATCCCATGAATGCAAATCTTGTAAAAGACAACTTGCAAGTTGTTATTTTCTAATTCAGTTTTGAGAAAAGAGCAAGACTTGCAATTATTGCCCAACTTTATAACTGAATGGCTTGCTTGGCCACTCCAGAGAGCAGCAAAGTGTCAATCATATTGGTGTTGAAATTGTGTCGCATACAGGCCAGACCAGGTAAGTTGACCTGTTATCCGAATGTGGTCTGGCATATATATGCAGCTGGATTCCTGGCTGCCTGACACAGGCAGCGAGATTCAAGATTGGGCGGATAATGCCGCATTGAGCAAAAAACGGGATTGTTGCCCGGACCGATTCCATTGGGATGCTCCAGTCCCGCGCCGGCAGCGGCATTGAGGTTCACGCCCCATACCGGAGGCCCCATGAAAATCCACGATTTGCATCGCTTTGCCTATGATTAACAGGCTGGACACCGGATACATCGATTTGTCTGAAAGGGGGGAATCCTGAGATGAGACCCCTTAGAACTAGATAGCTAGGATAACACCAAAATAGCTGCACATTAGTTAATTCATCGAGGACTGAAAGTAATCATAAAAATATATCCAGTAATCATTATTAATCATTAAACATGTATTCTTAGAATATAACACTATCAAGCATTTAAACTCTTGCTAATAGTAGTGGCCGCAATGTATTGTAGAATTCAAGCTAGCTAATTTAGCCACATTCCTAAGACAGACAGAATCATACAAATATAATGTGGTCAGCAGAAACTCGTCCAGAGGAAGCCGCTCTTATCAGCAACCCTAGACATCCCGTACATAGGCAGGCAATGGTAAAGCTAGGGACATAGAATATAAAACATACGTACAGCGCAGAAGGAGACCATTCGGCCCATCGAGTCTGCACTGACCCACTTAAGCCCCCACTTCCACCCTATCCTCGGAACCCAATAACCCCATCTAATCTTTTTGGACACTAAGGGCAATTTAGCATGGCCAATCCACCTAACCTGCACGTCTTTGGAATGTGGGAGGAAACCGGAGCACCCGGAGGAAACCCACGCAGACACGGGGAGAACGTGCAGACTCCGCACAGACAGTGACCCAGCGGGGAATTGAACCTGGGATCCTGGCGCTGTGAAGCCACACTGCTATCCACTTGGCGTGCTGCCTGGACTATGCTATGAAAAGTGGAACTGGGAATGAGGGAGAGCAAAGGATAGCAGGTGAGGGGGTCCTGACATGGGACAGGTTGAGGTTATACAGCAGTATAACTCAGCGTGATCATGTAACCTGGTGGCATTGGATGGGCAAGGGAATCCTCATCTTTGCAACATTCTCTGTCTCTCCCCCCTCCACCCGCAGACACATGGATACAGGACTGCAGCCAGCTATGCTTGCTATCTACCTAGCCGCTGCTGCCATTGTGAATGCACGGAGAGTAGAGTGCCTGGGACCAAGGAGGACCCTGCACAAGAGGAGGTTTACCCAGAAGAGCAGGGGCCAACCGGTGAGGCACAAGTGCCAGCTGTCCAACAGACCAAGGAGGAGGTGCAATGGAGGCCCCACATGAGACCACATGTAAGGCACTTGTCCTTCGAAGTGCTCCCAGACCACATGTGTCGCTGACGTCTCTGCTTGACCAGGTAGACCATGCGCCACCTGTACCAGTTGGTGGTGCACCTAGCACCGTTGGTGTTTGGAGGAGGACCCCCCTGCTCCCAGTGGCCATCAAGGTGATGGTCGCCCTGAACCTTTATGCCTCTGGCTCATTCCAGGGCTCAACTAGGCCCTGTGTGGGATCGCGGAAACTTCCGCACACAGGTCTATCTGCTGTCACAGATGCCCTATTCACATGGGAATTGGACTACATCACCTTCAATCTGGACCTGGCCCAACAAGATGGTCAGACATCAAGAGTTGCTGCCATCGCTGGCATGCCTCAGATCCAGAGATGGCACAAATGTTTCCCTCGAGCACCAATTCAACAAGGGGTACCCTTCATCAATTGGAAGGGTTTCCATTCCATGAATGTACGACCACCAGCTGAACATCATGCAGTTCTGCACCCGATATCCAGGCAGCATGCATGTTGCATACATGCTGGCACACTCGTCGGTTCCCAGCACCTTCAAGGTGTTCCCTCTGGTGATGGGTTGGCTATTGTGTGATAAGAGTTACCCACTAAGGTCATGGCTAATGACACCTGTGCGGAGGCCCCAGATGGAGGCAGAGACTGTTGTAGGGGCTGGTTTAGCACAGAGGGCTAAACAGCTCGCTTGTAATGCAGAACAAGGCCAGCAGCACGGGTTCAATTCCCTTACCGGCCTCCCAGAACAGGCGACAGAATGTGGCGACTAGGGGCTTTTCATATTAATTTCACTGAAGCCTACTTGTGACAATAGGTGATTTATTATTATTGATCATGCAGCAATCAGGAGCATTATTGAGTGGTGCATTGGCTTACTTGATGTACGTCCGTTGCCTGGATCACTCTGAGTTGTGTTTCCGATGCCTGGAGCACTCTGGAGGAGAGCTCCAATATAGACCCGAGACGGTCTTGAGAATTGTGGTGGCCTACTGCAAGTTCCATAACATCGCGCTGCAGAGGGGCGACATGTTGGAGCAGGAGGAAGCACAATATGCCTCATCTGACGAGGAAGATGAGGATGGTGTTGAGTCCGAACTGGCAGAGCATGCCACCCAACGTGTACACCAGAGCCACCGCACATGGGACAACCTCATCACATCCCGATTTACCAACTAAGACGTTCTTTGAGGAGGTAACCAGGGAGTTCGACCAAGGAGAACCAGTGGACGTGATTTATTTAGATTTCCAGAAGGCTTTTGACAAGGTGCTGCATATGAGATAAGAGCCCATGGTGTTAAGGGTAAGATCCTGGCATGGATAGAGGATTGTCTTACTGGCAGAAGGCAGAGTGGGGATAACGGGATCTTTTTCAGGATGGCAGCCGGTGACTAGTGGTGTGCCTCATGGGTCGGTGCTAGGGTCACAATTTTTCACAATATACGTTAATGATATGGACGAAGGAACTGAAGGCACTGTTGCTAAGTTTGCAGATGATACAAAGATCTGTAGAGGGACAGGTGAGGATGAGGAAGCAAGGGGGCTGCAGAAGGATTTGGACAGGCTAGGAGAGTGGGCAATTGATGCACTATCAATTACAACGAGAGTAGAGAGTAATCAAGGCTTTATTAATCAGAGATGCGTTGCCTCCTGCAGCTGCTACTACAAATGGTAGCAGCTCAGTGTGCACACACATTTATACTCCGCCTACTGGGCGGAACCAGCAGACATGGATCTACTCCCGTACCTGTAGTACAGGAGCCTTACCGTATTACCTCTAATACACGGATTATACAAACAGTGGTGACTACCACAGCAATGAAGTGGCAGATTAGATCCATAGATCCATAGAATTTACAGTGCGGAAGGAGGCCATTCGGCCCATCGAGTCTGCACCGGCTCCTGGAAAGAGCACCCTACCCAAGGTTAACACCTCCACCCTATCCCCATAACCCAGTAACCCCACCCAACACTAAGGGCAATTTTGGACACTAAGGGCAATTTATCATGTCCAATCCACCTAACGTGCACATCTTTGGACTGTGGGAGGAAACCGGAACACCCGGAGGAAACCCACGCACACACGGGGATGAAGTGCAGACTCCACACAGACAGTGACCCAAGCTGGAATCGAACCTGGGACCCTGGAGCTGTGAAGCGATTGTGCTATCCACAATGCTACCGTGCTGATGAAGTACGATGTGAAAAGGTGTGAGGTTATGCACTTTGGAAGGAGAAATTTAGGCATAGACTATTTTCTCAATGGGGAAATGCTCAGGAAATCAGAAGCACAAAGGGACTTGGGAGTTTTTGTTCACGATTCTCTTAAGGTTAACGTGCAGGTTCAGTCGGCAGTTAAGTAGGCAAATGCAATGTTAGCATTTATGTCAAGAGGGCTAGAATAAAAGACCAGGGATGTACTTCTGAGGCTGTATAAGGCTCTGGTCAAACCCCATTTGGAGTATTGTGAGCAGTTTTGGGCCCATATCTAAAAGGAAGGACGTGTTGGCCTTGGAAAGGGTCCAGAGGAGATTCACAAGAATGATCCCGGAAATGAACAGCTTGTCATATGAGGAACGGTTGAGGACCCTATGTCTGTACTCATTGGAGTTTAGAAGGATGAGCGGGGATCTTATTGAAATTTATAGGACACTACGCTGCCTGGATAGAGTGGACGTGGAGAGGATGTTTCCAGTTGTGGGAAAAACTAGAAACAAAGGGCACAATCTCAGACTAAAGGGACGATCCTTTAAAACAGAGATGAGGAGGAATTTTTTCATACAGAAGGTGGTGAATCTGTAGAACTCTTTCCCGCAGAAGGATATGGAAGCCAAATCACTGAGTGTCTTTAAGACGGAGATAGATAGATAGGTTCTTGATTAATATGGGGATTAGGGGTTATGGGGAGAAGGCAGGCGAATAGGGATGATCAGGGGTTATGGGGAGAAGGCAGGCGAATAGGGATGAGAAAGGTATCAGCAATGATTGAATGGCAGAGCAGACACGATGGGCCAAGTGGCCTAATTCCGCTCCTATGTCTTATGGTCCTATGGTCACTGGGAGCTCACCGTTCTGTCCCACCTCTTCCCCATCCCAAATTCATTCCCCCCCCACATAGAACTCCCCTTCCCCTGAACCATTCACCCCTTCCCTGCCCCAGTCCTTCACTTCACCTTCCCCCTAAACCTTTCATTCCTTCCCACTACAACAGCTGCCTCTCCACCCTCCGAGAACCAAACCAGCATCTCCACAATGCTGGCCCTGTGTTGGCAGTATCAGCGGGTCTTGTCCAGAGAACGGAGGATGATGACAACTTGCTGTGAGGTACATAAGAACATAAGAACTAGGAGCAGGAGTAGGCCATCTGGCCCCTCGAGCCTGCTCCGCCATTCAATTAGATCATGGCTGAGTTCTGGTGTTCCTCATTGTTTGACAAAATCTAACTCCTGCCTTTAGGAGAGCATTCCACTGTTTAACCAGGTGATCCCTGCAGGTGTGCTGACAAATCCTCTTCACAGGCCCATATATCTTGGAGTGGGGCGGGGGTGAGGCTGTGGGATATGGTGAATGGTTCGGGCTTACTCATGGGGGATGCTGTCAATCAAGGCGGTCCAAACATTGCTTCCTCCATGCCCTGCCACTTTTTAGTGAGGGTGTCACCATGTGGGTCGTTCATGTGTCATGGGCGTCTTGCCCTGCCCCAACCTCCACAACCATCCCCCCACCCTCTCACACCCAGCAGACACACTAAACTTAGCCCCAACCCATCCTTTAGACCTATCAGAGTTTAGAGGCAGGTCGGACTGGTGGAAAAAAGTGTTTAAAGGTGACTATGCACAATGGTGTGCCCTAACCCCTAACTATCTTCTACGTACTACATCTGTGCCAACTTAAGTGTCATTTATCTTCCTCATCTTAAGTGGCCTATTGCTCCTTTTACGTGCTTCCCCATACAGAACATGAGAAGTGAAGGCGGCCTGCTGCGTGTCAGAGGCCCCTGCCCTGTAATGCCCCTGGAGGATGTCTCTGGAGGGCCTGGACCTGATTGAGCCTGGCTGATGTTCGGGTGTCAAAGGTTACGACATGTCACCCTGTTCTTCCCACTGCTTAAGAGATGAACCAGTGTCAGATGGGGGCGATTCAGAAGGGCTGGAGTGTTCCAGAATCTCCCCTGTGGGAGACACCGGTATCCGCCCCATCACTTCCTCCTCCCTCGGAGTGTTCGCTGGCCACCAGACTACTCCATGGGGTGGAGGTGAGATTGGAGTGAGCTTGAGAAGTGCAAAAGTCACCTTGCGCTGCCAGTCCTGGAAGCCCGCCCTCATCAATGCCCTGGCGCACTGAGACTGGAACATGTCCCTCAGCAAGTGAGACATGTCCATCACTGCCTCGGTCATGTCCCTCATTGCCTGAGACATGTCTCTCTGTGACTGGCCAGAGTCAGTCAGCACCCGGTCAATGTTCTCGGTGCCCTCAGCCAAGAACTTTTGTGAATGGGCCAAGCTCAGGAATGCAATGTCCATCTGCACCAGGGACATGTCTGCCTGTGACTGGCTCTCCTGAACTGCACCTTAGACACCGACAGAATAGTGTACTCCAAGCTTTGGACGTCCTGATACATGGTTCTGATGTCTTGCCCCATCCCTTCCACCATGGACGGCACCCTTTCAGTGTTGACCTGCGACCCCAGGCGGCATGGACTTGTCTGATGGTGATCCAGCAAGTAAAAGACATAGGGTGAGATCTTGGGAAGGACTGGTTTGTGGGAGAGGGGTGACTTGCTATAGGGACATCTGCGTTGTATTGGGCTCTCAATTGTTTGCCACATGCTGTCCTTCATGTCTGCCACTGCCCTTTCCTCGGCCTCCCTCTGAGGGGGTCTGGGCCAGAATGTCAGTGATTTCCCCCTCCCCCACTTTCAGTGCACATGCCTATTATGAGCCGACCTTATTCTTGGGGAACCAGAACGGACATAGTGAGATGCTGGGAAGCAAGTTCTATATGGGTCTGTAGCTGGTGGCATGTGTGGAAAGCTGCTGGCAAAGAGGACAATATATATTTGAGGTTTGGTGGAAGCTGGGGGGCAAAGGAGGTGCAGGCAGGTAGGGTGTTGTTGGCCTCTCAGGGATTGGGGGTGTGATTTGAGGAGTGAGGGACGGAAGTGATGCCAGGGACTCAGAGGTGGTGATTCAACCGAGCTGCCCTTCATCTCCCAGTGATGCTGCCAGCTCTCACACGGCATCTGCTACCTCTTCCCCAGGGGCAGGATGTTCTTTAGTCTCTGCCCTACCCTGGGGGTGTCCCTCCCCTCCTTGATGGCATCCAGCATCTATTGAATTTCAGATGCCCGGAATTGGGGGCAAGTCTCCGTGCAGCCATTTTCTTTGTTGCAATGACAGTCTGTGGTGAGTGGAGCACTTGTAAGCAGCCAGCAGGACTCAGGCCCATCATGGACGCAGATTAGAGGTAGCTATAGGGTTCGAGGTGCTGAATGGCCTACTCCTACTCCTATTTCATATGTTCAAATGTATGCTTGTATTTTTTTTTTATAAATAATTTTTATTGAAGTTTTTACAAAATACAAAATATAAACATCATAACTCTATTAACGTACTCCCGCGGTAACACCCTGTAAACAATGCCCCCCAGCTGCAAGAGCAACTTCAAACAAAAGGAAAAAAAAACAGAAACCAAAAGACAGAGAAAAGAGAAAAAAAAACAAGGGAGAGAGATAGCACCCTCCACAAACCCATGTGTACAGTTCTCCCTCCCCCCCATCCTTACCCTCCCTCCCCAGGTTGCTGCTGCTGCCGGCCTATTTCCCTACCGTTCCGCCAGGAAGTCCAGAAAGGGCTGCCACCGCCTGAAAAACCCTTGTACTGATCCCCTCAGGGCAAATTTCACCCTCTGCAATTTAATGAACCCCGCCATATCCGAGATCCAGGCCTCCACGCTTGGGGGCCTCGCATCCTTCAACTAGAGCAAGATCCTCCACCGGGCTACTAGGGACGCAAAGGCCAGGACCCCAGCCTCTATCGCCTCCTGCACTCCCGGCTCCACTGCCACCCCAAAAATTGCGAGTCCCCAGCCTGGTTCGACCCTGGATCCCACCACCCTCGACACCGTCTTTGCTACCCCCTTCCAAAACTCCCCCAACGCTGGGCATGCCCAAAACATATGGGCGTGGTTCGCTGGGCTCCCCGAGCACCTAGCACACCTGTCCTCGCCCCCGAAAAACCTACTCATCCTTGTCCCAGTCATGTGGGCCCTATGCAGCACCTTGAACTGTATGAGGCTAAGCCTCGCACAGGAAGAGGAGGAATTCACTCTCTCCAGGGCATCCGCCCATGTCCCCTCCTCAATCTCCTCACCCAGCTCCTCTTCCCATTTACCCTTCAGTTCCTCCACCGAGGCCTCGTCTACCTCCTGCATCACCCGGTGTATGTCCGAGATCCTCCCTCCCCGACCCACACCCCCGAGAGCACCCTATCCCGCACCCCCTGTGGAGGCAGCAAGGGGAACCCCTCCACCTGCAAACGCCCTCACCTGGATGTACCTAAACATGTTCCCCGGGGGGAGCCCAAACTTCCCCTCTAACTCCCCCAAGCTCGCGAACCTCCCCTCCACAAACAGGTCCCTCAACCTCCTAACCCCTGCCCTGTGCCAGCCCCGGAATCCGCCATCAATGCTCCCTCGGACGAACCGATGGTTCCCCCGTATCGGGGCCTCCATCGAGCCCCCCATTTCTCCTCTGTGCCGTCTCCATTGCCCCCAAATTTTGAGGGTAGCCGCCACCACCGGGCTCGTGGTATACCTCGTTGGAGGGAGCGGCAACGGCGCCGTTACTAGCGCTTCCAGGCTCGTGCCCACACAAGACGCCATCCTCTTCCACGCTGCCCCCTCCTCGCCCATTACCCACTTACGCACCATCGCTGCGTTGGCCACCCAGTAGTACCCACAGAGGTTGGGCAACGCCAGCCCCCCTATCCCTGCCTCATTCCAGGAACACTCTTCGAACCCTTGGAGTCCCATGCGCCCACACAAATCCCATGATACTGCTGTTGACCCTCCTGAAAAAGGCCTTTGGGATAAAGATGGGGAGGCACTGGAACAAGAACAAAAACCTCGGGAGCACCGTCATCTTGACGGACTGCACCCTCCCCGCCAGTGACAGCGGTAACATCACCCACCTCTTAAACTCCTCCTTCATCTGCTCCACCAACCTTGTGAGGTTGAGCTTGTGCAGGGCCCCCCAACTCCCAGCCACCTGGACCCCTAGGTACCTGAAGCTCTTCCCTGCCTGCTTCAGTGGGAGCCTACCAATCCCCTCCTCTTGATCCCCCGGATGCACCACAAACACCTCGCTCTTGCCCAGGTTCAGCTTATACCCCGAGAAACCCCCGAATTCCCCAAGGATCCTCATCAACTCCGGCATCCCCCCCCCACCGGGTCCGCCACATACAGCAGCAGATCGTCCGCGTACAGTGACACTCGATGCTCCTCCCCCCCCCCGCACCATGCCCCTCCAGTTCCCTGACTCCCTCAATGCCATGGCCAGGGGCTCAATTGCCAACGCGAAGAGCAAGGGGGACAGGGGGCACCCCTGTCTCGTCCCCCGATGCAGCCGAAAGTACTCCAACCTCCTCCTATTCATGGCTACACTTGCCATCAGGGCCTCGTAGAGCAGCTTCACCCACCAAATAAACCCCTCCCCAAACCCAAACCTCTTCAACACCTCCCACAAGTACTCCCACTCCACCCTATCGGAGGCCTTCTCCGCGTCCAACGCCACCACTATCTCCGCCTCCCCTTCCACCGCCGGCATCATAATGACATTGAGGAGTCTTCGCACATTTGTGTTCAGCTGCCTTCCCTTCACAAACCCCGTCTGGTCCTCATGCATGACCCCCGGCACACATCCTCTATTCTAGTGGCCAGGATCTTTGCCAGCAGCTTAGCACCGGCGTTCAGCAACAAAATCGGCCTATATGATCCACACTGCAGAGGGTCCTTGTCCCGCTTCAGGATCAAGGAAATCAGCGCCCGCGACATAGTTGGGGGCAAAGCCCCCCCCTCCCATGCCTCGTTAAAGGTCCGGACCAACAGGGGGCCCAACAGGTCCAAATACTTTTTATAGAATTCCGCCGGAAACCCGTCCGGCCCCGGCGCCTTCCCCGACTGCATGTTCCCTATCCCTTTGACAACCTCCTCCAACTCGATCGGCGCCCCTAGTCCCTCCACCCACTCCTCTTCCCCCCTCGGGAAACGCAACATGTCCAGGAAGCGCCCCATTCCACCCTCCTCCACCGGGGGCTCAGACCGGTACAGTTCCCCATAAAAGTCCCTGAAGACCCCATTGACCTCTATCCCCCTCCGCACCACCTTCCCAGCGCTATCCCTCACTCCCCCAATCTCCCTGGCCGCGTCTCGCTTCCGGAGCTGGTGCGCCAGCATCCTGCTCGCCTTCTCCCCGTGTTCATACACCGCCCCCTGTACTTTCCTCCACTGGGCTTCGCCTTTCTGGTCGTCAGTAGGTCAAATCTGGCCTGAAGGCTACGCCTCTCCCCCAGCAATCCCTCCTCCGGGGCCTCCGCATATCTCCTATCCACCTGCACCATCTCCCCTATCAGTCTTTCCCTTTCCCTCTGCTCCCCCCTCTCCCTATGGGTTCGGATGGAGATCAATTCCCCCCTCATCACCGCCTTCAATGCCTCCCAGACCGTCCCCACCCGGACCTCCCCGTTATCATTGGCCTCGAGGTATCTCTTAATACACCCCCGGACCCTCCCGGCCACCTCCTCCTCTGCCAGCAGCCGCACCTCCATGCGCCAGAGCGGACGTTGGTCCCTCTCTTCCCCCAGCCCGAGGTCCATCCAGTGCAGGGCATGGTCCGAAATGGCAATGGCGGAGTATTCCGCATCCTCCACCCTCGACACCAGCCCCCTGCTCAGGACAAAAAAGTCAATCCTCGAGTAGGCCTTATGTACGTGGGAGAAAAACGAGTATTCCCTGGCCCTTGGCCTCACAAACCTCCAAGGGTCCACCCCCCCATCTGGTCCATAAATCCCCTCAACACCTTAGCCGCCGCCGACCTCCTACCCGTCCGGGACTTGGATCGATCCAATGGCGGATCCAGCACAGTGTTAAAGTCTCCCCCCATGATCAGGCCCCCCACCTCCAGGTCCGGAATGCGGCCCAGCATACGCCGCATGAACCCCGCATCGTCCCAATTTGGGGCATAAATATTCACCAACACCACCCGCTCCCCCTGCAGTTTGCCACTCACCATCACATACCTCCCGCCACTGTCAGCCACCACCTTCAACGCCTCAAACGACACCTTCTTCCCCACCAGGATCGCCACCCCCTTAATCTTCTTGTCCAGCTCTGAGTGGAATACCTGGCCCACCCACCCCTTTCTCAGCCGGACCTGGTCCACCACTCTCAGGTGTGTCTCCTGGAGCATGGCCACATCCGCCTTCAGTCCCTTCAGGTGCGCAACTACACGGGCCCTTTTGACCGGCCCATTCAGCCCCCTCACATTCCAGGTTATCAGCCGGATCCGAGGGCTCCCTGCCCCCTTCCTCTGCCGATTAGCCATACCTAATCCCTTGCCCACCCCCGGCCAGCGTTCCACGCTCTGCCAGTTTCCCACGGAGGCACCTCCCCCCCTCCAGCACCCCCTGCGTTCTCCAGCTCCTTCCTGACCGTTTCAGCAGCAGCCCGGTAACCCCCCTCCCTCCCCTCCCCCCCAGGCTAGGACCCCTCCTAGCCGTGCCCCCCCCCCCCCCCCCTCTACAGCACTCCCGTGAGCCAGCTCTCTTCTGCTGACCCCGGCGGCTCCCGCCCTACTTTCGGCTCCTCCCAACATGGGACTGCCCCTCCTCCATAGTGCCCATCAACCAGTCCACCCTCCCCCGCTCCTGCGCGGGAAAAGAAAACCCCACCCCCTCCCTCTCCCAGCGCGGGGACCCCGCAGAAAGCCCGCGCTTTCGCCCTGCCGGGCCCCGCCTCCTCCAGGGCCACTCCCATTGTCAGTCCCCCCCCACTAGCTCCCCAAACACCCCGTTTACCCCTCAGTCCAAACCCGTCCACCCAACTCTTGCTAGAAACCCATAAAGAAAACACCCGTACGGCATCACCCCACCCACCCTACGGCCACCCCACATCATACCGTAAACCCCGCAAATACACATACAGTATAAATAAATACAGTATTCTACAGCATCCCCCATCCGGGGGACCCTCAGTTTGTGTCCAGTTTCTCAGCTTGCACGAAGGCCCACGCCTCCTCCGGGGACTCAAAATAGTGGTGCCGATCCTTGTAGGTGACCCACAGACGCGCCGGCTGCAGCATTCCAAACTTCACCTTCTGTCTGTGGAGCACCGCCTTCGTCCGGTTAAACCCGGCCCTCCGCCTCGCCACCTCCGCACTCCAGTCCTGGAAGATCCGCACCTCCGTGTTCTCCCATTTGCTGCTCCGCTCCTTCTTGGCCCACCGGAGCACACACTCACGATCCACAAACCGGTGGAACCTTACCAACACCGCCCGCGGTGGCTCGTTCAGCTTGGGCCTCCTAGCCAGAATTCTGTGGGCCTCCTCCAACTCCAGGGGCCCCTGGAAGGACCCAGCTCCCATCAGCATGTTCAGCATCATCACCACATAGGCCGCTATGTCCGACCCCTCCAGCCCCTCCGTGAGGCCCAGGATCCGTAAATTCTTCCTCCTCGACCGGTTGTCCAACTCCTCGAACCGCTCCTGCCATCTTTTATGGAGCGCCTCGTGCACCTCCACCTTCCCCACCACGGCCACGACCTCGTCCTCCCTCTCGGCGGCCTGCTGCTGCAGCTCCCGGATCGTAGCCCCCTGGGCCGTCTGGGTCTCCATCAGTTCCCTGTTGGTTACCTTGATGGACTCCAGCAGCTCCACTTTCAGATCCTGGAAGCAGCGCAGCAGAGTCGTCTGCTGCTCCTGGACCCACTTCTTCAGTTCTTCAAAACTTTCGCCGGCCGCCATTTTGTCCTTCGGGTCCTGATTTTTTACAAGAGGTTTCCTCCCGATTCTCTCCCTGCTCTTCTCCTGGTCTGCACCATGGGACCTCTGGGGCGACTCCTGGCCTCTTCCCCCGTCGGGATTTGCCTCTTAAGCTCCGTTGGGGGCCTTTAAAAAAGCCCCGAAGTCCGTTTTTTTCGGGAGCCTCCGAACGTGCGGCTCAGCTGGTCATTGCCACTACCGGAAGTCCTATGCTTGTATGTTGATATACTAAATATTCACCTCAAAGGGGCAGTGTCTCAACAAAACAGTGAAATATAATTTGGCAAAGGTGATTGCCAGATCCAAACTGTCCACTTCAGTATGGTGTTACTATCGCAAAATACTAATCTATTTTGATACAGTTGAGCACAATATTACAATTCTCAATGCAACTTACGAGAAAGAAGCCAAAGGAATGCCATGCTTTGACTTTCGTACAATTAATCTGACTGCCGTAGCCTTGAAGGGTGTGTTGAGAATAATAACAGAGTAGCTGGAAAGACATAGAATTATATTGAAGATGACCAGTTTGGATTCCAAGGTGGGAGAGGGACAAGGGAAACATTTGGCATAATATTAATAAATAAACACAGTTTAGAATTTGGACAGGAAGTATATGTTTGCTTTGTAGATTTTTGAAAAGCAGTGATTGAATTAACCTCTTGATTGTGCTGCATGACATTAGAATAGACGGAGAGACAGACGACTCATAAGAAATCTGTAAATGGGACAAACAGTAACAGAGTGAGAGCAGCCAACAGGGAGTCAGAACCACATATAATTGAAAGAGGAGTTCGACAAGGGTGTAGTTTACCCCAGTGCTCTTCAATGTCTGTACAGAAGCAATGTTTAAAGAAGTGTTTGAAAACACAGAATCTGGCATTAAGATTAGGGAGCAAATGATAACATCAATTGGACTTACAAATGACAAAACACTTGCAATAAGCACAGAAGTGTAGCCAGTCATTCAGTTAGAATGCATTTGTTTTAAAGAAGCCCACATTTAAAAGCCTATGGCAAAGGTTAATGCATGCGGTCTTATTTCAGCAAGAACAGGAGGAGTTGATTGAAAACTGACTGATACTGTGAGCAGTCAGAACATTGGGGTCGAGTCATGAAAGCAGCCCAGCAGCAAGAACACATTCAATTTAAAAGAAGCCAACAGTTAAGAGCCCAAAAGAAGGTACTGCTAAAAGGCTATTTGCGATAGACATTTTTCAGAGATTGGCCAAACTTTGCCTCCCAACTTTCCACAGGACCCTGTAACTGGATCAAAATAAAAACCTTGAAAGCCAAACATAGACACAAGTAACTTCTTCAATATCCTAGTCAACAGATGGCAGAGGTCATTAAACCCCACAATGAAATGCATCTACCCAGGATTTAAATGATTGGTCTCAAACATTGGATTGCTGTGAACTGCGATGGAAATGTAAACAATACTTACAGGCTTGAGCGATGGAACCATTGTGTCTCAGTATGCCCCCACATTCCTTGAAAATGCTAATTCCAAAGAGGGAAGTCAGATGATGTTGACAAGCCAATGCTTTCCCCGCTGAAACACCTTCATATGTTAAGGATGTGAGATTGTTGCAATATGTAAGAAAGTACTGTTGGAAGTGGGGTGTGGGCGGTATAGGGACTTGTTTGCAGAAATCATTGTCATGAGTGTGATTTTTGTAGTTTTAAGAAATAGGTGTTGAGCAGGAGCAACCTTTCAAGGTTTTTCATTGTGAGAACAGCTCTGAAGTTACAGGAACAGTGTTTGTAAGTATAGTATTGATTTAATTTGGGAGGAGGATACAGATGTTTATAAGTTATGAATGGTAAACAGCATCTGTAAGTATTGATTTAACAGAAGGGGAGCAGGGTGTGGTGATCTTTGTGAGGGGTTTCCAGAATGGAAGGCCTAGTGATCACAAAGATACACAAAGCTCTTTTGAAGAACTAAAGTAATTTTATTAACACTGCATTTGAGTTTGACACTTATTCTGAATAGCAAACATACATGTAAAAACTAAACTACACTCACGAACACTATCTCTACCTACTAGCTATAACAATTATATATTGACTAACTCTGCAATACACAATGAATCTTATCGTTGTCAGCTCCAGATCTAGTCCCCAAGCCCAAGAGCCAGTGCTATTTATTGTACTGTCCCTTAGCTCTCTCTAGTGGCGAGGCTTAACATAACATTAACTCTTCACATGCTGTACATTTGTATAATGCCACACAGGATACTGATGATCTTAATTTTATCGATTTTACAATAAACTGTTAAAAAGAGGTGAGCCTTCACCATTTTTTTCACCTAGACGGGTTCAGGACGAACAGTAGAATTAGGAGTACAAGAGCGAAGGTGTTAGCTCACCTACTTGCAAAGGATTGCAAGATCTAATAGACTATTAAGAGCAAGCATCAATCTTGGAATTAAAATGAATATCAGCAAATCTATAGTGCATATCTCAAAATCACCAAGAAATATTTATATATCCATAGATGGAAAGGAACTAGAATGAAAGTATTTAGGAAGCATAATATCTGCTACAGACCAACAGCAATGTGGTTGAGTCTTAACTGGCTCCTCACAGGGAATTAGGGATGGGCAATAAATGCTGGAACAGCCAGCGACTCCTACATCCATGCTTTTTCACAAGAGTGTGAGTTATTGGATGGGCAGGTCTGGGCTGGCCGCAGAGGTGGCACTGGGGTCGGGGTGAGTGGATGGGTGGAGTTCGGGGGTGGCTTGGCTAAGGGCCTCCAGTTCAGGAAGCGCTCACCGCATGGGGGGATTGGGTCTGAGGAGGGGTTTCCTTTAAGCAGGGTGTCCCTGTGGGGGGCCCCCCTATTACAGGGGTCCCTAGGGCAGGTGGCACTATTACTAGGTTCCCTTGGTGGGGGGGGGGTCCCTATTATGGGGGTTCCCCATATTACAGGGTCCCCTTATTAAAGTGGTCACTGGGGTCCCCCTATTACAGGGGTCCCTGGGGGTCCCCCTATTACATGGGTCCCTGGGAGTGGGGGGGGGGGGGGGTCATGTCACTCCTGTACCTGGCGTGGGGGGGGGGACGCGCACCCAGGCATTCCGGGGGTGTAGGGACCGATGTACGGTGTGAGGGGAGTTGGCACACCATTTGAAATCCATTGGCTCGTCATCGAAAGGCCCTCCCCCAATGCTCTTCCCCTGATGAGCCATGTTCCGGACGCCGGGGTGGGGGAGGGGGAGGGTGGCCAGGGTGTGGTCAGGGGCTGTCCTGTGGCGCAGTATTTAGCAGGTCGGGTCCGCGCACGGCCGCCGCCATGTTCTACGGCGTGACTGCTGCAGGCCGTCGCTGTGCGCATGCGCTCACGGACCAGACCATTCTCCGGCCGTTTTTGGCCTGAAAGCTGGGAGTTTTACCCATCACCGCTGCTAGCCCTTCACCGGTCCCAGAGTCAGTGAGGGTTCAAAGCCAATTCTGTCGTCATAAAACGCCACAGTTCCCACGCCAGCACCGATACTCAGCTGCAGTATCGGAGAGTCCAGGTCATAGTCTCCCAAACGGATAATCCAGGGCTGGATTCTCCGATTCTGCAGCTATGTCCACAGGATCCATCTGGTCTTACAACCAGAAAGTCGATGCCACCACCCCACCCATCCTCCATCCGATGGGGGTCTAGCAGGCGAGCAGCGTAAAGTCCCCGGCCACGCACGAACTTGACCTGCCAAAGACTGTCCCCCTGTATCCAGTCTCGCCACCCCCCGACCGCTCTCTTCCCCCCCATCTCCCCCCCCCCCCCCCCCCGACTGTAACAATGCTGGACTCAGTCTGCAGCCACCATGCGAGGTCCCTGAGCGGCGTGAGCACATGCGAGCGACGCCGCTTACTCCACACATATGCCGTTTTTGAGAGGGCGGAGTATTGCAAAAACAGCACCGCCCCCGATTCCGGCGTAAACGTGGGTTCTCTGGCCAATCGCTAAACGCGATTTCGGCATCGCCGTCCGAAGAATCCAGCCCACAGTCTCTAAGGCACTTCACAAAAGAATAATCAAATAAAATTTGACACCAAGCCACTTAAGCTAATATTTGGCCAGATGACCTAAACCATGGTTAAGGGGGTAAATTAAAAGAAATAGAGAGATAGAGCATAGAACAGTACAGCACAGGCCCTTGATGTTGTGCCGAGCAATGATCACCCTACTCAAACCCACGTATCCACCCTATACCCGTAACCCAACAACCTGGGACCCTGGAGCTGTGAAGCATTTATGCTAACCACCATGCTACCGTGGTTCAATACAGGAATCCCAGAGCTTCAGGACTTGGCAACTAAAGCACAGCTTGATGGGACACTGCAGGAGCAAAACCTTCCCCTCTGTTTTCATTTTCATGATTGATCTTTTATTTCCCTTTTACTAAAGGGCCCACTGGAAACACTGGAGCCTGTCTTAACTTGCCACAAAAATCAGCTGTTGAGTTTACTGCAACTTTAAACAATGCTGCCACCCAGTGGCTGTCCTGTGGAGTTTTTCACCTTAAAAATATAATGCAGAAGCACAAGGTCACTCAATTGCTGTGGAACAAAAAATATATATTGGAATCTTTACAGCACAGAATGAGACCTTACAGCATAGAATGAGACCTTACAGCACAGAATGTTACCATTCAGAATATCAGGTTCAAGCCAGCTTTCTGTAGAGCAATTCAATCAGTTCCATTTCTTTGCCTTATCCCTGTAGCTCTGAAAATGAACTTTCCTCAAGTGTTTATCCAATGTCCTTTTAAAATCATTGATTGTCTTCAAGTCATTACCATTCCCTGCATGGAATGAAAGGTTCTTCCTCACACTCTCCCTGTATCTGTTGCCTTAAGCCTTAAGTCAGTGCTCCCTTGTCCTTGTACCATCAGCTAATCGAAAACTGCCATAGTCTTGTGCACCTCTATAAAAACTCCTATTTACTCCAAGGAGATGAACCCCAGCTTGTTCAACCGAATGTTGTTGTTAAAATCCCTCCAGCTCAGAACCATTGTGGTAAATTTCCTCTGTACCCCAGACTTTCACAATATTTCTACAACCAGAGCATTATAAAGGTGTGGTGAATGTAACTTGGTAATTCACACTGTATCTTTGTAAGCGCAGTAGCGTTATCCGACCACTAGGGGGAGTAGCTCTGGGAATGCTCAGGAGTTTGTATGGGGCTCCACCCTTGGCTCCGCCCACGACTCCTCCCCCTTGTGCTGCTGTATAAATACCCTTGTCCAGAATCAGCCTGCAGTTCACCGAGAGTTCATCAACAGGTAACAGGCTGGCTCTGTAGTAAGTAGAATAAAACCACTGTTCATATTGGAAAGCACGAGTCTGGTGAATTGATGGTTCCATCAAAAGGTCCAGCATAAATTCTCTACTTCTATAATCTATCCCCGGAATTCTCCGGCCATGGCCATTCACTTTTCCCGTTGGCAGCGCACCCCCACCGGCGTGTTTCTTGACGCTATGAGGTGGCTTCATTGGGAAATCCCATTGATAAACAGCGGGAGTATAAATCCCACCACCAGCCAATGGCCCGCCGCGGAGAAAGGCACAGCTGGGGGAGTGGAGAATCCCTCTATTTATAAAGTCCGGGTTCCCATATGCTGTGCTAACTCAACACGCTCTATAAAAACTAATTATTGTGGGTGCTGGAATCTCAAACAAAAACCTCAGTAGATCTGACAGCATTTGTAGAGAGAAAACGGAGTTAACGTTTCGAGTTTGGATGACTATTCACCAAACCCCACCTAATATTTATCATACGTCCTATGCTTTTCATATATGGGACAATCTGCCTGGACTGCACACTGAACAACACTTTTCACTGTATCGCGGTACATATGACAATAAATCTAAATCTAAATCAAAAAATATGTCCTGCTGCTTTCAAATAAATTCACATGTAGTCCAGCGCCCTTTGTCCCTGCAATACTCTTTAAAACTG
This sequence comes from Scyliorhinus canicula, assembly GCF_902713615.1. Lineage (NCBI taxonomy): Eukaryota > Metazoa > Chordata > Chondrichthyes > Carcharhiniformes > Scyliorhinidae > Scyliorhinus > Scyliorhinus canicula. The sequence continues at coordinate 187,318,425 of NC_052147.1, forward strand.
TGTAGTTGAGTCGATATTTCCTCTACCTATTTCTATTGCCAAAATGAATCACCTCCCACTTCTCTATATTAATCTTGTTTATCCATTCTGCTTGCTTGTCTATGTGCAATTGGAGTCTGTTCAAATCATCTTCATTGCCTGTCATACCACCAAGTTAAGTTTCATTGGCAAATTTTGGAATTTTGCGCTGAATTCCAATAACCAAGTTATTTACATATCTCAAAAAAGGACTTGACTTTGGGGAACACCACTGATCTTTGGGGGGAGGGGTAGATGGTGACTTGCGCAGGGCTTGGTCTCATTTGTGTGTCAGTGGGCTATTTTGGGTATTCGGTGGGCCTAAGAAGTTGGTGGGGGGGAGGGGGGGCAGGTATGCCCCGCATGCGGTTACGGCTGATAGGAGGGGGAGGGGGGGTGAGAGAACCGCGGTCCGAATGGTAATGTGGAACATGTGGGGGTTGGGTGGACCGGTGAAGTGGGCAAGAGTTTTCTCGCATTTGAAGAGCTTGGGAGTCAATGTGGTGCTGTTGCAGGAGGCCCATCTGAGGGTGAAGGACCAGGTAAGGCTTCTGAAGGGTTGAGCGAGTCAGGTGTTTCATTCGGGCTTTCATAGCAGGTCGCAGGGGTAGCAGTACTGGTGGGTAACAGTTGTTAGGTTTCAGATGGAGAAGGTGGTGGCAGATCAGGGGGGCAGATATGTTATAGTAGCGGGTGTTTTGGAGAGAGGTTTGTGGTGTTGGTTGGCGAGTATGCTGGGAATTGGGATAATGTAGGGTTTATGAAGAGTATGTTGGCGGCCATCCCGAGCCTGGATACGCTTCAGTTAATTTTAGCGGGGGGTTTTGATCACAGTGCTGCATGTGAAGATGAGTCGATCAAAGCCACACTCTTTGACCCCTTTGGTGTCGGTGGGTTGCGCGAGGGTGTTGGAAGCATTTGTGAAGGAAATGGGGGGGACAGATCCATGGCATTCGGGGATAGAGAATATTCCTTTTTTTCGCCAGTGCATAATGTATATTCGAGGATTGATTTCTTTACTATGGGGAGGTCGTTGTTGTAGGGTATGAGGAAAGTAGAATACTCAGCAATCATTATTTCAGATCCCCTTAAGAATGTGAGGGCAGACCCGTTGTCTGAGGACCTTTACAGTCCTGCGTGACACCTATTGCGATCCCAGACCAGTCCCTAACAGTGGACACTGGACAGAAACTCCAATATTTTAATTTAATTTTGTAAGATGAGTGATTGTGTGGTAGTCTGACTAGGGGTATTACGGTACCTTAGAGGTGAGCTGCCATTGGTGCAGAGGACTCGCTGCCCATTGGCCCGGGTAAGTCATGTGCCTCTCAGCCGATTGGCTGAGAGGTAGTTAGCTCCACCTACAAGGCAGGATATAAGAACCCGTGTTCCCCGGCAGTCGGCCATTCTTCTGTACGTCTGCTGCCGGGCACACATCTTGTGCATTAAAGCCTTTTGTTTGGATCACATCTTCATCTCGTGTCCAATTGATGGTGCATCAGATTGCACAAAGAAATATGGATGTGGTATATTAAAACAAACTTTATTACTGACCTAGTATTAAAACATTTAACAGCACGCCAGAAAATAGCTTACAATTACCCTTTAAACAATACTACTCAACACCATGAATACAATATCATGAATTGCTATCTTTACTCCCACTTAAACAACAAAAAAATAAACCATCTCAGCTCTTAATCCACCTTAAATACCAATGGCCCAAAGGAATACCTGCTTTCAGGGATATTCTTTGAGAAAGAGATCTTTTGACACTGATCTACAGAAAAGATCTGATGCCTGTCAGACACCTACAGAAATTCTAGCAGGCACACCAACCTAGAGTCAGGGCTTTCCACCTGGCACAGCCCAATGAGGACAAGTGTATGCTCCAAGACTAGCCTCCATCAAAGTCACTGTCCAGGTTAATGCCCAACCACTGGGAATGGAACTTGACATGGGGTGGTGGTTTACTTTGTTGCTGTTCTAATCATTGGAGCCTCCGAAAAGGAGCACCTGAGCAACTTAGAAGACGTTCTCCGCCGTTATTTTAAGGCAGGCCTTAAATTTTTCACGCACCTCGGGTACCGGGTCGACAGGTATGGATTGCACTCAATAGAGGAAAAGGTATGGGCCATCAAACAAGTCCCCACTCCTGAAAAGGCAACAGAGCTACAGTCATTCTGGACTCAGAAGTGATTGCAAGAAATTCATCCTGAAATTGGCGGCCAATCTAGAACCACTGCATGGGCTACGAAACGAAACACAAGGACAGGACATGGAGGGCACAGCAAGAAGAGGCCTTTACCAAGGTGAAGCGAAAACTGTCATCCTCCAGGTTGTTGATGCACTACGACCCTTCCAGGTTACTCTTGATCACATGTGATGCCTCCCCATATCGAATTGGGTGGTGTTATCCCACTCAAATGACAATGCGACAGAGAGGCCAATAGCCTATGCATGAAAGATTTTGGCTGATGCAGAGTGTAGATACACTCAGATCAAGAAGGAAGGGCTGGCCATCATTTTGTGATGATCAAATTCCATCAATACATTTACGGCCGACACTTTACGATCATAACAGATCACAAGCCATTGCTCAGTTTGTTCAAAGACGACAGTGCAATTATCAGCCCGGTTACAGCATTGGGCCCTACTATTGGCAGCGTACATGTATGTGTTTGAGTTTCGCACAGCGTACAGGTCGCACATGTGGACACTTTGAGCTGACTCCCTTTGTCGACTCCCCCCCCCCCCCTACCCCCCCCCCCCCCCCCTTACCCCCACCCCCATCCCCACCAGTTACTGATGAAGTTGTATCAAACTTGAATTTCATGGACACCCTAGCGGTTGGCACCTCACAGATTCATGAATGGACGCAGAAGAGTAATGAGTAATGCCATATCGTCCTGCGTGGGGATCAGCAGGGAAGAGCTGCAGATTTTCACAACTAAGCAGCAAGAGCTCAGCATGGAGATTGGCATCCTGCTGGGGGAGCTTGCATTCTGATCCTGAGCCAAGGCAGAAAGTCTACTTCAGGACCCACACAAAGAGCACCGGCAAGTGTTCAAGATGAAGGTGCTCGCCAGGAGCTACATATGGTGGTCAGGACTTTATGGCAGCATCAAGCGGGTGGCAGAGGAAAGTCAGGGACATCAAAGCCCCTACCAGCTGCGCTGTTCCATCCCTGGGAGTGGCCAAGCCGACCTTGGGTACACTTGCATGCTGGCTTCGCAGGATATTTTCAAGGTTTGATGTTCCTGTTGACATTGCACAGCCATTCCACATCCATTGAATGCCGTCCATGACTTTGAGGGCTACCACTGAGAAGTTGCGCCTCTCATTCAGTACCCACTGCACCCTCTTTTAGTGAATTGGACATTCTGAATTCTTCCTCAGTGTACTAGGAGTGTGGCGACTAGGGGATTTTCACAGTAACTTCATAGCAGTGTTAATGTAAGCCTACTTGTGACATTAATAAAGATTACTATTACTTTACTAGAGAGGAGTTCTCTCACTTCATGAAGTCAAATGGGGTAAAGCACATTCGGACCGCACCATATCACCCCTCTACAAACAGCCTGCAGAGCGGGCGGTGCAGACGTTTAGGAGGGGCATGAGGAAGCAACCATGGGATCCATGGAGATGAAGTTGGCGTGGTTCCTATTCAGCCACCATACCACGCCACACGTGACTTCAATCACACCTTGTGGAATTACTGATGGGCCGAAGGCTGAAGACCTGCCTTAGCTTGATATTCCCTGATATTGGTGGGAAAATGGAGAGGGGCAGGAGACGAACGCACGACAGAGGTTTTCAGACAGGGGACATGGTATAACCTTGAGAACTTCGGCGATGATGCCCGGTAGATACTAGGGAAGGACTGAACAGGTATTGTGAAAACACAGAAGTGGACTGTGCAAAAGCATGTAGACCACCTTAAAACTAGGGAGCCAGCACCTGAACTGGCCCTGGAATGGCCACAAGTCTTGACCTATTTACAAAACTTCTCAGACAGCACCTGTATATTCAACAGAGGGGGGAGCAAGCCATGAAACACAATCACTTTGGACAATGGACTCTGGTTGAGAGAGGAACTCGCCCAGCCATGATCTGATCATGCCAAAACAATGGACTTAGAATCATTTTGCTATGATCATGTTTGGGTAACTGGTCAGTTGATGAGAGGCGATCATTTGATGAATGAAATAATCACCATTTACGTTTTAAGAGACTGTTTTCTCCAGGCCAGCAGAATAAACAGGAAGGTCTCCGAGTGGTCACTCTCGCTTTCCCTCCCCGTCCATCCTGTAGGTTTAAGCCTTACCTGTTGTTTAACTACTCACATGCCACAGGCAGTGTTTTAAGAATCAACTGAGCAGCGACTGCCTCTGGAAGAAAAAGTAAATCATCCATAAACATCTTTAAATTGACTTGTCGCAGAATCCAGAAGGGCCATCGAGTTCATTCTCAAACCATCCAAGTCACCAATCTACAAGACTATATTGTTATATTACGCTATTGTAATATATATATTACTCTTTTTTGTTGAGCCAAGTTGTTGAAATATAGATGTAGTCTTCCAGTGATGATAAAGTAATTTAATGAGTAGTATAAAATAATCGCATAAGTTCTTTTTACTTAATACTAAACTAGTAAACAAACAAATAACTGTACATTAAACTATTAAATAAGATCATTCTAATACTGATATCTATTAACTTCTCTCTAGCTATCTCTCTTCTGCACTCTCTGCACTCCAGACACACTCTCCATTAGGAAAGAGCGGGGAAACCTTTTTATAGTGTGGCCATCTAGTGTGGATTTGCCTATACTAGTTTAATATAGTCTGATCATGTAGTATTACATACAGAGATCACTACATACTCACTATCACTTACTTTAATTAGAATTTAAATAACTACCCTCCCACTTTGTAACTGATGTGAGTATGTGTATGTATGAATTCTTGAATGCATGCAGGTGTGAGAGTCAGAGCATTTTTATTATTTTTATTTAATTTGGATGCATTTTAGGTTCGTAACTTCCTCAGAGTGGCAATCTCCATCAGATTGCCACTCTCGACAGACTTCTCTTTGCTAGGATTCAAAAGCCCCTGTCTCGCTCAACCTTCCTCACTCAGGTTGGGTGAGACAGGAGCAGCGAAACATGCCGCTGGCTGGTTCGGTGTGGAGTAACCGGGACACAGAGAGGTAAGAAACAATCTATCTTTAGGGCACTATTTGCTGTAAAGGAGGTGTTAAAAGGGGGTGGTTATATTTCTGTGGGCTGTATCATAGATGGATGGTGTGTGAACTCCAACCAGCAGGTGGTGATAAAGACACACCATGCGGTCCCTGTACAAAGGTCATGTGACCTGTGACTCCCATATAAGGAAGATTGAGAGGGTAGCAAGACGTACATGCAGTGGCGGACTGGCCAGTGTGTCAGCTTGCCCGATGGCAAGTGGGCCCCTGATGAAGTGGGCCCCCTATATCAAATAAAAATGCAATAAAGAAACAAACACAGACAACTGTTTTAGTAATAAAAAGGAATAAGAAAAAAAAGAGAGCAGGACACAAATAAGCAGTGCATGAAAAGGAACGAAGCAGGGGAGGTAGTGGAAGGATGTGGAATAGGGGGGCCCAGGTCAGGCATAATTAAGGAAATTCCATGTTTTCAGCAAGAGTGTGTGAATTTAAAGATAAAGTTACAATTCGTGATTTGAGATGGTCGGCAACTTCAAAGGATATCAAGCAGTAGTCTTGGTTCAGCCGGTACATCGGTCCGGGGCCCGGAGAGCCAAGAAGGGGCCCGTGAATCTCTGAAGGGCCCTTAAAAATTATAATTAATTAGATAAATAAATCTCCAACTTCTTTCCTGAGATTTGTATTCTAACTTAATAAAATATAATTGTTTTTAAAATGAGCAATACCAAATAAAAATGCAATAAAGAAACAAACAAATAATCACTCAGTGTATGAAGGAACGAAGCAGTGTTAAACGGATGTGAAAAGGAGTGGAGGGGGGGGGCTGGTTCACCCGGGTCAGACATAGTTGGAAATCCACGTTTTCAGCAAGTGTGTGTGAATTTAAAGATAAAGTTACAGTTCGTGATTTGAGATGGTCGGCAACTTGAAAGGATATCAAGCAGTACATAGGGTCGTGAGGTCACCGAAAAGGAGAAGCGGTACCTTTGACCGTGAATCATGAGGTCAAAGATATTGAAGTGATAAGCCATGATCGGTAAACTCAAAGGGTTGCGACTTGTAACACTACACTGGTATCAAACTGGACATGTTAACTTTGGTCGTGGGACCATTCTTAATGTCTTACTATAGTCGGACCAAACTTCTAAGTTTCAATAGTTGTCTCAGTTGCTTGCTGGTGTGAACACTGGACAGTGGATTGTCTCCTCTTCTGAAGCTGCATAGGCCACAGTAGTATTGACTAATGAACATAGCCTATTGAAGTGTAAGTAGGTTATTTTATATTTTTTATCAAGTAGGGGTTTATCTGGCGTTCCTTCAAGTTATTCTTGCAATCATCAATATTCATTTTTCCCAATGTGGGCTATTTTTAATTAAGTTTTTATTTCAGGAATATTACCCCTACCAGCATGGAAAAGAAAAAGCATAAATCTGGGTCACTAAAACGCAAAGAACAAAAAGAAGCAGAAAGGAAGGAATCAGCCAAGCGATGCAGGCCTATTACAGAGTTTATAATACCACAAGCACAATCCACATCAATATCCAGTTCTGCAACAAATAATCAAGAAGCAAGAAACAATGCTCATGGTGATGATGCAATGACATGCGAGTTACAAGAACAGAGAAGAGCTACTTTGAATGTAGAGACAAATACAAGTGCACCCATTATTAATCAACCCAGGCCCAATATTTCTTCTGGCTTCCTTGTTCCGGTATCTGTACTGCCTGTAGTTGCAACATCTGAACACATAGCTTCAACTAGTGACAGGGAATCAGATATTCCTTCAAGCATAAATGACTTGGTTTCTGAAGCACATCCTGTAAATGAACCCACGCAAGAAAATGAAAGATCAATTACTGGAATCTTCTAATATCCATCACGAGCAAAGCTAAAACAGTTTTTTGCTGAACATCCACTTCAGCCACTTGATGATCTGCCGTTTGATGCTCGTTTGTATGAGAAGAAAATTATGAATGACTCAGTCCCAAGAAAATGGCTAACATATAACAAAGAAAATAGATGCTTATATTGTTCATACTGCTTAGCCTTTGAGTTTCCCAACACTTGTAATCCATCACCCTTTGAACGTGGCTTTAGTGACTACAGGCGTATTAGCCATAGCTTGACTTTACATGAATCGACAACAACACATGTCAGAAATGCTCAGCAATATATCAGTGTGGTTAATGATGGCACCTTAGATAAATTTTTTGCAGCGTCACTAATTAAAAGGAAAGAAGAAGTATTGAAGCAGAGAAGTATTGTCATGAGGATTATAGACATCATAAAGATGTTAGGCAAGCAAGCACTTCCTTTTCGAGGTCACAGAAATGAATCGGCCTACACTCTAGATAATGAGGTTCTGAATCATGGCAATTTTTTAGCTACAGTGCAGTTGATGGCATAATATGACCCCATTATGGCAGCTCACGTTTCTGCAGTGCAAAACAAGTCTAAACAAAGAATCAAACGATTAGAGCAACAAGGAAAGGCTCAAAGTAAAGGCCGTGGTGGACTTGTTACATACCTGAGTAAAACAACTATAAACATGTTAATCAAAATTATGAAGAATACGATACAAGAAAGAATTAGTCATGAAGTTTCTCAAGCAAAATATTACTCTATTCAGGTTGATTCAACACAAGATAATTCATCCATCGATCAGGTTAGCATTATTATTTGGTATGTGCTTAAAGGTATTATCTGTGAGCGACTACTTTCAGTTGTGCCAAGTAATGATGGTACAGGACAGGGACTTTTTGATCTATTGATTGAAACATTACAGCATCTTAAAATTGACCCCCAAAAATGTTTATCTGATAGCACAGATGGCGCTGCAAGCTACCATGGCCAGTATAATGGTTTACAAAGTAAAATTGCTGATGTGGCTGATCAACATGTTCATATATGGTGCTATGCCCATGTCTTGAATTTGGTGATAACTGAAACAACAAAATGTTGTGTGCCTGCAGTTTCTTTTTTCAATTTGCTCCAGAATATAGCAACTTTTGTGAAAGCATCATACAAGAGAATGGCTGTATGGATAGAAGTTGTTGGAAAACATCTAGGACAAGAAAAAATGAAACGATTAAAACTAATTGGTAAGACCAGATGGTCAGGAAAATCCAATGCAGCAACAACTATATTTAGGATGTTTTGATGATGCCGCTGCCAGTACTTTCATAAATCTATTGACATGCTTATCAATGATACAAGATTCAGAAACGTTTGATGCAAAAACAAAACATGAAGCAAATGTTTTACTTCAAAGTCTTCTAAAGTTTGTAACCATATTGACAGCATTTACTTACTTGTATATATTTGAAACTACAACCCCGTTATCAAGTTATCTACAGACAAGTGGTTTAGATTTGTTTACTGCATGGAGTTTGGTAGCTTCAGCTACAACAAAGTTGAAGGAACAGACAAGAACATTTGATAACGTTCACAGCAAGGCTTTGGAATTTGTAAATAAATGTAATGACAGGATTTCACAGATGAATATGGATGAAAATCAAACATTGGAAATTGATGCATTTGAAACAGCATTGCCAGTTAAGAGGCAGAGGAAGCAGAAAAGAATGGCAGATGAGCTTATTGATGATGAAAGAAATTCCTCAGAATCTCTAGCTGATTTTCGAGTAAATGTGTTTAACCTAATAATGGATCGCATTGTCCAGTCACTAGAATCACGCTTTGTACAACACAAACAGTTGTATAAAGATTTGTCCTGCTTGGACCCAGCAAAGTTTAAAACTATTGCAGAGAAGGGCCTGGAAGATGAAGCATTAGAAGGTATTATTAAGCTGTTTCCACAAATCAGCAAAGATCAAGTAATATTGGAATTGTTTTCTTTTGCTTAAAACTTTGATGTATTAAAGCTATTGCTTAATTATGGTGAGAATATGGATTCCATTTGCAACCATTGTAAAATTTGCAGCACTTGCCCATCGTGTGTATGGAAAATTCTGGCATCCAACAGACTTCATGACAAGGCATGTGATAACCTTTATGAACTTTATAAAGTCATCTGCACACTATCAGTTACTCAAGTCCAATGTAAGAGGACATTTTCAAAGCTAAAGATCATAAAGACAAGGTTAATAAATTCACTGTCTGAGGAGAATTTGGAATCATACATGTTACTATCCATTGAAAAGTAATTGTTAGATGAATTGGATGCAGAAGCAATTATTGGCAGATTCGCACAATCATCTAGCGAACACAAACGATTGCTCTTAATATAGTGGACTGCATGCAATGCGCTATTGTGCTTTTGAACTATCTGTTAATGTGTAACTTGTGCAGTAAACTATTTAAAAATATCAACCAATTACTTAAAATGTAAAAATAAATAAAAAATTCAATTATAACATTCTGTATTTACATTTGGTATCTACTGCCAGTAATATGTACAGTACATGTACACTGTAATTATTAAGAAATACACATTTTTCCACAAAAATTTTAATTGTACCCTTTTATCCATATGTATTTTTTGAAAATGTTATTTATTCGTTATGAAAATTAAATGATAGCATTGTAGTTGTGGGTGGGCCCCCTTTGTCTCCTGGCAACCAATATTTTTAGACCCAGTCCGCCACTGCGTACATGTGAATGGTCAGTCCTAGGTGCAAGTTCCAGAGGAGTAGTTAGCAGACTCCATGATAACATGCTCTGTATCAGATTGCTTTTTTACCACACGAGCCTCAATAAAAGATTCTGGTTTGGACAAGTTGAAGTGTTTGATGGATTTCTACGTAAGGTACAAAGGAGGAAACACAACAAAGGGGTGGTTAAAAGATAAGTGGTTCAGGCAATGGGTCGGGGGACAGGTTGGAGGAGGGGGGGTTGGATTGAGTCAGACCGGAATGGGGGAGGCAGGGTGGAGTGGCGGGGGAGGTGGGGGTGGATAGGACCAGAGGGTGAGAAAGGGGGTAATTGGGTCAGAGTAGGAGGGGATTAGATTGGGACAGACCAAAGTTGGGAGGAGGGGGTGGTGTCAGGCTGGGCCAGACCAGAGAGGGAAGGCGGGTGGGGGGTGGTCCAACCGGAAGAGGGGTGGGAGTCAGTCCAGGAGTGGGGGGGTCAGACGATGCTGAAAAGTCAGGTGCTGGCCAACTGCAAGGTGACGGCATATGGTTTCCAGGTGACATTCTGGAGGCTGATGGAAGGAATGCCATGGTTGTATTGTAATTCACCAACTGACCACTAGGAGTCTCATTGGTATATAAGTGAATATTAGAGTCAGGTGACCTCAGACTGACTCGGGAGCTGGGAGAGAGATAATGGTTTCTGCATGTTCATACTGTTATCCATCTGTTGTTTTGTGCATATTTAACCCATAGTTAATGTTAATAACTTGTTTATAGCTTTAGCTACAAGTGTTCTTGTAATATAAATCAGGCCTTCTGACAAGAACATTACACATATCACCCGACCTTGAACAGTTTGGCTGAGAGAGCGGTCCAAACTTTTAGGCAAAGGATGCTGAAACAGATCAAGGGCTCCCTGGAAACGCGTTTTGCCCGGTTCCTTTTTTGTTACTGGACCACGCCACATGCTATGATGCGGGGCACGCCGTCGGAACTGTTCATAGGGCATCCCCTTCGCACTCAGTTTGGTGATTCCAGACATTGGCGGAAGGGTCCACTATGGCTAGGATCATTCTGACATGGAAATGGCCAGGCGTATGCCCTTGCACCAATTTTCACTGGGCAACTCAGAATAAGTCCAAAACTTTGGCGATGGGGCTACATGGGCTCTAGGCATGGTACTGACCCAATCTCCTATCAGGTGCTGGCACAAGGCCGCAAGTCCAACTGGCACATGGACCACATCCACAGCTGTGTCCTGGACTTACCAGAGCCACTCCTGGACGTCGTGGCCCCACAGGTCCCCCATCCTCCATTCTTGCTGCTGGCACCGGCCCTGCAGGCCCAGGGACCCCAGGACACCGAGATGGCAGACATGGACCCCTCGGACTCCAACTCAGAGATGAAAACTCAGCCGCCGGTGGGGTCGAAGACCTGGTTTCCGACGCAGAGGCAGCCACACCAGCGCCACTCCGATGTTCCACGTGAAATTGATGGACCCCCATACGGTATACCAGTGAGCAAGAGAAGAAACAGCCAGAGTGAGACACAGCTAAGAGCGAGTTTGGGAATTTGAAGCTAGGTGGGAATTGGAAGCTGGGTGAGGAGGAGGTGCTTTCTAACCCTGGTAAGTGACTGGTAAGTAGTTTTTATTTTTCCTTTTTCTTTTCATTGGTATATTTATTTTTTTCTTCTTTATTTTTGTAATTGTAGTTGTATAAGTTAACCAAAGGTTTAAGACATGGCAGGAGAACCCAGACCCATGTCATGCTCCTTGTGTATGATGTGGGAGCTCAGGGACACGTCCACTGTCCCTGGCTCCTTCATGTGCAAGAAGTGTGACCAGTTGCAGCTCCTGTTCGACTGCTTGACGACTCTGGAGCTGCGGATGGACTCACTTTGGAGCATTCGCGATGCTGAGACCGTAGTGGATAGCACGTTTAGCAAGTTGGTCACACCACAGGTGAAAGTTACTGAGGGAGATAGAAAATGGTGACCAAAAGACAGAACAACAGTAGGAAGGCAGTACAGGTGTCCCCTGCGGTCACCTCCCTGCAAAACAGATATACCGCTTTGGGAGATGGCTCACCAGGGGAAGGCAGCAGCAGCCAGGTTCACGGCACCGTGGCTGGCTCTGCTGTGCAGCAGGGCAGGAAGAAGAATGGCAGGGCTATAGTGATAGGGGACTCAATCGTAAGGGGAATAGACAGGCGGTTCAGTGGACGCAATCGAGACTCCAGGATGGTATGTTGCCTCCCTGGTGCAAGGGTCAAGGATGTCTCGGAGTGGCTGCAGGACATTCTGGGGGGGGGGGGGGGGGGGGGTGGTGAACAGCCAGCTGTCGTGGTTCACATAGGCACCAACAATATAGGTAAAAAAATGGGACGAGGTCCTACAAGCTGAATTCAGGGAGTTAGGAGTTAAACTCAAAAGTAGGACCTCAAAGTGGCAGGGGGATGGGAACCAATGCAGGAAGTCGGAAGGTAGTCAAACAGGGACAGAAACAAAAGGAAGTATGGGGGAAAGTGTAAGGCTTAGAAGCCATAGTCAAAAATCAAAAAGGGCGACAGGACAAGGTACAGTGACTGTGGGGAGCTCAGTGAATAGGCCCAGTAATACTAAAAGGAATAAAACGGGAAGTAAAAATGTAAATGATAAGCGATGCGGCAGGTTGTTACATAAAGCTATGGGTTCAACGACACGGAACATTAGGAGACAAGTTAAGAGGAAATATAACTTAGGAGAGGTTACTGATCGAGTTGTTAAGATTCAAAACAGAGGTATAAACAGAAGTGTACTTTACCTGAATGCTCGTAGTATTCGGAATAAGGTAAATGAGTTGATGGCGCAAATCATCGTGAATGACTATGATTTAGTGGCCATTACTGAAACATGCTTAAAGGATGGTCAAGACTGGGAGTTAAATATCTGAGTGTATCAAACTATTCGGAAGGACAGAGTGGATGGTAAGGGAGGTGGTGTAGCTCTGCTATTCAAGGATGACATCCGGGCAATAGTAAGGGATGACATCAGTGCTATGGAGGAAAAGGTTTAATCCATTTGGGTGGAAATCAGGAATAGTAAGGCGAAAAAGTCACTGATAGTAGTCTATAGGCCACCAAATAGAAACATTATGGTGGGGCAGGCAAAAAACAAAGAAATAACTGAAGCATGTAGAAATGGTACAGCAGTTATCATGGGGATTTTAATCTTCATGTTGATTGGTTTAACCAGGTCGGTCAAGGCAGACTTGAGGAGGAGTTTATAGAATGTATCCGCAATAGTTTCCCAGAACAGTAAGTAATGGAACCTACGAGGGAACAAGCGGTCCTAGAACTGGTCCTGTGTAATGAGACAGGATTAATTAATGATCTCATAGTTAGGGATCCTCTCGGAAGGAGCGATCACCATATGGTGGAATTTAAAATAAAGATGGAGGGTGAGAAGGTAAAATCAAACACTAGTGTTTTGTGCTTAAACAAAGGAGATTACAATGGGAAGAGAGAAGAGCTAGCTAAGGTAGACTGGGAGCAAAGACTTTATCGTGAAACAGTTGAGGAACAGTGGAGAACCTTCCAAGCGATTTTTCACAGTGCTCAGCAAAGGTTTATACCAACAAAAAGGAAGGACAGTAGAAAGAGGGGAAATCAACCATGGATATCTAAGGAAATGAGGGAGAGTATCAAATTGAAGGAAAAAGCATACAAAGTGGCAAATATTAGTGGGAGACTGGAGGACTGGGAAATCTTTAGAAAGCTGATTATGACAGTAAACTTGCTCAGAATATAAAAACAGATAGTAAAAGTTTCTACAAATATATAAAGCAAAAAAGAGTGGCTAAGGTAAATATTGGTCCTTTAGAGGATGAGAAGGGATATTTAATAATGGGAGATGAGGAAATCGCTGAGGAACTGAACAGGTTTTTTTGGGTCGGTCTTCACAGTGGAAGACACAAATAACACGCCAGTGACCGATGGAAATGAGGCTATGACAGATGAAGACCTTGAGATGATTGTTATCACTAAGGAGGTAGTGATGGGCAAGCTAATGGGGCGAAAGTTAGACAAGTCTCCTGGCCCTGATGGAATGTACCCCAGAGTGCTAAAAGAGATGGCGAGGGAAATTGCAAATACACTAGTGATAATTTATCAAAATTCACTAGACTCTGGGGTGGTCCCGGAAGATTGGAAATTGGCAAACGTGACACCATTGTTTAAAAAAGGAGGTAGGCAGAAAGCGGGTAATTATAGGCCAGTGAGCTTAACTTCGGTAGTAGGGAAAATGCTAGAATCTATCATCAAGGAAGAAATAGCGAGGCATCTGGATGGAAATTGTCCCATTGGGCAGACGCAGTATGGGTTCATAAAGGGCAGGTCGTGCCTAACTAATTTAGTGGAATTTTTTGAGGACATTACCAGTGCGGTAGATAATGGGGAGCTAATGGATGTAGTATATCTGGATTTCCAGAAAGCCTTTGACAAGGTGCCACACTAAAGGTTGCTGCATCAGATAAAGATGCATGGCATTAAGGGTAAAGTAGTAGCATGGATAGAGGATTGGTTAATTAATAGAAAGCAAAGAGTGGGGATTAATGGGTGTTTCTCTGGTTGGCAATCAGTAGCTAGTGATGTCCCTCAGGGATCAGTGTTGGGCCCACCATTGTTCACAATTTACATAGATGATTTGGAGTTGGGGACCAAGTGCAATGTGTCCAAGTTTGCAGACAACACTAAGATGAGTGGTAAAGCAAAAAGTGCAGAGGATACCAGAAGTCTGCAGAGGGATTTGGATAGGTTAAGTGAATGGGCTAGGGTTTGGCAGATGGAATACAATGTTGACAAATGTGAGGTTATCCATTTTTGTAGGAATAACAGCAAAAGGGATTATTATTTAAATGATAAAATATTAAAACATGCTGCTGTACAGAAAGACCTGGGTGTGCTAGTGCATGAGTCGCAAAAAGTTGGTTTACAGGTGCAACAGGTGATTAAGAAGGCAAATGGAGTTTTGTCCTTTATTGCTAGAGGAATGGAGTTTAAGACTAGGGAGGGTATACTGCAATTGTATAAGGTGTTAGTGAGGCCACACCCAGAGTATCGTGTTCATTTTTGGTCTCCATACCTGAGAAAGGACATACTGGCGCTGGAGGGTGTGCAGAGGACATTTATTAGGTTAATCCCAGAACCGAAGGAGTTGGATTACGAGGAGAGGTTGAGTAGACTGGGACTGTACTTATTGGAATTTAGAAGGATGAGGGGGGATCCTATAGAAACATATAAAATTAGGAAGAGAATAGATAGGATAGATGCGGGCAGGTTGTTTCCACTGGCGGGTGAAAGCAGAACTGGGGGCATAGCCTCAAAATAAGGGGAAGTAGATTTAGGACTGAGTTGAGGAGAAACTTCTTCACCCAAAGCGTTGTGAATCTATGGAAATCCTAGGCCAGTGAAGCAATTGAAGCTTCTTCATTAAATGTTTTTAAGATAAAGATAGATAGTGTTTTGAAGAATAAAGGGATTAAGGGTTATGGTGTTCGGGCCGGAAAGTGGAGCTGAGTCCACAAAAGATCAGCCATCATCTCATGGAATGGCGGAGCTCCTAGTTCTTATGTTCTTACGTTCTTATACACTTTTGGACACTGCACTAGCGACACCCAAGCGCCATACCCAGGCAAATTGGACAAGGCGGCCTTCACAACATTCTGCGAGCACCACTCTGGGCTTGGGGGGGGGGGGGGGGGGGGGGGGGGGGGGGCGACGGCAGGAGTGTTACAACCCACACGGAGGTCACAGGGTATGGACCACCAGGTTTCCCGTGACCTCAGCAGAGTAGAAACCTCCCTGATAATGGGGCGGAGCCACCCCTTACCAAGTGGAGCCTGCGTAGTGTAAAACCCCGGCCTAAATGAAGGTCGGGGTGGAAGAACCCTTTGGGGAGTCAAATAGTGAAATGGTGTATGTCATTAACCCAGTTTTTTTTAATCTTGCCTCCCGTTTCTTTATGGTCAATCTGTGTGGATTGTGCAATCACAACAAAAAGATAGAATACAAATACAACAAGTGATTTGGAAGGCAAATTGAATGTTGATATCTCTGGAAGTTGAATGAAATAACAAAGTGAGAATGTTTTGCTGCAGTGTACTGGGTGTTGGAGATACAGTTATGATTTTATCAAATGGTGGAGTAGGCTCCAGGGGCCGAGTGTCTGACTCCTGCTCCTCATTCATATGTTCTCAAGTTACATGGTGAGCAAAAAGCTTAACGCATATTTTTATCTGTGTATATGGAGGCACCAATTCCCAGAAAAAGGGAGCACAAGAAGTATGAGTGTAAAAAATATGAGGTTAAAACAAAGAACATAACTATTTACCTAGTGTAATGGTCTTCTGACCTTGATGTTGGAACAGTGTATTTTGAAAGAAAAATTTATGTCATCAGTCCTCTGGAGTCTGATACCTCTGTTGTAACTGTAGTGATCTCTATATGTGCATGTACACAAGGGGTTAATGTGTAATCAGTAGTACCACATGATCACTAGAGTGCCGGACCAACAGGGGTCGAAAAGGCAACCACATTGGCTCTCTCTCTCTTGGGTGAACTGTGAACAGGGCAATAGCAGACTATTCAGATGGCTAGTGGAGTCATGTATAGTTACCATAGTTAGATCTTGTTAACCTTCTCACTAGTATCAAAGTTAAAGTAAAGAACACATGCAATTATTGTTATAGTTACTCAATAAACCTTTTGTTACTACTGGACGAGTTCGAGTCTTCTTTATTGAGATTCCGAAGACCTCATCACTAACCAAGGATTGAGTAGCACACAGGTAACAAAACAGTAACTTTGATATGAAACATTAAAGCTAGAGCATGAAAAAAAACTATTAAAAAGCCCTAATCTTGGCAGTATGGTGGGGCAGTGGTTAGCACTGCTGCTTCACGGCGCCGAAGTCCTAGGTTCAATCCGGTTCTGGGTCACTGTCCATTTGCACATTTTTCCCTTGTTTGCGTGAGTTTTGCCCCACAACCCATAGATGTACAGGGTAGGTGGATAGGCCACGCTAAATTGCCCCTTAATTGAAAAAATGAATTGTGAATTCTAAATTTGTTTTTAAAACCTATCTATCAAGAAATGCAAAAACATTAGTTTATTTTTAGTGTACTTGTAATCCAAATGCCTTGATTAATGATCTTGAGATACAAGATCAAATCCCACCTGGGGAAAGCTGGGGAATTTACATTCAGTTAATTAAAGTTTTAAAAAATCTAAAAAGCTAGAGTTAGCAACAGTGAGCATGCAATTAGTGGATTTTTCTAAAGACTCAATGAACTGGCAGTCAATAATTATAATTAGGTGCACTGTCATCAAAACAGCAGCGTCCCATTCATTGCCTTAGAAGCTAAATTATCAGCAAGACCATATAATCAAGGCAGTTCAGACCAAAAAAAAAAATTCACTTATTATTTTGCCAAATTAAGGCATTTGTGAGACACAACCAGGAAACATATTATGGAAAATCACAGGATGAAAAAGTTGATTTTCAGAACTGTTTTTAAGTGTGATGAATGTTATCAGCAGCTGCTGTAGCGGTACCTTACCTTTAATGCATTGGCCCTTTAAGACCGGGCTTGGAACCCTGGGGGACTCCGCCTCTGGCTCCGCCCCCAGGAAATTATATATAAGCTGAGGCTCACTCGGCAGCATGTGATGAGCACACTTCTCTGCTGCTGTTCAGTTCTCAAATGATTAAAGCCTTTGAATTACCTATCTTCTCTCCTGTGTCGTAATTGAGGGTGTCTCAATTTAATCATCTGACACATCAAGATGGACAGCGCTCTAAAGCCAGAGAAACTCAACCTGGACGCTCGGTCGCCGGAAGCCCCGGAAATTTAACATTTTGGTTGCGGTGTTTTGAGGACTATATTGACTCCTCAGCGACTGATGTCGACGGGGCTCGCAAGCTGCGTTTACTACATGCCCGGGTGGGCCACCGACCCTCCTCTGCGATCGAGAACGCTGCAAATTACGAAGCTGCGGTTGAGATACTGACGAAACGCTTCGTGAAGCCGATTAATTTTTTATTTTTTTAAAATAATTTTTATTAACGTTTTCACAAGATATAAACAAAAAAACAATATTAACAAAACAACCATGGTAAAAACCCAAGAACAACAACCACCCAACTACAAAAGCCCAGAGTCCTAGGCCCAGACCCCGACCACATGCGTCCCTAAAGGAACTCCCCCTCCCCTGTAGCCTCAAGGCACTCAAACGGTGCTTGGGGCTTTTCTCCTATTACGCTCAGTGGGTCCCCAGATATGCGGACAAAGCCCGACTACTCATTAAGACCACGGGTATTTCCCCTGACGGCTGAGGCCCAGTCAGCTTTCAGCCGTATCAAGGCCGGCATCATCAAGGCCGCCATGCACGCGATGGACGAAGCCATTCCCTTCCAAGTAGAAAGTGATGCATCAGACGTCGCCCTGGCTGCTACCCTCAACCAGGCGGGCAGACCAGTAGCTTTCTTCTCCCGAACACTCACCGCCTTGGAAATGCGGCACTCTGCAGTCGAGAAGGAGGCACAACCCATAGTGGAGGCCGTGCGGCACTGGAGGCACTACCTAGCCAGTAGGAGGTTCACCCTCGTCACCGACCAATGGTCAGTCGCCTTTATGTTCAATAATGCACAACGGGGCAAAATAAAGAATGACAAAATTCTGAGGTGGAGGATAGAGCTCACCACCTATACTGTGGTGGTATGGCTAGCAGACCTTGCAGCACCTTAAGAGGTGTGCTACTATTGGGGCAGAGGACTTGCTGCCCATTGGTTCTGGCTGGTCATGTGCCTCTCTGCCAATTGGCTGACGAGAGGCTGGTAGCTCCTCCCACGGGGAGGGGTATAAGTATCATCGCACCTGGCAGTCGGCCATTCTGTGTAAGTCGACTGCAGGGTTAACATCTAGCTCATTAAAGCCAAAGTTTTGGACTCACTCTACAGCTCGTGTCTGAATTGATGGTATATCATATACGTACGATATTAAATATCGCCCGGGGAAGCTCAATGAGCCCCCCAGATGCCCTGTCCCGCGGCACGTGCGCCAACGCGCAAAAAGACCGCCTGAGAGCCATCCACGATGACCTCTGCCACCCGGGGGTCACCCGGCTTGCCCACTTCATCAAGTCCCGCAATCTACCCTACTCCACAGAGGAGGTCAAGGCCATGACTAAGGCATGCCAGATTTGTGCGGAATGCAAACCGCAATTCTATCGACCAGACAGGGCCTGCCTGATAAAGGCCTCTGGGCCCTTTGAGCGACTAAGTGTGGACTTCAAAGGGCCCCTCCCGTCCACCAACTGCAACATCTATTTCCTCATCGTGATCGATGAGTTCTCCCGCTTCCCTTTTGCTGTCCCCTGCCCCGATATGACCTCGGCTTCCGTGATCAAGGCACTGCACAGCATCTTCACACTGTTTAGTTTCCCCGCTTATATCCACAGCGACCGGGGTACATCGTTCATGAGCGATGAGCTGCGTCGATATCTGCTCAGCAAGGGCATCGCCTCGAGCAGAACGACGAGCTATAACCTGCGGGGAAACGGGCAAGTGGAGAGGGAGAACGCAACAGTTTGGAAGGCTGTCCTTCTAGCCCTACGGTCAAGGAGTCTCCCAATCGCCCGCTGGCCGGATGCCCGATGCCCTACATTCCATTAGGTCGCTCCTCTGTACGGCCACGAATGAGATCCCTCACAATCATTTGTTTGTCTTCCCCAGGAAGTCCACCTCTGGGGTCTTGCTTCCACGTTGGCTGACAACTCCGGGACCAGTCCTACTCCGGAGACACGTGAGGAGCCATAAAACGGATCCCATAGTCGAGAGGGTCCAACTGCTACACGTGAACCCTCAATGCGCCTATGTCGAGCACCCCGACGGCAGGCAGGATACCGTCTCCCTGCGAGATCTGGCACCCGCTGGCTCGCCCACCGACCCCGACGCTTTCCCCACTGACCCCCCCCCTCCTACCGACGCTCCCCTCCCCGCACCGACTGCCGTCCCCGACAGCACCACCCCCATAGTACCCCCTGCCCCCCAGCCGGCGCCGGCACCGATCACCCTCGTCACCCTGGATAACCCCCCCCCCCCCCCCCCCGCGCTCCAAGGCGGGCAAAGGCTCAGTCAACCGTGCTCCTGGATATACCACCATCAAAACCGACCGTATCCATGGCACCACCACCGGAGCGGAGAAAATCAGCACGGACGGTCAAACCACCCACAAGACTGAACTTCTAACTCCACTTCACCCCCGACTGGCTATGTGTTTTTTTTTTAACAGGGGGTGAATGTGATGAATGATATCAGTAGCTGCTGTAACGGTACCTTACCTTTTTTTTTTATAAATGTTTTTATTCAGTTTTCATATTTTATATTGAACAAATTACAAATTGTTAGGAGAGAAAAAGAACAAAAAAAAAAAAAAAAACAACAAACAAACACGCAAAAATTAACATACATATTTACAGGTAAGCATCTTCGTAGTAGTAACTGCGCCCGCCCCCCCCCCCCCCCCCCCCCCAACATGTTTATTTAGTTTGGTTTTGGGCCTTAGCTAGCCATCGAACCCCCGTACCGAACCTGTAGCCCCTCCCGCTACCTTCCCCCGACTATTCTTCCTCTTGTACATTGGCCACAAATAGGTCCCGGAACAGTTGCATGAATGGCTCCCACGTTCTGTGGAAGCCGTCGTCCGACCCTCGGATGGCAAATTTGATTTTCTCCATTTGGAGAGATTCCGAGAGGTCGGACAGCCAGTCCGCAGCTCTGGGCGGTGCTGCTGACCGCCAGCCAAACAGGATTCTACGGCGGGCGATCAGGGAGGCAAAGGCAAGGGCGTCCGCCCTCCTCCCCAGGAATAGATCTGGCTGTTCTGAAACCCCGAAGACCGCCACTATCGGGCATGGCTCCACCCTCACTCCCACCACTTTGGACATAACCTCGAAGAAGGCTGTCCAGTACTCCACGAGTCTGGGGCAAGACCAGAACATGTGGGCGTGGTTGGCCGGGCCTCTTTGGCACCGTTCACATCTGTCTTCCACCTCCGGGAAGAACCTACTCATACGGGTTCTTGTTAAGTGGGCTCTATGTACCACTTTTAGTTGCGTCAGGCTGAGCCTTGCGCACGTGGAGGTGGAGTTGACCCTATGCAGTGCTTCGCTCCAGAGTCCCCACCCTATCTCCATCCCCAGGTCGTCCTCCCATTTCCTTCTTGTTGCGTCCAGTACGGTGTCGTCCCTATCTACCAGTCGGTCATACATGTCACTACAGTTCCCTTTCTCTAGGATACTTGCGTCCAGTAGGTCTTCCAGTAGTGTCTGTCGTGGCGGTTGTGGGTACGTCCTTGTCTCCTTTCGTAGGAAGTTTTTGAGCTGCAGGTACCGTAGCTCGTTCCCCCCAGCTAGCTGAAACTTCTCTGTCAGTTCGTCCAGTGTTGCGATCCTGTCGTCCGTGTATAGGTCCCTGACTGTCAGTGTCCCCCCGTCCTGCCTCCACCTTTTGAAGGTGGCGTCAGTCAGTGCTGGTGTGAACCTATGGTTGTTGCAGATGGGAGCCCTGTTCGACATTTTGGTCAGGCCAAGTTGCTGCCGCAGTTGGTTCCAGGATTGGAGGGTGGCTGTCACCACTGGGCTGCTGGAGTGTTTTTTGGGTGGGGATGGGAGTGCTGCCGTGGCGAGGGCCCGGAGGGAGGTTCCCATGCAGGAGGCCTCCTCCGCACGCACCCACTCAGCCTCTGGCTCCTGGATCCATCCCCTTACTCGCTCGGCTGTTGCTGCCCAGTGGTAGAATTGTAGATTCGGGAGGGCTAGCCCTCCCCTGGTTTTTGTTTTTTGTAAGACCTTCTTTGGGATCCTAGCATTTTTACCCCCCCATACGAACGCCATGATGAGTTTGTCCAGCGCTTTGAAAAAGGCCTTGGGGATGTAGATCGGAATGGATCTAAACAGGAAGAGGAACCTGGGCAGTACGTTCATTTTGATCGTCTGAACTCTCCCCGCGAGGGAGAGCGGGAGTGTGTTCCATCTTTGCAGGTCCTTTTTAACTTCCTCCGTCAGGCTGGTGAGGTTCCATTTGTGGATCCCTTTCCAGTCATGGGCTATTTGGATCCCCAGGTAGCGGAATTTATGTCGGGCTTGATTGAACGGCAGCCCCTTTAGTGCTGCCCCCCCCCCCCCTTGCGGGTGTACTGGGAAGATCTCACTTTTGCTCATGTTGAGTTTGTAGCCCGAGAAGGCTCCAAACTCTTTCAGGAGCGCGATGATTCCGTCCATGCTGCTTTGTGGGTCCGAGATATAGAGGAGCAGATCATCCGCATAGAGTGAGACTCTGTGCTCTCTACCTCCCCTTCGGATCCCCCTCCAATTTTTTGCTGCCCTGAGCGCGATTGCTAGCGGTTCAATTGCTAGTGCGAACAGCAGCGGGGACAGTGGGCATCCTTGTCTGGTGCCCCTGTGCAGCTGGAAGTATTGGGAGTTGGTATTGTTGGTCTGTACACTCGCCATGGGTGCGTTGTACAGGAGCTTTACCCAAGCGGTGAACCCTGTTCCAAGCCCGAACCGCTCCAGTACCTCTATGAGGTATTTCCACTCGACTCTGTCGAAGGCCTTTTCTGCGTCCAGGGAGACGATCACCTCTTGTGTTCTCTCCCCGGAGGGGGTCATTATCACGTTCAGCAGGCGCCTGATGTTCGCGGTAAGCTGTCTACCTTTGACAAAGCCCGTCTGGTCCTCTGTGACCACCTCAGGTACACAGTCTTCTAGCCTCTTGGCTAGGATTTTGGCCAGTATTTTGGCGTCTGCATTCAGCAGAGATATGGGTCTGTATGACCCACATTCCGTTGGGTCTTTGTCTTTCTTAGGTATCAGCGAGATTGAGGCCTGTGCTAACGTGGGTGGCAATGTGCCCCTAGCTAGCGAGTCTGTGAACATCTCCCGCAGGTGCGGGGCCAGCGCTGTCGCAAATTTTTTGTAGAAGTCCGCCGGGAATCCGTCCGGTCCCGGCGCCTTCCCCGCCTGCATGGAGCTAATGCTGTCCATGATCTCTCCCAGTGCTAGTGGTGCTTCCAGATCCCGTTTTCTGCCCTCTCCCACAACTGGTATGTCCAGTCCGTCAAGAAACCGGTTCATCCCAGCCTTCCCCGTTGGGGGCTCTGAGGTGTACAGCTCTTGGTAGAAGGCCTTGAAGGTTTTGTTAATCCTCTCTGGTTCTGTTTCCAACGTGCCTCTGGTATCTCTGATTTGCGCAATTTCTCTGCTGGCTGCCTGCTTTCTCAGCTGGTGGGCCAACAGGCGGCTGGCTTTGTCTCCGTGTTCGTATAGGGCCCCGCGTGCCT